>NW_027286763.1:97198151-98473151 GCF_022747635.1 Hetaerina americana
TCGTTGCCACCTTTATCAAGGAGGAGAGGGACAGAACCTCCACGCTCGACCCACGTCACGGAACGCGATGCCGAAGTTTTTGGAGCAGCGTTATTCCATCAAATTTGCAGTAAAGCTTGGGAAATCGTCTACCGAAACTGTCGGTATGATTAACCAGGCTTACGGGGAGTCAGCCATGTCCAGAAACATGATCTTTCGGTGGCACAAGATGTTCGTGGAGGGCAGAGAAGAGGTCGATGACAAACCACGGCCTGGACGCCCATCAACGACACTCACCGACGAAAATGTGCGAAAAGTTCGCGATGTACTGAACTCTGATCGTTGTCTTAGTGTTCGGATGATAGCAGAGCAGTGTAATGTGCCAAAAACAATAGTGCACGAGATTATTAGGGAGCAATTACAGATGCGAAAAATTTGTGCAAAGTTGGTGCCGAAAGTGCTCAGTGATGATCAAAGACTCAATCGTTTGGAAATCGCGACACAACTTGCGGATCACTGCAAAAATGATCCACATTTTTTAGAGAACGTTGTTTCGGGTGACGAGACGTGGATCTTTGAGTACGACCCGGAGTCGAAGAGACAAAGTGCGGAGTGGCACACCCCATCATCACCCCGTCAAAAGAAAGCTCGCATGAGCAAATCTCGGATCAAGGCGATGCTCATTGTCTTTTTTGACAAAAGGGGAGTCGTCCACTACGAATTTGTACCTGAATGACAAACTGTAAATGTGCATTTTACGTCCAAGTGCTCGACAGGCTTCGAAAACGAGTCGCCTGCGTCCGGCCAGCGATCAAAAACATCTGGCGGCTGCATCACGACAATGCGCCGTCTCACACCGCGCTTGTCGTGTCGGACTTCTTGGCCAAGCACGGCGTGGCAACGCTGCCGCACCCACCCTTCAGCCCGGACTTGGCACCACCGGACTTCTTTCTGTTCCCGAAGATAAAGAGGAGTTTGAAAGGAACGCGATACGGGACTTTGGACACCGTCAAAGAGGCCGTGACGACGTGTCTTCGAGAAGTTCCCGATGATGCCTTCGCAGGAGCATTCCAGGAATGGGAACGCCGCTGGAACAAGTGTATTGACTCACAAGGGTCCTATTTTGAGGAATATTAGCTTAAGAAATGTAAAAATGTAATAAATTTTTTTTCCTGAGCTCAGTACACTTATTTTCCGGACAAACCCTGTATATATATATATATATATATATATATATATATATATATATATATGTATATATATATATACACACACACACATATATATGTATATATATATATACACACACACACACACATATATATATATATGTATATGTGTGTATATATATATATATATATATATATATATATAGTATATGCTTTCATAGACGTAACACGGAAGTGCCGAATAGTACAATACACAGTAACACATAATATAGAAACACAAAAAAAGAGAACACTCACACGTATTTTCTTGATATTTCGACGGAAACAATCCGTCTTCCTCTGAAGATGTAGAAGTAATGACTGCTGGAATTGTTGAGGTGAGGGGTGCGAGAGAAAGGGAAGGGGGCCAGGGGAAGGGGAGAACGGGAGGCGAAGGAGGGGTGAAAGGAATGGTTGGGGAGAGGAAAGGGAGAGGGAAGGGGTGGAAGTAACAGTTTTAGGCCACTCCCATCAGTGAACGACATTGAGGCCCGGATGCTGATAGGCCATACAGATGTAAATGAAAGCCAATTCAAGGGTTTTTAATTCTATAGGGTTATCGGATGTGGGAAGGGACGCTAGGACGGAAACATTGTAACACTGGTTGAAGGGGGTATTATGATGGGAAGCATGTTTAGGGATGGGGAGACCCGCGGACGGGGAGGAGGGATTGCACAACCACCGCGCCTCGTGCAATCCCTCCTCCCCGTCCGCGGGTCTCCCCATCCCTAAACATGCTTCCCATCATAATACCCCCTTCAACCAGTGTTACAATGTTTCCGTCCTAGCGTCCCTTCCCACATCCGATAACCCTATAGAATTAAAAACCCTTGAATTGGCTTTCATTTACATCTGTATGGCCTATCAGCATCCGGGCCTCAATGTCGTTCACTGATGGGAGTGGCCTAAAACTGTTACTTCCACCCCTTCCCTCTCCCTTTCCTCTCCCCAACCATTCCTTTCACCCCTCCTTCGCCTCCCGTTCTCCCCTTCCCCTGGCCCCCTTCCCTTTCTCTCGCACCCCTCACCTCAACAATTCCAGCAGTCATTACTTCTACATCTTCAGAGGAAGACGGATTGTTTCCGTCGAAATATCAAGAAAATACGTGTGAGTGTTCTCTTTTTTTGTGTTTCTATATTATGTGTTACTGTGTATTGTACTATATATATATATATATATATACATATACAGGTATACACACACTTGAAGAATATATATATGTACTTGAAGAAGGCCTCTGAGAAGGCCGAAAGCTCGAGCAATTTACCGTGTTACTGTCCTTTTAAATGTTGCTATTCTCTTTGTGTTCTATTGTGCCATCCCATTGTATATATATATTTGTATGTGTATATATATAAATCTGTATGTGTGTGTGTCTTTATATATATATATATATATATATATATATATATATATATATATATATATATATATATATATATATATATATATATATACACACATATACATATATATATGTATATGTATATATATCTATTTAAACACACAAATATATATATACATATATATATATGTATATATATCTATTTATACACACAAATATATCTATTAGAATCAAATGCATTCCTGGTTTCATAGAACCTGTCCTGGGACAATAAAATCACCATTCTCCTCTATTTATCTGCCGAGCTACGTCCAACTCATTATATGCTACTTCTGAAGTAAATTAAAGATTTCCTCAATGTTATGTCTTCATAATGCAAGGATTTTATTTATTCATTCATATCCCCTTGAGTGCTTCATCTATTCTGCGCAAATAGTCTGCAAATCTTCTCGATTCCCTGCTTTTAAATGTATTTCGAATGAGAAGAGATGGAAAAAAAAGAAGGTAAGAGACTATGTTTATATCTATGCAACATCGGCATTAACATTTGACTAGCTCAATCCAGGAGATGAGTGATTTTGTGACCCAAACGTAAGCAAACTCGCCTGAGTACATATTTACACTGGAGGTTGAGGAAGGCAGATATTGTCATTCTTGATAAATTAAGTTTCAAAAACTTGACCTATTTACAAAGAAATTTCAAACTTTGGCCAACTCATTCATTACTCACCAGTTGGAATAAGGTTTCCATCCACTGGAGTGTAATCATCAGCATTTATTGTGACCAAATGTTCATAAGTTCCTTCACTGCCGGCATCCTAAAATAAAATTGACTTGACTTACTCAGTTTTTCAGTGAGAGAAATACTTCATTGTTATTAACTATAATTCCTGTCATAATATTTCCATTATTTTGATTTCCCTGTCAATGCTGAAGCCATATCCATTTACTCTAGCATAATAGATTGAAGAAACATTCCCCTTCTCTTAAATACTTTGCATTAAAATCCACCACGAAATATAAATACCGTAAATATATATACCTGCATATTTGCAATCGCAACTCAAAATGAATAATCTTCTAAAGATTGGAATCCTTATGATGCAAAATCTGATGCCACTAATAAAAATTTTAATCTTTAAATGTACAACTCACTATATGACATAAGTATACACCAACTCCATTTACATGAAGAGACAAATTAGGAGTGGTTACATTTGGTACTCAACTATATAAAAATATCCAAAAACTATTAGGTCTCGAGGGACAAAATAAGGATTAGTATATAAAATAGAATAATTAATCAAAATCTACTCTTAGCATGCCTTTCTTGATTCTTTGGAATTGTTAAGGCTCTTTGGTTGACGGTGAATTTCACAGGAGAGGAAGAACCACTGGGATTTACATTGCACTCTTGTCTAACCCGCGACACACACTCAAAACCTTGGAAATTAGCTTCCAGAATAGCTAACCAAGCAATTTAACATTTAAAAATACACACAAAACTAAGTCCTCAATTTGATAATATACTCACATGGCCTGCCAAATTAAAGTATGAATGATTTGTTAAATTTATAGGGGTTGGCTTTGTCACAGTAGCTTGCAATTGAAGAAGAAGTTCATTGTTTGACGTGAGGCTATAAGTAGCGTGTGTCAGAACTTCCCCCGGATAGCCTTCATCACCATCACCACTTAGAAGGCTAAGCACCAATTTTCCTCCACCTACTACATGTGATTCCCAATTCATCTGTAATAAATGGCATTATGAAAAAATTATCAATCAGAAGTAGCAAGTTTGCACGCAGAACTTACTCTTTATGTAATAGGTTTTGTCAAAATAAATCTTTAGAAGATGAACTCTTTATTTGTTTTATTCCCCATCACAAAAATTTTATCAGGTAAAGCCAATATTATTATTATTAGGTAATCTACCGGTTAAGGTAGGTTTTTGGATGGACACAGCTACTAAATAAAACATTTTGTGGCTCCTAACAAAACACAAAATCCACACACATCCTACTCTACATCAGGTCCCTCTTTATCTCTGAGTACTTTCTTCCTCCCTTCATCCCTCCTCATATCCTCCTGCTTCAATGACCACGTTTCCGCATTCATAGCTACGCTCCATATCAAAGTTTTTACGAGTCTTTTCTTAATATCCTTACTCAACGTCCCTCTCATCAACTCCCTCCTCCTCGTGAAAGCCTCTTTGCCTAGCGCAATTCTTCTCCTTACGTCCCTACTACTTTGACCGTGTTGGTCCAAAACACTTCCGAGATACGTAAACTATTCTACCTGCTCTAGTTTTGACCATCCTATTTTAATGTTTAGCTTAGCCTTTTTCTTTCTAGAAAATTGCATAACCTTTGTTTTATTAATATTGATTCTCATCCCATACCTGTCACACTGAATTTCCAATTGACTCAGCAATGCTTGCAACCCCTTGGCTGACTGAGAAACTAAAGCTTGGCCATCAGCAAACCTAACTGATTTTACGAATTCCGAAACTTCTGCAAGTATGTCAATGTCTCATACATCAGGCAGTTTTCCACAAATTCATTTAGCTGATCATAACATGAAACATCCACCTTTCCATCATTACCACTTCCAATTCACACAGCATTTTCCACCCTTTCCATATACTTTGCTTACACAACCCACTAGCTTTCACTGTGACAGTGGAAACTTGTCATCAGATGAAGATTGAACAGGGAAAATGGCTAGAGTAAACTACTTTACTTCATTTTTCACCCTCACCCATTATTCATCTTCTTAAACCCTGCTCACTTGTCTGCTGATTGTGCAACATGTTACCCACCAAGTTTCTACACCAGAATAATTCACCTCTAATTTCACCAGCCAAAAACCTTTAACAATTTGAAATATTTACTGGAGATATTTGAACCAACCCTAAATAACTTCAATAATGCAACAACACCATTGCAAAATAATATCATCCAAAACTACCATTGAAATGTGACCACCTTGTGCTTAAGTTCTCTGCTTCCTAATAACCGCCTTATGTTCTCTCACCCTTAACAACTTTTCCTATTGGCTAAAAACTAATCACAACCAATACCTTGAGTAGCTTTATGCACAGAGGTGCCATAATAATGCTATGCATAAGTAAAAAAGGTTTCTGGCGTGACTAGGTGGAAAATCTTCACATTGAAATTAAACAACTTGGCTTTTCCACATGGAAAATGTTTTCATTTACCACCTAGGTTTCGTTATGGTATAACATCGTCAGGTGACAATGTTATGCCATAACGAAACCTAGGTCGTAAATAAAAACCTTTTCCATGTGGAAAAGCCAAGTTGTTTATTTTCAATTTCACTATGCATAAGTAAATCAATTTCAACATACCTTATCAAACCCTTTAAAACCCCCGTGGAGATGGTTATTTCCTTCGTTTTTTGAGAGATGATATTCTTTGTCTCCAATTTTAAAGGATGCATTAGCTATTCTGTTGGTGACCCTTCCTATTATGGCTCCGAAGTATGGATTATCCTTATTGAGATACTCTGAAATAAATCATTTCATTAGGACATACTGATACTTCATCAGAAATATTGACAGCATAATTAAAAAATAGTTCTGTAATATTGAAATAACAACAAATATTAGCAGTACATGCAGGGAAGAAAACACGCAACCATAATTCTTAAGTATAACCAATGCATTAAAAAGAATTTTTTTATAACACAATATTTGGTTTATGTTATAATCAAGTTATCCATAAGGTGGATGAGTTCAGTGAGCAAATCATTTGTGCTCCTCCTTGCTCCGCACTTAAGAAGCAACGAGCAGACCAACAAGTACATTAATCATGCAAAAATCCCGTCTATATTTCCATCTAACACCTTACTTTCCCTAGGTTTTATATCTCGCAATAGCTTACCCTCACGCAATTTATTAGAGCATGCTCCCATGCCCACCATTGGCAGACCAAAATTCTCTGAGCATGCTCATAATTCTCCGAACAAATGCAAATTTCAATGCTCATGGTTAGGGGTATATCACATTACTACCTTTTATGGCCAAGAAAAACAAGCTATAGATCATTTTGTGCAGTATTCATGAATGTAAGCTGTAATTGGGAATTAAAATACAACCACAGCTTAGTGTGACAAGACTAATAATTATAGATACTAATATTTTACATAATTTTCATTTCTATACCAATACCAAATTATAGTGAAGTTATCATGATTCTGGAAGCACACTGTAGATGATTTTAATATGAAATACTTTTCATGTGCAAGATTAAAAATAATTGAAAAATACACATTTGATTGGCCTGGTTAGGCCCGAAACAATGAATGTCAGACAGTATTTAAACAGTTGGTAAAACACTGAATACTGCCTAGGAAGAAAACTTCAGATTAGTCACATATACTCATACATTTAGCACTAACTTATATGGAGCCATTCTATATGAATATATGTGACAAACTTAACGGTATCCCATCGGAGATAAATTCAACCACGACTCATTTTCTTTCTGTTGTGCATTAAGAATCCACCATGCTAAATTTCTACTTATTTTGTGAGTGAATATAAATCTGCTGGGTGAAGGTTATGCAAAACACACTCCATCGGCCACACCCATATTCCTAACACAGCTTTTGCTTTTTGCAAAATATGACTTTACAAAGATCATATTACTAACCCAAGCCAGTAACCTCACTACCAAACATAAAATTAAAATCTTCAAAATGTAAGGTTTATTACTCTCTGCGTGTCAGTGAACGAACTTCGGAATGCATGTAAAAAAGGGAAAGAAAAAGCTTGGTCCTACCAATCTTGAGCTAAAAATAATATACAAGGAGTGTGTACACATATAATAAAAAATGTACGTCAAAACTGCTGAACAATGAGTGCATTTTTATATTTTCAACATGCTAACTCATTATTTCACGAGTAATCATTCACTTAATTTGCCAGAGTTACTCATTGCACCATAAATATATTGTGTAAACGCAGAAGTATTACTATACTAGAAGAATTTCTGAAACCTTCCCTCTACCATACGTTTAACTGATATTTATTAACTTGAACCAAGTAAACATTACGTATGTTGGTTGACCGCAAATTAATTTTCAATGAGCCGGTAAGCGAAATTTATGCATTTAGGCAAAGACATAAATAACGGCATTATTGGAGGACAAGAAAATTATACCACCATGACTACCATCTTTTATACAAAGCTCCCTTAGCGGTAATTTTCATTTGTTACAAATATCTATATCAAACTCCTACCAATTTTTCTCACTAAGGGCATTCGCGAGAAAATAATTTTAATTCATATTTTTAATTTCTGGTGATTTTGACGATCATTTTCACCTGATTAACTTCCCAGTTTACCTTCAAATTGAGATTATATACAATCAAGTTTACGTTCAAATACAATCACCAATGGCAAATAAAGAATGTTATTACGTTGTTAATTGGTATAATCACCGATTGGCGAAATTGGTTAACGGCAAGAACCCACCATCAAGACTGTCAAATCCCAAAACGACGTCGTCAATGCTTCCTCGGGCATTCGGCACTTTGATTGACGTTATGATTCCACCATAGGTTATTATTTGTACACACATTCCTGTTTTGTTTGTCATTGTGAACCGACGAACGATTTCAGATACACCTGTCGTTTCATTTCGAAGAAATCCAAATCCATCTTCTTCTAATTCTACGTCGCTATGGATTTCCTCCATAATTACTTAAGCTACAGTCGACAACTCCCAAGAATGACGAAAACGGAAATCAGCCGCCAACAAGGAAGTTTTGGGGACGGGACGACCATGTGATAACCTTTTCACGGTTGAATTTTTTCACTTGTTTGTCGCGGGAAAAATAAACAACATTACTATGGAAACGTATGTAAAATACGCCACGATGCTCCTTTGAACGGTATTCATAATGAATCTTGAGCGAGTGTAAGCATCTATTGCTAGGTTACTTTGATATAGTGTTTCATAGTAGAATTATATTTGTTCAAAATAAAAGGTTTGGGAATCTTCAAGCCTTACATTTCTGGGCATCGGAGCACAAGGCACTTCTGTGTAGCACAATAAAATCTGGGGATCATTTAAATTGTTAAAACAAAAGATAGAGGGATAGGTGATTTTTTACTTTTTAATTAATTTCATTATACCCGCCATAGGATATTTATTCTTAAATTGTCAAATAGTGAAAAAAATGCAAATTAAGTAATACCATGCATGTAAATAAAATCTGTAACAGCCAGGAAGTAATTCATTACAAATTGTAAAGTACTCATTTATCTAAATAGCAAGTGTTGAGTGGTGGTATCAATATAAGGTATGAAAGTACCTCATACTATACCAAAATGTGCTTGCAAAGCTTACAAACCATCAAAAGCATGTTTGATGCATGTCTCTGAACCCAATCGAATTCTTAAAGCCGAACAAGTGATATGGGATGAGTTACTTCCAAAGAGTTTGTCAGAATTAGCTACCAATGCTTTAATAAAAAACTTTGCAGGTAAATATTTCATGCAAGATGACAATGAATTAACATACTTAACAGTGTTAGTAGTTATATGAAAAATGTTTAAGGTCTGAATTGAGAGTTTTCGTTTGGGGTGTTGAAGTGAAATATTTTATATCTTTCAGAAAAACCAATATTCAATGAGATACTTCTAGAAGATGATAAAAATGTGTTGCTAGAGAACTTGCCTTTAGATTTGCCACTAAATATTGTCATCCCTATAATACCAGATGGAATTTATTGGCAAAGAAGGTCCCTGGAAAGGTGGCCATCTCCAGCTGATGGTGTATGAACATTTGTATACATTTTGAACTTTAATGTACCATTTTCAGTGATTAATCCTGAATTGTGTTCTGCTGATGAATACTTAGCACTTTTTTTATGTACAAAGGATATTTTGAGTTCTACAGGACAAAAGGTTTGGTAAATATTATCACAGGTAAAGATAAACATGAAAAATGTCAGGAGAAATGGAGGTACCAATTATATTACATAATGGTTTATTATCAATTTAGAAATAGTGTCAATGACTCACTTTTCTTGAGTTCAGGGGAGCATGCCCATTCAGATCATAATTTAGCTTTTATGAAATGAAATTTAAAATCCAAGATGAAATGTAAGGGTAGGAGAATGGTAAAGTGGGATGTTAATGCTTTGATGGGAGCATAAAAGGAGTACCATGAAAAACTTAACAAACACCTAAGGATGCAGGAATGAAAATGGTTGGAGATTAGTGAGTGAATCTTAAAAATGGAATGGAAAAAGCAGCAAAGGTCCAATCAGGATGACTTGTAAAAAAGCAGACTGAATTAGAGTGGGTGCACGATAGGTCACATAGCTAATATTTCAAACTCATAATACAAAATGGAATGTTCATGCATAAATGCAACAGTGATGCTCAATTTATTAGCATATTTATTCTTAATTTGTAATCTAATCATATCAAAGCATAAACTTTCAATATCTTAAAGCTCTAGCTGTATTCAAAGAACTGCAGGAGATGCTGTGACATTAACATTAAATCTAGCCATCCACTTATGAGCATTAAAATGCAACAATTTAAAAGTGTAAAAATGTTAACCTTGAATGGGATACCTGTGAGGCATATGATTTTTTACACTTTGAAAATTTTTACACTCCAGCTGGTGTTAATGTTTTTAAAACATATGTACTCTACAGAGAGACAAACATGAACTTATTTTTCAATTTCAAAAGTAATACAATATATAAACTTTTCTCATACTAATCCCTTTTCCCTCAGACTTGTGACATTGCTAAACATAATAATTCTTGGAGAGAGCTGTACCTAGAAAGAGACCTCCAGGAATGGATTGAAAACCTAGTTCCTGGTGATGAAATTGAGCTGGGAGTGATGAGTTCTGAAGGTTGGGGGGCATGGCAGAAGAATCAGTGGGTGGATGATACATATGTCATAGCCTTAGACAGGGAGAGCATCAGTGAAGGAGAGGGTGCTCATGCAGAAGAGGTGGATAAGGAGGATATGTTTGGTCCTGAAGATGACATAGAAGGGGGGCAGAAAGTTTTTGAAAATGGAGCTGACTATAAGGATATGTTTCCAGAGCAAGGAGAAGAGGATGAAGATGATGACGATGAAGATGAGGAGGGGGAAGAGCAGGAGGATGAGTTTGAGGAAGAGGACAGTGATGCCACATCTCTCAAAAAATCTATGTTGGTATTCCATGTCGACTCACAAAAAGCACCAAATCCTTACTATTTATTCAAATCCCCCCATCCCCAAATCATTGACTCAATTAACAATCAGCCACAGAGGATGTGGTTTCCTATTTGGCATTGTTTGCCAGAAATGGTTAATTAGCTTTATCCATGATTCCCATATCTGTTACGATAAGCATTTTAGAATAACTCAAGCATCAAAGAAGGTTAAAACAGTATTCATGATTTCAATTCGCTGCTGATGAAAACTCATTGATGCTGAAATAGAATATATTTAGAAAAATAGTTTGCATCTTACATTCACTATTATATGATTCAAAGAAAACACTACAATTTTCTACTCGCCTGGAGAAATTGATGAGCGCAAAGGAATATCACAGAAGATGAAAATTAATTATTGCTAATAGGCCATTCAGTTCCTGGTAGCTAGGCATTATTTTTCACTCTTCCAGTTCAACAAACTATTATTTGCACTGATAACTATGCATATATCCCTTGATCTTTTTTTTTGTTCCAGATACTTTTTCAAATTTTTCATATTGTGGTGGAGATACTGATCACTTAGCTAAGAAAAAGCTAAATGAAAATAAAAGTCACAACAATTGCTTGGAAAAAATTATTATTATTCTCAGAAAGCCCATAAAAAATACCTGCCATGTATAAATGAAAACTCATCGATCTATATAATTCAGAGTTACATCCTGATTAATTTACAAAATCAATCTTAATTGTTTGACACATTTTAGAATTGCCAAAAGAGCATCGAATGTCATTTTCTCCAAATGAATTAACTTGAGGAGCATAATATTTTCCCAACCTTCATATTTGAGTATCACAGTTCTTACAATGAAAATTAGTATTTTAAGTGTGAAGATTCTAATATAAATGTAATGAAAAGTACTTATATGAAGGTATCAAAAATATGACTTTGTGATATCATACCTATTAAATAAATGGTATGAAAGGAGAAGCGAAAGAAAATAAATGGTAAGTAATTGGGCATAATTTTACATGCACACGCATTATACGTTTCGGACATACTCAAGCAAGCCAAAGTTTCATGTTGGTGCCCTTCCAGAGATAAACCAGAGGATCAACCAAAAACATTAGAAAAAGTTTCCTGGGTATCTCAGTACATCCATCACCTAAGGCTATGCCAGCTGCTAGTAGGGAACCCTCCAACACCTCCACCGGAAGGATCATTGCATGATTGCATCACGCATCCACCTCTAAATGATCATATCGACTTGGGACCAATTCTTTGCAGGATTGAAAACCTTCAGGTAAATAGTAATTCCACTTGCTCAGGATGGTAATAATCTGACCTCATTAGAACACACATTCTATTTTCAAGCAGCATACATGAACTGTATAAATGGTGGGCAAACTCACATTATTTTTTTCAGGAGCTGTCTATTGTATATGAAGTAAGAAATCTGGGCATTGATTTTGCCTGGAACTACTTCACATTTTCTATGGCTGATACAATCAACTTGGCCAGAGGCCTCCTTTATTGCAACCAGCTCAAAATTTTTAGGTGTTTATTGGATTTGTATATTTTTTGGAAATTTAGTAAAATAGATTTGTTAAGTATGTAAAATGATACTTCATGCATATATGTGACTTTTTCGGAAAATAAAATTCCTGACTGCCAATTCTATCCACATTTGAAACAGTAGTAATGCTTGATTTTTATGATAGCTCATTCCAAATTCTTATGCTATTTGAGTGCCAGAAATAAAGTTTGCTCAAATATGTACATTTGTTTTCCTCAACAGACTACAACGGAGTGATTTAGATGATGCACGATTGATCGTTTTACTCCAGAGTATGATTAATGGAGTGACACAACTTGAAATTCTTGATTTTTCACACAACCGCATATCAAATGATGGAGCAATAGCCTTGGCAAAGCTGATATCATGGCATAAAAGCCTACAGGAACTAAAATTGTGTAACAACTACATAGGTTAGTTTTCTTAAGGTCCTAATTATATTACTTTATGAAGGTTTGATTCACACCAGGAGTACAGATTCTTAATAAAATTAAAGGTTCATGAAATATCTCAATGGATAAATTAGTCCTAGGGTGACAGCATTTTTGATCACTGGTGGATCTTATAGTAAAAAGAGAGAGCAGTTTATAGTCTGCATAGAGAAAGACTAAAGGAAAATTATTTCTATTGGTCCACTCCCATCCTGCTTAAAAATTATCACTGTGTTTATAATACACCTCCAAAAGCCGCCAGTTCATATACTTTTTTTGCGAACCACATCATGATTTAAGAATTTTTTCATTAATACTAACCCATGTTTCTCAAAAAACTGAACCCTAAAACTAAGTAAACTATATTGTTTAATAAAGCCCACTCCAAAATAAAGTAGCAGGTAGATGAACAATATAAAGCTAAAGAATTAGCAAATATGAATAACAATGCATTTCTATTGAAATTATTTAAGTCAATAATTTCTCCCTTTTGTGTTAGGTTCATTAGGTATTGAAGGCATAAGTTTTGCATTAGCAAGGT
Source organism: Hetaerina americana (assembly GCF_022747635.1). NCBI lineage: Eukaryota > Metazoa > Arthropoda > Insecta > Odonata > Calopterygidae > Hetaerina > Hetaerina americana. The sequence continues at coordinate 97,211,425 of NW_027286763.1, forward strand.
CTCCTGCACTGGCTCATTTGGATTTACGCCTGAACTCGTACGTGGGCGATGAAGGAGGAATATTCCTTTGTTCTGCCCTGTCACAAAATACAAAACTGAAATCGTTATTCCTGGCTGCTTGCGGATTGGGAAGTAAAGCTGGGAAATTTGTTGGAGAGATGTTCAAAGTGAATTCAACACTTCTGGAGATGGATCTGAGCAACAATGACCTTACAGAGGTAATGTTTTTAAAATAACAAGAAAAAGGAGAAACATTTCCATTGCCCTTTCCTCATCTGTTTCTGCACTAAGAAATTTATCACCCAAGATATAGATCACCCAAATAAGGCAGTGGCTATGCACACTAAATATTTGTTTAATGATAATTCTGTCCCATTTTCACAAATTTTTAAAGCACAGGCAAAAACAAATGCCTCTAGATAGTTTTTTAGCAAAAAGTATTTGGAATTACTATGATTAGATAATCTACCAGTTAATGTAGGTTTTCGGATGGTCACAACTACCAAATAAATATTTTGTGACTCCCAACAAAACACAATCCAGCAACCTAGTCGACATCAGGTCCCTCTTCATCATCGAGTACTTCCTTCCTCCATTCATCCCATCCATCATCCCTATCCTATCCCGTTCAATATCCCACTGTCTTCATCTATTTTTCATGCCTCCTTAGAATCTCTCCTAGCAAACCCCTCTCCTTGCACACCATAGTAGTACCACCTAGTACTTCCTCATTTGTTTTCCTTTTGGTCCATTTCACTCTCCATTCTTCTCCATACCCACATTTCAAAAGCCTCCAAACTACCTCTATTCTCCTGCTTCAATGACCACATTTCCACACTGTACATATCAAAGTTTTTACGAGTCTTTTCTTGACATCCTTACTACTCAACATCCCTGTCATCAACTCCCTCCTCCTTGTAAAAGCCAGCCTCTTTGTCTAGTTCAATTCTTCTCCTTACGTCCCTACTACTTTGAGCGTGTTGGCCCAACACACTTCCAACACACGTTAACTGTTCTAGATTTTGCCCTCCTATTTTAATGATAACCTTAGCCTTTCTCTTTCTAGAAAACCACATAACCTTTGTTTTATTAATATTGATTCTCGTCCCATATCCATCGCACTGAGTTTCCAATTCACTCAGCAATACTTGCAACCCATTGGCTGACTGACAAATTAGAGCTTGGTCATCAGCAAACATAACTGATTTTACGAATCCCTCGCCCACTTTCATTCCTACGTCCTTTTCTTCCCATGCCTCTTTAATCATTTCCTCTACATACAGGTTGAACAGCAAAGGTGATAATGGGCAACCCTGCCTTACACCTCTTCCTAACACTGCCCATCCAGACTCCCCGTTCCCAACTCGCACCTCAGCAGTCTTGAGACATGTACAGGTTGCAGATTAGCCTCCTTTCCCACCAATCTATTCCTACTTTCTGCAATGTACTCATTAGTTTTTCCAAATTTACTTTATCAAACGCTTTTTCGAAATCTACGAAACAGGCATATACTTCCTGATTGTATTCTATATTCCTCTCGATTAGTGATCTCATTACTGCAATAGCATCACGCGTGCCTCTCCCCTTCCTAAACCCAAACTGATCATCCCCTGAGTAATCATTACTCTCTATCCTTTTGCTGCCCTACTCTCTATCCTTTTACTGATGATCCTGAGAACAATTTAAGCTGCATGGGATATCAAACTTATTTTTCTGTAGTCCTCACATGATGCAGCCTTTACCTTTTTCGTATTAGGAACTAACACTGATCTCACAAAGTCTTCCAGTCAGATTCCTTCCTCATAGATACTACGAATCAGCCCATATAGCCTCTTCCTCCCACATTTTCCTAAACATTTCAATAGTTCCGCGGGAATGTTATCCACCCCCATGGCCTTATTTAGTTTCATCTCCCTTAATGCCCTTTCTATCTCATCATTGAGTATGCCTAGACCTAAGCTATCTTCCTCTATGTCTTGTTCCTTTTCTATGTCTAACTTTGTTGGTCTAAGTTCTTTACTATACAGTTCTTCTATATATTCCTTCCATCTCTCTAGGATCTTTCCTGTGTCAACTATTATCTTACCCACCTTATCTCTAACTGTTAGCATAGATCTCCCTCTCTTACCTACCGATAAAGATTTAACTTTGCTGTACAACGCACCAATTTCACCCTTCCTCTGCAAACTTTCCATATCCTCGCACTGCATCTTCCACCATGCTTCTTTTGCTTTATTTGTTGTCTCCCTCAATTTCTTGTTTCATTCTTTGTACTTCATTTTGCCTGACTCTGTGTTTACATTCTTCCATTTTCTCCTCTCATCCGTCATTGTAATCATCTCATCCGTTATCCATGGTTTCCTAGTCCTTTTTGCATTAACAGTTCCAATAGTGCCTTTCAATATCCCTTTCTTGATACATTCCCATTTTTCTTTGGTAATACTCAGCTCCTTACCATCCTCCTTGATTTTCTCTACAGCCTCCGGGTACTCCTTCCTTGTCAATCCATTTAATGCTTCTACATTCCATTTTCTTACCCACCGTCCCTGCCTCATCATTTTGAAACGGACACTACATTTCATTACAACTAAATAGTGGTCAGAGTCCGCATCCGATCCCGGGAAGCTGTGCGAATTTATCACACTGTTCCTAAACCTGTGTCTAACCAGAATATAATCTAGCTGGTACCTTTAAGCAATCAATAGCATTTGGAATATACTATAAATAATAAACTAAGGACTTAGAATGGTTTTTGTTTTTTACAAATCAAATTTGCATTCCAGGTTAGTTCATTCCATGTAGAAGAGAAGATGAAGATTATTTACAATCCATAAAAATGTATACATATTATTTTCTTTGAATAAACCTTTAGTTTATTTTCTTGGCATGGATAGCATTATCACATTTTACATTAATTTATAGAGGAAAAATTGTTTTGCTACAAAGAGAAATATCCCAAAACGAATTATGATTGCTCTGTGAGGTTCCACCGTATTTTACATGTATATTATCAGTCAAGTTAAATATAAAATGCAAATTATTAGGCATAAAAAATTGTTTCAAATATGGTGATTGAATTGTCAAAATCCAAAATGTGTATAACTCACAAATATAATGAATAAAATCAAGATAAATCTCTGTCGTTCCACACATAAAATAAACTTAAATACCACCTAGGACCAGGCCTGATGATGCTACAGTGCAATGAAACCTAGGTCACATTTAAGTTTATTTTATACCAGAAATTAAAAAGTTTAATTTTGACATTATTCATCATGGCACAATTTCACAAAGTTATGCCTGCAATGATTAATTACTTGCAGATATATGTGTATGCTATCAAAAGGACATACCACCCCTAGATTTGTAAAAAATTAATAGTTTTAACCCCTCAGACATTTTGAAATTTGGTGACTTTCTTTGATTTAACTTGATTATAATTGTGTATTTTTGTCCATCCAAACAATCTACCCTAATCGGTAGGGGCTAACCCAATCATTTTTGCAGAACAGTTAGATGTAAAGCGGAAAAAATTAATTCATGTCACAAATATAATATTTTTTCAAATTTCAGGAATCAGGGGAATTGCTGAACCAAGGATTAATAAAAAATTTCAAGCTACAAAAACTAGATCTCAGAATGACAAATGTATCACAGGCATGGGAGTTTGCCATTAATGAACAACTGGCCAGAAATATAGCAAACAGTACAAGAAACAATATCAATAGTAATTCACAACCAAATATGAAAACCATAGAAGAAAGTTAAGAATTTTGTTTCAATGCATTTATACCTGAATGTGTTATTATATTCCTATGTAAACTGTCATATGTATAATGGAGAATTCAGGCAATTTACAATAAGTGCTAAGGCATGTTACATCAACGTGGTACAGTCAATGCCAATATAGAAAATTTACTACAAACCTGGAAAAAACACAAAATTTAATACAGCCACCAGCTTGTCCAAAATACAAATGTACTAGCATAAAATTAACAGGGAATACCTTTGCAATTTCATTTTTTCCTACATCACTGTGTTTATACTCAATGTTGTTCATATTTACAAATATCAACTGGTATTTCCCACTGGCAGTTAAGTGTCTTTTGCACAAAAGGGCTGAAACCATCACTTCCCCTATTAAAGTAAGTTGGCAATTTGGCTATCTCACATGTTTCACAAATGAGACTAGAAATTTTACCTCATCAAAGAGTATACTGAATCCCATTCCTGTCATGAAATGCTCTGCAATGGCTGTAGTATTCCATTGCCTCAAGAGCTCTTCTCTCCTCCCTCAGCCTGAATCCATATAGGCTTTTTGGTTTGTCTTGCTTAGCATGAGAGACACACTGAATTTCATACACCCCTTCCTTTAGAGAGGCACAATAGCATCTTTAGCGGGCCTCAAATTTTCTTCACCATACCATATTTACCAGACTCACCAATTTATTTTACTCAAACCAAAGCATTTAAAACAAGAAATCAGAAAGACTATTAAAAACCTTCCAAACTCCCAGCTGATATATTGCACATTAGCAATTTTCTTCTCCCACTACTTCACCAACCACTCAATTAACCTTCTCCCCTCATTCAACATCTCTCTATCCTACTCATCACATCAGCTGAACTCCTACGCCAATGAAGACATTTTCTACTTTGTCTGTCTCGCTTGTGATGTTAAATACTTCGTATTAACACATCTATGAGATTTCAATTATCCAAAGATTATATCTATGAGTACATCAAATAGATAGTATACAAAATAATTACACAAATATTAATGAAATATAATCCTTAGCACAAGAAAAATGAAAAAAGGTTTGACCATTTTGTAATAAATAGGTGTTCATTTTAAATTATTTTAATGAAATATATCGATACACTTATAACAAAACATGACAATAAATGCCAAATATTGCAAATGCAAAGTGCATTTGAATTATTTACACGCATTTTACCAAAGGAAAGTCTAAAACACATCATCAAAATAAGGTAACATGACAGCTGTGTTTTTAAAAATTCATTTTTGATGAAACCAGACACATGCCTTGCTTTACTAAAAATGACTGTATCACGACATATATCATACAGATGAAGCAGAATAATAAAAATTTTGAAAATTGTTAAGTTATCAATTCAACTTATAAATAATAACTATTTTCTTTTAAGCCATGGCTTCTTCTCATCTAAGCACCAATGAAAACAGAGGGGGCTTACTATTATCTAGAATGGAATCTTTTTGTCCTCGAGCAAGTGGCTAAATAATCATGAAACACATGCAAATGAAAATAGCTATTTATTAAAATATATTCCTCGTAACATACTTTCCACGTTAAATAATGAAATATGTACTATGAATCAAGAGATTTAATAAAGAAGTGTGAGTTTTAACACTGAAAACAGAAATGACTAAATAATTAGGAGAATATTGTATTAAAATACAATAAATAGCAGGTCAATTTGGTGTTGTGCAAGCAGACCTTTGCCATTTTTTGAAAGGATGGATAACAATAAATATTAATACATGAGCAATATCCCTTCTACTTGACCACAAAGAAAAAGCCATGTTTGGGAAATCAAATGAGGAAAGGAACTGAGAGGTAGGTCATAACTACATTTAGCGTTGTCATAATTATTAACTAGAGTCTGAAATTTAGTTAATATTTGATGATCAATTCTATTACACTTAACATTGTGTTGACAGACCCACATACAAGGAATGAATTAATGTCACAAATGGGACAAATTGTCAATGACTACAGTTCACTTTCAAAAGAAATTTTGATCATGTTTACCTCATTTACACGACCACAGATACTGATTCCTAACATAAAACAATTATCACTCACACCACAAATAAATCTCCACTGATGCACATGTCAAATAAAAAATTGCAATCCTTAAATTTCCACACTTTAAAAATAGCTCTCTGGTACACATTCTCATCCTAAAAACATCAGACCCATATTATCCAAAGTAACTGAATTTCCATGGGCCTAATGATCACATCCTTGCAGCCTGTCGCCGAAGCAACACATAAATTTTTTCCTTGATCCAATCCTTGTTATAAGGGGCATATGTATTGGTGCTTTTCTGGTACCTGGAAAACCATAAAAATGAACACAATAATAACTGTAGAGGCAAAGAAGTAATGAGATATTTTAATGATTAAACCTAAGTTTTACTTTCATTACTGTAGAACCTGATGTTAACTAATTACAGAACCTCAAGTACAGGAAAAACACTGAGAAACTCTCCTAGTGCATGATATAGGTAATGGCAGTTATTGGTAGTTATTACTACATAGTCTGCCATGTAAGGTAGGTTTTGGATGAACATGGACTGAACAATGACTCATTTCTTTGTTTCTCTGGACAAAATACTAACTAAATTACAACACCCTTCTTCAAATTCTGCATACTAATTTCCTCTCTTAATTCAAACCAACATGCCAATCATTCCCCTACCCTTTCATTGTTTGCCTAACATTCTTCCCTCTATTACAGTTTTTAACATCGGAATGACAATCAACATAATGAATAACTAATAGTAGCACTATTCCACTGGATAAAATTTTTGTACGGCCAGGCTTTGATGTATTACATCATCATTATCAGGTAATACATGGAAACCTGGTCATACAATAAATTTTATCCAGTGGAATTGCTACTATTAGCTATTCATTATGTTCGATTTCCACCACATCATGCTTGAAACAAATTTGACAATCAACATTCTCTTCATCCACCTTTTCTATCTCCTTAGGATCCCTGGAAACAATCCTCTCTCCTTCCTCACAATGCCTAGTGTTTTGTTGTTTGTTTTCCTTTCAATCTATTTCCAACCTCCTCTGCACCCACACTTCAAAAAGTCTCTAATTCATGTCTGCCATCTTGCCTCAATGACAATGTTTCTGCTCCGTACTGAACTACACTCCATATATAGTTTTCAGGAATATTTTCCTAACATCCTTACTCAATGCCTCTGTCATTGACTTCCTCCACCTTTTGAAAGCTTATTTGCCCAATTCAAGTCTTCCTTGTACCCCTAATACTTTGACCATTTTGGTCAAAAATACTTCCAAGATGTTAGTAAAATGATATACAATGTCAAGTTTATCACCTCTTATTTTTATGTTTAACTTAGCGCTCCTCTTTCTTTGTTTCGTTTACATTAATTCTCATCCCCAATCTATCACATTGATTTTCAAATGCACTTTGCAATGACTATAACCCATAGGCTGACTTGTTATTTTAAGCCTGATCACCCACAAACTAAATTGATTTTATAAATTCCCCAACTTTCATTTATACCTCTAGTACTTCCCATGCCACTTTTACAATGTCCTCCACACCTAAATTAAAAAGCAAGGGTGACATTGGATACTGACTACATGGAATTCCAAAAATACACAAGGAAGGCATTCCTCAGCACCCAATCACCAACATCATTGACTTGCCAACATGCATATGATGGAATAGAATATATGGATACTTATGATGGCCAAACCTCTTGAACTCTACACTGGAAAGATGGAATCTTTCATGAAGAACTCTTCTTACTTCACAGAGATCAAAGGCCAAATTAGGAGCAAATAATTTGATGGAAAGCTCTAATATAGCATCCATAAAACTTCCAACTTACTCATTGATGAATTCCTGGAAATAATGAATTATTTGGAAGAAGGGCTGCCAAAGGAATATATTGATATAATTGAGTCCTACCTACAAACTCAAACAATCAGATGCCAATGCCAAGTGATTCCTCCTTCACCATTAGAAGCAAACATGGAAGAATATTAAAAAGGAGCCATTGCATCACATTGAAATAAATCACACGTGTGACATGGACTCCCAACAAAAGTGAAGGGTCATGAGCTGGTGCACTCCCATTGGTTTGAAATGTCTTTTTAAAAATCATCAGTTTGAAATTGTTGTGCACCTGAAGTCATCTATTCTGAAATTCAAATGAATTTTTTCTATTTATTTCAATCGCCTCACATACATGGTATGAGGAAACAAAATTTTTCTCTTGCTATCACATAAATTTTCATTAATATTAATGTGTTGATCTTGGCATGTGAATGCATGCTCCACAACCACTAACATCATTAAGTGCTTGTTTTGAAGAACCTTCGTATGCTCGGCCAAACTACATCATATTGCTCTCTTTCTTTTCCCGTATATTGTCAGTCACAGCTGCAGGGGATGATGGTGGGATGGAGCATGCAAATATATGTTAGAAAGAGTTTTCTACTTGTAGACACCATGAGCTGTTGATCAATATTTCTTCTCGACTACTAAGATATCCAGAAAGGGAAAACATCCATTATTCTCTACTTCAATTGCAAACTTTATTACTGATGCTGGGTGCTTGGCTAGTGAATTATTCTTCCAGTAATCCTCTCCTGCATATAGCGAGTATTTTGTCAACCTATCATACCTGTGACTTATCTTAACATAATACAATGACTGTCTTTCAATGTTCTTTAACTGAGATATTTGCCAATACAGGAGAAGGGGAAATTCACTTGATATGCATTATGATGGCAACACTGATTACTTTGCACATGCAAAGTAGCTTTAACTAGTTTGTTGGGGCAGTTCCATCATACTGCTCACAGTTCTAGTAAATTTGCCTTTTTCCTGAGTGCCTTACAATCAGCACAACAACTAACCAATCCTATCAATTGTGATGTTCAATTAGTGATTCATTTTATAAATGCAATAGGAGTCACACTGAAATTCACAGCCAATCAAGTGCAACAGTTGGGGGCTACCACTATATGTAAAGAGAAAGTGAAGTCTACCACCATATTTTAATTCCCCACCACAGTATCCAACAATACTAACTTGCGTTGATCAGTTAAGTTCACATAAGTGGTGTCTTCTTCTAGTTTTATTTGCAATCATTGCATCACACATTGTATGCACCATCTACTTCTTCCTACCTAGGACTGCATGCTTCTATGTATGTACACCTGGATTACCAATACATTGACTGGGTCTGCTCTTAATTCTAAAATAATATTCTGCCAACAACTGTTCCACATTAACAACCCTGTTCCCCAGTTTTCTTTTAAATACTCCCTCTCTCTCTTCGCGTTCCATAAGATTAGCTAGTCATTTTGCAGTGAGAAGCACGCACTGGTGCTGCCTGCGATCACAAGAAATCCCACTCCCTGGCTAGTTGGACCCCTTTCAGAGGAGTACATATGATTCCTCCGTTTGACTTGGCTTGCATTTTTGCTGGAATCACAACCAAAGCCAGCAGTCGTGATTTATTCGTCCTTCGAAAAAGTTTTATCTGTAGTCTATTCACTCCCTGTTGTACCCCACTGATGTTTAATTGGATCTAATGATTCAAAAAAGTGGTGTCCTTAGCCAAGAAGTATTAAGTACTGCCAATCCTTAGTATTATCTCAGGCAATTCATGCTACCAAGCATAATGCTCTGGGGGACTCTGCTCCTTCATATTCAACGGTTGCCAAATGAATGAACGAGTTTGGTTGGGACAGCTTAGATGATGAACCAGGTAGTGTTCGACCAAAATATGCCACTACCCCAGAAATTATTGCTAAAGTGCATAAAATGGTCATGGAGGATCGCTGACTGAAAGTGCCAGAAATTGCCGAAGCTGTAAGGATGTCATCTGAGGGGTCATATCACATTTTAACAGTGGAATTGGATGCGAAAATTATCTGCTAGAATGGTGCTGTGACTCTTGATGCACGATCACAAACGCATATGAATGAGAATTTCTGAATCATGTTTGACCCATTTCAAGAGCAACCAACAAGATTTTCTTCGCCGGTTTGTGACCACAGATGAAACTTAGGTCCACTACTATACCCCAGACACGAAACAACAGGCAAAGCAGTGGGAACATGTTGATTCACCACCAAGAAAGCAAAGATAAGGTAATACATTCGGCCAGAAAGGTGATGGCTTCAGTTTTCTGGGATGCAAAAGTGATTCTACTGATACATCATCTTCCCACTGGTCAAACAATTATTGGATAATATAATGCTAACCTCCACAATCAACCACAGCAAAAGATAAGAAAATAGGCCAGGTGTGGCAAGGAAGAAAGTCATCTTTTATCAAGCCAATGTACAAGTCTCTTTGCCATGGCAAAAATATGTGAATTAAGATATGAACAGTTGCCATAACCGCCTCATTTACCTCCATTAGATTTTCACCTCTTCCCCAAGCTCAAAATTTTCCTCAGTGGACAGAGATTCTCTCAAAAAAAAAGAACTAACTGTCAAGTAGATGGGTATTTGCAGGCGTGAAACAATCTAGTTTTCGAGATGGGATCAAGACATTGGAACATTGCTAGACCAAGTGCATTAGTGTACAGGGAGACTACATCGAAAAAAAAATTCACTAAGGCAAGTCGTTTATCTCTATTCCATTTTGAGAACTTTTCAAATTACTCTCCCATGCAAAATATTAATGCTTAATTAACTTATCATGAAACTTGTGAGCTGTTAAGCTCCACCACCAACCAATCAACAACTGCCATAAAAAAAATTAAACAGTGGGAAAAAATCAGCATAGAATGCAATTTGAGTTCAAAGTAATATGGGATTACCTAATGAGTGACTTATTCGGTCATTTATTATTTAACTAAATAGCCTTGGAAAGGATAAAGTATTCAATAGGACTACATCGCATCATGGCTTTCCAACATTTGACAACAAATTTGATTGCCATGTATATACTACCTTGATCAAAAATTTCCCGGAATTTATTCAGAAAATTAAAAATACAAGTTTATTCATCTAAATCTATATTGTCCCCTTCAAAGTAATCCCCATCGACTGCAACACACTTATGCCAGCGCTTGATCCAATCCTCGAAACATTTTTTATATTCGGTTTTCGGTATGTCCATCAGTGCTTCCTGCGATTTTTCCATTACTTCCTCTCGGCTGCTAAAACGCGTTCCCCGTAATGGTTTTTTAACTCGATTGAACAGAAAGAAGTCACAGGGAGCCAAATCAGGTGAATTCGGTGGCTGTTGGATGGTATTTGTTGCATTTTTCGTCAAAAAATTACGAATAATGATAGCACTGTGCGACGGTGCGTTATCATGGTGCAAAATCCACGAGTTTTCTGCCCACATTTCTGGTCTCTTTCGGCGAATTGCTTCACGCAAACGTCTCATAACGCCCAAATAATACTCTTTGTTTACTGTCTGGCCTTCTGGCAAAAATTCATGATGCACTACACCGTTGTAATCCATGAAAACCGTCAGCATTGCCTTCTTTTTTGACTGAAAACGACGTGGTTTTTTTGGTCTCGGCTCATTTGGTGAACGCCATTCACTTGCCTGATGTCTGGATTGCGTGTCGTACTCATAAACCCACGTCTCGTCTCCAGTAATGATCCTTTTGATGAATGTGGGATCGGATTCAGCCTCGCAAATCATGTCTTTTGCGACGTCAACACGGTCTCTTTTTTGCATGAAATTGAGGTCTTTTGGCACCAACTTTGCTGCTACACGACGGAAACCCAAATCATTAACCACAATGTCTTGGGCGGATCCATAGGCAATGTTCAAGTCCTCTGCTATTTCTCTGATGGTTAATTTGCGGTTATTGACCAACATTTCTTTTACTTTATCAATTTTTTCACCGACTTTCGATGTCGATGGTCTGCCACTACGTTCATCATCTTCGATTGACTCACGACCACTTCTGAACCGCTCGTGCCACTGGTAAACGACCGTTTTTTTTAGAGAATCGTTGCCGAAACACTTTTCCAACATTTCCAACGTCCGTGCGCCACTAAATCCGTTTTTTACGCAAAATTTAATACAAGTTCGTTGTTGCAAATTTAAATCCATTTCTGAAATTGTAAAAAATCGCCAACACACACAGAGATAGATGTACTCTTGGCTACGTAACTTTTGCAAATGTCAAGTTATGACACTAAGATTTAAAGGGAATATCAACAACAGATGTACCAATTTAACAAAAAAAACAGAACTCAAATCGGAACGATGGGAGCGCCACACGGTGGTTATCCCGGGAACTTTTTGATCAAGGTAGTATACCATTGAGTGAGTTTGAATGAATACTGTATCTTTTCTAGAACTACTGCAAGTAGTTTAGTTCAATCAAATTTTAGCTACACATCATTTCCTTAATTTTTAAGAGGCATGAGTACACTACAGAAACTTACACGAGACAGGAAAGATCTACAATCTGATCGATGAAATCAAACAGTTGACTGATATCATAAGTGATGCTTGGAGTATTTGGATTCTGGCGCTTGAGATGTTCTTCGTAGATCTTGCACACTCCTGAAATGAAATTACATCAATCATAAGATTTATTTATAAATTATATTTCAATTTTATAAATCGAGAAAAGTTTTCATTACCTTCCATGCATTCGTTGACAGACTCATAGTCCGAGTATGTCCGAGTTTCTGGCTTCATTCCAGGCTGGACAAGTAATATTGTGTGAGACTGAAACAAAAAATATGCAACTTTATTGAAAGTACCCCGAGGAATCAGAATACATGGAGTTACATTACAGAGTTGAATTTAACAGTAAAATTATTTTAATAATCCAAAACATTACTTCAGCAATGCCATATTTATAAATTACTACTCACAGACTGCTTCAGTGCACTGCCCTTAATATACTTCATAAATAAAAACACTGGAGCACACATTTGATTAATTAGAGTAAATCCTTAGCCACAATGGGGATATTTGGCTCTGTTCCAGGTAAAATATTGCATTAACATTGGAAGAATTAGGTTTTCAAATGTTCTCTTACTATTCGCAGGGTGGAAATCGTGATTTCCTAAGTGTGTGTCAAGATACCAATAATTAAATTTCTAGCAATTGTCATGTTATCAGATTACCTGGGACCTAACAGATTAAATGGATACACATCTGGAATAGTCCTAGTAGTGCAGCTAGGGAAATATTAAATCCAAGACCAACCATTAATACCTGAAAGAAGCAAAGTAAGCACAGTAATACCCTGCTGAAACTGCAGCTTATATTTTTCTGTCCAAGATTCTTGCCTGGAGTACCAGTTTTATATTTTAATTGGCTAGCACTATCATCATAAAAATAATATTAACATTGTGTTCATGATGCCACGCTCAGAAACCTTTAAGTCTTCCATATATAGAGGCATGATTATTAAATTCATATCATAGGTACTGAGAATAAGATAAGAGGTATCTATCGAAATAATGGGGATGGAGGTACAAGCATCAAGGATTCACCCCTAGCACAAAGGCACTGATTCCTGCATCATATAAGGAGTACTGCGAGAGAAGTATTTGCTGTTCTGTGCTATTTGTACCCCACACTTTCACAAAAACAGGAAAGTTACACATAAGATCATCAGTAATTCTATTTACTTGTTTGGATAGAAGCTGCCAAGTGAAATTATTAATTACTCCATGTGTGGCTGTCGAGTGAATTGATTCATTACCAAATTACCTGTCAAAATAAAAACTAATTAACACCAAAGTGATACTAAATAAGACAATACATAATCAGATTTTTTTCTGTGAATAACTAAGAAACATATTTCAATTTATCAGATGCCAAATAATAATTACTAGAGCCAAAATTGACTAATGTGGCCAGTGTTCATCATATTAATGCACAAGCAGCTTGCAGATAGAACACAAACTCCAGAATAAAAACTTTTTAGGTATTTTTTTTATCCCTTGACACATTGAAATATATGCATTCTATGAGTCCCAACATAAAGGTTATACACCAATAACTGAGCTTCACTCCGATAAGTTCACATATAAATTACTGAAAAGTCTATAAAGGAACTGCCATTACTGTGAATTGAGTGAGCTTCAGAAAGTGGTTCACATTTATTTTTATTCTAGCATTGAACTTAAAATTAAACCACTTGGGTTTTCCACCAAGAAGAAGAATTTCCACCAAGTGACGCCAGAAACTGTTTTATTCTAGCATGTCAAAAGGTCTTTTCACCATTGCATTATTTGCAATCTATAAGGTACCAGATTATACCGAGGCTTCATTCATCATATTCTCTCATTCACACAACAAAACAGAAATGATGAATAATACAATACACCGATAGCATTAGTAAATAGATTGCAAATCAATTAAAATAATGAAAAAAATATTCCAATAAACACCCTTAATCTAAGACCTGCTGCATCATAAGAATATACACATTCATATCAATTTTATGACACAAGCTCCGAGCTTAGGAGACAATTTTAATTTATTCACAGATTTCTTAGTTCTGGGACCACACAGGGGGATTAGGGGACAAATCTGCAAATATATACCTAGTCAGAATATACTCAAGTTCACTTTTCTTAGCCTCCACAGCTCCCCCCAAAAAATTGTATTGCATATCACTTCACACACCACTAATACATTTTGCTAACTGCAATTTTTTTGGGCTGATTGACTATAATTACAAATATTCACAGGAGAATATACTTGACCACATAATGGAGACACTAAATTACACAGGTATATTGTTTATTTGAAACCTTATAATAAGCCTACATATTCAGCAGCCATGCTTGAACTCGCTACAGATTTTTCTCTATTACTCCAAGATATTTTACAATTTGAAAACATCTTGTAGCTGAACTCCAATTGTTACAGTCAGCTTCCAAAAAAACTATTGACCATGCACTATTATGATTAATAGTTCTATGGTGAGAAGACCCTTCAACTTAAGTAACAACAGGTTGGAGGCCCTAGGTAGCTGGGTAGAGGTGCGGAAGTAAGTTCAGAATGTTTGCCTTGGGTTCTTTGGTTCTTAATTTTGAGGGATACCTGTTGCACATAAAAGGGTATAATAGATAGCTCTGGTACAGACCCAAGAATTGACTGGCAACAAATTACAAAGTTCTGATGACTATGATGACAGGAAATTTGCAATGAAAAAATTAATGAAGAATCAAAAGCCTTGGGGTTTTGAAACTGGTTAGCTAAATGACTTGTCTGGTATTCCACTTAATGAAGCGAAAGACAACAAAGCTCGCACACTAATAAATTATCATGTTTTCATCAAAATGTGCCCGCAAGTCTACAACTGCGAGACTGCCAAGGATGGTTGGTGTGAATTACAGAAGGCATATGAAGATATAGTCACATAATCTCTCAGTTAGTAAGAAATAAGTAACTTTAGCAAGACTGTAAGTCAGTAGAGGCTAGTAGTCAGTCAGGCTTATTCGGAAGCAAACCTCAAGAGAGTGCATCAGAGAAGATGACCAAGAAACCTCAGCAGAACCAATTTCTTAACAAAACTTTTTTTGATTTGAAAAAAATTGGCGCTGATATAGATGTGAACAGAAGGGACATGTTAAGCCTGAATGCATGCAGACATTTTAGATTTCTTTAGCTGAAGATAATCACACACCACAGAAAATCAATGCAACTGAAAAATACCATTGCAACAATAAGTAAGGATCTAGTGTTTTAAGTTTGCTCACTACAATGTCTGCAGGTGGCATGCCCAACCTAGATTATATCTACTTAGATTCTCATGCCTCAATACACGTGTCACCTTGAAACCATTTGCTTTGTGATTTATGAGAACATAATAAGCAGTATGTTAATTGAGCAAATAGGAAATAGGTTTTACTTAGTGAAAATATGATGATGGATTCAATTGTTCCCAGCTCAACCTTGTGGAAATTTATTTTAATTAAATGAAGAATACATTGTATTCTTCATTTAATTATGATGATGGATATTAAAAATGATAATATTGTACCTATGAAAAAGCCTAACATACCAAAGTTGGCAAAAAATTTGAATTGTTTTCGTAGATTAGAAAAGTTTGCTTCTTGTGTTTTGTCGCAAGATTGATTCAGGACCTCACGTGCAGATCCTAGGGTGATCCACTCATTACTGGATCAGAGGTCAATGGAGAGTACAAGCTGGAGAATGTGCGACTGGCATAGGCACTTAGGGCCCCTACTTATGAAGGCAACAGACAAAATGGAAGGAAGTATGACAACAGAAATTGATTATGTGAAAGCCAATGCCTCATAAATTTGTATCCCATGTCTGAAAGACAAGCAGCATCTACAACTTCAAAAAACAAGTGAAATCAAGAGCATCCGAAAGCTGTAATTGGTGCACTCCGACATAAGTGTGCCTTGCGGAGGAGATATGGGCACAGTGTTGTCGATTTTTAATATAATTACAATCGGAACACCTTTTCATTTTTTTAAGAGCAAATATATGAGATGCCTGATTAATTCTCTGCTTTTACAGCCAAATCAGAGAACACTTAAGGGTGCAGGATTGAAGCCCTAAGCACTGACAATGGATAGGATTATGTATATCAATGCACGAGGACTATTTTAAACGAGGCAGGCACTGAGCATCACCTAACAGTCCTGTACACACCTAAGCACAATGGGAAGGCTGACAGATCACTGAGAAATATTTGTGGATAGAGTCGATGCATGTTAATGGTCTCAGAGTTGCCCATAAACTATTGTGCTGAATCTTACTCAACTGCTTCTTCCTCAAAGCATTGTTCAGTTAGAGAGATCCCAGAACAGTTATGGACAGGGCAGCAATTGGGCACCAGCCACTTCACAGCCTTAGGATGTTTGACCTATGTTCATATGGCTTAAGAACTATATAAAATGTGGGCTCTACAATCAAAACGTACTGTTTTTCCAGGTAATTGAGAAGAAACAAAAGGTAATCATCTCATCGACCCTCAGAAGCCAAAAGTGATTTTAGGAGTACATGATATTGTTTTTCATGGAAACAGTAATCAGAATGACAATTTCTGGAAATCAGATACTCAAACTTAAATGATTGATGTTTTTCTGTTTGGTTAAAGATGAGTCTAAAATTCAGAGAATTCAAGAGCTCAACATGCCAGGAGAAGAGATTTCAAATCAAAAGGCAGATATAATACATCATCCAACCTCGATAAATCCTAGGTTGTTGCCGAGCAACCCAGGAGAGAATTGTCTACCTGGGAGTGTTGAGGATTACGTTAAACATCAAACTGTTAAAATTTGATGGTGATCCTGTTAGTATTAAGGATACTATGTCCAGATCTGATTGGCATTTAGGGAAATGCCATTCATGAGGAACTCACTTAAAGAAAAAAATGTGTGGGAATTTGTTGACAGAGGCTGAAATTGCTGCAGGAAAATTGATACATAAATAAAAAGTTAATTTAAAACAGTGCATGTCATAAAATCAGGCTTGTTGCCAAGATTCACTTAAAAGTTTGGAGTAAATTATAAAGAAATTTTTTCTCCTGTGGTTGGATATTCACCTTAAAGGATTATTTGGTTTGATAGTTCAGAAAATGTGGAATAGTAATCATTGGGTTGTAGCATACTCCTTTCCTTGGTGGGGATTTGAAAGATGTTAATTACACTCACATAACCATCAGGCAAATCCCTGGGCTCATACACTTCCTTTTAGTGAACTATACATATATACTCTCCAGGTAAAGGCATATTAAACAATTGGTTAGTTCATGACTGAACAATACAGAAGAGACCTATTTACATTCTTAATCTTGAAGAAATGTAGCATAAATAACATTTTTTATGAATTTATTTATATGATATTTTAAGAAAATATAAATCGGGCCAACTTCCGCGGAGCGATATTCACAATGGTAAACAAACTAGCCACACTGGTTATGAATAAATATAATGTTATGAAGTTCCAAATACTACAATTATTTCACTATTCATTCTATAGGTACTGAAATAAAATTGATGGAAATGGGATGTGCTTCTAAGAAAACGTTATCAAAATTATCAATTGAAAACATCAAAATATATTATGTCACTTCCATCACTACTTGCTAGAAACGAGTATGCAAAACTCTTACAATATTTTTAATATTCAAATTTATTAATTTTGCGACTTAATTCAAATTCAGAAGAACGTGTGACCAAGCAAAACCTTTAAATAACGTATTTGAAATATGTAAGCCACGATGTTTTACTCGCGGCCTATGAACGGCAGCACTTCCAAGGCTATTATTGCTAACTAGACGAAAGTAAACAGTTTTCTAGCATAACGCGTTCTCAGATTGTTATTATTACAAATCATTAAATTAGAGCCACAGTTAGCTATCTTGCTCACTCGATCGGTTGAAATTAAAAATATAAATGCCTATATTTAGTATAACTGCTTCGGCAAATATCATGCCGGGAGCAGAAGCTAAGTTTGAAAACAATGTCCACATAAATTCAGTAGGCGACTGAATAAAAAGTCACATGGCGGGCTCAGCAACGATATCTTACATCCACTGCGAATAAAAACTAATTAAACAGTAATAGCCACTGCACTATGAGTACTGCAGTATGTGCTTAAATTGTGACTGATAATACATTCAGCAAATATTGACCATAGCAAGCATTAGCATTACAAAATACAGCTTAACCATTATGTGCGTCGAAAGTATCATTGAAGATTTGAATTCAAAACAAAATCACTTCTCCTTAGCCTTACCATGATTGGGAAATGCTGTTGCCACAGGAGTAACCTCAGCTCCGACAAACCGGCCAAAATAGCGCTATTATTCTCTTGCCTGTATCAACGTTTACTTACTAAGCGCGTTCAAGAAACACTAACATTCGATATTAATCATGGCATATCCACTCCCAAGTATAGACCTTTAACTCCGTTTTGTTTGGAAAATTCGCTCAAAGATGGCACTGCATTAAAATGACACAACGTTACTACAGCACTAGGATACGGCGTCGTATTATTGCCGCGTGACTTGAAAACCGTCTTCCTCATATAACCATAAACACAGTAATCAACACGAAGGTCGGTTTGGTAGGTGATGATTAGAGTTCACCCTGTACGAAGCCCAACGGCGAGTGAAATTCACACATCGGGGTAGGGGGGCCAGTTCCTTTCCCTGTGCCGGTTATGGTTTCCCAGAAAGATCTGATACCCGAAAAACCGCACAGCATGGGTGGAGCTGAGGATGCCCAGATTGGCGTGCGGGAATGCAACCCAGGCACGCCGCTCTGGGCACGAAACCGGTTAGTAGTCCAACGCTCTGCGCCTGGACTACCGATATATGCATACCACCTTCCATACATATAATAGATATTTTATGCTATTTATTATTACCAAAATAAAGCCATAACATTAGTATATTACTTAGTTTGCGTTTGTAAGAAATAAAATTACCTATATTGACTGTGAGATACTTATCGATCGGAAAAATAAAAATAGTTCAATTTAAAAACACAGTATAAGTAAATAATTTCAAAACGGAACTCACATTTCAATGGATATTTTAAATGCAACTTCTGCAAAACGGGAATGCAATTTTTTGGCAGGTGGCACTAAAACCTTCCAAAGATGTTGCATATTTTTAAGGCACTAGTTCTACAATTGAAGAATAAAATTTTTTGTGGCATTGGAAAAATTATGGGCCAACATTCCTCACTACCAGTTTTTACAATGAAATAAGTTGTAAAAAATGTATGCCAACGTGTATAGCATCATCATCTCACTAAGACATCATTATTAGACTCCATTATTAGAAATCCAGTTTAAAAGATATAAAGCAGGAATGCAAAGGGAAAACTAATTAATTTATAATAGTGTCATTACATATTAAAAATATAGTAAAATAACAATAAATAAATAATTGAACCGAAAATTATAAAATTAGTCCCCTGCAGTGACATGATTTAAAAAAAAACAACACATAAAAACGGCTTTCCATCTATTTAAAAAGTAGAGCATTGCATCATTTAAATTTCATATAAAAATTAATAAAATGAAACCCCTTTCTCAAATAAATGTGAGGGTAGAGCTAACCTAACTAAGCCTAACGGCGTATGCATCAAGATAGCAGGGGAGTTTCATTGATTGCGGTTTATGGTTTCCCAGGAATGGTACCAGATAAATCATAAAACTTAGGTGTGGTGGTATCGAACCCGGGCTCTCCGGTCATAAGTTTAATGATCTCCTCCTTGACTAGTACGTCCCTATATGATGACAAGCCATGTAAAATTAATCAATTAGATAATTTTTTCATCTATTAAAAACAGTGATTAATGGTCACCTCAATGGTAACTAAAAGGAAAGAATTCACAAAACCAAGTTGATGGCAGTGACATTTGAAAATCGACCGCTCTAGACAGTACCGCGGTTGTTAAAGAGGGTACATTTTTCATGTAACCTGATTACATTAACTCACTACTAGCTGCTGTATTGCCCTGGCCAATAGAAGAAAGAAGTTCTTCAGCTGGACGTTCGGTTTTGTTTGCCATAATCGTTGCTCTTTCATTAACACAGGGGGAATGTGTGATACCCCCCCCCCTTTTCTCCTAGTTGGGAAACCCTCTCGAAGGTGGCAGAAAATAGTTTTATTGAGAAGGTGACCAGTGACAAGGGCCTGGATATTAATCGAAACATTTGCAAAACGATCGATTGGTGTATTCATCGATCACTTTCAACACTTCGATATTGGCAACATAAATGATTGAGACAAGGGGATGAATAAGAAATTATATTTTACCTCTTAAAATGTCCTCCAGTTGAATAACGCATGTAATATTATCAGGAAATTATTTCATGATTTTCATCACTTATTACAAAATTTTGCTTGCTCGAAGGAATGCAAGGCATCCATAAAATATGTCAACATGGCTACGTCGGCAGACCTTTAGCAGACAGACTTTGAGCAGGTTATAAGTGAGACGTCTTCATTAGCTATGGAAGAAACTATGAAACTTATTTTGTTAGTAATTGTAATGCTGGTTGGGAGTTTTTTAATAGGTTCAATACCATTGGTCATGTCCATGTCAGAGGTGAGAAAGACATATTTTTATGTGGGTTCATTCACTTTGCCTTCAATTTCAAACATATGGAAGTTTTAAACTGCTCTTCCTTTATTTCTTTAAAATTTTGCAAACTCCTATTTTCACCTTCTTAGCGTTGCAATCAAGACTGCGTTCTTTTTTATAGGAGAAGTTAAAACTTATATCGGTTTTGGGAGCAGGTCTTCTAGTGGGTACTGCTCTAGCTGTCATCATACCAGAGGGTGTGCGTTCTCTTTTCTCCGTAGAAACGCATGGTAATACTTTTTCGCAGGCGACTTGAATTCTTTAATAATTATTTGTTTCCAATTGCTTTTGATTGTATTTTGAATGTTTTTCAGTACACCTGGCAGAAGGAACCATTAAAGGGGAACCAATTCATTCTGTTGATCTTCATTCCTTGATTGGGATTTCGCTAGTTCTTGGATTCGTGTTCATGCTGCTAATAGATCAATTCTCAACTTCTAGAAGCCGAGGTTGGGGTCTATTTATGTTTGTTTCACCTTTTAGCTTAATGAAATGACTTATTTATTCTAATATAACTGTTTCCCTTGTTCCGCGGATAGATATTGAAGGTGGTTTGAAACCTCAAAAGAACATTACTGCAACTATAGGCTTGGTGGTTCATGCTGCAGGTTGGTAGATGATTTGGAATTTTATTTGGTTTGGGCAAGTTTGGGTAATTATTAATCTTGTGCTTTTATCCTCATTAGCGGATGGCATTGCTCTTGGAGCAGCAGCAACCACTGCTCACACTGACGTGGAAATGATTGTATTTGTAGCCATTATGTTGCACAAAGTAAGTTAAAAGCAGTCGCTTTTGTTTTGTATGCTCATTCTTACCTTATACGTCTCTAGTTTGGCTTTCCTAAGAGATGAAGTTAATTATCATGCCCTCAACTTTTTCAATTCCTAGGACCTAAGTTAAGTCACTACAAATTTCTGGTGTACCCAATGTCAGTACTAAAAATAAAATGTTGTGTTAGTGTACACAGTCCTATCACATTTTCAGCATTGCTGTGAAGTTTAACTAAAACGTTTAGGAAAAAGTGAAAATGCAAACATTTTTATTCAGGGGCGGGTGTATTAGCTTTCATAATGAAAACGTACATATTCCATCTGATTTTGGCATATGTCAAGAATTTTAGTGTTTTTGTAAACTATACTTTGTAAGTTGTTCACACAGGTATAAAGAATGAATTAATAGCCATTCGTGAACCAAACCAAAAGTTTGGCCATAGCTTGTATTACAATAAGATCCAAATCAATGAGATCCAGACAAAGGATACTAGTTAAGGGATTTTTAGTAATACTTTGTGTTAATTAGCATGAAAACTTTGAATGTGGGGAGGAATTAAAATTAGCAGGTGTTGGATGGGCTCTTGGAAAATTAGGAAAACATTCACAGTGAAACATCTTTCAATTTTAGATGTAAAATCTTTAAAATATATTGCCATTGCAGTAATTTATTTGTTCTATAACTTCGTTAACATTTCATTAATCTATGGAAGTATGTGGCAAATCAAAATTAGAAAAGGATAAAGTAAAGTGATTGCTCTGTAGAATTATGTACCTAATTCCATTATTCTAATAATTAAATTTTTTGCTATATTCTGGGTGACATTTAGTTGCCTACTGTGCTGGTGGGTGTAATTCAATTTGGAAATTAATGGAGAAAATATTTACTTGGAGGGGATGTATGTATGAACGTTGATATTGAAGTAAAGATTAAAGAGGTGAGAAATGGGAAGCAAGGACAGGTTCCTCTCCCCCAACCAATTATGTAAGCTTGTTTGCATTTGCTTACGAGTCTAGGAAATGCACCCCCTTCAAAGGGCAGCATTCTAAATTCGAATACATCCAAACCAAACTCAGCCACTGCACATGATATCCAGCTTACACAACACTATTAAACTCTCTCCCCACAATGCACACATTTCCTCTTGTGTCGTCACCAGGGAAATTAGTGCAAATGCATTGTGCAATATGCTTTTTGGCCAAATTGTTCGTTTGTTTTATCGAAATATTTGTTTGAAAAAAGAATTTTGTGTCCGCTTGACGAGGGATAGTTGTCTTTAAATTAAAATTGCTACAACCCTGTATTCCTAACGATTGTTTATCAGTTGTTTGATTCTATTCGGAGGAGATAGGATCTGTTTCTAAGGTGATCAGGAAATCACGCAAGAGAGGTATGGAGACCCCTTGTCCTCACTCCTTATGTCCTAGGAGATAGTAGTACTAGACTATCTTGAAATGTATGCTTTACCTTCTAAATTCAACATTTTGAAAAGTATTCAGTGGTGAAAATTACTTTGATATAATCCACAACATAGAGAAAAATCTGTGTACATCATCTGTTCATTCATTTTTCCGCAATAATTGAGTAAATGTGTCGTAGTCATGTGATGTCAGATGGCAGGCCTAAAAAAAATCAGTTTGCTGGAAAGTTTGAGCCAGTATATTTCTCCGACCTTCAGGGTCCTGAGCCACATTTGGGAAACCACATATGTGGGGCAGTTTTGGTACTCTCAAGGCCATGACACCATTGTCCTGCCACTATTTAAAAGTGGCCCATAATCAATTTTTCCTACCGTCTCATTCAATGGGGATATTGGAAAACAAAAACAATGCAGCAATACCTACCTGTAGGTATTGCTGCATTGTAGACCTACTTGTAGGCATGTAAGGAATTCATTGAGCTTTGTCCTCTTCAAAATTAACAAAGGATTAATGAAAGTAGGCCTCATTTGACAAGTAGGAGCAGGCTTTATAGACCAATATGTTTTAATCGGGGATATCCAAGATCCTTTGGGCCCCAAAGCTCTTGCCACGCATCCCCTCCCACAAAATGAATTAGGTCATTTAAAGGTTGGCCAATAATTCTGTGATTTCCCTGGGTGTGCAATTTGCATGGCTGTTGAATGAGTTTTATATTTGCCATGGTTGCTATTTCTTCCATGTGTCCCACATGATATTGGGAAGATGAGTAAAATGGCTGGCCAGCAATATTTATCTGTTCATAATACATATAATTAATAATTCTTTCAACCTAAAAAGTGTTTTTTTATCAGATGATAAATACTTTAAATTTTGATAGCTATTCTTTGTCTTACCACCTGGCCTACGTATTTTTCTCTTGAATATCTTTCAGAGATACCAATATATTTACCCCTCTTTAACATTCATTCACAATCCCTTGTGTTTTAAAGTTCCTCTGATCCATCTGGCTCATATTCAGAAAGTATTTCATAGACCCTATTCCTATTCTATTTTTCAGTTTGTTTACAATCTTTAGCATACTCATCCCATCAGTTTCAAAGACTTGCTATTCTTCTCTAATTGTCCTATCTCTGCCAAAGTATGCCTTAACTTTGTTGTTCATTCTTAATCTTACTCAAAACAAAGGGCATCATAAAATATTTTATAATGTTATTACGAAAATATATGATCTTTTAATCTTATGAAACCTTTAACTTAATAGGCTCCAGCGGCTTTTGGATTGGTAACATTTCTTCTTCATGAAGGTTTAGAGCGGAACAGGATAAGGAAGCATCTGTTGATCTTCTCCCTTGCTGCTCCAACTCTGGCTCTTCTAACATATTTTGGGATTGGTCAGGTAAGAAATTAAGTGGTGGAATGAACATTGGTGTCGGTGATGAGATTGTATCCTCAATTTATGGCATTGATCAATTACTATTATAGTGCAGTGTCATATCATATATCTCATTGTTAGTCAGACTTATGGAATAACCAAAATTTTGGTGCAATACATGGACATTGTATTGTAAAAGCCCATTGTGATGCATTCTCCTGGTACTTCTCAAAACATTTCTTGTCAAACATATTAAAATTGCCAGATGATCTAAATTTTAAAATTAATATGTTGATTCATGGACCAGGATTTTTCAGTTATTGGGAATGTGATTTAGAGTAATCCATTCATGTCTTGTGAAAATGCTTTCCATTGATAAGTTTTTATCAGACACCTAACTTTTAACCTGTACCTTATTTATTTTGTGCTTGCATGTTGGTGATAATTTGATGGTATTCTTATAGGAGGGGAAGGAAACGCTGTCCTCAGTCAATGCAACAGGCATTGCCATGTTGTTCAGTGCTGGGACTTTCCTGTTTGTTGCCACTGTGCATGTCCTCCCGGAGCTAACTGCTAGATCTAATGGGCATTCCCATCACCCTGTCGGTTTGGTAGGAAGCTCCGATAATGTGCCGTTAGTGCCAGGTGATCAGAAAGGAATGCTGAGGACCACAGAGTTAGTTTTTCTGATTGTTGGTGCTCTCCTTCCACTCCTACTCACACTTGGTCACCACCACTAAAGCACTCATTTCTAAAGCATTCGAAGTGTCATCTATGAAGAAGGGTGATCAAAAAACGAAAATGGGAAGCAAGAAAAAAACATTCTTGTTAAGTGCACCATTCCTCCCTCCTTCGTCATTGTTGCATCGCATCTATGTATGTGTCATTTCATGTGGTTTTATAAGTACCTATATAATTTTCACTATTCTTCCTCATCTCATCTGTGTGTCATGGTGGTCATTCCAGATTTTTAATATTTGTCATTAAGGTTCTTTATGTATTACAATTTAGTGTTAAAAAAATTATTTTTAAATTGGCTGGCAGGCTTATTTTTATCCAAATATCTTTACTGTACATGAATGTAAAAATTTGTACATTTTTCATATTGTAGCACTTATCTGGGAGTGTACAATACCAAAGAGTGTATAAGTCTTTTAGCTATGCTAAAAGAAAAGGCACAAGAGATAATTTTAAGGAATCATGTTCAAAAAAATTTGGTGCTTCCCTTGAATGCAGTACATATTCTGCTACCAATGGCCTGGACACCGAAAGAAATTATTCAATATGTTTGTCAGTTTATGACAAAGGTAAAGAGAGCAGTTTGCAACTTCATGATCAAAACAATTTGGTGCTTCTCTTAAATGCAGTACATATTCTGCAACCCAGGGCTAGGACAAACTGAAAGAAATTATTATTTACTCTGTCAGTTGATGACAAAGGTAAAGTATTCCTTTTGTAACTGAATCTCTAACTGACATAGCAGTGAAGTTATTTTAATGGTAACTTGTGGTGTTCCTGTCGAAGTATAGAATGAACTGTGATGATATTGCAGTTATTCCTTCTTCCTGGAGTTGTGAGAATAGTATGCATGTTTTGTTTAAATGGAATTCATTTGAAGCATATTGTAGAAAACTGTGATTTATACCCCACTCACCAGCAATGAGAATGTTTAGCAATGATTTTACATTCCATCCTATCAGTTCTTCCATTGTAAATTTCGACAGTGTATCTTTTCTGTGGGGCTTTTAATTACTTTGTATAAAGTTGTCCATTGTTGTTGAAGAGTTTTTTTAAAATGTGATACATAAAGATGGTGAAAAATTATGCTGGCATGTTACATACATTTCATATAGCAGCACCCTAAGCTTGGATACAAGAGTGGAAACAATCTATTTGTTAAAACAGCAGTTCAACTTGCCAAGGAGACTTAACTTAAAACTTGACGTTGGGTTGATTGTTTATGACCTAAGATGTGGTAAAATGCTCTAGCTGTTATTGACAGATTTCAAAGAATATAACTATGCCTCTCAAACCATGGAGTTTTATAGAAAGTAACTAACCAGTCCAGTTTCCTAAGCAAGGCCCTAATAAATAAGGTGTGATCAATCACTTTTGCCTGGAATAAGTAGGTTATATTCCGATGAAATAATTGAACTTGAGACTCATTTGGAATATAACAGCCACATGTTAAAAATGAATATTGTTGATTTTCATTTATGGTGCCATTTCTAGACAATGCTATCCTTTCAATCTAGCCATATCTATTTTTGGATATAGGATTGCTACGCTCCTGGAAAGCAATAAATTTAAATGTTAGCCATAAATGAACTGGGAAATTCTGAGATATAAAAACCTAATTCAATATAATTGTTGATTTCAAAGGAAATATATATAAACCATGCTCTTTGATTTTACTCGTATACATTTTGCAACGTTAGCATAAGAGGCAAATTGTGCAATGATAATATTCAATGGTGAAATGACAGATTGATAATGATATCTGTGAAATTAAAAGTCATCTATAGATCCCTTTTTATGGTGAAATAAGGGGAAAACACAAGATAACAATTAAATATAATAAATAATTTTCATTCAAATGTAAATGTTATTAAATGTAAGATTTTTGACAAGTTCAAAGAAACTGCGGGAGATGTCGCAACAGTAACTTTTAACAGAGTCATCCGTCAATGTGCATTTCAGTGCAACAATTTCAGAGTGTAAAAATCATTCGCCTTCACTGGTTGCTAATTTGTACAAATTATTATATAAATCTTGTTGCAATTGTCCCGGACACTCCTACAATGCACATACACCTGGGAACAGAAATGAGACAAAATGCTCTGGGCATGACATTGAAGTATTTTGCTATGACTTATGTACGTCAGTATAAAATGTGATTATAACATGGAAGTGAAATGGTAATTCTTGGTGCCGTTGGCAGACAAAGCATTCATAGTGCTACATTATTTATCTATTGTATGCAATATTTGATTGTTTCATTCTACAGTTCAAAATCCTAACCCGATTCCTTGCTAAAAAATTCTTAGGTATTCACATTTACTATTCCTGTTGGCCATCAAGATAACCTTACTTTGTCATACGATTAATCTCATGCAAATGAACAGCTGGCTATTGTTTCTTTATTAATTATTTTGCTAGTAATTTATTTTTTAGAGCATTCTGCCAATCATATACCCCCTTCCTGGGGCAATTAAAAGTAAATAGATTTCCACAAGAGAATGATGAACAATAATGGAATGTGTGAATACAAAAAAATATGAGTGATTTTCTCATACATTTGACTGAACCTGGTAAAACACTTGCCTTGTGTTGTAAAGAGGGAATCAACTGAGGTTTCGGGGAACTTCAATGTGCAGCAGGAAAGGCAATGTAGCCCCATTTCTTTCATTTTACCCTAAGATTGAAGGATATCATTTTTCCTTCTCGCTATAAAATAAGTTTAGATCTGTTAAGTAACATGTGAAAATCAACATGAACGTAAATGCAACCTACACAGTTTATCAATTAAAATTGTAAAATCGTCATTAGGAAAACTGGAGATGATTGAATAAAAACAGCAATTTTATGAGTATTATTGAAATATCTCTACCATCAGGAAATTCAATACCACATTTAATTATAATCTCTTGGTGTATTGAGGCAAACATCTTCAGTACTTAAGTACAAACTTGGGAGATTTTAGAAGGTAAATATAAAGCTAGTGAGAGGGCAAGAAGACCACTTTGAGAGGAAATGATAACCCAATGTACAAAATCAAATCTAATCATTATAACTTATTATTTAAATGGCTTGACTTCAGTCTTTTTGCAAATTATGGGGTGCCCCATTATAGGGTAGGATTTCAAGTTCTTTAAATAATCAAATTACAGAACTTCAACTGAATATCTGAACAAATCCTACCACCCACTTCAAGAAATAATAGTTCAGATTTGAATCATTGAGCAACTGGTACTGAAATTCAATTTTATAATTTAAATTGTTATTTTTTTGTCCCCTGCGTCAATCAATATCAGTAAGAAAGAATTCCAAGATACTTGATAAGACTCTTAAATGATAAATTACTTATAGAAATATATTTCCCCAAAAATAACAAACACATTAAAATGCATTCTGAACTGCTCCTCTGAGAGATCACAACTGTGCGAACTCAGTACCTAAAACGAAAAAAATTATGAAATCTAATTCTCCCTGAATGTGATCCAAGTATTAAACCAATAAATTTATATTCATCAGTAATTTGTAATAACGATAAGGTTCAGCTCTTTCACCTTAGAAACATATTAGTGATAATAGTAGAGCTTCTTTCACAGGAATAATTGTTTAGTTCACATTTTACCAAACTGAAAAATATCTTGCGCAAATTAAATTTTGAATGTTTACCTGGTATAAAAGGAAAGAGTATGGACTTATAATCACTTTTGCATTTTAATTTGAATGCAGTAGTGAAATTATATATAACTACAAGATGTAAAGGATAAAGAAGCCATGCATTAAAGCCTTTGCTCTCCTCTTACAATTTGGATGTGACATCATCGCTAACCCACCATCTAGTCCCAACGTGGCACACAACGGATACCACTTGTTTACCAAGCAGAAAGAAAATTTGGCCAGAAGGCATTTCTGCTGGCGTGATAGCTGTGGGAATACAAAATCTACCCCAGCACCTACAAAAATTGATAGATTGAAATAACATTATGTAAAAAAATAGAGAAATGCTATTGATTTAAAATGAGTAAATTACAGAAAATAACTTCTATATTTCTATAAAAATTGGAGACCTTAGTTTTGGGATTACCCTCATTTACTGGAATAGAGACAACATACACAGCTGAGGCCAAACTGAATATTTTATAGTTTTGAGACTCTTGTGTGGGCAACTATTTTCATTCATAGCGATTATCCACAAAAAATTTACTATGATAAAAGTTTGTGAATTAAAAACTTTTAGTTCTTACAAAAATATCTGCAACCGTACATATTGTTCACCCATCCAGTAAATGATATATCTGTCCCATAGAAATAACGTTTTTTTGGCTCACCCTTCCCTACAAATCCTATCTATAGATAAACCACTGGTAGATTTAATTGTAATGTATTAATTATTGTTGAGATAAATCTAATAAATGAACTTCAGCTATATTTTCAGCTTTAAATTAGTTTTATAGGGAATTATATCGGGCATTCATTTCAAAGGCTTGTTACAAGATGCCTTGATGTCCCAAGGATGGAAAAATCACAATTCCATCTATAATTCAGTAGGTACTTTGGCAAATTGCTTCTGTGCATGATGTTAGGCTAGGTGGTAATTGCCAAAATTGTATGACCAAGGATATGGTCAGATCCGTCAAATGATCACAATGATGCACACATCCCTCTTTGAAACAAATTTCTGTAGTCAATAACATTATGAAATTCATGTGTGAACTTGACATTTTCAGCTGCCATTCCAAAGGTTTTCAATATTTTACATAATTAGATGATTTAAATGAGTTACCATGGCATACATTTTATATAAATGTAGATTCATTTGAGTGAAAGGGGTGTGATATCATTTACAATAGAGCATTAAACGTAATATAATTGTCTTAGCCACTTATTTTACAGATGGGTAATATTGAACTAGTAAACTCTCATCAGCGGTATTTTCCCCTCTGACTATGAAGAGGCCATTTACAATTTAAATGCCAGCACATTTTGCCAACTTTGATGTTAAAGATTATCTGGTTTTCATGCAAATCCAATGACAAGTACCATATGGATTATTGTTGCTTCAGAAAAATGATTCAGATTTCCATACTTACTAGGAAATCAAACAATTATTTAAAATGTCCGCGTCCTCAACAGCATTTCCATTTGGATTCTGAATTTTCATAAAAATTTTAACTCGATTGGCCCCATGGCAGGCTTAAATATTGTCAGGCTTAAATATTGTCAGACTTAAAAAATATTCTGCATGGAAGATGCATAATCTCCATTTTTGCGATTTATCCCTTCAAGTGGGGACGGAAGGGAGGGATGGGGGGGAGGTGGAGGACTCATTGGGGTCAGTTGCGAATGGATGTGGGAGGGGGTGCGAGAGGGGTGGAAAGAATGTATTAATGCACAGCATATGACGCCTGTTCAGAAAGTATGATGAATTTTAGCGGGTTACGTATATTTGATTTTTTTGTGGTGGTATGTTGGTACTTATGCCGAAGTTCAGCCATTTCGAATGTTCACTTAATTGTTCACAGCTGTTTTGCTTGGACGTGTTTTGGCTTGTCTTCGATTTTTGCCTGTTCCAAAAAAATGGATCATATATCTGTATTAAATATTGCGTAAAAAACAAAATTAAGTGCGGGGACGCATTCTGAATGTTGACTGTGGCATATGGAGAAGATACCTTGGACCAAAGCAATGTTTATTGGTGGTACAAAATGTTCTAAGAGGGCCGAGAAGATGTGAATGGCGAAGAGCGTGCCGAACACCTGACACGTCAACAACAAACAAAAACATTGATGGAGTGAAGGAAATAGTATTGGCCAATCGTTGAATCACCATAAGAGAAGTTGCCGAGGACCTAAACATATTGATTGGCATTTGATTTTTACCAATGATTTGGGCATGACACGGGTCGCTGCGAAATTCATACCAAAATTGCTTAATTTCGACCAAAAACACCAACGCATTAACATTGCTAATGAGGTGTTGGACTCTAGTCCATGACGGCCCTATTGGCTCCAGGGGGTCATAACTGGTGACGAATCATGGGTTTATGGTTATGACGTAGAAACTGAAGCTCAATCATCCCAATGGAAGCTGCAGCACAGACCAAGACAGAAAAAAGCACGCCAAGTTTGGTAGATAGTGAAAGTTTTGCCTACAGTTTTCTTCGATTGCAGGGACATAGTATATCATGAGTTCTTGCCACAGGGTAGCACAGTAAATAAGGAATATTACTGGCAAGTTATGCACCATTTGAGCGAAGCAATCCACCACAAACGCCTGGATTTGTGGAAGAACAATAATTGGCTAAAGCACCATGACAACACCCCTGCTTACACATCATTACTCATGCACAAAATTTGGGCCTAAAACAACACACTAATGATGCCGCAACCACCGTATTCCCCAGATCTGGCCCCCAGTGACTTTTTCTTGTTCCCGAAACTGAAGAGGCCCATTAAAGGATGACCCTACATTACGATTGACAAGATAAAGACTGCATCGAAGGAGGAGCTGAAAAAGATCACAAAAAATGATTTTTTGAAGCGCTTCAAGGATTGGAAAAACTGTTGGCACAAGGGTATAATATCTAATGGCGGTTACTTTGATGGGGTTAAACTAGATATTCATGAATAAATAAATAATTTTTGAAAAAACACAAAAGTCACGATACTTTTCCAACAGGCCTCGTATATACCAATTTTCACCAGGCACAAATATTTTTTGGCTCACAATAATATATGAAATTTAGTACGAAGACGATTCAAAGAAATGCAACTCTTGCAAATTTAAAATGACCTCTCTTCTGAAGAAATTTAGGTAAAAAGGATGCATTGACCTCCTTTTGGACTGATTCGTGTCCAGCTTGAGACTTTGCCCCAACGACCAAGTTTCTTCATCGTTCAAACCAATGGCCCACACCAAAATTTTGGCTGATCATTTGTTAATGTTTTCATACAATAACCCCATCACCAACTAACTCCCTGCCAAAGAGTCTTTACCAAGTAGAAATCTTCTATTGTAATTTCTACTTAAACCTTCATACTTCACTTCCTTCTACTTAACACTTCCAAGATATGTAAAACTGCACTATCTGCTCTAATTTATGCCCTCTTCAAACTCGACCTTCATCTTTCTCAAAAAATCATGTTTTGTTTTATATAATTGATGCTCATCCTATGCCTACAACATTGATTTTCCTAAGTGCTCAGCAATGATTTTAACCCTTGACTGACTGGAAAACTTAACCACAAATTTGATTTTATGAATTCCAAAGACTTTCATTTTCATCTGCAGCCCCCCCTTTCATCATTTCATGCATATAAATTGAAAAGCACGGCCTCACCCCCTTCCCAACACCGCCCATTCCAAGTACTTGAGCAGTCTGAAACACATAGAGGTTGTAGATAAATATACTAACCACAATCTTTTCTCGTATTTCTGTACTTCAACCATGAATTATACCCAGTTTACTCGACCGAAAGCCCAACCAAAAGCCATTAAAAAACTAAATATTTGATAATACAAATTAAAAACCAATTTCTAAAATCACGAAGCTAATGAATGTTATAATTTCATTTAATGTCCACGTCAGCAATGTTTAGGATAAATCAAAGCATAATGCTAATAAAATCAGAACACTTATTGGACTGCAATGAAAATAATTAAATGCAACACAATAAAACCAAATGTTTTCAGCAGGCTATTGACTAGAGCCTGGACTTTAAGAGATAGGCATAATAAATGTACGTGCATCAGTACAGGGGATGAGGAATGGCAGCCAAGAATATTAACAGTGAGATAGTGACCAGCAATCCACAATCCATTGTTACACGTGAAAGAACCAATAGTTGAGCAGTTTAATGAAAGTGAATTGGTCCTTTTGAGTGGATATAATTTGGGTCACTCGGAACAGGAGAATAATGGGAAGAGAGCAAAATCGGTAACAAAATTTTAGTCATAACACGCATTTGCTACCACAATATCATCCAAATAGTCATTTGCCCATCTTTCTTCCCTTATACAGTCTCCTAGGCTAAAACACTGATTAATAACCACTTTGCTTCAACTCTAGGGACATATAGGCCACTTTAATTATTGCTAAACAGAAGATGTATTTAAAAACTTTTAATTTCAAAGGAAAATATATTTTTAAAGGTTTTTAATTCTAAATAATGTTGAGTTGCACTCAGCAATGAAAATATTTCTCCAGCTTAGAATTATACTTTTTTCACAATGCCTCTTTTCCGAAATCATTAGGAGCACAATAAGAGTACCATGGGTTTCCTAGAATAACTGGTCCACCAACAATCCAGCCAATATAGTATGAAGATATTTTATTAAATTGCCAGTGAATGCCACATACATGACGTATGATATCAAGACAGCAAACACCTTCACTTCTCCTGTCCACTAGCATTTGAGTCAACCTCTACTCAATATATGCTCAGTCACCCTTTTTCACTTCTGTATGTAAGAACTTGATGTAATACCAAGTGATAACATGAAAATTACTATATAATTTCCATCGACCTTTCACATTACACCACACACTGCATGTACTCACAACACAAGAGTATCATAGCCTACAAGTTCAACTATTACTGAACTTTATGCAAAAGGCTTGCATTCATGGTGATACCTGTCATGAAATAATAAACATAATCAGTATTCTAAAATGAATACCATGGAACAATAAGATTTTTGGGGCAATATATTTACAAGGAATACATAACGTCATAGGATTATCTATCCCCGATGTTTTACACCTATCATATTGCTAACCTTGGTGACTTCCTAGCAAAACACCACCACCGGCATCAAAAAGTTACTTCAAGCATGTTCAATGCACATATAATCCCATGGGGACTTAAAGGACTTGCTCATCCATGGGGACTTAAAGGACTTGCTCATCAACTTCAATAACAAGTCACTACAATGACAATCACTGTAATGTGAATAATTTCACAAAAATGCAAATGAAAAGTGGTGAAGAAGTAAAAATAATAAGTTCGGGAATTACATAGAAATGGAATCATTTCACGCACTGGCAAAGAAATCATTGAAGTTTTCATATTTATAATGTACATTCATCTTCACTCCACTCAAGGCAGACCAAGGATGGACAGAGTTAATACCATCCATTAATCTTATCAGTGACATCATCACTTAAGTCTTGTCGATAAATAACATTTTAAAAACAGGAGTTCCTTCCAATTCCATTAAAGCATCACCATTGACATTTAATGATTTTTTCCTGTGAAATCACCATGAATTTGTTGCCTAGGAAGTTATTGTGAAATCATAGTGTGCAACCTCAAATAGTACACCCAATTCAGAATATTAAGAAAATATTCACATTTTTATCTTGGACTAAGTTTCACGATTTCACGACCAAATCAGCAATCAATGCCCTTTCAATTCACCGTCAAGAAAGGGCATGCGTGTGACAATTTTACAATGAAACAATAATAGACAATAAAAGGTAAACAATGAGGACTGCTAACTGAAGGTTTATATCAAGAATAAGTATATAGCTTATTACCCAACTTCAACTCTTTTAAATGAATTACCACTGCAAACAAAGGTCATTTTAGCCAAAAAATTAAACAAGTAACAGTTTTCCAACAAGCAAAAGCATTCTGTTAGTGAAGACACTTCCCTTGTACTGGAGACATTCCTGTTCAGCGTTTGTACTCACTTTCTCCATAGTTGATAATGATCACTTACAAGACTATGTCCAACTTATACCAACATAGCAGCTCATTTATTTTACCCTTTATCCTTTTGGAACTGTAACATCCGAATAATTCTTTTATCCTCATTTCACTCATACTTTTGACTGACACACCATCACAGTGCATGCTGCCAACTTCGGAACCCAAACAGGTCCAATTGTGAGGATAAGTTAAGGCCACGAGAAATACCCAGAAACTCCCGTTGCCATGGCACCAAATTGTCCATTAGAGTCTCTTCTTTGACAAATTAATCTGTGTACACAATGAACTGTTGGTCTTCAGGATTAGCAACCTCCACCTGCACATACTGAGGTTGTTGTAGCTGTTGAGCTTGGAGACCTTGAACAGGACGACTCATACTGTTTCTTGACCTATAAGAAGATTTAACATTACCATTTAATGAACAGATGTGAATTTGACTGTAAAATTCTGAACAATCACAGGATTACTTAAGCATTGACATACAAACTGTTTACCCACTAAGTTTTGCAGGATAAATTTAATTTTTTTAATAATTAAAATATCTGTGAAGAGTGGATAGTTGTCCTCCAATGCGCTTTGATGCTAATTCTAGTACAACTACCTTACTACACTAACACATAATAACACTATTAAGGGTATTCCTCTGACATTTATTTGACATACACTATTATAGAATTGCATCGGTTAAATTTTCATCTAAAACTCTACAATTTTGCAGCCTGAAGCATTACATCCAAAATGATAATTTGAAGTGCAAATAAGTTGGGCCATTTTACAGAAAACATTTCAGGACTGGAAACGATAACTTTTTGCACCAGGGCTTCAAGGTTAATCTTCACTTAGGAAAATATATCCCACTGTTATGGAGAAATTGACTTTGTGGAATTACAATATTTGCATTAGTTGAGAAGAACTCCTTTTAAAAGTTATTTTAAATAATTTCATATTAATTACTAAGAATTTGCTAGAATTAAATAAATAACTTTAATTTATAGTGAGCATAGACTCAAAAATGAAGAGGTCTATTGAGAGAAGCCTCTAGGACTCGCAAAGGGGATAAAAATCCAGTTCGGATGCACATCAATTTCTTAAAAATATCTGATCATGAGAATATTTTCATCAGGTCTTAAAAAAAACGGAGGCAACCACCTTGAAAACAAACTGACTTTAAACATCCAAACATCAATGTATGAGCATAAAAAAATGAACTAAGACATTTTTTTTACAAAGCAGCACACAGGAAATCATTATTTCACAATTAATATCATACAAAACACCAGGCACATTAAATCTAAAATGTTAGATTTAAATTGAAATATTTTTAGGCTGCCAGTTTTAAGTAAGGTAACTATGGTAAATACATTTTGTTTTCCCCAATAAATTCTATGTCGGTAGGGAACTATGTAGGTAGGGAACAAGGTAATCCAATGGGATACTGTGCTGAACCACTGCCCCCAGGAGGGCCTGGGTTAAATTTGTGGGGATGCCTATAGGTACCCTTAGCCCCATTTTCCAACAGCCAGTTCTTCTAGGGAAACGTATTATACAAGGTACAGAGAAAGGAACTGACCCCTCTACCCTGCTAAGTGGATTGCCCACACTGTTGGGTTCAGTACTGGGTGAAAACCCCTCACTTAACAAACTGACCTTAAGGTTGATAACTGTGGTTGTCTTCCCACATTCTCCCCCAAAAGCCAACGGATATTGAGGGATCTGGGTTCGAGTCCCAGTCAAGGCGAATGATTTTTACGCTCTGAAATTGTTGCATTAAAATGCACAATAGCGGATGACTCCGTTAAAAGTTACTGTTGCGGCATCTCCCGCAGTTTCTTTGGAATTTGCCAAAATATCTGATTACAGTTTCTATATTTTCAAATTCTTGCAATTGAAAAACATAAATTACTTCATACACATCATAGGCTGTGAATTATCTACCATGAAAATTGGCTAGTACCATGTATAATCCACTTGACTCTGTACTTATTCGTAAGTTTTTCAGCTGACCACACGTTTAATAAAAAATGTCACCTCTATTTCAAGTCTGCTGTATATTCCATTCCTTTGAAACCAAACATTAAGGCAAAAGAATAAAAGCCATTGATTTGTGTCATCACCAATGCGAATCCACATTAACATTTGCTATACTAAGTATTGGCAATCCAAACAAGTACATAATGAGCACTTCACCCTTTAGAAAGCAGTTTTATGATTGCGTTTCAATCACCCCTCACATAATGAATTATAAACATTGGACGTTGTGTCTTTCAATTCCTTTTTAAATGATTACCAGTTTGCGGTCTGTGCCTAATTCTTGGAAAACAAGTCTACTTTTACATTATAGGCGGAGCATCAACATCAGTCATTGAATAATTAACATACACGCTTAATTAACAACCCAAATTTTAATATAACAAGAGAATGCAATAGAAATGTAAAAACAATAGTTATTTGCAATAAATTAATAGAAATTTCTTTTAAATTTAATAAAATAATGATAACCCATATTCTTTAAGATGAAATGCATGGTCCTGTGTAAATCAAAGAATTTTTTTCTGAGGCTCGAACATAGGTCTAAGGGTGATATTTTAACCACTGTTTGCAACAAAATCCATCAACTTATACATGTAAGTGTAAGGGCATTATACAATACACTTTGTATAATTTATGTTCAAGATATGATTCATATTTCACACAGTTATCATTTGTTGTTAGAGGGTGACAAGCAGCAAGTTTCTAATCCCAAGTTCTCAAAGACACAAAAATCATTGTTCACAATTTTTGCACTGTCAATTGTACTACCTTGGTTCTCTAATTCAGCTGCTGCTACATATGCAAATATTTAAGCATTTTCCCATGATGCACAGCCATCCATGGGTGTATATAATTGATTAATAAAAAGTTTTTAAAATCTGATGACTTGATAATCCAGCTAATGATGAATCAATACCCTTTCCATGAGTTTTGGTGTTCTACATTTGAGTTTTTGAGTCTTTTAAAAATCTAAATGAATACTTTGTTTAATTTAGTATTCAGAATATTGATGCAAGCCCATTTAAACTCTGAAAATGAGATAACCATGACCCTTTTGGAAAGTGATATTTCTGTAAGGATTAACCAACAAAAACACAAGTGGAAAAAACTATGAAGTTGCAATCTCACCAAAAAAAAAAGATTTTAAATAAATGAAAATTTGAATGATGCAAGAGTTTTATGTGCTGCTTATTAATTGAATTGGGAAAGACTCTATGCCCATGTATAATACAGTATATCAGTAGTGATGTAGTGTTAGAAGGAAATAATCATTCTTAGGAAGGGGTATGCACCTGGGAAAGAGTATGGATTCATATTCTTATTTAAAGAAGTACATAGCACCTACCCAGGTGTACCCTTGCATGGTCAAATACAATTGTAAACACAGCAGACCTGAGCTAAGGTAAGACATGAAGGAACGAGGAAAATGACCCAACAAAAAATTATTTTACAAAATCTGGAATTTCAAAGACATTCCTACACAGTAACACCTATTATATTATTCATTTTCATTCCTATTCAGGTAAATTTAGAATTGATAAAATTGTGAATTTTGTCCCAACAATACCAACCGTTGCTAGAAAATATGTACAATGGGACTAATTAAAAAAAACGAATGAATGAATTTCAATGGTTAAAAACAAGTTGTTTATGACCAGGATACTATTTTTGATCTGCTTATCATGTGGCACAACATAAAAATGAAAAGATGTTTTCAATTTTGAGCTTAATTTTTGTCGTTTGGAGGACAAATATCCCCAAGATATACATTTTCAAACACTCACAGTCATATATTTACTGCTTATACATAGAGCAACAACACCAATGAATCAATTACACTTGCTGGGGCCAATTTCACCATTTGTAAATTTATAGTGCGATTTTCATGTAGACTCAGCAGGCTATGAATGGAATAGGTATCACAAATACAGGTGCATTTGTAATCTACACCAGAGCAAATGGCACTGTTATTAAAACATTTGGAATAAAATTAGTAATTTCAGGCTTGAATCCGTGTACCTTATCCATTACAGGAAGAAAAATTGCAGCTTTGTTACATCAAGTGAAATTGACCAAGTTGAAATTTTTCTTTCTGTGGAACATTTGGATGAGAATCAGACTATTTCCAACAAAAATACACCCCAGAAAATAAGAAAACAATAATTTTAAACATTGATTTGAAAGTGAGGTACTTACTTTGCCTTAGCATGGGTAAGAATATGAGATTTGAGGTTGGTAGACTGAGCGAATTTCTTGTTACAGCCATCGAATGGACAGACATAGGGACGATCACCAGTGTGTATCCTTACATGGGTTCTTAAATTAAAGTCTAACGAAAAACGCTTGCCACATCCTTCAAAGGTGCACTGAAAAATAAGATCAAAATAGTTAGTCTTAAAACAATTAAAAACAAACAGCAATGCAAATCCAGGCACAGTTTAATTTTCTCTAGACGTTGAAACCTTCATTGACTTTCAACAATGAACCATGTAGTTTGGCTCCCATTAACAATACAAAATTCTAGTGAATCCAGGTCAGAAAAGCAAAAATTAAGGCTCCAAAACTTGGTTACCATGAGCATTAAAGAAAACTCAACATATTAAACAGTTATAATAAAAAATGCAACAAGGTGACATCATCAACAAGTTGTTACTTTCTCTAAGCATTAAATAACCTAAACTTCAACTTTAAATAAATATTTATTCAAACTTTATATTAATTTTCAAACATAGGTCACAATTTGAAAGACTCTCCATTCTCGGGATGTCCTTGGTCACCTTCGACCTGAAGACACTCATTGAAACACGGGTGAAACTGTTGTCAGAAAAACAACCTATGCGGTGACATCCCGAGAATGGAGGGTCTTTCATCTGAACGCCGTGAAAATCTACAATCCCATAGTCACAATTTTACGAAAATAGTTGAATTGGCTTCAGGACTCCTACACGAATCTTCCAAATCGAAAAATAGTAGGTATGGTGAAATGACAAGGATTTCTCATTGGTAATAAATACCAACATCAATGAAATTATCTTTGATTTAAAAAAATTGAGGTCCCAAGCAAAGCAATTATAACAAAGTAATTACACAAAGCAATTATAAAAGGAATGAAATCACATGCCACCATACTTGGTTCTGGGACTTATTTTCTCATTACAAGATATTTTCAAGGCACTTGTTTATATATATTTTTCAGAAAAATAATTCATGAGGAATGTATTTAAATGCACAAACACCACTTCAACCTGACATGATCAGCTTGGAATAAAGCAATAATTTTATGAAATAAACCTACAAAAGAAATAATAAAATAAAAATTTCTAAGATTCATAGTTTACAACTGAGGTTATATCACTAGAGTGATTTAATATAATGTGTTGATATTTTTAACTCCAGCAAGTAATGCTCTGAATACCAAGCCACACTTTGGGCAAGGACAACAAGCTTGGTCTCATGCACTTCATGCATTAGTGTTCAATAATAATTATCATTAATTTAATAGTTGAAGTCAACCATTTGGTCTGGAGATAACTTAAGGAGGCAAAAAAGAGATGATACAAATATTAACAGTACAGGAAATAAAAAATATTTACAAAGACAAAAACAACAATCTCACAAAAATATACATGAATTTTTTCTCAGCCAAGTTGTTTACGTTGCAACGTTAGTTGGGAAGGGCACTAGGATATTTAGGGGCATAACATTCTGTTCTTCTATCCTGAAAATACAGAAGGAATGCTTTCTGTATTAGAAAAATGCCTTTGCGGCTCAATGTAATAACTATGGTCTTCCCTTCCAATATAATAGGTCTTTTCAAATCTTTCTGAAATATGTTTCCATGCAGCATACCTAATGTAAAAATAGACATATGCACTTAAGGCATGCTCTCCTTAATAAATAACTAAAAATATTTTTCATTTTCAATTAACGAGATTTTGAGTTAGCCCTCAATCAGAATTCTACTCCATCGTCTGAACCTACAAACATGCAGTCGAAATAACAGAAAGATAAGGTGTTTCACAGACAATTTACAATCAAACAATGTCTAAATTAAATACAGTTAAATCCCATATTTGCATTATCAGAATACATGTTTTCCCACCACTTACAATAATATTATCAGACCCCTTAAAATTTCCTATCATATATATGTGGAACCTTATATTTATGTAATTTCATGCTGTTTTCCCACTCTTAACATCACTAAGCGTTGGATAAAAAATTTCAATTTAAAAACAGCCATAGCTAAAGCTAAAAAAAGATGGGAGGGAGAAGATATGTGAATGGTATAGCGAAGAATTTGAATATGGCAGGCACTAGTGATTGAAATGTGAATTACTTGAACTCATAACCTCAGTCTGACAGGTAAAGATTAGTGCTATGAAAGAATACAGCATACGACTAGGAGTTAGCTACAAATTAATGCGCTGTAAGAACACCTGTGGGAGACTTCATACCGAAACACAAGTTGAACATAAGAGGAATGAAAATGACTTTGACCCAACATGATGAAGCATGAAAAACACAAGAACTGGAGACTGACAACCGGGGTCATTTGCACTGCCTTGATGGATTAGATATAACAGCGATGGGCTCCCGAATAAGTAGTATTGAAACTTGCTTTATCACATCAAAGCTACACAGAATCAAAAATAATTATGTTTTCTTCACATAATTATAACGTTGGATAACTGTTTGCACCAGTCGAAAAGTAGGACAACTCAGATTCCCAGGTCTTAAGTGATTCCCAATTACCAAAGAAACTGCGGGAGATGCCGCAACAGTAACTTTTAACGGAGTCATCCACTAATGTGCATTTCAATGCAACAATTTCAGAATGTAAAAATCATTCGCCTTGACTGACATCCCAATTAAGGCAAATGATTTTTACACTCTGGAATTGTTGCATTGAATTCCCAATTACTTTGGAATATACATTTTATTGTGCTTGACAATGGATAAATAAGGCGAAAAACATTTTCAACCAAGGGCAAAATAAAAATTCTGAAAAAGCTGATTTTCATGATGGAATCTGAATTGATATGGCAAAACATCTGTGATTGCAGGCCTCTAAAATGAACACAGTAGCGAAAAACCATAATTTGATTTTGAAACGTTCAAGCCAGAAGAATTCCTGTCAAGAATTCCAAGTATGACGAATTACTGAAAGAGAAGTTTTTAATGGATAGATGGTCAAATATACCTGTGAATAGTGTCATCGAAATAGAAAAAGTATTGCACCTACCCACAATATTGGGAATCAAAGATTTCACACTATCCCAATGGTTGGTTAGACAGGTTTAAATATGGGCACAATCTTGTGTAAAAAGGTGACGATGGCGAAAGTAGACACGTTGACATCGAGACTGTAACTCAGTGGAAAAAGTTCCAATTTACTTAACTTCTTGATGGCTATAGCCCAACAGAAATTTCCAATACAAATGAGACATGTTTTAATGTGATGCCAGCAAAAACACTGCTTCAGAAGTAAAAATGTCATGGAAAGTCATGGAAACAAACAAGGGCACTGTCTCATTAATCACAAATGCAGAAAAAGCGAGAAGCTTCAACCACAAGTGGTTGGCGTACCAAAGAATCCTCGGTACATCATATATGGGAATGCCCAGAAGTACCTGGCCTGACCTAGAGATGGCAGTAGTTGTTTGAAAAATATCACCATATCAGAAAGTATGCAATCTATATATGTTTAAAGTTTGAAGATGCCACATTGTTTAGTATTTGTTTGGTAGCCATCAATAGTGTACACTTTCAGTGAATTAGTGAAAATTAGTCATCATTATGTGATACAATGCCTTTACTTGAGAGGCCTCAGCCTAACCAATATAAAAGCTGTAAAAGTTTCACAGCAACAAAGTAGAATTTTTGTGCTATTTCATAACCATGGATGAAATATAGGTCCATTACTTCACACCCAAGACAAAAGAACAATCAAAACAATGGATTCAAAAGGGAAAACCGGCTCCAAAGAAGGTTATGACCATTTCAACTACAGGCAAGGTCACGGCGTCGGTTTTTTGGGATGCGCCCGCGATAATTTTCATTGAATATCACGAAAAAGGGATAACTATCAACAGCAAGTATTATGCAAACTTTTGCAACGTTTGAGCAAAGAAATCAAGCAAACATTGCCACATTTGGCTAAGAAGAAAGTGTTGTGTCATCAAGATTCACCAGCTCACAAATCCGTCATTGCTATGGCCAAAATTCATGAATTTAAGTTTGAATTGCTACTCCATTCACCTCATTTGCCAGATTTCGTCCTCTCAAATTATTTTCTGTTCGCAAACTTGAAAAAATGGCTCAGTGGTCTAAGATTTTCCAACCGTGAAGAAGTGATGTCGGCAGTTAATGGCTATTTTGAGGAGCAAGACAGTTATTATATAAGGGATATTGTACTTATTGAACATCGCTGGGAAAAGTATATAGAGCTGAAAGGTGATTATGTTGAAAAATAAATAATTTTTTTCCCCAAGTTTTTGAGTTTTCTTCGTAGGGTTGGTACTTCTGGGATTACCCTCGCAGGTCAAACATGTAAAAACGTTTCTCACTAGACATACAGTATTTTCCAAAACATGAATGTTCTCAGAAATATTTCTGGATGAGCATCAAGCTCTGGATGCTATAATGATCACCTACTAAACCGACCTTCGGGTTGATTACTATGCTTATGGTTTTTATGGTGACCATTTAATTCCAGTTGAAATTATTAGTGATGATGATAATATAAATAATGACTTCAGTAATTAAGAATGTAAAAATGAAAATTCTCCCCACTCAGCTATTTGCATTTTCTCACATTTTACCTAGAATGCCCCTAGAAAAGTTCAAATGAGGAATTTTAGTGAATTCATTTCTCATGGCTACAATGCAAAATGTGATTACGAACTCTGGTAAGTTATCCAGAAGTCATAGTTGAGCTCTGCTCACCCATATTGGAACTCACTGGTATGACTATGCCTTTATCAGCAATTAAGAATTTACTGCACTCATCTTCAAGTTATCTCAACTTTGGTATGGTGGAAACAATTGTTTTAAAAAAATATAATTATCCTTGCAAAAACATTGTAAAGAGAAAGGAAACCTAAGTAATTTAATGTATAGTTTTGTTGGAAAGACAGTTCGAAAACTATCTTACTTATACTATGACTGGGCTTTAAAATGGTGCTCTGCGGCATAAACATAAATGGAATACAGAAAGACCATATTCCTAGGACACCATTCACTGAATTTTCCAACACATCACTGTCTCAATTATGTAATGAAATATAGCCTGCTTCAAGAAGATAATATAAATGGATTTGCAAAATGGATTCATATGAGGCGAAAGCGTGAGCAAAACATTAGTTTACATTTTTACTAGACTCTCCCCACTATGCCTTCCCCAACTGCTCAAAACACTACCATCTGGCGATCAAAAAGAAGATACCCAGCAATACCTTTTTTGCACCTGTTCCTCATCAAAAACAGATATGGACAACAACCAAACAGACACTCAGGTGGGGAGCATGAGGCATTTTGCCAACCTGAACTAAATCTTCCATCCTTCTCTTGGATGCATCATTGCACTCGCGCCTCCTTCAGTGGCATATACACCTTCAATTGAATAAATGGACTGAGAAATAAGTGCAGAAAAGTTAACTTTTTCAGGTTTTGAGAACGAAATCTTAACTAACAAGGAGCCAGTAAATCTTACTATTAAGTCAATTTCAACTTAAGAGCACACATACAAGATAACTGAAAGCATCTTCCTAAATATATACTTTATTTTCGAGAGACATTCCATCCCCTCCCCAAGTAACACCCAAAAGTGCTTTGTCATCGCAACATTCTGCTTGGCTAAGCTGAAAGCTCTTTTTCCATGAAACTAACAATGGCATTCTTATTAAAATTCTCC
Organism: Hetaerina americana; assembly: GCF_022747635.1. Lineage (NCBI taxonomy): Eukaryota > Metazoa > Arthropoda > Insecta > Odonata > Calopterygidae > Hetaerina > Hetaerina americana. The sequence continues at coordinate 97,256,235 of NW_027286763.1, forward strand.
CTCCACATTCCTCTCTCACTTAATATAATAACTTAGCTCTGTTGTATTTCATTTACGAGAAGAATGCTATTTAAGTGCAATGGCCAATCCATTTTCAACATTGATTAATATTTGTTCCATTGTATCACGATATTTGCCAGAGAAGATCAAAACAAATGCTCTGAAAACTGGTTCTTACATAAACACAATCCTAATTATAATACATTAATCAACATTGCAGTATTCTGAAATGTCAGCAACATTACCAAATACTTAATGTTGTAATGCTAGTGAAAAGTAAAGTGGACTGCATACATGGAATAGTTATCATTGTTAGTGTACCTCATTCATCAAAGGTAAATTGGTCCCATTAAGGTTCCATTCTGCTCAATATAGTCAAGATTAATTTGAAACTTAAGCTGTACCATTTAGTAATCTTCAAATCTGTAACCACACAGGGGTACACAGGGAGATGGTGGTCACGTTATCACCAAAAACAAGGGAACCTGAACCAATCTAAAAGTCTCTGGACTCTCATGAGCAACACAAGCTCAACATTAAAATCAATGCATTACACACTCCATGGGATGCATCTCCCAAATAATCTCAATGAATGTTTTTGATCCAGTTCACTAAGGGACTATATATTTTGCAATAAAAAATTATTTCAGGTGTTATGCTGGGGCATACAGTTCAAGACTATGGTGAAAGGGATCATAAAGGGATTCTGGAAGGCCATCTGGCAGCTCAACGCCAATCAGTTTTCTGATACTCTAGCTAAACCAGAACCCACCCCTTCCCAAAATAACAACTGTTCATGGCATGCCTCTACTTCAGCGTCCCAGTGTTTCCCATCTTTTCCATATCTGGGGACCAAATCACCTAGAAACTTTTTCCAACTTGGTAATCCTTTGCTTACAAGGTGATAACTTTTTTGCAATGGAGAGAATTAATTGATACATAGCAAGTCATTCTTCACTGTTTAAATTAATTACGTTTTTTCAGTGTTTTTCTTTGAGATAAGCTTCAAATAACACAGAACCCCTATTCTCCCACCATTCTTGCTCATGAAAACCCCCAAATTGATTTTCCATTATTAGATTTAAAGAAAAAACATAACTATGTCTAAAGGGATGGGATAGTTAAGGAATTAACTACTAAGTATCCGTTAAAGATGATAAAAAAATAACTTTTACTCACTTGAAATGGTTTCTCTCCAGTGTGCACCAACTGGTGTCTCTTAAGTTTTGAACTCTCAACGAAAGCCTTTCCACACTCAGCGCACACGTGAACACGAGGCCCATGTGTGTGTAAATGCTTCCTCATGGCAGAATTGTCTCGGAACATTTTGGTGCATCCCTGAAAATGAAGTCATACAAACTGAACAATGATATTTAATAAAAACAAATAAGTCACACTGTAAAGACTTCTACAAAAAAATGAACTATGTAATGGGTTAGCATGGATATGCAGGATTAAAGCTTCATGTCTGAATTGGAGACAATTAATTTTAGATGATTAATACAAATACTTTGTACCAGATGAAAAATAGCATAGATAGCTGGTAAAGAAGGTGATTATTATTTCAGTTGCTGTTTCAACTACATGCACTTTTGCATGCCTTACCACTTAAATACAAATTACCCAGGAGAAACCCACCACAAATCATTCCCAACAATAATTCTATAAATAATGCAAATTCAATTCAATGTGAGGTAAATGTGCACATTTCATTTACATTAAACAATTAAATACTTTGTTCAAAAGATTATCTTTTCCTGAAGGTTGGCTCCTAACGCGACAGAGATGGTGGACTATTACTTGAAAAACTCGAAACATTAATTTAAAATCTTCTTTTCTTATCTTAAAAGGATGTCAGGCACCCACCCCATATGGGTAATATCTCCACGTTGAAAATTCTATTTATCCCTGAACGATTTCCCAGCCAGTAACTTTCATTGGTCCTGCCATTATGGATCAAAATGTGGAATTTGATTGCAAATGTTGATAAACTTCTTCCGGAGTTGCCCAAAAAGGTGGGTCTGACATTGCATTATTTCAAACCCAAAATTAACTCCAGCTGAAGTTAATCATCAAAGCTGTTTTAAACGGTGTGATCCCCGGTGAAGATTTGGCAGTCATGATAACTCACATTAGCCCCTTACTCTGTGGTTACGAGTGACGCAATAACTCTACCAGAATGTTTCAATTTAATCAAAAATAAGCAATTAAGGTAAGGCTATATATATATATATATATATATATATATATATATATATATATATATATATATATATATATATATATATATATATTACATATATATATATACACACATATATATATACTCATACTGAATGAGTTGCTCTACATTAAAAATTCAAATATGTTCACAATAGAAGAGGCTACCGGTTATATATCAAGTGGCAACTGGCTCCAGGTGGTGGCAAAAAGGCGGGGAAATTTACATTTATATTCCAGAGGAACCACCATTCTAGAAAAACATGGCCAGTCATGAATGTGACCACATGGTGGAATTGGTTGCTAAGACATCTAAACATTCATTTTAAGCAACGGAATAAATAAATTGCAATATTCAATAAATGCAAGTAAGTATTATATGAGTAATATGCTAAAGAAAAAGAATACCAGTCAAAATGAAATTTCATAAAAATTTATCACTGAAGTAATTCAATTAGAAACATTAGGCTATAATATTGAATGGAAAATAGCCATAAAAGGTAATTTATGAATTGCTATATTTCAAGCCATGGGACTGGGCTTACATAGATTAAATACATTTCCACTTTCTTTAGTGTCCAAAATCCAAACAGAGAAAAATCATATTTTTTAATCCCATTTGTTAGTTCACTTTCCTTGAGGCTCTCTTATTCAGCAGCATTAACAAAGGCAAAAATACGCCATAATCAGTGGAACCCTACTAAGATATGGAAATGATAAAAATGAGGTCATGGGACTAATTTGTAAGATAAACTCATGAGTATTGATAAATATGATATTAACTGCAGATGAGGAATTAACTGGGAATGTATAATTGGCAGTCATAGTATACGAGTGAACACAATTGATCACAAAGGACACTGCACTCAAATTATTAGAGATGGCACATATTGCGTTAATGTTCCAATTATACTGATCAACTCATCTGATTCTGCGTTCATCTCATTAGAAATGAACCTAACTATTAACACATAGTTTTCTACTTACCTTGTGAGGGCATGCTATGGTCCTGTCAATACTGTCGCTTTGTTGCTTCTTTGGCTTCACTCTGTGTCCCGGACTGAAAATAAAATACCAGAACGTCAACGCAAATAAAATACTGGCCGACGATCAGTAACATTGCGAAAATATAAAACAACGCGAGTGGGGCGGCAATTTAAATGATTGTTCAGATAAATGCTAAATGGAATAATTAGGTAACATTTACTGCAAAATTGGAATCATTGAGCAAGCAAATGGATTTTCTTTCACATAAAAAACGCGAACAAATTTCCTCCATAAGGTGAAATACATAATAAAAGAGATATATATAAATGAGAAATACACCAATAAATACTTACCGAGCAAATTCGGCTAACTGCTTCGGATCGCTAAGGTCCAACCCTGGAATTCCACCGGGAGGTATTTTCTTGCCAGTCATATATTCTGTATAGTCAGGATCTGGTTCAGGATTACTTCCTTCATCTACAAAGAGAAGTGTATACTCGGTCAAAACTGCCAGAGGGAAATTGGAACGACAATAGGACCATGATAAGTACTATTATCAACCTTGTTAAGAGCCCCACGGAATTTTTCGCGGGAATTTTCCACTACACAGTTTTCGCGTAGCATTCATATTGATCATGAAATTAACTACAGCTTGACATGAGGTGCACATTTCTTACGAAATCTTGACTCACAAAACCTCCAAACAATTTCAGCAAACATCTAAAGCGACCGACGACACCACGACCGGGATGGGAATTCAATCGATTAACTAGTCTGCCATTGCGCGTTCACAGGCCAGTCAAGGACAAACACTTAAATAGTATTTGTGAAATGAGCAAGGCATACAGTAACATATCATATACAAATAATTTAATATATGAATGAGTAATTTTAAAAATTCCTCGTTTTTCCAGTAATATACACTTCCACTCAATGCCTCGAAAGGGGTATGCTAGCGGAGCATGTCCGGATCGCGAATGAAAATGGCTACCCTCCGCCATCATATTTAGGAAGCCATTTTCAAAATATGGCTGCGCCCATGTATCCTACATGGCCGGCGAAGTATCAAAACAAAACAAACCAGTTGTTAACACGCCCCAAAAACATTATTACATCAATTACCCCAGTATTCTACATCACAAGAGTCCATCGCCCCATATCGATCAATGCTGGTGACGCATGTACCATGGCTATCACCAACGAAGACAAAGGCATAATGACATTCAAAGATACTTGAGCTGTCTAAAAGCAAATTTGAAGTTAAGTCACTGCAATAGTAATAACGACTCTTACCATCGTCTGTCCCGGAGGCCCACATTGTTACGGAGAATTCACCGTCCAAAGTCTTTATTTGAACTTGTTTCTGCTCCCATTTTCGAGTTTTTGTTTCCGAACCCACATCACTAGAAATATGTTCACTTGCACGTAATCTCCCACCACGTCTAGATTTTTTTGATCCTCTTCTAGAAGGTCCAGGGCTTGATTCAATGTATATTTCGTTTTCCGAGGGAACAGGAATTTGATCATAGACCGATAAAGGGTCAACACCACCAACTACTTCCTCTTGTGTTTGCAGAATTATTTCTTCACGTTCAGGGAGGGGCTGAAGTGCTATCATGGGAGGCCCTTCCACGTCACCAATAGTTGTTTCAACAGTCTCAACTGGTATATCCACAGGGATTTCTTCGATTTCAACCTCTTGAATTTCTGACTGTATTTCTACTTCACTCATAACATCTGACGACGCCATGTTGAAATTCAAAATGGTTGACCTTAGCTTGGATGCAGCAGCCAATGAAAAAACCTGCAATTACCAGTCACGTTACCAACGCCTACCGCCAATGCTACTGCTAGAGCGCAGCGCTATTTTCAAATGCATGCTAATTTTATTTTTCTTAGCCAGTTTAAAGGGAGAATGGACGACAATCGTACCTCCCATTGTATGAATTCCATATTTTATATTTTAAACACATTTTCGGAACTAGCGTATCAGGAAAATAACTGTAACGAGAGAGAATTAACATTATATTAACGCATAACTACCATTAGTGAAGAGACCTGAATTAGTCCTCCAAGCGTTCGTAAGATTTTTTTCTTATGTGCTTTATTTCTTCACCGACTATTGCTTTAAGGTAGAAAAGGTATATTTAAGGCAATTAATGAAATTTATATGTATCGAGGTAATAAAAAGGTGTACTCATGAAATAATTATATCCCTAACACATTTGGTAAATTACTCCTTCCTGAATTGTGTCTTTACAGATTATCTCAGAATGACCTAAATAAAACCAATATTTAAGCATTGAGACAAAAACTGTATCACAAACTATTGGCCAAATTCTGTACTGACTAATTTTTCTTATATATTAAAATATTGATGGTAATAGATTAATTGTCTTTCTAAATAGGAATAATGGATTAGATGAAGCCCAATGTGAATTTATGGAGGGAAAAGGACCCAATATGCATTGTGTTTTCGAAAATATTCAGCCCTGGACATGGATGAGTTCTCCATTGGCATTTTAATGGATCTGAAACAGTTATTGACACTGTCGATCATGCCATTCTATTGAGGAAATTAGAAAATATGGAGTGAGAGGTAGAGCCAAGGTGGTTAAAGTCCTATTGATCAAATAGAAAATAGTTAGCTCCGGTGGCTGATACCTTTTAAGACTCTAAGATGAAATAATTACACCTTGGAAAATAAAACCATAAACCTTGGGGTTCCACAACCGTGAATATTAGGCCCTTGCTTTTAATCATGCATATAAATAATTTACAATTATCTCAGGTAAGTGAAGGAATTGTCCTCTATGCAGATGATAAAGATGATATTGTAAATAAACAGTGATCTTCATAATTTGCAAAATGAGATAAATGAATTTATATCACAAATGATGAGCTGGTCTAATTCTGAAAAACTAACCTTAAATGCCAGCAAAACATTATTACTATTATTGGTAATCTACTGATTAAGGTAGTTTTTGGATGGGCACAAGCTGTCAAAAGGTACAGCGACAATTCCTTTGTTTATATTAACAAAATAAAACCTGACATTCAGCATTACAATAAGCCCTCTTCAATTCCAAATAATTCCTTCCTCCCCTCATTCCATCAAAAATACCTATCCTACCCATTCCTCGTTTTCCTCCACTCTGTCACTGTAATCAACATCCTATTACCCATTGAAGTGTTCAGTATCCATCTTTCCTGCAGCATTTTTATTTCTCTCCGGAGACCTCTCTCCTCCCCCATCATTCCTTCAAATGCCTATCCTACCATCTGTCACTGTCATCAACATCCTATTACCAATTGAAGTGTTCAGTATCCATCTTTCCTGCAGCATTTTTATTTCTCTCAGGAGACCTCTCTCCTCCCCCACCATTCCTACCACTTCCTCATTTGTCTCCTGTTCAGTCCACTTCACCCTTTCCATCCCTCTCCACGCCCGCACTTCAAAAGCAAACGACAAACTTTAAAAATAAGTATCACGTGTTTCCTATAAATGTTTGTGTTGGTGCAAAAAGTGGATTCAATAAAGTTTCTTAGTCTCCTTATTGTTAACCACCTCAATTGGAACAAACATGTTGCATAACTATGTGGAAAACTGGCTAACACTGCTTTTGTGTTTTGTAATCTTGTGCAATTTTTACGCATCACCTTGTTAAAAATATTGTACTTTGGAAATTTCTAGTCTCATCTTACTTACAGTATAATCCCCAGGAGGACATCCTCAGCTCTCAAAAAGGCTTTCAAATTACAAATACTGTAATATGACTCATGGCAAGAGTGCCTAGGGGGGAATCTTATAAACTCCATTTTGAAATCATTTGGAATATCAAACTTGTCTATACATGCATCAACTTGGTATATTTATTAGAAAACAATATTATCCACAAATGAAAAATGCAAGTATTCACAAATATGCAACCAGACAGAGATTGGACATTCATTTATAATTCCATACGACAAAATTATACAGAGGAGGAGGCCTTTCCACTTAGGAATTGTATTTTATAGTCATATACCAAATTATATGTAAGATGCCATGTCTATTAGTACATTTAAAAACCAGCTAAAATTATTCTTACAGGTAAAAAATTACTACAGTGAAAAAGAATTTGTAAATGATAACAAAAAATCTTTGAAATGATTCATATTTGTACATCATTATGTGCTTCCTGACCTGTCCCATATTTTTAATATGTGAAAAATAATAGAACTATTAGAGATATTATTGTAATGATACTACACTGAAAGGACCACTGTATTAACATATATTTTTTGTCTCATCTTATTCCTCATGTAAATGTTGATGAATGAAAAAAATGGGATGAATAAATATTACTTAGCCTTACAAAAAAATGAGACCTATCATTTAAAGAGGGTCTGGTTTCACTTGGAAGATTATTTGAGGGTGTGATTTATTGCTCTAGGATTAGTATGAAGGAATTTAAAACTACAAATTTTCAGAGGAATGTGATTTTAAGTTAGATAAATAAATTTATTTTTATTCTTGTTAGTTTAATGAAACTGAGAAATGGTGAACTCTTACCATCCTTGATTCAACTTCAGATGCCCTGGGTTACTCCACATTATATATATAGAAAAGTATACACTCATCTGGAAATGAACTGTTAAAGAGATACCAGCTAGGGAACATTGGAAGCCTTGGGGACAAAGGAGCTTCTATGAATGTGAAAGAGGCAAAAGAAATACGCAAGGACAGGGCAGTATGGAAGAAATTAGTGCAAGAGAGGGTTTTTCCCAAATGAATTCAATCAGGCATCTTTGACTTTGCATATTTTTTTCAGTATTAGTTCGAAAACAGCACATTTTGGCCTTTACATGGAACTATTAACAACAATAACAATGGTCACATTTACAAACACCCAAGCCCTAGGTGGAGGAAAACTCACCCAGGCGGGAATCGAACCCGCGACCCTTGGAATGGCAGACGAGGACGTTACCCTGCCGCCACCGGGGTCGGCAATCATGCATGGGAAGTCTGAATCAATGGAAGCAATTTCTCTGCTCACCCTATTAAATGGGCTGGGATGGTAGGTTTTAATGGTTTCTAGATACCAAAAAGTACAACATTCCCAACTCGTCAGTTATCATTTTGGGCACATTATAATGGATCTACCTTTTTTTATGTTTTTTGCAGGTCTTGGGTAACCCTATCACTCATTCTGAATAACATGAAACAACTTCAAGCACTTCACAGCACCTTGATATTATTTATTTTTAAAGAGAATTCAAGGCATATGCAGGTTTGACATTTGATTTTGAAATGGTTGAACTATGTTTTTTCCTCACTTAGATCTAACCTGCCAGGGATTATTTTTATGTCATTAGATTTATAAGGAACTCTTTAAGTACCTTTTAAACTGCTGTATCAATGTTAAAATACTTCCTGATACTTCTTTGAGCAGCTTCTGTAATTTTACCTTCTAAAAGGGTGCTGTTTATAAGAGGAAGAATTGGGGGATACTGTAAAAGTGTGCAGGTGAAAGTAAGAGATACCATCAGAATACAATATAGAGGCTGATTTAAAAAAACTTTGAAGAAAAATCAAGGAAAAGGATGGTAAGTTCATTGGGAAAATCCAGAGAATGAGGGGCCATCCTGGCTTATTGAGTGGCAAATTAGTCAAAGACTAATATTCCTTCCAATCTAAGTATATCTCTCTGATATCAATTCATAGTAGCCTCAATATGAAATTATTTCAGACATGACTTAGTGGAACTGCTGCATGATTGAAAAGAACTCAGCCTTGTTAATTTCACATAACAAACTATTACACAAGCCAGGTTTTGTTGCTGTTCATCATCTTTGGGGGAGTTACAGAAACTTAACTGCAGGTATACATACTCCACTTTTGGGAGGGGTGTAGCGGGACATGATGGAAGTGAAGGTGGTTGAGTACAATGCTGTTGCAGGTGAAAGAGTGGCTGGAGACAATTTATTTATTTAGAATTAATCCGAAAACAGTACTTCTTGGCCCTTACAGCCGATTTCAAATGGTGTCAAATCTGATAAGGTATCAGCCATAAGTTTTGCATATGTAAGTGGATCAGCCACAAACAATAGTTTTGCGTACCCCTGAAGTCTTAACTATAGTTTAGGCTGCTGTAGGACCTGCATGCATGATGGCTTACTGCAACTCACATGAACTGGTGCAATAACTAAAAGGGATATTCTCATTTATAATGCCAAGTTCTCATATTAAAGTCTGGACTTAAAAAAAATATATCTGCTTTTTCTCGATTTTTTCTGAATTTATGACCAAAATATTTGCCCAGGCATCTGCTAAATGAATACAAGAACCTTTTGGTTATCTAATTGAACACTTAAGTCATTGTTGAATAGTACTAAAGTACACCATGTAACGCAAATAAGGGATTTGTTCCCATGGGAAAAAATGGCTATTGCTTGGGTATCAGGAATGAAACTTAAGGACCTGATCCCTGGTGTCTAAGACAAAGGTCTCAGGTATCCATGCAAGGATAGCTAGTCTTAGATGGGTGGTTTTTCCTTTTGGTCACAAAGTTTTATATATTGTTAAAATATTAGTATAAACTATAATCACAATTATGCTATGACCCACTTGAAATTACACATTGAAGTCAATGGGACACAGCTAATGGTGCCTCAGTTCCAGCCCCAAGAGCAATAATCCTATGCACTGGTGTACAGGGCATTTCTTCCTTAAATACATATAAACTTATTCCCAAATATCATTTACAGAAATATTTCAATGGTCAAATAATTTCTTTATAGTGAAATTTTCCAATTTGATGCATTAACTCACACCAATGCACAAGCCTAGGAGAAATACACATATTAACTCACGTAATTCCCTAAATACTATTAGTTCGTTATGCATTAAAATGGTTTACATAAGAAGTGCCATTGGTATTTGAAGGAAGTACCACAAAGTCCTGCTCATAAATAAAATATAAACCATTCATAACAAATCAGTAACAGCTAATTCGGATCATGTTCTCTATTGTCACCTGACAGTCTTGTGTGACATATAAACCCCAAGAAATCAAGTGTGGCCCAAACTACGAGGGTCATCCGGAAAGTAGTACCCGTTCGTGAAATAAAGACACAAAAGTAAATATTAACAAACATAAAAAATTTTATTTGAAAGAGGATACTTTAAACTACTTCTCAACATAATCTCCAAGCAAATTAAGGCATTTGTCATAACGTGTGACAAGTTTCTGTATTCCTGCTGCATAGTCCTTCGCCGCCAGCTCATTGAGATACAGGGTCACTCCTTCTTTAAGTTCTTCATCGCTGTCAAATCTTTTTCCTGCCAAAAAGTCTTTAAGCTTTGTAAAGAGATGAAAATCTGAAGGGGCCAAGTCCGGGCTATACGGTGGATGGTCGAAAGTTTCCCATTTGAATTGCTGCAAAAGTTTTTGTGTTATCCCAGCTGCATGAGGCCTGGCATTGTCATGAACGAGAATGACACCAGTAGACAATAGACCTCGCCGCCGATTTTGTATTGCCCGCCGTAATTTCTTTAATGTTTCACAATACGCATTGGCATTAATAGTGTCTCCACGGGCCATAAAATCAATAAGCAATACACCTCGTCGATCCCAGAAAATGGTTGCCATGAGTTTCCTGGTGGACAGAACTGTCTTGAATTTTTTTGGTTTGTTTGGTGAATGAGCATGATGCCACTCCATTGACTGTCGTTTACTCTCAGGTGATGCATAACAAACCCATGTTTCGTCACCAGTAATTATGCGAGTCAAGAAAGAGTCTCCTTCATCAGAATAACGTCCCAAAAACGTCAGTGCTGCAGCCATACGCTTGGTTTTGTGCTCATCTGTAAGCTTGCGAGGGACCCATCTTGCACAAATTTTTGCATAATGCAGATGGTGTTTAACAATTTCATGAACAATTGTTCGAGAAACATTGGGAAAATGCTCACAGATGTCATCAATTGTGACGCGCCGATCGTTCCTCACGAATTCGTCAACTGAGCTCACCAGTTGGTCTGTAATGACAGACGGTCTCCCCGAACGCTCATCGTCGTGTGTGTTCCCCCTCCCCATGTTGAAGTTGCGACACCACCGCCGAACAGACGACTCGTCCATTACATTGTCTCCATACACCTCCTTTAATTGGCGATGAATATCACATGGGCGAACGTTTCTTGCATTGAGGAATTTAATCACTGCCCTCACTTCACAACTGGCGGCGTTCTCAATTTTTTTAAACATTGTAAACAATCACAGAAACAACACAGGCAATGCTAGCGTCACGCAACTTGGCTCAGAGAAGGCAGACAAGCCACTGAAGCTATCTGACCTCGTCCAGCGGCTACTCGCGTCGTCAGCACTTCATGCGGCACGAACGGGTACTACTTTCCGGATGACCCTCGTATTACTTAATTTAAAATAGTAGTAGAAGAGTCAGTGACTTACCTGTAAAATCCCAGGTAGGCAAAATTTGTAATCACCAATGATATCAGGGTCATTGTTGAAACAGGATATTGTTAGCAAAAGTTTCCACTGACAATCACAAGAAACTCATAGCTTAGCAATATCAAGGTTGAGATAGAGTAAACAATTGTTGTGCATGAAAAAATAAACCTGTGCCATTATGGAAAATGACACAACAATTGAAGCATAAGATCACTTTTTATTACTTCATAAAAATCACAGTCTTGACAGCATTTATAACTGTATCATATTATATTTGAATATGAGTGTAATATATACAGCTTTCTTTTTAAAAAATAAGAACAATCTATTCAACCATGTCCATCTCATGAAATTATATGGTTGTAGTTACAAATATGTACCTCATTTTTCCTAATTTAAGGAAGAGGTTAGGCTACAAAGTAGTCAACCATCAACAACCCAACAGTGGGAATTACATTAATGAAGTTTGATAAGCAGCACCACACAATGATGAAAAACTGTTTGGAATCAGTCAGTTTTATGAAGAAGAGGCACAAGATGGAGAAGAAGGATGGTATTTGTATTGCATTACACTACATGCATAGGAACCCATAAACTTAACAGAAAATATCTTCCCATTATATGCATGTAATTACACATTTGTTAAATATTTTTTTCAAAGTCAGCATAAGCAAAAATTACCAACAATGAATACTATAAAATAACATGAAAAGAAACAAATAGTTGTACTGAAAATATTGCCAATAAACCTCGAGAAATCAAACATTCAATGATATAACAGTAACATTCAAATGCTTACATAAATGACCATTGGGCAACCATTTCTTTTTTTAATGTGCTCCTTTATCCTCATTACAAAGCCAACCATCAAAAATGTTTGGCTCATCGCAAAAATTGTGACAATCAAAGAAGAACCTTACCTCTAATATCATTTGTTATCTTTGGTATTTTCACATTAGAGTCTAACTGTCAGCACATCTATTAATTTCACTTCAACCGTATCTCTTGAGAGTTTTTAAATAAAAATTTGGGTTTTGCTCCACAGTTTGAAAAATTTCAAACAAATGGTTTTTATAACATTTCAAATATGCCATTTCATGATGCTAAAAATGAGAGTCTGCAATACATTCCATGAGTGTAATTTATGATTTCAGCCATTTCACTCAAAGTTTAGAACAAGATAAATAACAAGGCAAGGAACAAAATATATTTTATTCAAAATCTGCAACAGAAATTCAATGTGATAGTCAATTGGATTTAAACTTGAACTTTGAGCAAAAGACAAATGCAACACTATAGTGCTGAAGAAGCAAGCTTAAAGCTTAAAATACTGACGCCCTAAAGATTTCAACATAAACAGAATCTTGAATGAGTTTATTGATAAAAAATTTGGAGTGAATTCATAACAATTTTTCAACTGTAAAATTCATATATCATGTACAAACACACAACAAAATAAATAATCAAATATGAACGGCACCAAACATTCCACTACCAAAATTCAACACAATCTGCTATCAGTGGCCATGATGAGCCACATTAAGCATATGATTTATCTGTTGTAGTAAAACAACAAAAAAAAAATAAGACCCTTTTAAAAGTGCCTTGGGGTGATTATAAATGAGGAATGTTGAAATTGAGGTTTAAAAACATTTTTTGAAAATTAATTCCTTACCACACACTTTAACGAATACATACAAGAGGAAAGAGTTTCACATGAAATACACAGGATAAAATGTAAGAGTAAGTAATAGAAAGATTATTCGGAGATGATAAATACCCCATTCAGCACTCGGTCACAGAATGCATTCTAGTTTATACACCATTTGTCCAATCATTTGCACAAACCTTATGCACTCGATATCTAAAGAATCCATGAAATGGGATAAATTCTAGGAATGTTGCAAATACAAATAAATAGAAATTGTAGACTTGACTAGAAATAACTTTAAAAAATCAATTCTCACTTAATCATAACACAAAAAAGTATGACCCCAACACTGTTCAACATACTGTCCTTCCTGTCAACGTTTCATAAAATATTTTCTAAATCAAATTTATCACACTACACACATATTATTATACTTAAAAACTAGCATAAAAAGATGTTCAAAATGTAACAGCAAATAGACAATAATATTTTAGGCATGTGGAATGTCTTGGAAGAGAAGTTAAGCATGAACAGCTTTAATAAATTTCAATGGAATGAATCTAAAACATAAGCAAAGATGCTTAAATCACTTATTTCAAACCAATTCATTGAATGGCTCACAAAAATACTAACATACATAAAATCAAACCTGGTTCACCAGGATTCAATGAAAACAGCTTGATGAAAATTATGCATATGTAATCCAAGATAATAAAATAAAAAAGCTCAAATAAGTTGGGATGACACAAGAAATAACTTCCGCAGTAAATATGGCAGGCTATTTGAAATCATTTGTTAACAGATTTCAAAAGAATAATTTAAAGGGAAGAATCCTCCTTTAGTCCCAGTTGGTTCCTTAAAAAAAGGTGATTTTTGAGGCAAATAAATGAACTCAAACAATAGCAGTTATAGCATACAGAAAGCCAGTCAATGAAAATTATAAGGAAACATTTACGATCGAGATAGCTAAAATTCTGAAAGAATACAATGTCAAGGTGGCTATCCAATGACAACAACACAGAAAAATGTGTGCTTTGAAAAACTATTTTTTTTGTTAAAAACAAAAAATTATTAAGAATCATTTTGATTGGTGTGTACTTCATCTTAATTCCATGGTGGCCTAATATTTTGCAGTGCAAAATTGAGAAAAATACTTCAAAGACATACATGAAATATGGCTTTGAAGAGATATTTCTCAGATGGCGGAAGCACAAGATGTCAGCAACAGAGAAGACCATTAAGAATTTTCAAGATAATGCGATCAACATACACCAAACATTTTTGGAAGTGAGCCAAACTAGTTATGTTTGAGTTTGCTAGTAGTCACCCAACGACATACTTTTTATGTCTCAGCATTACATACTTACTTCAAACAGCTGGACATCCATTTACCGTGAGATCTATTACAATTCATTCCACAGGAGATATAGCTTATGGATAATTCTTAGCACATTTCATTCTGCAACTAAAGAAATACCCTTGGCAGCATTTTCCTTAGTTTGGGCAGCACTTAAATCTGTAATCTCTTTAGACTTTCATTACCATCCTATACTTCCTGGAATTTCCCATTGTGCTATTTCCAGGCAATTGAAGGATTTATATAACAAAAAATCTCACTCACTGACTCATACAAGAGATCAATTCTTGACAGAGAAGGCTGTATTGTAAGTGATCACCAGATATCCTCCTTACGCGCAGTCCTTTACCATCTCCCATACCAGTGAAGTCTAAATCCTCTTGGGGGTCCTGCCCACCAAACACCATCACTTCCGCTTGCACCCCCTCAGGTGATCTCAGAGCTAGACCTGCTCCAGAGGCTACCGGCCTACACTCAAATCCTGGAGGGGCACGTGATTCCACAACCTGTTGCACAAGTGCCAGGATATCTCCTGTGTCCAACCTTGAAGCTCCTGCTGAAAGGGCCACTTCAATAGAACCACTTGATGTTTTCCGAAGACGGCACGTACCACTACCACCCATGCTCACTCCCGAACCCATCTCCTGGCTCTGCCTTCCTATACCCTGAACAATGGAAGGACGGTTAGGATCCACAGATTGGAGGGGTATGGTTGACACTGGGATGTCACCCATCCAGAGTCCTCTGTGTTCCACTTCAGGCACACCGTCCACTTCCTGATCGTCACTTGATGAGGACGAGGATGACAATGAGGGAGATGAGGGGAGGTGCACCTCATCTCCTGTTTCATCCGTTATCGAGATCTGAGGATTGGAAAATGGGATTGTCTGAAAGGTGGACAGACCTTGGGACACAGCTAGCAGTTCTTCCCTGGGGACGTTGGGAGGTGTGGTGGCTGGGGGAGTGACCGATACATTTGGGGAATGCATGGAGGATTCACAGTGCCTCTGGATTCCACTTGTTCCTCTGGTGATGGAACCAGCACCAGGCAAGGTGCCAGTTGCCCTGGTGGTGACTGGTGAAGGGTGTCGCAGGTGAAGACGCCGCAGGTGGTGGGTGAGTGATGGCTCCGTTGCGTGGTGCACTGGTGAGCTCGGAATGGAAGAAGGAGTGGCTGGGGGAGACAGAACAGGGGACGAGGGCGGGAGGGGTGATGCTGGTGTTGAGGCAGGGCACTGCCTCATCCTGCGGATGTGCATTGAATGTAGAAGTTGCATTTCTGCTTGTGTGCGTGGATCAGGAGTAATACCGATTCTCTGGAAATGCAAATTGAGCCACATTAAAAAGGAAACGGGTATTTCAACGACCTCATGCTGCACCAATCCTTGACAATCAATAATCTCCATATTTAAACAATACCAGGAGCACTTTTACACAGATAATATTGTCTAAAAGTATAAATATTAAAATTTTATTAATCTTTATGGAAGACATATGAAATAGGATTCAGAAAACACATTGGTAATTGCTCAAGTTGCACTAATGCAATTGGTAAGTGGCTCAAGTTGCACTAATGAAACATGAAACAAGGAAAGAAAAAGAAATGTCAAATCACAGCCATTGATTTGATTCTGTTTCAAGTATAATGAAGATTGTTCCCCAGTTCCTTGTTGTGTTTAAAGTACACCAGTGGTAGTTTTAGGGGAGGCAACTGACAAATAAGGTCATTTGTGCCATTAGGGATGGATGGGAAAGGAGAAAGGGTGGAGAGAAACCCGGCATTAGCCTACTCTTAACAAAAGGTGCCAAGAAGTCTGTAGTTTAATGTCCTATCCAATGGATGGCGCACTCCCTCAAAGTGCTCTCCACAAAACACCTCAAGTAGGGATTGGGAAAACTGAAAAATATCTGCCAGCTCCAGGATTCAAACCCAGGTCCTCTTGGTGGGAAGCCAGTGCATTAGCCATCCCATCATCCCGATCCCCTTAAAGTATACCACTTCAGACAATAATGCTCTGGGCTTGTTATGGATAAAATGTTTGCAAATAAAAAAAGATACAATAGCAATAAATATATTATCTAGATACAAGATAGAAAATCTGCATTATCTCAAAATAAATGAAAATTTTCAGCCAGCTAAGTTTGCACAGAAAACATATAATCCCTATTATGGTTGGCTCTTGATTTCCAGAAAAGAAAAAAGCAATATGTTTGCAACAGGAAAGCTTCTTGCTCTACCACAGTCATAGAAAATGCTTTAAGCAAGGTTAGCTGGTCCATTTACGGTATTATTTGTAGTTAAATTATTAATAGAATACATATGGTGTACTCACACAACGTGCACTCATCAAAAAAGATCAGAAATGCCAAAAAATATATTTTGTGATATTGCATAATTGGACCATAAATGCTTTATGGCTAATAAATGAAATTTCTATAAGGCAAGTCAGATCCCAAAAGATTTTCTAATTAAGAACTGTGTTTCAGAATTTCATTAAAAATAGAATAATTATGAAGAATACTTTAGAATATATTTTTGTTTTTCAAAATAATGTGAATGTGTGTCAGTTCATTCACGAGCGTTGCATTTATCCCTTATATGACACAAATGAGTAATCCTGCATTGGGTGTAATTTTCCGTGTTGTTTTTTTTGCATGTGGTATTTTTCCTTTTTACGGTTGGTGACCTAACAACCCCCGCCACACGCCCTTGCGGCGGCTCGCGGGGTATTATGTAAATGTAAAAAAAAATGAGTAATCTTATTTCACTGGCATTTATAAATACAAGAACAGCTCTATTTATTAATGCTTCAAGCAATGGTTTTAAGTTTAATTTTTTATCTCCATTAATTAACGTTAGCATTAGTGTACTTCATCACTAATTTCATATCCTTAGAACTGAAAAGATATGTTGTCTCTGATACAATCAAATAATATCAAAACTTAAGTGAAATTTTATTTAAGTTTGACTGTATGCACATTTGCATCAATGAATTTAGTATTTAAAAAAATACAAACTAGTTATAATTGGTTAAAATACACTTTTTGCTATCCAAAGAGTAATACGTTAACACAGAAAATCATGAAAAAGATACTAATATCTTATTAATCATTGCACCAACTAAGGTGATTGCCACTGTTATAATGACAATTTGACAATTATTGAAGTTAGTTTTCCATCCTACACAGAAAAATATGACCAGGCATACACGTATTACCAACATTTTTAACACTATTGATCTCTGCAAAATTTTTACATACAATGAAAAAAATACAATTTTCATCACACTAGCTCATTTTTTCCTTCTAGCTTTGTCTATGATAGGATATCGAGTCATGGGACAAAATTATGGCAAATGTAAGTCAAAAAGTTCATAACAGTACAGATAAGGTTACAAAACTACACCCATTAAATCCTTGCAAAACTACGTAAAATGAGAGCTTCTTCTGTCGAGGCACAATTAATTTCTTATATCACTGCCTTTACCTGTAGCCTTTGACACTCTTGCTGAAGTGCTTTAACTTCCGAACCAGGAGAGGCAGAGGAACTTGATGAAGGAGTCGAGACTCGTTCTGACTGACATCGATATTGTCCTAAGGATGTGCACCCTTCGCTGGCTCGTCTTACAGGACTGAATCTTTCCAATGGAAGGTGCAGTGTGTTCGATTCCTTGTAGCTTTCACGACCTATGCCCAAGAAAAGATGAAGACATATTTGGGCATATAAAATTCATTATAATACCCACAAATGTTTGTTTGCATTTGGTATGTCAGCTTTTATTATTTCACATTATGATTAAAAATATAAATGAGAAATCAATCTACATTAAAACTGAAGGAAACATGTAACAACAACAGCTACATAGCATGCTTCAATGTATTTTTCAATAGGCTGAGTCATGCCGATCCATCATAAATGCACATGCTTACCATATTACTAGACACATTCAACTTAAATTAAGTATACAAAGGTAATCAGGCATTACACCCTCTAAAGGGGAATGATTTATACTCTTAAGTCTGACATCACAACAACAATCACATGTAAATAATAAACAAAGCAATTCAAATCATAGTGTGAAATCATATTGCTTTAAACTACCAGCTTTAATTCATAAGAACAGAGCCATTGATAATTTATTTAATAACACATACATATAAACTTTATTCCGGCATCTTTCTCCATGCATACTATAAGGGCTCTAGCAGTTTCAAGTGCCAAACTCAATTTCACTTGCTTGGAATTAAAAAAAAAAACATTAAATATCTCTAATATTTGGTACATTAAAAAAGACATTTGCTAGCAACATTGGAATCCATTTAATTTCCATGATGCCACAATGATTACCTGAAGAGGCTTTTTATGGAAATTAACAATCTGCATATAACTCCTAAATATTGTGAGAGAATAACTTGTTAACCTCATCCCGCTGGAACAAAAGGGCTTTTTTTAAAGAAAGACATGGACTCACGAAGGTTGCACATAATGTCATAATGGCCTTGTGTCATACAATACCATGAAAAATGGGCCCAGATTTCAAACACTTGTGGACACACACTGCTTGGCGGTCACGACTGTCTACTGTACCTCCAGTGGGATAGGTGGGCCCTATTCCCCCGACACCTGCACTCATGGGAGAGGACAAGGATGCATGAGAGCCTGCCTCCCGTACTGTGGGCAGCCCTGACCACTTGGTCCGTGCCACTCCCCCCCCTGGATGATGATGTGGCGTGGGTGCCTGGAGGGGCTGCAGGCAGGGGGGGGCATATTGGCGATTCATACGGGCCTCCACTTCCATCACCAACTCGGGACTTATCACTATACACAATTTTGGATTGGGCATTTTGGTGAGATGAGAGTGTAGCCATTCCCAATTAAGACAAAAGAATCATGGATCATGAAGAGTTTTTTTTAAGGAGTGTTGGTAGTGAGAAATTTGATGTTGATGGCCCAAAGAAAAGGGGAAAGGTTTGGAGAGTTTGGTTATAACCAGAAAATGGTATTAATTTAGGATTGGGTGACAAAAAAAAGAGAAAAGAAAAAAAAACAAAAATAAGATAAATATTTTTAAGAGCAAAACAAAAATAAACAAAGAAGCAATCACATAGCTCCTATGAATTAAATTATAAGATGCAAATATTACGCCAATGAAAAAATAAAAGAAATAAAATAATTAACTTGCTATGTAAACTTAAGCCAACAAAAAGGCACGTACCTAGCATACAATTGATTTAAAGCAGAACGAGGAAATATAAAGGACTACCAAACATCTTCATGTGACAAATGTTTCAAGTACTCGCTCAATTCAATATCCATGGCACATATCAACCCTTTACCTATACCTATATATTTCAAAAATTTTGCATTATTTTCCATTTTTGCACTCTTGAAAAACATTCAATGAGAATAGCTAACTACATTTAAATATTTTACTCATAAGCAGATTTGGACATGAGGTTTGCCAAAAGTTCAAAATTAGATACAAAAATGTATGCGTAAAATGTCACCTTCCCAGCATTAAGTTCAGTCCACTAATCTCCTTTCCCCCCCACACCTAAACCATCCCCATTTCATGAGAGTATATTAATGTATGAAAATAACTTTTTGTACTTCACCTGAAGATGACTTAGTAAAGTCAAAACCTGGGTAGCAAAAATATTATTTTCCATAGAAATATTAAGAATTTCCAACCTCTGAGGATTCGTTGAGAAACATATGTTGTGAAATGAGCTGTGGAAGATTGAAGTTCAGAACCCCTTATATTTCATGCAGCCCTTGGCCTATAAAAACCAAAGTTATCAACCAAAGGCTGACTTGATTGGTGAGGGTTGAACTCGCATATTACTAAGCCCAATGGCATGTGAAATTCAAACATAAATATAGGGTGGCCAGTTCCTTTCCCTGTATCACCTATGATTTCTCAGGAATTAGTGGCACCTGAAAAATCACAGATTTCAGATAAAGCTGAGAGTACCCATAGATGTCACCCAGAATCGAACCTGAGCCCACTTTACAGTAGTTCAGTGCTCTACTCACGGGACTATCACGTTCCCACCCTTGGCTCTGTAGATAGTTAAAATGATAAAATGCAGAATAAAATAATTGACACCTCAAGTAAATAAAAACACGAACAAGAGTAGACATGCATGTTGATGATAATTGCCAAATTTCAGCAAAAGCTGATATAACATTTAATAAGTAGAAATGTCAAAAATCACTAGAATACCAAAGGGTTACAGCTCAAAATGAAATTTAAATAACTTACTCATAATTGATTATGTTGACGGTTACCATGCATTACATACTTTTCAAGTAAGAACATACCACATAAATGCACAACAGTACAGGGTAGCACAATTTCATTCTAAACTACATAAAATTGGCAAGCATAATAAATACAGACAATATTAAATGCATTTATGATTAGCATATTGTTTGATTGAAATCCTATCAAACAAGATGTAAATATTGTTTGCGGATAACTAAAAAAAAATACTAATTCATAATCAAAAAGAGCACCTAAAAATAAGGATAAAATTGACTTTTTTTTAACATAAACTCATCGTATCCAAGATTTGTTTTTTAAAAATGGCATTGCTGAGCATTGGAAGCCAAGCAACATGGAGTGTTCAACTGGACTTCTGTAACTATTATAGATTTTTTGGGCTGTTTGTGAGCACTGAAGATATTTGAAAGACATTAACATAACTTAATGTAAATTCACCATAAATTAGAAAATAACAAGACAGTATTTACTGAAAATGCTCGTGAAATGATAGGCTATCATTGACAGTGAATGAATGTTCTGGTACTTAGTTCAACGACGTAAATGAAACCTTTGGCAATTTTTCTTTGATCATGAAAAAATATGCAACACATCAATCATTAATTGATTGCATACATTCAATATGGGTTAACAACACGTCAGGTGAATAAAATTGCAACATACTTCCACTTACTAAGTATGATCTTTTCAAAAATCAAGTATAATAAAAATGTACATTTCAAAAATTGAACAATGGCATGCACTCACTACCTTCAACAAAAGAGCATATGACAATAATATCGGTACTTCAATAAATATTCTTCGTATTGTAACATATGACTTCCTCTACATGGAAAGGTTACTGTACCTTAAATGTTTTGAATGTTATATTATTGCATCTTCTGAGATAGAAATATAATTTATCAAAAATAATCATTGTTGTGTATGTGTAAGGTTTACACAAAATCTCACTCGTCAAAATGGTGTTTATGCAATTTAGAAATCCTGACATCTCCTTATGCTTGCATATATGATACTGAGTTAGCTAAGAGTCAATTGTATACCACAATAACACGTTGGAAGAATACAGCCTTATGCAAAAAATTGTATTAGTTTAAAATTTATACTATCCTTGATGCAAAAATCAAATTAAATACTATGCCAAACAATGCACATTGAAGCTATACAAGACAAAACACAAAAATTACATACTTATGAGCATTCATAAGATTAAATTAATGAGCAACTGAAAAGTTGGCCTTTCTCAAACAAAAAGACTACATTACCACCGAGAGTTTGGAGACTACATTTATGAAAGTGTTTATGTCTTACATTAAGGTATTTCAGTTATAACTCATGCATTTTCAAAGCAAAGGTACAGAAGAAAGTATACCTGGGGGCCTTTCGATTACAGTATGCAAGCCAGTCCTCCTTGTCCTAGCCTGACCACCAGTTACGGTGCCTCGACCCACTCCTGCACCACTGCCACCTTCTCCTTCCACCAACATCATTTTCCGTTGCTCCTCCTGCATTTCTTCTGCACTTCCAAGAGCCAGGGTGTGCCGCTTACCGTTACCACGTGTTTGCAAATATCTGTTGAAAAAGGCATGCCATGACTTCAATAAGTAATTTAACAAAATGCAGCACATTTAAGGTAAGAATACTAACACTGTAATAAAGATGAAGAAATATTATGAATGCGACTTGGGTAATTCAGAGGTGAGATAATAAGTTGGCAGTTTCTCATCAGATTCAATGAATTTTTTTATATGCATAGAAATTAAAACAATCTAGTATCATATGAAAGTACAGATTTCCTTTATCCCATATGAGCTACCTGCTCTGATCATGAATCTCATCTCCCTTACCTCCCTTTCTTTACAACATCTCAACGATAGTGAAATTAACTACGACTCAACGGTAACTATTTTATTTTCAATAATAATTTTTTAAGTAAAAAGAAGACATTGCTATACATTCCTATCTCTTCTTTGTCTAGCCAATACGTTTATGGAAGAACTTTTAAACAATGAACAGGAAATAATATTTTAGCAATATGCAGCATTTATTAGGGCCAATATATTAATAACATAACATACTATTGGAATGCCACCAATTGACATTGAGATAACTTCCTTAAATTCTCCAACTGTAAGAAACACTGATAGACGATGTTGCACAGCCACCACTTAAATTACCTTGATTTAAAAAAAATCATTCAGCAATTCATGTGCATGATAGTTGGCAAATATTTATCATATTTCTATGAATTAATATGTATTAACAACTATGTTTTAATTAAGAAGCAATTGCTATTTTTACAATTGACTTTATACATGACATATTGGGGAATGGTTCTGTTTAAATTTCATAAAAATTGTGCAAAAATAAAAAAGTAATGGGTAGTGATATAAGAGAATCCACCGCAGGGTAAGAAAAATTAGCGATCTACTGATATCTGCAAAAGATGCTCTTCCATCTCTCCAAACAGAAGGTGTAAATGAGTGGGAAGGATCAACAAGAATACACAATATAAGTAACTAACAAATGGATCAGCATGAAAGATTACTTCCATTTTGGAATAAAAGACAACTTTGTAATATTCCAAACAATTTTCATTCCAACATGGTAGAGGTTTACCCATGAAATAGCCTTTTACCCTCAGAAAGGAAGGTTCAATGATGAAACCATGGTCATAAAAATAACAAATGTGTGTGTGTACATGGAATATTTCAAAGGTGATTAAGAGTTATGAATTCCACTAAGTTAGGTCTGAAGAATTACTAACAACTCCTTCAATTATTTGATTAAAATCAATATCTCATCTAAAGATGGAATATGATTAGGCAAATGAATTTTTTCAAAATGCTTAACTAAGATAACATTTCCTCATTTCTCTAGTAATTTCCTGCACTTAAAACATGAGTGAATGGATTTGAAGGCATGAAATCAGAAAGAAATGCAATGATAAGCAAGCTCATCTGCAGTAGGATTAAAGTGGGAAATTCAGTCATGCTAGTGAACACATTCAGTTACTACTCCCTCCTTATGTTAATTCTATTTCTATGTTAACTGAACTTGTATTAAGTGGAGGATCATTTACTAATTCTCCTGTAATCAATTTAGAAGGTAAAAAGGGAAGTGGATGTACTGCCTAAGAAGTGAAAGTACCTGATGCAATACGACTAATGAAAAATAAATCAATGAAACATGATATAAACCTTGCTACTGCATATGGATCTGGCTGCTCTTCTTCAGAAACCATTTCAGCTCCATCTGTTTGCCTTCCGCAGTTGACCTCATCGTCTGGTTGACCAGAAACAGATGAACCAGGGACCGAGCAATCAGACATGACAGTTATTGGCTGTGACCTTTGGGTTTGATTTGGATTTGTTGGCTGAAATTTCAAGAGAATACCATCAATATAATTCACTCAAAACTTTCTAGCATAAATATAATATGCATAAGAAAAACTATGGCAGCAGCCATATACAGCTCATGCACACCTTATTCTCCTCAAACCATGGTCACAACATTATCATATTGTCAATGGTTTGAAAAAATTCAATCAGAAACCTTTAAGCTAGCTGTTGCTGACTTTTAAATACAAGCATTTATTTCCAATAAACTTAAAATTTCTGGGGAAACATTAGTATTTGACATTCATTTTGGTGATCAAGAAAGAGGTGTGCATATTACATAGGTGTGTGGGATATAAGGGCTTGCACAATAATAATATCATAAAATTGTAAAACTTCGGAATAAAAAAATGAATATGTATTAACCAATTGCAGCTGTTCTCGACTTCCTGGTTGACTCCATATCCCCTCAACTTGCCGCTGAAAGTACATCTGCAGATTGGCTCCACCATCAGAAGCTCTTCTGCCAAAGCCACCAGCTACATGTAAGAAAAAAATATACCCTTATAAGAAAAAAATATACCCTAATAAGATAACATACAACCATAACCTCATGCGTATACTTAACAAGTATGTACAGCGAGCCTCCACTTTGTTTGTTTACAATACAAAACATTTTATTTATGATGTGCTTTGTGAATAAGTTCATAGCCTACTTTATAATAATAACAAATCCGATGTAGATTCTGTTATATTTATAGACAAGAAGAAAATATGGCAGGTACTGCTATAAGTGGCGAGTAACCATACAGCAAAATATTGCACTGAGCCAGTGAAATACTAGTTGTCATCAGAATATTTCAGCATTTAGTCATAATTTATTTTTTTCAGTTGACCATTTTAAAACATTAAAAAAAACCTTGGTTAAGGAAAAAATTTAGATACTTGAGCCCCCTACGAGTAAGATAGGCAGAATAAAGACAAATAAATATACATCACTGGGTGTGGCTCAGATGGTTAATCATTATCTACAGAAAAAAATATCACATTCCCCCAAGTTTTCTCCTTCACCAGAAACAAATAGGCGACACATTTTAAAAGCAAAGCTTGAATTCGAAATTTAAACTGAAAAGCAATAAAATATCATTTCTATTTATACCACTAAATATTGTTTCATAAAGACGTGCTTTGAATTTTTGTTCTCTACACAAAAGGGGCCAAACAAACCAGTGGTATTATTGTATTGTCTAACATTAAATTTTCATCAATCATGAATACGGAGCTACACTAAAAATGTCATTTTCACTTAGCTTACCACATTTATGTCTACAAAGATATGTAACATGTTCATTCAAAATAGGTCAAGGCATTTAGGAGTCGAGTGATAAAACAGAAGATATTTTAACAAATTGTATTCAACATTATATTTGTGATTTTTATATCCATTTTAGAATTCTACAAGGTCTGTCCCATAAGTAGAATGACTTACTTTTTCCTGGATAGATGGACGGGCGACGGTTTCTCTGGCTGGATTTGAGGGAGGGGAGTCTTAAGGAAAGGCTAGAGGCCCATGGCAGTTGGCTCCCAGCCTTTGTGGAGCATGGACCATTAGTTGGTGAAACCTCTATATCATGACCTCATTACACTCCCTCATGAATCCATTATTAGAACAGCACTATGCCATCAAAGTTTGCGTGAAACTGGGTAAATCCAGGAAAGAGACTCATGACATGCTCAAGACAGCTTATGGTGATAACCCCATGGTTAGATCAAGAGTTTTTGGGTGGCACAAGTTGTTTCGGGAGGGTAAAGAAGATGCTGAAGATGCCTATTGACCTCAAAAAGCGATGAAAATCTTACAAGAGTGAGAGATTTGTTGGACAGGGATCGCAGATTGTTTGTATGGTTTCTGATGAACTTGGCATCCTTGAAAGTGATGTGCATCAACTAGTGACTCAAAAAATGGGCATGAGAAAGGTGTGTGCGAAGTTGGTGCCACAAGTGCTCTCAGACAAACAAAAGGGAAACTCCCACGCGGATCTGCCAAGAGCTTCTCAACCCCGCCTCAGCCACCCTACTGCCCTGACGTTGCCCCACCAGATTTATTCCTTTTCCTCTGCTTCAAATTGATGCTGAAAGGACGTCACCATGGCTTGGTGGAAGCATTACAACAGGCTGTTACAAGGGAGCTTATCAGCATTCCAGGCGCCGCCTTCCAGAAGGCATACGAGGCGTGGAAAACCCACTGGAAGCGTTGTGTGCATGCACAAGAGTGCTACTTCGAAAACTTTGGAGTGGATGTATGAATTCTGGCAATATTTTTTTTTTTGACTCAGTCCTAATACTTTTGGGACAGTCCTTGTATAGACAGGACAGATAACATGATTAATAAACTACTTTTAATGGGAGTTAACCGGAATATGGTGTAGGCATTACATTAATGGGCCAAACAGATATTGAGACCATGGGTAATGTGTGAAATATTTGAGATAAACCAAATTCTTTTGCCATCAAACCAACACGTCATCTCCATCTATGGATTTTACTTTTACTCAACAGTCTCATACTCCTTTACCATAAAATACAAATGTTAACTTTTCAGACAATACAGGAATTGAAATTTTGCTACTTACCCACTCCCATCACAGGCGGTGGTTTCAGCAAGTGATGATCCTTGATGCAGAAGTTTTGCGGTGGTTGATTCTGAAGAAGGGGAAGGTTTTGGGGCAAATTGGTATCTGGAAGCATGCTCGGGTGTAATACAGATGGATCCACTCCCCTCCATGCCCCTTCCCAGCCACCCTCCCTGAGGTGGAGGGCTCCTGTCCTGACAGGGGGTCGCCGCTCAGGAGAGCAGGGTGGCCAAATTGGGCAGCCCACTGAAGGATCGGGGGGGCCATGGCCCCAGCCAGCCCAGCCGTGGTGACGATGTGTAGTTTGGTGTACTGGAAGAACTGGGTAGAAGGCAGTGCGTCTTTCCCAAGCATCATTACGCTCAAAGAAGGGAGAGCCAGGTGAGCCATCAGGATTGGGAGCTGGTGATGTAAGCTGGTGAGTATGTGCTCCAAGTACCTTTAATGTTTAGATTAAAGAAAACTTAATGTAAAATAAATTGATTCACAAAACAAAGGCATCGTTCATTAAAGAAGCACATACTACCTTGATCAAAAAGTTCCCGGAATAACCACCGTGTGGCGCTCCCATCGTTCCGATTTGAGTTCTGTTTTTTTGTTAAATTGGTACATCTGTTGTCGATATTCCCTTTAAATCTTAGTGTCATAACTTGACATTTGCAAAAGTTACGTAGCCAAGAGTACATCTATCTCTGTGTGTGTTGGCGATTTTTTACAATTTCAGAAATGGATTTAAATTTGCAACAACGAACTTGTATTAAATTTTGCGTAAAAAACGGATTTAGTGGCGCACGGACGTTGGAAATGTTGGAAAAGTGTTTCGGCAACGATTCTCTAAAAAAAAACGGTCGTTTACCAGTGGCACGAGCGGTTCAGAAGTGGTCGTGAGTCAATCGAAGATGATGAACGCAGTGGCAGACCATCGACATCGAAAGTCGGTGAAAAAATTGATAAAGTAAAAGAAATGTTGGTCAATAACCGCAAATTAACCATCAGAGAAATAGCGGAGGACTTGAACATTGCCTATGGATCCGCCCAAGACATTGTGGTTAATGATTTGGGTTTCCGTCGTGTAGCAGCAAAGTTGGTGCCAAAAGACCTCAATTTCATGCAAAAAAGAGACCGTGTTGACGTCGCAAAAGACATGATTTGCGAGGCTGAATCCGATCCCACATTCATCAAAAGGATCATTACTGGAGACGAGACGTGGGTTTATGAGTACGACACGCAATCCAGACATCAGGCAAGTGAATGGCGTTCACCAAATGAGCCGAGACCAAAAAAACCACGTCGTTTTCAGTCAAAAAAGAAGGCAATGCTGACGGTTTTCATGGATTACAACGGTGTAGTGCATCATGAATTTTTGCCAGAAGGCCAGACAGTAAACAAAGAGTATTATTTGGGCGTTATGAGACGTTTGCGTGAAGCAATTCGCCGAAAGAGACCAGAAATGTGGGCAGAAAACTCGTGGATTTTGCACCATGATAACGCACCGTCGCACAGTGCTATCATTATTCGTAATTTTTTGACGAAAAATGCAACAAATACCATCCAACAGCCACCGAATTCACCTGATTTGGCTCCCTGTGACTTCTTTCTGTTCAATCGAGTTAAAAAACCATTACGGGGAACGCGTTTTAGCAGCCGAGAGGAAGTAATGGAAAAATCGCAGGAAGCACTGATGGACATACCGAATATAAAAAATGTTTCGAGGATTGGATCAAGCGCTGGCATAAGTGTGTTGCAGTCGATGGGGATTACTTTGAAGGGGACAATATAGATTTAGATGAATAAACTTGTATTTTTAATTTTCTGAATAAATTCCGGGAAATTTTTGATCAAGGTAGTATGTACATTTCATCTAAGCTAACTAATCATTAAAAAATACATATCTATTTAGTTTGGACAGCAATAATTCCTCCACTTGCAGATGTATATAGATTTTAAGGAATTGAATATTTAAATCCTTTTTATAAGGACCTAGCAATAACATAGCAGTAATGGTGTTAATGGTATAACCAGAATACAAAGTAGAAGAATATTAAGTCTCTGAGGATTTCAAGAAGACATATGGGAGATGATATAATTTGGGCATAATTAAAAAACACAATTCAGAAGATAAGAGTAAAAGCAAATGAACATCATTTTTAAAAAGAAGTGTAAGTGCAGCTACAATAATCAATGAAGAAATTATGACTGCGGAAAATACAGCATTTGAAATTACTTCAACAGGTATTATTCCTTTTCTTTTAAATGGGATAGAAAAGAGTATTTTTTCATGAAAAATAATAGAATTTGAGAATAGGAAATAAGAGAATTTGTTCAGGATCAATTATCATATCATATACATCAAATTTTTAAGACCCTTTTTGTACGCCCCACTTTTACAGTTGACTGACAAAATACTTTTCCATAAGTTTGGTATTGCTGGAAAGCATCATTCACAGGCTTGTAGGGAAGCATATCTTCATTTCATACTAACTGGGATCTATTTTACACTTAATTGCTGATTTCAAATTAAAAGCAATTTTCACAGGCTTCGAGGAAAACTCTTGTATGGTAGACTCCAATAAAACATTTTCATCAAATTTGTTTCGTTTTTAGAAGAACATATTTTTATTATATAAATTTTACTGTTTTGAAGAAAAATTTTTTCTATTCACCAAAAACAATATTACTCTTTGTTTGTGCAGTGATGCTAATCACTAAATATGGTTTCCAAGTGAACTTTAAAAGTGCTCAGATGTATTAATTTTCTACTAGCTATTATTGACGACTGAACCCATTGATTATCAACAACATCCTGGAGAACATTTGAGAAAATACAGTCGTTGTGATATCAACAATAATAATATTAGTGGTGTGAGATGACACTGGACAAACAGCACATTATTTTTCTTTGTTGATAATGATTGTAGAAGCAATATTAATTTTAATAGTGGTTTATTATGTGCAGAGTACTTCCTATTCATAGCATCTCACAAGTTACTGACTACCTATATCCAGGAGGGCATTTGACAAAGTTTTCTGATTGTAATTGTCATAACTTTTGTTGCACGGTGACAGTGAATGATCAGTTCATTATTTCTCTTAATCATTTAAGGATAACATGAGTGTATACTGAATTGAAAACAAATCAGGTGCAATTACTATCACACAAGCCAGCTTGTGAACAAACATGAACCATTTTGTGATGCCTTCCTATGAGAGGGAATTTGATGTCAAAGCAATTCAATGTATAATGAAATCTTAACACTGAATCATGGACTTCATTTGGACTAGAATCATGGCTTGCAGTATATATATTTGCCAAATCAGTGAGGTATGCATTCCATTTCCAATCCAGAAGAAATTTACCCATTAGCAATGAACAAGAGCTCCATTCTGTCACAACTTGAATTCTTTGGGTTTTAGTAGTTGCATGAAGAAGAAATGAGCAATAGCCTCTTTCAGGACTGCATTGATAATCCTCCTTAATTAACCATATCAAAATAGAATTACACAACAAAATAGCAGAAAAAAACATTACCTGCTCATGAGCTGTATCTCCAGGGCCAACAGTGTGTCTTCTGGTCATTGTATGACGATCATTAGGCATTATTCCCCAACCAGGGGCAGCACTATTTCTCGCACTCTGCTCTTCAGGATGCAATTCAACATCACCAAACTATGAAGAAGTAAAAGGGAATACCAAATTAAAATTAGAAATGGATTACATACTCAAAATCAGTACAGAAATAGGAGTATGAAACATATTTGGAATATTCATTTCTTACTGTTATTTATAAAAATAATTAAAAACTAAAACTGAATTTTATTTCAAATTTAGGGGAAAAATTGTAGTTATTTTGTTTGCAAACTCATATTTGGCTTTTTCCATCACTTTATTTACTAAATCCATCGTTCAAAGGCAATGAAGGTATTAACTTGAAAGCATTTACGCCATTAGAATGGCATTGCAACTGGCTGTGCTTCATGCATCACTAAGTTCAAAGGAAAAGAACAGCATTAATTTCTAAAACATTCAAGATTATAGCATGAATATATCTGAACAATTAAAACCTGAAAATAGTGGAAATCTGATTAGGTGAGAGAACAAGTCTTAAAATCTCTTCCAAGTCATCACAATCGAGACATTCATCATAAAATGTTGAAATCAAAAGCCCCTGTGAAATGATTAATGATTGCTGCTCTAGTAAAATATCAGGGTTCCATGATGAATGAACATGAACCATTATTTACATCAAATCACATAAGCGACCGATGGTTTACATTAGGCAACCCAGTTCATATACTTTAAATTCTATTTCATATAGGAGAAGCTAAGAGAGATCTCTCCCTTTATTACTTCAATGTAAAAATAAATGGGAAAAAACAATTAGTGAAATGATGATCAATATCATATTTAAATTTCAGTTTGCCTCCTGGGACTCATGACGGTAACATTGCCCCTGGTGAAATAAATGACCAATTAAATCAAAAACCCATTTAATGACAAGGTGGCTTGATGTCAATTACGGCCAACAGTTTTTATCCCAGTTGAACACCTTGAAACAATAAGAGGTTCTTATTTAATGTTGGTACTACATGAATTCCCAGCAATAAATAAATAAAAAGTTCCCCTGATAGTGATGAGAAATGCACAAGAAAATTTATTCTCAAAGCATATATATGAATAATAAAGGCAAGAGCTATTCCATGCCTATAATTCTCACCTTCTCTAGGAACTGAGAGTCATCAAGAATGCAAACCACAGGCATAGCTGCAAGTGGAGAAGATGATCCACCTCCAGCGCTCACTTCTGATTCCACAGGACTGCGATCCACAACACCTGCAAGCAAGCATGATTCGACTCAAACTACATCAAAGTAATTCATTCATTTAGAGAAGTGCTTGATATACAGTCAGCATACTCTTTGTTCAAATGGAGCATGATGTACCCATCTCAATTTTTATGAGGAGTGAGACAAACTCTTTACAAACTTTGTGTGCAAACAAGACAATGAATAAGAACAGAGCAACTTTTAAAAGATTGAAATTTGATATCTCTTGAATGTTGTGCCAACTAATACGTTAATTTAAATATAAATCATCACACATTTAAGACCCACTCATCCGTAGGGGTGCATGCATCCCTAATTAAGGACATTAGATTAAGGGATTAATATACAGAATAATACTTTATAGGTTTCCTCACAATAAAATAGTTCATCTTTCTAATGACTATAATGCTTTTGTGTGAATTTCACATACGGGAGAGTTGAAAGTGAAGAGTTGAAACAGTAACAAGTAAGTTGTACAATAACCTTTCAACCTATAACTCTTATTGAACACTTTGGATATCTAATTCTTAATTGCATCTGCTAAGCAATAATAGGTATTGTTAATAGTATACATACAAATGTGTAAGAAATAAATCAGGAATTACAGTTACTATTTTCTAAAAAATTCATAAAAATGCACAATTTTAGGATGAAATTTCAAACCCCCCACCCCCCCAAAGGGACTGTTTGGAAAAGAATTTCAAAACATTCAAAAAGGGGGCTCCTTCATGCGACTCTCTCAAATTATATATAGAATTGTTAGTGCTGCATCCATAGAGCCACTACTACTCTCAGAGGGATGGAATAGAAAATAAAGATTTCTAATGACGAAAGACAAGATTGAATCAGATGCAACCTTACTAGCCCTTTTTTATTTATTATGCATTAGTCCGAAAACAGCACTTCAGCATTTAAACAATGATATAACAGTATTACAATTATATACACCCAAGCCCTAGGTGGAGGAAAAACCACCTAGGCGGTAATCGAACCCGCGACCTCTGAATTGGTAGGTGAGGGCGCTACCCCGCCACCACTGGGGTCGGCAAAAATTTGGGAAGCTACTGAATTCCTCAATGAGGTCCACTTCAATAATTTTATAATCAACGTTTTTATATTATTATGTTGCCATAGGTTCATTAGAGAAGATCCTGCTGTAAGAATTACACTCCAAATATGTCCATAATTTTTACTTCAATTAAAAGATGGACTAAACTTGTGGCCTCGTCATGCATTCCAATCGTCCATCAATCAATCTTGCTGAAAGGCTCACAAAATGTGTGTCCCATCAAGCTCGTTGATATTGGCCACCACCATGGAAATTGAGGCACACAAGTAATGGCAGTGTGTGATTGCAGCTAGTCAAGTATGAGAGAATGATTTCGAGAGTTCCCATTCATGGGCTGCAGCTTGTCCCAACCAAAGGTAGAGTGCAACATGTCACTGAATACAATGCCTCTCTCTCAGTGAGGAGGGAGTTTCCTTACCAGTGGTGATACTAGCTCTGCGTTGAGACATGGGGAGTGTCGGGGATGGCAGACACGGAGGAGATGGGGTGGCACGAGGAGGAGAAGAAGAAGGCGTCGGTGGAGATATGCCCCTTCTCCTTTTCCTTTCCAATCCTTTCTTTTCCAGCTTGTCCAAAATGAGGTGGTATATTGCACTAACATTATCAAAGCCATTCTGGTAAACAGCCTGAAATGGTAAACGTGCTTAAAATGGAGTACTCATTATTGTTCAAGTCTTAAGATAGCTTTACAAACACACAGCAACCATAATAAACAAAAATATTAACGACAAACAATGTCTCTCACCCCTTTCACAAATGTCAATGATACTGGTGGCATAAGGACAATAAACTGATAAAATATTGCAATGACAGACCAAGGTATGTTTAATGGCTAAATAAGCCTTTTTTGTACACCCAATTTTTCGCACCTTTAAAAAACCACATGTATTTTCAATGGTCCACTCACACAAGCCGGTCTGTCATCTAATGGGCCACCAACTCATTGCAAAGTCCACCCACAAATACCATAGTTTCAGGTACAATTCAATGGAATTAGAACACTCCACTTAACTCTACCTGCACACTAAAGACCCATTTCTTAAATGACCATCTCTTCTGGTTTAAGAAGCTATTGGCTGTAAATGTGAAGTTAGTTTAATACCTCGTAGTAGTGTTATTTAGGGGAGACAACATACAGCAGAGGTCATTTGCACCATTAGGGATGGACAGGAAAGGATGAAGGGTGGAGAGAAACCCACCATTGGTATTAGCCTACTCTTAACGAAAGGCACCAAGGGGTCTGCAGCTTAACGTCCCATCCGATGGATGGCGTCACTCACAGTGCCCTCCACAAAGACCTAAAGCTAAATCTATGGCAGCTAAATCGAGATACTAATGATATACATTCGATGCCCCTGGGATTCGAACCTGGGCCCTCTGGGTGGGAAGCCAGTACAATAGCCACCCTTTTTGAATATTAATGATGAAAGGTACATAGCTGGTACATAGCTTCATCTGCCTTAATGTCAAAGCTTTAAGCATTTTTTAATTCAAATAATGGCTAACAAATATTTGGCCATTACTCATGCATATAATTTGTCAGGCCAAGTAGTGCATGATGGCATCCCATATTATAGTTTTGATGTCAAACTTCTCATGCCATCTAAATGATATTATGTTTTGGGAGTAAAAGAGATGGTTCCTTAATGGAATATAATCATAAGGTAAAATAGCATTGAGCAACTTGTAACCATGAAATATATCTACAAATCTAAAGATTAAAAGAAATGTGACTTCAAATGTTGTGACCTTCATCTTACAAGCATATAAGCATTACAATTTGAACTGTGGAAATTCAACAAATTATATTCCTAGAGAGATAAAAAAAACTATACCTGAGAACTATCAATTTCTCAAAAGATATATTAGAGCATGAAATAAAATAGTAATTTGTTTTCAGCTGGAGTGTGATTCTGAACCACACATTCTGAGTTCCGCATTCAGGGAACAACAAACATTTCAAGTGTACGAAGACAAGTATCACCCTGGAAAGCAGGGAGATGCCACTGAGCATAGGGAAATAAAAAGAATAGAACCGCATAGGGGAAGAGTTTCCTGCTTCTGAAGCAGATGCCTACTCATTAGACAGGCAGGTTAAATGTGTTTTGCTGTCACAATAACAGCCCTAATTAGTCTGTTTCTGCAAACCTAACAAACAGGAACAAGTTTCTCTAGTGTTCACTTCTATCAGAATTGGCATTCCATAATGGCTACATATTCAGGATTGGCGGCATAAACAACTTACTCCATAGGCAGGAAAGATTTCTTAAGGTATTCTGACCTGTTTTAGATACATTAAAAGTATAGCATTTCTATCTGTTAAATAAAAAAGCATGCATGTTTTGGTATGTTTCCATATTTACTAATGAATGTATACCATCATTCTTCACAACGAACAATTCAAAATAATGCTTGCATACCTTGTAAATGACATTTTCTTCAAGCCCTGGCAGCTGAAGCATGTACGCCAGGACCCTGGAGTCGAGTGGGGGTGGGTTGAAGTTTTCTTCATTTTCCTCCAATTTCACCACAGTCTGACCCCCCTCTGTCTCAGCTTTCCCTTCCGCAATCTCACCCCCACCTGGCCCTTCTCCTTCTGGCACTGGGCACTCACCCACAGGTGGCATCATCCATCTGTGATCTAAAACCTGCTGGATGCTAAGTCTTCGTTCCGGATCAACTACTAACATATGCCTAATTAAATGCTCACAATCTGGAAGAAGATTGAGAAATCAAGTTAAGCCAACAATACAGCATCCCTCTGTGTAATATAAAATACCATACTAATGAGTAGTCCCAACTGAGTGAAACCCAAAAGAAAAAGTACATCACAAAATAACCAAGCATCAGATGACCAGAAAGTACATAGTTGGAGGTGAAATGATGTAGCTCCATTTTTGCCAACTTCATGCCTTTTTGACAGTTAAAATTTCAGTTTGTTAAAAACTAACTGCTTTTCATTTCATGGAAATGCAACGTACATCAATGCTGTATGCTACTAGCTGAAAGCTTTTAAGTAACTTTTTATGGATACATGATGATTGAATTGGATGAAAGAAGGAATAATTACTCTTAAATGGCACATGGTAGAGCTCTTTCATGGTTTTCTTACAGACAAAGAGAAACTTTGTTGTTCAACAGAATAAAACTTTACTCTTGACTGGTGTCAATAGGGGGGGATCGAGATGGTGCGGGGGCTAACGTACTGGCTTCCCACCCTGAGGGCGCGGGTTCAAATCCCGGCGGTGTTGAATATTTTTCAGAGGTATCTCGATCCCTACTTGAGGTGCTTTGTGGAGGGCACTTTGAGTGAGTACGCCGTCCGTCGGATGGGACGTTAAGCCGCGGACCCCTTGGCGCCTTTCGTAAAGAGTAGGCTAATGCCGACGCCGGGTTTCTCTCCACCCTTCATCCTTTCCTGTCCTTCCCCTATGGCGCAAATGACCTTAGCTGTCGGTCGCCTCCCCTCAAAACTACTACTACCTGGTGTCAATAAAGAATATCACTCTGGCCTTTCATAGACTTGGCTTTCGAATTTAGCCAAATTAAATAAAACTAATTGAATTGCATTCTGCAGATATATACTTGGTAGGTGCAAAATAAAGCAACATCGAATATTACAATACCAAAATTGAAGGCATCATTTCTAGACGCCTTGAATTTTCCCCCTTCCCATGCTTATCATGGTGGTTATGAAATATTTGCTTTATATTTCCCTGACTTTATCCAATTTTCCCAAAAACATTCTCTAATATTATTCCTAACAAACATTACTGCAGATATTTGTGATGCCACTACCTGTCCCCGAGACCTTTTTAGCTCTTGAGTGAGAAGGAGAGAATGAATAACTTACAATGAAAAAATGGATAGAGTATTAAAATTGAAGGGATTTTCCCAGGAAACCCAGCTCCAGCCCTTTGAACAGGGGACCAGTGAACTCTTTCCTATGCAATTGAACCCAATTGTAATGATACTGTCCTGTCATAGGGGGCCCTTACACCATACTAAAGTTTGCAAATCAATCAGGATTGCCAAATTAAAAGTATTGCTAGGGCAGTAAGGATTTCTGCATTAAAAACCTTGCAGATGGTTATTTGACTAGATGTAAGGTATAAAAGAATCAAGAATCAATGCATGATTAGTGTCACTACTAATAAAACAGCACCACACACTTTTTGGAAATGTAGGTAGAAAATATATTTTTCATGTGTAATAAGACATGACATGATTAAAATATGATCTTATATAAAATAATCTCCCATGTAGACAGTTAAGAAATCCAATTCCTGGAAAGGGTGAATATTGAACTCCATTTTAAAAGAATAATTGGAATGTCACACTGCTCTTTTCTGCATTTGTAGGCCAATCACCATTGGAAAAACTTTAAAGGCCCCACTGGATTCATTCGAAATCCATTTTCGGTCACACTGACACCTGAGACTTTTGTCATGAAAGAGCAGTGTAACAGAAAGCCATTAGGCAAAGATGAATTCCATCATAGAAAGACAAAAAAAGTATAATTAACAGAGGCACATCATATGATAGAATTATTTTCTAAGGATAAATTAAAAAAAAACTAGTATGTATGTACTCTTGTATAAGAAAAATGAACTACATTAAACAATGAGTATGTAACAGAGAGAGAAGAGGGTTTGATTTGTGCAATGAATATAGTA
The DNA here is from genome assembly GCF_022747635.1 of Hetaerina americana. Taxonomy (NCBI): domain Eukaryota; kingdom Metazoa; phylum Arthropoda; class Insecta; order Odonata; family Calopterygidae; genus Hetaerina; species Hetaerina americana. Next base: position 97,293,726 of record NW_027286763.1, read on the forward strand.
GAGTTTTGGTAATACCAGCTCCAATTAAGACCCTTTTTGTTATGTTCATTGCTTACAAATATTTAAATGCCATTGGAGAATAAATCCTATTTTTTATATTTGAAGGTAACAATTCTACTAGTAATTACTTTTGCAGAAAGCTAGCTTCTTTGCCCAGAGTACGCAAGGCGTTAACTTTTGAACGTGCAATTCACTACTAACAAAAACCTCAAAAAAATATATACCTACATGTCAATACCAACTGGTGTTCATTAGGATAAACTCTAAATATGCTCAGATCAAGAACATTACTTCAACTTAATATGAAAACATAAAAAATGACAGTCACAAAAACATTATTAGAATACTGCAAAAATACTTTTCCATCACACTCACCAACAGACATGAAGAACGGTATGCGGAACATGCCTGCAATTACACGAGCTCTCAGTGACTGCAGAGTGTCACCGTCAAAAGGTAAGACTCCACAGACTAACACATACAGGACCACACCCATGCTCTAAAATAAAATATCGGTTTTAGTTTACTTGAACAAATATCACTCAAGTTTCTAAACAACGCCTGAGAATAGTTAATAAGACAAATATAACGAGCTATCTACCAATTTACACCTACCCAAATATCTGCTTTAGGACCATCGTACTTTCGGCCTTCAAAGAGTTCAGGTGCAGCATAAGGCGGGCTTCCACACCATGTGGACAGTTTTTGTCCAGGAAGGAAGTGGTTGCTGAACCCAAAATCTGAGGAAAAGAGAAGGAAGAAGAGTGTGATTAATAGTGGAAAATAAAAATGGAAACAGGCAATATTATGCCAGAAACATACTTGTATAATAGGGTAGATATCCATGACATTTGAGAAAAAAATTGCTAAGAGATCACAAATGAATGAACAAGTCGAAGAGGGCAAACACATTTATCTATTAGCAATTATGTCATTAAGCCACAAATACCTCAAATTAATTTCATTACTCTAATTGAGGGATGTGCTATTTTTTTCAATATTACGTAATTTCAACAAAAAAGTTGCCCCATTCAACTTCACTCTGATGTGTAGGATAATAATGTCTTGACTATAGTAATTAATTATTACACGATTAATTTATTGGTTATAACAAAACAACACAGTAATCAACCCGAAGGTTGGTTTGGTAGGTGATGATAGAGTTCACCCAGTACTAAGCCCAATGCCGTGTGAAATTCACACATCAGGGTAGGGGAGTTCCTTTCCCTGTACCGGTTTTGGTTTCCCAGGAAGATCTGGTAACCGAAAAACCACATTGCTTGGGTGGAGATGCAGGTGCCCAGAGAGGCTTGCCTGGGAATCGAACCCGGGCCCTCTGATCAGTAGTCCAATGCTCTACCCCTGGACTACCGCGACCCACTTATGATTATATCCAGTTGAAAATCCACCACACATTAAGTGTCTGAATTGAAAAATATATGTACTTATGTCCAATTAATTACAGATGACAGCCAAAATGATATGTTTGAGACTGACCGGCTAACTTGATGTCCATATTTGCATCAAGAAGTAGGTTTTCTGCTTTTAAGTCCCTATGGACAACATTCATTGAATGGCAGTAATTAACAGCACTAACTATTTGCCGGAACACACGCCGTGCTTCTTCTTCGCTCATGCGCCCCTTCTCCACAATATAGTCTGGGGAATCGAAAACATATTATCTTAACTAAGCATAAGTGATTATGATTTGAGAAGAAAAATGCAATTACACAAATATATCATGCATATGATGGCCCAACAACCCGAGACACAATATTTAATGTCAAACAAAAGTAAAGCCTTATAAATAACTTACTGATAACACACCTTACTCAGTTCCACAAGAAAGAGTTGCCATAAATCCAAATCAACATCTAAAATTCACCGGGTAAGCTAGTAACACACCCTAAATGACACAATAACACAATGTCAGAGAATTCATCACTATCTGGAATAATTCTAGCCACGAAATTCTTTCAATAAGAATATTTTTACTGGTACGATGGAAACTGCAGCTTTTAAAATAACAGAAAAGGAATGAGGAAAAAATGTTTATGATTGATCTAATTTGGAGTTCATATAATCATTATTCACACATTATTGTACCAAAGAAACTTTAATGGACAATCTGGAAGCCCTGCTTCCCTCAATTTTTTGTGGGAAATAATCTCTCCATATTTATCACAAGGTAGGAATTACTCTGAAAGGGAATAACTTCATGACTGAATTTATTTATTTAAACATTAGACAAATGGATATCTCCCCTTTTTAGCCAAGATGCTTAAGAAATTTGAAAGAGTCACTAGGCTTCTATGTATACAAAACTTTCTTTCCAAGCCAGTGTCACTTCAGTACACAAGCTGTCTAAGCATTTCTATGCCAATGAATCCTGATGCATTACAGCATCTCTCGAGCGTGATGACGCCATTAACCCAGGAGTTTGTTTTCCCAATGCATATTCAGTGTTTTTATCAGTAAATTTTAACAATGGTTGGTTCTCAAAGACTTTCTGCTGACTCTTTACTATAATTATCCATTGTCTAAACCTCTGAAGATGGAGAAATGCAGTTTTTTGGATGTGAATATCCATTAGGAGATACTACTGTAAATATATGACCTCATCCCTTGGCATTATGAGGTCTACATTAAAAATTGTTGAAGTTTCTCGAGGTAGCTATTTCAAAGAATTTGGTGTAACTTGGAATATACAAAATCCAAACTTGTTTGGGATTGAAGGAGGCTATATTATGTGTTATCAATGTAAGGGCTGTTGATTAAGAAGTTCCCAATCCAAAGATATTTACAATTCGATCACATCCACAATAGAATATTGTACGGCTTGATGATTTGAAACATTTTGATTTGCTGCATTATATATTTTCTCTTATGTACATCGATCATTGTCTCATACTGATCCCTTGTCATTAATAAATATAAAAATCTTAAAAAAGGTTACTATAATCAAAATTAAAATTAAATGTTATGCATTTAACACAGAAAATCTAAATAAGAATAAAACTGTAAAGTTTTACAAGTCATTCTTTAAAGCCGCAACATATTCTAAAAGTAGAGTGGTTCCATAGGGGGGGATTCATTTATGCCATGGATTATTTTAAAACCAGTACGTATGACAAATAATGGAAGATGATTTAAACAAACTGCAGTTCAGCAATCGGATTATCCTCAAATTTCAGGAGTTCAGGATTCCTATCTTAGTAAGACAATTAAATTCACAGAACTCATAAAGTTTACATGAAAATTGATTGGATGTACTTGTGGAACAGAGTAAATATTGTTCAAGTGCCAATAGAATAGGCAATTCAATAGCTCACCAAATATTTCACCATTACTGGCAAATTCTGTGACTAGGTAAATCATTTTCTCTGTTTCCATAACCTAAGGAAGAAAATCCAATATGAACTACTAACCATTAAATATGGACTTGCCATCAAACAATAAGTACTAAATGGGGATACTAGTAGATATTCAAATTTGACCAATGTGTTAATTTAATTCCCTCAATCCCAATTTTCTTTAATTTCCCCAATATTTATAGAAAAAGGTCATTGATTACTACATAGTGATTGGCATGAAAATAAACAATTTTAAAAACCATTAAACCAAATGTCTTACCTGATATAACCGGATTATGTGTGGATGCCTCAACTTCTTCATTATTTGTATTTCCCTAAATATCTTTTTTAAATTTTCTTCATCTAATTTAGTTTTGTCTATTATTTTTACTGCCACCTGCAAAAGAAGAAAGTTTATGCTCTGTGAATAGATGGTTAATGAATATAAGTATATTGCTGATTATCATTATATCAGAAAAATTCTGCTACTTCTCTCGAAATCTATGCATAAAACAAACTATACAAATATGGGTAATTAAAAAATTGGGAATGGAAGAGTTTACCTGGCAATAAAAGAAGGTGACATGTAATGATGCCCACTCTTAAAATTATACAGCAAAAAAATGGCAATTGAGGCATTAGAATATTTGGGAGCAGCAATGACAGGATAAGGGGAGATATTTGAGACAGATTTACAATATATACTTTATAAAAAACGAAAAACAAATACGTATTCATTAAAGATTTTTCAAGAATGCACACCTACATCTGGAAAATCCTGGGTAACCTCAAAGATGATGGCTGACACAAGATGCGCGAGGTATATACACATACATACATACATATAATAAATATATTTCTAGACACACATACACATCTATATATATAAACCATAAACACAGTGATCAACCAGAAGGTCGGTTTGGTAGGTGATGGTAGAGTTCACCCAGTACTAAGCCCGACGGCATGTGAAATTCACACACAGGGTAGGGGGCCAGTTCCTTTCCCTGTGCCGGTTATGGTTTCCCAGGAAGATCTGGTACCCGAAAAATCACATAGCTTGGGTGGAGCTGTAGGTGCCCAGAATGCCTTGCCCGGGGGGAAGCGAACCCGGGACTCTCTCCGGTCAGCAGTCTAACACTCTACCCCCTGGACTACCGCGACCCACATCTATACAGGGTTCGTCCGGAAAATAAGTGTACTGAGCTCAGGAAAATAAATTTATTACACTTTTACATATCTTAAGCTAATATTCCTCAAAATAGGACCCTTGTGAGTCGATACACTTGTTCCAGCGGCGTTCCCATTCCTGGAACGCTCCCGCGAAGGCATCATCGGGAACCTCTCGAAGACTCGTCGTCGACCTCTTCTCTGCCCTCCACGAACATCTTGTGCCACCGAAAGATCATGTTTCTGGACATGGCTGACTCCCCGTAAGCCTGGTTAATTAGACGATTTCCCAAGCTTTACCGCAAATTTGATTGGAAATAACGCTGCTTCCAAAAACTTCGGCATCGCGTTCCGTGACGTGGGTCGAGCGTGGAGGATCGCGGTTAACAGAGCTCCTCACTACACCACAGCTCAGAGCCGACTGCCTTTTTTCAGCGTCGCTTATCAACATACCCCCCCTCCAATCGCAGCCCGTCAGAGCGGTGCTGGGCGCGCCTGGAGCGGCGCGCCCAGCCCAGGAGTCAGTACACTTATTTTCCGGACGAACCCTGTATACTATATATATACATGTATCTATATATGTATATGTATATATATGTATATATATGTGTATATTATATGTGTTATATATATGTATATATATATATGTATGTATATATATATATATATATATATATATATATATATATATATATATATATTATGTATATATAATGTATATATATATATATGTTATGTATATTATATATGTATATATATGTATATATTATATTGTATTACTATATATGTATATGTATTTATGTATATATTTATATATTATATATATATATATATATGTATATATATATTATATATATATATATATGTATATATATAATATATATATATATATATGTATGTATATATATATATATATGTATATATATATATATATGTATATATATATATATATGTATATATATATATATATATATACTACTCTCTACTATATCTATATATAAATCTCACTTGAAGAAGGGCTCTGAGAGGACCGAAAGCTCGCACACTTTACCGTGTGAGTGTCCTTTTAAATGTTGCTATTCTATTTAGTGTTCTATTGTGCCGTCCCATTATTGTGCCGCGTGTGAGTTTTTCCATATAATCGTTATAAATAAATAAATATATATATCTATATATATACCACCACACACACACACACATATACATACATACATATACATATATTCCTTAACATATCCTCCTGTACTATTCTTAAAGTCTGAGTAAACTTTTTACGCACATATAATTCGGATTCTCGCGCCAATACATCAACTGCAAACCAAAATATTAACAGGGGTATGCTTCTGATCATTGAACATATTTTTTTAAATAATTTAATATTTTTTGTGGTTTTTAAAATCTAAGATTCATACCATTGCATTCTACTCCATGTGTATATCAAATGATCATGTGAGACACGGACCGCTACCAAGTTAATTCGAAAATACGCTCTGAATTATAATATATTGTTCTCTGGTTTATAAGGCACAGCGCATTTTTGTTTAGAAGCCTTCAAAGGGTATATTTTCTTATTTCTTAATGTTTCACGCTTAATTCATAGGCGTTGACTCGGGGCACGATCGTAAATCAGACAGCTGGAGTTCTCAGATTAACCGGCGCTAATTCCAATAATATAACACAGTGGCCAAAGAAAGGTAAAATTAATTCTTGAGTAAAAATGCCACTGAGTCCGTATCTCTTATTTTCGAAAATTTGACGCGAAGGGGCGACGGACATCTAGTAGACCACATGGAGGAAAACGTGGAAAACGAAAAAAAATTGTTTCCATTTCCTTGGGACTCTTTGTATTCCACCAACAAAGCAATATGACGTGTAACATCCCACACGGCCAGTGTTTTCTCAAAGTTATTTCGTTACAGTGGCGAGTTTCAAGACATCCAGCTGCCACCACTACGCCCAAATATCGCTGACCAAGTCTGCTTACGTCATATTTAAACACTCATCCATATAAAGGGTCATTCGTTAGATTCGATGTTAGGGCATAGATTAGATTATGCATGGTACAAGGTTTAAGCTTCTCCGTGGAAATGTGAGGTTTTTATTGTTCGAAAAAAGCTTCCGAGAAATGGCATGCTTCAAAAATCCGCGCTGCAAATATGAAGTTCACCAACGCCGTTTCAATCGAAATTCATTGAATGACAAAGCATTCTATGAAGGTTAAAACATTGGAAATATTACATTATCCTTCCAGGACGTTGCTGATTGTTGGTAATACCCACAGGAATGCCATGAACCTACACGCGACTCGTCGCTAGGTTTACCGTGGGCTATCCCGCATCCACTATCGCAAAAGAAAAACAATGCTGGGACTTGAACCCACGATCTTTGCGTTACAGGCGGACGATTACCCCACCAAACCTAACACGACGTGCTATCTCGTATTGTGCAATAGTTTCCAGAATCTGTAAAGAAATGAGCTGCCAACTTTGGGGTTAGTGGCGCACATCGCGTTTGTGGTGAAAGTATCATAATATATGGTGGGTTTAGAGAATTAAAAGATTGCAAAAAAATGAAATTAGGCAGCTGATAGCAGGACGTGTGATGGAAAATTAGTCATTTTATTTCACACTAATAAGACCAACTATATTGCGCATATTAGGGGACGCATCGGAATGTTTCTAATTAAGGAACTCGAAGTTTGAAGGTGATCTTTACGATTTGTGATGAGGTGTTACGAGAAGAAAGCCTCTACAGGTCACGAAGAGGGCTTTAGGAAAGGTACCTAAAGTGGCACTCTTGAGACTGAATGCATTAATCAACTATTTTCATTGAAAACATGAAAATGGCGTGCACAGGGAATCTTCACATTATATTGCTTTGCAGGGATGTTAATATTGACAAGCCAAGAGTGTGACCAGGCAAAGCCAAAAGAGAGCATTAAGAGCCAGTACCACGTAGTTATAGGAGTTCCCGAGTGTCTCTTGTCTATCTGAAAATCTTGATGGATAAATATTTCGAAAGTGTCCAACCGCGCTCCACTTCAATCTAAATCAATTATTTGGAGTGAAAAATGTGATATTCTCATTAGTATCGAAAAACCGAATTTAAATGAACTATTTTGTTGTCCCTAAAATTTTAAGTTCACCCTAAATAAGAATCAAATCATAGGTTCTTATTGCCATTAGGTGAGTAGCGAATAAGAAGCACTTAGGTCTCCAAAGTAAAAGGTCTTGGGTTTGATTTCTCGGTTAAGGTGAACTTTTTTTCAATTGCAATCAAATTTGCATGAATTAAAACTGGTAGTTGTTACGTTTTAATCCTGTTCCTAAGGCCGTGGGGATGGATAAAAATTCCCGCGGAACTATTGAAATATTTAGGAAAGTTTTGGAGGAGGAAGAGGCCATATGGGCTGATTTCGTAGTATTTACGAGGAAGGAATCTTGCCGGAAAACTTTGTGAGATCAGTTTTAGTTTCCTATTCCGAAAAAGGTAAAGGCTACATCATGTGAGGACTACAGGACAATAAGTTTGATATCCCACGCAGCTAAAGTTGTTCTCAGGATCATAAACAAATGGATAGAGAGCAGGGCAAATGATTACTTAGGGGATGATCAGTTTGGGTTTAGGAAGGGGAGAGGTACGCGGGATGCCATTGCAGTAATGAGATTATTCATCGAGAGGAATATAGAACACAACCAGGAGGTATTTGCCTGTTTCGTAGATTTCGAAAAAGCGTTTGATAGAGTGAATTGGGAAAAACTAATGAGTATATTGCAGAAAATAGGAATAGATTGGAGGGAAAGGAGGCTAATCCGCAACCTGTACATGTCTCAGACTGCTCAGGTGCGGGTGGGAAACGGGGAGTCAGGATGGGCAGTGTTAGGAAGGGGTGTAAGGCAGGGTTGCCCATTATCACCGTTGCTGTTCAACCTGTATGCAGAGGAAATGATCAAAGAGGCATGGGAAGAACTCGAGGTAGGAATGAAAGTGGGCGGGGGATTCGTAAAATCAGTTAGGTTTGCTGATGACCAAGCTTTAGTTTGTCAGTCAGCCAAGGGGCTACAAGCATTGCTTAGTGAATTGGAAATTCAGTGCGACAGGTATGGGATGAGAATCAACATTAATAAAACAAAGGTTATGCGATTTTCTAGAAAGAAAAAGGCTAATCTTAACATTAAAGTAAGAGGGCAAAAACTAGAGCAGGTAGAACAGTTTACGTATCTCGGTAGTGTTTTGGACCAACACGGTCAAAGTAGTAGGGACGTAAGGAGAAGAATTGCGCTAGGCAAAGAGGCTTTCACGAGGAGGAGGGAGTTGATGACGGGGACTTTGAGTAAGGATGTTAAGAAAAGACTCGTAAAAACTTTGATATGGAGCGTAGCTATGTACGGCGCGGAAACGTGGTCATTGAAACAGGAGGATAGACGTAGACTGGAGGCTTTTGAAATGTGGGTGTGGAGAAGAATGGAAAAGGTGAAATGGACAGAGAAGAAAACAAATGAGGAAGTACTTGGTATGGTGGGCGAAGAGAGGGGTTTGTTGGGAGCAATCCTATGGAGGCAGGAAAAGTGGATGAAGGGGGTGTTGACCGGCAGTGGGATGTTGACGACTGTGATAGAGGGTAGAATGTTGGGCAAAAGAGGAAAGGGAAGGAACAGGATAGGGATGTTGGACGGGATGAAGGGAGGAAGAAAGTACTCAGAGATGAAGAGGGACCTGGTGTAGAGTAGAATTTAGGGTTGTGTTTTGTTAGTAGTCACAAAATATTTGTTTGGTAGTTGTGTCCATCAAAAAAACCTACCTTAACCGGTAGATTACCTTAAAAAAAATATATATATATATATATATATATATATATATATATATATATATATATATATATATATATATATATATATAGTAGTAGTTTTGAGGGGAGGCGACCGACAGCTAAGGTCATTTGCGCCATAGGGGAAGGACAGGAAAGGATGAAGGGTGGAGAGAAACCCGGCGTCGGCATTAGCCTACTCTTTACGAAAGGCGCCAAGGGGTCCGCGGCTTAACGTCCCATCCGACGGACGGAAAAAAAAAAAAATATATATATATATATATATATATATATATATATATATATATATATATATATATATATATATATGTACACATACACATCGATTATACGGAAAAACTCACACGAGCAGTATAATAATGGTGGGACGGACAATAGAACACAAATAAAATAGTAACATTTAAAAGAACACTCACACGGTAAATTGTTTAAGCTTTCGGCCTTCTTCAAGTAAGACTTACTTGGGTTGATTACTGTGTTGATAATTATATATATATTTATATATATATATATATACACACACACACATACACTTACACGGGAATTGGGTATCAAAGGAGTTAAGGCAAATGGAGATGAAATCAACATGCTCCGGTTTGCAGATGACATCGCAGTAGTGGCGGAAACGCGAGAGCATCTGCAAGCAACTCTAAGTGCTATGAATCAAGTACTGGGGGAATATAATATGATCATCAACAAGAAGAAAACTAAAATCCTTGTTTGCGGAAGAGAGAAGCTGAATGATATCACCCTTCGAGGGGTGAAACTAGAGCAAGTGGCACCCTTCATCTACCTGGGTAGCAGCATAACATGGGATAGAAGAAGTTCGACCGACATCAAGCGAAGCAAAAGCTAAGAACGCATTCATGAAGAAGAGGTAATTACTATGTTCTAAGAATCTAAGACTTGAAACATGGGAGTAATTCGTCAAGACTTTCGTGTGGAGCATTGCACTCTATGGTTCGAGACTTGGGACATTGGAAAAGTGGACCATCGACGGATAGAAACCTTTGAAACATGGTGCTGGAGGAGAATGCTGAAGATTAAATGGACAGACAAGGTAAGGCACAAGGAAGTATACAGAAGAGCAGAAAAGGATAGGACCATATGGAGAACTCTATGGCAAAGAAGAAATAGATGGATTGGACACATTGAGGCACGATGGATTGACTAGGAATATAATAGAAGGAAAGATCCCACGAGGAATACCAAGAGAGATGTACAAAGGACAAATTAAGAAGGACGTAAAACAGAGAGGGTATCAAGGATTGAGGGCATTGACATTAAAAAGAGTAGAATGGAGGGCTGCAGTAAACCAATCCTATGGTTGAAATACTGATGATGATGATACATAAATGTGTGGGTATGCATATATATGTACATATATATATACATATATATATATATATATATATATATATATATATATATATATATATATATATATATATATATATATATATATACACACACACCGTAGACAAAACGATAACATACTAGAAAGACCCCGTAAACGGAAAAGTCGATAGGTCAGTGGTCAACGGAGGACGAGGCTAGGAGAGGAAATTGCCTGTCAATTGATCAGGCTTGGATATTGAAAATATTTTTTCTACATTTAAAGGAGTTATTCTTTTGAAAGATGGAAGTTTTGTTGCCGCACCCTGTACTACTGCTACCTTACAATAAGTTTTGAAACCCACTCAAACATTAATAATTGTTGACCGCATTGCTAATAAGCATACTATTGGATATACATGTACGTCCTTCGAGCCCAACTAACAACACTGCATACGTGCTGCAGTTCTAAATGTCACTTGGTAAGTAACAGGAATGATTAGCAAAAGGTTATAGCGCAGGAATTAATTATTTGAACTGAAATATTTTTTTTACAGGTCATGAACAAATAAACATTCCTGCAATACATAAATGGGAATCTCACGATAGAATTAATAGTCATTGTATTTTGTTCGACAGACGGTCGGAATAGTTGGTGTTCAAGAGATATCGGACTGATAGAACTTAAGGGTAGTTGTCGAAGCTATTTCATGGATGATTCGGGTTTTCAAACCCGTGGAATGGTTCCGGCTAACATCCTATCGCAATGGCGAAACATATTACATGCTGCAGGACAAAAATGCTTTCAAATGTTATCAGTCGGATCAAGATGTGTCCTTCCACAAAGATAATTTTTATTTTCCGTGAATCACGTTTTAGTGCATTTCCAAGTAACGATCACGTTGTCATTCCATTTTTATACCTTTATTCTGAGGCTTGAGAATTTAATGTCTTTGTATATATAGTAATGCGAACTCCTAGCAATTAAATTCAATACAAGCGTTCCTTCCGCGGAATCTTCCGAAGGGCTAGTTGAAGCGTATTAGCTGACTTTTGAACGCCACCTCTTTGGGACCGGATTCAATCAACGACCAGAGTGAGCTTCATTTTGAACTTTTACCTGTCTATTACTGAGTGCGGAATGGTGACAGTTTCAGAAAAGGCGCTAAGGGACATGAGCATTTGACCCTATTTGTCAGGAGTAGGAGAACTGCAGGCTGGTATTCTATCAATTTGTAAACGCAAGTGCTATAACATTAATTTTTGCATTGCCGAAGAATTATCAAAATGAACCTAATCTGGGTAAAGCGCCGGTTTTTTGTTTTACTAAAGGCGCCAATTCGAGATAAAACTGTTAGGCCACTACGTACTTGTGCGCAGATGTGATCGTTTGCTCTATAACGTCTCTTCCATCCTTTTACTCAGGGATGACATTTGTCTTGACAATTCAACTCACCACAATAAGCTGAAATTGGTTACTAATACAAAAAAATTGTCCTTTATTTGTGCAACGGCGACGAAATGACTTCCCACATACAAAAAAACACCAGATGCCCAAAAGCAAAGTTCTTAACGATAGAATTGTCATTGGACCGTGGGTTGATTACAAATCCAAATTAAACAAGTTTCCCTAGAGTTTATGATTTGAATCCACAGTTATTCATGCAATCACTTGCTGAAATTACGCTATTTGAACTTAGTTTTTCTACTGCTTCCGTAAAGCTTATCTGCTGGTTTCATAGCATGCGCCCCTCCTGGGGGATACATATTTCTCCGAACGTTCTCAGGCAAATTCCTCCACTTTCAGTATTCATTGAAACACCAAAATAGAAATAAATAAAATGCGTACCGGAAACAAAACTGTTTCACCAGGCATTTTGTTATCTCATTAACTAGAAGAGAAATGACACGTGTAGGGAGCTGATACATAATAATTTGTACATAATGACGATAGTTTATCGAATAACAAATCATTAATTGGGAATACGCTTAATTTGATACTTAACCAGAGAGTTCACTTTGTTGCCTTCATACACGGACATGGATAATTTAGCAATCGTTTTCAAGGTATATGTAAAAATAACCCTAAATAATCAGTTATATGCTGACATTTCATAAAACTTTGTTTGCCAACACTCTTTACAGTTAGTTTCAAAAACCGCGATAATTTTCAAGTGTCTTTTGAGTGAATAGAGAAGCTATGTACAGGGTTCGTCCGGAAAATAAGTGTACTGACTCCTGGGCTGGGCGCGCCGCTCCAGGCGCGCCCAGCACCGCTCTGACGGGCTGCGATTGGAGGGGGGTATGTTGATAAGCGACGCTGAAAAAGGCAGTCGGCTCTGAGCTGTGGTGTAGTGAGGAGCTCTGTTAACGCGATCCTCCACGCTCGACCCACGTCACGGAACGCGATGCCGAAGTTTTTGGAGCAGCGTTATTCCATCAAATTTGCGGTAAAGCTTGGGAAATCGTCTACCGAAACTGTCGGTATGATTAACCAGGCTTACGGGGAGTCAGCCATGTCCAGAAACATGATCTTTCGGTGGCACAAGATGTTCGTGGAGGGCAGAGAAGAGGTCGACGACGAGTCTTCGAGAGGTTCCCGATGATGCCTTCGCGGGAGCGTTCCAGGAATGGGAACGCCGCTGGAACAAGTGTATCGACTCACAAGGGTCCTATTTTGAGGAATATTAGCTTAAGATATGTAAAAGTGTAATAAATTTATTTTCCTGAGCTCAGTACACTTATTTTCCGGACGAACCCTGTATAACGATTCCCATGATGAGGGACTCTACCATCACGATAATCATTAGCAGTCTTAAAAATATCAATCATCTATATATATAAAGGAGAGTGTTTGTTTGTATGTATGTAATTTGTTTACTTTTTTGCTGTCATAGAAACAGCATTTTTCCAACTATGCCAGCAGGATACTTTTGCAAGAACACTATTGTATTCAGAATTGCCGAGATATTATAGGTGGAATACATCAAGGAAAGTCTTTTGTAGAAGAAAAATGGGCAACTTTGATCCTGAGAATAATATTTATTCATGTGACGCATTGGGCCGAGTCTACACAGTCCATCCTAACAACGCCGAATGTTATTTTTTAAGAATGCTTCTACATACCATTAGAGGACCTCGCTCATTTGCAGAATTAAGAACGGTAAACGGAGAAATATGTGAGACATTCAGAGAAGCTCGCCAGAATTTAGGGTTGCTAGAAGGAGATCAACACTGGGATGACTCATTGCGAGAGGCCAGTTTGATTTCTCTTCCAGGACAAATCTAAATTTTGTTTGCCATCATAATAACCTCCTGTAATCCATCTAACACAAAAACACTATGGGGAAAATATAAAGAATAAATGAGTGAGGATATACTGGCTAAAGTTCGAAGTGAAAATCCTACATTGGATATTACGTTTAACTCCGACATTTTTAATAAAACTTTGATTATTTTGGAGGAAAAGTGTATCACAATGGTTAACAAGACTTAGTGGAACTCGGTCTTTTTGCACTTGTACAAGATCAACAGGGTGTATTTTATCAAGATTATATACGTGAAACTAGCTACAATGTCTTAGACTTAGAAGCATACATCGCGGATAAAAAGCCACTTCTTAATGAAGATCAGAAATTCGCGTACGAAACAATAATGGATTAAGTAGATAAACAAGAAGGAGGTATCATTTTTCTTGATGCTGCTGGTGGCACGGGAAAAACATTTTTAATTAATTTAGTTCTCGCTGAAATCAGGGTTCATGGAGAAATTGCTCTAGCCGTTGCATCTTCAGGTATTGCAGCGACATTAATGGAAGGAGGAAGAACAGCCCACTCTGCCCTTAAGTTGCCACTTAATATTTCCCGACAAGAAAATCCCACATGTCATATAAATAAAACAAGCGGCCAGGCACAAGTTCTTATAGAATGTAAATTGATAGTATGGGATGAGTGTACGATGGCTCATAAAAATCTCTTGAGGCCCTCAACGCAACACTTCAAGATCTTAGAGGAAACTGCAGTTTAATGGGAGGAGCTCTGGTACTCCTGTGTGGAGACTTCCGTCAAACTCTTCCTGTCATTCCAAAATCGACTCCAGCCGATAAAATGTATGCCTTTTTAAAACATTCTGTTATATGGAATCATGTCCAAGAAATTAGCCTTAAACAAAACATGCGAATCCTCTTAAGAGATGGGAATGCTCAAAATTTTGCAAATAAACTTTTGGAGATTGGAGAAGATAGATTAGTTATTGACGCATCTGGTATGATAAAATTGTCATCAGATTTATGTGTATCGGTGAAAACTGTCCGCGATATGATACAAGCAGTCTATCCTAACGTTAATCAAAATTATAAAAATTTAGAATGGTTGCGAGAAAGAGCCATTCTTGCTCCTAAGAACGATGATGTTAATGAAATTAACAAGGAGATACTAGCCATGCTGCCAGGAGACGTGATTGAATATAAATCGGTTGATACCGTAGTGGATGCTGACGAAGCCGTCAATTATCCAACGGAATTCCTAAATTCACTTGATCCAGCTGGATTGCCACAACATCGCCTTATACTTAAAGTAGGATCTCCAATCATTTTATTGCGAAATTTAGATCCACCAAAACTCTGCAATGGGACACGATTGTGTGTGACAAAATTAATGAAAAATATAATCCAGGCAGTCATTTTAACTGGAAAATGAAAAGGTGAAATAATTTTTATTCCACGGATACCTCTAATCCCAACTGATCTTCCCTTCAACTTTAAAAGATTACAGTTTCCAGTCCGGCTAGCTTTTACTATTACCATTGATAAATCACAGGGACAGTCTTTAAAGTTTTGTGGTGTTGATCTAAGATCGCCATGTTTTAGCCACGGGCAACTTTATGTTGCTTGCTCCAGAGTAGGTTCGCCTAAAAATTTATATATTCTTTCTCCTGGATATGAAATAAAAAATTTAGTTTATAAACAGGTGTTAAATAAAAAAGATTCTTAAATTTGTATGAAGTAGTGTATTATTGTACTTTATAATTTGTTGTTTTTATTTATGTAGTATATTTATATTATTGTTTCTCCCTAACCCGTACAAAGCCGGGTATTCTGCTAGTATACTAATAACCGTCAGCTCTCGTGATATCGATTGGAAGAAAGTTAAACCTAAAATTTTACGCGGGTAGACTTCAGAAGATGATTCAACGACTCCAAGACGACTTCCCAAGCAATGCTTAATTCCACGAGTATTGCATGTTTTACGAAAAATAGTTCCCGTAATGAAAATATTCAGAAAAAAATTAACGAAACCTCAAGCCAAAATAGAATTAGACAATCTTATTTCCCTTTCAGCACGATCACCATGGTAACCTAAAACAGTGTAACTAATTTTATGCCAAACGACTTCCTTCAGGAAACTTAAGGAAGACGTTCGACGTAAAAAGTCCATCTTAGTCCAACCACAACAGATTATTCACTCCACGTCAAGAAAAAGAAATACAAGGAGTCACACACATCAGTGAAAAGGCACAGCGCTACGTATCACACATAAAATTTCGCTTAGGAAGAAAGATAATCGCGAATAAATATATTTCACCAGAAAGTAATTCCGGCAAAGGAAGTTGAGAAAAGTGTGGATTGAGGAAATGATAATTGGGATGGTGGAATTATGGAAGAATAATATGTAAATTACGAGAAAAGGGTGATACTATGCCTACGCTAGCGACGCGATGGAATAGAAAGCGATAAGCGCGAATGTGGTCAGCTTAGCGCAGATAAGCAGGCGTAGCCGCCGTTTTTGCTCTGAATTGGCAGACGGAATGTGTACGCGGTCTATTGAACAATAAACATACGCCTGCATTCGGGGAATATATGTCCATGCATTCATACTGATACATCCGAGGGCAGTATCTCAACATATTGGGACCTGTGCATCATTAGGAAAGCCTTTAGAGAAGTCACTTTTGAAAGATCAGCAACCTGCAGAGGTAAAGACCTTCAAAAGATAAAGGAAGGCGCCTCTAGAGCTTCCCGATTCCTCGCAAGGGAAGTGCCAACGGAAGTGGGGATGCAAGAGGGATGAACCAAAAGCCTACCGCAGTACTCAGGTCAGCTGACCGGTCGTTGGACGCATTATTCCAGGCCAAACTGACAACATTTGTTGGAACGAAAATTCAACTCGATAGTTTCGAAAATTCAGCATCGCAACGTCAAAAATATTGAAGACGTTGAATTTTCTAAACCAACGCCGAAACTATGATCGAAAGTGTAACAGGTGCATTAAATTTTACCGCAGATTTACTGTCACACGAAAGGAGAGAAATCAACGGTTAAAACCGGTATGGGGATGGATGTTCCAGGGTGATGCGCAGGAAGAGCACGACTTACGCAAGGAAAATACAACGCCCAACAAAATAACCTTTTTTAATCCAGCGCGTGGAATGACCGATAATCAACTGCATCGTTGACAATTATTATTATTTGGTAATCAACTGTTCATGGCAGGTTTTGCATGGTTACAGACTGAAAACCACGAAATTTCTCAAACTCATCTAACAACACAAAACCTGACGAACCTCTCTAATTTCGAGAAATACCTTTTACCGCCCTTCATTCAATTCAAAATGCCTATACTATTCCTTCCCCTTCCTCGTTTGCCTAACGTCATCCCCAATATCAGTCTTCAATTCAATCCACAGTCTTCAATATCCCACTGCCAATCAAATGCTCTGCATTTCCCTTTCCTGTCTCCTTTGGATTTCTCATAATAATACCGTCTCCACCTCTACCATGTCTAGTACACCTCTTTGCATGATTTCCTGTCCTCCATTTTACCTTTTCCATCTTTCTCAACTCCCACATCTTAAAAACCTCCAATCTACGCCAAACATTTTGCTTCGATTACCACTTTTCCGAGCTACACGAAATCACATTCCATACCGAAGTCAATTCAGAGTCAAATTTGAAAATAAGTAAGAAGTAAAATAGGAAGTGTGGCAAAATAATAAGAGTAAAGAGGTCTCCTTAAAAACTTTGACACGGAGAAAAGAGGGGCGTAGAATTTCAAATAACGCGAAACGTAATGTATGGAGAGCTTTAAGGGTCGACATTATTCTCCAAGTTCGTAAAAATGCTGCAATTCTTTTTTTTAAACCACCCATGACCTCTGCTTTCTGATCATTCCTTCTCTGCAGAAGACTGCTTGGCAGTCGAAACACAGTGTCAGTTTCTGGGCACCACCATTACCTTTCCCAAAGGGCAAATCACAGGACTAACGTCGGGAGATCCAACGACAGACGTGTTTGTGCGATTGAGATTTGCACGGGTTAATGCGTTTACGCATACCCAACCAAGTGAGAGATTGGCGGGCCACTGGCGCAGGGAGATATCTCTCGCAAGCACTGGGTGTGTGAGTGCTTGAGACCAGCAAGGATCAATGCTATTTAGTACAACCAAGCTAGAGAGTGCGTCATTAATTTTCATTTATTTTATTACTTGTAATTGGTGGGCCGCTGGCGCAGGGAGAAATCCCTCGCAGGCCTAGTCAGTTTGAGTGCTTGATAAGGGCGAGGGTCAATGGTATATAGTACACCTTAGCCAGAGCGTTTTTGCTATCGTATTTTGTTTAATCATTTGTTCTATTCTACCCCCTATATCATTTTACTTAATTTATTTTTACTTATTTATTTTTCCTCTCTAATTTCCCTCACCATTACCTTTGCCCACTACTAAGAGTACGTCTGGGGTTGGTTCTTCCTATAATATTCATACGGTCGAAGTTACCGTTCCTTCTAATTCTGAGAAGTATGGCCGCCAAGAAAACATGAACTCAGAGCCACGACCACAATCCCTGGTGACAATGACGAAATCAAATCTTTGAGATCGAGATTTCAACGACATCATGTTGAAAATCATATATATTTAGACAGATATTCTAGATGGAGTGAGAGGGAGAGACTACTCGGGGAGATATTAATTATAATAATATTACTAGGGCGAAAGACTTTCTATCATTAGAAAAACAACTTCTAGTGGCATATACCACTACCATTGGATCTATGACTAGTCCACCGACTGTGGAATTTATAAGTTCACGGCCGACACTTGGACGGCTGGGGCAGAAGAGAAAAGAAGATGGGAAGATTTAGAAACGACGTTGCGATGGAAGGAGTATGAAAACAGACATAGCGACCGACCAAAGGAGACAATCTTTTAAGAATCAGCGAAAAGAGAATTGCCAAAGAAGACGATGATAAGCAGGAGAAAACTACCTGGAGGCATTCTTGCAGACAATAGGTTACTGGAAATTGTTAAAAAAAGACCGAGGAGGAAGGTCATCCGATAAGTGTTTTACATAAATTATTTAAAAGACCCAGCATTGCAGCAAGAAAAATACTGATATCACGGTATTTTTGTACGTTCGAAAATACCAATATATGTATTGAAAAAATACGCGAATAATTAAACACTCCTAAATGTATTTAAACAAATGTACTAAACATAATACCAATACTCATTGTATCTAGGGTATAATTAACATTATGGGATGTAGGTAATGTTAATTTACGAAAACTGCGACCTAAAAATATGGTAATTATGCACGGCCCTTAAATGAATGCCAATCAACCATTTAGGATACAAATTCGAAGAAATCTATTGAAATGCAACAATTGACGAATTTTTCAATAATGGAATAGAATGTGTTGAATTCAAATGCTAGTCCTACGCATGCCTTCCCAGTCCAACTAAATTGCTTGAACAGTGAGATTCAACGTTAAAAAGGAATAAGTTGGTCTCCTCGGGCGACGCACTGTTGATGGGGTCGATTTTAAACACTTTACCGTCGCATCAGAGTCGGCTAAAGGAATCGACACAGTGTGGGGAAAGAAAGAGTGGCAATACGAATTATGGAAAAGATAGAAAAGGTGAATAGAGGAGATGTTGGGAGACGCTGGAATGTTGAAAGATGAGGTAGAAGGGATAACATTAAACAAGCCGGGAAGACGAAGGATGAAAATTGTATGGGTGTTCGGAAAATACGAAGGTTGGCCACCAATCCTATCATCATCGAACCAGTTTCTTAAACTGCTGGTGAGATGGTACGGGGGCTAACGTACTGGCTTCCCACCCTGAGGGCGCGGGTTCAAATCCTGGCGGTGTTGAATATTTTTCAGCGGTATCTCGATCCCTACTTGAGGTGCTTTGTGGAGGGCACTTTGAGTGAGTACGCCGTCCGTCGGATGGGACGTTAAACTGCGGACCCCTTGGCGCCTTTCGTAAAGAGTAGGCTAATGCCGACGCCGGGTTTCTCTCCACCCTTCATCCTTTCCTGTCCATCCCCTATTGCGCAAATGACCTCAGCTGTCGGTCGCCTCCCCTAAAAACTACTACTACTTAAACTGCTGGTGGGATCTACAATCAATGTCTTCAATTGTTTCATCTACATCTACATCAATACCCTGCAAGCCACCAAAAAGGTGTGTGGCAGGGGGTGCAGCATCAGGAGGAAAGGGTAAGGGATGAGGGGTTAGGGTTTTTCAAATGGATGGGGAAAGGTAAGGGGAACCTGCAAAAAAAATATACATAAAAAATATAAATATAAGCGTATAACCCTGCGCAGTCGCTACCTTGTAGGTTAATACTTATTATGTCGAGCCGGATCCTGGGCGATTTCGATTAAAAGAATTCTGGTCTCTTATTGTTCTTGGAAAAAATGACCATTTAAATCTGTCTGTCCTGCAGTCAATCTCTCTAATCTTACATTCGTGTTTAACTGATGTAATGCCTCCTCAGTTGACACCCATATTTTTTCTTTGTAGTGACCTATCCGTTATTGTTAGAAGAAAGTCTGGTGTCTCTTTATATGGCCTATCGTTTTAACTTCCTTACTACGGTATTCCATTTATTTACTTACATATATTCAGATTTTCCTCATTTGAGACCTCATCTCCCAGCTTATTTTACTAAATCTCTTGACACAACATGTTTTAAACGCTTCAAATTTTCTCTTGCCCTCCGCCGATGCCGTCCATATTTCACAACCACTAAGCGTCCTGCTTCGGGCATAGGTCTTGATGAAGTCAGTCAGTCGACGACAAAATCAGGTAAACACGTCCCACCTACCAGTAAATGGCGTAGCTAGTTTGTGCTTTTGGAAATCGTAAAAGTAAAGTAAGATAGAAACAGGCGCTATAAGCAAGACAAGGGATAATTGTAGCGGTGAAGTTATTTGAAGCTGCACGAGGGATTTGCTTCACTATTATAAGGGAGGCAGAAAGTACGCGGAGTAAAAAAATAAGTTATGTATGTATGTGTGTGTATATATATATAAAAAAACCATAAACACAGTAATCAACCCGAAGGTCGGTTGATGGTAGCAGGTGATGGTAGAGTTCACCCAGTACTAAGTATATATATATATATATATATATATATATATATATATATATATATATATATATATATATATATATATATATATATATATATACTCATATATACAGAAACAGATATAAGGAAAAGGGATAGGAACACATATACAGGACGAACACAATAAAGGTGGGGAAGGCGGAATCGAACGGATCACAAGAGTAAAAATATTTCCTTGACCGGGACTCGAACCTCGGATCTTTCCACTTGCCGGGCGGATGCTCTTAACCACTTGAGCTATCTAGGAAACGTAATTTACCCTGAGATCCGTGGGTCTAATATGTCGCCAAGCGCCCCGATTCTTTAGCCAAGAGATGGCGTCAGGGGACTGTTTCACCCACCAAAGGAGAAATAGACAATACACAAGAGGAAAGGTCAGTAGTTAGTCCTCTAGTGTATTGTCTATTTCTCCTTTGGTGGGTGAAACAGTCCCCTGACGCCATCTCTTGGCTAAAGAATCGGGGCGCTTGGCGACATATTAGACCCACAGATCTCAGGGTAAATTACGTTTCCTCGATAGCTGCCTTGATAGCAGGACGTGCCTGTGTTCACCGAGTGTCTAAAATCGCCGGCGTCCGAGGCTTCGGTCGCCGGGGTTTGGAGAGCGGCACTGCCGGACTCTCTCGGAAATCGAGGTTCCGATCGTGTTTTGTTTCGAGCGGCGGTTGACCGCCTAGTTCATCAAGAAGCGCGCAGTTTGACTCTCGACTTCTTCCGCCGGGAAGGCCGTACTTTTGTTTTGTTTAGTGGATCAAGACTGACCTTGACGCCTGGTGTAGAGCTTAGGCTCCTTTTGTTTGCTACCGCCGGGTGCGTGTGGCGGGGAGGGAGCGTTCGTGAGTGTTTCATTTCCCTTTAAAGTGCTCGTTTTTTTTGTTGCGCTTTCCTTCTTCATGCTAGTGTGCTGAATTTGATTTCTTCAAATGGCTGTGCGCCGTTTAAACACGCTCGCCTTGCAAGTTGACGAGAAGGCGAAGCCCCCTACCCCGTTGGAGGTCCACCTCTTCACGTTAGAGTCGCTGGGCCTCACACCCGAAGAGATAGTGGCGATCCAATTTGGATACAATCGCCATTTGATATTCCTGAAGTTGGCAACCGAAGCTACAATGACTAGGATTTTAGACAATACTCCGCGGAAACTACCGTTTCCGTCTTTAAGTGACCAGAGGACGACAATAACAATTGACGAGACTTCCGGCAGCCCGTGTAATGTCAGGGTTCTTTGTCTCCCCGTGGAGACCCCATTGGAAGACATAACAGGCGAGCTCCAACGCTTTGGTAAAATACATCGCTCGTGGGAGAACAGGTGGGAGGGAGAAAATATGGCGCGGGTGCTTACTGGCACCAGGGTTGTGCGGATGACGGTCGAGAGAAATATCCCCTCGTACCTCCACATCGGCGGCAACCGGGCCATCATCATCTATGAGGGTCAGCGCCGCACTTGCGCCCGCTGTAATCAAGAAGGCCACGAGCGCAAGACCTGCCCTCGGAACCAGGGAGGTAAGAGCTATGTGGAGGCAATGATGATGCCCTCCAACCCTAACGCCGCCGTGGAGATGGATCAGCCCGAAGTGGCTGTGGAGGAGAGAGCGCGGTCGCTTCTACTCATCGAGGGTGCGGTCCCGGCTGCTCCCGTTGGTCCCCCGCATCTCCCTTCAATTGGAGGGAAATGTCAGCGGGAGCGAAAATCGTCAACGGAGGAAAGGGAACCGAAAAAGAAGAGGACAGACAAACCCAAACTCCTGGTCTCGAATACCGTTCTACAAATGGTTCACATACCTACCACCTCGCCTAATATCACACGACCTCCAGCCCCCGTCTCCGTGAGCTCGTCAAATGAGGAGGGATGGTCTTTCGCCCCCCTTCCCCCCGCTCTCGCCATCGACGCCCTCGCTACGCAATCCTTGCATCACGGGTTTCAAACACCCCAAGAACCTCTGGTGACAGGTGAGGAGGATGCATCTGATTGCGATGTTTTCCAGTCCCCAACAGCTCATCCCTCGACCCCTTTATCATTGACTGTAAAGGAAGCGTCACCGACCCCGGAAGTCGACCCGCATACAAGTTTCTCAAAGTCAAAAATCCCACATACCCCATCTTCTTTCCCCATTAAGGACAGTCAATGTGTCGACGATCTTCCCAGCGCTTCTCAAGATACGGACCACAAGCAACTATCTCCCCTGATTTTTCCCGACCACAACCCTTCCGCAGATGAGCCCCAGTCCGCCATTCCGACCCTCCCCGAGGGTGCGTCCTGCCCCTTGGCGGCCCCCAGCGGTGCTCCTTCGAAGAGGGCCTCCTGTGGAACGCTGCCGAGTTACCCGCTCTACGTGGAGACCACGGCTGGCTCTTCCTCTTCGGACGAGGCCGGGGGGGAGGGATGCGGCGAAATGCCGCGTCCTCGCTCGTCGACCCGTTGGACGAGGCGTCCCGGGAAACGGCGAAGCACTCGTCGCCCGGGGTCGAGTCGCGACCGGAGCGACGCTAGCCACGATCAGAACTCTGGGAAGTGATGTCCGGTAGCCACCCGGTGCCGGACACACTTCGTCGTTCGTTGAAGAGTTTTTTTTTTGCTGAATGACTGATTGAATCGATAATTTCAACCCTGCCGTTGATAATTTCTTACAATACATAATTTTCCATTGCTAGCTAAAATCTCCCTCCTAATATCTGTGGACCTTGTCTTCCTTTCTTTTTTTTCTTTCTAAATGTTAATGGTCAAATTCACGAGTATGCGTCTGTATGCATATGCTTATGTATGTGCGTGTGGATATGCATGTGTGCGTATGTATGTACAAGTGGATATGTATGTGGTATATGTATCATATATGTATCCATGTATACACTTATACTAAAGAAAAACATGATGTACCCATAATCTGTGACCTGATATTATGCATAATGCTAACAAACTCTGTAATATAGTATTCTGAACCGAATAAAATAATTTATATCATAGCTCAAGTGGTTAGGAGCATCCGCCCGACAAGTGGAAAGATCCGAGGTTCGAGTCCCGGTCAAGGAAATATTTTTACTCTTGTGATCCGTTCGATTCCGCCTTCCCCACCTTTATTGTGTTCGTCCTTTATATGTGTTCCTATCCCTTTTCCTTATATCTGTTTCTGTATTTATGAGTATTTATTCGCCGTTTGGCGGGATTTCGTGTTTGAATGCGTATATATATATATATATGTGTGTGTTAATATATATATATATATATATATATATATATATATTAACACACATAAAATATATATATATATATATATTAACACACATATGTGTGTTAATATATATATATATATATTTTTTTTTTAAGTAATCTACCGGTTAAGGTAGGTTTTTGGACTGACACAACTACCAAACAAATATTTTATTACTCCTAACAAAACACAAAATCAATCATCCTACTCTATATCAGGTCCCTCTTCATCTCTGAGTACTTCCTTCCTCCCTTCATCCCGTCCAACAACCCTATCCTGTTCCTTCCCTTTCCTCTTTTGCCCAACATTCTACCCTCTATCACAGTCTTCAACATCCCACTGCCGGTCAACACCCCCTTCATCCACTTTTCCTGCCTCCATAGGATTGCTCCCAACAAACCCCTCTCTTCGCCCACCATACCAAGTACTTCCTCATTTGTTTTCTTCTCTGTCCATTTCACCTTTTCCATTCTTCTCCACACCCACATTTCAAAAGCCTCCAATCTACGTCTATCCTCCTGCTTCAATGACCACGTTTCCGCTCCGTACATAGCTACGCTCCATATCAAAGTTTTTACGAGTCTTTTCTTAACATCCTTACTCAAAGTCCCTGTCATCAACTCCCTCCTCCTCGTGAAAGCCTCTTTGCCTAGCGCAATTCTTCTCCTTACGTCCCTACTACTTTGACCGTGTTGGTCCAAAACACTACCGAGATACGTAAACTGTTCTACCTGCTCTAGCTTTTGCCCTCCTATTTTAATGTTAAGCTTGGCCTTTTTCTTTCTAGAAAATCGCATAACCTTTGTTTTATTAATATTGATTCTCATCCCATACCTGTCGCACTGAATTTCCAATTCACTAAGCAATGCTTGCAGCCCCTTGGCTGACTGACAAACTAAAGCTTGGTCATCAGCAAACCTAACTGATTTTACGAATTCCCCGCCCACTTTCATTCCTACCTCGAGTTCTTCCCATGCCTCTTTGATCATTTCTTCTGCGTACAGGTTGAACAGCAACGGTGATAATGGGCAACCCTGCCTTACACCCCTTCCTAACACTGCCCATCCTGACTCCCCGTTTCCCACCCTCACCTGAGCAGTCTGAGACATGTACAGGTTGCGGATTAGCCTCCTTTCCCTCCAATCTATTCCTATTTTCTGCAATATACTCATTAGTTTTTCCCAATTTACTCTATCAAACGCTTTTTCGAAATCTACGAAACAGGCAAATACCTCCTGGTTGTGTTCTATATTCCTCTCGATTAATAATCTCATTACTGCAATGGCATCACGCGTACCTCTCCCCTTCCTAAACCCAAACTGATCATCCCCTAAGTAATCATTTGCCCTACTCTCTATCCTTTTGTTTATGATCCTGAGAACAACCTTAGCTGCGTGGGATATCAAACTAATTGTCCTATAGTCCTCACATGACGTGGCCTTTACCTTTTTCGGAATAGGAACTAAAACTGATCTCACAAAGTCTTCCGGCCAGATTCCCTCCTCATAAATACTACGGATCAGCCCATATAGCCTCTTCCTCCCACATTTTCCCAAGCATTTCAAAAGTTCCACGGGAATGTTATCTACCCCCACGGCCTTATTTAGTTTCATCTCCCTTAATGCCCTTTCTATCTCATTGTCTAGTATGCCTGGACCTAAGCTATCTTCCTCTACGTCATGTTCCTTTTCAATGTCTAACTTTGTTGGTCTAAGCTCTTTACTATACAGGTCTTCTATATATATATATATATATATATATATATATATATATATATATATATATATATATATATATATATATATATATATATATATATATATTAACACACATACGTATATAGTTTTAGGCACGTAGTTGCAGTGTCTTCGAGGGTGGAGTTTGCTACAGGAACGAGCTGGAGACTATAAATTATAGCAACGCATTCAATACGCGCAAAAATGATCAATTTTAGGCGAATAATTTGCAAAAGACTCCCAAAGGCCACAAAAGCCGACAGCAGAAAAAAATGGTGAATGGAATTTGGCCTTCAATGCATTCGTTTATATTACAAATTTTACTCGTATACATATTGAGCTTTCATTGCCCCAGAAATTTCCATTTTTTACCCCATTTGGGGTCGTTTGCCCCGGTCCTCCGACCAATGCGGTAAGTTCCGGCACCAAAAGTGCCGCCCGGAGCAGTCCGCCCTTCCACACCTCCCTTGACTTCGCCAATGCCTCCTGCTGAAGTGAGGCCGACGCGCGACCGGCCGCATGCGAAATGGAACGTCAGGCTGCAACGCCGTTTGGCGACCCGCGATTTGCTCCGCCCGGAGGGTCCTCGGGTACAGCGGCCGTGCACTCTTTCCTCCCGCCCCCCTCCCCTCCCACGAAATTGCCAGGGGCGCCCAGGACATTCATGCGCGCACGGACGCACGCGCAGCAGTGTCACCCACCCCACGTGATGCCGGCAACCCGCGCGCCGTCGCGGAGCCAATTCCACCGAATTGCTCCGGAAAGCGGAAACTGACCGCCGATCGCGATTAATCCAATTTGCCTGCCTCGCACAGCGACCGTTTATTACACAACCGCCGTTCAAGTTTTCACCAGTGGCAAACACTTCCCGAGGGCGTGAGGCACTAAGCGACTCTCGCAGTCCCCTTGCAATGAGCATTTTGCAAGAGCTTGCGGGGTTGGATGGATGGACTCGACATTCCCGTCGGAACAATTCGCCCAATACACTCAAATTTAGTCGATGTCCGTGATTAAATTGACAACTCATAACTTTGCAGGAAGACATTTGAGGAAACTAAGAAGTAGTAATTTTAATCCTGGATATGCATAATTGCCACTAAGACAGGCCAGATTCTATTAAGGTTACTAGGCGCTGCAGCACCAAGTTGAGTCCGCCACGTAGTGGCAACTGCTACGCTCAAAGAAGGTAGGTTAACCAAAAAGGAAACGGCTCGTGAATTAATAATGAGAGTGGCAGTCTGCCGATTGCAGACATGGGCTACTGGAAAAGAAGATCAGAGGTGAATAGGAGCCTACGAAACCTGGTGATGGAGATGGAAGCATACCGACTAACAGAATGATGAACGAGGAAATGTACAGAAGAATAAAAGAGGAGAAGGAAATCTGCGACACAATAAAGAAAAAAGGAACCAAATGAATGGGCTGGCCTAAAGGCTTAATGCATTTGTTAGGGACAGAAAGAAGAGAGATTATGATCGATGCACACAAAAGGAAGGCCGAGGGTAAATTTACGGGCCACGTAAAAAGGGACTCAAGATGGAAAAGATATCAGGGCATAAGGGAGTTTACAATAGAAAGAGATAAATGTAGGGTTGCAGTCAACCTATCTCCCAAGTGAAACAAAAATGATGATGAATGCTTTCGACAGAAACTTAAAAAATCGTCCATTTTTTCGTTTAAACTCTCAAATTTTTCATTAAAATAAGTAACTCATCGTAATGGTGCGCATGCGGTATTTTAACTTGAGAAATAATCATGTATCGAATCTTCAGTTATTTAGGTCTCAGTTTCTCAAAGCTCAAAGTAAATTTGCGAGTCCTATGAAAACAACTATAAATATTAATACGAGGCAATAAACCACACACTATCTAAGAAGTGGATGTAATAAGTGCTGGAGCAAATTTTTTCCAACAGAAAGTCTTACACGAGTAAACTACTGTAGATTTTAGAAACGGGCCCGTGTACGCTGAATTGATCGAGAGATGAGAGATTACATTTTAATATTAATAAGCACTACGGTGTGTGACATTCACATAACGCGAGTAGGGAGGGCCCATTTAATGTCCCATTATTTGGGTCGTCAAGTGTATCCAAGAAAGTTCTGATATCCAGAAATAAAATATCGTGTTTTGGCTGACGTGTGAAGAAACTTCGCCAGGATATGAATATTTGACTCCGGTCCATTGACCAACGTACATGCCACTTGTCTACCATGCCTCCACATTTACGGAGCAAAGGAAAACTCGCTATCCTTTAACTATGCCGCTTACGATGAAACTAAAACCAGATAATAAACGGTATGGAAAATAAAAAGAGACGTTTCAGGTATGGAAAATGTTTTTCGAAAACCTGACAATTTTAATCATTCACAAAAAAGCTTACTCGATTATTTTACCAATTGATTTGCTAGATGAAACCTTTCTTAAAGAGTCATAATAACTAGGAGTAACCTAAAAAATACATGTTTCACAATAGTATCTGGAATTGGATTCTAAAGAGATTTTTATTTTCTAAAAAACTACTATCAATAAACATCACTGGTGCGGTAGCTAACGTACAGGTTCCCACCGAGAGGGCCCGGGTTCAAATCCTGGAGACAAAAAATATATTTCAGCGGTATCCCGATCCCTATTTGAGGTGCTTTGTGCAGAGTGCTTTGAGTGAATACGACGTCCGTGGGACGGGACGTTAAGCTGCGGACCCCTCGGTGCCTTTAGTTAAGAGTGAGCCAATTCCGACGCCGAGTTTCTCTCCACCCTTCATCATTTCCTGTCCATCCCTAATGGCGCAAATGACCCTAGCTGGTACCCTAAAACTACTACTACTTATAAGAAAATTCAATTTTACCTTCAAATGTTCCAGTTGAATCTACATAATTTTCACAAATCTGAAGAGCTAAAATTAATGATTTTTGACAGAATTTACGAAATTCAGAGAAATGGTATAGATTTAAGGCCCGCAGAACTGACGGCGGCTTTTGATGACGCCTGTGTCCACGGAATGTCGATAATTTCGCGTTAACACCTTACTCTGCCTTTCATCATAGAATTTTCAATACGTATTCCATAAATTAATAAAAAAACTAAATGCAGTGGATCCTTTAGTCAACTCAAACAATTCCAAGTGAAGTAAAAAGCAGCTGGAATTGAATGAAGTAACTCAGAATACGTCACATACTCAGGGAGCAACCTTGCCTCAAACTTTTCATGGGGAGAAAATTAGAGAGATACAAAAGTATCTTCAAAAGGATGAAGATGATATACATTTAAAGGAGAGATGCTATTACACAATTATTGGGTCACATAGCGATTATAAGGCACATATTTATGTAGGTAGTGCCCTGCAAACCACCACGAGGGCGTGGCAGGAGGTAATCATACACCAGACTACTTCTGATACAAAATACCCCAGGAGATCGAAACAATGAAAATCTAAGCGGAAATATTCCCCCTAGCGTGTACAGTACTACTACTACAGTACAGTAGTACTACTACAGCAGGAGAAATATAAGTATATCTGAAACAAGGGATAAAGTATGCGAAAGAAACAATCGGCAGGGTCACTATGAAAAGGGTTAAGGCGTCAAGGATTGCAGATAAAATAGTCAGGAAAATGGATAAAAGAATGACATGACATAAGGTGAACTGAAAATTAGGGATAATAAAATACAAAGAGTTGATGGATGAGGCGAGTGGCTAATAGCACAAATGAAACCTGGGGGGAAGAGTAGAGCGAGAATATGAAGGAATCATAGAAAGGGTGAGAAATGCGAAGAAGGGGTTATGACAAGATGAAAGAAATATACAGAGTAACAATATGGTAAAGATAATGTGGTATGGGTAACAGGGATAAGTTTTGATATGGACAGAGAATATACACACGCGGGTACTTAAGCACTTTTATGATCATAAAAAAAGAAAGACAGAAAATGAGCACCTAAGAAAAGACCAGTTTGGATTTAGAAATGGGAAGGGTACGGGTGATGCCACAGCAATTATGAGGTCACCAGCGTAGAGAAACAATTAAAACCAAGATACATATGCTCCGTGGATTTCAAGAGGGCGTTTGACAGAGTAAACTGGGAACAATAAATAAACATTTAGTAGAAGTTAGAAGTAAAACAGACGGAGAGACGTCTTATTGGGAACCTGTACATGCCTCAGACTGCACTGGTGTGGAGAACGAATGAAGAGTCGGGATGGGCAGCTGTAGGTATGGGAGCAGAACGGGAATGTCCGTTATCACATCAAATATACATGCGGATGGATGGATGGTAAGGGAGGCAGGAGTTACACTAGCGGGTGAACTCATCAAAACATTTATATTTGCCGGTCATACTTTAGTCAAGCGGTCATCCACAGCGTTACCATCGCTACTTAGCGCCTTGCAGACAGTGTGATAGGTATCGTATGAGCACAAATCATTATAAAACGAAGGTTAAGGGATAATCAAGAATTGGTAAGGCTACTGTAAACATTAACGTTGGAGCAAATAAACTAGAACAATCTATCAGTTGAAAACACCTATTAGAAAAGTATTTTGGATGAACCAGGCAGAGTGGTGGGGTGATTCAAAGAAGAATTACGTTAGGTAAAGAAGAATTTACAGAGTGGCGGGAATTGATGAGAGGGTCTTAAGATGTAAAGAAAAGCCTAGCGAAAATGTCGAAATGGAATTTTTTGCATGGTTGAGAAACTTGGTCGTTGAGGCAAGAGCATAAGCGTAGTTTGGAGGCCCTTGAGATGTTAGTGATGAGGATAAAGGAGACGATAAAATAGGACGGAAAGGGAAACAAACGAAGTCCTTGGCAAGGTAGTGGAAGAGAGATGGCTGTGGGGAGAAATGCAAAAAAGGCACGATAAGTGGATGCAGGAGGAAATGTGATGCTGAAGACGGAGAAAGATGGGAGAATGCCGGAAAAGAAAGGTAGATGTGCGAAAAGATAGACATTTCGGATGAAAGTAGGTGTAGCAGGAAGTATGCAGAGATGAGTTATTGTAATGCGTAAAATGAGGTTAATGAGGTTTAAGGGTACTGTGTGTCAAGGTTTAGGCGTACAGCATATATTTCCAGAGTTTATCAAATATCTATTCCAACTCGGTAGACTAATGCTAATAATAATAATAGGAGATCATAGGTTAGAATTTGTATTTAAAAGGAATTATGTCTGGTTAGCAAAGTAAACATATAAGTATTGTGGTCCGTATTAAATACGGAAGGAGATATTCAACAGTCTATGGCATTCATCAATGAAAAAATATGCGTCATAGCATTGATGTTTTACAGCGCTTTTCCACAGAAAAAACAACCTGTTTTTCACAAAGAACTTTTTCATGATTATATAATCGTATTACTGTACACATCGTAAAACAATAGGGGCGATAGTATTACATCGTACTACGGTAGAAGGGATCATGTTAATAAAATTAGAGAGCTTAAATGTACAACAGATAGATTTAAGATGTCATTTTTCTCACGAACAATAAGGGATAAGAATAACACTATCTCACCGCGCTAGAGAAGTAAAATTATTTTGGATCGATACCAGTCTGGTGTGTAATTACCCCCTGCCACACACCTTGGCAGTGGCTTGCAGGGTTTTATGTAAATAAATAAATTATATATATATATATATATATATATATATATATATATATATATATATATATATATATATATATATATTTGTATATATATGTCGCCAAAATTGATTCTTGCGACCTTTTTACATGGGGATAAGTAAAAATACGACATTATGCTTTAAACAAGTCCTATTTTTATTTACTCGAGCATTAGCGATTACAACTTTTACTAAACCCAATCAAAAAACCCTCCATTTATATCAATTACACGCGCAGCAGTAAAGCTAAGTCTTATAAATAAGATATTGCCATTGAAAACTTGGCTTCTATAATTCTGAAGTAAATTTTCACAAACAGCAGAGTTTACGAACAACCTATTAAGAAGGAGAAAGGTTTATGTCCGACACGGAATTCCCAACCACGCGCTAGTAAACTGGTTAAGGGAAATCCCATTCAAACGTGACCACATTGAAACATCCTCTAATTTAACTTTATTTTTATTGCCATTATTTTCTGCAAATTAGTTAGTGTAATTAGACAATCGGTAGAAAATACGTACATAACCGACGTATCTTACGAAACATTTTAATTCTAACGTGAGCACCAATACAAATAATCTTTGCCCTGTCCAAACGGAATTTCCCAGAAGTGAATTGATGTTAGTAAAGACACCCGTGTTGAACATATTAGATTCATGTTCTTTTCTAAAATAATTAAAGATTACATGCTTTCAAAGAAAAGCGCAGAAGTATCACCTGAGATTACTTTCATTATTATTACCTTAACGTTTTGATGTGGGTTTCGGAGGCCCCTTGAAACTATCATTATTTATTGCAGATCCTTCAGAAATAACCGAAAACATAAAGAATGCCTTGCAACATACTGTAGACTCATTCAGCTCTCTAAAAAAATTGAATATTTTTTCCTACCGCTTCCTCTCTTAGCTACGAGCAGCAGTCTCCATTCCTTATCATCTATCCCTATATTTTCCATCCATTTCTCCTACCTTTTCCGAATTTTCGCCAACAACTTTCCCTCTTCCTCTATCATTTTCGATACCTCTCTGTCCAGTAAATGTTCTCCAACCTTCTTCTCATTAAACTAGCCTCTAATTTTCATTTTTATCCCCGGAGATTAGGCTTCAGAGCCATACAAAAATTTGCTTCATATTCACATTTGACTAATCTTGTTTTTACGAATAATCTGAAAGCAATCAGGTGATCTATTCTTCCCCAATTGATACTGCCATGCGATTAAAAATTATGGCAATCATTTGGCTGATTTGCTAAATAAAGCCTTACGTCCACGTATTTGGCTCATCAAACTTAGCTCTACCTTGAGATAACAATAGCAATAAGAACTACCTTTATTCATTTATATTTATTTATTGATATAGACTCATTAAAAAAATACGCACTTTAGTAATAAATGCGGTGGTGACGGAAACCACACGGGCGGAAGTATGAGCGCTTCTTAATCTTGCCCCACCCCAAGTTTACCAGTTAAACATGGCTACAAGCGTAAATTAGGTTTTTTATTCGAATCGACTTTCGTTTTTCATTAGAAAATATAAATGTCCCTTTGAATAAAAAATCGATAAAAGTCCAATTACATGACGATAAAAATATGTATGCGTTCAAGACGATTATAAGTTTGCACTCCGTGGAATAAATTTTCCAAATCCCTTGGAGACCGTCGTTCTTCATGCCTTGATAATTGTAATTTCAACCTGAATCAATAAAATAATTAAGATATCCAAGTTGAAAGCACGATGATATGCTAAAATCTCCCGAGGTAAAACGAACGTCGTGGTGTGGGTGATCCACAAGATCCATTCCATGAAATTTTTACTCTACGAAGGGTGTTAAGGTCATCGGGACAAATTCGAGGAACCATGTCTCGTGAATATTTACTTCTCGCGTCAAAAGGGTGTGTTGGCCTTAGGCCTTAGCCTCCTACTCTTCCGCAGTTGAGGCGCGCAGCGGAAGGTCCTCATTACAGCAGAGAGGTGATTGAATTGGTTGGGGAAGTGAGACCGATCATGAAGCGCAAGATATTTACAAATATAAGTACGTGTTGATAAGAAGGGGGGGGGAGATTACCCGGTTAATATAAGAGCCGCTCACATCAACCCACCACCCAATGAATACTTTGTTAGAGTGTCGAGGCGGCGACAGACTGTCATAGAGTGGTGACGAAATTGTATTCCTACCGAATGGAGTCAATTCGGCTTACCACGTCCCAATGAGAATTTTAATGACTTGTCCTATTCCTCTTGGAAATTCCCAAGTAAACACCATAAGACAAAATGAAAACTAAAAGGCTACAATTACAAAAATTTTTCAGAGAGCTGGGAACTATTCCACTCGCTTTTCGCGAACGCGCTGGTTCTTGTAAATTCTTTCGATCTTGATAAATAACTTCGTTAGACTGTTAGAGAAGCAATGAATTTACTGAGGATTTCAAACAAAATTATTCAAGCTTTCAACAGAAATGCATATTCATTACTTGAATGTTGTTATACTATTAAATTACGGCAGCATTCCGTCACATATTAATTACTTTTTACCCCTACGTTAAAATTTAGAGATTTGAAAATAATATAATCACGGGCGTGAGAAACAAATAGAAACATAAGTAATGTCACTCATCAAATTAATATAATTGACGAAGGGTAACCATAAGGCCAACCTGAGGTGAAGATGCGTACCATAACCTAAGAATTCGTACTTTACTTACCACACGAATACTAGCTACTCTCTTTTCTCGACTATTTTCAACACTCACTCTCATTCAGATACCTCAACTTTTTCCAATAAAAACATCGAGCTCATATAACTAAAAGCAAATGCGTCGAGGAACGCACTCATCACAAAGTTAATACGTAAAAATAAACATGAGCAATGAGGTGAGATGTGGAATGAGCTGTGTATTTGCGCGGCCGCTAGAGTTGTCATGCCAGAATATCACCTCCGGATATTTTCGGCAGACCTCCACTGCCGGTCATTTACTTTCTCGACACCAATATGCCACCGACTGCTGCTAATGCTATGAAAGGCATACAATGAAATCAGACTTCGATTTGAAAAATTAATCCAGATTCGAATCGTCTACTCAATTCGTTTCGGAGGTTCAATCTGAGGTTCACCCACCCCTGACGCACGTCCATTAGGACGGCGCCATTCGAAGATGCCCGGTTGAACAAGAAAGTTCCGAAGGTCTCTTGAGCCTTAGGTTCGACTCGGTGGGCCGAGCACAACTTCAGTCCCAAAGGACGGACTCCACGGCATCCGCACGCCGAGGCGAAGTGGGGAGGGGGGACGACGACGTTTTTGCGAAGAATCACGTCAAGGTAAGAGGAATCAATTGAGAGCACCCCACCCATCGTGGCCAAAGCGACGACGGCAGCCAGACCAACGTGGTCTTATCTCTTTTCTCTCCCCCATTCTGTATTAACGCCATCTTTATTCAGCCCAAATCCTCCTTTTCATTCTCCTCATCCAACGGGCTGGCGCGGGCGTCGAGGAGCGGATAGATAGATGATCAAGGGTTCCTGAGCGAGATACAGGGAGAGTGAAGCACACACAAGAGAAAGGAAAGAGGGGAGCCGTTTGGGAAGGGGGTAGAGGGGTAGGGGTCACGCTGACGTCACGTACCGACGCCGATTGCGTGAGGACGGTGCTAGGGGGTGTGTGGGGGGGCAAACAGGGGTGGACGGGAGAACGAGAGGGGTGGAGCGTCGCGTGACGTAGATCTTGACGTCAGCAAGGTGACGGTGATCGCAAGGGGGGGGGACGGACGGACTATTGTGGAGGGGGGCAGTACAGATAGGGATGCGGAGGACGAAGAGGAGGAGCAGGTGAGAGGGGAGTCGGAGGAGTAAGGGTACGATGTGGAGGGGGTCGGGGAGGTACGCGGAGCGGGGGAGAGGGAAGGGTACGGGAAGAGGGTTTTTTGAAAGGAGAAAATGAGGAAGGGGAGGATATGCCGACATCCTTTGTTGAAAGAGAGGGAGAGTGAAGCTGGGGCGGACGGGGGAATGGGGGGAGGAAGGGAGGGGCATGCGATACACGGTGAGGTAAAGATCGTGTGTCAACACCAATTGCACACACATACACACGTTTAGACATATAAAACCGTGGATATAATAAAAAAGGCATATTTACAAAAACACTCAACACGACTCCTCCCTCCAAACTTTTTTGTTATAACCAAGGGATTCAAGCTTCATCGATTGGTCGTTAAAGCGACATTATATCCGTCGGGAAATACAAAAAATTCCAAAGAAACATTAATTTGGGAGTTTCGAAATTTTCGTGCCTTCCAGAGGTGTTCGGGCAGGCGAGGGACGATGGAAATAGAGGGGTAGGGTAAGACGCCCTCCGATTAGACGACGCCTTAGAGAGCTTTCGGACGAGGGATTTCGCGAATTCAAAAAAAATCAATCGCCTCGACCGGAATCCCGGCTCAGTGATCCTTAATTGCGATGACATTTCAGATGAAGAGTGTTTATATACCACACATTTTCACGCGACTGGTTTAAAAAACCCGCAGCTGCTTTCCTCGCTATTCATATATAACCCTAATGACGCCAGTGCATTTAATCGTGCTACACGGCTTTATAATACAAGCTGGTCAAAGGTGTCCGGCGAAAGTTACACCTTCGAAAGGAGATAATATTTTTTTATTGGTATTCTACCTATTAAGGTAGGTTTTTGGATGGACACAGCCCATAGAACGATGCCTTCCCTTGACCCTCATGAGAACTCAATTAACAAAACATAATTTACGCTTACGTATACAGATATCTCAAGAAGCTACGAATGGAATACTACCACGGCCGGATACATTCCTCCATACGCGACGATAAAAAGAGTGGGATCGCTTAGTGTTATTGGGTACGGGCGAGCTAGCTTATCTGGTGACGGAATCCATCCGCGTGAAACAAGATGGGCTGGCCAACAGTCCGCGCTCCGAAAATGTTGGGTACGTCCGCCTCGAAGGGAAGAGAGAGACTCCTCTCGTTTCCTCGTTTTAATTATTTTCCTACATTTCTCACGGCAAAATAATAATGCCATAAGTTCTGATCAAGTGTATCATTGCAATACTGGTACTTTGGTGAACTCTGGAGTTAATTCCTAAAAAAGGAGCTTATCGCTGGAGTAAAATGCATAGCGTCACATTCGCAAAACAATGCAGGGAGGAGTTCTTAATCGAAAATCTCCTCCCGTGAATAATGTGAACGTGCACTTGCTTTTCAATTAAAAAAATAATAATTATCAGTAAGCCCACTCAGAGCTTGTGCCAAAAGCAAAGTATGTCATTATAATAAGTATAATTATGCTAATAATTTATGATTGTCAATTTCTTGCATGGAATCTACATCTTCATATTATTCTGAAAGCTCCTACCGAGAGATAAGGAAGAAGGTATGACGTCACAAGCCGTCAGGGTAACTTTTGATGCTACCATGAAAATTACAACGTGAATAGGCACTAATTAATTCTTGGAAATGCTGGAAGTTTTCCTGATCATATTGAACCGATGTGATCGAGAATCGTGCGCGGGAAAATAATTCTGCGCATGGGAACATCGCTCCCGGGAAGTGCAGTGAAATTAAAGGATGCACGTACGAAATTAATGAATATATAACGTGCGAGTAGGATCATTGTCTCCAACGAAAGATTGTCGAAAGAAGTTGGGATAATGCTTACCTTCGATGGTTTAGGCCTGGTGAGGGGAACTGCTCCGTCCCCCAAACTTGTCTACATGGATTTGTATCAGTCTTGCTAAAGTTTAAAAATCAATGACTGAAGCGCTCGTGGTTATTCTTCCGTAAAATGAAGATAGTGGCCAGGCAGATTCCCAGCAACCGCCGAACGAAGGCGAGAAAAGACGGTAAAGTCGACGGTGATGTAGCAACAATATTGAGATGCCCTGCCTTTTCAATGTCGACTATAGCGTAACAAGGTATGCATCAGTGATGAATAATCGAAGTCACGCACATTTCATACTTTCAATACCTAAGGTAGTATTTTAAACAATCTACATTGAATATTGATATTAAGTTTTTTCTTTTAGAAAGGTAAAAACTAACTGCATATAAATTTATGATGCCCATTTCAAAAACCAGTACTTCTGACGTAACGTTTTTGACTTATTAATCCCGGGAGGTGAGGAATATCAACGATATAACTGGTTTATTCCGACGCAATTCGTTGAAACTCCCTTTCATGCTGGTAATTGTCTTGGGGAAATGAAGTCTTATCGGAAAACTTCTGGCCACGCTAATGCTTTTTTGTTTGCCGGAAGAGCGATGCAACGAATATTCAAAAACTTGAATTTTCCGGAACGAGACCAGTACATACATATTAGTTCTAATATCCCATAACACTTGAAACAAACCACACAATTTCAACAAAATATAACGGCAAACAAAAGGAAACGTTTCACTCGAGCCAGTTCCACCTGTGAACAAAAGAATTTCGCACTTCAGATGACATGGACAGACATTGTTAAGACTTAAGATAATGTTCGTGCCTCCAGTGACATCGGACAGAGGGTTGACATTTTGTTTTCCCGAGAAGAAAGAATGACACGTGATTAATGATGAAAGATTTAGTGTATCTCCGGAATTCCTTTTGCTAGGACCTGACTCGACAATTCCGACGAAATGAGGAGTAGGAAGCTAGTTCAAAGTCAAAATCATTGATAATTCTTTTAACTAAATAGGTTACGGTACCGCAACGCCATTATATTCATATGATATCAACATATACTAACAGAAATATATTATGACATTGAAGTTCAAGTACGCCACCCTTTTTGGAAAACGTTTTTACAATTTTTCCCTAAGATTTGTGTAATAACATTTACATAATTCTACCTCCAACGAAACAAATAACTTCAATCGGTATACCTGTACAACTTTCAAATCGGCATATCTATCCAATTTAACAATAATAATTGCAGTTATCATCTCATTTAAATTTATCCGTTCCTAAGCTGTACCGGGGTCTTTCAGCCTATCGAAGATACGATCACATTAAGAGGGATCCAATTACAAAGAAGCAAGCAAGTGAATAGGGGAAAAACATATCCCATTTGAAATAACATGTCAGAACATGAAAGTCCCAGGCTGCACGAGGAGGATAACAATATTACTTAGCCTCGAAAAAACTCCTTCGGCAGCCCTCTCCTTCAATTCACTCACTCATAAAAGGTATTTAAATAGTAGGGCCCTGCCCTCTGAGATTGAGTCAACGCACGCTCATCTCTAGGCACAATCCGAGACAAAATCGATTAATCTCAACATTTCTTTCCTTCTTCCCAACAACCTTCTCTCCGAAAGAACGCGCCAAAATACAAATCCTCTCCAGAAATCCTTTTCATTTGGAGGCGCGCAAACAAAGCTACACATCGAAAGACGCAGGCGAAACTTAAAAAAAAGGAGCTGGCGTGAACAAGCACTTAAAGAATGAAACATTTCTGCCGAGCAAGTCCGACACCGCCGATTTGAATTCCGTCGGGGCACAAGTGATGCGGAGCTCCCTCCGATAACAAATGAGAGGTGCACCGTCATTAAACTGAATGTGTCAACTGGCATTTATTAATGAGGAAAAATTCGTGGTTGACCCAAATAACGATTACGAGAAGGCCACTGACCCGCAGGTCACAACCTGCAGACCACCGCTTCACAGCCAACGTTGCCCAGCAGACCGCTCCCGATCCAGAAACCCATGAATTTGGAAAAAATCCTCCCATTCGGTGCCCATCTGGTCACCGCTGATGGCACCAAGGCCATATTAATTCCTCGTACCCATCAAGGCCAAGGATTGCATGCTGCGAATCTCCTTACAATGTTTTGTGTCGGCGTGTTCAGCAAAAGAAATGGACAGTCCGGCTAGACTCTCCGCCAATGAGAAATGAATATTTCGTAAGGGATAAGGTAATATTTCTCAACGCTAACCGCTAACAATGATATCTCCCAACGAAATAACGTCACTTACCAGTTTATATTACGTGAGGTGCCATTTCTGACGCTTCCGGAAAACCATAATCGAATGATTCGCACGAATTTTGATAATTTCAGGAGAGAATCATGGTGGACATACGGGGAGAGGCAAGAAGTAGGGACTTCAAGGGTTAGGCAAGGCCGAGTCACTCATGAAATTTTGTTACCCAAGGATATCGTCTTTCATTTTTATGCCCCCGGAATGTGGATACAAAATTTATTTTCAATAACAATAAGTAGTGACGTTTAAGAAACGGAGAATAACATTTAAGGGGATCGAGATAGTCGGTGGGGCGGAGGTTATCGTACTGCCTTCCCCCCCAGAGGGCCCAGGTTCAAATCCTGGGAACAACAAATTTTTCAGTGGTATCCCAATCCCTACTTGAGGTGTTTTGTGGGGAGCACTTTGAGTGAGTACGCCGTCCGTCGGATGGGACGTTAAGCTGCAGACCGCCTAGCACCTTTCGTTAAGAGTAGGCTAATGCCGACGCCGGGTTTCTCTCCACCCTTCATCCTTTCCTGTCCATCCCTAATGGCACAAATGGCGTCAGCTGTCGGTCGTCTCCCCAAAATACTACTACTGCTACTACAACATTTAAACAAATGATAATTCACCAAAAGGTTTTTCTTGAACTATCTGAAAACACTCAAATAGAATTAAACATCCTTATCTATAAATTAGGAAGTGTTAGTCGGTTAGTCGGCATTTTTCGTGCTCTATCTATGCATTCCCATGACTATCACCACTGCTGCCAAAAATTCAATTACTTCACTTTGACTACTATTATTACTTCAATACTACAATTTCAATTTTTAAAAAGTGAAATAATAACGTCACTCATCTCTTACCACTGTTCAAGCTTAGAGACTGTTGTAGCTGCGAAGTTTTTTATTAATAACAACGGAAAGGACTAGGAAGCCATGGATCACGGATGAGATGATTACAAAGATGGATGAGCGGCGAAAATGGAAGAATATAAATACAGAATTAGGCAAAATGAAGTACAAGCATAGGAAGCATGGTGGAAGACGCAGTGCGAGGATATGGAAAGTCTGCAGAGGAAGGGTGAAATCGGTGCGCTGTACAGCAAAGTTAAATCGTTATCGGGAAGTAAGAAAGGAAGAGCTATGCTAACAGTTAGAGATAAGGCGGGTACGGTAATAGTTGACGCAGGGAAGATCCAAGAGAGATGGAAGGAGTATATAGAAGAACTGTATAGTAAGGAACTCAGACCAACAAAGTTAGACATTGAAAAAGAAATTGACGTAGAGGAAGACAGCTTAGGTCCAGGCATACTAGACAATGAGATAGAAAGGGCATTAAGGGAGATAAAACTAAATAAGGCCGTGGGGGTAGATAACATTCCCGTGGAACTTTTAAAATGCTTAGGAAAATGTGGGAGGCAGAGGCTATATGGGCTGATCCGTAGTATTTATGAGGAGGGAATCTGGCCGGAAGACTTTGTGAGATCAGTTTTAGTTCCTATTCCGAAAAAGGTAAAGGCCACGTCATGTGAGGACTATAGGACAATTAGTTTGATATCCCACGCAGCTAAAGTTGTTCTCAGGATCATAAACAAAAGGATAGAGTAGGGCAAATGATTACTCAGGGGATGATCAGTTTGGGTTCAGGAAGAGGAGAGGTACGCGTGATGCCATTGCAGTAATGAGATTATTAATCGAGAGGAATATAGAACACAACCAGGAGGTATTTGCCTGTTTCGTAGATTTACGGTAAAACCTGCTTAAGGCAAATAATTCGCAAAGCGAATTATTTGCCTTTAGCAGGTTTTACCTTAGATTTTTTAACTACCACAATAGTTATCCAAGAGCAAATAAGACGCCATTGCCTAGGTGTGAGGTCGTTCAACAAATTTTGTCTTTACACCATTTCATTTTCACGTCTACTCTCCATTACATGATGACTTTTCCTCATCTTATTTCACCACTCTCCAATCAGCTGCAGAAAATGTTTACCCCTCTCCCACGAGGGTATTCCGCCAGCATATCAGCGCGTTGAACAATATCCCAATGGATTAATGGTTTAATTTTTTTTCTTTTTTGAAATCTTGGTAGCTAAGGATTCTAGATTATCTACGAGGGACATCCGGAAAGTAGTACCCGTTCGTGCCGCATGAAGTGCTGACGACGCGAGTAGCCGCTGGACGAGGTCAGATAGCTTCAGTGGCTTGTCTGCCTTCTCTGAGCCAAGTTGCGTGACGCTAGCATTGCCTGTGTTGTTTCTGTGATTGTTTACAATGTTTAAAAAAATTGAGAACGCCGCCAGTTGTGAAGTGAGGGCAGTGATTAAATTCCTCAATGCAAGAAACGTTCGCCCATGTGATATTCATCGCCAATTAAAGGAGGTGTATGGAGACAATGTAATGGACGAGTCGTCTGTTCGGCGGTGGTGTCGCAACTTCAACATGGGGAGGGGGAACACACACGACGATGAGCGTTCGGGGAGACCGTCTGTCATTACAGACCAACTGGTGAGCTCAGTTGACGAATTCGTGAGGAACGATCGGCGCGTCACAATTGATGACATCTGTGAGCATTTTCCCAATGTTTCTCGAACAATTGTTCATGAAATTGTTAAACACCATCTGCATTATGCAAAAATTTGTGCAAGATGGGTCCCTCGCGTATCTCAATGAGCTGGCGGCGAAGGACTATGCAGCAGGAATACAGAAACTTGTCACACGTTATGACAAATGCCTTAATTTGCTTGGAGATTATGTTGAGAAGTAGTTTAAAGTATCCTCTTTCAAATAAAATTTTTTATGTTTGTTAATATTTACTTTTGTGTCTTTATTTCACGAACGGGTACTACTTTCCGGATGACCCTCGTATCTATAATGAGGTTTTTGTTCCAACTACTTCACCGCCAACTAACAATTGAAGTCAAGAAACGGACAACGAAAAGGCTTCCCACGCCTCCGTTAGCCAGCATACATGTAAGTACACCAACGACATGAAAGAACAGTTTTTCATGTTTTTTCACGAAACCTCATATCAACATGCCTGGTACTGTACACATACTACTCGAAGTAACCCTTGCATGAGAAATGCCAATCAATTAGACTTACTGGAGAGTTTTACAGAACAGATTTACAATAATTGTCCAAAGTATAATATGGGTGGAGCAGAGCAAATGTTTCGCGGTTAAATGGCATTTACCTAGACGAAATTGGTTGGCTATAAGAACAAATACATCCGTAGGTACAACACAAATACATTATGCACACCTAGGAAGATCCATTTATATGTTCTAATAGAAAGCGTTGGTATTCAACACACATAAAAATAAATAAAAAATAGTCAATTACAGAGTCATTTACACAAGGTTTTTAGGTAATCGATGTTGAGAGGCCATATTTTAATGTTGCGTGAAAATATGCTCGTTCACTAGATAGAACTATACAAAGGACATAGGCTCTAATATTAGTAGCTAAGCAAGTCTAACTCTTCTAGACGTTCATACAGACTTAAATATGACTTAGGAATAGTTTTGAAAAACCATGCTTCCAGCGGTAATTGGATAGTGTTAAACTTTAACCTCGGCTTGGTGAGTTTTTTTTCTTACGCTCCAAATTACAGAGGTCATTTCATCAAAGATAAAAGTTTAAACAGACCAATCGCGAGCAGACGGCCGAAATCTCCCCGTCAGGCATGATAATATACCTTACATGAAATAACCTCACGGAAAAGGTCATGAACTTGCAAAATAAATAGTAACTGTGTTTATATTAATTATTTTGATGGACGTTGCTAAATGAAATCTAGCCGCGTTGCTTTTCCGGACAAAGGCGGCTTGGCACGGCACATTCGAACTGTGTAAGGAAAGGGAGCTGCAAACCGTGCATTCTCAAAGACGACCATTTTGCACGTTTCATTTTAATGCGCATTCAGATTCACGCATTGGTTGCCTCTCGCATAAGAGACCTTGCACGCAACGTCGGAGGAAAGATGCGTCACGCACGCATTCCCTGTCTTACTTGACTTCTACTACTCTAGTATTTATTTTGTGAAATGGGATTGAAGTAACTAATAATGTTCTGATTGCCCACATCGTGAGCCCGCGTTTGAACCAAGGCGGTGTCAGATTTTTCAGCGGTATTCCCATCCTTATTTGCCCCACATATGGAAAGCATTTCTGGTGCAGAACCGAATGTCGGATTGGACTTCAAAACCTTCGACCTCTAGTGGGCACCTTTATCTAAGACTATTGACTTGCCTGGATTGATTATTGAGCGTTAATAAATCCCGCTGAAATTTGGGAAACATTTTCCTAAAAATATTCGACACACATTCATAAAAAATTGTACACTACCAGGTTTTTTTCTTCTGTTATTCCTTGCTTCTAAAAAATGTCCAACTTATCAGCATAACCTATTATTCGTTGCATTATTTCAGCTTTAATTTCACTTTCTGCATTAGGACGTAAATTAAAAGGTAATATATGCGACACCATTTTTATATTATCACATATTTTCTTAAATCAGCGCACGCTGAAACTTAAATTTTCATGTGCATTTGCTGGTAACGAATTTATATTGAATTTATTACTTTCGCACGGATTCAGTGGCATCAAAACAGCCAACAAAAGGTCCAAGTGCAATCTCTCGGTCGCATGAATATAAACAATTTAATCTCGACTATTTACCCGGGCAGACAAAAAATGAGATTCCAACATTTCATAGGTCGTAATAAAAAAATCAGAGAAGTCCACATCACACAAGCCACGATTAGGGCTTCAGACATCTTCATGTCGACGCCGGATTCTACTTAACCGTTCCTGGCTCCGTAAAAAAAATTACATATGACCAACTTATACAGGAATTACCAAGGTTGAAAGTGGTCGCATACGCAATAAAATGGCGTCACATACAATAACTGTGAATAATGAATGAAG
The DNA here is from genome assembly GCF_022747635.1 of Hetaerina americana. Taxonomy (NCBI): domain Eukaryota; kingdom Metazoa; phylum Arthropoda; class Insecta; order Odonata; family Calopterygidae; genus Hetaerina; species Hetaerina americana. The sequence continues at coordinate 97,338,276 of NW_027286763.1, forward strand.
CATTATTTTATGCACAAGGGCACGCGGGTTTCAACTGATACGAAAATATGATGTGCAAAAACGACGGTAGCATTATGAATATCCATGGGTACTCGAGTAGTAATTACTTATACACGCATGTTAATGGAGTAATATCATATCCAAAGTCTACGCAGTTACCGGCGATCCCAGAATTGAGGAAATGTGAAAAGGTTGGTCATGCTGGAATTTAGCGGCTGACAGACCCTCTGGTCTCTCAGACCAACGACAAATTGATGCGCCCCAAGCGCCTACCTGCCACTTAATGTCAACAAAACAAAAGTTTCACATTTCACCTGATCTCGGAATGCCGGTGACTGCCTACAAACTTTGGGCGTGAAATTACATTCATTAATGGGTTTCTAAGGTCCCCCGCGGGATTGGGATTAAATAATCTCTAATTATAAATTACAGAGTCGAAAATCAACTGCGCTCTCGCAAAATATCCGTGCGGGTTGCGGGATTTGATCCTCGGACTTGCGGTTCAACCGGCATGAAGGCTGGAAAGCATAGGGTAATGTTTCGAGAGATAGAAAAGATTAAGAAAATTCGTTGATTTCATTCCATCTTCACATTTATGGATGACTTTAAGGACTCACCATTACCCTAAGTTTAAACAATGGTACGAGTCTTAAGTATTAAAAGAAAGAATTTTGCTAAATTGCAAGCTCATTTTTTTATTTATTCACATCTTCCTCATCAGCTCTCTGAAAAATTCAAGGTAAAGAGACAATGGGAAATTGATCCTGGTTTAATTATTCTTATGTCCAATCTTTATTCTAATTCCGTGAGTCTAACTAAATAAATTCCATGATGCACAATAGTTTACCTAAATGAAACAGTTTTTGGCGTCACTTGGTGGAAATTCTTCATATTGAAATTAAATTTAAAATACTTCGCCTTTCCACATAAATCACTTTCATTACAACCTAGGTTTCGTTATGGTGATGCTATACCATAACGAAACCTAGGATGTAATAAAAGTGGTTTATGTGGAAAGGCGAAGTATTTTAAATTTAATTTCAATAGTTTACCTACTTAATGCTCAATTCAATCCATTTAGATACATGTGCATTTATTACCTACAAATTACTACGTATAATATGAAATGATCAAAATAGTAGTTTTCAACGTAAATATATCAAGATTGTATGTACCCACGCAAGATAAGTACAAATCGCATCAAGGACTGGTTACTAGCTTTCAAATCATGAAGGGACGACTCCAACATTAAGTATATTAGATTCGGGAATAAATTCACTAATCCAAGGAACGAAACAGCCGGAAATCAAAATACGAATCAATTAGAGTAACAACTTACCTAAAACCGTTCATCTGTCATAAAAATAAATAAAATCTGTGAAAACGCATTCAACTTTACTCGGCACTGGATTCCGGTGTGCAGGACTTCGGTTTAGAACCCAACTAATAATGATACCAATAGTTTGAAAGAACTTAGGCATTAAGGGTAAAATAAAAACCCCGGGTTCGAATTCCGTTTTGAGCCTGAGTGGTCTTCACCTGTTGCTTTAGCACTCCACCGGTGGACATATGACGGCAAGTATTTTATCCCCTAGCATCAGTATAAAAGGTGCTTTAGTTTTTATAATAGGTAATATTGCAAAAATATTCCTCCTAAATGAAGAACAAAACACGCCATTGTCATTCCGCAACCTAATGGCTTTTCCTTTAAATATTCATTTACAATCACTCAATTCACTTTCATTTGTAATCTGCTGCCTACAGATAAATTTATAGTACATAGCCTCACGACGATCCCTTTCGGAGCAAGTCATCGTTTGATTTTTAGTTATTTCAGGAAACTAACATCTCTTGTACCAATTTCTTACGCACCCTTTCTAGCATTTTTTTTGGTATCTATCGTATTTACACATTTTTCCACGCTTGCTCTACTGCTCCTGTGACTTCTAATATTCCTCATCTTGTGAGTCTCTTCGACAACAGAAACCCGTGAATTTCTTCCGTCTACCCCTTTCCCCCAGACGCATTCACTTTTGCCTCGTGTCTCTTTGATGACTTGACTCTCGTCGGGCTCTAGACACGGCCAATACAGCGTAGCACAATACTGTCACACTCCTCTGTTACTGGTGCATTCATTCCACATCCTTCTCATGGACCAGTCCTTCATTCCCTATCCCTACTATTTCTACGTCAAATTCTCCTCAAGTATTACACACCCATTGCATTTATTCGACTTTTATGTTACTCCTGGCATACATAACCCGGATAAACACATATTACTTGTACACTCCCATAAAAATAGGAAATCCAAAGGTATGATAATTTCGACGCACGAGATATTGAAATATTTCCTAATGCTGTTTTTCAAGTCAAATTATTACTGGACTTACGTCGCGCACGTTTATCTAATACTGAAGACAATACGCATCTTTAGCAGGATGTCTTGCGACTGAATAATGGAAGAAAATGATTTTACACAGGACTAATCGCTTTTGATATTTTAATCAATCGTAATCATGTGAACATTTGATTTCGTTCAAACATATTGAGCTCACTGTTCTTTTACGGACATATCATACTTACGCTCAAGGAATGACAACCAAACTGCTAAACTGAATAGTCCCCTATGGAGGCTTGCTTTTTACTCCAATCTTATGTATTCATTTAAAAATACATGGGATCAAACAAAAGGAATTATTAATTATTCAGGGTGCTGCTACTTCGGGCGATGCGCCAAATCTTAGCGCCCCCCCCCCCCAACCTACTCCAAGTGGCTCGATCCCGCTCCGACTAATAGGAACTGAGCGGGAAATTCAATTGCATTACTTTTGGAACGCACCCTATATTTATAACTTAATCGTTCGTCTTATTCTCCGCCCAACTTTCTCGATTCTTTTCCATACTTATGTCAAAAAAGCCTTTAATCTACGCTTTCCCTCTAGCCACAGAGACCAGGTTTGGGACCCATTCATCGATCGCTACGCTCCAAATTAAATTCTTAACTAACCATTTTAGATTTCTGCATCATCTTCAGGTTTGATCTAAGAAGATAAATAAACGTATGCATAGCATGTAAAATTTGAATTGCTAAGGAAGGATACAAAATTCAAGAAATAATAAACAAAATCCAACAATCACTCAGTTTAGCAGTGTGCCCCTACAGAAAAGTTTGAATGTAGTGCTTCTGAGTTTTTCTCATATTTTCCTTATTTCCAAGGTAAAAACTTGAGTAGTAGGGCGGGGCAGTGAGCCAATTTTTGGTGCCTGACCCCACGGAATAACTTAGGTAAGGTTCCAGGTCCCCTTCTGAAATCGTTAGTTCCGAACTCTAAATAGCTAAACTACAGAAATATCTTTTCTCTCCCAAGTTAAGGCAGGAAGAAATGTTTTACCTTTCGTTTTCGGTCATAAATTATTTTCGCCTTGTGGCACCAAAAGGAGTAACAGGAAAAGCTAGCATGAATGAAAAACGCCGCGTGCCTTTTAGGTGTTTCCATGCACGTGACTGAAGACAAGATAACATGATGCTATACATAATGATAAATACTCTGCTAGACAAGCATGTCATGGAGTTTCGATTCGCTACCTACAGCGCGAATAAATCGTGTATTGCTGAGCGTGTGTACGATTTTTAAGTGGGTACTAATAACACCCAGTCAAAACGCTGTCGCAGAAAAGAAGAAATTTCATAGGCCAATTAGGTTATACTGAAATCAAGGCTGGAACTGTTTGAAAACGTAATTAAAATTTTCCCAGTAATTCATTCACGTCAATGCGTTCCGATATTTTGTCTCTTGAGTAAATTAAATGTGAAAATATTATTCACGTAACGACCGAGGCGAAAAGACAAGAAAATAACTTGTCTGTTTTTCGTACGTTATGCTACGAATATGTTGTACGCGGAAAAAGTAACTCAAACTGGAATCAATTAGCTCGTTCTTGGAACCATTAAATTTTCATGACAAAGGACAGTATGAATTGAATACAAGAACTTCCCGCGACAGTCATCCACGGAATGATTTTGATGGCACCCGGCTTCCCACAGCACAACTTTTCTCCTCCCATGTTTGGCTTCCAAAATACACCTCGAAGCAACAAGTGATTCAGATGGGACGCGCCGCTGCCAAATGAAATTTTTAGGGATGCTTTCGACGAAGCTCATCGTTCCGTGCTTTCACCACAGGCAACACGTTCCCGCTATGGATGGGTAAAATCCGAAAGCCAGAATTTGAATCCCGAATCCTTTTCCCTCAGTTAAATGTTTTACCTGAATAAAATTTATAATGTTCTGAAACCGCTACTTGTCTTTTTTTTCCCAAGGAAATATAAATTCTGTCATCTAAATTAAAAGTGAAGGACGAAGCCGATTTTTAATCAACAATTAATTCATTTTTAAATATGCAACACTAGTGTTCGTTCATTTTCGATTGAATAAAAAATCATTCACGAAGAAGCATTAAATATCCATGACCGTGACCAACTTCACATCCTGAATTCAGTTTATGTCTCTCAGGTCTCCCGTTTCTCCGTACTTGTCGGTCGTGGTCAAGGTGTGCGGGATTTTTTCCCCAACAAATCGCATACCAAAGTATTCTCTCCTCACAAATGATTCATTATCCAAATTAGACATATTCTTTCCTGGGAAGTGACTCTCTAATTTATCTATTTATTAGCAGAATTTGGCTGCATTGTATACAGAAAAAAACTAATGAAATTGATTTCGAGCGCAATGAGATAACGTCCTATCTATAATTCTATCAAATGGCACATAATTGCAACTGAGCGCCTCTGAATTCTCTTCAACTTCCCAACCGAATTCGTTGATCCTAAGCATGAAGACGAACATGGGATATCGCTATCGAATGAAATAGGAAGACAGGTCACGTATGATGTAATCTACACATGTGGTATTATTCGCTAGGCGTACAACATAAAATTTGCTGTTTCCCACCATATGGTCCACCTATAAAACACATGAAAATGCTTGTTTGAAAATGTTGACGATCGCCGGCACATGTTAACCAGTATTTAACTTTCAGTCTTTATTGAGGAACTTGCCGTTGATTTTACATTTAAAACTTCAAAAGTGGAATTGTGCGTTCTTTGGTACTTCTTTAAATTTAACATAGGATCAGAACAGAACATAAATATCGAATGATGAAATCCCCCAATCCAATGAAAAATATCCATAGAATACTGCCCGATTATTCGGCATGGGCAAACGAGTAAGAGGTGCCCTCGTACTGTCCGTAGGTTACCCAGCGTTAGGCATTGCAAAACCTTTTCCTAGTTAAACCAATAATCTTCTCATTAAGGAACCTCTTAATCCTACAGAATAAGACAGCACGTCCAGTTCTGTAGGAATTAGGTTCAACAATGCGATGGTTATATTTTCATTTTTCAACCACAGTAATGAAAATAAAACAACAATACAATCAGGGGTGGTTCCATTCCAAGTCACCAATCGAATATACCATACCATTTTCCATCTTATTTACTGTTTCAATTCTCAAAAAATAGCTATGCAGAGAAAGACAATTATTGGGAAAATAATATTTTATGCTATTGCAATTTCGGTTTAAAAAATTGTAAAGTTTTAATAAAATGGGTGCCTTCAATATGCGCATTCAGAAAAACTATCCATGTGATATAATGTCAATTTAATTATTTTTTATACATTTTTAACATCGTATACTCTATTATTTTTAGGGATAAATTTAGGAAATAAATATTAGTTGTTGGCTTAATTGAAATGTTTTATGTGTTTAATTAAATTATGGAAAGGATTAGCCGCACCCCAAACTATCTATGGATTACTGGTTCCTAGCCGGTTGGAGAGTTCGGTTTTCTAGCATAGGTATAAGGCTTACACATTCAAAACCATATATTTTAATACTCAAACACACATTTTTAAATTGGTAAGTAATACATTTCCACTCTAAATTTCAAACCGCATAAAGAAGAAAAGCACTAAATAATACACTAGACTAGCTTATATTAAACTTTTGAAAATCATTTGTGAACTATTATGAATAAAGTTACCTACATTAAAGCTAATACTCCTTATCTCCCTCCTTACCGTTAAGCCTTGCGCAATTTGTTTTTGGAAAGCAAGAATTTCTTTAAGTGCGAGCGTATTAAGTTCGGCCGGTTGTATTTCTTCAGCTAAAGCTGAATTTTTGATGCTCTCAAAATATCAGTACAATACCGAAGTGCACTCCCCACAATGTTAAAACGATACTTTAACAGCACGAGACATTAACAGCACGGGTATGAATTTTCTGCCAAGGGCCCAGAATAGACGTCTGCAAGTTAGATAGGGGCAGGGGTAGTCCATGAAATCGCACGAAGTCAGACAAGGGGGTAGGAGAGCGCCCTCAAATTCAACGTTTTTCCGCACAATTCCATTATTTTAGTATTTTTAAATCATAAATTACTGATTGTAAAAATTCAAAGCTTTGGCCTGAAAGTTGGTCGTCTCAAATAATTTCCGATATAGCTATTACTGGTTTAATCCTTCTGATGTCGAGGAGATTATTCATTAATATCGAACTGAGAAATGGGGAGTTATATGAAGTTGTTCTTTCAAGATAAAGTTGGTAAAAAATTGGCAACGTTCGAAACTTAATTGTGACTATCTTGAACACTTAATAAGATGGTTAATCATTATATCCTAAATATTCGTTGTCACATTCCGCGTAATATTTGTTATACATCCCGCGTACATCAAAAACTTTGATTCCGTGAAGAAAAATTATATAATTTCGAACAACTCTCGATAACCCGCATGCTGCACTTCGGTATTTACTCAATGAATGATTCATATCATTCCATTGTGGCCCATCACATTAAAGGTTTTTACAAAACAGAAATAGGGAAAGAAAATTCGATTAATCTGTCTTTTAAACAAAAAAAAATTACAGATATTGGCGGAGTCCTCGAAATTTAGGGCGGCCTTCTAAGTGGGGAGAGTCTACTAGAACGGAGTCGGATTAATCGGGGGAGGAGGGATAAAAAAAGTGGCCTTTTCAGGGCAGCGACCCGGGCATAAGCCACGAAGTGAGAAAAACTCAATCGCCGAATAAAACGCAAAGGAAAATGCGTATCCGACAGGAAGGAAAACATTATACTCCATGATAATGAAGTTGCAACAATGAAGAGCGCACTTGACTTGCACCAATTACGGTAGATAGTGTGCAGCGTCCATCTCCAAAAAAACATTCTCAAAATTGAAAAGATCGTGGCTTTGAAAGAATTTGAAAATGGGAAAAGTTTTCTAAAAAATATTAACTTGAGGAAAAGCACAGACAAATGGAGAAAGAAAACTCGGAGGTGAGGCCTGAGATTTGCTTTCATGGGTAACGAAAATCGTGAGCGAAAAAGAAACATTCCTGTCCGCCCTGAATAGCGAGGGGTAATTCCGACCCAAAATCGGAGGCTTTCCGTTTCACTATTTTTGCACAGTAATTGAAAACAACAAATAGTTCTTACCTAGGAATAGGAATCTTCAGCAAGACTTTTATTACATGAAGATATTCGTAAAAATGGTTCGCCAATGGGCAATAGCTACAGAGTAATTTATAGCGTGGAAGGGAAGAGGAGACAACGTGGAGTGGCCGCAGTACTAAATAGGAAATGGGACGAAGGGTAGTGAATACAGAGCAGATGAGTTATAGAATTGTACTGGGAGAAAGGAGGAGGCATTTTTTATGATCAATATGATGAAATAATTGCGAACGTGACTGGAAGGATAGTAATAGGGGATTGGAGCGCAGGGGTACGTGAAGGCTGAGATGGAAGGGAGGTAGAAACGTGTAGTTCAGGAATTAAAAGGGTGATCACAAAGGAAATTCAATCGAGCACGGGATAGGAAAGGGCTTGATAATAACTAACACCTAGTTCAAAAAACAACAAAGGGCTAGGTGTACTAGGAAAACTCCGGGAGAATCGGGTCGGCACCAGATATATCCTGCTTATACAAAGAGATTTAGGAATAGCGTCATTAACCCAAACAGCTTCACAGAGGTTGGTTTTGGACTATTATACAGTTGTTATGAAATGTAATTTAAATTCATAAGGAGTGGGATGGGTACGATAGTTACAAGGAGATATGTTAAGGCATTAATAGAATTGTAAAGGAAGGAGTACCGATAAAACCTTATTAAACAGTTTAAGGTGATGATAGGGGGATGGGAACTGTCGAAGAAAAAGTTCATCATAAAAGGATCACCTAAGAGATGATTAAGAGGATGGATGAAAAGCGGAAACGGAGAATGGTAACACAGAGATGGGAAGAAAACTAAAGAGAATAATAAATAATAAACTAATATCGCCCAGGAGATGAGGTGGAAAGATCAATCATGTATTCACTAATAATCATTTGAGCATGTAAAGACATTTCAGATAAAGGGAATAGTACTATAATAGAAAATAAGAGACAGGTCACAATTAGGACGTAGAAAGAGATTAACTACAGGTATACCGACTACAGGAGATACGGCAGGAATTTGAAGGGGAGAATCAGAGCTTTTTTACATTTTTAGGATTCCCATTCGCGGCTTCATCCCGATGAATATGCCAACCTTTATCTCGAGGGTTAGGAAACTAATTATTTATTTTTTGTGGATCACCCCTCATCGCTCCGTGTGACACTGGTATCACTGAAGACGATACGACTATAGATTTGTTTTTCTTTATGTCACCTGGAGCTTATCTGATCCCTTGCTTGCAATCTTCCACGGTCAACCTTTCCACATCTAGTGTTTACAACTCGCTATCTCTTTCGTAATGTACGGTTTCTGCTATAAAAAATCTCTCTTAAAGGGCGCAAGCAAAACGGCAGTGAATGAAAACAGTAAGAAACACGGTTAAATAGTGGTATTGGGTTACTTTGTATCCCAGCGCTCCTTGGATATACTTATATTTTCTTCGTGCGCTAGTGGGGGCCGGGAGGAACTCCAATCAGGAAACACATCACAACGACGTGTGCTGCGCCCACCAGACAGTCGCTTCGTTCATCACTTTTAAGCCAAGAACAGTGGTGAAAGACAACTCAGCGCAACTCTGATTTGCAGAGGAATAGTGCGGTCCGATGATACTGACTTCGGGGTTTTTTATATTCTTTCTAATGTACGCCACTAAAATTGGGAACCTCTTATAAGTACAATGTTTCATTGGGAAGTTATTTTGCTTTGTTGAAGTCTCTTTGAGTATGGCAGAAGAATTCCTATGACAGTGGATGTAAATATTTCACGAGGTACTCGACTCCTGAGGTTTCTAGTGTATTTTTTGGGGTAGTCGGGAGAGTATTCAATCTCAGAGATTACTCAATTCTCGAAAATGCATTATTTAATTCCTTTATGGATTTCGCCTTTGTGTCGGCGACCATTTTGGAATGAGGGTTAAGCATGGGAACGGATCATGTGGCAATAGACCGTTCGTAGATACTCCGCATTTTCTGACAGGTTTAAGTCTATACGCCATAATATACGGTGTAGCTCGAAGAAAATAGAAAATATCGAAACGACAATCATGTTATGTAACAAGTGAGTTGAGTGCTTCCCACGAGAGATGTATGGTGAAGATAAACAAAAAGAAAACAAAAGAAATAGACAATCGACAAGTAGGGCAGCTACCCTTATGGAATGAATAAACTACAGCGGGTGAAACAGTTCACGTATTTGGGTGGGCAGTGTATTGGAGGAAATTGGGCATAGTCGAAGGCACACTAGGCGATGAATACTGTCGACAAAAGGAGTGACCGAAAGAAGGGAACTGATGACAGATACGCTAAGTAAAGACTAATTTAAGCGTCGCGCTCTGTCTGAAAATTGGTCTTGGAGGAGATGGAACGGACGAAGATTGGAGGCTTCTCCAACGGTTAGAATGAAGACAATATGTAGAACAGGGAAGAAGGCAAACGACGTCGTAAATATTGAGGGAAAGGTGAGGAAGCCGATACGTGAAATAAAAAAAAGTAGAAAAAGAGGGCGGAGAAAATATTGAGCGGTAGTTTGGCATTGACGGCCGCGATAAATAGAATAAGTAAGGAGAATGTTAAGTTAGTCAATAGCAGAGTAGAAAAAGGAAGAGAACAGGAATAGGATAAAGGCGTATGAAGAAGTGAAGAAGGAAAGTACGTAAGATAAATAAGAGGAAGTGCGGAAGACTTCGCTCGTGGAGATAGTGGTCCTTAGGAACCGTTCAAAACCTCATTATGATGAATATAATACCACGAATGAAAATATTACTCACAAAGATCAAAAAGGATCAAAGAGAAAATGTAATATTTCCATGGGCAAAGTGCTCTTTCATCCTGCTATCAATGTGCGAAGGAGAAAATACAATGCAAATATTATTGAAAAGTGTATCCGCATTTAAAAAATTAATTTCATCAATATTTTAATTTTATCAGGGTGAACAGCTAAACATTTTAATATCTATTGCTAACGTATCGGCCCTGGGGGGTCATTATAGCTGGAAGATGATCAGTTATCTCACTTTTAGGCACAAAATCTCATGTTGCTCAGTAATGGACTATAATTCGCACACAACAACGGGATAATTTAAAAAATCACAGATAAATAGAGGCAGAACATCGGTAAAAGAGTGAAATTTTATGTATGTTGATATTCACAAATCGTATTTCTTTGAGCATTTAATACTTAACCAATAATAAAATGGAGGAAGTGGAAAAATAGTCGAATCAAAATTATTAAACTCCATTCAAGTTAAACTAGGGGGATTTCTACACCAATAGCGATATACCTTCTCAAAATTAAATAATCTAAGCCTCTACAAAATAATTTTTCAAATATATTGGGCTGATTCAAAATTGAACACTACTGCGTTAAGTAAGCATGCTTGGCCGTTGCAAAAAAATCACAGCGACGAAGATGTGGGCGCATCCTATCTTAAGGGAACTCCTTGAGATATCCTTCAACTCTTGGAACACGTTACGCTAAAATAAATTCGAAAGTGATGAATGAACCAACACCAGTTGGCTCATTTTTCACCCAAAAGAAAAACGCAAAGGTGACTTATAAGGTGATTAAGTAAAGCACAGGAAGAATATGAGATGTTTGGGGCGTGGACAGGATACTTACTTAACCTGCCTTTATGTATTAAATAAATATATTTAGTTACTTTTCTCAACGATTTCCGCAATTTGTTCGTGATTAAGAACCAGCCATGATAAGATATCACTGGTTTCTAAAAATACGGTCTTTTACTATTCCAAAGAGAACGCCAAAGACGACAGTGTCCTCCTCCTTTTGTTTCTTACAACAGTCATGTCGACCCGCTGCCATCCCACATCCGAAAACACCAAAAGAAAAAGTTATCGCACTTCGACTAAATAATAGCATTCACAGGAATTCAGTTTCTGCGACCATTTCAGGGCCACCATGATATGATAACCTTTACCATTAATTCCCAAACCCATCGCGCTTCATCAGAGGGTTAGAAGTAGACAACGCCATTATTTTTCGAATGCATTGCGCTTCATCAGAGGGTTAGAAGTAGACAACGCCATTATTTTTCGAATGCATTGCGCTTCATCAGAGGGTTAGAAGTAGACAACGCCATTATTTTTCGAATGCATTATATTCCTAATAATTGATATTTACTCACTTGTTGAATATTTTACATTACTAATGCATTCATGTTCATTCCTCATCCCTATCAGATTATTGTCACTATTAATTTTGCTCCTATCATCATTGATTGAACCGTTGAATTGTTTAGTTCTGAGTTTTGTAGTTCCCAAAACCGGAGGCAAATAGCGAGTAAAAATCAAAGACGTGTTCTGGTTCTTTTAATCAAGTTTATTACAACATTCGCCTTGACCGGGATTCAAACCCGGATACCTCAATGTCCGGTCGAGTGCTTTAGCCAGTTATCCAGGCGTCCTCTTAAACTCGGACACTTTGGGAGCTTTAAAGGAACAAGATGTTGTGACGAAATACCGTACATACAATGTCACAGGCATTCGTAGTCGTGAGCGACGCGCCACAGTCCAACAGGTTAAAGCCAACTTTTAATTGTTGCATTGAAATGCATATTAGCGGATGACTCCGTTAAAAGTCACTGCAGTTTGCAGCGCATTGCCAGCTTCGTGATATCCTCTTGAATAGCACGCCCACTATTTCGTGGGTTTATGTCACTATTATCAGCGCCATTAAAGGTGAGGTGAGTCGCCTGCACGAGTTAATCAAGGGGTCGAGATTACAATCTTAGCAGGAAAAATGCCACACTATGGTTCCGGAAATTCACCCTATGCACCGATCAATTAATACAGATTATCGGAAGCAATCACTCATTAATTTTTCAATCACTGAAACAATTTTCGCATCTGATTAATGCGTAGGATGTGGTATTTGGGATGTGAACTGTATGCTAATATGCGATTCCCTATTTAGTAGGTATATCTCACAATAGGAGTAAATTCTCCCTTTCAGATGAACAAATTTTGCGAATAAAGGATAAACGGTGAAAAAGAAATTTTTCCGTGCACGAGACACTCCAAATTGCGAATAAATTGGATTCACGAGGGTACATTTTACGAGCATTGTTAAATAAATTTTCTCAAAGAGCACCTTTTCCGGAAAACCTGTTCTATAGTTCCAATTATCAACATTGATAAATGGACATCCAAGCGAATGAGCTAATTAATATGGTTCTTCGTTAAATAAATCGCATTTTCAGTTGCCCCTTGGAGGTGTAAAAAAAGAAGTGAGATCATACGACAGAAGACACAGTTTCGCACAATTTTTACATAATTCACGTTGAAGTGCTGCAATTTTTAGATTAACCTTCCCGTCAACTGCAACCTCTGTCGGAGGCAATCGCATAAAAATATTAATTTCATTAAACGCGATAACTTCGCAAAGCGTGAGAGCGAGAATACAGGCAATTTTACTCAAGCACACAACTGTCCCGTGACGCGCGGTTGGGTACCACAAACAGGTGACAAGCCAAGCGGTTAATCCTTGTATGAGTGATATTTATGCGGCTGACACCGGAAAATTGGAATTTTCAACTAACCCAAGAATCGTTCACTAAGCTCCGCTATCTCTGCTGAGATTTATGTCACCTGCTCACCTGTTGGGTTCCTGTGACACATGGAAACGTCTCCACCCGGTGTGGAGGTTGCCGAAGCGATCTATCGGTTGACAAAATCAAAACATTTTCATTCAAAAGCTTACTCCTTTCAACTACACGGAAATAATCGGCGCAGGGAATAAATAAAATCGTACATCTCTCAGAAATATTCATTGCGTATGAGTTGAACAAAAATTCTTCCTTTGAATCGAGCCTTCGAAAGCGGAGAAATCAAAAAAGTCCTACGCGACTTTCAATTTAATTATGAACGAGTATGTAATTACGGCGAATCAGCAATCGAGGTGCGAATAATTAGCGTCGAATGAAATGAACACCTATCTTTAAGATAGGAATGTGATTTCAACTACCTTAATCGTTTCATAATGTGACACAACTACTGAAACATACTGAATCGGTGGGAGAATAAATAGAGAGGAGGGCATATTCACGTAACATATTCAATCGAAATGATGCACAAAACGATTTGAAGCAGGAGTTTGGCAGACGCCACGCGCCTGCTAAGGATTAAACGAATTCATGCGGCATTACATCCCTTCGCGTTCCCTTTTCCACTAGACCTTACTCAAAAATGAAAAGTAAGAAAACTTGGTTCAGCCTATTTTTTACAAGCATTTTTTTCTTGTCAACAATCGGCGAATTTCCCTAATCATCAAGATATTTTCGATGCTTTCGAATATCAGCTAATAGCAAGCTATGTTTTTTTCTATCTTAAAAAAATGAGGATTTGTTAATAGTGCTTGTTAACAAGGACTTGCGTACTATGAAGGAAAATTTAATGCCTAGATGGTTTTTATACTAACATTCCTTGTGGCGCTAATCCCGACTTCAAAATCTTGGCCTTGCCCACAACCGGGATACTAAGCGGATATGCATACTTCTAACAAATTAATGCAATGACAGATAGCAGACCATTGTGGAAAGCCACTGATGAAGTCATCCGTACGACTTAGGACATTGACAATTGGGGCAAGGTAAGAAATTGGAAGATGGATTGAGTTGAGTGAAACCGGGAGGTGGATTTACCAGACTTCTATTCCTAAAACTACTGATTCGGTTGTGTTTCCAGGACTGATTGATTGTGTTTCCAAGTTACCAATGGAATCAGACATGAACGAATATCATAAGGCTGAGAATCTAACATTTAATGCAGTGGGGTAATGAATATGCATATCTATTCTCCTTGGAGACAACACAAGTTAAACCTGTTTTTGGTACACACAGGGGTCAAACTTGTAATTGGAATATAAAAAATAGAGGAAATTAAATACCACAGTGAAGGATCTAGGGATTTCAAAGTCTATCTAGAAATAATTCAAGGGTAACTTCATCGCAGCAAAATTCAGAGCAACATGAAAGCACACACCTTTACTTCTATAACTGCGTGCCAGCCTAAATCGGCCGTTTTTAACTTGATCTTTTTTTCCAATTTTTGTGTCTAGCTTCTCCTTGAACGGGATCTCGGACTCGCTCTTTACTATCTTTAATGTATTCGATGTGTACATTTTTACACACCTTATACCCTACTCTTTACTTATTGTTTAGATACGACCGAATAATTTGAGAGTTAAGCTGGTCGTACGAGTTACTCCATTGGGATTACATTAACACGAAAGAACAGAAAATAGAAACCACATACACGACCATGCCGACCGCATTCTCATTCGCTCATATTTGATCCTTTAAATGGAATAAAAGTTATTAATCGCAACTGACGATTACTTATTAATGGAGAGTTTATATCCAATAAAGAAAGTGATCGAAGCAATAGCTTTTGAATCGAATAAAATTTACGCAGGTGAACTTATTAAATGAATTGTTGTACGTTCCTGTCCCGACTATTTATAAGTCCAACACATATACGGACGGTTGTCCCTAAGTATTTGCTTCGTTGGATCTTGCGTCTCCATTAACTAAAAAAAGATACCAACACGAGACAGAGCATTCGTCTACTTGAAATGTTTTATATAATCAACAAACATCAAAGTCTAATTAGGATTCGCGCCCTGGTGGCATTCCAAATAGAAACAATTAAAAGATAAATAAGGAAGCAGGCAGGCAAGGAGCTGGAGACTTCTCCTCATTTCCATCACTCGTCGATTACTCAAAACTAACTGATGCTGGCTGGACATCGCTTCGCTAACCGAGCGGCAGGCGATGACAGGTTGGAGTCGCCCCCCTTTCTGCTACTTTCGCATTCGCGGTGCGATGGACTAATGGCCCTAAATGGAGTGATCAGAAGGATTGTGAGCGAATGTCACCAGGAGAAACTTCAAGGTGCCCAAAATTCACCCACGCAAGACGCGATTTTGGAGTGACACTGTGCCATTCGAACGAATGGAGCCCTCGTGAACGTAAATCAAGCACTCGTCGTTTTGTAAGTGAATCAAGACGGGCTTGCAACTAATTCAGTTCTGCCCAACCCATTTCAGCGTAATGTTTTACACCTTCAATTACCACCTAAACTGAACACACCTTCCATAAACGACTTCCATTTGTGATCCAAAAATTTCCAAACGTGCTTGCAATATTTCATTTACCTTCGTCTTGCTTAAATCACCCTTGATTGCCTACACTTGCTTCATTTCGAGGTACAATATCCCAATTACTGATCTTAATTTACAGAACTTTTTCTTTAATCTGAAATGGGAGGTTACGAAAAATATACCCTTTCAGTGTTTCTAATATACATTATTTTCGCAGTCCAAGGTGCTAAATGAATTAATGTGGAATATTAATAGGAGCAGGGCGTTCCCAATGAGTCAATAATTACAAGACAACAAACTAATGATGCAACGTTCATTTGCATTTGGAAACTTTGGACAATCGAATTTGAATCGAATTGAAAATTCGCAAGTGAATATACAAATTATAATTTTCGTAAGCCATAAATTGAGAAAATATAAAAATAAAATATTCTCATCCAAATTATTCGTTCATTTTGACTGATAGTGCAACTATCCCGACATTGAATATCCCAATCTACGAGGGTCATCCGGAAAGTAGTACCCGTTCGTGCCGCATGAAGTGCTGACGACGCGAGTAGCCGCTGGACGAGGTCAGATAGCTTCAGTGGCTTGTCTGCCTTCTCTGAGCCAAGTTGCGTGACGCTAGCATTGCCTGTGTTGTTTCTGTGATTGTTTACAATGTTTAAAAAAATTGAGAACGCCGCCAGTTGTGAAGTGAGGGCAGTGATTAAATTCCTCAATGCAAGAAACGTTCGCCCATGTGATATTCATCGCCAATTAAAGGAGGTGTATGGAGACAATGTAATGGACGAGTCGTCTGTTCGGCGGTGGTGTCGCAACTTCAACATGGGGAGGGGGAACACACACGACGATGAGCGTTCGGGGAGACCGTCTGTCATTACAGACCAACTGGTGAGCTCAGTTGACGAATTCGTGAGGAACGATCGGCGCGTCACAATTGATGACATCTGTGAGCATTTTCCCAATGTTTCTCGAACAATTGTTCATGAAATTGTTAAACACCATCTGCATTATGCAAAAATTTGTGCAAGATGGGTCCCTCGCGTATCTCAATGAGCTGGCGGCGAAGGACTATGCAGCAGGAATACAGAAACTTGTCACACGTTATGACAAATGCCTTAATTTGCTTGGAGATTATGTTGAGAAGTAGTTTAAAGTATCCTCTTTCAAATAAAATTTTTTATGTTTGTTAATATTTACTTTTGTGTCTTTATTTCACGAACGGGTACTACTTTCCGGATGACCCTCGTACTAAAGACTTCCCATGCCCAATTTTTTAAACTAATCACCATATTTTCCCGTCGAGGAAAAAACCGTCGTAAAGTGGTTTCTAAAATTCCTTACACAAAATATAATTTTCAAACGTATTTTTGTTCATCAAGTTGTGGGAACTAACTTATTAACAAAAAGTAGCTTAACTTATATAATACATCAAGTAATGGTTGATGGACTGATAAAACCAATGGGTATATTTCCGATAGTTCTTGTGAATAGGTTGCACCATTACCAATACAGTCGTCTTCATTAATAGGGCCATTAAAACCTCTCGTATATTTTACTTTACGATAAATCTACGCAATATGTCCGCATGCAAGGCAGGGCTTGAACCGGTGATCTTCTGCTTAGCGGACGAACGCCATGCCATTTGGACTAATCCGAACGACTAACGTGTGCACCGGAGGGTCATATCTGAAAGATGCACATGGGACATCCCTAACCAAAACCAAGGCGCGTCATTTTCTCCGTATCGAAAAACAGTAGGAAACCGCATGTGGATCAAGCGACTGCCACCGATATACTGAATTTTGGGATTTTACACTCGTTGGGGCTGGTTCCCGGCGAACTCCTACGCAATCCAGACGGACTTCCTCGATTAAAACTTGTGATTTGGAAATTCTTGCTATGCTTGACATGCGGAAGAAAAAATAAGCAATCTTTATCTGATACACAAACTGTAGCGGCTGTAATTCCTCCAAAAAACAATATTTTACCCGCATCAAACAACATTACTCGCACGGTTTAAGGAGAAATACACTACATATACGAACATGATACAAGACCCATTGAAACAGGACGACCAATTTTATACACAGCAATAATAATGTCTACCCCTCCCTTATATTTCAATTTTGAACTCTGAGGTCTCAGGCGTCACTTAGAGATATTTTTTTAACTTAATTTCTAAATGAAAATATATGTATAGAGTCCACTTTTATTAACTGGACCAGGTTTCGACATTGACGGTACGCTTACATCGATAGTAAGTGTCGAAACTTCAGCTGGTCAATAAAAGTGGAAAAAACAAATATATTCGTACTGACAAAGTTCTTTTCAAATTTGAACATGTATTTCGGTGGCCAATTAGCCGACTTAACCAATGGTCGCGGTTTGGAGCAAAGGTGGCGCCATTCAATGTCCCAAAATTCTTTACTGGGTTATTAAATGTAGAGAAATGCCAATCACAGCCACAAAACTAAAAAAAAATGCACCTCTTGGCCTTCGAAATTATCTTCCTTACTAGCCAAACACAATACTTTTGGTGATGAATATTGCTCAAACCACCGAGGGCGGCTAAAATTTAAATGCTGGATGGCACGGGGATCCGAAGAACCAGACCGGGAATAACGCGGAAAGAATAGCAGAAAGATTAATTCACCCAGTGTCGTCACAAAATCGAGCGTAGGTGTGCGACGAGCGAACGTTGTACCACCTGCGTCGCTACGGGAGCTACAAAGCGATAACATGATTCCGTGATATCTTATCAAGATAACATTAATACCCTGGAAACATCGGATTCTGTACTTCAGATCCGAGCGTCACACGTTGATTGTCACATTTTCACCGTCCAAGGTTATTTTTTTGTGCATCATCAAAAGTGGTAGCAACTCTCCCAGAAATTTTTCGGGACACCATTTCAAAACTTCTTTAAAAGGAAGTGCATGGTGGTAACAAATAACGAAGATAATCGGTAGCTCTTAAGACGTAAACGAGAAGAATTGAACATGCGATCTTGAACTGACAACGGTTGTAATTGTGGTCCTGACCGGCAAGTTCACAAAAACAGCGGGTAATAACTTGTACACCCAACAAAGAAACACATTATACTCGATAATGAGAACCTTTTCAATGTAACAAGTGGGTGAATACACACAAAGTAATTGAACAAACAGGACTCGATGGGCGGAACCTTCAGTTTTTGGACGAATGCACGAATTCAAATTAACGAGTAATACGCATTAGATTGCTAATGACATTAATATTAAACAAATGCAATCTATGGCGACTGAAATTCAATATTTCGCTAATTTACTATTCTAAAACCGTTCTTATTCCGTAGGCTTGCAAGTGGTCTCCTCAGCACTAGGCTGAAAAGGGGACGGTAGGAGCTTGGAATAAGATTGATTGTATACACTGTAGGTAAGTCTCTAGATTTAATTCAGGTTATGAGGTGACATGAGCGTAATGTCAACTTATCAACACCTGAAAGAGTAAAACTCAAAGGGAAAGTGTCATGAACGGCACCAGGTCAGACCTCACTCTAAACACCAGCTTATTTTTACTCAAATGTTAGCAATTCACCAAAACCCCACGGAAAACATTATTTTGACAATGCTATGGAACGGGGTAGTAGTTGAATAGTCGTAAATTTTCGAGTGCTTTTCGTTTGAGTTTCTTCACAGCCAATTCAAGTGAAATACCTGTCGTGAATTTTGTTAATAAATATGCAGGAAAATTTGAATTAGTTTTTTATAACTCTTTGCAATACCATTGCGTCATTTTTATGATATTCTTCCCATCTTGAGATGAAAGTGATACGAGGGTCATCCGGAAAGTAGTACCCGTTCGTGCCGCATGAAGTGCTGACGACGCGAGTAGCCGCTGGACGAGGTCAGATAGCTTCAGTGGCTTGTCTGCCTTCTCTGAGCCAAGTTGCGTGACGCTAGCATTGCCTGTGTTGTTTCTGTGATTGTTTACAATGTTTAAAAAAATTGAGAACGCCGCCAGTTGTGAAGTGAGGGCAGTGATTAAATTCCTCAATGCAAGAAACGTTCGCCCATGTGATATTCATCGCCAATTAAAGGAGGTGTATGGAGACAATGTAATGGACGAGTCGTCTGTTCGGCGGTGGTGTCGCAACTTCAACATGGGGAGGGGGAACACACACGACGATGAGCGTTCGGGGAGACCGTCTGTCATTACAGACCAACTGGTGAGCTCAGTTGACGAATTCGTGAGGAACGATCGGCGCGTCACAATTGATGACATCTGTGAGCATTTTCCCAATGTTTCTCGAACAATTGTTCATGAAATTGTTAAACACCATCTGCATTATGCAAAAATTTGTGCAAGATGGGTCCCTCGCGTATCTCAATGAGCTGGCGGCGAAGGACTATGCAGCAGGAATACAGAAACTTGTCACACGTTATGACAAATGCCTTAATTTGCTTGGAGATTATGTTGAGAAGTAGTTTAAAGTATCCTCTTTCAAATAAAATTTTTTATGTTTGTTAATATTTACTTTTGTGTCTTTATTTCACGAACGGGTACTACTTTCCGGATGACCCTCGTACATTTCAAGTTACACAGGATAATTACTTCCACTGCAGAATTCACTCATTTTTCTCGCCCATGCAGCATACTACTTTAAATGACACTGAACCGTATACACAGTTCGAATGGAAAAAACAGCGCAAATTGAAACCTTTTCCAAGTTCTTCCTTAAAACTGATATTCGTTCAGTGTGGCTTTGCCATTGCCGACTCAATAAGATCACCTAGTGAAGTGTTATCCCATTAAATTTCCACCGCTGAAAATGTATTATTAAACCCTTCGTACAACGGTAGGAGAGATCATGTTAGTAAAATTAGAGAGATTAAGTGTAGAACACCTAGATTTAAGATGTCATTTTTTCCACGAACGATAAGGGATCATAATAACCTTGTCCGACCGTGGTAGGGGTAAAAATATTCCGGTCAAAATTAGTCTAGTGTGTATGCACACCCTGCCACACACCCTAGCGGTGGCTTACAGGGAACTATAAAATACAAAAAAATAACATATTGTAGTTCCTACTTCTGAAGTCGATATATCGAAGTTTATGAGAATTCCGAGATTAGTAATTCGTACAATAAAACCAGAATGTTACGTTATTACACATGGGTGTTTACATAAAAATTAAAATTCGCACACACATTTCAAATAAAACGCTAAAAAAATGAGTATTCGATTGCTAACATTAGGTATGAAAAATTCTTGATTTTTTCAAGGTTGAGGGAGGGGAGTTTGCTGCCCCTTCCCCTCATGGCTACGCCCACACTATTACAGGTAGCAGTGCAAGATTTCATAATTTGGCGCAATTAATTAACTATCTTAATCGCCGTTGTATATTCAGTTATTGAATTCACTTGAACATCGCCAGCACATTAACTGGTTTTAAATAACTGGAAAAGAAAAAATTATCAAGTTTGAAAATCTAACAGATTTCTAAGAAAATTGCACTTAAATAATTCATTAATTTAAATAATATCCCCCGATATCCAGAATGGATCAATAAGGGTTTTCAGTTTCAAGGACAATAGTAGCCAATGGGATCAATGAGGATTTTTTTTAAATCCATTGCATAGAAAATGAAAAATTTCAAAGGCAAAATAAAACTATTTTCAACTACTGAAATGAAAATGGGAGTTTTCTACGCGAAATTATTTATTGGGAGTAACCCAACACAGTTGGAAGTATTAATGAATCTAATGATCCAGATCTGGCGCCAAAATAACTATCCACGGAAAAGTTATACATTTATCGAAATCATGAAGAGATTTCACATTTTTTTCGAACTACTTCTATGGACTGTGTGAAACGGTTGGCATCAGTTTTTCAGCTGATCAGAAGACGCGTAAGCAGGCCCACATTGAATGACCGTAACAGCCGTCACTTATCAAACGAATCTTGCGGAAGTGAGGCAAGGATGACAATAGGAAAACCACAAATCAGAAACCAACCCGTTTATCAGTTTACCACTTTCTTCAGCCTGTTAAACCCTATATTCTAGGATCAACAAATGAGGTAAAACTCACCCAGTTGACATTAGTGAAACGCGATTTTCGAATCACTGACAATGAATATAAAAATAATACTGACAAACGCAACAACATTCTATTGAGGTTATTGCGATGGTAAACCTAATGCGGAATTCACTCATCAAAACAATACTAATCAACAACCAAAGTATAGATCCTACTATTAATTGAGAAAAATTTGAAATGTAAAAATCCAACTGAGATTTTTCGAATTTTGATAATTACTTCATACTTATGAAAATATATTAGCAGGGATGGAATATCCGCCGCATTTCCAAAAGCAGGTTTCAAAGGCATCGGTCGAAAGAAGGGAAGCGGGAAAATCCTCGCACGCGGTCGGTCGCCGAGCTTAGTGACCTTACGGTAACGACCGTGGCGGTCTCGCCTTGCCTTCTGTGGAGGCCGGACTGCAGAGCAGCGTGGTCACTAGAGGACCTTCTAGCGCTAATCACTACGACGAGATATGACGACTAAGATGGGCAGGAGGTACACAAAAAATTTATTAAGAGCACCAACCAAAGTTTCCAAGCGTTGCTGTAGTAACGCTACTATTTTTAATGATCAAACTTATCATAAAAATACTCCCAATAACCAAATGGCGTGTCTATGAAGAACCTAAAACACCGGCAACAACATTGACAAGTACTTTAAACAGGCCCACGAATGTTTTCCCATGTTCTTTCGAAAAAGACTTCACTGTTACGTCTAAATAGGGTATTTATCGATTCAGCTGCTGTGGAAACCAATTTGTACATTCCTGTTGCAACAGGGGCACGTTCAGTTCAGTCTGAGCAGACAAGTGTAAATGACAGATGAATGTGCTAACAATAACATACAAACATAAATGGATCGATAAGAGCCCAGTAAAGAGCTATCATTAGCAAGGAAAGAGATCTACGTGACGTTGGAAGTGGCTTGTTGTGATTACATTTTACGCGACTGTGATGCATAAAAAGTGTCTACTTAAGAATTAAAATACATGACATATAATTATAAATTTTCGAATTAAATTGGAGAACATTCATATGGCATCCTTCATCCAAATATTGTCACATAAATAAGTCTTAAAGCTATATGTTAAATCTACAGTCATAATAAAGTTATACAAAGACAGCGTTTTTAGGTTTTCATGTCAAATACAAACTTTAAATTACACAAAAATTGATCATAGTGTCTATTCCTATCCAATTCTGCCGACCATAATCTGTTATATTAGGGCCCTTGCCCGCCTGATGGTTAGTGATTATTAATTTTAGAGGAACATAGTAAAAAAGAAATCGATAATTAATAAATTTTCGAATTAAATGAAACCTTCTTATACGTAATCAGGAAAAACGTGACGTTATCAAGGTTCGTCACGGGGCAGGTCAAGTATGAAAGAAAACAGGACGTAAAGGCACTTACCTTGGTTTTCGTTACAATATGCGTGGCAAGCTTTACTACAGCAAAATTCCCTTTTCCGATAGTCCCTTCAAATTCATAGTATCCAACTCTTTTAAGTCTATCAACTGGAAAAGACTCCACGTCCTTGCTTAACTTTGTTGCCATTTTCACTATCTTTCATTCACTGACCGAAGTTGTCTTCCCGAGATTCGATGTTACGGGGTAGGATGAATAACGGATGCGCATCAGTTGAAGCGCCGTGCAAAAACAAACGACATGACAAATGCGCCATTACCGGCTTAACTTAGTACCACTTAGCCTTTGTTATGTGGCTGCATTAACTTACACAAATTATTTGTCCCTGCAAATGGGAAAAACATCTCAAACTGTAGAATGTAACTTAATCATAAGTTTGTAAGACTAAATTTACATTTTATGCCGTTTTTATTCCCTTGATAACTGACTATAGTTAACTCTAAACGCGATTTTAAAATTTACGTCTAGTGTGGTTGACAAACTTTTGCGGGTCAAAATATAGATAATGAACTTGCAAAATCATGTATATTCCATCAAATCTACTTTCTTCTGAAGACAAATGTATCCTATATGAAAATGTTTAGAGTAGGAAAAATTAAACTTGCATAATGTACTATTTGCTAGATGATCTCGCTCACAATAAAGGCAATTAGTTGGCTGAATTTAATCTGATAAGCCATTTTTACTTTAAATTTACGAATAATCAGTTCGAAGCCAATTCTCTACAAAGTTATTTCCTGCAAATTTTCTCTGCAGATATATTTTGAGAAAATATTATTAAGCACCTTAAATTTCCATTCCATCGGCGTTAAAAATAGCTAAGTCGGGAAGAGTTTCGCATTCACTTCATTAGATGCTTCAGTTCAAACGAGCATTGAATCTTCGAAAATATTTTATGGGCTCTATGCATCTTCGTCAATACAATTCATTTTCTTAATTGGAAATTCCTGGGCCAAATTCGTTCTTTTGCCTGCTTTATCTGCAGCAATGTAAAATCACAGCAGTAGTTTTAAACTATTCCACAAGCAATTGAGATTTATTACAATATTTATTCCGTATCTAATAATGACTTATATAAGATCTTCAATATTCTCCCCGGATTCAATTGAATGCAATGTTTTTGTCATGCATTTTCAGAGAGTAACTTTAAGAATAAAATTTGATTTGTAAAGCAAAATGGCTTTGAGCGGAATACTGTGGTAATATAAGGATTTATTTTTTTTTAACTACGAGAAACTTACAGGTAAAGTAACTATTGCTATAAGCATTCGAAAAAAATTAATGAGCATTACGGTTGAGGTAGAGGAAGATATATCTAAGTGGTGGACCTAATGATAAAGAGGAATTCAGAACAATTAAACAAAGCAGCATAGGAACATAAATAGGACTCATCATTTTTATCTATACTCTCCATAGGTAATATGGAGAGCACAGATGAAACTTAACTCGAGCTCAGATTCTGGGCTGATGATATTCTGTGGAAATTCTAATCTCATTTGACGAAATTCAACAATATGTGTATGCAATTCAGCAAATTATGCCACAGAACCCGCTTAAAAATGGTCTCACGGCATTTTCGTGCTAATGGGCAATTAAATTGAATGTGGAATTATAAACCTTAATATTATGTCAAAATCTACTTTCTACTCTAAAATTCCTAATGTGCAAATACCTCCAAACATTTTAAAATTATACCGATTAAAGTAATGTGATATTAAGTCCTTTTAATTGAGTAAAAAGAAGTACTTTCTATGTAAACACTATTTTGCAGAGTTAAGAAATTCTAGAATAAAATCATGTCAATTGGCAGATTAAAGTCTGAGGCAGAAGGGAGAGAGAAAAACAACCAAAGGATCGTAATTAATCATTTCCAGGATTATCTCTTTCTTATAGTACACACTCTGTATTGGCTAAATTTTGTGCATCTGAAATGTATTAGAGCACGGAGGGGCAGAGCATTTGTGACCTACGCGCGAATCTAGTTGAATTTGAAAAGGGGCGAAGAGGGTACTTCAGGGAATCCCGCGCCCGCAGAGTAGGAACAGATTTCCTTGAACCTCACGATCATACAAATACCTCGGGAAACAATTTGCCGCAGTACTTCAAATAACAACTTATAAGGATATCGTGGAGCGGTTCGCCTCCATTAGGACATTTTACATAAGAAACCACTTCGGTTTTCCCTGTAAAATTAAATTACTTCAGGAAGCAAAACATATCTAATATCATTATACACTATCTGAAGGATTTCCCTTCATCCTCTTCAGCTTTTTCGAACGCCCAATAGTTGCTAATTCACTAACAGCGAAGTAAAAAGAGAAGCTAATTCTTTCAGTTTTCTACAGCTTCTTATTTGCTTTCAGTTTCCGCATGTATGGGTGTATATGTGCGTAATTATGTATGTATTTATGTATGTATATGTATTTCTGTGTGTATGTATATATATATACTTTTTTCTTTTCGATGTGCAAATATGTGCCAAATGAATTGATGTCTGTCTCTATGTATTTATGTGTACATATGAATGTAACTATAAGTTTAATGCCTAATATAATATGTATACGACGATGGGTTAAATGGAAGAAGGGACCATTAGGTCTAAATTTCGCCCAAATTAGGACCTCTATCTATCTACAGTATATTTACCTCTTTTAAAATCATATCGACACTATGGAAAAATAAATGCGTGCTCTTTTCCGAACGATAACTGCAATATACTTATACGTGGAGCCCGAAGTAAGTCTAACTATGGAGCAAAAACATTACACTAAGACCAAAAACTAAAAAAACCACAGGTCATTTCTGCTTTCTATGTAGAATTAAGGGGGTATATTTCATTTACGCAGGGATGCTAATTCAACTTGTGAACATTAAAGGCAAATTGAGAAAAATAATTCTTTCCTATTCGGTAATTTTTGGGGATTAAAAATTTTAAAATCCGTAAATCCGTAGTTTTAAGTGAACGCTCAAAAACTGCAATGTTACGTTAAAAAAACGTATTTATGCAAAAAAATCTAAAGAAATAATTGGCAGACGAGTGGAATACGACGGCATTGGTGTTGCAAACATTCATGGGAAATGTCAGAAAGTAGCGTCACGTCTCCAGGCAAAGAACTAATTTCCACGGTGGATTTTTCTCTGATAGATTATGTATTCGCAACACTTTTTTCTCCAAGGGGCCACTGGCGCCTTAGCGGCCTTCCTCCCTTGCTACCGTTCGATATTTTGGCACCCCACGTCATACCTCTTGCTTGGGGGGGCGGAGAGAGTGGGGTCTGGCGCATTGACGTGAATCCTTACGTCAGACTACCTCACCTTTGACCCGCCAAATGAGAGCAGCTTATCTCCCGACTTGGGGATCTACAGAACCCTAACACTACAAGGATCTAGATAGAAATAAAGGATTTAGCTGGGTCTATATGATTTTATTCCTTGCTGACGACATCGTCATTAAATCATCACCTTCTCATAAGCAATCTGTTTTGACTGTGGGTACTTAGATTAGAACGAAGATTATGACTGGTATTAACTGGAGGCGAATATACATGAACCCGGGAGTCTATGGTGATAAGTACCTATTTGTTTCAGCGACCGCATTTCTAATTAAAACCTCAGAAGAATATTTTGTTTCTCGCGTTTTTATCTTCCCATTGCTAGTGGACATTGGCGTAATTTTTAGTCCAACTCGGGACTGAAGAAATATATTCATGGGAAACTACTATACACGCTGACTCGGCGAACCATTGGAGGTATTTCTCATGTGTGATCAGCGCACAGCTGCGCCGATCCCTAACACTTCGGGATTGGCTCAACGATTTTTTATTTCAGACGAATTCAACTATTCGAGGATTTCTTCAACCATAACAAAGCGATACAGGAATATCGGGTAAATTATTCGCATAAGTTTGAGAAACTATCCCTAGTGGCATAATAAATGTATAAGATGGTAAGATAATTGTTCAAAACCTTAGCATTCATTCCCGAGTGGAGCAAACGTTACTCATGGGCTGCCTCTAAGGTACACGGTACATCACTCGTATCTTGCCTCCCTCGGCGAGGAAAGAAAAAAAGAGGAGCAGACATGTAGAGTGACGGGAACGCCACTGAAAGAGGCACCGGCGGCTGTCGCAATGTCCGTGGCGGTAATTTTTATTTGCAATATTGCATGAAATTAATTATAAAATCCTACTAAATGACATAGCAACGATTTTACTTCTGAAAAATGCTTCACATGGCAGACAATTAAATAAAATTAAGCTCTTTACATGGGTTCCTATAAAACATTGGCAAGTTCATTAAAGTTGCATACTGCAATCAACAATTTAAGAAGTAACACATTCCCTCTCTTACACTACTGCCATATCACGCAGCCAGTTATTTTTCAACAAAAATAATTATAACTTAACTTCAAGCTAGTTCACATACAGCATTTCAAATTACAGAAATCTACATTTATGATGAGGTATGGCTTCACTCTTCTTCTGAAAATGTTCACCAAAAATTAAATGACTTAAAGATACCAATTTGAAAAATGACCACATTAGAGATTGATCTGACAATATTGGTTAATGGTAGCCAAAGATATACTACTACATTTTATGAAAGATGCCAGCTCTTGCAAAAGTCGCATTTTTAATGCTGTACTCACTTCAAACAATTTACTTAAGGATTCATGAAAAAAAGCACTTTTAGATTCAACAAATAGATGAATCAAGAATACATACATTTCAATATATGAACTTGTCAGGTTTTAAAGCAGCATTGTCCACTGCATGCAGTCATGGCATATATTTTCTATTCCACCATACAGGGTTCTACCATTTTGAAATTGAAAATAATATGCTGTTAACAGATGATATTTTATTGATATACTTGTGTTACACATTTTTTACGAATCACACATTTTAAACTCCATAAACCATGTCAGAATAACACTTTTTGGTAGGATGATTCACATTTCTATCTCTGAGAAAAAGCTTTGTATATGGGTGTCAGAAAGTTATCAGAAGAAGTAAGACAGCTGGACCTTTTTTCACTATGGGAGGAAAAATTTTTAACAGCATGTAAATATGGTTTTTATGTCTTTTTACTGCATCCCATAAGATGTATGGAGGAGCATTCGCCTTTATTAAAACAACTGTCACAGACATGACCAAAATGTCTCATAGATATTGAAAACACATTTCAGTAATCATGATATGGTTTCTTTAAGTTAACTTACATTTTTGTTCCAACGGAATGAAGCTATTCTTAACCTTGAAAAATGAATTAACTGCCACATTTGTCAATAGTCATTAGAGATCTCACAGTTATGATTAAACATCATTACCCTGCACATTTAGTCATTGAAAGAGCTTAAATTTACTCAGTAGTTTAAAATCACTTGTCTGACACCCATATCAAGACTCAATCAACTGAAAAATATTAGAGACCAAAATATGTACACAAGTCATTCCATAAAGCACACCCTAACTTATAAGAAATAGCACCAATATAATCTAGACTTGCAAATAATGCTGATTATAAAAAAATACAACAGTTACAATGCACATTACTAGAGTTCTTTCCTCATTTGTCCACACTAGAACATTTTTAGTACAATCAATTTACCTACCACAACCAAACCCTACCATAACTGGTAGATTACTTCAAAAAAAGCCAATCAACTCGACCAAGAAACAATATTATGCATGTATGCAACATAAGCAGATCATAAAGTATTGCCAGAGCTACCTAGTATTAGGCCAACAAAACTAAATAAAATATTGTATATACTTGTAACAACTTGGTTAAAAACCTGTCACATATAAACATCTAAGTTTTAAGAGAGCTACCCATTCAATGAGTCAGCATTCCTTTCTTGTATTCAATAAAAAATTTCCCAACATACCTAAAAATGTATTCAAAATGTATATAAATAACTACAAAAGTAAAAAACTTTGAAGTTACTTTCAGGCTTGAATTGAAAGTAGCTTAGCACAAAGTTGACCATACCCTAAGCTCTCTATTATAATGTGCGGATCATCATTTGCCTTCATTCAGGCACTTCAAAACTTCTATTATAATCCACACTCCTATATGACATGGACGACACTGGCAGAAATTTACATTTGAGCCCATTTCAGCAACCTCCTTCAACAGTCACGCGACTAGGGCAGTGGTGGGTAAATGACCACACTTCAGGAATGAAAGAGGGGAAGCAAGGTTGAGAAAGAAAGTAAATCAAGGATTAGCATGCTTGATGAAGAATACATTTGCAAGGTTTGCTACCGTAATCTTGGCTCCATAGGCCAGAGCAAAGAATACTGGCTGGATTGATTGCTTCTCACTAATATAGAGTATGACTTGGTATGGCAAGGGCATAAACAAATTTAAAAACAATAGGCACCACTGCTCACGGTTGATGTGGTAAGGCAAAATTGAAAGCAATAATGTGAACCTGATAATTTCATATCTACAAAAAGCCTTATTCTTGACTAAGAAGGGAAAATGGAGCAAAAATTAGATATTATGAGAGTACATAAATAATGTTCCAGGGTTTCCTTTTTGAAGATATGGTCATCAAATTACCACAGATTTGCAGTGATATAACTATTTAATGGAAGAATGACCAATACTTAAAATTTTTCACTATCTGAACTAAATTTATCACAACCTAAGTTTCTATGGTTCTGCATATTCAGGCATATAAAATCAATGATATATCTAAGTCAATACAAATTTACTTCAAAAGTGAAAATTGTAATTATTGGTCATTTATTATTTTCCAATTCCACAATATAAAACTTCAAACATGTTTTATTTTATTGAAAAATGGAAAGCATATATCACTAAGAACTTTGATAATATGTGATCACTCAAAATCTGAGACGTATTGTAATGGCTTGCAAATGAATGCCTCAAACAAAAGGAATAAAAAATTGATCCTACCAATGGCTGAACCATCGACCTTTCAGATGGGACTAGGACTCATTATCACTACTCCAATCAGAAGCTAACACTACTCAAAATGAATTGATGGAAGATTTTTCAAAAAAGTAATAGGATAAATTACATTTTCCTGACTCAATACACAAAATAACCTGATTGACATTACAGATTTACTTCATTCCTTAAAGATACACTCTAATATTGTCTGTATTGGCATTTAATATAAAAAATATGAAGAATATTTAATAAATAATGTAATTGCATACAAATAATGCCAATCTCATTCATGGAATATATTACTTCTTAAACTTCAGACTTGAACTGGAAAATCTTATCAACAGATATAATATCTTCAAGTTTCAATGCACATTATATATAATTAATGGGTATGATTGCAAAATGAAAAATAAAATTGTATCCATTATCCATTGGGTAACTACAACTCAATTGGCTCCAGAGTAAATGAATTCATGCAAGATGATAAACAAAGCTGGAATTATGTTTCGTTAAATATTTATGGACTTTGGTAAAGTATACAAACTATGCTATAACTTTTCCATTTTCAAGAAGAGAACCATTTAAATAGCAGCCAAATTTTATCAGGGGATGGTAAGAATTAACCAGAAAATATAGCAGTTTAATAGAAAATATAGGCATTTAATGCACTTTCAATTCCAATGTTGCCTCAGAAAAATCACATATTACTGGTGATGAAATACACAATAGAAAAATAAGAGCTAAAAGCCAAATACAGGGGCAATCTTTACAGAAAGGAAAGATAAAGGAACTCGAATATGAGAAAATGCAAAACAACACGTAAGCGTCAAGAAAATAAGCATGAGACTATTCCATCAAAGAAGTAATAGATGGCATTATGTGCTGATGACCAGTAGCTAATATTTGTGTCTGAAAATGGCATAATTAACTCTATGCTGCCTCAGTCATCACTCTTATTCTACGGTCAAGCCTATTTAGTTGAAGGACTTCTAACAATTTTATGCTGCATTAGAAATAACAAAACAATAGCTTGCAAAATTGTTGTTCCCTAATTAACATCACATGTCTCAAGAACTAATATGCTTCACAAAGATGTCTACATCATAAATGAGTTGGTACCTTTAAAATTATCTAACACCATTGAAAGTTGAATGGAATATGAAGTTCTGAGGGACACTGAATGAAGAGGTGCAAACACTACATACATGAGTAAAATTACCACAGAAATTGAAAATAACTGCATGCAACGTAAATAACCAATGGAGATTCTTCAGCCTCAGAAAAATCTCCAACAATGATTTGACCTTACAGATGTTTCCTTCCACAGAGAAAAACTTACGACTGATTAACTTCATTAAATAAACATTTTAAGATAAATGATGATAATGTGAAGTATACAAAGGAGATGGTCGAATCAACATGATATTATTATAGAAGGATTATAAAATAAACAGAAGTATGAGAATATTTAGTTTCATACTGAATGATGAATCACCAAATCCCATAAATTAAAATTGAAGTAAAGGAATGTCAATTAAATACAGAAAATAAAGAAGTATCGGATTCAAAATATGTTCTAGAAGTAGCTTCAACCAAACAAAGATTTAATCAAGATTTTAGGATTATATCTTTTACAAAGATGCCATTTTTTTTCCAAATAATGACACACAACAATTAAGAATGATAGGTAAAAATAGGTGTACTGTAAAAAATGTTACTGAGATTCAACAAGTACCAAACATTTCATTCTAATGTGTCCCTTAAGTTTTTAAAGACTTTTTGTTATGCAAGCTATTCATTAACAATCTCTGAAGAAGTTCTCATGTATTAAAAATCATATCATACCAATAATTGTCCATTTACTAATAACACAAGAATAGGAAGGAAGGATTATAAATAGAACTATGCAATAACTAGAGAATATGACAAAATAATTTCCCAATACATGATGGGGTACAATTAATTTCATCAAGCTTACACTCATTATTCAAATTAAATAAACCTCAAAAAATAACCGTAGTTAGGATTATACAGTAAAAATGATTCTTAACCACGATAATGTGAGGGAATTAGACAATATAATGCAATACAATTAAAGAAAAGAATATTTCTATGGCAGGCTTTTCCTGAGATGTGGTACAGTTTACAGCAGATGAAAGAATCTTTATATAAAATACAATGGACAAATCTGCATAAATCTGTAAATTGACTGTCATGCAAAATATAATTTTCAGCACAAATATCTTTGCTTGAACCTTTATAAATTTACAATTAGGCCAAATACAAAACCTATCATGAGTTCTATAAGAGATTCACAAATCAGTCACATATATCAGTCAGAGGAAATTTCACATGATTATAAAGAGCCATTCATTAAAATTTCATTATTTCAAATAATAAAGGTGGCACGATAAGGCTAAAAACGGAATGTTCCAATGCATTATTAGAAACAGAGAAACCTCAATATTACTCAAAAATGATGCAAGTATTTTAAATTACCAATATTTAATGAATTTGGACAACCATTAATGATTGGATTTTAACGAAGAGCCATATAACAGCTTGAAGAGTAACCCCACAAATAAGCAAACATCTTTTTGCAAAGGTATTAAGCCTGTACACCTCGATAAATTATAAACACGAGGAAATTACCAAACAAATGTAAGATACAGATAATAAATGGGTTATCTATCATAGGAAAATTACATATGTACCAAATTCATGTGTACAATGACAACACAAAAGCAATTAACAATTTAACAAAACCTTATATTGATATTGATGAGTATTGCACTGCATATGAATTTAGGCCATACACTCTGTGGTTTCATCCGCATGCGATTGCATTTATATATAAATATATCTCTCACAACAAAAATAATATTCATAATTTCCAAAAATATAACAAAAACTAGGTCATGTATTCACGACCAGGAAATATTGATATTTGGGTATATTGGACACTTAATTCATAATTTTGCCAGAACAAATTCATTATTACCATATTTTTTTAACATTGAGATGATTCCAGCCAACACGCAAGAAATGACTGTTAAAGAATTGGTAAATTATTTTACACCACATATTGACACATCAATGTAAAATACTATGAATGTGAAGACATGATAGCTTATGACATACACATTGCTTTATGATTTATAACGTCATTATAATCATTACCATCAGCAGAACAAATGGGATTAATCAAGAGAACAATATTGTATGCCATTTCCAAAAACATGTTTCAGTAAATGTTCTATCAAACATGATAATATCCCAAATGGCTGGATGTTATTCATATCTTCAAATGCTTCAAATCAAGGAATCATGGAAGCCATGAGGTCAGGTAGTGAATACTTTCAAACATTGTATGTTGATACTCACAGAGGTCCCAAATATTAACTATAGCAATTCCTTTAACTGCATGGAAGAAAACTTTTCTATTACAAACATCTCATCCTATAAGTTTAATTATCAAAATTTGTACATTTATTCAGTTTATAGATTTACTGCGTAGAATAAATAACTTTCACAGCATTACGTACACTTATTCAATACCTAAACTTGAATTTCAGTTAAACTTTTAGGGTCACAGAAAAATCCATTGTAATGGGAAACTTTTACCCTTAAAATGCAAATAAAATTCCAGCTCACCATTCAGATTATTTGAGAATATGAATATGTACCTGATTGCTATTTCCAGCAGTCTTCTTTCCCATTCAGACAAAAAATTGCAATTTTGGGCAATGACTCAAAGCATTTTAATACTCCTGAATGATGTCCAGAAAAATCCATTTAAAGTAATGTATAAAACAATACATGCTGTAATATCATAGTATCCTACATACAAAATTTACAATGTGTATTAAAATATTATCAATGGGCCAAAATCCAGCTCATTCCAAACCTGGCTCAGCATTTCTATTTCCAAATATAACATCTGTATTTTATGGTATTTCGATTGCCACAGTTTTAAGTATGCTCATAAATGCAGCCAATATTAAATAATTACTCATTGATATTAGCAGAAAATTTTATGAATACCTACTTCATCTATGCACCTGCCTTCTACAAACCTAACAATAATAAATCCTGATATACAAATGCAACTGCCTGTGTCACAAACCTAACAATAATAAATCCTGATTTATAAATAAAAATTGAGTATTAATGATTTCTTGATAATAATCAATTACCATTTAACAAATAAAGAGTTGCCAATGGATATAATTAAAGATCTATTACATGCCATTTTAATGGAATTGAGCCAAATCAAATTTAGTGAAGTTTCTTCAACTATACATCTAAATCAATTTTCCAGCAAATGAATTTCCCTAAAACGCACAAAAGGCTACAGAGCAACACACTTTTCTGGAATTTGTACAGAAGCAGAGTGCTTCCATGAGTTCTTAAATGCAAATCACACGAAGAGAAAAAAAAAGAACTTAAACACAATATGAAGTAACATTAAAAACATATAGTAAAGTTTTGAAGTGACATAATGGCACATGCTATCAGTTTAATGTATGTATAAAATTTTAATATCAAATGCTAATATCATTCAAATTGATTTCTTAATTTCCTCTTACAAAGAATTGTTAGATCGGCCATCAGTTACTCTCTTGGAAATAGAAGGATACAACAAGGAAGTCGCATTATCATTCATGTTCAATCGGTTACCAAGAGGCAATGGACTTCTAGGACTACTTGAAAAGTCACCAGTTCCTCCTCTTGCTCTTTTGACCCTATTCCGCTCTTCCCGGATAATTATTTCGTTGGTGAGATAGGCTTCGCGCTGAATTTCATCACGAAGCTTTCGTGGCATATCTGGAATTATCCACTGGACTGCCATTGTGACTAGAGACACCACATTCTGAAAAATCAATTGAAGCAGTTAATTCAAATTAAACGCTTGTGTTTTACGTCAACAGAAATGATTAAGGGAAGAACACACACAATCCGAGAGCAGGCTTACTCATGAGGTTGTCTCAGAGCATTACATGAAAATTCAAAATTAGATGCTCGAGAGAATGATTGAAAGTAAATGTAGTAAGATTTAGGCTTGATTCATTTATAACCTTTCAATGTTTTCACTTACTTCCTTTGCCAAATGGCAATTTCAATTTTGACTCTATTATTAGAAACAATAGCCATTTCAAAATTTCTTAATGCATACACATACTATATTGTTATGACACACGTGTGTGCAAATATTTTCTGGCACTTTATTGTGCTTCACAGCACATTAGCTAGATACATACGAACCCTTCATGACATTTCCCTCCCAGAGTAGGCAAAGCCGAAAGAAAATCGATTTTCAATTTATTTATATTATATTAAAATATATTTATAGTTTAACATATCTATATAATATTAAAAAAACAAACTCCCTTTACAACTGATTTCATTCCTCTCAACTTCTGTATCACCCTCAGTCCCTCATTAGCACTAAATTGTGGTCACTCGAGATATCTGCCCCTGGATAGCTTTCGCCGTCCTTTGATTCCAGAATCTTTGCTTCACAAGTATGCAGTCAATTTGGTATCTTCTTAGATCATCTGTCATTTTATATGTGTATTTTCTTCATGGGTGGCCCTGAAATTGTGTGTTTGCCACAACTAATGTGGGTTGAAAGCATTCTTCTCTTTCATTTTGTTTCTATACTCCTTATTTTCCTTCTTGGCTTCCTAAAATGATTGCATTTCAGTCTTCAAGTATAATTACATTTTTTTCTATATTTAAATTTTTTCTACTTTGGCGATATTGTCATACTCCTCCGCTTTGTCATTATGAAATTTGTAAGTATGTAAACTTGGACCACAATGGTATCAGTGGGTGTCATAGTTAACTTTATAATAATGATTCTTCCATTGTATAGTAGGGAGTTCTCAAATCGTATTGCAGCACTCTTCCACAGTATTTGAATTACCTATGTATTCTTTAACCTCCAACATGCCCATAGCGACTGGATATTCTAGTTTCAATCCTAAGTTGACTGACACAATTGATTGATGCACTATCTCAAGCAGACTACTCCTGGACATTTGGATTGAAACTAGTTTACCTCCAAAATCTTTAACTTTAGAGGGGTGCAGCATGACTGCTATTTTAATGGATAAAAAAAGAGAAAATTGAACTAGATCCATCTGCTATGGTAGCTAGTGCGTGCCCCCAGTATATCTTGAATGGATTGTATATTTTTAAGAGAGAGCACTAAGAGAACATATTCTCACATGATGTTCATTACATGTAAGGACAGTCTGAAATTTTACTTTGGCCAATCCAATTTTTATAACTGTATTTCTCTGAGAAAGATGCACACCTGAGTAATATAAATGGTGAAATTTCAATGAAATTTTTGAACTTCATTCATATCATATTTTGGTATGCATTTTTTTATCAAATCAAAACTTGGAATATTAATCACTAAAAAACGATGAACTTATTTATTCCATGATGACTTTTAGGTTATTCCAACCCCTAATCACAAAACAGATGACCTATTAGTGAGGGTTGGTAAAGAGAAAGGGAATATAAACAATGCCAGTTCCATCATGTTTAGAAAGAAAGAAATATAGAATTAGATTTTTATCATTATTTGCATGCATTTATTTTCTGTCAATACCTACACTCTCCACAATAACTGATTTGGAATAACTATTCTCTTAAATGCAATGTGTGATTCTCGAAATTAAATATCACAGTTGCTACATCTTTTAGGTTAGAACATTTCATTGGTAAAGAAAGCAAAATACATAACCACGACAGACATATACATACACTGCAACTCTCGTGGTTCATATACCTTTTACCTGAAGATGACTAAGTCAAAATGCTCACCTCTATTAAAAATTTTTTCTGCCAAAAAGTGCAAAATTCTTAATTTTTAATATGACTTTTAAGTTCATCATTTCAGAAACGGAGCAAACATGGCATTTTGAAATACACTACAACGCAGCAATGTTTATCAAAAAACTTAGCATAATTTAATATAATGCCAAAGATCTGCATTTACGAAGTAAAAATTATTGAAGAGCTATGACCTGAAATTCAATTCTTATTTTTTTACATAGATTGTGAGAAAAATTCTTATTTAATTATGACATTATATTTTATTATGCATTTCTTACCTGAAAGACAACTACAAAAGCCAGCCTAGCTGCTAGTACATGCCAGTACATTTCAGTTCTTTTGTATTTATGATCAGAATTATAGGGCTCACGATATGACGGGTACCTGCAAAATAAATATTTTAGTGATGCATAATAATATTATACTGATATACATTGATAGTGTAATAGATGATAAAAATTCGTTGTATGCACATAGTACAAGTTTTTTCTGGATTTAAGGAATTTTGTATATACCTCAGAGCTTATGCAATAATAAAAAAAATTCATTCAAGTCATCTGTCAAGTATTATGAATAATTTCTCATCACTTCCTCATAAGATGGAATATTACTGATTACATCCAGATTTCCAATTACCTAATAAATAGTAAATTATTTAAATTACCAATTTTTAAATAAAATCCATTGTCCCGTAAATTCAGAGTATGTATGTGGTTTTTTTTTTTAAATTCAGTATTAGTCCGAAAACAGCGCATTTTGGCCTTTACATCGAACTGTTAACAACGATAACAATAGTCACATTTACAAACACCCAAGCCCTAGATGGAGGGAAACTCACCCAGGCGGGAATCGAACCCGCGACCCTTGGAATGGCAGACGAGGACGTTACCCCGCCGCCACCGGTTTTATAGAGAGGAATTATATAAAATAATAATAGAATCTTATGCTCAAATCTGATATACTGTTATGACCCTTCCAAATTCTCTCACATTAAAAGCACACCCATACATATAGAACACCAACTGTTAGAAAACCTGCTGGCTCACACAGCACACCTATTTACTTTTCTGATGCATGATTATCTACAACATATATCAGTTAAGAACAGGATGGAAAAAATACTTTAACAAATCACTTAAAAAAAAGCACACTGTCCTGAAATCTTCCAAATGCTGGATGGCTAATTGTTTCCTGATAGTTAGGTATTTTATCCTCTTCGGTAGATTTTTCTGACCTAAAGGTACCATTAGGAATTGTGACAAGCTAAGCATTAAACAGTTAAGAATGAATAAATGAGGCATGCTCAAAAAGGAAGGGCTGCCCTCTTACATTTAAATACTGGCGGGTCAGAACAAAGTTGTAAGCATGCAGCTCCATCTATTGATTGTTTCCTAAGCCACAGACTTGATTCAATAGTCGTTAGCCGGAAGGGTGAATGCAGATAACAGTCTCCACAAAAATCGCTACTCATGGAAGCTGCGAACTCAGTGCTACGATTTGATATTTGTGTGCAGAAGGATCATCAGCTACCCAAATTTATTAGGAGTTGCGCTTAGCTTATGGGCCTATATAAATGAGTGAAGGTAGGTCAGACAATAATTTTGAAACCTCAAAAATGGCCTCTTGAATGTACATGATGAAGAGTGGAGTGGCAGGCCCAGAATCCAGACCAATGAAATAGCCCAAGAAGTAGACCAAAAACTGCGATCTAATTGATGATTGACAGTTAGCGCTCTGGCAGATAAATTTCCTTTCATTGGGTGCATCACTATTTAGATGGTTGTTATGCTAAAGCTTGAATATAACAAATTATGCTCGAGGTGAGTACCAAAAATGCTTACCGACCAATACAAAATGAATGAGCAAAGAATGAGTGGACGAGCATTTTTGGACTGCTATCCCTGGTCCTGACGTTGCAACTAACAAATATTCCCTCTTCTTTCCCTCGGATGAATTGTAAACTTCTATGCTGAGAGATTAAAGAAACTGATACAGTGTTATGATAAGTGCTTAGAAGTGAATTGAGATAATGAAGAAAAGTGAAGAAGGTTCATTGTAAACTATGAGGGTAATCTCAAAAGTATCCGACCCAACAAAGAAAACACAAAAATTTTGGAAAAAAATGTATTTATTTTTCAACATCATCTCCTTTCAGCTCTGTACACTTTTCCCAGCAATGTTAAATAAGTTCGATACCCTTTCTATAATAACAACTGTCTTGCTCCTCAAAATATCCATTAACTGCCAACATCACTTCTTCACAGAAAATCTTTGACCACCGATCCATTTTTTTAAGTTTGTGAACAGAAAATAATCTGAGGTGGCTAAATCTGCCGAATAGGGTTCATGAGGTAGCAATTCAAACTTGAATTCAAGAATTTTGGCCATTGCAATAATGGATTTGTGAGTGGGTGCATTGTCTTGATGAAACAACACTTTCTTCTTAACCAAAGGAGGCTGCTTTTGCTGGATTTCTTTGCTCAAAACTTGTAATAAGTTCACATAATAATCGCCATTGATAGTTTTTCCTTTTTCAAGATAGTAAATGAAAATTATCCCATGCGCATCCCAAAAAACCGACACCATGACCTTGCCTGCAGATCAAATGGTCTTTGCCTTCTTTGGAGCCGGTTCTCTCTTTGGTATCCATTGTTTTCATTGCTCTTTTGTCTCGGGTGTGAAGTAATGGACCCATGTTTCATCCATGGTTAGGAAACGGCACAAAAATTCTGCTTTGTTGCAGTGAAACATTGCTGAACACTAAACTGAAACATCTTCACTACACTGGTTTTGCTCGAGCGTGAGCAAATGCGGCACCCATCTTGCACACAGCTTTCTCATGTCCAAATTTTCAGTTAATATGCCATGTACCGCACTTTTTGAAATTGAAGCGCCTACTATGTCTCCTAGCTCGCACACTTTCAGTTGACGATCATCCAGTATAACTATTTGGATTTTCTTCACCGCAATAAGTCGTCACCTCATTTGGTTGACCAATGCGATGCTCATCTTGACAGCTCGTACGGCCTTGTTTACACTCTACTACCCAATATTTTACTATTCTAAGCGAAGAAGCAGACTCACCTAGAGTAGAATCCAGTTCTGCTTTTACATTGGTTAGGCTGAGGCCTTTCAAATAAAAGTATTGTACCACATAATGATGACCAATTTTCTCAATTTTCACAAATTTACTGAATACGTTCACTGTTGATGGCAGCCAAACAAATACTAAGCAACATGGCATCTTCAAACTTGAAACATATGCTTTATAGATTGCATACTTCCTAATTAAGTGATATTTTTCAAATAACTACCGCCATCTCTAGGTAATGCCAGGTACTTCTGGGCCTTCCCATGTAAAACTGTACATAAAAAATTTTCCTAACACATATTTTTTATGACCAAGAGGTCCATACTTTTCAATTATGCCTCATACAATATACAAGTGAAGTATGAATGCACTCCCTTACCAATCGCATCCAAACAACAATTGCAAGATCCCATTATTTTTAATCAACCATTATAGAAAAGATTTGACAGGAATGGTAGAGAAAGACAAATGGTTATTGGGAGAAATTGAAAAAAGGCAGTTGATGCAGGTGATACTGAGAGGTGATGAAGAGATGATACAGAAGACTGTAAAAGAGGAGAGAATGCTTGGAAAGTGATTTAGAACTATACTAAACAGCCGGATTTTGTAATATACAGTAAGGGGTTGAATAATATTTTGTGGCATGTTAGTTGGGGGTTAGTACTAGAGCAGTATGTAGGGTTCAGCTCCATCAAAATCCTACCCTAACATGGTAGACTATTGCTAATAATAATAAAAATGAAGTGTCTACTTTTGTGTCTGAGCAGAAGTTAAGATTTCCAAATACTTGAATTACAAATAAGCATTAAAGGTAAACACAAACTATAATGGATGTCAACTGATAGGACGTATGAGAGGCATGAGTGGTTTACTTACAAGAAACCAGAACACTTACACAGGGATTGCTGATTTTATAACAGGGAACACTATTATTCAAACAGCTAAAACTGTGTGCAGTAAAGAGTAAAGCAGTCCTCTAGTGATGAATAGCTATATCACATAACAGAGAAATTGCAACGGAAATTCTCAAACCAACTCATCCCTTGTTATTTGATATGGAGACTAAGCAATATATAATACCGTAAGATCAAGAGTCGTGAGCTTTCTCTTAAAAGCAGGCATGCATGATGCCGCAGTAGTAATGAGGCAACTAATGCAGAAGGACATGGTATACAATCATGATGAATTGCTTATTTCATAGTTTTCAAGAATGCATTCAATAGAGTGAATTGGGTAGTATTACTGAATGCAGAATTAGAATTACAGAAAATAGGAGTAGATTGGAGGGATAGGTGACTTATCTGCAACCTATACACGCCTCAGACTACACAGGTGCAAGTGACGGCTGGAGAGCTGGGATGGGAAGAGGAGTAAGACAAGAGGTGTTCATCATCACCTATGCTATTCAACTTATATGTGAAGAATATTAAAAGAGGCATGGGAAGAACTGGAGATGGGAATTAAAAGCCATTGGACAATTGATAAAATCAGGTCCGTGGATGATCAAGATTTAGTCAGCCAGGCAGCCAAGGAGTTAAAACTATTGCTGAGTACATGAGAAAAAAAGGGTGGTATGCATGGGATGTGAATCAATGCAAGCAAAACCAAGGTTATCATTTTTTCTAGAAGGAGAGAGGCAAAGTTAAACATCAAAATAAAAGAGGAAAAACTAGAGCAGGTGGAACAATTTATCTATCTCGAAAGTGATCTGGACCCAGATAGTCAGTGCAATATTGACGTAACCACAGTCATCAGCCCAAAAGTCAGCTTTATAGGTGAAGCTTCAGCTCAACTAGTACTAAGCCCAATGGTCTTTAAAATTCACACATCAGGGATGGGGGAGCAGTCCCTTTCTCTGTGCCACCTTAGGTTTGATCTGGTACCCAAAAAACACACCGCTTGGGTGAAGCTGAGGGTGCTCAGAGGCATCTCCCAGAATCTGACATCAGCCCTCTAGTCAATAGCCCAGTGAACTACCCACTGCACTAACACATCAGTGTGGATATAAGATAAACTAAATTTGACAAAGAATCTTTTACCAGGAGGGATTTTATGACTAAGATTTTAAGAAAAGAATCACTCAAACTTTAATGTGTAGCATGGTTTTGTAAAGCACAGACACTTAGTGGCTGAAGCAAGATAAGGTGTGTGAATTGGAGGCGTTTGATATGTAGATGTGGAGAAGGATGGAAAAGGTGAAATGGACAGAAATAAAAACAAAACAAGTGCTAGAAAGAGTTAGGAAAGAGGGAGGATTGTGGGCAGGAATCAAAAGAAGGTAGGAAAGGTGGATGCTGTAAATCATGATCAATAATAAAGAGAATAAAACTTATCATTACATTAACTTTGTCCTCTATTCATCCTTTTAAGGTCACCATTCATAACATTGAACATTTCGAAAATCAACAAAAATAGTTACGAACTCAATTTAAAGAGATTTGTTTTATAGCATAAGCTTGCATTGCTATATGTATTCTCTACATTTAATACTGACAAGATCATTGCAATTTGAAAGAAAAAAAATGCTTGGGAATACCTGCAAATGTCAACATCAAAGGAAGGATTCTGTGGACCCACTTCAGGAGGAAAATCTGATGTGTTGAAATAAGAAAGAGTATGATTCAGGTAACCGTGAAGAGATCCTTTTTCCTCACTGACCGTCAGTGCATACACAATTTTTGGCACAAAATTAGAGGTGAAGGCAATGATTAAACCCTGAAAGAGGAAATGAATGTTTACATTGTTCATAACTGATAAAAAAAATTGTTAGACAAAAATGATGACGTAAAAAAGAATGCTAATTGACTTTATCATGAAATTTCCTAAAATTCATGCTAACTGACATTTATAAATAAATGGATGAAGCTTGAAGCTAAAAAACAAGCCAATGGAAACCCTCATTAATACTGCATGGTTTAATTTCTGTACAGGCAATATTTATTCAAATGTCTTATAACTTCCTCAGAATATACAAAAACACCTCAACAAGAAACACTTCTGAAGGTGACAGGATGGGATTTTTTCTTCTAAGAACATATGCTTCGAAATCCTAACTTGAATCACAACTACTTTTACCATCATCTTTGGAAACACTTTCTAATTAGCTGTATATTTGCAGGCAAAATTTGTGGAAACTCCCCATACTGGAGAGAAATGATAACTAACACTTGTGGTTTCCACTATAATATTTTTATTCACATAATCCATGTTTCAACACTCATTTCTTTAAACACCAGAAAATGAAATGAAGCACTGAAACCCAAACCATTGAATAAAAATAGTACAGTGGAAATTACATGTTTTAATTACCATTTCTCTCTCATACTTTCTAATTAGGATTGACAATGCAAACATTTCATCGAGCACTTTCATCCAGAAAAGTGCTTAGTTGCAACACACATCCTTTATGATATAATATTTTAAATATTAATGCATGCAGACAGAAATGAGGTTCTTTTTAAAGTCAATTGAATTTGGTGTAACTTTGTGGAACTCTTTCATATTTAAATGGAAATAAAGTTACACACATAATTTAAACTCCTTTGCCTACCATTTGCATGACACCCAGAAAATAGTAGTTTATTCTCCTTTCAAAAGTCAATTTTCATAAAACCTATAAAATTTCACAGACACAAATCAAGTTTTCAACAATATCATAGGAAATTCAATATATTTTTCAATTCGGATTAAATCAATGCTCTTTCTTTATATTTAATGAATTTATGACTTGTATGGAATTCTGCAAAACAGAGATAAATATAACAATAATATATT
This sequence comes from Hetaerina americana, assembly GCF_022747635.1. Taxonomy (NCBI): domain Eukaryota; kingdom Metazoa; phylum Arthropoda; class Insecta; order Odonata; family Calopterygidae; genus Hetaerina; species Hetaerina americana. Next base: position 97,382,024 of record NW_027286763.1, read on the forward strand.
AGGACAGGATTACCCATCAAAAACCAATGATACTATGTCCATTAGAATACTGGACCAGAGCTTAATGCACAGATGCAGTAATTTCTCTATCATCCCAATTCTTATTCCAGGTACAGAATAACTTTCTCTTGCTTTTCAGTTAAAACAGAGGATAGGGAAAAGGGTTTAAATGAGCACAATTTCAGGATTCAGAGAGAAAATGTTGAATATTAAAACACACACAGTAAACTAAATAGGAGTGAAGAATATTGCACATTTAATAAATAAAAAAGTATCTATTTATGAAAATGAAATTTAGGTATAATTAAAACCAAAATTATCTTACATTAGTGATTACTGCAACTTTTCCTAATATTTCCAAAATATGAAACCAAACCCCGATGTCACGAACACGCCTAGGAACAGGTCGACGATAGAACGTAAGGAACTTTTTAGCATCTAGTCTCATTTCAAAAACATTGTTTAACAATGCGAAAAAGGGTGCCAGAGGAAATGCTGCCACAAATATTGTTACAAATCCATACTGAAGAACTGAAAAATATAAAATGTAAAAATAAACACACAAGTATGAACAAATGTCACTTCCAAAAACATGACAGAATTCTCACTCACTTAATACCACAGTGTACCAACATTAATGACTATACCCTACATTAAGATATTCATTACAATGAGAGTTTAAAGAAGCACAGCATGCTGGCATTTTGATTTCTATTATAAAAAATATGATCACTTAAAAACTCATTACATTGTTAACAGAAATGTTTATTGTGGAAATTTTATCAATGGTAGACATCCCTGAAAAGTCATGACTGTCAGAACTGCCAGCTTACTCTTTCTTCTGCTACTGCTAACTAGTTTCTCCACTGCTGGGCACAAATTACCTTAGCTGTCAGTTACCCATAATAATATAATAATAATACATTTACTTGCCCAGAGATTTGTTGCATATTTATACATACACATTTATAGGACACGTCAGATATAAATTTCACAATTTTAGAAGTAATACAATACATGTGTGTATACACACACACACCAATACACTAGTATAATTACATATTAACTGTTTAAGCCGCAATTGATGCGTAGCACCAATTTTAGGTATTCATTTACAGAATAGAACATATATTTTTTAATAGGCTGAACAGCTTTTTCTTGAAAATAGGTACTCTGGTTTCATATTTGATTTCATGGGGAAATTTATTGAATAACCTTAAGCCCATGAGCAGTAATGTAATGGCTGGTGCAGGTCATTGCAGGTATAGTGACCATGGTAATTGTGGTTGGACTTGTAAGGAGAAATATTACCCTTTGCATGCAAGATGACATTAAATATATATATGCAAGGACCAAGTCTCTTGAAGCCAAGAGGTTTACATGGTGCATTGCAAGGAGCATTGCTCATAATACGTATCATCCGCTTTTACACAACTACTGCCAGTGCTGGACTGGATATAATAACCTAAAATTTGTTTTTAATGCTTGAAATGTTTGCACTCTCCAACGTTAAAATTTTCAAATAGGTGAAATGGATGGTAAGGGATTGTTCAAGTGTTAATTATTGCTTAAATTGACTCCACGAACGTTCACATCCCATACTAACATGAACGTCAATAAACATTCGTGGATTGTTTAGTAACTTTTTAGAAAATCCAATAGATGCAGTTTTGGAAAAGGTTTAATTTTAGCAAGCCTCATACCTCACTGCACTGCTCTTAAAGTTTCAGCTATATCCATTACGTGGTTTTGTTTACATAGTCGATTGAAGCAACCAACTTTCATCCAGTTGTTCAATGAATAAAAAGTAAAAAAAATACACTATGGCATACCTAATTCCAAGTACTCATAAAAAAGCCCTCTTGGACCCCATTCCAACAATTTATAGTCATGTGCCCATTGAGTTGATGAGAGTTCTGAACTATAAATATTCTCTCTACTCTCTTCTTTGGGCTGAACTAGACCGGTTTTGGCAGTAAAGGCATTGATTGTTTTCCATACAAATCTGCAATTTAAGAAATAAAAAGTGCTCATAATAATATTCACAGTTGCTAGTATTACATATTTTGGGAAATGTTCATATTGTAAATTTTGAATGCTAGTTGTATATTTTGCAGTGAACACATTTATATTTCACACATTTTTTCAAAAAGGCAGTAATACAATTGGAAATAAATAGTCTACACCAATAATGAATTCACGATCATACAAACAATAAATTGTTACAAGTGACACAACAGAAAACCAATAACAGAATTTAATTTCAAATAAGAACCCAACTCCTAGGCATGTTAATACAAACACAAATTTAACAGTTTAAACTTTTTTATTCATTTTAATTCGAATAAGCTATGAAGCACAGTCAAAATTTTTCAAAAAGTAAAAGAATAATGGGACATTGCTTTCCATAAGTGTGATATACTTATCCCATTGAAATGAACTTGTTGCCTTTCTAAAAATAAGGGTATTGAATCAAAAAATTTGTTTACATTATACAGCATTGATACAGTAACTAATTACATAGGATGAAGAATGATTGTTGACCCACGAACAATGTTTTCCCACTAGGTATAGTAGTTTTCAATTATCTTTGTAACTGGCCCTTTGTGAATATAAAATCATGAGGAATGTTTAACTCTCTTACTCGTGTCATTTAGAGTAGGTACCTCCTGCGAAAACTAGGCTCAACACAGTGTTTTCTTTCCCCTATTTCCAGAATAATTATCCCTTTTATTTACCCATGTAGCATGTAATGCAGGAGACTAACGTAATCTGCAGGGATATTGACTGTTTTTATGCATCTCTTAGTGCCCTCAAAATCTATGTTAAGAGTAATGCCCCATAAAAAACCATCAACAGAGTAATCAACCCGAAGGTCGGTTTGGTAGGTGATGATAGAGTTCACCCAGTACTAAGCGTGACGGCGTGTGAAATTCACACATCAGGGTAGGGGGGCCAGTTCCTTTCCCAGAAAGATCTGGTACCCGAAAAATCACATAGCTCGGGTGGAAGCTGTAGGTGCCCAGAGACTTGCCCGGGAATCGAACCCAGGACCCTCCAGTCAGTAATCCAACACTCTACCCCTGGACTAGCGCGACCCACTAATGCCCCATAAGACCGTTATATTTTTTGCATACCTATTTCATTATTTCTTAATTCAAGTCTGTCTCTCTCTTCTTAACTTTGCCTTATTACCTGGTTTTGTTGCTTATCACAATTTATTATTCTTTATTATTTTGTGTTCAGAACCAATGGGTAGATCTGCTACTAGGTGATAACAGTGCATTGCTATTAATAATTGATAATACTCAACATTGCCATGAGCAATGTATTTCAGATGCTTGTGCTGGTGGAGCCTATAGCTTAAATGTGTACCTTATAAGATTTAAGGGTAGCATGAAGAGTCACTCTTCATGGTTTCCATGAAGAGTGACTCCAAGTTACAGGCCAATGTCACAATAATTAAACAATATGGAGAATTTTGGTTGCCATAATTTTCATGGTGGGGGCCTATCTTAGAAATTAAATGGTTTTCTAAGTGGAAATTTGAAAACTACAGTTTAAACTTTTCACAGTTAAAAGGTGATTATAAAAAGATATCACATTTTACCTGTGATAAACAGGTTGATTTGACAATAAACTGCATACAAATCTACTGTCTTTGCCACTTTGTCTCATAACATTTTCCAAAAATCCTTAATAAGCACTCAAATAAATATCCACCTAAGGAGAGGATGAAATAAATAATTACGATGAAGGGGACAGAGAGATATGGCAGAGAGAAGGTAATATAAAAAATGTGATAGAAAAGGAAGGACGAAGGAAGGAAATCTGGAGATGAGAAGGAGGAAGAGCTTAAAATGGGAAAAGGATAAACATAGAAAAATTACACTAGGGGAATTCAAGGAAACGATGGCAATGGAGGTTTGGCAACATGGCATGCACATCCACAATGTGAACACAACAGAGATCTGGGAGTGACAGAATTTTCGATGAGACTTGACCCTGCTTCCACCACATATTCTCTATTCTTATATTGATGTCTACAGGGAAATAAAACAAGTCTCTGTATCATCACTTTCTCTCATAATTTCAGCTAAGGTATGCTTTTCCGCATTTTTTTATTTACCTAATGATCAAACTGCGCAAAAATGAGGACCAATTATTTGTGGGCAAGGATAAAATTCAAACTTGATGCATAGTTGTGGAGTGGAATAAGCATGAACAAACACAATGATGGAAATAACAAAGCTCCCTTCAAACCACGACTATCAATGTGTTTGCTGCACTGTATCCTGACTGAACTTTATTTTAAGTGAACAAGAAAAATATTATTTGAGAAATATTTGCAAATGCCAGTAGATAATTATTTCAAATTTAAAACATCATTTCATCGATTCACAAAATGACTCAAAAATCAATACCACTTACGGCATAAACATTTCCAATACTGTATTTAGAGCCTGCTTTCCAACCATAATGATTGCTAGCTGCATGCAGAGTTCCATTAGGCATCCACCAGGATTGCACTGCAAGAAATATCAACAATATATAATTGAAGTTTTTAATCTAATAATTAAGACTGATGAACAGCTCAAAAAGTGAGCCAGACTGAGTGACAAATCCCTCAAAAATTTAGAGACAGAAACCTTTAAAGAGGCCATTGAAATTGGGACACAAAATCGACTTAAAGCACAAGATTCACAAAAGTAAATAAGAAAATTTTTATACCAAAATAGTGGGAGGCAAAGATGACTTAATGTGTGTTGTCATAGAAAAGTAGACAAGTTGATAACGGGTGGGTACAATTTTAGTGTGACAGAAAATTCATGAGAAACCAATTTCCATAATTTGCCTACTGTTGATGGAAGTTGTCACAATTTGATTTCAAATCTGAGAGAAGCAAACTTAACTGAGGTACTCTTCACACTGCACTAAGATCAAGTCACTACAATGCAAAAGATATATGAAAGAAAACAGAGGTGAAAACATAAAGGAGTTAGATTGAGATACAACTTCTAATTGACATGATGCGAAATATATCAGCATGAGACTATAAAGAAAATACAAGGAATCAACATCATCAGTGAAGGAGAACGAAATTCACATGCTTTGACTTTCAAATTACATTGCAGCTACAGCAAAGAATCAGGGAGATCTACACAGATCCTTAAAAGCAATGGATACATTGAGGATATTACATGAAAAAACACAGGAAGAAGCAGTATATAATCCTAATACACATATGTGAGATGATGAAGAAAAGTATTGTGCAATAAGGAGAAAAATTATTAGTGTAATTATACACCTAACTCAGTAGCTTTACATGGGATGGAAGGAAGTCAACAGACATATACATAGTATAGTATATAGCTTGGAGTAATAAAGCACTCATGACAAAGTAACTACATACTATGCATAAGAAAATTATAATTATCAACAAGGAAGAAAGAAGCAGTATGTGAAAACATACATGTGGGAAATAGAAATCTGTGCATCAGAGGCATCAACCATTGGAAAAGGAGACCAAGAAGAACAGACACCTTCAAAACATGGTTCAAGAGGTAGATGCTGAAAATGAAATACATTCAGTGAGAAACAAAAATAAGGAAGTCCACAGAAGAACAGAAGAGGAAAAGGCCTTATGCTGCTCTTTATGGCAAAGTAGAAACAAATGGACTATATACACCTAGTGACACTATGGATTTGTTAGGAACATAAAAGAGGGAAAATTGGAAGGTCTCAATGAATAGATCAAAATAGGCAGTATTTACAGGAATGAAAGATTAAAAAGCTTTCAGTATGAAAGTGAAATAGTAGTAAATATGAATATGAGGACTGCTAATCAACCAATCTAAAGATTGAAGATATAATGCATGTGGTTCTAAATTAATCAAGCTAGCATATTTAAAAAAAAATGTATCATCAGTGTATCAGAATTGTATTATCAGTGTATCATTCTTGCATAATGGTTTTCAGTTCAAGTGTCCATTTCAGGAAATTTTACAACAATATGTTGATTCATCTTGTCAAATGAAATGTTAATTATCTCTTGGACTATTACCATGAAAAATATGGAAGGAAATTTATGACAACAAATATAACACCAAAATATTATTCAAACATGATTAAACGGGTAATTGAAATAATAGTTCCCAGTGCTGGCTCCTAATATGACAAACTATTACAAAACTGGGATAATGTAAGAAAAAATATCTTACCTCTTCTTGTCGCAAGTTAAATATCCTGGTGTACTTCTTAGGATAGCCAACATATTGACCTTTTAAGAAAGCAATGTAAAATATTGATGTATAGTAGTTTACGAATTGGAAAAGGTAAATCTTCAAGGTTAAGCTGTCTTCAAACTCTGTTTGGGTACGCAAAAGCTCTAATTCAGTCAGGTACACTGCTAATCTGTCATATACCTGAAATCAGATAACCTTAAGTAATGAATAAGTAATTATGGAAAGGCAAAGAAATAATATGGAATACAATCACATAAAAATCAATTGAACATTCTTTGACACAGCAAAGATTCCTAAATGCATTATCAAAATATGAGTACATGCAATACTCCAACTACAACAAGGACATGCTAGAAAAAAGTTATTTTAAAGTGGCACACTGTTTGACTAATTTAAATTTAAAAATTTGAGCATGAAAACAATTATCATAATAATAATTTTTTGCCTAACATGAAGGTTATGAGGGTCTTCCTACAAAGAATGTTTTTTCTTAGCAACCATGCTAAGTGAAAACCTATCTTTTTTTCATTGATCAACCCACTCTCTCCTCATGTTACCTCATTGTTAGCAAAGTTCCATGGCATTTCATGAATATAAAAACTGAAATGTTCTTTCCATGCGCTAAGTTCTTAGTATGATTCGATTTCTAAATGCAAAAAGTCCTACATAAATGTATAGGCAAATAACATGAATGTACTATGGTAACTTTAAGAGGAAAGAAAGTACAAAAAAATAGTGTTTAATGTTTAAAAAGAGGGAAGATCAGATCTTCCTATTCTGAAGCCCATATTGGATGCTACTCTCTTCTGACATGAACTGAAACTACACATTTGATTAAATTTGTAATGATAGGCACTTCACTCTTGACAAAATGCGTTAATTACTCCCTCAAACTTCAAAATACACATTTACTTAACTTCTTATCATATAGCTTGAATTACAGGAAGTTTAATTACAGGCAGCCCCCTTGACAACTGTCAGGTGAGCACAAATGGAATTGAATGGGAGCAACCTTGACATTTCTCAATTGCTATTTGAGAAACAAGTTTTCGAATCACATTATCACAGTTTGAGTTTAGAAATGGATCTCCCTAGCAAATCCAATACAAAGCAAGCACCATTAATGAAGTTGGATAAATGTAGCCATACTATTCAGATAAACAAATGGTTGGTTATATTGAATTAAAAATATTTGTTCAGTAATATTTTTCTTATAACAGAAAAGACAATTGATTATTGACTGAGAATTGAAGACTATCTAAAATTTTGTTTCTTTACTTCCCAAATGATACAAAATTTATACTATTTACCTTCTGGAAAAACAGAGACAGGATAAAATGTCCCAGGGTGAAGGTATTCTCTCATCATTACAACAGGGGGGAAAACAATAAATCAGCAAGTGAAAGCTAAAGGTTGTAAATGCTCTGATGCATGAGGGGAAAAATTGCGTCATCTGTTACAAACCAGTTATGTCCTCCTCCACAATAATGCAAACCCACAATCAGTTGCCTGGACTCAAACCCTGTTTGAACAATTCAACTGGGATAATTTCGGGAACCCATCATACCATTTTAATCAAACCCCCAAATAAATGTAAGATTAACTTGGTGGTAGTCATTTTGAAAGTGATGAGGAGGTCAACAGTGTTATCGGTATTTCAGCCTCAGGTGTTGAAACAGTTTTGGGGCACACATCTAAGATGATAGAATTAAGTAGTAGTTTTGAGGGGAGGCGACCGACAGCTAAGGTCATTTGCGCCATAGGAGATGGACAGGAAAGGATGAAGGGTGGAGAGAAACCCGGCGTCGGCATTAGCCTACTCTTTACGAAAGGCGCCAAGGGGTCCGCAGTTTAACGTCCCATCCGACGGACGGCGTACTCACTCAAAGTGCCCTCCACAAAGTACCTCAAGTAGGGATCGAGATACCTCTGAAAAATATTCAACACCGCCGGGATTTGAACCCGCGCCCTCACGGTGGGAAGCCAGTACGTTAGCCCCCGCACCATCTCGATCCCTATGATAGAATTAAAAAGGCCATAGAGTGACCATATGATAAGTGCAGACATCTCAGTAGGAAGCATGTAGAACAATACATAACTTTGATAAGAACTAAATAATTTTTGTCATTTATGACTTTCGGTAAAATGCTAGTCCACTCAGTTATAGTGCCCTATATACCCTTTTCTTATGACAAAATATTGGGTGCAAAAATTTTTTCAGCACAGAGTTTTCAGAGCCTATTAGAAATTACACCAATATTAATAGAAAAAAGTCTACACAATACACAACGATATAATTTGAAAAATTAATGTTCTCATCTTGAAAAATATTACTACATTTTCAGTAATTTTCCTTCCAGCACAAACTACTATTATAATTAAAAAATAATGCTCTCCTTAGCATTAGTACTTCTCATCTCCTTCCAATATCCGAGTATTTTCCTCAGTCAAGAATCAAAGAGTGAGTCCCAATATTATTCAGACACCATTATTTTCCAAATTCTTATTGTTGATCATATTATTTTAGTGATCTGATGTTTCTGATGTGGCTTTTGAGTTATTCTGGCCATATATCTTTGCAAAAATGGGTTACACAATGCTTTATATGCAGCAAGAGTTAAAGCCACTTAAGCATTTCCCTACTAAATTTTACATTGGGATGGAAAGCCACATCCACACCCTTTATTTTAGCTATATTTTGAGAGAGAAAAATTGTGTCCTCTAAACTGGCAAATGAAGTATTTCCTGTTTTAAGACTGGCTTGCTTCCCAATTTGAAATATGGCAAGACACATCATTTTCTAATGCCAGCATAATTTTCATTTACAGAATGCCACCTGGATTAGGAAGCATATTGAACACACAAATACCATATATACATGATCTGAAGAAATGGAGAAGCCACAAAACAGTTGGGGTTAAAATGAGACCAGACAATATTTAATACAACACTCATGAAAACTCATCTAAAATAAGGGTTTAAAGAAACTAATTTAAAATACTTACCCAATTTAGTAGCATGATACAAACAAGATTGAGTAAGCCAGCAGTTGCAGGTATGAACAAAGCATCATTTGTGTCTCCAAACAGGTGCAATGATGACACTACACACATTCTATACAAGACAACAGCAAAAACAGCTCCAACAGCTACAGTAATCTGTTTTAGGGGACATGGAATACACACATTAATCAACCAAAAGGTCAATTCAATAAGTGATGGTAGAATTCACCCAATACTAAGCCCAACGGCATGTTAAATCCACCCATTAGGGTAGGGGGCCCAGTTCCCAGCCCTGTGCCACCTATGGTTTCTCAGGAAGATGTGGTACCCGAAAAATCAAACAGCTTGGGTAAAGCTGAGGGTGTCCAGAGGCATGCCTGGGAATTGAACCCGAGCCCTTTGGTCAGAAGTTCAACACTCTACCCTTGGACTACCACATCCCTAGATGTGGAATGTATTTTTTTAAATATTACTGTTTCATAGCAGTTTTTATGAAGGAGCTTTTCACAGAGTTTTATGAAGGGAAAGTCTTACAATATACTACAGGGAGCGGCAACATAACTTCCTTTTTAAAAGGGTATTGCTTTCGAAAAAAGGAAGTTATGTTGCTGCACCCTGTATCATTTCTTGATACAAAAATGTTATTTATCACGAGGTTATAATAAGTTCATTAACCAAATAATGCTACTTAAATATCAACTTACAAGAAGCAAAACAACAGAATAGCTTAAAATAGTTGCAGGAACTCTAATTTTCCAAAATGGCACATATGGCTCCACGGCATGGGTAACAACGTTCATTTTATGGCGTTTTGCATTGGTCAGGCGTGCAAGATATTCTGGTCTAGGATGTTCAGCCTGGGCGCTGAAACCAGTCAGTCCCCAGCGATGCACAATACCAGCTGAATAACGTTTCCACATTTCAAGAAAGAGAGCAGCTGCAAAAAAAAACAGAAGCCGATTAAGGTTAAATTCATTTGCTAACCTCTAAAATAAATTACTTTCTGCTATTTTGTGAATATTGAAGTATCAAATACGTACTTAAGATTAATAAGTTTGAGCACATGATTCAAGGTACAAAAAGGAAAACTGAAACCAATGCCAGCAAATAATATGAAACTTATTGATTACTGAGAAAAAGCTCAATAGAAACATACCAGACTTAGACTGACTTATTTAAAATAAAATTACTGGCTTACGTAAGACATACCATAATAGGAAAAGCATTTAAAAATGTAAAATTTCCACTTTTTGTTTTTATGCAATAAATTTAAGTTTGCTCTACACATCAGTTATCAATCAGGATAATTAAACTCAACAAAACAACCATGTTGGTAGTACATTATTAACAAAATTAACAATAGGGGAAAACTTTGTAATAAAATGACACAAATTTATATCATATTTCAATTTTTTCACACACATCAATAAGATGAATGGAGTAAACATTTCAAGCTTTACTTACTAGGGCACATAATTAAGTTTAAATATTTAACTCACCCCAAAATGACATGAAGATTGCAAAAAAAACTGTTGTTGGATTATCAAATAAATATGTGATTCTTGAATAAAGACATGTATCATTTAGTTTCCAGTAGTCACATTTGCGATCACACAAAGGGCACATGGTAATATTGTTATTCGCATCACAGATTTCATTGCTAAAATATCAAAAGACAATGACTTCATTAATGTCTAATAAATGTAAGCTTCAATATTACTTAACAGTAGGTTCTTAATGTTAGTTTTCATGCAATTAAGAAGTTTTATTGAGACATCACAAGTCATACACTAATAAATATGGTTTCACTAGGGGTTGAACAGATGACAATTCATGCAATCTTGACACAAATCCTGTTAAAGAAAATGTTTCACAACCAATGGCTCCCAATTTGTAAATACCGATTGTATTAAACAGTAATTACTGGCTCTGTTACCGTATCCATGAGCCTTTGCTACCATTTTAGGCAGTTTTCAAACTTTCCTTGCCCACCATCACAAGCTGTCACTCTCAAGCAAACCCCCTTCTTCCCACAACTTATTTCATATTACCTCTTCATCTCACATCACAATATCTGACTGGCAAAGCTTGCACCAGCATACAAAATTCATTTAAATTCTTCCAGAAATTATGTCATGTTCTATACAATAAGACATTTTGTTTTTAATATTCATTGAAGAAATAGCAAACTATGAAAATGCCCAAATTGTAGAACTTTGAGAGCAGGGGGAGGAATAAAACATTGTACATTTTTGATTCAAAATCAAACTGTCAAGCCCATTCAAACAGGTGTGCGCTGTCATTCATAGAACAATACCAATTTTATCCATAGTAAGTTTTTAAAACTCTTATACAAGACATTGATATATTTTACATTCAATTCAATTAGTCAAAGGTAAACATTGATCATCCTGGAAAGTAAAAATAATAAATATAAAGCAAATACAGTATGATGAAAATACCAATATTGTGAAAATTCAGTATTTATTTTACACAAACTGAACAGAACTAAATAAACCTATCCACCAGGAATGGGAGTTATAGTGATACATTTGATAACTGTGATAATACTATTGGACAAGATGAACTGTAATGCTATCAGAGATATACCTCCATGTTCAATAAGACTAGCACATTTAATGTGATTTGGATATTATTTTTCATATGGTGAGCATAATCAAGAATCACAGTAATAAATTAACTGCAAATGCTACACACACAGACAATTAATAATATGCATGGGGACTATTAATCTTAAATATCAGAATATCTTGAGTTCACAAAACAGATCATAGACATCATGAGTGATGATCATTATCCAATTGAGGAGGTCCATTCGCCGCATTATTATCAATGAGGACAGCAAGAATACGCAGACTACCCTTCCCACCAAACCACTTTTTTGACAATGAAAAAATTAGTCTCCAACATCCCGGCAGTTTGTAAATGGACAATGATATTTTTGAAGGATTATGATTTAAATTTTGATGCAAGCTTTAGCGCTCATGTCACCATACAATTTTGGGATTTCTAGGAGAAAAATAAATATAGTTGAGAGTAGTACGCACTAAGACTGTTGTATTAAATGCAGCACCACAAGTGAAGGAGAATTATTTTTTTTAGGAATGGACATAATAATTAGTAGCCATGATATTTCTTTTCAAATCAGTCATGGTTCTAGTCTGAAGTCACCCAAATTTACAATACTGGATATTCAAAGAAGTTAAAACTGTATAATAATGAAATTGAACAAATTACTTTTGAAGAGAGATACAAACGTGAATATATAATACACGTGAATTCATTAATTCATAAATCTGAGAGCATCCATAAATTGATCTCATAAGCAGCAAAACCCAATTATATATAATTCCCAGTATTCAGCCCTGTCCATATTTCAAATCCAGTGTCTAAAGAGTAACTAGAGCACTAACCTTAACTGGTTTGACATCACAGTGGCACATCCATATATGAAGCAGAGAATCCCAACAATTGATGGAAGGATTAACATGTTTGTATAAAATCCAAGCCATGCAAAATAAATTCCAAATTTTTCTCCAAAGTAGTCTCGAATTTCATCAAGGGGCTGATAGTGAGCCCAACGCTTCACTGAAGCCCAATCTCGTGCAAGTACATGTCTTACTGAGTCCAGGGTTTTCAGACTTCCCTGTGGTATAAGAGAATTTAACATTGGAAACAATGCCAGAATAAAATGAGGTAACTTTTCAAGAATGCTTACAGGCTTTCCATGATTACCAACAAATCAATCAAACAACACACACAGTTTATTTAAGAAACTCATAATACTGAAACACAACTATGATCTAAGGTATTAAGAAGCCTTTTTATTTTTACATTTCTACCTCAACAACTTACATCATGCAAAGGATAAGCTGCACTATAAATTTTTTCATTTATGAGCCTCTGAATGCCAAAAGAAAATACATCTCTCTCATCATTACTAAATTGCTTGCGTTCTAAAATGAAGTCCACTACAGTAGAACGGACAGCTGCGGTGAAAAAATCTGCACAGTCACAATCAAACCTGTTCAAAATAAACACGTGATATACAAGGTGAAAAAACTGCTATACACAGCACAATAAAGATTACAGAAATGAGAATCTCACGCATAAAATGTGGATTTCAAAAGTTAATAAAATATAATTATAACAGAGTTACACAGGAATATGGAGATACGTACAGGTAGTCTTTATCTCTACTGTACATAGCCATGAGCTTTGCATCTTCCCTGCGAAATATGTTGGAATCAAAGAATATGCACTCAACTACTGATCGAAATAGAGATTTCACTTCTTCTATCAAATCAAATTCTGAATCCTTCAGGTCATCATTTTCATGCAGCTGAAAATAAAAAAATCACAAAATCAAAACAATATGAGATGACTATAACAATTAATTTAAACATTATAGCTAATTACATAATTCTTAAGAAATGCAAATGCACCAATATCAAATGTAAACATTCAAAATGAAAACCATTGTCAGGGATTCAACTAGTATACCGTATTAGGTAAATATGCAAAAGAAAACAACCACTTGCTGAAAGGGACATAACACAGATGATCAAAATTTTGTACTTGTGTTGTGGCATTAGAAAAACCTTCAAACAACCTTTGAGTGCATGTTCAGATGTAATCTTGGGAGTAATTTTAATTTAATCCCTTGTTGTTTACTGTTCACCATCTTGTTCCTTTCACATCATATTAAGTAGATTGGTTGTGTTATTTGATATTTACTCAAGCTAACAAAGTGTCTACATTATTATTGGAGATTTTGACTGCAATGTACTGGTTAAGGGTCTATAGCATAAAATGAGATGCCATAATTCAGATTTACTAAATATAAATCAGCGCATGGATGAGCTTGTTACGAAAATATGCTGGTTTAATTTTTATTTGATGTTATGCTGAATAACCTGAAGACATTCTGAGATTGACACAACTACTCCATTAGTCTCTGAACACTAGTCTATTGTATTAAAATGTAACCTGACACACTTTAACACTGTGCTTTAGGCTTCAGGTGATATTTTTGTTATGCTTCCTAAATTTCTAATGCTTTTTGAAATACCCAAAAATTCCTTTAGCACCAGATAAAAGTGTCAACACTGGCATGATTCTCCATTTGCCACCAGCAATAATGAGGGCTTTAATTACTTGAACTCAATGGTCATATTTCTATCAGGCTATACATTTCTCATTAGACCTTTGAGGCCTGAAAAAATACAATGCAAACAAATATTAACTCATGAAATATGTGCCACATGAGCAGATATAAAAGTTATAGAATATTTGGCAAACATTAGAGTGATGAAAGGACAGGGAAAGGTTTTTAAGTGGCTGAAAAACCAATGAAACAAGAATTTTAAAAATAAAACAAGTTCGAGAAAACATATTTTACAATAGTTTCAGATAATGAAACTTTTTTAGCCGTTAATTGGTGGATTTTATCTGTACATTTGAGATTAACTCATTACAATGATCATTTAACCATGGCATGGACATCCACAGGTGTCATCGATACTGAAACTCTCCCCTCCATAAAGTACGATGGTAGTTTGAAAGGTTCTCGGAATCACCATTTAAGGTCAGCCCTTGGTGTAATTAGTTGTCCGTGCAGTAATAGGTAATCCTTTATGAATAAACATGTAATGTGTCAGTGCTCTGGGAAAAAATCTGTGGGGCGGACACCTCCTTGTTGTTGTTCCCATATAGTAATTTGTGAAGATGGAAAAAATTGAGATTCGAGCAGAGATTAAATACAAGGTGTGAACAAAAGAAGACCGGACCGATTTTATTCTGCGCAAACTATTCAACAGATCGACACGAGAGACAGTGCACCATCTAGCAACACATCTAACGACTAAAACGAGAGGTGTTGCGTTTGTTTACTTCGAGCCGTTAAGCAGCAGCGGCGGTACGTGTCTTAACCTGTTCATTGCTGCATTCAACGACAGCAATGAAGGAGCTAGAGGAACAGCATGTGTGTGTTAAATTTTGTTTCAAACTTGGCAAGAGTGCTACGGATACATTTGGAATGATTCAGCAAGCCTTTGTTAATGAAGCTATGAGTCGAAGCCAGTGTTTTGAGTGGTACAGTCTTTTTAAATCGGGTAGAACCTCGACAGATGAAGATACACTTACATAAAGAACTGCTTGGGGAAAACTGCAGTCAAGACAATAAGTAAAGAGAAAAGAAGGAAATCATAAAGCACGCAATACCTACACAGGAATAAATCGGAATGAATTACACAGTGCACTGAAGCAGTAGGGGCAAATGGACACTACCCATATATTCTATTGTTTCAGGCTTCACTTCATGGAAGTAATTGATATCCATTGTTGAAATAGAAAGAAAGACTCATACTTTTCCACAGATTTTATCATACGGCACGACGTCCGTATAATAAAATCTGTGGAAAAGTACGAGTCTTTCTTTCTATTTCAACAATGGAGAACACTACCCATATCGTTCAAAGGTCAACTTGAAAATAAAAATGACACTTATTCCTGACCAAAAACTACACTTAAAAAACAAAGTTCCTAAGCTCAACTGTATTCAGGACTTAGAAAATTGGCAGAGAAGAATGCTGCACAGACAACATGTTTTGGTGCTACTCAACATAGGGAAATTCAGGTCACAGACAACAAGCCCACTTCACCTGTGGCACCCCCTCCCCTTCCATTCACTCCCAAGCAAGAGTTACTAACCCTATACCTCCCTTCCCATCACATTAGACTCTCCCCATTATGGCTAAACCCCTTTTCTTCTTCCAAGAGACACAATACAAGTCTGTCCGGAAAGGATCCAGCCTATCTAGAAACAATGAGGCCATTGTTTCTAGTTAGGCTGTCCTTAGTCCTTTTCGAAGTACTCCCCTTGGGACCTCACACTCATATCCCAGTATCACATCCACTTTTCACAGATCTACAGTTGTAATCCTGACACAAAAACCCAATCTTCCCAACAATCGGTGAATGCGATAATGGAGATTTCGACAAGGCAACTGATGGCAATTTCAAAAAAGGACTTTGCCAAGTAGAAGTTTTGAAAAGTAGAGGAGATGCTGTGATAAGTGTGTTGGGTGCCAAGGGTAATACTTCAAGGGAACTAAGGCCTTATCTAGGTAGGCTATTTTTCTCAAAATATCGCATGGCTGGATAGTTTCCGGACAGACCTCACATTTACTCTGGTCAAAATTTAACTGATGATGTTATTCTACATTGAAACTTAGGATGTGCAAAACCTTTTTCAAGAAAAACTAAGCTATGCTTTTAATTTCACTTTTAAAATATAATAATGACTCAATGAATGAATGGCAGGGCCAACTTACTTCTCTCATAGGCATCCTTAACTTCATTATTTCACAATAGCGACACAAAACTTCTCTCGGGGCGTGTATTTTAACAAAAATGAAACCACTACCATCCTCATTCTGTTCTTTCTCCAAAATAAGTCCTGCAAAAAGAAGAAGCCCATTAAATTTACACAGCAACTTAAATAATAAAAAAAAACATGATAGGTATATATTAAGGCTCGAATATTGACAAAATTACACTGTACATAGAGCACAGTAAGGATGAACTCACTAAATTGACACTGTTTAATTACAAATTTAGTAAGCTTTGAAAAGATGTACGTATCCCTTGGAGGAGCAATTTTTTCTAAGAACATGGGTGCAGATAGAATGGTCAATTTGTGCAATATACTTCGATTACATGTTCCCACATAGCATTTAAGTCTGTCAGTACACTATTCTGGCCAAAAAATGTACACAATATGTATTTATTTAACCTAGCATAACATTAAATTTTTTTTAAGATCCACTCAGCAATTTGCTTTAAGTGTCATTAATGTAAAATGAAACATTAAATAAAACAGTTTCGGGTGTCACTTGGTGGAAAATCTTCATAGTGAAATTGAATTTGCAAAGGCCTTTTCTTTAATTAAAACTCAAATAATGGGATTATATTTGAACCATGAAACTTAAAGGAAAAACATTAAGAGTTAATCTTACATTATGCTTTGCTCCTTTCATATCTCACTACAGTTCTAGTTACTTTGTCATAACGTTAACTGTTTCACACACTGTTGCTATGACATGACAATAGCACGGGAAGGATTGTGTCAATTAAAGTATTACAAAGTACCCACCAAACTTATAATGTCGCAGAAAAATAAGAACCCTTATTCTCAGGTATGATATGGCTGAGAACCAAAGTGGAACCCAATCTATTTTTATGAAATCAAGTCGCATGTTACTAATGAGTCAAATCTATTCAAGCCTCTCATTCACTAAACTACTGTTTCACCATTTTAAAATGCATGCCAATTGCCCGAGTACATGTCACACCAATTGTGCATTGTGCACAGGAGACCACTTGGCTCCTCTTGCAAACCAAAGTTGATAGTCAAAAGGCATATACTGCATTGCCCTGAACAGAATTGTATCTAATTAAGTTGCTCACATTCCCCTACTGAATTTTTTACCTTCATCAATCAAGTTGTTTTCAAATATTCTTCTTTTCTCCCTAGCTTCTTTAGTCCTTGATTCAGGGGAGCGGCCATCACAGGCAATAATAAAATCAACTTTTGTAATCCCATCTCTGAAGTAAAGCGATTTCTGCAAAGAGCGTAAAAAATTATATTTAAACAGTAATAATGCGTTCATACTATATCACCACAGAAGTAAACTTATAACAAATTACTTCTTTCCTGAAAATTATAAACCACTACTGATTTGACCAAATTATTAAAAGATACACATACTTAATGCTTTCCGTGTTTTCTTTGGCTTAATCACATGAATGATGGGAGAAGTTATCAATTTTAGGATACATATTTATTTGTACTACTTCAACTTAATAGGAAAACATGATGCAAGTATTCTGAGCATGCCTTAAAATTTTTACTTAGCAAATATATAAGTTGAAAGGGGATCCACCTGATCAGAGAAAATTAAAAGAAAAGGAGGTTAAGGTTCCACCATGTTCTGAGAAACTGGAATAGAAACTATTTCGGCAAAAATATGATACATGATCTCCTCCTAAAACCACTAAAACTCACAGGAGAAGCAAAAGGCATTCAAGTTTGCCAAGAACCTTTAAAAGGAATTATTGAGACCTCATGATATTTTAGCATATTTAACCACTATAAAAATATAATAAATAAGACTGAAATAAGACACTGACAGATTGACAAAATAACCTTTTTTCTTTTAATAAATAATTATATGAATTAGCATGTTTACCCTATCTTCCACCAATAAACCTTAAACTAACCCAGAATCCTAATATAGGCAATATTTAATATTAGTGTGCTAACACCCTCCATAAAAAAATAGAAATGCTCATGGTAAAAAATAAAGGTAAGGGCTTTTTTATGCATCACCAAATTAAATTGGAAACAATATAATGGATTTATTAAAAAATACACTTCTTTGTTGGGAGCATAAGACCTTAGTGACACTGAACTAATAGTTGTTTAGTTAAAAAAGAGAGGCTAACTACTTATGCCTAATTGATAACCAACAGTTAAATGAAATACTTAAAGCACTTATAACTGAAGAACAACTAAGGCTTCTTTACGCATATCATCAAAACTTTATGTATCCAATGCATTACTAAATAATAAATTAAATAAATAAAGAGACAACTTTCATCCAAGTTTAGAATTGGGACTTTCAATTTAAATCATATTTACAGAATGAAAGTCTTATTTTCTCAGTAATACTCATGTCATCCCCAAAAGGTCTATTCATGCAAAAATGCTTCGAGATTGAGGCAGGCCAATAAAATAATACACAACTTACACACATATATTCTGTATAATCACATAGGTGTTGTATAGATTACCCACATAGTAGGTATTACAAGTGAATTTAAACAAAATAAGACTGATACAGCTAACTAAGGGTTTGAGTAAATGTCATTATGTTCTTTCAATAGCTTCTAGAAATGTCCCTTAACTGAAAGAATATGTCATGATTCATGGGCTATTTCCATTATACCCATTGATAACATTGCTTTTGACTTCCTCAAAAATAAGAATTTATTATCAAGGCCGAGGCAATTCCTAGTAGAATTCAGCTCATTACCAATGGCCTACATTTGAAATTACAAGCACAAAATCACTTTCCTTAGGATGATAATGAGGGCAGATGTCAACATGAATTTTTGATTTTTATTACTGGTGCCAACATGAGGACACAGCAGAGGGTTTTATTTTGTTGAAAGAGTACATTTGTAATTAAATGGTGTATGATAATGGCTTGTGGTTGCCCATTTCTGAATAAAAAATGGTGCTTTCAATATGACTCTCACAGGCTGATTGGTAATATTCAGGTACATACTCAAGTTGCTGGACAATAGAATCAGAAGGATGAGAGAATTAACTGCTATTTACCAAGCATTTCATACCTGATAAGGAAGTTATACCGATTCTTTTTTGCATAGAATGAAATTCAATGCCTCCGCAATAATGTTGCACAGTCAAAACGCCAGAAATATACGAACACTAAAAACTTATTTCTGTAAAAAGGTTATGTTCTGGCATTATTCCCAAAACTCCATAGGAAATAATAAATGCTTTTTTGAGGGATTGATAAGAGTAATATGCTAATAATTGTAATAAAACGCTTATGACGTGTCCAAGATGAAAACAACAGCGCTCAAATATTAATTTACCAAAAATTAGAGTAAGCTTCCTTCTTCACTTATAAGACTCATGAGAACAATGACATCACCAGGAGAAAAATAATAAATTATGACAGTCCATACGTTAGACTATTAAGTTTGCACCAAAGACTTTGTAATGGAACTAAAAATAGTCATGAATTACTTAAGGAAAAATGAAGAACCGATGTCCAAAATAAATCAGCTGCAGAGATATCGTAGATTTTTAGTCCCGGCAATAAGCTACATAAGTACCCAAAAAGATAATAGCATTTTCAAGATACCAAAAGCTTTAACGTACGCACTCGCCACATCAATACGAAGTATCGATAAGAAAAACTTTATCATGGGGAGAACAAGATAAGAATTATAATACACTTCCAAGATAATCACAGCGGCACTTACTGCACAGCTTGAGCACTCCTCGTTATCGCAGGGCAAGAGACAAAGCTACTTTACTCTCATTACCTTTAAAGTTTCCAAAATTAAACGTCGTCGTTGTTCTCTATCCAATGATTGCATTATACAGCAAGGTTACTCTTGTGTGAACACCGGCTCTCGCTCATTATCAACGGAACGTATTTTGAAGAAGCGTGTGACAAAATTGGACTTTGAGAGCGGCTAAACAAAATCATAAATACCTCTTCATGCCTAATATTAGCCTCACACTCTTCTATTTTTGTTTCAGTCAATGGAATATCCACCGTGTCAGAGGGCATCTCATCTCTCAGGTCCTGTGCACTATGGTAGACGCTAAACTTGGACAGATTGATGCTTTCTTTAGGGCTCTTCTGATTTGGATTCGAGTTAAAAGAAACCGTATCTTCAAAATTTTCTTCATCCATGTTCACTCACAAATGTTCGCTTCAAAACATTATAGACTAACTTAAAGCTCACGTATCAAATTGAGAATGCTAATGTATGCCTCATTGGTTTCCTTGTATCCCAATTAAGTGCAGTGAGCCTCAATTTTTAAGTATTCATAATTTTCAACGCCCAATGCACTAATTATAAAATCCATTACTTTCTTATAAGATCTCTAATTGCTTTAAAAGTCATTGAAACACCTGCCTACCCGGAAGCGCTACAAGCAGTTGGCCATCGCAATGCCATGAATAATACAATGATCTCATCTTTTCTCATGCACAGCAGTTTAGGTACAGCCTTGATAATTTTCATGAAATATTTATTAATCACGTTATAAAGGAATATATGGCTCTCATGGAAATCTTTCAGAAGCGTCTCATCACACCTTAAATTATCTTTCGAAAACGCCTTTTTAAACAACTAACGCCTAGAATACTTGGACGTCATTATTAAACCATGAATATCGAGACAGCCTCCCACAAACGTTCGTTGCGAACGTTTTAAAAGAGAGGTCAATTATTTCATATCTAAGACAGCCTTGACCTGTTACAATTTTTAAACCGAGAAGGCGGCCATCACGTATCAATCGATAGTCCGAGAAAGCGCCCCCGAGTATGGTAGGAAAATTTGGATTCCGCCGTTGAGACTTAGTTACATTGAACTCGCCGATTAAGAAAAGCTATATATAGCTCGTTTCCACCCAGACCCTTCTCTAAGTTAAGTATGGAGGAAAGCAATAATTGTAAGAGCCTTCTCTTACATTAAGACCAACCATTACCAGTTTTAATCGAAAAGATCCGTATTCCGAACGGCAATACTCGAGTTTGATTCCCTTGTCTAATCAAACGGGGGCATTCCAATTATAGGGAATTCAACCTCGACAGGTAGCCTAATGGAAAGTCTTCATAAAATTCCAATTTCCTGGCCCAGTGAATTTAAGAGATAAGTCGTCAGTTTTAATTTTCACATGCTACGGTTGTAGTTCAGGAAATGCATTTGAGCTAATCTGTTTGAAATGTAGGCTTTCATGCAAATACAAGAGCAGAAATAAACAACAGAAATTCACTCAAAACTTTATTAAGTCAGAGGCAGTCATTAAAACCATAGTTTTACAACTAGAAAAGTGTCAAACAGCATACCAAATAGTTATGGGCACAAGACATTCACGGACAAGAGAAAACAGAGCCACTTGCAATCTTACTTCAAGCTTGCATTGAAATTTTGAAAAATGAACATCGACCAATTTGATTTTGACCAAGATAATATTTGAAAAAATATTCAGTTTTCTCAAATGGAAAACAAATATAATGCGAGGAAATCAATATGATACACATATAATAAATTTAACCAATCATAATACACATATATCTAAAACATAGAATAAAAATTAAATTGATAATGTGGAAATGTGGGTACATCAGTAAATCCCAAATTTCACCCCAGTATATTAAAATTATAAACCCTGCTATAACCGACTAAAGTGCTGATAGTAATCATCAGATCTGAGATTTCATTATCCAAATAGTCGGATTTAGTCAAGGTATGTGTCAGAAAATTCAGCGATACAGCTGCTTTCTGCTCCTGTTCGACCATCACCATGACCTAACGGTAAAAAAAAGTATATAAATACACAGCCACAATTAGGCAATACATATTGGACCAATTTGAATTATTTCCATCATTACAACAAATACCTTTGAAAAGATGGAGAACCAATGCTCAATACTGTCGTCCACTGCCATAGCCACCACTAGGGCCATATCCTCCTGAACCACCACCTGAAACAATCAAAATCATTATATGATGAAACGAAGCTTAACACCATTCATGCTGAAGTTAATGAATACTGCCCAGAAATGACATTACAATCAAAACAAATTGGGCAATTGCTGCAACCCACCTCCATATGGTGTACTACGTCCTGCACCACTGTAACTGCTTCTTACTGGTCCTCCGTTATAACTTTGCTGGTATCCACCACCTCTGATTCCATCCTCTTCCCATCTTGTACCTAAGTAATAATGAAAAAATGCAAATGAATAAACGAATAATACGAAAACAAAAATTTATTGAATGAAATTGCCAAAACCTATTACCTCCATAACCACCACCACCACCGCCTCCATGGCTGGCAGCACCCCAACCGCCAGCCTTACGGTCATCTTGGTTCCAACCTCCGGCACCTTCATTGCCTCCATCCCAGGGACCACGGCCATAGCCTTGATCAGGAGAGTCAGTAGTGGAGAAAAATAACAGACTCATTAAGATAAAACCAAACTTTAGTGCAAAATTCATGTTCTTGTGCATTGGGATGGATATTAAGTAATACGAATAAAGAGAAAATCCATAAAGCAAAAGAATAACTTAGGATGGCATCAATTTCATTATTTGTAACCATTCCTACATGTGTGATAATGCTATATTCATTGCTGCATTTATTATTCTAATATGTGCGTAACGGCAAAATATTACAAATGATATATGATGATAAAGCAATAGCAGAGGCCCAATATTGTCATCTATTATACTGAGTGATAAATACAAAAACTTACTTACTCCCAAATATTACTTCAAAATATATTCTTCAAATCATGGCTATTTCACTTTAAAAATGAAAAACACCAGGATATTTCGTACTTATAACTTCAGATATCAAGAATTCTTGATTGCTCGGAAACAAATACTATCAGAGGCAGAATACCAAAGGACATATGATGAAACAATGATTTTGACGTAACACCCGATAGAATATCATAATCATCTCATGGACTAACCATCCACTAAGTAAGAAGCCAATGTGCAAATGACAAACCAAGAACCTTCCTGTGAATGCATGTGCATTAATGTTTCAGGTTGTCGTTAAAAATGCAAAATTCAGGTAAGGTTTTCCTGGTTCGTGAGCAAATAAGGCCAAAAATAGCTTGAAAGAAAGTAAATTAACATAAGCTGACAAGAGGAAATTTAATTACCTTCTCCCCAGCCACTTCCTCCAACTCCCCGGCGACCCCCCCATTCACCACCCCCAGCTTCTCCTCCCCATGACCCACGACCACCACCCCCACCATATCCCCTTCCAGTTCGTCCAGCACTAGCAGAATAGCTTCTCTCACGGCTACCAAAGCTTCCACCAGTTTGCAGGGAAGCCATTTCATTTTTGTTCAGGGCCTTTTTCACATCAATTCTTCGGCCATTAATGTTGTGAGTCTTGCAAACTAAACAAAAAATAGATAAAATTTATTTTCTTCAAATGTTAAACTTCTCAAATGGAACATCACACCACTCTGGCAGAAAAAGGGTGGAGGTGCAATAGAATGAAGGCCTACCACTACCTACGAACAGGAAAACTTACAGAAATTTACTTTAATAAGCCGCAGACAATGTAAGCCTTAACAGAGTTTTTACCCTAATGGGAACCCATTTTTGTAGTCACTGACAACAAGTAATTAACAATTAGGTCCTTGGGAAGTATATTAAAAAGTGTGAGACCTCGAAATTACTACTTTAGGTGATGCCGCTAAGACCCCTGTGCTAGGAGAGGAATATAATTCCTATTTAAGTCACAGCAAATTATTTTGTTAATTTTTCTGGTTTTATCAACATTAGCATGTTTTCCATCCAAAATTATACATCAAATGAAAAGTTCTTAACAATGAAGTTCCATGTGGGGTAGTGCATTTTTATCTAAAATAAAATTTAAAGAATCAAACTTTTGACAAGTCAACGTAAAGATATGTAACCAAAAGAAAAATTAGGTTTTTAGAACAGAATTACAGCTATGACTGCTTGACAAGTTAAATTAACAAGGAATACGTAGTGAGGATTGAAAAATAGCAAAGTCAATTGGAAAATTTTAAATTAATAATTTTACCTGAGAAATTTAAGAAATTAGTTATAACAGATCAACCTTCTATAAGTCTTACCTGGATCTGCTTTA
Source organism: Hetaerina americana (assembly GCF_022747635.1). NCBI lineage: Eukaryota > Metazoa > Arthropoda > Insecta > Odonata > Calopterygidae > Hetaerina > Hetaerina americana. The sequence continues at coordinate 97,406,767 of NW_027286763.1, forward strand.
CTCAAAACTAATTGAGAAAATGAATCACCTACCTACAAAGCCAACCATAGAAAACTTCCCTGTCACACCACAAAATTGTGCAGCCCTCCTTTTAAAGAAGACACCTACAACACTTAAAAACTGGAAATCAGTGCATGTGATATTTACACGTAATATTAGCAACTACCATAATTAAAAACCCTCAATAGTAGAAGTGTGAAAATGAGTAACATTAAATTTAATATTTTAAAGCGTAAGTGAAATTCATTTACGTGAAATTCAATAACAAAATTTGACATTAAAAAGAATTAAGCTGTTCGACATGATAGAAGTGGCGGCATATGCTCCAAGATAAATGCAACTCTTCATTATTCAAAATAACAATGGGCCACTTCATGCTTATGGTCATCATTCCAGAATAGGAAAATATAGAACGAGTCAAATCAATTCAACAAATGGTCTAAAAACTTACATCCAACATAGATGTGACCAATGCCAATACTTTCACTTCCATACTTTATAAAACTAGGTCTTCAGCGTATCTACTAAGGTACTTAGAATGACTAATAACGCTAAAAACTTATGCCAATGCCATTATTCAGTCTTATAATTCTTTTGCAACAAATGAAAAGTTAGCGGGAGGATGTTATTAACTGGGAGTTTCTATATTTGTTAACCTTATATCATTATGCCAATCCAGTATAATGAATAATCAGTTTGGAAAAACTATCAAGTGTAAAATTATGCTCATGCATATAAAAGCTATACATTATAGAAATAACTACACTTTAAGAGAAAACTAAAGGCATATTGAAAACATTACCAAACTATCCTCTCCCACCCAAAATTCTAATCAGCTATATTTTCAAGTTTTAAAAGTCTCAAATTCTCATTAGTCCAGACGCAGGGCAATATTAATATTTTCCATTTTAGAAGGCTCAAAATACCTCTGACCCTCAAATAATTGGTTTACAGCTAACATGAGCAGGTGGCCATTTTGTAAAACTTGACGTGAAGGCAAAGAAATAGGGGGGCCTCTAATGAAGGAATTGTTGAAATCCAAGAATGCTTTCACAAAAAATCCATCAGGATTCCTCTACAGTTACATTCATCGCCTCCGGGATTGCATTTACCTTTCCACGGCAAATTATTTAAACTTTTAAATGGTTGGATGTTTACAAATAAAGCTAAATAGCATTTTTTCTGAACCACAGCCTGACCAATAAATTGTGAATATTTCATCACGAAATGAAACCAATACTTGAATGTTTAAGCTGAAGACCCAAGAAGGGTCGGACGACTGTAAAATCGGGCCGAAGATCCAAAGATTATGCCCAGAGACCCCTACGAAAGTGATCGTGATCACTCCACTGCACCCTTTTCCAAGCTGAGGTGCGTTAAGATCCAATCTGATAAATAGTGGTGGGAATGGAAATGGGAAAGAACTCCCCAAAAAATCAAATGGAGAAAATTAAAAACACCAAGACAGTAGTCTCACAAAGAAATGGGTGTACTTACCAGACCTACAAGAAGAAATTACAACAAATATTAAGAAAATGTGGCCATGCATCAAGTGCATACCCTAGAATACCACTTGAAATAATTTACCAGGAAAGCCGTAAAAGCCTTGTACAACATTATGCATATTACGATTCACTAATTACAATTGCTATTATCATACACACACATTCAATTATATGAGCAGTAGATCACATGGAAATATCACCTGAGTAGTTGAAATAAGTGCTTTAGCGCCAAAAAAAGTCTAACTAGTCCCTTAAATTACAGCATCCCACGGAATTATATCAAAATACTGACTACTTGATGTTCGTCGACTTTATAAGTCTACGCCTCATTCTTCCGAACGAACTCAATCACACTAAAGCACATTAGGATGGAAATTTCAGAGATACTCCCAGTGTCCACTTTTCATAAGATAGAACACATCCTTCAAATACATTAGGCCTAAAACTGACTATATCACTACATATCCATATTGCCTGGTAAAAAAATATCACCGGAACGATATGGTTAAATCACTAATGGTGCAGTGATATATGGCAAATAATGACAACATAGGCAAAATTTACGAATTTTCGCAATTCATAATCCCAAATTAAATCCAATGATCCGCTGACTGAATCACCTCGGTACTAACTTATTCGAATGTTTGATCTTTGCCTATGTTATGCCTACTTCAAATGTTTCTGAAATTTGAAATGATTCAACCAAACTCATGTCGCCAATAATTTCAAATTTCTAGAATTAGTTTTAGGCCCCGAGTCGATCCTTACGCAAATAGTTCCACTCAATAATAATTTAACTGAGAACTTAATATTTCTCTACACTTACGAACAACTTTATCCACTGCATCATGGTCTTCGAATTCCACAAAGGCAAATCCGCGCTTTTGACCCGTCTCCTTATTGGTGACTATATTAACGGATAACACCTTTCCATACTTATTGAAATATTTCTGCAGCTCTCCTTCATCTATTCCATCCTTCAAACCACCCACAAATAGTTTCTTCACGGTCACACCTGCCTCTGGCTTTCCAATATCCTAAAGAAGTCATAATTTTTCAAACCATTGTAAATGTTCACATCCATAAAATAATCTAGCGGCATCATAAATATTCTCATAATTCCAAAAAGAATGGCTGCCTAAACATTAGCTGGCCAATGTAAGTATACTCTCAATGCCAAAAATTACAGAAAACCTACCTCTCTAGGCACGGCCCGTTTGGATTCAACTTCACGCCCATCCACGCGATGAGGCCTAGCAGCCTGAGCGTCATCGACCATTTGACCACAAGAATATGTGATGAAGCCAAAACCTCTAGATCTGTGTTTAAATGCATTTTAGAATGAAATCCATCTCAAAAAACAAATAAACAAAAAATATGAATTATTATTTTTAATTACCTCTTGGTCTTGGGATCCTTCATGACCACGACATCTACGATTTCACCCCATTTCGCAAAATGGCTTTTTAGAGTTTCATCGGTAGTTCTATAATCCAATCCTCCAATAAAGAGCTTGCGATATTGTTCCGGCTCACTTGGTTTATCACTGTGTATCTTAGAATCCCTGTAGTTGGAATTTCTTTCAGCGTTTCCATTTCGACGAGAGTCGCCGACCTCGCGTGAGTCACCATCACTCTAAAAATCAAAATTTTACGTTATTTTCTCATGCATATTCCCTAAAACTCATTAAATGCATTACTTAAAACATTTAAATACACTATATAACTAATAATTTAGTACTTACTTCAATTTGATTCATTCTGACAACGTGCAACGAAGGACCAAGCTCGATGCGTACAGCGTTGAGAGAGGCCGGAAGCGTCAGGAACTACTTTTTAGAAATGCAATGGCGGCCTGGCGTTCGTATCACTTCGGGGATCTACGGAAATTTCGCGCGGGCTTCGCCTGAACGTTCGGCAATGTTCGGCGATGGTGCACATAATTCATCGACCTCTCTAATATGAATAGTAAAATTACCGGGCTCATATAGACAAAAATTTTCCACATTAATTTTAGTTTCGCTTTTGATGCATACATGACCCATTATGAATATAATGCGCACGATTTTATTGTGACGTGACTATGCATGGCAGCGCGGTAAAACCGATCGAGAAAGGTGGTGGGGGGTCTGCGCTTCTAAGGCAGTTGTTACAAGGCAGGGGTATCAACAGACTTGGTAATCGGCGCAATGGAGAATTTGCTGGAGCAGCGATACGCCATTAAGTTCTGTGTGCATCTTGGAAAGAATGCAACCGAAACATACCAGATGCTTCAAGAGGCCTTCAAGGACGACTGCATTTCAAGGTCACAGTCCGAGAGGTGGCACAAGGCGTTTAAGGACGGCCGGGAGGAGGTCGCCGACGATCACCGTTCTGGACGGCCAGGACCGACGAAAATGTGAATCGCGTTCGCGAAGTTTTGGGTTCCCACCGTCGATTAAGTATCCAGCAAATTGCCGACACTACACATGTCCACATTTTCGGTTCATGGCACAGTGACCGAGGTTCTGGAATTGCACAAGGGCTGCCAGAAGCTTGTGCCGCAAGTATTGACGTGAGGTCTGACATCAAAGACACGGTCAAGCTCCACCATGACGATGCCCGCAGCCACACATCCTTCATCGTTACCAACTTCTTGGCCCGGAGCACCATCCTGGTGGTACCCCAGACAGTCCCGATTTGGCTCCGTGCGACTTTCGTTTATGTTCCCCCGACTGAAGAGAAAGCTGAAAGGAAAGCATTGGAAGACCGTGGAAAACATCCAAAAGCACGTTACGAAGTTACTGAGAGATATCCCCGTCGAGGAGTTTCAGAATGCCTTCCAAGCGTGGCAGACTCGTCTCCGCAAGTGTATTGATGCAAGGGGAGAGTATTTTGAAAAATTTTAAGCATTTGTACAAGTACGATAAATAAATTTATTTTCGGCAGAGTATGCGTTTTAATTTTATAGTTGGCCCCGTATTTCAATTTCAGTTCATGGTTGGCCATTGTAGTAGTTTACTTTTGACAAATGTGTTTGTACATAGTAGTATTGTGCTGGGGGGAATTCTGTAAATAACAGATCTAAAGCATTAATGTGCCTCGTTAACCGTGCCAAAACATAATGAGGTTTATCGTATCTAACTTAAAATATAAATGATTTATTTAATGTAAATAAATTATAATATAAATAAAAGATTATATTCAACATAGGTATGCAAGTGGGCAGGTTGGTCTGGGGGGGGGGGTAGTATTTAAAGCTTCAATGTCAGGAGCGGCAATTAATTCATTTTTAAATTACATGGTTCCATCAAAAATGTGGAATGACTTGTCATTTGTGTTGTAATGTCATAGTGGCAGTAGACATAAGTACAGTATATAAACTAACACAACATGAATTCTTAAATGAAGTAATCATCAATCAAACTAAATTCATTAAAACAATAGCTGAAAACAACGGTTTCTGCTCCCAATTAGTCGATAACTTGTATCGGAAAAAACTAGAGAAAATAGCCGTCAAATCAATATTCGGATCCATCCCCAAGGAAGACGTTTCGAAGTGGAGAAGAATTCTCTTCCTGGGGAATATTTCCCGTAAAGTCACCAGATCCCTTGCAGGAAACAATATTAAACCTGCCTTCTATAATAGAGCCAACTTAGGGAACCTTTTATCAAATTGCAAGGACAAAATTCCCGCATTGGAAAGGAGTGGAGTTTATCAATTGTGTTGTGAGTGCTCTGCCTTCTACATTGGACAAACCGGAAGGAAATTCAGTGATCGTGTCAAGGAACATTACGCTTGTTTTAAAAACGGAAATATGTCATCCAATTTTGCCCAGCACCTTATAGAAAACAACCACTCCAGTGACTTTGTCCCCAAAATTCTGCATGTAGAGAAAAAAGGCTTAAGATTAGATGCCTTGGAACGGTTGGAAATTTCAAAGAATAGTCACCTTAAGGGTATTCTAGTTAATGACCTAACTTATTCCTCCCGTTCCCCCCTCCTGGACCTCCCTCTGTTCCTCAGCCCCTCTCCCCCCCTGAAGCAGTACCCAACCGTAATCTCCCACCCCGACGCCATACACAACCGTCTTCTCCCCCTCCCCCCAAACTCACACACCATTTCCCTTTCTCTTTCCCCTCCTCCCTCTTCTCAAACACCTCCCCTCTCCAGTTCTCTATCCACTATATAAAGCCCTGTGTCTTCTGTTCTTTACCTGATGATGACTTTGTAAGTCGAAACCTAGGTCGTGTTAATTAAAAAAAAAAAAAATATATATATATATATATATATGTGGAACAACCAAGTATTTCTTTCTTTTCCGACAAACTAAGCAGGTTTGAAGGTATATGCCCTCAATCCTTGAAATATAATTCAATTTCAACTGAGTTGGGAAATAGTTATACAAACAAATGTTCACATTGTAAAATGAGCTTCCAGTAGAAGTCAGTCAACAATATTTAGTATCCAAGTTTTCATTACCCCTGATGGTGATGTTATGTTTATCACATTTCAATGGATACATTCATAGATTAACTTTCATATAAACTAGAGCCGTACAGGCATAAACTAAACACAGAAGCAATTCCATTCCTAATAGAAGAGGCTTGCCAGACTCACATGGTGGAATATTGGCAAGAGAATGGAGATTTCTCTTTTATGAAAGCAGGATGTACCCTTTTATGGTAGCAGAACATTTGTTCAACATGTGCGGAATGATCCCATAACTCAAATGAATATAAAAGAAAGCATGGTAAAGTGTTGACAAACCTCAACTGGAATGAGAAATTTTTATCTTACTTAGTATATGAACAGCTCTACTCGGTTCATAACGGATGTGGCTCTCCCAGTTAATTTTATGTAAATATTGATTCCCAGCTTTCATATTTTCATCAGGCATCATATCATGGCATCCTCATGTGAATACGAAATTAAAACTATACTTACAGGCTTAAAATTCCCAATACGGAGTAGATAAACAATTAGAATGGACTATGATAGACTAGGTGCTGCTGGGGGCTTACTTGTCCAGTATTGTTTTAACTAAAGAAATGACTTCTCTTCAGTTTGAAATTAGTTTCATTCTTATCTCAATAATCAAAGTGAAGTGATGAAATATTCGAATGAAAATTTGCCCCAGTGGGAATCAGTTGACTGAAGCATTTTGCCAGGTCGTCCTTGGCATGTTACCATTCTGTACACAACCTTAACCTGAAATACACTTAAAATTGTAAGCGCTTATTTTGCATATATGAGTTTCAACTTATTGCCGTTATTTTCTTCTCTTTTCGTTTTATACTTAAAAGTTAGTATTAAGCTAAGTCTAAATACAAGCCTTATTACTAAGTAATCTCAATGATTTTGGTCATCACCCTACTTTATGCCATTTCTGTGAAGAACTAGGGAGTCACAAGGACAAGGGCATTAACAAAATTTTAAACAAAATAAACATCTCAGGTCAACTTAGGGTAAAAAATTATTACCTTTGTACTTAAGTAAATTCATTCTAACTTTGCTATTTCTAAACCTCTACTGTTGATGTGTATATCACTGTATTGTGTACAGTGATGCAACAAAATACTTCATAATAAGTTACAGCATCTCGTTCATTCTTCTATTTGAATAATTTTTTACCCAAGGAAAGATGTTTGGCTCCTTTATTCCGATTTGGTCATCACCCTACTTTATGCCATTTCTGTGAAGAACTAGGGAGTCACAAGGACAAGGGCATTAACAAAATTTTAAACAAAATAAACATCTCAGGTCAACTTAGGGTAAAAAATTATTACCTTTGTACTTAAGTAAATTCATTCTAACTTTGCTATTTCTAAACCTCTACTGTTGATGTGTATATCACTGTATTGTGTACAGTGATGCAACAAAATACTTCATAATAAGTTACAGCATCTCGTTCATTCTTCTATTTGAATAATTTTTTACCCAAGGAAAGATGTTTGGCTCCTTTATTTCGAAATGATATGGTTGAATGATTCCAAATGCCAAGACACCTTTAAGGAGCAAGTTAGAAAACTTCCTGTGTATAGACTTAAGTTAACTAACAAATAGTAGTTAAACACATGTTTTTAGCTACTATAATTGTTACCAACCACACCCCACTCTCATTCTATGGGTAGAAGACCTTTAGCAGACTGAAAAAACTTTCTATTGGAAGCAACCTATTTCCAGAAGTATTTTTCCAAAACTTGGGAACTCATTCCTCCCTCAATTAAAAATAACTTTCCTTTGACAATTTAAAAAAATAAACTGTTCACCCTCCTGTCCTCTGTAAACAATTTCAAGTCCTATAAAATTTTTTGAATAGTGTATATTTCTTCTATATGTGCGTAGAAGTAATGTATTCAGTTAATAAGATTACCTAGTTATTGATTTGTTTAATGCATACATTTCATCTCGAAAAACTTTTGAATTTGCCCAATGGAAATATTAATCCTGGAGAAAAATAAATTTTTCATTCATTTTAACCCAGATTTAGGATGAGGATAGTCATAAGAGATGCATGAAAAGGGCTGGGAGAATAAGGCACGATTTTCACTAAATCTTGGCATGATAAAACTTTATGGGATGAACACATTCTAAGAAAACAGTTTCTTAATAAGTCACTTGCGTATTAAATGAAATAATAATTCAAGTTAGAGAAAAGTTGGATTACATATTGTACAGGGCAGCATTCTGGATTAAAATCAACATATACATAAATATATTTTTTTTTAACCTGAGTTTCTACTAAAAGCATTTATAAAAAGGATGGATATAAATGCCAGACCTTTCAAGCCCAAGATAGATTTTAACGGAGGCAAAGTTTGAATTATTTAAATTTTTTGATAATGATGACTAGAAAATGTAGTGCTATAAGCTTCAAAAATGATTATTCAAGTATCAGAATGTCTATAGATAGAAGATGTTAGAAATGTGGGTCTGGAGAAGGGAACAAATTAGTTGCACAGAGAAGAAAGAATAAAAACAGGCTGGATAGTGAAAATTGATGAACTTTGAAGAAGGTAGAACAAAAGAATGAAGAAGATTGTGAGAGAAAACGGGTTTGAAATCTGTTTTACATTGGCAGATCATTGGAGGAGAGAGAAGAAAAGATTTTTGAAAGACATTTCGTTTGACGTAAAGGAGAAGGGAAATTAAATGGGAATTGTGTACCTGTAAGTGGAATTGAGTCTACATTGAACGAAAAGAGAAGGGTTTCAAATGTTGTGCAGGGGTGTCATAAATCTACTAGCATCTGAAATACTTTTTTAGGGACTAACTAAAATATACCTGTAATAATTGGATATTTTAGAAACCTCCACATATCCCCTTTTGAGAGAGGCATACTATTCTAAGTAGCGAAACAACATATGCAATATGAATTCTGTATGGAAACCATGATCAGAAAAAAGGATCAATGGGGATAATTGAGAGGCATTACAGAGAGAAATTATACAAAGGTTAAAAGAAGCAAAATTACACGCAAAAGAGGAAAAAAGCTATAATGGTAAATTGGACAAAGGGAAGGAGGGAGAAAAAGAGCAAAAAATAGAATCAAGGATCTAAATCTTTTGAAGAAAACCTAAAATCATTTATTAGGCGCGGCAGAGTTTTTAAATACAATGAAAATACACTACAAACTATTTCTCATAACCTCATATAAATGATTTCCCTCATCACTCACCTGCACTTTAATTCCTTTATTAGATGTCTTACAATCTCCATTCACTCCTTATCTGTCTTTGTCAAGTCTTTCAATGGAAGTTTTTGAACTGCCATTCTTCTTCCTTACTTGGCAAATCTCCCAACTGCCTTTATGATGTTTATCTCTTATTCTATGCAAGCTGCATGAATGCATTCCAAAAAATACTCGAGTACAGCGTATGTCTCAACCATTTCACGTTGGTAGCACTCCAAGCTGAGATCCATACAATAGGAGTCACTTTCTAAACACAGTCATTAACAGACAACCTGCTAATGTTGCCTCTTTAGTTTTCAAACTTCTGAAAAATTTCATTTTAGGGCTGGTTAAAACATCACCAAGGAAATGGGAAATTTATGAACACTACGCTGGAATTTGTCAAGAATGCATGATAAACTGGATAAATCGTATAAGATGTTCCCAAGTTAAGAAAGGTGTAAATTCATATCAAAAATTCAATAATCAAGGATCCGCATCACAATAGTCTTTGACCTACGGCACATTTTTACATTAAAAATGGCTGATAGTTGATTTGGTACTTGAATTACCATTTCAGAATGACTAACGAGAATGTTCAAATGAACTGCACACGCCAAAGAATTAATGCCACTCCTCACTCCTTCCTTCGATTTGTTTTGTTGATTCCCATGGTAACAGGCAAGAGCTGTTTTATAAAGAACTTGCATCTTCCTAATACTGCTATTAATTTGTATTATCTTTAACACTGTGACATGAAATTATTCAATACACTTAAGTTTTGAAAAATATTTTTTTATGGCATCCACACCAACACAGCATGTGACTAAGGCTATTGCTATCCATTTTAGCTTGGTACTTCAGTGGGTAAGAAGATGAAATAACAGCCATTAATTACACCAACTACTTTAAATTACTACAACACTTTGAAAATTGAATTTATGCCATGTATTTGTGAGTCCTAGAACAAATTACAAAATCTTACAATATTCATGCAAACTCCAGCATTGACAACTCTAAATTAACGGAAGTGACAATACAAAGAGTACTTATTATGCATCATGTGAAGCAGATTATTAATATGAATTAAGTAACTCTTCTAACCATCACATCTATTACCACCATAATTTAATATATGAACAACTACAAGAAGAGATACTTTTAACGTCTGTCGATTCATGAATGCTTTCCATGTGATTTGATGAGTAATGGGATTTGTAATGTTTGAATGACAAAGAATAAATGTTCCTATGTTAAAATTACGCTTATCTACTTCTCACTTTTCTTTTTTCTCTGCATCTTATTTCGTTTGATAGAGGATTTGTTTAATAAGATGCACACAATAATGAGTGCTGTACTTTATACATTAACTTTATTATTTTGTACAGAAAGCCTAAAAATATATAACGTTCAATTATGCTAACACAAAAATGAAGTAAGTTTCAATAACTGAGAACATCAAGGTGAGTAAGCATCGCAACAGCATAAAAATGAATACACACAGTTAAACATTTAAACAGTGAAATCCATTGCATGTTACCACACAACTGATGTGCAGAACACAGCAAGTAATACATACATATAGGCATTCAATCAGACAATATTTCTCATCAGCAATAAAAAATAATAGCTTGACCTCCATACAGTTTTATATCACATATTATTACTGGACAAAATAAATCCAACTACACCTGTTACTCAATCTGCCCAGCTAGTACCAACATAAAATATTCTCTTAAATGACCCTACACAGGGAAGGAGGGTAAGTGATAGATTCAAAGGGGTCTCTGGTAATTTAAATACAACTTCAGCATTGGTGGGAGTGGAAGACTTTGAATGCGGGCACACATTAATTTAGGATAAGTTATTCCATCCTTGGAGCCTTTGTCATCATCGCTATCATCAAGAATATCCTCTTTCTCTACATCACCATTTTCATCACAGACATTTTCAGATGAGAAAGGAACTTCTTCATCCTCTTTCTTGTTTTCATTTTCTCTACAGCTGCAGGGTTTATTTTCACAGTTGGAACAGGAGTTTTCCTCAGAATCAGAAGAATGAGAATCTTTCACGGAATCTTCATCAATGACATTTTCATTTGTGTGAACTGTAGGATGGGAATCACTACCAATACTCATAGATTCTTGTCTGTCACTGCAACTAGCTTCAGAATGAGACTTACACTCCTTAACATTGGGTTCCTTTGATATGGGGACGTTTAGTTCTTCATCATTCATAAGTGACACAGGTGGGCATGGATTGGATGCACTGGATGGACTTAATCTTGGTTCATCTTTTGATTGGAATAATTTAATTCCCCTGGTGCTTTTAGCATTTCGGGGCAATTTGAAACGTACCTTCTTGTTTGACGAATTGCTGCTACTGGGGACACTAGCATCTACACTAAAACTATTGGAATTGTTCTCATTGTTTTGCAATCTCAACCTTTTAACTTTGCTTTCACATATTTCATCTTCATCCCGAGAACCGGTGCTGGGTTCTGCTGAAGATTCAGCTGTGGCTGTATCCCTGAAATATTAAAGTTACATTAGCAGGAAGGTGATGGTGGTGATACAGATGCTATCATTTTGAAAGGAATACACAGTAATAAGTAACAATGCACTTCATATACAAATAATGATAGCCTTGTTATCTTTCAATAATTCATCGATGGTCAAGCAAAATCATTGACATACTCCGAGCCAACTCCACCATTGGGCAGATGGGTGACCAAGTGAGCAGTTGTGCCAAGTGTCACCACCTAAAGCAGGCAAATGTCTATGGTGCAAACCATTATGAGGATGACTACAATAGAGAAATTAGCTACCAGGGCACCTGAGTGGGGTGGGGGAATTCATCTTCATATAATCTTCTCAGTTGGTAGGCAAAATGCTTTTCAGCTGACCTGTTACTATGTTCTGAAGCATAATTGATAATAAATAAATTGATGAAGTTTTACTTCGAAACCTGGGTCGTGTGAATAAATCGTTTTCGTGTGGAACTACAAAGTTAGTCCTTTCATTTATTTATAATGAATCGGTTCCATAAAGTTACGCCAGAAACCATTAATTACATAATTGATAACTTCAAGTTTATATGCAATCATATACAGGAATCTCTTTTATGACTCCTTAGATCCCATGAAGTTACTCCAATTTAAATTTTTTATGCAACACTTAGTTTCAGCGAGTAAAAGCACATACACACACTAAATAGTAAGGAACGTATTACACACTGGATGACACTACCACACCACCTACACTTTAGTTCCTGTAGACTCCAAGTTTACCACGAGAGGAGAGGGGTGACATCCCCGTTAGCCCAATGAGCCCAATGTGTATAATTTTCGCAGCAGCGCCATGTGTGAGATGAAACGAAAAAAGCTAAATTGTACATATTTGCAATTTATATACGATTTCTTTAGGAAGAACTGTCAAGGAAGTATTAAAGCTTTATTGCTTACCAATGGCTCAAAACACTGTTATCATTAACATTTGAATTGCAGACAACTGTTTTCTATGCCTAAGGGGGGGATATACTTAATAGCCTGTATATTTTCCAGCAAATCAGCTTGTGACTTCTAGGATGAAGTCACATCCTCTGCCTGTAACATGCAGACCAATTTTAAAGCACATAATGGAATAAACAATGTGCATCTTATTCACTGAAAAATATGGTACATATGCCTACAAAGAGCTCTAGTGATGGTTTCTTACCCTTTAAATTACACATAACCTGCACACTGTTCCCTATATGGGTAAGTACTGTCAATGAAAATTCTGCTTACAGGTTACATAAGGAAATTTACACTATACGAGGTCTGTAAATTAAGTAACGAGAATGATTTTTATTAATTTTTTCATTAAAATAGAATTACAATTTTATATTGCCACCCTCAAAATAACTTCCTTCTGAAGCCAAACTATTAAATGAGTTCCCTTGAGGTGATTTTTCAACTACAGGAAGGGAATAAAGACACAAGGGCTCAAGTCAAGTGAATAAGGAGGCTGAGGAACCGCAGGAATGTTTTTACTGGCCTAAAACTCGTTTGTTGAAATTGCTGTTTGAGGTTTTTTGGAACCATTTTTGCACAATTTTTCTCATCCCCAATTCAATGGTCAAATCTGATGAACGGTAGTTTGAGTCAAATTCAACTCTTCCCCTATCATTCTGACAGTCAACCGACAAACTGAACACACAAGATGCCAGATTCTATCGACATTTTCATCGGTCTTGAAGATGAAGGTCTTCTGCTTCGTGGTACATCTTCAATCGGCTCTTTTCCTTCTGAACATGCCTTAATCCAACAAAAAACCTGGGCTCTTAACAAAATACTATCTCTGTAGGCCTACTGAAGTTTAGCAAGAGTTTTCATAGCACTGTGCCCAAGTCTGAAGCAAAACCTGATAGCACACCTTAACTCGTAATTGATGTCACCCATTTTTAGAACACAATAGAAAAAACTGTTTCACAAAAAAAATAGCTACGGACAACCAAATGACTCGAGCGAGTTCAAACCCTTACTGAAGGGGGATCACATGTTCCCCTGCCACCCCTCCAAGCTCAGCACCTCCAGTGTAGCCAGATCGATCATTACGTTGCCAGTCTCATTACTTAATTTACAGACCTCGTACTAATTTATTCCATATTCACCCATCCTTGGATACTTCTTTCCCCTCTGTCACATTCATAAATCCTCTTCCATTCCTGAGTCCTCTTGCTCTGTCTTTAGAGACACCTCAATCACACTGAACCTTGACTTTGGCTATACAAGGTCTGTTCAAAAAGTATCACCTCTCGTGTTTTTTCAAAAATTATTTATCTATCCATGAATATCTATTTTGTCCCCTTCAAAGTAATCCCCATTAGATATTATACACTTAAGCCAACATTTTTTCCTATCCTCGGAGCACTTCAAAAAATCATTTTTTGTGATCTTGTTCAGCTCCTCCTTCGATGCAGTTTTTATCTCGTCTATTGTAGCGTAGCATCATCCTTTCATGGGCCTCTTCAATTTCGGGAACAAGGAAAAGTCACTGGGGGCCAGATTTGGGGAACACAGTGGCTGCGGCATCATTAGTGTGTTGTTTTAGGCGAAATATTCGTGCACAAATAATGATGTGTGAGTAGGGGTGTTGTCATGGTGCAAAAGCCAATTTTTGTTCTTCCACAAATCCAGGCGTTTGTGGCGGATTGCTTCGCACATATTGCACATAACTTGCAGGTAATATTCCTTATTTACCGTTCTACCCTGTGGCAAGAACTCATGTTGCACCACGCACCTGCAATCGAAGAAAACTGTAAGCAAAACTTTCACATTTGACTTAACTTGGTGCACTTTTTTCGGTCTTGGTCTTGTGGCTTCCATTCAATTTTTTACAATAAAATGTATTTATCAGAACATCTGGATAGCCATTACTGATGCCAATTTGCTTGATTATGAAGAGCTCCCTTTCCTGATTTTCTACCAACAATGGTATGGATATCAGTCCGTGTAAGAAAATAATGAAATGCTGCGTACTTCTGAGACACATGATGTCTAGAGGAAGCATGAATGGTTCGGTCAGTCGTTGTGTCCTTTCCGAAGATGGTGAATTCTCTCAGCACGCAAAGTCTTTAAATCCAGAAAGTTAAGGATCCTTCTTTCCTCATTTCCATCTGAAGGATGGCTTGGTTTCATTGGTTTAAGGCTTTGATGAACAAAGCCAAATGTCTTATCAACTCCACGCACAAAAAATGTCATTCACGTAGCAGAGCCACCTAAGCACAGTTTAGCTCATTCAACTCACAGGAAAAGGGTACCTGTTCAAAATTATCCATAAAAACATCATTCAGCAATGGAGAAAAAGGAGAGCCATGGCAAGTCCACTCAGTTGTTGGTAAATTTGATTGTTGAATTTGAAATAATTTTTAGACACAACAACACTTCTGAAATCATTGGGACTGCTAGGCCTAAATCACTAGTCTCTCTTCTACTAGCCCTAATACTTCTTTATAAGGAACACTGACAAATAAATTGCTTACATCAAGGGCAATCAGACTGCACTTCATTGCGAGGGTTACCCCTACTAGCTTAATCACTAGAATAAATTGTCACCGTTATCTCAAAAAATATATGTAATTGCTTATTCTGTTACTTCTTTCTTTCTTCCCGACTATGCATACACCTGGTAATAAGCATGCATGAATATATCATGCATCTGATAATAAAATTAGCTGTGGCAAAATTCTCAACCAGTGTCAAGTATTGGGTAACTTTGTTCGTTTCACCAGTGCTGGACTGGATACTTTAGAATACAATTTGTTTTTATTGCTTGAAATGATTACACTTTCCAACAATAAAATGTTTATATTGGTTTAATAAATGGCAAGGGACTGTTCAGATTTCACGCTAATTATGGCTTGAATTGACTTTGTGAACATTCTCATCCCATGACAAGATGAACTTCAATGCAACAAAAAAACATTTGTTCTGTTCCATTAATGCCTAATATCTGCTGTTTTTCAGATAGTTTGCCTATTATCAAGTTCATTGTACAAATAACATCTTCATGATTAAATAACATTTTGGACTTTCTAATTTTGAGTAAAGCCTTATTCTGTTTTTTTGCTCATTAAAGCTAATAATTTTTATAAAATAAAGTTCATAGTTTCCATATTTCTTCAATTTGACACTTAGGAAGTCTTTTTTTCTTTTTAGTCCACTCCATATCCTGGAGAAAATAGGTTATGTAAAGGCCAGCTTTAGGATAAAGAATATCCCAAATCTGCATAGAGCCTGGTACAGAGCAGTCTTGAAGAAGTGAACAGTGGAAATGTTTAAAGGCTATGAAGAGTTGTTCAAGAGTATAAGGACATATAAGAACTATTTAATTATTTCATGCTTGAAAAATTTCCATGTTCATGTAGAGCTTGGTAGTATTTGAGTCATACAAAATGTGCCTGACACCACCACTATTTTTGTATATTTACCAAAATTATACTTTTGTTTTATTTTTCTACTCCTCGCACAGGGCATGCCCCAAAAAATAAGTAGAATGTGATACGTGATACTAATTTACACACCAGACTGTATCCAAGTCCTTGTCTCACGTTCTTATATTATAAAGGTAATAATAAAAAATATCAGTATAGATATACGTTTCAGTGAGAAAAATAATTAATGACAGGGGAATTTATCCAAAACCCTCTTAAAATCATTAGTGACTCAATCTCTAACTTAAGGTGTATACGTAATTCGAAACTATATACATGTGATGGTTATACTAACTTGCGAGAAAAAGGTGAGAGAAACAATTTAAAAATTATTCACCTACTTCCATCTTCTGTTAGTGCACCATCACGGCTTTAAAAAGGGAGAGCCAACAGATCAAGCTTTATTTGTTGTATTGGCTATTGACCATAGCTACCACTAGTTTTTAAATCCTTACATTTTTTCACGGTTTTTACTTTGATCTCATGGACTGTTGTATTGATACATGCAACAGTCTCATCTGTTGAATTTCAAGAATTAATGGAATGAAGTTGATAGATTTCAAGTACATACATTCATTTTTAACTACACTTGCCTTTAATCAAGCTAAACAAAATCATGGATACAAGAGTTCTGTTGAAGTTGAATAATAATAATATGTTTAAGTAATGATGTGAAGAAGATATCTGAAATCTTAAGGAAAATATTGGAACAACAGATGGAATATCCAACAGATTGGAGGTGTTCCAAAGGTTATTTTATTTTTCCTATGGCAATTTTATAATGGCACGACAGATGGAATATCAAACAGATTGGAGGTGTTCCGAAGGTTATTTCATTTTCCCTAGGGCAATTTTATTCATGATCATCGTTAGTTCAAAATAAAAATTGAGAAACTAAATAATTTTATGGAATTTACATTTCATGGGAGACAATACTTTAAGGGCTAATAGTGTCAAAAATACCACTTTCAGTTTACCTAGAGAAAAACCGGTGAAAGTCCACATTTTTTAGAGGTTGGGACTATCTTTAAAGTAGTGTAAATGCTGGAAAAGTAATTCAGAGCATACAGAGTCAAAAAAAGGAACTTTTTAGTAAGGATGACACAAATACTAGGCCATCTAATCATTATAAAATAAATGGATATGGAATTAGGCATTCTGCTACAGTTGAATGAACATTAAAAGTAGGTCTGTGGATATTTGAATTTTCCTTCTGGGAAGTATCAAGCAATGCCATCTCCTATTATAAAGACTCATTGTATGAGACAAAATTACCACAGTACAACATAAAAAGGAGGATCTCAATGTAAAAATAGTGATGTCTCTTAATAAATCTGCCACATAAGAACTTCTTTACAACAGGTCTCTTCATTTAGCAATCACTGAGTGGTAGTGCTTGCCAAGAGAAAGCCAGTCAGATTAGCTGGTCAAAGAAAAAAACATGAGTAGGAAATATGAATAGCAAACAGCTGCCATGCAGGAAGGATTTTGCAATTTGGATCAGGTCAAATGGAACATTTAATTTTTGCACATTAGTAGGCAATTGGCAACATGAGACATGCTGAGAACTAGCACTATTAATTGTTATTAGAATTTGAATTTTGCAGAAAAATTTTTATTTAAACTAGAGTAAATTAGCTTCATTTCATAGCCAATTATCAGACTTTTTCGAAAGTGTTTACCCCAAAAAGGAGCATTTAAAAGGTTATATGCACTGAAATCTGATTCCTTGCACATTATTATTAAATATTACTCCCTTTTAAGTTTGATTGGGACAAATTCATGAATTGTATTGTTTTAAATTTGTATAGGGAACCTTTTTAATGGGAGATTGCATTGCATCAGGAGATGGAATACTGAATGCTATGAAATGTACCCTTACCTTGAAGGATATTCATCATCCTCTTCTGGGATAACATCTCCCGCCAAAAAGAGCTCCAACCCATCATCATTATCATCGCTATCAGATGAAGAGGAAGATGCAGTGGAGGTAGATGTCAGTGATGATGTAGAAGATGATGACGAGTCCCTGAAATCTTCCAATTCATTCACCCACAAGTTCTCTCCCTCTCCAACTGTCGTCCTTTCTTCTTCCATACGAAATGCAGTCCTCAAGAAAGACCTCCTCAAGATTCCCTGTTCACTCCTTGGTGACTCCCTCCCAAGTAAACGCCTATTCACCTGAATAAGGGTCAAAACTTGATCCATATTCCGAATGTCCTCCAACTCTTGAAAGACCACAAGACCCAAACTGCGGAGACAGCTATCGCTGCTGCCCTCACTGACTGAGGATTGTCTACTCCCGCCACTTTCCTCAGATCTCCTTGATAGGTTTACATGCCTCCGGTTACCTTTCAATTCCTCGTTATTCCTTTGAATTTTCTGCTTCATTCGACGCACAAAGCTCCTCTTACAGAGGATTGGATGTTCACATTCCATTTTTTTGCGAATCAGAGTCCTAATCAAGTGCCGACAACTGTCCTGAAGACCAAGAGGCTCAAGAGGAGCTGAAAGAAAGCAATATAATAGGGTAATTATGGAAAACCAAGTGACTAAAATATATTGGGTAAAAATCAACCAAAGAGTGAGACATTCAACTTAAATGTGACAAAGATTTGCGCATAATCAAAAGATATTTGAATTTTCAGTAAATACATAGAAAACAGAGTATGAAAGGAAAATATAATTACAAATCATTTTATAGTGCCCTCTTTGCAATGCTTATTACAAACGCCTCTCATGCAGAATCAGAAGATGTATTGAGTGATAAAAGTTAAATCCATTTTAAGATGTATAACAAGGGTTATATTAGTAACATATTGTTGCACTTCAATGGCAGATAATGCACACACACAGATGAAGGGGCTTTCTTATATTCATGAAGCAAAAGCACTGCTTGATCGACTTTTCTAAGGAAAATTCTTGAAAGATTCACATTTATTTTTGAAGAGCCGTGATTAATTCATGCTTCTTACAAAACCCAAATTATAGAAAGGTACCCTTCCAAATCAACTGCAATGTTACACATATTACATCAAAACATATGTACATACATCGGGAATGTTTAGATTGTGAGGCAGAGTTGGATCACTCTAGAATAAGGATATATGAATAAATTGTGTGAAACCGAGATAGGAGTAACAGGCATTAACAACCTTGCGTCAATATGTTATATTGTCAATGTCATCAGAATTGGTAACAATATTACCAGCCAAAAATACTTACGCAATTTGATTGTTTGATTGGTATCCTTAGAATTTTGTGAATTGCTTTGAACTGGTAAGATTAAAGAAGCAAATGAAACTGGTAACACTGACACAGTTTCCCAACTGGTTTCAGAGAGACGAGTTATTTGCATCAACTGATGATTCAGAGGCATAACCAGTATTCCTCCAACCTGCAAAATTTATAAATTTAATATCTACATAGAGATATTCAATAACCACATGAAAAATAACATACTTGATAGCCATTACAAATTATTAAATAGAGTATTACCCTTGGAAATAATATCAATGCATTTTTTTGGATTTCAAAAGGTAACAGTAATTATCAAATAGGGAATGCATTAGTTTGTGCTCAGTTATGGGATGCAAAACATGAGAGAACATGTAACTAATTTTGAATGAGGTTATGCAGAGATATTAGACCAAAAGTGGCTCATTACCATGACAAAAAACATAGTTGAAAGATTCTCCATTCTCGGGATGTCACCGCGTAGGTTGTTTTTCTGACAACAGTTTCGCCCGTGTTTCAACGAGCGTCTTCAGGACGAAGTGCCGGGCCGCCAAATCCTTTTCCAGGCTCCTGATTGGCGGTAGCCATCTTCTCTGTTAAAGTTATCTTTTTCTTTTAGTATCTCGATCGATTCTCTGATAAGCCTAGGATAATATCTTCTTTCTTTGGATATTATCCTGGTCTCGTCAAATTTGATTGTATGGCCAGGTCCGCTCCACGCGTGTTCAGCAATGGCTGATAAACTGAACTGCTTGTTTCTAGTAGCCCTTTCGTGCTCTTTTAGGCATGTTTTCACTGCTCGGCATGTCTCGCCTATGTATGAACTTCCGCATGAGCACGGTATCTGATAGACTCCCTCGTGCAATTCCTTGGGAATTCTATCTTTAGGCTGTGGAAGTAGATGGGATACCTTGGTGAGGCAGTTGTATCTCGTGGCAATATTGTGCTTTCTCAGTACCCGAGATATCTTCTCACTTGTGCCGGCGATGTAGGGTATCGTGGCGTAGATCTTGGTCGTTTCCCCGTCGCTCCGTATTTCACTATGGTTGAGGCGGCGTTTCTCTTCCTTGGCGGTCCTTTTTAGGACCACGGACCTCTTATACCTGTTTTTCTGCAAGGCTGTCATTATATGTTTCTTCTCCGCAGATAACGACTCAGCATCAGAAAGTTTGTAGGCACGGTGTACTAGAGTTGCTACAAGAGAAGCCTTTTGCGCTGGATGGTGGTGCGATAATGAATTTAAATAGCGATCGGTATGAGTCGCTTTCCTGTACACTGCGTGGCCTCGGCTACCGTCTCCCTTCCTCTTTATCAAGACGTCTAAGAAGGGTATCTGTTTGTTTTATCTGTTTGAGAATAGAGAATCTTTCACCTGAACGCCGTGAAAATCTACGATCCCAAAAACCATAGTTATTTAAGATTCATCACTTCTGGGGAGACCAACGTTACGGGGATGAAATAAATTTCTCACATTACGCCTGATTTTCTTGGCAATCTTTTTTTCTTGAATGAAGCAATATTTTGCAATTTGGAGTAACTCTATTGGCACTCCTAGTTTACTCAAGACTTGACTTAAGGTAATTTCCTGAATCTGTTGATGAACTGACAAACTGAACTGTCAAAGCATAAGTGTGAAGGAAAGAAAAATTGGTATTATTTTGAATGTGCTAACCTTACCACAGAGTCAATATACAACAAAAATGCCTCATAGTTAATACTGACATAATTTCAATTGATATTCAGTTTTAACTCCAGTTAAAAGCCTTATCTACCTGAAATGCAACAAATTGATATGAAAATTTACCCAATTTACTCCAATTTGTGATGTAAAATGTGTCCCTACTCGCACCCCTATTAAAATTCAATGAATACTATGATTGGGATTGAAACAAATAAACTACATATATCCTGTAGACACTGCATTGTCGAGAATGGTCAAGAAAATTCACAACAAAATGGGCTCAATTTTTTGTGTCATCCTGGACTACTGCCTACTTGCAATTTTCTTTCAATGAATAAATATAACATACGAGCAGTAGGGAGCAGTTACACAGTGGAGAAAGAGTAAAACAGCTAGTAAACACGGCCAAGCCACAATTATGGAATAATGAGAGATGTAACTGGTCACTGCTATTGATGAACACATTTATACCTTATGCCCTCAAGGTCCTTAGTTAACTGTATGAATCCATCCTGATGAAAATCATTTACATATAAAACATATAAACTGAAAATAAAATGCATATTAACAGTAATACTATATATTTTGCAAACATACAATACATAACCATCCTTTTCAGTGCATCAAATATGACCTCCTCCCCTGATGTACAAGGTCTATTCAAAAAGTATCATGACTTTTGTGTTTTTTCAAAAAATATTTATTTATTCATGAATATCTACTTTGTCCCCTTCAAAGCTATCCCCATTAGATATAATACACTTGTGCCAACTTTTTATCCAATCCTTGAAGCACTTCAAAAATCATTTTTGTGATCTTGTTCAGCTCCTCTTTCAATGCAGTCTTTATCTCGTCAATCGTAGTGTAGGGTCATCCTTTAATGGGCCTCTTCAGTTTCGGGAACAAGAAAAAGTCACTGGGGGCCAGATCTGGGGAATACAGTGGCTGTGGCATCATTAGTGTGTTGTTTTAGGCCCAAATTTCATGCACAAGTAATGATGTGTGAGCAGGGGTGCTGTCATGGTGCAAAAGACAATTTTTATTCTTCCACAAATCCGGACATTTGTGGCAGGTTGATTCGCACAAATTGTGCATTACTTTCAGGTAATATTCCTTATTTACCGTTCTACCCTGTGGCAAGAACTCATGTTGCACCACGCCCCAAGAATTGAAGAAAATTGTAACCAAAACTTTCACATTCGACTTAACTTGGCGCACTTTTTTCGGTCTGGGCTCATGCTGCAGCTTCCATTGGGATGACTGACCTTTACTTTCCATGTTATAACCATAAACCCATGATTCGTCCCCAGTTATGACCCTCTGGAGCAAATTCCGGTAGTCGCGGACAGTCATTAGCAATGTTAATGCATTGCTGTTTTTTGTCGAAATTGAGCAATTTTGGTACGAATTCCATGGCGAACCATGTCATGCCAAAATAATTGGTAAAAATTAAATGGCACGAGCCAATTGATATGCTTAGGTCCTCAGCAACTTCTCTAGCAGTGATTCGACGATTGACCAATACTATTTTCTCTTCATCAATGTTTTCGTCTGTTGTTGAAGTGCTCGGGCATCTGGCACACTTTTCATCGTTCGGCTGTCAGGGAACATTTTTTACCACCAATAAATGTTGCTTTGGTCCAAGGTAGCTTCTCCTTATGCCACAGTAAACATTTGGAATGAGTCCACACACTTAATTTAATTTTTTACACAAAATTTGATACAGATTCTAT
This sequence comes from Hetaerina americana, assembly GCF_022747635.1. Classification (NCBI taxonomy): domain Eukaryota; kingdom Metazoa; phylum Arthropoda; class Insecta; order Odonata; family Calopterygidae; genus Hetaerina; species Hetaerina americana. The sequence continues at coordinate 97,429,552 of NW_027286763.1, forward strand.
GATCCATTTTTTGGAACAGGCAAAAATCAAAGACAAGTCAAAACAGGCACAAGCAAAACAGCTGTCAACAATTAACTGAACATTCTAAATGGCCGAACTTTTTGGCATAAGGGAGGGACATAAGTACCAACATAATGCCACAAATAAATCAAATAAACATAACCGGCAAAAATTCACGATACTTTTGGAACATACCTTTTATGCACCTAAAAAAGTTTTATTGCATTCAGCTGCTTCTGGTGCATTGCTAAATTTTGTTTTAAATTTATGAAATCAATTACGTAAGTAACATTTTGAAGACATGGCAGAGATAAAATGCATCTAAGGATAATATTACAGTGAGAATGGCTGCCTACAGAATCTCACAGATCTATAGTTCAATTACTTATGCGAGAAAAAAGGCAACTATCATAAATGACAATTCCAGCATTTCCATTGGTGATAGGCTTTACTACATAAATTAAATGGGAATGTGGTGGAAAAATATGGAGATCCAACCTCTTTTGTGATTAGGAAAGTTCCTCCATCGAAGCAATAGCTGAAGTGCCAAAATAGTTCACATTTCAAACAGTTTCACCATAACTTAAAAAAAATAAAGACTGGACTACATCATTTACCTTCAGCAGATTTTTCATGTAATTTTCATATGACTCAGGACAAGCTGCACCACAATATACCCGGTCATATTGCATAACTCCAGAATCAAGACATAGGCAATTACCTGAAAATACATTATTATGTAAGTGTAAATTTTAAGGGAATAAGGGTTATCTGATAGATTTTTTTCTAAAAATTGATTAATTTTTGGAATTTCAAAGAATTACACAAAACCAAGTGTATATTTTGAAAAAAAAAATAGAATTATAATGTTGCTAACAAAACCAGAGGAATCTGCTGTCATCAAAAATGAAGACGCTGGTGACAAAGAGCCATTCTTTTATGTATCTAGAATTACCAAAAGACTTGATAATTCACTCTGGCTCATGCTGTAGGGGCTAGTTTTGAGTGACAGCCTGAAGAAAAAACAAAGAAAACAAAAAACCTGTATTCATGAAGGTATTCTTAATATTTGATGCACAAAACAGTCATTTGAGGATGCCCATTGAAATTTTTTTCTACTATCCAAACAACTTTACTCTTTGGCCACTTCCCTAAGGCGATATTATTTGTTGAAATCACTTCACTTGGGTCAAGCTTCAATTGAATAGTTCCTCCTTTGAACTTGATGGTGGCTTCAATGGGGGTCAGGGATTTATACTAGGGTAAGCACATCCAAAAATTCCAGATCAGCAGGACTTCCAATAACTGTCAATGTCAATTTTAGGGACTTTCAGATTTGAAAAGTGGTCCGATTTCCTTGGTCCATTAATGAAAGTGGGCCTTTTTCACCAGGCAGTAGTGCGTTGAATGGGTGCTTAAACAACTATGATCATTTGGCACAACCCTAAAACCAGTAATTATAAAAGTAATTTCCATCTCAAATATGTTTATTCATTAAATTGATTGATATTACTGCCAATGGAATGGCACATAACTACACAACTTTAGAGAAATCCTCAAAGTTTTTCAAATTTTACAGGGAATATTTCAGTTTTCCAGGGTATCCCACATCTCCAAACAAGTTCATGTTTCAGCAAATATTAGTTATGTGGTACCAAATAAATATTGATAAGTGTAAGAAATGAAAAAGAATAATTGGTAGTCTCTGTGACATTGAACACATAATATAACATACTGATGTGTGCCATAAATATTATTGAAGAATTACAAAGAACTGTGAGCACTGCTGCAACAGTTTTGTCATCAGGGTCACCAACTGTTCATTCAAATGCAAGAACTTTCAGCATAAAAATTATTCACTTGGACCAGGATGACTCCAGTCAAGGTAAATGATTTTTAACCCTCTAAGTACCATGGGCTGATATAACAGCGAAAATTGCCAGCATGAATTTTAAAGTTTTGAAACATCTAGAAAAAACAGGAAGTTTTTTTGACCAATTAATGTTTTTTTTAAATTTAGCTATAGAGGTTAATTGCTAATTTTAAAATTCAGACATCGCATTAAGGTTAAATATAATTATTGCAACAAAAACAATTGGAATAACAATTGGAAAAAATAAAATAAATCATTTTTTTTGTGGCAGTCAAGTTATACAATATCGATTATATACACAAAAAACTACCATCATTATATAAATAAGTTCACTGGGAAATTAGCAAAAAAATCATTTAGAAATAATGAATATTTAATGAATTGCAAAACTTTTAATTGGCTCCTGTACAGTCATTTTCTACTTTCCCATTTTCTTTCAAACTCCGAACATTGGACTGCTTGCTTAATACTCATTTTGGGCCAGGCAAATGCCATGCACACTTTTCTCTCATTTTGTGCATACAGTTCCAGACCTAAACTTTTAATCATGTATTCCTCTGCAAAAATGCAATTTTTCCCTCTCATGCCTCGACATTGTGTTGGTTCAGCTTTTGACCCAAAAATCATTTGACCTGCAGGTATAATTACATCATTCTCTGTTTTCCTAAGGCATTTACACTCCAGGGTCTGTATGATTCATTAAGTTTATTTAAGCCTAATAATTTGTTTAGCTAGACTATTCCTTATGTAGAATGTTTGAATTGAGAACCATATGAGCAATTACACAACAACAGCTTTCTTCCAAAAATTTGCCAAGGCAAAGTCAAAACAAACTGAAGTTGATATGGCAACAATTGTCGCTTTTTTCATAGGTTAAGCTGAACTCCACAGACAGCATTAAATCAGTGTCATCACTACAAACATTATCGCCACTAATGCCATCTATTAATCTAGGTTTTTCCCCTTAATCACAATGCTTCTCTCACTGGAACAGAAAATAACTTGGTCTCTCCCACACACATTCTCTTTGCCATCTTTTTCTCTGAAAAACTCATTATCATTGCTTTGCGGTAACAGATAATTTATCAAATCTTCACATATGTTTTTTTAAAAATATTTTTGGCTGCCATTTTAGGAGAAACAAAGAGTGATTTTGTACATAACCATAATATTTTCAAGTCAGAAAATAAGGAATCCTTTTGCTCACAAAGGAAAAGCATGACTTATTCCCCTTGAACAAAACAGAGGACATTATTTTTTGTTGTCTCAGGCGTAACTTTATGGAATTTGCATAACATATTGAAATGAAATAATGGACTTTGTAATTCCACACACTTTATTTAAAAAACACAACCCAGGTTTCGACGTTGAACGTCATCACCTTATGATGACGTTCAATGTTGAAACCTGGGTCGTGTTTTTTAAATTAAGTGTGTGGAATTACAAAGTCAATTATTTCATTTCAATAGAGGACATTATCTTTGTAATAAATCTCAACATTGCCTTCTCAACCAAACTTTATCAATTAAGTAATCCTCAAGAAATTTTTTGTCACATTATCATTGTGCTAGTCTCTTTATCTATTATCATATTGAAGTGACTACCTATCATCATATTACAGCTTTCTTTGCAGCAATATGCATAAAAGCATTAAAAAAGAACAAGTTCCATGCCTTATAAAATCATTTATAATATTTAAAAAAAATAAAAAATGCATTTACGATAAAATTGAGGGTACACTTTGAAAGAGTGTATTATCTAGTTTATCAAATACCAAAATTAATAACCATCCATTAAAAATGTATTTAATTGCTTTGATTTTATATATGGTCTACAGCCGATATACTGACTTGTGGCACTTCATGCCCAAGGAGCTTATGCTAATATTGGCCTGCGGTACTAAGAAGGTTAAACCTTGAAATACATTTGAAAGATGTACTTCAAGGTGCGCATGTGAAAAATATTGACTAAGTACACCATCCTAGTCCGAAATTCTCTGATCAATGCCAGTATTGTATCTTGGAGCATCATTTGTAGAAACATTATTTTACCATAAAATGAAACCAACATTCTGAAAAATATTGATGCATGTACTGCTTCAATAATGTAATATACCTCAGAAAGAAAATAGATTCAAGCAAGAACAGTATCATTTCAGTCATGTTAAAAGTTTATCATTCTATCATTAATCAATAGGAAGTCTAAGAATCACAAGCAAAAGATAATCACTTCCTGAGAACTTAATGGTCGAGGAAATAAATGTAACATTATGTACCAAAAATCTAGACATTCTGATATATCTGCATACAGCATGAGCTAGATCTAAAGCGTGTCCTAAAACCCGAGCATTGTAAATTGTTATCAGTGGAACCATGTACATCACTGCCCACACTACAAAGAGTGAGCATTGAGGTGTTGCCTCTATTCCAGGAGTGGCCCTGCTATAAACACTAAAAAAATTAAATTCTTAAAACATATACCTCTTAAAATCCTGATATGGGCTCACCAATTTAAGCATTTATCTAGTGTCAGACTAAAATTATGAAAGTATTCCTTTAACAACAGAAGGACAATGCTCAAATTGAGAGAACCAAAATCTATTATTGAACATCCACTTTTGCAATTAGTTGATAGTTAGCTGAGGCTGGCAGAGTCCTTTATTGAACATATGTGACACACAGATATGGCTAGGCCATCAACAAATGTCATGTCTCCATCAATGGCAAAGGCAAACAATGTCACACAGACCCCTGTGGAACTTCGTTATCTAGGCTATAGTGACTAGACATGGTTTAGCTCTGCCTAAATTTCAAATTATGGCTGGTTACAAAAATTTTTATTAAAATGGGTTAATTAATCCTAAAAAACCATCTGGTGAGGCCAACTTTCTTCCTTCCACAGATCATGCAATGAGAGCCTATTTGAAGTAAAAAAAAAGTAGCCAAAATATTGTAGCTAACGGTCAATTTTTAATTTAAACTTCATATAAGGATAAATTAATTACAAAGATTTCTTGAGCAAAATTAGGCATCTTCAGGACCACATACCTCAACTGTGATGATAGTGGCATTGCCACTGCTCAATAGAACTGTAAACATGTCTAAGTCAACAGCATGTGATTTTGAGATGAATCAAATATCAAAGTTAAAAAGGAGGGGAATACACCTAATTTGCTTGGTAGGTTAGGTTGATACACTAACACTAAAGAGACGACCATTGCAGGGCATTAAGCTGGTGAAAGATACTAGCATTTGATGAGTGCAAGGTCAACTGATTCCTCAGTACCATGATCCAATATATAGGTACTTCTAATCGTCCAAATCATGGCTAGCAATATGGAAAGTGTAGAGAATGGGGAGCAAGAAGTTTTAAAGTCAAGTAGCTGACAGCAGAAAAAGATATCTACACATTTACAACAGCCTTAGTCATTTTAGGGGCTTCTTTTAAAAGTGGGGCTTTTGAGTGAAGTGGTCAAAACTAGGGGGACAAGTCCTCAACTAGGGAAAAAGTGGAAGCCTTGTACATAGATTTCTAGCTCGATTAAGCAAATTAAAGTAAGGCATGCAAGGATGTTTCCCCTAAGGGACTCTGTATGTATTTCTGTACTTGGGAATGGTTTATACAGCCTTAAATTTAGGCATTTTGGGTGCAAGCTGCATACATACGTGATAGGTCTTCTGTAAATTAAGCATGGAAAAAAATAGGTAATATATACACAGGGGTCTTGTGATTACCTACTCTGTTAGGATTTTGTGGTTGATTGTCTACTTACTGTTAAATTCTAAGAATTATTTTACTCCTGGGAGTGATGAATATAACATCAAATTGCATACAAAAATATGAAGAGCAAAAATTAAATACATGGAAGGTATAATATGAGGGACAACAGTATTAAAATTTTCCCTTTTACTTACCTATAGTAAATTTTGGCTCACAAAGCTCAAACTCATAAAGTGCATCCGAACTAACTTTAAACTCACTAAGTTTCCAGTTGGCATATCTAACAACCTCTTCATGTATCTCTACACCATGGTTGATGCCATTAGGCCCTGTAATGTGAAATACTTAGTTAATTTTACCAATAATAAATCAATGCCATTATTGTGCGAAATACTAATTAAGTAATGAATACATACATTCAATTGCGAAATTAGAATATGAGTACATATTTCCTCTCTCTGCTACTAAATCTTACCTAAAATAAGACCAACGATTGTGCTCAAATAACCAGTACCAGATCCCAGATTTAAAAAGGACTGTCCAGGACGAAGTTTCAGGTATTCCACCACCTGAATCAAATAAGGATACACTTTCAGATAAAAATATTTCAGCAACAGCATCCACAAGAAAAACTCACTATATATTTAAATATGAATAATACCAAGAACTTTGTTCGAGATTTATTACATAGTCAATAACTAACATTACACTTTAAAAATCCGTTAAAATTATGGAATGCCATCCCTTTTGAACATATTATTTAAAATGTTATGACATAAAAACATTAGTAACTTTTAGTAATATAAAAAGCTGAAACTTTTTTCAGCCATTACTAGTAGACCAGAAAGAAACTCATCAAAATTCTGGCTATTGAAAATATTACAGTCAATTATTAATCCAGGGAGCAATATGCCGGTTGCCTACCATACATTTTGAAGTTCAAATTCATTTCTATGCATCAACATGTGGGACGCAAGATTTTTTTTCCAAGTTGAGGCATTAATGCTAAAACTCTCAGTCAAAAGATCATAAAAATGTATTAATTCAGGAAGTTGAGAGAAACTTGATTGAAAATTTCATGATATATCAATGGCTAACAGTGACAGTAATAATATTTATTTCAATTTCCTGAGTTTTAAGGGTTCCAGTGGTCCAGTTCATTATAACATTCATCAATTAATAATGCACTAGTCGAGAGAAAAACTTGAATGAAAATTCCATTACTCAAATGAAAATGTTTATTACTATCATCATCAAAAATTTATTATTATTGCCAGCATGCCCTAGTGTAATTGACCAATTTCATTGGTAATGCCAAACAATTAGGTACTTATCCACATATACAGAGTACACACAAATAATACTGATAGTGTTCAATTTACCATGGTATTGTAGTTGCATTTGATAACAGTCTGTGGGAATATTTTTATATTTTCCATTTAATAAAACTAGAAGTCATTCTGTGATCATTTTTGAATCTCAAGAGAGATCGACCCATAAATGAGGGCAGTTAGAGAGGTTATCGGAATCACCACCATATGTCAACACTAGCACGAGTTTCCCAGAGAGTAAAATGTAATCCTTAATGAGTAAACACCTAATACGTCAGTGCTCTGGGAAGAGATCTGTGTTGCTGATGCCTCTCTGTTGTTGTTCCTGTATAGTGATTTGTGAAGATGGAAAAAGTTGAGATCCAGCAGTGATTAAATACTTTGATTATTACTTAAAGAAAGGTATGAATGAAAAAGAAATTCATGCCGACTATCAGAATACTTTGGGGGACCCTGCTTCTTCATATTTAACTGTTGCCAAGTGGACAAATGAGTTTATTTGGTCGGGACAGCTAAGATAATGAGCCGCATACTGGTCAGCCAAAATGTGCCCCTACCCCAGAAATGATTGCAAAAAACATAAAATGATCATGGAGGATCCCAGACTGAAAGTGCGAGAAATTGCTGAAGCTGTAGGGATGTCATCTGAAAGGGCATATCACATTAAAAGTGTGAGAAAATCATCTGCAAGATGGATGCCATGACTCTTGATGCAGGACCACAAATGTATCAGAAATATTCAAACAATGTTTCACCTGTTTTAAGAGCAACCCACAAGATTTTCTGCACCAGTTTGCGACCACCGAGGAAACTTGAGTCCACTATTATACCACAAGGACAAAACAGCAGCCAAAGCAGTGGAAACATGTTGATTCACCACCAATAAAGGCAATACAGTCGTCTGTAAAGGTGATGGCTTCAGTTTTCTGGGATGGGAAAGGGATTCTGCAGATTAATTATCTTCCCACAGGTCAAACAATTACTGGACAATACTACACTCTCATACTCTTAGACCAACTAAAAATAAAAGATATATGAAAAAAGGCCATGTTTGGCAAGGAAGAAAGCCATCTTTCATCAAGACAATGCATGCCCACACACAAGTGTCGTTGCCACGGCAAAAATATGTCAACTAAGATACAAATTGTTTCCACACCCATGTTACTCGCCTGATTTGGCTCCATCAGATTTCCATCTCTTCCCCAGGTTCAAAATTTTCCTCAGTGAAGAGAGATTCTCTTCAAACAAAGAGCTAACAGCCAAAGTAAACGGGTATTTTGCAGGTCAGAAGGAATCTAATTTTCAAGGTGGGATCAAGACATTGGAACATCGCTGTACTAAGTGAATCAGTGTACAGGGAGACTACATTGAAAAATAAAAAAGGCAAGGTTCACTGAGGTTGGTCCGAGAACTTTTCAAATTACCCTCGTATCACAGAGTAATTCCATGGAGTTCAGTTTAACTTTGTTGAACTTCATGAAGAATATGTAAATCAGCATGTTCCAGGTAATTTCAGTTAATTCCAATGTTAAGCAGTCAAATAACCACAGTAATTAATAATCTTTAAGATTGTTGGGAAGATGTTTTAATCGAGTGTTTAGCCAAGTTTCACAGCAACAAAGCAGAATTTTTGTGCTGCTTCATAACCATGGATGAATTAAGGGTCCATTTCTTCACACCCTAGACAAAAGAACAATCAAAACAATGGATTGCAAAGGGAGAACCGCCTCCAAAGAAGGCAAAGACCGTTTCATCTGTAGGCAAAGTCATGGCATCGGTTTTTTGGGATGCGCATGGGACAATTTTCATTGACCATCTTGAAAAAGGAAAAACTATTAACGGCGAGTATTATGCGAACTTATTGCTAAGTTTGAAAAAAGCAATCCAGCAAAAGCGGCTTCATTTGGCTAAGAAGAAAGTGTTGTTTCATCAAGGCAATGCACCAGCTCACAAATCCGTTATTGCAATGGCTAAAATTCATGAATTCAAGTTTGAATTGCCACCTCATGAACCTTATTCACCAGATTTATCCCCTTTGAATTGTTTTCTGTCCCCAAACTTGAAAAAATGGCTCAGTGGTGAATGATTTTCCAACAGTGAAGAAGTGATGTCGGCAGTTCATGGCTATTTTGAGGAGCAAGACAGTTCTTATTATAAAAAGGGTATTGAACTTCTTGGACATCACTGGGAAACGTTCATAGAGATGATGTTGAAAAATAAATATATTTTTTTCCCAAAATTTAAGTGTTTTCTTTGTAGGGTCAAGTATTTCTGGGATCACCCTCGTAAGCAAGATTGGGGGCCACCGAGCTGAAAACATTACCCATGGCACTAAATTATTGATAGAAGCCTCCACAAAAATTTAATAATAATTCATTATTAAAAGCACAATTTACTAAACCTGGACTCAAATTAATACTAGAAGTTAGCCTCCACAGCCACATTGGACACATCTTCTTTAGAGAGTAGGCCAAAGGCCAGAATTTTCTCCACCGTTCCCCATTCCTTGAGAATCCTGCCTCTAAACAAGTAAATACCTACCCTTAATGGTGCAAATGACCCTGGCTGTTGCTTGGCTCTCTTAATAGCTAAGAGGGTGTGAGCTACTGGCTGTGAGTTTGTAAGGTGCCAATTCTATAGAAAATATTTATTTTTGTGGAACTCAAAACTGATATTTTGGTTAACTAGTACTGTCCGAGGTCAAGTGGCCACTGGACCATGGGTAGTACTTTGCTACTGTTGTCTTCTTATTGCCAAGCTCTAACTTCTGTTGATGGTCACCTAGTTGACTGAAATATCGATGCAGAATTACACAAAAAAATCAACATTGGCTAAAGATTGACACCTTACAAGAGCCTACTACCCGATATTATAGCATTTAATATTTTTATTTTATATCACAATGATTCATTTCATTATATATTTCAAGATTTACTTTTGCTTGTTTTCTTTACTTCAACTTATACTCACGCCAAAAACCTTATGTAGGATATTTTGAGATAAGAATCAGAATTAAACTCATACTATCCAATAATCAAAAATATATAGTAGCAAAACTCAGGAAATTACATGTCTGCAGAATTTTCACATGATTACAGATTTAACCTAACAGGTAAATTAACTATAGTTTTTGGGGCTTTGATGTGTAATACTCCATGACAAATATTATGCTAATTAGAATTTCAGGAGTCTATATGGATGAAGCTGGGAAGCTTCCTCATGATCAGCCTGTGTTCATCCAAAAACTAAGTTAAACGATAGACTAACAACAATAATAATCCCCCTCTGATACAATCATAATATGATCACAGAATTGTGATGGTATTGTACAGACTTAACACATTCACCATGCAACTCAATTAATTAGGAGCTTATGCATGAGAGTATTATCTTATTTCCAACATTTTTGTTACTTTGAAACACTGTGCTCAAGACAGATGTAACAATATAGAGCAGAATTCATCAGGATTCCCTACTATCCCTCTAGTATAATAAGGTCCACTTAAATAATGAAACATTTTATCAAAGTGTGTGTATTAATACAAAGTAATTTTATTAATTTTTTTAAATATGAGAGGAAATTAATCACTTTGATAAGTTTTCACTTTGATATATGACTTTCTTGATGGTTCTGACAATGTCATTTGCAATCAAATTACAGCATAAGCAAAACACAGGAAGTTATTCTCCAATTTTCCATGCATGCATGCATAGCTCCATTTCCCCTAAGCTACTGTCACTGTAAACACCCTTATTTACAGAATTCTACTGGTAGGGTAGGTTTTTGGGAGATCTGGTGGTTATGTGCTGCTATTAGTCCTGTCTAACAAGACATTAAATACCACATGATATAATAAACCATTGTTTAGCTCCACTTATAATGAGAGAGTTTATCTTTTTAATTCCACAGAATGTTATTTAGACACTAACAGGGTTTCTACACTAAAGGTTATTACTAGGGGAGGTAATATGTGATCATTAGTTCCACTTACTGTCTACCTCCCTTCATTTCACTCAACATCCACCCTCCATATTTTCATTATATCCTCTACTCCATCTAGCCAACTCATCAAATCTTTTCCCTCCTTTATTCTTCAACACATCATTGCCTCTCAATACCTCAGGAAATACTTTTCTTGTCTTATTGAATTTCTCACAACCACCAACTCTCCTACCCTACCATGCCTAGTAGTACATTCATTTGCATTCCTTCCATCTATTTTATTTTTTCCATTCTTCTCAACACCTACAACTCAAAAGCTACTAATCTGCAACAATCCTCTTGCTTCAATTGCAATGTTCCAGGGCCATAATGCCCTCCATATTTAAGTGTTTAATAATCTGCCATTTACATATTTATTTCCTTTTCATCTACTCCCCACTTTATGTGAAAAAATCTTCACCTAACGTCATTATCTTAATGCTCTCACTACTTGGCTCATTAAATAGGTGAAGTTTTCTACCCACTCCAGTATGTGACCTCCACCTTTAATATTTATATCCAAAATATTTTAAATACATACATAAACAATAGCTAGTCAGTTACATATGATGTTTTTTCTCCCACTGAGTAGGCTCTTTCATTTTAGTCCATTGACAAGGAGTCCCTGCAGAAAATGAGAACATGCAGTCTAATGTGGGCTTTATCTCTGGAAAAAACTTGCTTTTATATTGTCATTATAATTAGACGGATCTGCAGGTGGTGTCAGTCAGAGTGGGCAGCACAAACCTTTGTGTACGGGGTGTGGTGATAAGTTCATTCCTACTTCAACTATTAAAATATATTTAAAACTTAATCATCAATTCCAACTATAACATGCAAATCATTATGAATTGGGATCGGCACTTCCGGTTGTAAGTAAACGTAAGTAGATACAACTCCATGACACCTCTATAAAGGTATTAGTTAACTGCCCTGCAACATAGATATATATGCAGGGTGCAATTGTGTTCACTTGCTATCATCTAAACTTTGTGTACTTGGCGAAATTCATACTTGAAGTTTCACTTAAGACCTAAACAAGTGTAGAAGGTAAAGGAATATATGAGAAGGTATTGAATATATTAGAAGATCAAAAGAATGCATAGGAGTAGACAGGAAAAATCTTTTTTATAAAAAAGAATCAGATGGATTTGACATGAAATGAGACAATTTTAGGTAATATAATGCAAGGCACCATGAAATATGGAAGGACGGATAGACTAAGCTTACCAATTTAATGAAATACAGGCAACAAAAGGTATTAGGGTATATTTTAACGAGCAACAACAAATTTGATACGCATAATGAACTTAACTACTGAGCAACTGCTTGATGTATGCTTATGTTCAAACACCATGTTTATATCCTAACAATATGCCAAAAGACCTGCGGGATGGATGCTGTTGATGATTAAACTGCACACCATCTTTTAATTTACAACTTTAATGGTTTCATGCAACTGACTACGTCACTTTACTCGCAATAAGTCATAGATGATGAAGAAATCTACAAACTAAAAGTTCCATGAAAATAACGAAGCTGTTCTAAATGCAGTAAATAATTCACCTCACAGTAGACACAGGGTGCTGACAAGTGCAGTAGACCAAATTTCCATGCCATGTCCCGGTAGGCGGCTTTTCTCCTTTCAGCATCAGCTAAATGACGAAATATATTCATAAGTTAAAGGTTTCACCAAAAAAGTAACAAGACTTGGCGATCGTTTCTCATATTTGTTGAGAAAATAATCATCAAACAAGATGTCCTAACCATAGAGCACGAATGAATTTACTGGGGAGATGACTGACTTTTACCTTCGTATGTCCCTCCATCACGATCTTCCGCGACGATTGGAGGGGTTTCCGTGTAGTAATGACCACGGTCCACAGCACGAAAAATTCTTTCAACTAATCTACTACGAATGTATCCTGCGTTAGCTAGACGATCAACTAAATCATCATTATCAACGCCAGAACTAACTGCACCCCCCATAATTAAGCGTTTGACAATTTTTGAAGATTCGTAAATCTTTAAACAAAAGAGCTCATTTCATTGCAGTAATTAGGGGCTAAGTCTCGTAGCAAGAATTCTTGATAACGTTTAAAGCTCAACGGTAAGTGCTTAGGATAGTTAAAGTCCCTCAATACTACACATAAAAAATGCACCGAAAAGATACACCTAGACTTCAGGAAAACAACATTGCACATTTGTATAATACGCAAACAATACAGTGGCTCATGGGTTTACAAAACAAGATGGAGATTACACAACTGCAGTAAGGGACTGATACATTAACAGTAAGGTACTACCACTGACAGTCGATACATTAGTTAGGTGAATAAGTAATTATTGGTGTTAAGTGAACACCATATTATATAATTAACCCTCAACATTAAACTTGGTTCCCAAATGTGGCTTCGAGCGTCGCTTAATCAGCTGACCTAACCCATTCGGGAATATCGGAAGTCGCCAGTGATTTGTTTTCACTTTAAGTTAGACACTTAATTTCAACTTTTTGAATACAATTATTATTATTATTATTACCTTTTATTTGCCCAGAGATCACAATACAAAAATACCAGGTGGGTGAAGTATGTACATGATATAAGGCACGTCAATGAGGAGCAAAGACACAGGCTCAGTTAAGATACATAAAAGAATAGATGCTCATAGTTACATAAGTGTTTGGTACAAACCCATGAACATCGGCTGTAACATGCACATACAATATCAAATTCAGAAAAATCATTGATCACAAACATGAATCAGACCATTACCATTGCTAGAAACTAAAAGTATGAACTTACTGGTCGGGAATATTGTTGAGATATTCATCAACCGAGTAAAACATATTGCGTTGTAGATATCTTTTTAGTTTATGCCTGAATACGGCAGTTCCCTGTGTATCCTTGATACTTTTGGGTAGTTTGTTAAATAATCTGATGCCCATTTCATTGGGTCCTAATTTCAATGCTTTAGTTCTTATATTCCCATAATGGAAGTCATTCCTGCCTCTGGTGTAATGATGATGATAGGCAGAGTTAAGAGAATAGTTGCCGATGTTATTTTTTATATATAGAATTAAAAACATAATGTAGATGCATGGGAGTGGTAGCAAATTTAATTCATGGAAAATAGGCCTTGATGGAGCATTGTAAGGTTTCCTGGCGATGATTCTAATAGCTTTCTTTTGCATTTTAAAGATGGTTTGAGAAATAGCAGCTGATCCCCATAATATTATACTGTAGGTTATATTTGAGTAAATTTCCCCATAGTACAAATTGAGTAGTACAGTTTTACTTGTAGTTTCATACAGGTGTCTTAATAAGTAGCAAGTTGAACTGAGCTTGTGTTGGAGGGCTTTTACATGAGTATCCCAAGAAATATTTGCACATAGAGAAATACCTAGAAATTTGCATTCTGTCACACGCTCAATTGATAGGTCATTGATTTTTACCAGCAGATCATCTGATATGTTCTTATTGTGTGTAAAGTTTACTATTTTACTTTTATTTACATTTAAGTCTAGAAGGTTGTCTGTACACCACTTGTTTATAGCAAGTGTGACAGACTTAGCTTTTTCCACAAGGCTGGGATATGTTTGTGTTGATATTATTATATTAGTGTCGTCAGCGTACAACACTGGTATTATTCCATCATTATTTGGTAAGCAGTTAGGTAGGTCATTGATGTAAATCAGAAAGAGGAGTGGCCCAAGGGTTGAGCCTTGTGGAACACCTTTGTTAACTTGGTATGCTTCGGATGAATATTTTGACCCATCAACTGATAACACTACTTTTTGAGTGCGATTATGAATAAAGGACTTCAACCAGTTTAAAGGACTTCCTCTAATTCCTATTCTATTGAGTTTAATTAGTAGTCTATTGTGGTTTACATTATCAAAAGCCTTTGACAAGTCAAAAAACATTCCAAGAGTTTTGCGTTTAGCATCTAATGAATTAAGTATGCTGTCGATTGCCTGACATATGGCAGTTGTGGTAGACCTTTCCGATCTAAATCCATGCTGAGAATTAGAAAGTAGGAAGTTTTTTTCGAGATAAGATGCTATTTGCATATACATGGCTTTTTCGAATATTTTAGCAAATGTATTTTGGACGGCTATTGGTCTGTAGTTATTCAAATCATTTACACAGCCATGGTTTTTATAAATAGGCACTACTTTTGATTCTTTTAATTGGGATGGGAAAATCCCTTGTATCAAAGATTCATTAATTAAAAATAAAAGGGGTGCTTTTATGGCTTCAAAACAATGATGAACAACTTTACCAGGAATTTCATCTGGGCCAGTACTGGATTTGTTTCTGAGTGAGGAGACAATAGTTTTTAGATTGGTTTCAGAACAGGGCTTGGCAAACATTGACGATGGTGCATTTGCTAAAAGCACATTGGCTGGAGAAGTAGTTAGGCAAGGAGCTGATACGTAGTATTTGTTAAATTTATTAGCTAGAGATGAATAGCTAATGGCAGTGTTATTTTCAGGGTTACAAAGTTTTGGGAGAGTGAGTTGTGGATTTTTCTTACCTCTACAGTCATTAATTATTTCCCATGCAGTTTTGGACTTGTTATTGGAATTAAGTAACTTATTATCATTATAGGTTCTTTTCGTGGTAGAAATCAGTTTACGGTAATACTTTTGAAATTCCTTATAGAGTAACCTTTGTTCATGATTGTTTGAACTTTTACTGGAGATAGCAAGTTTTTTAAGGATAGTTGAGTAATAACGGATCTCATCAGTTAGCCATGGCTTACATTTAGTTCTATGAAATATTTTATGATGTGTTACTGGGAAACACATTTCAAAATTGTGTTTGAAAATTGAATAAAAGTAATTGAAACCTTCGTCTACTGACTTAAGGTCATAGACATTGTCCCAGTTTTGGGACTGAAGAAGGAGCAGAAAATGCTGCATATTTCCATGAGTGAGAGACCGCCTTGGGTAAGTTTTATCATTTGGACTATCCATTGGTTGGTTAGTATCGATACTTATTTTCACCATGCAATGGTCTGTTATACCTAGGTCGCAAACAGTTGTGACTACTTTTTCATGGTTAAAGTTGGTCACAGCGTAATCAATTAGGGTGGCAGATGTGGGAGTGACTCTGGTAGGATTATTGTTAAAACATTCCATGCCATAAGTTTTGAACAGATTCAACAATTCTGATCTGTGAGGGGAGTCAACTAAGAGATTACAGTTGAGATCGCCGTTCAGCACGAGTATCCTGTTGCTTGCATATAAGGAGCAAATGAGTTGGTCCAGTTTTTTAATGAATGAATGAAAATCACCAGTTGGTGATCTATAGATGGAGATGAGCACAAGCAATCCCACTGGAGTTTCATGGAAACACATTGCACATTCAAAGGTTTTTTCTTCCTTCACAGGCACGTGAACTGAGTTAATAGTCCCCTTTATTCTGCTATGCACGAAAATGGCCACACCTCCATTTTTATACGTGGCCCGGCAGAATGACGACACTAGGGAGTAATTTGAGAGTGAAATAACCTTAAGTTCTTCGTATTTTAACCAATGCTCTGTAATACACAAAAAGTCTGGTTCACACTCGTTCATAGCCACTTCAAGCAGGTTTACTTTGTTCCTAAGGCACTGAATATTTACTTGCGCGATTGTTAATGGCTGTCTAACTTTGACTAACCCTTTGCGGAGGTCAGGCGGGCCTTCAGAAAAAAAAACCTACTGACACAAACATGTTTCGGCCAAAAGTCGGGACTTTCCACGACATCTTTTAAGTCTTCACCGACCGATACACGAAAAGAGGTATAGGTGCCTCTAGATACCTTTAACTGCTCGATCTCAAAGCACTTGCCAGGTATTTTACTTGATACATACTTTTTAACTGCTTCGATTGACGTGTCTTCTTTGAATCAATCAATCTCTAACGAAGTGTAATAATGCAGCGCGCACATAATGAACGGTGAGCAACCTGATCTAAAAACTTCAGAAATATTATGTTTATATGCACTCAATGCGATAGCATTGAACCCAACTCAAGGTTGCTTTATAATTAAATTAATTTCGACAATTGAATAATTTGCCCAGAATTGCATGGCATATTTTCAGCACCCAATATCCCTAATTGAAAAGCACTCGAATATAGCATGAGCATTATTATTTAATTAGGTTAATATTTCCAATGTCCTACCTGTTAGTTTTTAATGTATAGAGTATTCATGCCACTTAATGTATCCTCATTTGTGTATCCCAATAAAAGTGCGCACTAATTTCAAGTACCAAACAACCTCCCTCTCCCTCGGCTGATGACTAGGTTCACCAACTGCCAAGTTCATTAAGCACCTGTCGCAACCTAATATAGGTACTTTTAATTAAAGGAATGGAACGGGAGGCAAGTAAGCATACTATCACTATTAAATTTAAGTAAAAGGCAGCAGGCGATTCGCATAAAGTACCAAGTTACAGGAGGTCTAAGAGGCCAGATTCCTTCAAAATTGCCACTCTTCATCAAATGAAATCTTAATTATTGCCTAGTGTAGGAACTAGGTCTCCCTCAGTATGTAGCCTACTGCATGCGTTGGGTTGGGGTGTACTATTTCTAAATACAATTATTTTATCTGTCACCTTGACGATATAGGGAAAGCTTTATGAACAAAAATGGCAGTCAGGTCCATCTTCTGTGACCAGCAACTTTGCTGGATTTTGCTGCATCCAGTAATTAACTGGTTTTAACTAATAGAATTGAAATGGAAAGTGCTGGGTAGGGTAGTAAGACAGGAATATCTTTTACCGTCCGTTCTTTTGGATACTCTCGTCTCTGTGGAGGAAATGGGAGACATGGGAAGAGCTGGAGGTAGTAGTGAAAGTAATTGGGAAACTTTTCAAATCAAAAGAGTTGCTGGTTTTCAAATGTTAGTTAGCCATTCAGCCAAAGGGTTAGAGCCATTAAAAAGTGCAATTCAGAGTCAGTCTGATAAGTGTAGAATGAGAATTTATTATAAAAAACAATGGAAATGAGATTCTAAACTAAAATCCACACTATACCCAACAAGCATCCACAACGGCATGTGGGATGGTAGGCCACCTTCCATTCACGCACAGTCTGTCTAATGAACCCTAGCTTCTTTAAGGCTGACTCCCATATTTTTCTTATGTGTATGACCCATGAAAGGTTTGAATTTACTTCTGTGACATCTACAACTACATCCTATTGATGATTACTTTTTGTTTATGGTTGGATAAGAAGTCCTACATTCAGTTGGTTGCTTTCTCATAGCATCTTAGTTTGTATAAAACTTTCTCATGAGGGACCTTGGTGAAGGCTTTCTAGCAGTCTAAAAACGAAGTATCAACTAGTGAATCCCCTTCTGCCGATTTCAAGATGTCATCAATTAAAAGGCCCAATCATGTATCATATTATCTGATTTTCCTAAACCTGTGCCGGTTACCGTGGAGTATGTTTCTACCATCAAGAAAGCCCCAGCCCATTATAGCGCTGAAAATAATAAGTTATTGGATTTTTCAGGATATCAATGTCAAAGAAATTGGTCTGTAATCACTGGGGTCCCCCATGTCAACACATTTGAAGAGTGCAGTGATATAAGCCAGCTTCCAGTCATGATATGCTAAACATTCTGCTATCGATTTATAAAAACTGTTTAAATATCATATGATATCTTCAGTAAGTTCCTCGAGAATTCTGGTAGGGATTTCTTTCAGAATAAAAGCTTTGTTTGCTTTTATATTTCTGTGATGTTTTTCTCCTCCTTCCTGGAGAAATTATAATACCTCGCTCACAAATCTTCAAATACATGGGGGACTTTGCTTCATACACTAACGTTTATACTGTAAATGATCTGAAAGAAATTGTTAAGTAATTGGTGGGTATGCTGTAAGAATTAGATTGAGAGCCCCTAGACCTACAAAGAGAACAGGTTAGAATGACTTTTAGAAAAGTACAGAGCACCTGTGTTTATAAGTGGCACCATGATGGCCAATGTGGAGTCAATAATTATAGCTCAATATTACATTGACAGATTGAATCTCCAAGATAAAGCAAGAGAGACAGATGCCATCAATAATAGGTTTAAGTACTCTCTTGCCCTTTTTATAATAAACAATCTTAACAAAATTGTACCCAAAGATACCCAAAGCTTTATGTGAAAAGCTATATTTAATGATTTAGTCAAACTCATTTCTGCATGATGTAGATAGGAATGTATAAATTTAAATGTACACGCATTAAGTATATGTGCAGTATATCTCCAAAATTATGCACAAGTCTATATATATGCAAGCATGGCAGCACCTTGACAACACATGCCATTGTGGTGACCTGTGGGACATTGTGTAGACTCAATAGAGAGTATGTTTATAATATAATTTAACTGGTAGAGATGGTAGTTATTATAATTTCACCTTGAAGGAAACACCTTTTAATGAGTGGCGGTTGGAATGCTATAGCAAATCAAAGAGAGAGATGGGACTGAGTTAGGGGAGTATTATTTCGCAAAAAGAGATGACCATAAAAACTAAGCAGATACTTTTGCCATACAAAGGGCTTAATGCTGACAATTTGTTCCAATAGCATCAGAGTTAGAGTTGCACATAGAATTGGCTACAAGAAACCAACAATACAATACTTATTAAAATGTACTATAGTGGGACATAGCTTTAATTATGTTACATACATTTTCCCACGATCCCAAGTGGGATGCAGATTCAGATTATAGTTTCTTTGTAAATGATACCTAAAACTTAAAATTCTATAAAGTTAAAAAGGGAAAGAGATAGTAAAATTGGAATTATATTACTCTATTTATTGACTAGCTGAGATGAAAACCTTGGAAAAAATATAATTTCCTGATAAATGAGGGCATTCTTCTATTTTATTTTATTTCTGGACTTAAACTTAATTTTTCTGAGTCATATATGTAAGTGCATAAAATTTGAGGCAAGGAAATAAAATATGTTAGCAAAAATTAATGTATTGGCCATGAAGTATGTAAGCGTAATCGAAATTAAAAACTTAATTCAATACCACATTATGTTGTGCCAAAATTATATAACTGAAGTAAATCACAATCGGCTGAGCATTTCATCATTTTGTGACCACGCAAGTGATCAAACTACTAATTACACAAACGAGACTAGCACAGGGGCAACGGAGCCTCTTACAAGGCTTTGTGAGACGGGAAACCATGAAGGGGGAGGCCGAGATACGATACAAAGGAAAGAGAAAGTTAACGAGTTGACTACATGGATATGGCCATTAGATTTTCAGTGCCGTTCCAATGGTGTTTCATTCTAGGCGTATTCATATGCTCACGGAGCAGATACGGAACACAATTCTACGTGCTACCCGTGGTTGAGAGGAGGAGAGTGGAAAATTTGTTTGCATAGCTTCGTCCTGACCACTTCTCAAATGTTATGAGTCAGACGTCATTATTTACCGACCCAAACCCGTACTAAGAGACGGACGATTATTGGCCTTTCTGCCTAGGGAGAGAATCGTGGATGGCGGTCAGAAGTCATTAGTGCTGACGAGCGATTTCTGGTTGCTCAGAGACGGATGGATAACCGGGGCGAGTGCCTGACTTGACGTATATCGGCGAAAGAAACATTTTTTGTTGTCATTAACTATCTAAAATGCCAAAATACACGAAAATGACTCAAAATTCTGTTTGCTCGCGAATGAAAACAAACTTCTAGGCTTATTATTAACGAATATCAATGGCGGTTCCAGAAGATGACCACCTTTCATTAAGTGCAACTTGAGGAAAGTTGATACCGAGAAAAGTTTTCCGTATCGCGAAGAATCGCTATAAGCGAGCAGAATGCGTCACGATAATATTGGGGAGTTTGGATGCCCGAAGTATGATAACATACAAATCGTTCGAGTTTTACGGTCTACACAGAGGGAGTAATTTTAGCCTCGTGCTATATTGGTAGTCGGGATTACAACGAAAAATTAAGGGAAATTTAACATCGAGCATAGCAATTAAAGGAATCGTTTTTTGTCAGGAAAATTTGTGCCAACAACATTAAGATTTGTCACGTTCGGCAATTCGATGTACCGAAAAACTGTACGGAGAGCCAAATAAACTAATTCCTAATGACTGGTGACCATACACCCCTTAATATAATAGAATTAGAAAAATTAATAGTAGAACAGATAGATTTAAGATGTTATTTTTTCCACGAACGATAGGGGATCATAATAACATTGTTCGACCGCGGTAGGGTCATGTTCGGGTAAAATTATTCTGGTGCGTATTCACCCCCTGCCACACACCTTAGCGGTGGCTTGCAGGGTATGTATAAACGAATAAATAAAAAAAGAAATAAACTTATAATTCTGCACGCATGGCTGATGCCCTAACACTTCCCGCCACATGCTCTTGTGGTGGTTTGCCGGGTATTGTGTAAAAGTACGTGTATTTCTATATCCAAGCAAACTTTGCTTCGATATTTCATGATTAACATGCTAGTAGGAGAACATAAAAAGGATGTTTTTCGATTTTCACGTTCCCGTGTCTCATTTCTGGGCTAGGTGTGGCTGAAGTATTTTACTTCTCTGCGCACGCCTGGGAACAACTATACTCTCTACAAATTGTTTACGAAAATGTGACATGTGACCCCGTGCTATTCACATCCAAAATATTAACTCAATCATTTCCCAATGTCCTCCGGGGATAAAATCACAAGCGCAAGTGGGTAACGTCAGATGGATTGAACAAATTCCTTTAATTTTACCATATTAGGAATTAAATATAGGAAATACCGACTTTTTTGTTGTACCCCGGGTTTCAGGTTGTAAAATTGAAGATTGTGGGTGAAGTGCGCCAACCTGAAGTTACGGGCGCCTTTTTTTGGCGGAGAATAACTTTGATGAATGCACTTTCTACATCTACAAAATGTCCCGCGAACAACCGCAAGGACGAGTGGCTTCACCTAAAATGCTTCTTCCTCCCAAAATAACTACCTCCCTAGGGGCCTAGTACCTCCTTTATCTTTTCCCTGACATCATTTTTTATTCTTCCTTAGTATTCCCCCCTCGCACCGTCCTTCCTGAAGGCATCGTGTTGGGAGCTTCGAACCACATTCTCTGTGGAGGCATAAAATAGGATAAAAAGACAGGGTAGTAAACTTGACGTCCCCAAATCTTTCAGTGTATAAGCAGATAAACTGAGAAGCGCTCATTCAGACTAAGATTGATACTATAATTTAATCATTACCAAACGAAGCATTGCAACTTATATACTTGATCAGAAACTTCACAGGATGCCACTCGCAATTTCTTGGGTATAAATAGTTTAACTTTGCATACATTTTCACTGATCTCATACTTTTGACTGGCAACTCCCTTCCTGCATGACTGAGTAGGGCTGAAATGCATATAATGTAGAGCATGTTAAAACGATCTCTAACTGTCTTTCCTTGTACTTTCAACCTCCCCATTTCACACCACATCCCTCTCCACTCACTCGGTCTGCTGCCAACAGTAGGGTACCACATTTTCTACCTGTGGCTGAAAGGCGGTGAGCTCAAGTTGCATGGTTGTACCTTGATAAATTTTTCCCCTTATTTCTTGTCAGTTCTGCATCATCTGTCTTGGTATGGTGGTGGTCTAGAGTATAAGTGGTTACATTCATTCATATTACTATCTCCTCCAATCAAAAATATCTGAAATTGAAACTGGTAAAATAGTAGGAATTTATATTGACACAAAACTTAACTGGGAGACCCATATCAGTCAGGTCTGTAATAAACTGAGTAGAGCTGTCTATATGTTAAGAAAGCTCAACTTTCTCATTTCAAATGAATATCGTTCAACACTTAACCATGCCTTCTTTCAAAGCCATTTCAATTACGCTGTCGAGTTACGAGGTCATTCCCTACTTGTTAAAAACTCTTGTTACTTAGAAAGAGAGCTATTCACTCTCTTGCCAATTACCACCATGTGATAACTGCAAGCCTTTTTTTTTTATTAGGAATGGAATCATAACTGTATTTAGTATATATATATTTAAGGCTCTGGTTGATGTGAAAGCTAATCTAGAAACTTACCAATTAAGATCTCATATCCATAACTATTCCACAAGGGGTAAAGCAAATCTAAATACTATTTATTGTAGATAATCATCAACTCACAACACATTTCATAATGCGAACATTTGACTGCATAACCGTCTGCCTAATCAGTCAATCGGACTATATCCTGAATTACAAGAATTGGGTATATACCTGGTTACTTGCTAACCCACTTTACTCATCTGATGTATTCTTTTGTGACAATCTTCATCACATTTAAGAACTTATGATTATATATTAAGTGATATTTATATTGAAGACATTTAATATGGTTGTACCATTTATCAAAATGAATAAAGTATAATCATACCTGAGAACTTCTGACATGGGTACAATTAACAGTTGTTTAAAACTATTTTTTCTCCTAACTAATATATGTGCAACACTATGAATGTCCTTTTCAAAATTTTAATTGTATGTTTTTTCCCTTTTCTTTATCACTTAAACACCATCTCTCCACTTCATCCCTTACCAATTCCACCTGGTGTTTGCACCCCCAGCCACACTCCTTTTTGATGAATCGTGGGTATTTGTGCAGATGTAGATGAAGTTTATCTACCCAATTACTGCTTTTATGATTGGATTTCAAAGGGATACTAGATTTCAAATTAGATTTTGCATGACAAAAACCTGCATAATACCAACAGAGTCAGATTATAATGGTCACTCAAGATAGATAGGTGCAGTACATCTCAAATATTAGAGGATCTTAGTTGGGAATCACTCACAGAGCAAAGGTTTTCTCTTGTCCTTTTCCAATCCTTGAATTAATGTTTTCTGCCATGAAACCCAAATACTTGCTGCATAATTCTAATGTGACTTAAATAATGCAGGATAATCAAAAAACCTTATCTCTTACCTTTTCATTTCTTTTACTTGAAATCCGCATAATGAACCCTAACTTCTCTAGGGCTATCCTGAAAATTCTGCAAGAGTGTTCCCAATGAAAGATTTGATGTCATATTAACACTCAAGTAGCTTAACTCATTCTCATCTATTTAGATAGATAGATAGTTTATTCGCCATAGAACAATACATAATTGTATGGGCTTCGTCAAAAATTCAATTACATCAATTGTATACAGGTTCTTAGGAATAATAATGTACATGACATATATGAGTATTAAGGATTTAAAAAAGTTGAATTTCCTACATTGGCTCTTTCTGTGTACTCTTGGACGCTATAAAAAACATTATCTAAAAAGAAATGTTTTAACATTTTTTTGAATTTATTTTCTTGGGGGAGTATTCGTTTTAACTCTTCAGGAAGCCGATTAAACAGTAGTCTTCCTGAAACTTCTGGGGTTTTTTTTAGTACTGCTACTCTGCAATGGCCATTATGAAGATTTTCCTTTCCCCTGGTGTCGTACTTGTGAACGTCCCTATTTCTGATCAGTGAAGGTGTTTTCGTGCAGGCATACAATATCACATTATACATATATATACTGGGAATGGTCATGATTTTGTGACATTTGAAATACTCCCTGCAGGATTTTCTTGCATTTAGTTTAAATATAACCCTTAACGCACGTTTTTGAAGTGTGAGTATTCTATTGATGTTTCCATGTGCTGAACTCCCCCAGCAGACAATGCCATATCGAGCTATGGACTCAAATATACCATGATATACTGGGATTAATACTTCTGTATTACAATAGTTGGCAAGATTTTTTAAAAGGAATAGGGCTGAACATAATTTTTTACTACATTTTTCCATTTGAAACCTCCAGCTTAACTTGTTGTCTATTTCTAAACCCAATAAAGTGATATGTTCTAACTCAGAGATCAATTGGTTTTCTATTTCTACAGAAATATTTGACTGAAGGTCTCTATTACTAAATACCAAGTAAACTGTTTTTCTTGCATTTAGTTGTAAATTATTTACATGCAGCCATTGAGCGACTGAATTCGCCATAGCATACATGTCTATTTCTAATTGAGATGATTTAGTATGACCTGCTATTAGACTTATGTCATCTGCATAAAGCACCACGTTATTATTCTCTGGAGAGATTATAGCTTTTTCAATGTCGTTCACATACACCAGGAAAAGTAAAGGCCCTAATACAGAACCTTGTGGAACACCATATTTAATAGTTTTCATTTTTGATTTGTAGTTAGCACCATTTTTTCCAACAATTTCTACATACTGTTTCCTATTTTCCAAAAAAGATGTAAGCCAATGATGAGCTACTCCCCTGATACCATAATGTTCTAGTTTAGTTAAAAGAATGCTAGATTTTACAGAATCAAAGGCTTTTGATAGATCCATGTTAACCCCTATAACATGCTTTTTTTCACTTAAAGCTTAGGCAATTTTGGTGACATAATCACTGCATGCAGTTTCTACACTTTTATTTTTTGTGAAGCCATGCTGTGACTGAGAAAGAACTTTATTTTTTATGAGGAATTTTAATAGTCTTTCTTCCATCAATTTTTCAAGTATTTTTGAAATACATGAAATTAGTGAGATTGGCCTGTAATTATTCAGTTGGTCTTTGGCTCCCTTTTTGTGTAGTGGAATAACTTTGGTTATTTTTAATTCTTCAGGAAATTGCCCAGTTAGAAACGATTCATTGGCTATATTGGTAATAGGTAAAGTGAAGGATTCTTGACAAAGTTTTATTAGATAATTTGATATGCCATCATGCCCACTGGATTTTTTGTTTTTTAGTTTCTTGATTACATTTCTGACTTCATTTTCTGTGGTGGGATTTAAGTAAATTGATTCACTAATGTCTAATGTACATTAATTTTTCTATGCTATCATTTAGAATGTTTTTCTGCGCTGTTGCTTCGCCAATGATATCTACGAAGAAATTATTGAATTCATTTGCCACATTTTGAGGATCTCTAATTTCTTTTCCATCAATTGTTATTGAGAAGCATTTATTTTTCGCGGGCTCTGATATTTTACTGGAATTTTCATTATTTACTACAGACCACAACGCTTTTGTTTGATTGGTAGAATTCGAAATAATTTGTTGGACATGGTCATTTTTTGCTTTCCTAAGCAGCATCCTGTACTCGGACTTCATTTTATTTCTTAAGGGTACCAGACTGGCATCCACTTTACTAGCCTTAGTTAAGTAGTTAAGCCTATTTCTAGCAGTCAGAACCTCATTTGTTATCCAGTTATATCCTTTATTTGCAATTTATTTTTTATGGCTAGCTTTTTCAATGGGAAACAAATATCCCAGTAGTACTCAATAATTGATTGAAATTCTTTGAACTTGTTTGTAACTAGAGTTGCATTTAGTACTGCTGCCCAGTCAACACTCTTCAACTCCCATTTAAATAGATTCATATTTTCCTGTGAGTATATACGTGTGTACACTGTATCTGTGTTTCTGTCACTTCTATCTGTTAGAGTGTGTGCGTTAAATTCAATAATTTGTGCATGATGGTCTGAGATAGTAGTTTCCAAAACTAGAGATTTGAAGTTATGCTCTGGTAGATTTGTAGCTATGTTGTCAATAACAGTTTCTGAGTGAGATGACTCTCTGGTTGGGGTAAAAATAGTTAGCTGAACAATTTCTTTTAGCTTTTGAGTAGAGCTGTTATCTTTTGAGACATCTATATTCAGGTCCCCAGCAATGATAATTTTATTGTTTTTCTTGACAACTTTCTCAAGTATTTTATCCATTTATTTGAGGAATTCATCGACTGGTGAACTTGGAGATCTGTACAGACCAATAAAAAAATAAGTTTCATTTGTCTTGGGCCATTTGCACAAGGTTATTTCAAATCCCTTTTCTTCGCCGATTCTATTTTTTAAGTTTTTATAGGCTCTGGTTACTGATTCAAGACAAGTTTTGGCGAAAAATGCAACACCGCCACCTTTGTTTCTTTCCCTACAGAAATGATCGACAAGAAAATAATCCCTAAGCTTTAGACTTTTCATTTCATTATCTTTTAGGCCGTGCTCCGTTATACAAAGAAAATCCGGCCTCTCTTCCTGCAATAGGATCTCAATTTCCAGCTTTTTATTTGCTATGTATTGAATGTTTTGATGTAGAAGCTTTACAGAGCAATTTTTTGTGCAATCAACTATATTTTTTGTATTTTGATTTGGGATACTGATTATATTGACACGGGCTACCTCCGTTTTCCGTTTCCCTTGTATGCACAAATATTTGCTACATTTTCAATTGCCTTACCTAACAGATATGCCCCTTTGCGATTTAAATGCAAGCCATCGTGAGCTAAGCAGTGATCATTTATACGTTTGTTTATGTCACAGAATACAACCTTAAGAGCACCACAAGCCCATCTAAGATTATCATTTACGTTTTGGATATAACTAAGGTCGAAATCTCGTCGACGTAAAATACTATTTACCAGAATAACTGATTTGGAGAAATGTTTCTTTGTGCACCTAATGAGCTCGTACATTTCTCCCATTACTTCATCAGGCGATCTTGAGTTTCGAAGATTGTTTGTTCCCACATGAAGAAAAATCGTATCTATCTCGTTGGTTTTCACATTTTGAGCGATTTCTTCCACCTTTCGACTCATTTGCTCAGCTTTGATTCCACAGAACACTTTTTTTTCCACTCCTGTGATATGGACATGTTTCACAATGGAATCACCTATTAGAATAACTTTTCCGGATGGAAAAACACTTGGGGACGTAGAGCTTGCTTCAGCGCGGATCAAAGGGGTAACAGAGGCCTTTTTTTTTAATAAATTACCTTGTTTATCTTTTCTTTTATTCTAAAACTTCAGTGTTGTGCATTATCTGATCTTTAATTCAAAGCCTGATTTCTAACATCACACCAATATTTTACCTAAATAATTATACTATCATGCAAACTGCCATTGTTCTAATTTCTCTTATGTAAATCACTTTGTTGCCTGAAAATAATTTAAGATTCCTGCTAATATGTAAGCTTAGGTCATTAATATATATCAAGAAAAGTAGGGCCCCTAACACTTACCTGCATCATTCTTGTGGTTACATGTCTCAAATGAATTCAACCCATTGACAACTACTTGTGGGGATTGAGAATGTGCTGTGGTTAACATACTGGCTTCCCACTGAGAGGGTTGGGTTTCAAATCCTGGCGACAAAAGATATCTTTCAGTGGTAACCCAATCCCTCCTTACTTTGTGCTGAGCACTTTGAGGGAGTACGAGGTCAGACGGATGGGACATTTCACTGTGGACCCCTTTCGCTAAGACTAGGCTAATGCCATCAGTGGGTTTCTCTCCACCCTTCCTCCTTTCCTGTCAATCCCTCATGACACACATGACCATAGCTGTCAGTCGCCTCCCCTAAATCTACTATTACTATTATAACTACTTATTGTGCATGGTTAGGTAAGAAGTCCCATATCTATTTGGTTTCTTTCTCATTAATATCATAATATCTTAGTTTGTGAAAAACTTCTCATAGGGGACCTTGTCAAAGGCTTTCTTGAAAAATAATACTGCATCAACTAGTATATTTCTTTCCTTGATTTCAGGATAACATGAATATAAAGACCAAGTTGTGTTTTGTATGATCTGCTTTTGTCTAACTATGTGTAGGCGAATGGTTGCATGTGCTTTATCTCATAAAATATGCACATGATATGGGTTCTGTTCTACATTTTAGTGGGAATGTTCCTTCAAATACAATATTGTCATGGTTTTGTAAGGTATCCATGTAACTTTTTTGAAGATCTAGAATAACTTCTTACTATGCTGGCAATAATCCCCTTTTTCAGTCAGGAGTCATACTTCAGCAACAGAAATTGTGCTAACTAAATTAAAATTAAACTAGTGCAGCAAAAATATGCTTCACCTTAAGAAACTTGGATCTGTGGGAATGAGAAGGAAAGAATTATAGGTCTAGTTGGATTCAGAGTATGATAGTGTTATCATTTTGGCTTAGTGCTGCTTTTTTCAATTATGCAAGGAGGAAATAGTTCTGACTTATTGGCTCATCATGCATTTTTATTTACTTATATCTGGGTATGCTACCTACCATATGTTTTTGGAAAGGGGGCACCTTGTTTAACAATGAAGGTGCATTACCTCCTAATTTTATACCAATAGTTGCTATACCATGAAAGTGACTGTAGTAAAAGGAATGCAAAATATTGAGGGATAATAATTCTTTAAGAAATATAAACTACATACATACCGAGGAGAGCAATTTTGGATTAACTTTACTTAGTAGGTTTACTTTACTTGGTAGTCTGCACATCATCTGTTCCTCAAAGAGGCAGCTGCAGAGATGTCTGACCAAGTGGGGCGGCCATTTAAGTGATGGTTCTGCATTAAAAACAATAGTGAGGAAGGCAATAGGAAACCAACTAAATTAATACCCCACGAAACATGATAAACTTAGATCTGAGTATGAGTCCTGGCAATTGCGGGACTCAGCCCACTGGACCAGTTGTGCAAAATACCTACCTTAAATATTAGAATACCATAATAGTAATAATAGAAAAACAAGAATACAAAGAATAGTTTGCCACATTATTAGCACTGCATTTTTTTTTGTGGGAAAGCAAGATTTTAAGTTTTCCAAAATTTCAGATATGCACCAGGACATTTTTGCAAGCTTAAAAGATAACTTGGCCATAGATACTTTAGTGAAAGTTTTTCCAATTGTCTAAAAACTTGCTCAGATGATAATTACCATCCCAGTTCATCTGCCAAGGGTCCTTCTCTGTGATCAAGAAATGCCTGCAAAACACCCTAGGCCAAGACAGGACATCATCCCCCATTCTTTGAAGTTATGTAATGACATTACTTGACAGGCTACTTTGGGAGCCATCATTCTTTGATGATGCGAAAGAAATCTCCAACAGAAAAAATAGAAGAATCAAATATTATAAAAATGAGGTAACATATTTCCTTTAATACCAAAATTATGGTCATATTTTACTTACCCAATTCACGTTTCATGCACACTGCCTCGGTTTCTATTAAACTTGATGGTTTGATGCTCTATTTTCTGAAATTTCATGATCACTGAATAAATAAACTTGGTATTTTTTTTCACACAAAAAACTTTATAATGCTATTGGTTCCAAAGTATAGGCATTGAGATACATATATATATATGTATATTGAGATATATGTCCTAGCCACAAATGATTTTATACCTGATGATGTCACCTATGCATAGAAATTGACAGTATTATACCATATTTTGTGTGAAAAATACCAAGCTTTTTGATTCAATGAAACTTAATATAGACTAGCAATAACACATCATGGTAATTTCCATTTAGAGAGTCATATACCACATTAAAAAAAAATTATGTGGGCGGTAGTCCAGTGGGTAGAGCGTTGGACTGCTGACCGGAGGGTCCCGGGTTCGATTCCCGGGTAAGGCACTATGGGCACCTGCAGCTCCACCCAAGCTATGTGATTTATCGGGTACCAAATCTTCCTGGGAAACCATAACCAGCACAGGGAAAGGAACTGGCCCCCCTACCCTGATGTGTGAATTTCACACGCCATCGGGCTTAGTACTGGGTGAACTCTACAATCACCTACCAAACCGACCTTTGGGTTGATTACTGTGTTTATTGTTTATATATATATATATATATATATATATATATATATATATATATATATGTGTGTGTATGCGTATGTGCAACCCGAAGGTCGGTTTGCTAGGTGATGGTTGAGTTCACCCAGTACTAAGCCCGATATATATATATATATATATATATATATATATATATATATATATATATATATATATATATATATATAGATTTCGAAAAATGAGTATATTGCAGAAAATAGGAATAGATTGGAGGGAAAGGAGGCTAATCCGCAACCTGTACATGTCTCAGACTGCTCAGGTGCGGGTGGGAAACGGGGAGTCAGGATGGGCAGTGTTAGGAAGGGGTGTAAGGCAGGGTTGCCCATTATCACCGTTGCTGTTCAACCTGTTTGCAGAGGAAATGATCAAAGAGGCATGGGAAAAACTCGAGGTAGGAATGAAAGTGGGCGGGGAATTCGTAAAATCAGTTAGGTTTGCTGATGACCAAGCCTTAGTTTGTCAGTCAGCCAAGGGGCTGCAAGCATTGCTTAGTGAATTGGAAATTCAGTGCGACAGGTATGGGATGAGAATCAACATTAATAAAACAAAGGTTATGCGATTTTCTAGAAAGAAAAAGGCTAATCTTAACATTAAAGTAAGAGGGCAAAAACTAGAGCAGGTAGAACAGTTTACGTATCTCGGTAGTGTTTTGGACCAACACGGTCAAAGTAGTAGGGACGTAAGGAGAAGAATTGCGCTAGGCAAAGAGGCTTTCACGAGGAGGAGGGAGTTGATGACGGGGACTTTGAGTAAGGATGTTAAGAAAAGACTCGTAAAAACTTTGATATGGAGCGTAGCTATGTACGGCGCGGAAACGTGGTCATTGAAGCAGGAGGATAGACGTAGACTGGAGGCTTTTGAAATGTGGGTGTGGAGAAGAATGGAGAAGGTGAAATGGACAGAGAAGAAAACAAATGAGGAAGTACTTGGTATGGTGGGCGAAGAGAGGGGTTTGTTGGGAGCAATCCTATGGAGGCAGGAAAAGTGGATGAAGGGGGTGTTGACCGGCAGTGGGATGTTGAAGACTTTGATAGAGGGTAGAATGTTGGGCAAAAGAGGAAAGGGAAGGAACAGGATAGGGATGTTGGACGGGATGAAGGGGGGAAGAAAGTACTCAGAGATGAAGAGGGACCTGATATAGAGTAGGATGATGGATTTTGTGTTTTGTTAGGAGTAATAAAATATTTGTTTGGTAGTTGTGTCCATCGAAAAACCTACCTTAACCGGTAGATTACCTTAAAAAAAAAAAAAAAAATATATATATATATATATATATATATATATATATATATATATATATATATATATATATATATATATATATATATATATATATATATATATATATATATATAGATATATGTATGTGTGTGTGCGTGTGTGTGTGTACATGCGTATTATCAGTGTTTCAATCCTAAGGTGGGCTTACTGCAGCCCTCCATTTTTCCCTAAGAAATTTCAGAATATTTCTATGACATTTTAAGGATGGTAACATGAGCATCAATTTTCAAAAGTAAATTATAATGGCCAGGAACATACTAAGAGCCGAATTTGGGTAAAGGAGAATCAAAATGGTAAGTACTAAATTAATTTATAAAGGACAAATTTTACTCTATGTCAAGTCAAATACAAATCCTTTCACAAAACTTCATCCATGCCATTCACTGCACCAATAAGTCACCATGAAATAAAATAAACTCCATATTTTTATAAAAATTGGTTGCAAATGAAAAATATTTTCTAAATTCAATTAAAATTTCAAAGTTCTTAACTCCAGAACAAATTTATTTTTAAAAAGCTGGTTAAAACTTTGATCATTTCAACTGCTCACTAAGGGAAGTTACCCTTGAAAATAATGCATATGCAATTTTCTTCTATAAAATTGGATTCTCTATCTATGACTTATATACAGCTTTAATGAGGATTTTGCTCACTGGATTTACAGGTGCACCATTTCATTTTGTTAAGAACATATGTACAAATAACAACAAATATTTACAATTAAATTCCTTCTGAATGAAAATCATAAACAGAATGTACAACAAAATTAATAGTTTCATTGATCAAACAAATGATAGACCTACTTTCACACCCATATCACTGTTTAACATGCATAAAAGTATCATGTTATATGCACAATAATCAATTTCCAGGTGGATAACAGTGAAAATCATCTTCTTAGCACATATATTTAGATAAACTACAAAACATTTCTGTATCAAAACTATAATTACTGCCTCAAATTGATAGGTGACATTATCAAACATGCCACTCATAAAAGTACAATTTGCATTTTTACAGCTGAAAATACGGCTCTCCCTGCTCAATAGTAGATTAAAACAACGATTTATCTGTTCCTTGTCCCCATTTCGGTGGATTAAAATGTAATATGCAGCCTCATGGTGAGACTTTGTGTGTACACTGATGGTATCAGAGAGGATAAAAATAAGCAAAATAAAACTGGGACGGAAAAATGAATACTATTACATTGTGGCACAGACCACATAACAAATTAAACAGCTGCCTCAGTTA
Organism: Hetaerina americana; assembly: GCF_022747635.1. Classification (NCBI taxonomy): domain Eukaryota; kingdom Metazoa; phylum Arthropoda; class Insecta; order Odonata; family Calopterygidae; genus Hetaerina; species Hetaerina americana. Next base: position 97,462,624 of record NW_027286763.1, read on the forward strand.
AGTACCTTACTAACACAGCTAATAATCACTTGGGCACAGGAATCCAGGAAATCACTGCTACCTACCAGATGTTGTAATTAGCCCACTTTCACTTACTGGACCACGAGGAACTGTCGCTATACTACTGGAAATAGGCCTCTCATCTCCAACTATCATAAGTCCATCCTCACTGGAATTATGTATCGATTTGGCACCACCATTACCATTCCCTCCACCACGTGCCGGTTTAAGGCTCCTCAAGGATGAAGTTCCAAATGTGAAATTGACATCACCTGCCACAAAATCTAATGGGTGCATTTGCTGACCAGTTGAGGATGGTTGTGATGGCATTTTGCTAACCTCTCCCTCAGATGAAGTTTCACATTGCAAAGGACTGACTCGATTTGATGATAAAACTAGTGGAGATATGTCTTGAAAGGGCATAATATTCAGGGGCGTTGTGCCATTCCGCCCCCTAACACTGTATAAATCTGAGGTGCTAAGGGATGTCTTCAGAACACCTGGTGAGGAAGCACTAAAGATAGCTGTGGAAGCAGGCAGGCCTTGCTTGAATTGTGACTCCATTCCTGGTGGTACACCATTACTGTTGTGATTAGATATTCCACTTTTGGAGAAGGTTGCCACGTACCTCCAGATGTCAGCTGGCATTTCTGATATCTGAGGGAGATTGTTCACCAGTTGTTTGGATGACCTGGATGTTGACTTCTCATGTATTGAGGCCACATATCGAGCCATTGTCCCAAGAGTGTTCTCCAAGGACCGAACCTGGGACTCAAGGCAGGTGATAGCAGCCTTTTGACTAGAATTCAACAACTCAACGCGCTCAATAGTTGCCTGCGCCTCCTGGAGTAATAAATAGGATACAAATATTCAATAAATTGTATATATATCAGCTCTAATTACAATAATAACAAAAGGGCATTTGTACAAACATTATTATCATGACTTATGTGGAGTTGACCATGACTATTTCAAAGCAACATAAATTATAAGTATCGTTTAATAGGAGTGCAGTTAATAGTTTAGTATAGTCGTTTGATTTTCAAAAGCTCTATAAATTTCATTTGTGAAAGAAAATATAAACACATGAAAACTAATGGAAGAGTTTATCACTCTATGAGTATGGACATATACACATAGAACACAATCTTTAATGCCTGCATATAAGAAAAAAGGGCATAAAAAGTGTAAACTGACAAATACAGGAACTCAAGAATGCACCAAAAATCACTCTTTTACTGAATTATAGTAGAATCACTCAAAAAAACAATAAAATTCAACATAATGGGATTCCACCACTTTTCAATGGAAAGTATATCCAAACCTACGTTTCTGTGATGCTCAACTTATAACTAACAATTGGTTGGCAATACACAGCTGACTGGCTGTTTTTGCTCACCAATGTTTACACTGACCTAATGGGTATTTTAATATAGGATAGCAAGTTTCCAATAGAAATGGGCCCGAAATACTTAAGTCAGTTTTCCATCATTTGTCATTGTCTTCACTGATATGTTGAAGGATTAGGTGGAAGAAGGAACTATATTAGTCTCAATCTTGCCCCAATAAAGATGTTCAAATAATAAATTATTTCTCCAGAGATAACCAACTGTGTAAACAAAATGAATGCAGCTACTAGCTGTTGTACACATAATGATAATAATGTTAATTGGTTCCTCACTGGAAAAGACATGTTTGGGTCATGTATGGAACATGTCAGTCACATTAAATGCAATTATTGCAGACACACTATACATTGCAATTAGAGTTTGGATACAAATGTAAAGTCACAAATAAAAGTACAGTAAACAGGAGCAGTAACAGCGTAAATGAGAAGAACATTATTAATCAACAGAGAGAGACATGAGTTCATCCACTGTATAGCATTGATGTTTGCTGCATGGTTAAACTATTATAAATTATACTTCCATATTGTCATCATAGATTTTCACTCAGAATGATAATCCATGATGCATGAAAAAACTCTTAATGTGCACTGACCAAATCAGAGCCACAACAGTAACTCCAGCAGAGTGAACTTCTGGAGCTTGAATTTGCCTGACAATATAACTTACTTTAAGCTGATCTGCAAGTTCCTGATTCTGCTGCCTCAAGTTACGGCAAGTGTCTGGTTCCGTTATTGATGAAGCCATTTCCTCTTGAAGTACATGGTATTCCACTTCATACTCATGGAGAAGTCGTGACACATCTGTCGTAAACACCTATACAATAAACAAATACATGGAAATTTTAAAAAAACAGCAACTATTCATACTCTTTGAATAATAAACTGAGGTAAGAGACCAACATGGTGAAAGAAGAGTGGTGTAAGGCAGTGTGAGAATATGGAAAGTTCTATATAGGAAGGATGACATCGGTGCACTGTACAGGAAGGTGAAATCACTGTCAGTATATAATTAGGAAAATCTGTGAAAATGACCAAAGATAAGGCAGGTTGACAATTAATTGAACCAGGGAACATTCCAGAGGACTGAAAAGAATATTTAGAGGAACTATCTGGGAAAGACATCTAGCGAAAAAGGTTAAACATAGAGAATATGCCATAGTGGGAATTAAGATAAAATAAGGCTGTGAGGGTGGAATACATTCTGATGGAACTACTTCAAGGCTTGGGAAAAAATTTGGAGAAAGAGTTTTTGTGGAATAATTCATAGTACTCATGAAGGAGGAATTTGGCCATAATATTTCATAAGGCATACAGGTGTGAGTGGTAGATTTAGTGTCAGGAAGGGGATTAAAACAGAGGTGTCCATTATTACCCAAGGTTTTCAATATACATGCGAAGGAAGGGTTAAAAAGGCATGGGGAAGACCAAAGGTAGGAATGAAAGTTGGTGGAGGATTTGTAAAATTAGTTACATTAGCAGGTGATCAGTCATTCAGTTGGCCAATCAGCCAAACATTCCTGAGTAGGTTGGAAAGCCAATGCGATAGATATGGGGTGAGAATAAATGTAAACAAAACAAAGGTAATGCAGTTTTTGAGAAAAATGGATGGCTAAGTGAAATATAAAAATAGCAAGGCAAAAACTGGAGAAGGTGGAACAAGTCACCTATGTTGGCAGTGTTTTGGACCAAGATGGTTCAAGTATTAGAGACATAAGATGAAGAATTACATAAGGCAAAGAAGCTTTCACAAGGAGGGAATTGATGGCAAGGACTGGAGTAAGGATATTACGGAAGAAGGCTTTCGAGAGGTGGGAGTGGAAAAGGTTAAATGGACAGAAAGAAAAAAAGAGGAAGATGGAGGGAGGAGAGGAAATTGCTCAGAGAAATCCAAAGGAGGCAAGAAAGATGGACATCAAGAATTTTGATTGACAAGGATGTTGAAGACTGTGATAAAAGGGAGAATGTTAGGCAAGCAAGGAAGTATGCAGAATTGAAGTGGGGCTCATTGTAGTGCAGGATGTCAGGCTGAGTTTTGTTAGGAGGGGCAAGGAAATATATCATTGTACTGTTGTATAGTCTGTAACCAGCCAAAACCTACCTTAACCAGTATAAACTCAATAATAATAATGATTTTGGTTCTAAAGCACATTTAACCTGAAATAAACACTTCATAACACAATTCCCTGGAAACACTCAGAAAAGATGGACCATGTCTATCATTAAAAATTAACACAGCATCATCAAATAGTAACATGTGACATCAATTAGCTAAGTAGTAAAACTGCCATTGTTTTAGTAAAAAAATTGATGTCATTGAATTGCAAGGTATCAGCTATTGGGAGCTATCAGATATTTTAGTCGCATACTCACTTGTTTTACAACCCGATCCAGCATAGCCTTGTCCATATTTGGAACTGTTGTTTTGAGGCATTCCATTGTTTCTTCAAAGTTTGAACATGCAAGGAGCTCGATTCTTCTTTCACCCAGCAAAGCCATGGCAAAACGAAAAATAATATCTGGCCCCTCAAGAAACAATAAATCTAGAGAGAAGAGAAAAAATGAAAATTAGGAAAATTAAGATGAAAGATTCATCAAGAAATAAATACTTAACATTTTGTACTAATTTTATATAGACTTCTAGAAATTTTGTGCTTTCCATATAAATGATGTTACAAACTGTTTACTTTAGTGCTGTAAGGAATCAAACTCCGAAATACTTCCATGAATCATTAAAATTTGATGTTAATCAGAATTATCAACAACTCTTTTATAGGTAAGGCTATAAGCCACTTCATTCCAAGTTCAATACTACATAAATACATATAGTTTAAACATCAGATTGAGGGGTCCCTTTTCCTTTGCTGTGCTCCTTACTGATTTTCTGGAAGATCTGAAAACCAGAAAATCACTCTTGTGATTGTCAAGGGGAATCAACTGGATTTAAACCCACAACAACTTCAGCATCAAATGCACTACCATCAAGGCTCATATTTCCAGGTGTAAATGCAATGCACAAATTACTTTGCATGGGCAAGGGTTTCTGGATTCTGATAAACTGCTTGATGAATTGCCCAAAGGTCTTTTTTTGGACATGAATTTTGCAGTCCCTGGATGATGTGTTCCCCTGGACTGACAATTTTGTAATACACTGGGTTGCCACAATATTTGTTTGGATGCAAAAATATTTCAGGGTAGACCTTTTTTGGAGGTTACCCTAAACATTTGAAATACTAATACACACTCATACTAGACTAATATATTTACTGAATCTTAGCATGTGCTCTTTTTAGAAAATAAAAAAATCTATTTCATATAAGGACAAATTTGTAATTTCTCTTTACAAATTTCCTTGATTAATAAAATAGTTTTGAGCCATTATAAACCCTAGCCGAGAGCACTCATCAGTTCACTTAAAATATTCTCTACATTTTAACCTTTCCTCATGAAGAAGCAATCATTAATCTCTGCATTTGTTTAAAATGTTTTCTTGTGGTACTATCTTAAAGACAGGTCTAGAGGATCTGGTCCTTTAAGATTGACAATTTGCCTTTCTTATTTATTTATTTTGTATTAGTCCGAAAACAGCACTTCAACCTCTACATTGGACTTTGAACATTGACATAACAATTTGACAATTACATACACCCAAGCCCTAGGTGGAGAAAAAACCACCTAGGTGGGAATCGAAACCTTGACCTCTGGGTTGGCAGACGAGGACGTTACCCTGCCACCACCGGGGTCGGCAAAAATTAACGGCATAGTGACTGCAATGTTTTTTGGATGATTTCCATCATATTATTATCAATCGCTAATGGCTGACATATTTCAGGGCATAGCTAAAGACACCCACCAAATCATGCATCTAATTTTTGAATAAAAATCAACAACATTTTCGAAGTAATTACAGCATTCAAACTTTTTTTCAATGGTTAAAAATGAAAACCCAGAGAACTCATTACATACTTTTTTTAACTTTGGACTGAGGACTCAAAATGTTGATTACTTTCATTTTGCTGCTCATTGTAAATTAAAACAGGGAAATGATAATTATCATGATTAAAAATGAATTATTAACCAAAATGAACTTACCATAGACCCGCGTGACAAAGCCAAGTGGGAATTGGGAGGCAAATATTGTAAGGATCCATGGAGCAGCATATAATGTAGGAGCAACTTCATTTTGGTCAAAATGCTCATAGAGATCAGGGTAAGTGTCATGAAGTAAGCGAGACAATTGATAAAGTTGAACTTGAAGTGCAGCCATGTCAGGCAAATACTGACGTCGTAGACCCCTTCTGAACAGAAGATGCCGTAACAGTATGAAGGCACTTTCTTCAGACATCTGAAAAGTATATTATCATGCATTATTTCACAAACATTCAGTGATGCTGTAAATTTCAATGAAAAGAAAATAAATTATTCAAAATGTGGAAAATACTACATTAAATGGTGGTTCAAATTTTCCAAAATCTCTACTGATTTCTGGGTTATCGGTTTCCTTTCTTTTATCCTGCTTTCAATACATACACACTCATAAATGATGCTGCTTCCAATTATATACAACAATTTTCTCTTAAGTTTTACCCAAGTAAAGAAGCACAGAGTCAAAACATTTGAGAGAAAATGTAATCGAAACATCAAACTAATGTATTGAAATGTAATGAAATAATTGACTTTGTAATTCCACACACTTTATTTAAAAACACACGACCCAGGTTTCGACGTTGAACGTCATCATCAGGTGGTCCTCATAGAAGCACGCTGGCTATATATACCTTCTGATCATAGGAGGGGGGGGTTGGTCAGAGAGGGAGGTCGGAGGGGTAAAAAAGGTTACAATGTAGCTGGGAAGAAAAGAGAATTACATTTTTGATTTAGAAGAGTGGTAGGTCTAGGAGTGGGGAGTGGGAGGGATACAAAATTTCGTTGGCAAGATCATCTTTCCAACGGACACATTTCAAAATTTCTAACTGCTCCAAAGCATCGAGCCTTTGACCTTTTTCTTCAAAATGAATAATTTTTGTCACAAAGTCACTTTTGTGATCACTTTCGATGAGGTGTTTTGCAAAGAGGGATGTTATGTTCTTATTTTTTACACATGTTTGGTGTTCTTTAATCCTTTCTTTAAATTTCCGTCCTGTTTGTCCAATATACTTTGTGCTACAATCCGAGCACTTTAACTCATACACTCCACTCCTCTCGTTTTCGGGGACTTTGTCTTTAGTGTGAGAGATCAGGTTCTTAAAGCATGAACGACTGTAAAAGGCACATTTAATTTTTTCTTTAGGTAAACTTTTAATTACTTTTTGAGAAATAGTCCCAAGATATAGTATTCTCCGCCATTTGGCAGTGGGATCTTTTACATGTTCGGGGTTGTAAATGTGGCTTAAGGCTATTTTTGTAAGTTTATTCCGGTAAAGTTTATTTATTAGATCTTCTGAATACCCATTGTTTACTGCTAACGTTTTAATTACATTAAGTTCCTTATTTACATTGAATTTTGACATAGGGATAGCGGTCAAACGGTGGATCATTGCATGAAATGCCGAAAGCTTTTGGGTGAAGCAATGCCTTGAAGAGGAATTAATTAATTGGTCTGTATACATTTCTTTCCTAAAAATGGAATACTGTAACCCATCTTTGTCTTTAGAAATGGATAGGTCGAGGAAATTCAGGGAACCTTTTTCCTCTTTTTCACACGTGAATTGTACATTAGAATTGATAGAATTTAGATGTGCTAGAAACTGATCTAGTTGCCTATCAGAACCTGTCCACACACAGAAGACATCGTCTACATATCTTAACCAACAAAATACATTATTAATGAGAGGGTAGGCTGAGGAGAACAAAACTTTTTCAAAATTGTCCATATACATATCGGCCAGGAGTGGGGACAAGGGCGAGCCCATGGCTAAACCATTGGGTTGTTGGAAATAGGTACCATTAAAAATGAAATAATTTTGGGAAACACACGTCTTAAGTAATGCACAAAGTTCACTTATAACTGGAACTGGGATGGATTTCCGGATGAGGATGTCTTCGGCAAGGTTCACCGCTTCCATGGGTGGCACGTTGGTGAAAAGGTTGCGTACATCAAAGGAAACAAGCATGCACTTTTTCGGGATGACCTTTTTCATAAGTTTGTTCACAAGGTCCAAGGAATTCACTACACCATATTCCGTGGAAAATTTGGAAACCTCCCTGAAGAGTACATTAAGCCTTTTCGCTAGTATGTGGTTGGGAGCTGACATATTTGATACTACAGGCCTGATCGGAATCCCATTTTTATGAACTTTAGGTAGCCCGAAAAACCGTGGTGCTGAGGGATTCATTTGCACTAGTTTCAACATTTCACAACTTTTGAATAACGTGTTACAAGATTTAATCACTTTCTTAATTTCTTGTTGAAACTTGGGGGTTGGGTCTGAACGAAGTACTTCAATGTTATTGTCCCTGATGAAGTCTTCGCATTTCGTGATGTAGGTATTTCGTTCTAATACAACCACTGCGCTGCCTTTGTCTGCTTTCTGGATGATCAAATTTTTCTCTGTCACTGAATGTTTAATGGACTTTAAGGCCTCGTACTCGGTAGAATACTTCATCTTTTTTACTCCAAGTTTTGAGAATTCTCAAAAGTTTCAAGAATTCTCAGTGGTTGTATTAGAACGAAATACCTACATCACGAAATGCGAAGACTTCATCAGGGACAATAACATTGAAGTACTTCGTTCAGACCCAACCCCCAAGTTTCAACAAGAAATTAAGAAAGTGATTAAATCTTGTAACACGTTATTCAAAAGTTGTGAAATGTTGAAACTAGTGCAAATGAATCCCTCAGCACCACGGTTTTTCGGGCTACCTAAAGTTCATAAAAATGGGATTCCGATCAGGCCTGTAGTATCAAATATGTCAGCTCCCAACCACATACTAGCGAAAAGGCTTAATGTACTCTTCAGGGAGGTTTCCAAATTTTCCACGGAATATGGTGTAGTGAATTCCTTGGACCTTGTGAACAAACTTATGAAAAAGGTCATCCCGAAAAAGTGCATGCTTGTTTCCTTTGATGTACGCAACCTTTTCACCAACGTGCCACCCATGGAAGCGGTGAACCTTGCCGAAGACATCCTCATCCGGAAATCCATCCCAGTTCCAGTTATAAGTGAACTTTGTGCATTACTTAAGACGTGTGTTTCCCAAAATTATTTCATTTTTAATGGTACCTATTTCCAACAACCCAATGGTTTAGCCATGGGCTCGCCCTTGTCCCCACTCCTGGCCGATATGTATATGGACAATTTTGAAAAAGTTTTGTTCTCCTCAGCCTACCCTCTCATTAATAATGTATTTTGTTGGTTAAGATATGTAGACGATGTCTTCTGTGTGTGGACAGGTTCTGATAGGCAACTAGATCAGTTTCTAGCACATCTAAATTCTATCAATTCTAATGTACAATTCACGTGTGAAAAAGAGGAAAAAGGTTCCCTGAATTTCCTCGACCTATCCATTTCTAAAGACAAAGATGGGTTACAGTATTCCATTTTTAGGAAAGAAATGTATACAGACCAATTAATTAATTCCTCTTCAAGGCATTGCTTCACCCAAAAGCTTTCGGCATTTCATGCAATGATCCACCGTTTGACCGCTATCCCTATGTCAAAATTCAATGTAAATAAGGAACTTAATGTAATTAAAACGTTAGCAGTAAACAATGGGTATTCAGAAGATCTAATAAATAAACTTTACCGGAATAAACTTACAAAAATAGCCTTAAGCCACATTTACAACCCCGAACATGTAAAAGATCCCACTGCCAAATGGCGGAGAATACTATATCTTGGGACTATTTCTCAAAAAGTAATTAAAAGTTTACCTAAAGAAAAAATTAAATGTGCCTTTTACAGTCGTTCATGCTTTAAGAACCTGATCTCTCACACTAAAGACAAAGTCCCCGAAAACGAGAGGAGTGGAGTGTATGAGTTAAAGTGCTCGGATTGTAGCACAAAGTATATTGGACAAACAGGACGGAAATTTAAAGAAAGGATTAAAGAACACCAAACATGTGTAAAAAATAAGAACATAACATCCCTCTTTGCAAAACACCTCATCGAAAGTGATCACAAAAGTGACTTTGTGACAAAAATTATTCATTTTGAAGAAAAAGGTCAAAGGCTCGATGCTTTGGAGCAGTTAGAAATTTTGAAATGTGTCCGTTGGAAAGATGATCTTGCCAACGAAATTTTGTATCCCTCCCACTCCCCACTCCTAGACCTACCACTCTTCTAAATCAAAAATGTAATTCTCTTTTCTTCCCAGCTACATTGTAACCTTTTTTACCCCTCCGACCTCCCTCTCTGACCAACCCCCCCCTCCTATGATCAGAAGGTATATATAGCCAGCGTGCTTCTATGAGGACCACCTGATGATGACGTTCAACGTCGAAACCTGGGTCGTGTGTTTTTAAATAAAGTGTGTGGAATTACAAAGTCAATTATTTCATTACATTTCAATATGTTATGCAAATTCCACAAAGTTACGCCTGAGACAACAAATCAAACTAATGATTAATCAAAAAAATAGCAAAACTAAATAAAAGTGAATTGCTATATCTCAAGTATATTAACCTATATTTCATGAAACTGAGTTGAACTCTAAGAAATGATTACAAAATATTTTCCATGTGTGATTAAAAATATCCATAAAAAGAATCCACTATTATACTTTATGTTGTGCAACAAGAGTAATCCATATTGAAGGGGAGTTCAATAAAATGTCAATGAATAACTTTGCTGTTATAATGCTATAGATTTAGATGCTCAATTATGTTAGAGATATTTTTTTGGCCTATGACATTTGGAAGATTTAAAAAAAATGGTGAACTGACCAGCATCTGATGATGTCATGAATCTTTCACTCACTCAAGAGGTCAAAGTTGCATTAATGAAATGACTTACATGTCACAGTCTACATGACATCTCTGATAACATGTTATGTAGTTAAGGATGAATTACTCCTGGTTCATTATTTACCAACTTCCAAATGACATCAAGCTCCATTAATCATATGAATTTTGCGATCACCATGTCAGTAAAACAGTCGATACACTCATTTGTTTTAACAAACAATTACATTTAATGAAAACCCATTCTAAAAATAAAAACCAATTCAGTACGGTGAGATGTTACCTTCATCCCGTAATTGATATCAGATTCTGAATCAGCTACCAACTGTATGATACAAGTTTTAGCACATACAGCAAAACGGAACAACTCACATGAAGAAGGAGAACACCAGCAACAAAGCTTAGACCTTGGCAATAGCCTACTTCAGGATCAAGTAGTGAGTACGCCTTCAAAAGATTAAATAGCTCAAGTTGTCCTGGCCCCAATGGTGATGAAAAGTATGGATGACTGGGGAATGTACGTCCTATATGGAGAAAAGTTTCAATGGATCAAAATACATATAAAATTTATGTCATAAGACATGAATGGCAGCTTAAAAGATATAAATATGAAGTAAAGAATTCTATACCATAAGATGTGCATGATATCATTTATAAAAATAACTACAACATATCCTCAGAAAACTGAAAATATAGTATTAACATACCAAGGTCAACCAGAATGCCATGCTGATGTGATGTGAGTTGCTTAAGAAGTCCTCGATACGATACATTATAGTTAGGAAATTTTTTTATGTCCACTGGTGCTGTGCGCAAACAAAATTGCTCTGCTAGAAACTGCCACACTTCACCTCTCTTTGACCGCGGAACACCTATTTTAAGCATGCAGATATTAGCAAAGAGAGCATGGTAATTTATTAATGCATTACTTAAAAAATTAGCATATCCCTTTAAATTTGAAAACACTTCCAGCACAAACGAACTAAAAATAAAATGCAATCCTTCCAATGGGATGGGTTTGACCAAAACAAAACAGACAATACATTCGTGGAAAAATAAAATTACCGCATAATTTTCATTTAATTTTACATTTACAATAATTGCATTCCATGGATGTCATATTTAGAGTGATTAGTTAAAGTATAAACAGTTGACAAAATTTTCACAAAATGACTAACTATACATTAAAAATTATTGGTAGATGCCGGGCTTTGACCATAAATTTGGATTACAATAAATCCTTGTAATTAAATAATGGTACAATGAGGAATCTCATTCATGATAGTAAAATGGAAAGAATTTTCCCAATGACATCCAGTTGATGGATATATTTTATATTGAAGGAGGAAAAAGAAAAATTATTCATATTCAAATGTTGAGTATGATCATAATTTTAATTAGGTACTTTTCTTTATATCCTCTCTTTTTTCTCTGCTCATATATTTTGCCACGTATTTTGTAATTCAATTGATAAATATCTAAATATGATATAAATTACAAGAAATTACACTCAAAAAGTTACTATAAAACAGAATTGAACATGGTTCCCATTACCATCCATAAAAATCTACCTACCTTGTTTTAGAGCTTGAAGAAGCATGTGCGAATCACATTTGGTTGAAATTCGACTTTCCTTGCTTACAAGCAAATCCCACACTTCATTTACTTGTTTCAAGCATGGACTTATTTCATCATAGTCTAATTTTATCCTCTTTACCGTAGCTTCCTCTTGACGGGCTATGGATAAGATAATATGTGAATTACACACAGTGAAATTTTTAATCATCACAAATTATTATTATTATTTTAAAATTGGAAGGAGTTCAAATTGCAGTTTTTATAAGAAGTACTAATTTCTATTGATGTCAACAATTATTATATACCTATTAAATAAACTGCTAACCTGTCAATCTAGCATTTTCCTTGTCCATTCGTATCAGAAGGATTTGCTGCATTATTGCTTTCCTCCAAAGGGCTCTTAGTTCTGAGCTCTCCTTTTTTGATTGAGGAGCACTACCCCGTCTTATCGGGCTTATATTAATCCCATGCCCATTTCCTAAAATTGATAAATAAAATATCCATTAGCAACAATACCCTATGACATTCTTGTCACAATCCAGTGTTCATAACATGATGTAAAATACCATGAAATAACATGTACAACAATATATGTATAGTGTGCTAGCAGCCAAGAGGGTTCCTGAAAAATTCCTTGAATGGTAGATTAGGAATTTTAGGATTAAAATACAGCAATTGGAACTATTGCCTTCTTAGTGTATAGCAAACAGAACATATCTTAATGTACAGCAAGCCATTATTAGATTTATTTTTAGTTAAACTAAAATCAAACAAAGAAAAATCCACAATACCAGACTATTAGGGGACACAGGAAAGAATGAGGGAAGAAGGGAATAAAAGAATCAGCTCAAAATAAAATTAATGAAAAATACAAAATGTAACAATTATAATGAATATTTCATCATCCCTTACTAACATTTGAGATCCAGTAAAATAAACACACACTAGGGGGGATTTTTTCCCTCAGAAATGATCCACGATTCTTAGTTAATGTTCAGTGAAATTAAAATAAAAATGGATTATAACAAGGTAATCACTTCTTCAACTGTGTTTGTGAACCACATGACACCCAAGAATACTTATCACTCAAATAAACACGGTAGTAAGAAATCAGTTGAAGATACTAAGTTTTCTGAAATTACATAAAATGAGGTTTACTAAATGGTCTGGCTGCCATTGTCAACATGCTTACCATTTGTTAGTATATGCTGTGTAAGGGAATAAACAGGATATTTAAGAGGCTACACAGGTATGTAGCCATCTGTAGTCAGTTTATCTTGAGAAACCATATTCTTTAAAGATTGAGTCTGATAATAAAAAAACACAATCTGAAACTTTTACTTAATGACCGAAACTTTACAATAAATACTGAAAACTTTTTTAGGAAACTCTAGAGAGTTAAATTTTTACAGCCTAAGTGATTGCTCTTGAAATTCACCAAATAATATCAGCCTCAAGTAATTTGATCTAATGAAATTTAAGCATGTTCTGCTTCAAATATTTATTAAATCAATAGTGTATAAGATGCTTAGAGGATTTTGGCTTTCATTTTTTTTTAAAGCTATGTTTTCAGCGATAGAATACTAGAAATATTTTCTCGATTCCTATAGAAAAAATGTGTCAGTGAAGTCAGAAACGGTGATCTTCTATCAAATTAAAATACTTATTAAATCCTATTTTGTACTTCACAATTGAATTAATTTTTTGTACAGTATGATCTGATAAGTGCATGCAGCTCTATGAAAACTTTCATTTCAAGTATGGCTGTGTTACTGGCCACCTTAGGCGGGCAACTATTTCTCCCCAATTCCAGGTGTTTTCTTGTCAAAGTGAGCTCTAACCTGATGCCCTATGGAACAGAGAAGAAACTATGGACAGCCTAATCTGACTAACATTGCCACATCTGAATTGGAAGATGTTACTTCAAGATGCAATGGCAGCCTACACCGGTAATAATTCCAAATTTTACTGATAATACTAGCTTTTCAAACATAGCAATGCCTTTAGATATAATTAAAAATCTGTTATTAGGATTAGAGATGATCTAATTTTGAAAGAACTGCCCTTGACCAAAGACAAAAGAACACATTTTCTGAGCATGCCTCAGTAGAGATTGTTACTTTAGATTTCTAACAACTGCTTGAAAATTGTTTTTTTCTTAATTAGTTCTTTTGACTTTCAATATTATAAAAACCAGAGGGGCGATGCTGCTGTAGACCCCTTGGTGCCTATCATTAAGAGTGCTAATGCCAATGCCGTATTTCTATCCATCCTTCCTCTATTCCCAGAACATCCTACCCCCTCTTGAATAACCAATCTTCCCTAACAGTCCAAATGACCTTAGCTGTCCCTTGCCTCCCCAAATAACTAATATTAACACCTTAAATGCTCAAAGATTACTGCTGTATATGCTGTTTATTATGGATCAGAGTTACATAAAAATCAATTCAACTTAACTTTGCTTAATTTAATTCAACTATACAATATAATATAAATATCATTTTTAATGTAATTTAGCTTAATGGTAAACTAAGGAATGAATCAATTTTTTGCAACTCAATGACCACCTGTTTATTCCACTTTTAGGGTTCAAAATTTAAAAAAATCCATAGTAATGGGTTTGCATGGTAAGTTAGTAGTATTTGTTGTCTCTGGCTTATGGAATTTGCATAATATATTGAAATGAAATCATTGACTTTGTCATTCCACACACTTCATTTAAAAAAAACAATATTTTTATTTACCAGAGTTTTTTTTTTAAATAAAGTGTATGGACTTACAGAGTCAATACTTTCATTTCATTTCAATAAGTGTAGTAATATTGTATATGAACCTACCATTCAAAGCCAATGATTTTCCTGGGGTCACTACTCGGTTGAAAATGGCTTGCCTCCATGAACCCTGTTGCTTGTTCCTAGTGTTGGGAGATTTTTCTTGATTTGGTGAAGTGCTGATGATATTCTTTGGCTGATTTCCTACTTTGAAGAATCTGTCATAACAGAAAATCCCTTATTATCAAATAAGAACCAAAATGGCAGAGCGAAATTTCTCATTTGTATTTTTAAATTTACAACCAGCTCAGATAGCCTACAGTTATGTACAACTTACATGTTCATCATTGGGCTTTTCTGTGTTGTCTGGCCTTGTTGCTGCTGAGGACTCAGGGGAATAGCGATGGGTATACTGTTGGAATTCTGTCTGGCCAAGACCTCACGTTTCATCGTTTCACCACCAGATGACCCTACAGTTGATGATCGTGGTCTGAAAACATCAGGGGTACCAGGACTTGGCAAGTTTGGTATCTCTTTCTTGTCTGATGCAGAGACAACTGGGCTTGGAGATTGTAATTCCCTTGTAGGAGTATTAGTGGGGGATTCTTTCTGGCTTTCAGAATCATGACGGTTGCCTGATGACCCAGCTGGTGTTGTTACCGGAGCGATGTTTTCCTGTGACACAAAATAGTAATGAATCTCTTTTCCAGGATAAAAGTTAAACGAAATACTCAGGACACTATTAAAATTCTCTAATAAATGAAAAAGAAACACTTTGTTCCAATCCACCACTTTATTACAGGTACTTGTAATAAAGTGGTGGATTGGAACAAAGTGTTTCTTTTTCATTTATTAAAATGAACTTCCACAAAGTTGAGGCTGAAACTATTGAACTAAAATTCTCTAAGTTCAAAATCAGTTTCATTGGCACATGAATTTGAAATTTACTTAGTTATAAATAAAGGCTATATTCATAGTATAAACTTGGCCTTTAATTAATGTCAACACATAACTTTAGTGATATTAGTGCACATTAATGAGCAATAAGTTTTTTTTAAATGGTAAACAAAAATTAAAATTCGTTTTTGCACCCCAAATGACTGATCTTTCAGGATTGTTTAGCCTATTTATTTGCTATCCGCATGCGATGGGTAGTCATGAAGCCCTTGGGATCTTGATAAGCCTCTCTTGACTTGTCAACTGGTTTACCAGGGATCAAACAACCAGAGATAGCAAAACACCCATACCTGAGGTGGGAATTGAATCAGTGATATTTACATTGGCAAGTGAGTTTGTTACCTACAGAACTAACCTGGACAAAAATGCTGAAAGCATATTAAGGAAATGAAGAAGTAACAAATGAGAAATTGATGATTTAATAACATACATGCACAAGATTTGAAAAATTAACGAGCTTTGTTTCCATTATATATTTCAGTTGAATTTGTATCAACCAATTTTTGCATTTCAATTAACTTCTCTTTGAGATTAATCAATAGTAGCAGATTTTGTAAGCCACAACAAGGAACTATATTCATCTACAACAGAATTTAAATAAAAACACTGGGCCTCAGTTCCTTCCATTCCTCTTCCTATTCCATTATTAATGAAAGTAAATAGTCATGTAAAGCGTTCATTTAGATTTAAAAATTCAACAAAACAACATTGTTATCCTATGTAGGAATCACAATCTCAAATAGTAAAATTAGGGGTTATATTTTCAAATGAGGCGAGCATTTTAGCAGGAGTTCCACAAGGCAGTGTTCTAGGGCCATTACTCTTCCTAATTTATGTAAACGATCTACCAAACAATTTACATTCCCAAATAAGACTCTTTGCTGATGACTGCATTATATACAGTTGGATAGAGCATGTAAATGACCGCGTAATACTACAAAATGACGTCGATCGCCTTGGTGACTGGGTTACAAATAATAATAATATGGGCATTAATATAAGTAAGAGTAAGCATATACATTTTTCAAATAAAAAGATTGCAGAAAAGGAAATTTACACCCTCTTTGGAAAAAGAATCCCATGTACCAGTCAATGCAAATATTTAGGCATATACTTAATTAGGGATCTTGGGTGGGGGGTCCAAGTAGATAATTTGACACGGAAGGTATTAAAGTATTGCATTGGGTAATGAGAAGTTTAAAAGGAAGTAGTGTAGCCACAAAAGAAAAAGCATATAAGGTACTGGTAATCCCTATCCTAGAATACTCCTCCATAGATTGGGATCCATATGAGGTGGAACATATTAAAAAGATAGAAAAAGTTCAAAGAAAGGCAGCAAGATATGTACTCGGAAGGTACAAAAGAACAGATATTGTCACAGAAATGTTAGATATACTGAAATGGGAGAGTTTAAAAACTAGAAGAAAAAGGAGGTTAGGCGCGATGAATAGAATTGTTAAAAAGGATGAAGCATGGGAAGATTTATGGCAAGGGATAGAAAAGCCTAACTTTATGGGAAAAAACGACCATAGTTTCAAAACAAAAACAAGAACGCAAAAAACAAATAAGAAAAAATACATTCTATTGTTTCAGGCTTCACTTCGTGGAAGTAATTGATATCCATTATTGAAATAGAAAGAAAGACTCGTACTTTTCCACAGATTTTATTATACGGCACGACGCGTTTCACCGACTTGCGGCATCATCAGGTACAAATTTGCAAAACAGACAGAGCAAGCATATATACCCTCAGGACAGAGTGGGGGCGGGGAGGGTTGGAAGGATTTGAGGGGGGTGGGGGCTCGCAGGTGCGTTGATGGATTGTTTTGACCATTTCCAGGCTAATTTCTCGGAGAGGAGTGGGGAGGGGTATGGGAATAATTGCTCATTACAAAGTGTCGTGTTGGGGTTCACCATGTGCCTTCTAATCTCTAATTGCTCCAGAGCATCCATTTTTAATCCTTTTGGGAGTGATCTAAAGATTTTAAGTGGTGCTCGATCCCGTTTCTGGGAGATCTTTCATATAGGATTTCCAACTGCCTACCCACCTCACTCAAAGCAGCCTTCTACTCACCCATAACCCTCTCCAAACTTCTAGCCAATGGAAAAGACACCCAGGATAGCCTTCTCAAATCAGGCATTTATAAACTGAAATGCGAGGATTGCAACAGCGTTTATGTCGGTCAGACCGGCAGGAATATCAAGTTACGAGTCAAGGAACACGCTAGGTGTCACAAAAATCAGAATAACAACTCTCTCTTCGCCAAGCATTTACTAGAATTCAACCACAGCAGTGACTTTGTCCCAGAGATATTACACACACTCCCAAAAGGATTAAAAATGGACGCTCTCGAGCAATTAGAGATTAGAAGGCACATGGTGAACCCCAACACGACACTTTGTAATGAGCAATTATTCCCATACCCCTCCCCACTCCTCTCCGAGAAATTAGCCTGGAAATGGTCAAAACAATCCATCAACGCACCTGCGAGCCCCCACCCCCCTCAAATCCTCCCCGCCCCCACTCTGTCCTGAGGGTATATATGCTTGCTCTGTCTGTTTTGCAAATTTGTACCTGATGATGCCGCAAGTCGGTGAAACGCGTCGTGCCGTATAATAAAATCTGTGGAAAAGTACGAGTCTTTCTTTCTATTTCAATAATGGAAGAAAAAATACTCTTTTTAAATAGAACTATTATTGATTGAAACCAGCTGCCTGGAGGTTTGTTTGAGCCCTCTCCATCAAATTTTAGAAGTTTTAAGTATAAATGTAACGCAGCCACTGGGTAATAAACTCCATTGTAGTTATTAAAATATTGTTTGTATGTGATGTGGACAGCATTTTGTACGTGATGTGGAAGTTTGTTTGCTTGTGATGTGGAAGTGTCATTGTATGTAAGAATATTTTTTCTATTATCTGTTTTTATAGTGCATGTATGTACGTAATTTTCGTTGTAAGAGTTATCTTTGATCAAACTTGACTATTACCACCAGGAAAATCGCCTAATTGCAACGAAAAAAGAAAATAAATAAATAAATAAAAATATGAAACACTTTTCTGAAGAGTAGCCATTTCCCCCGTAAAAAAATTAGAAAACATACTTCACTCATGAAGAAAAGAATCAGAGTTCAAAAGTAATGTAATTTTGCACTTAGTTTCACATCAAAATCAACATAAATACCCTGTGATCCACCAAAAAGGGTGGCAGGGGGTGCAAGCACAAGCACCCAGGTGGGAAGGGTAAAGGATACGGGAGGATATGGGAGAGGAAGGGAAAAGGGAAAAATAGTCAGTAAAAAACTATCAAATAACATGCAACTTTGTGTACATGCTGCAGGAAGACTTAATTCAAAACAAGAGTTAATTCACTTAATAAATTAGTTATTTACTATGTGAAAAAAGGGAATAAAAATGAATTACAGCCATATGACAGACCTCCACCATAACAAGACAGGTCATGCAGAATAAAAAACCAAGATGGGAAAATTACACTATTTCATGGACATGCAACTAAAGGTCTCTGCCCCTAAAGTCACAGAGCCAACATGACTTTAAATATGTACATACAAGTACTAGGTGAGCTAAGATAAGAAATACTGAAAAATTTATTTGTGAGACCAAGGCACAAGCTTAAGACTTTTTATTTATTTACTTTCTTCAGCAAGGGGGGCGCCTAACTCAATGGCCGAACACTCCTCGTGGAAAACATTTCAGGAAGAGTCCTGATTTTACCAATTAATTTCTTTTGATACATTTTTCATCTTGCCCAATACTGTATAAGATTTTGTTTTTCCAGCATCATAAAAATTCTAGACAGTAACATTTTTTGATTGAAAAAAGATGCTTTCCGAAACACTTCTAAGAATAATTACCTTGCACAAGGAGGCACTGATGGGCAAACTCAACTCTTTTGACATTGGATGGACAAAGTCATCTTTAGATCCTCTCCTTTTCAGAAGATGGTCAAACGAACTGGTCAAAGATCTCTTAGCCTTCATGAAAATAGTGCTGCCACCCAAATAATGATTGAGGAATTCATGCCTTGAAAAAAAGAGTCATTGAAATGATTAAAAGGTCAAAATTAAAAAACTAAACAGCAATAGTAATATTTAATTATTCCATGAACAAATAGCCTTGGCTAAAGGAGCTATACTATCTTCTTTTCCAGCTAGCCATGTCCCATTTAGTATAAGGAATGTGCTCCAAAATTCAGGGATTGCATGGGAGTCAGGAATACATTCCATGTACCACAACAATCATCAGTTTATTAATATTCCTTCTTAAAAGTTCAGAGGGAATGTATTATTGCAGTGAGAGTAAAGCTTTGGCACAAATGAGTGCCTGTGTAAGAGGCATATCATCATCTCACTTTCAATAAATCTATGAAATACAAAGTATTCCATC
The DNA here is from genome assembly GCF_022747635.1 of Hetaerina americana. Taxonomy (NCBI): domain Eukaryota; kingdom Metazoa; phylum Arthropoda; class Insecta; order Odonata; family Calopterygidae; genus Hetaerina; species Hetaerina americana. Next base: position 97,482,641 of record NW_027286763.1, read on the forward strand.
TTTTTTCTAGAGAAAAGTGAGTTTTTCCATGGTAGTCATGGCAGATGCAATCAAACTTATAATTTTATTAGTTCATAATGATGGTATGAATATTGCTAAAGTTGGAAACATAAATTTATATGCAATGCACACTCTGATGCTGTCAATTTTCAAAACACTCAAATCGCTTTCAGTTTAGGCTAGAGATCCCTCCCATATTTTGAAGGATCTGTTTCATTAACAGTACACATCTTCCTTTTTTAAGCATTTTTACTCAACTTCACACACTTAAAAATGTGTCCCAAAAAATTAGGACTAGATAATATGCTGTGCAATATTATTTTAGGCGATGCAGAAACTTTCCGTTCAATGACTCCTTTTGCATCTGATGCAAATGTAGATATAAGAAAAATAAAAATCAGCAACAGCAAGTGCCTACACTTACTTTAAATACTGCAGATATAAAGTGATACCTTAAGGGTGTTATACCCAGATTCGAGTAACCAAATTAAGTAACCATATAATTTGTGGAAAAAATTAAGTTTTAGCTCAAGGATTAGCATTTTGCAAAACAGCAAAATTCCACCAAATGAGGTATGACTACAGTATTTCTTCTTGAGAGTTCAAATTACATGCATTAAAAAGATTATAAAAATAAAGATAAACAATGCAATGTCAAACCTATTCTCTGCAGTGTCATGGACGTGACGTGGCTGCTTTGCTTCACAGTGTGCCCTGAGGAGCATCATGAGGAATTCGTTCTGTTCCCTCAGCCCACTACTATTGTTAGACCCTTCTCGGCTTGGGGAACTTCCACTCCCACTAACAGTCTCTGCTCCACGAAATTTAATTAACACACTTTCTTGTTCATCTTCAGGCAGCATCTCTAGCCTTCTAAATATAGTTGCCTGAGTCCTCCTGTCATTGAGGCCTTGAAAAAGAAGAATGGGAAACCGATATAGAAATGTAAAAAAATGATGAATGCATAAAAAAATACAGCCCAAAAGAGAATGATTTTAGACAAAACTACAACAACATATTTTTTTTAGTAATTAGAATATTGAATGCAGATTTTAAGGGATACATACAATGGATGATCTGCATCATTTTTTAAAAATTCAGATAAAAAGTCATGATACAAAATTACAGAGCATTATAACTATTGTGGAAAGAACAAAGAGAATAGTACCTTCAATTTCTGAGCAAAGCTTATGGTACCAAACCATGGGACAGTGCTCACAGGAGATTACAGGGGGTGGCTGCTGAATCGCTTGACTCTTCTGCTTATCTTTACGGTGACTGTCATTCGTAGCAGAGAAGGCCTGAGTGATGGCTGAAAAAATGAATAAAGATTGCAGAATATTATTACAAAATTTTGAGAAGATACAAAAGTCTAATAAGAGATACATAAAAAATAAAATAATTTAAGTTATTTGATATATTCAACAACCAATAAGCCAAAAAATATAATGTTTAAAAAAATTCAGTTCTTTTAAATTTATAAGTTTGCTGCAATAAATAATTCAGACGTTATCACTTTGAGTGTACATTTAAATAGTTTATCTGCTAACTAAAAAGTCTGAATTTACATGGCACTATAGATAAAGTTCAGTAATCAAGTAAATTGGTGGTACTTTCACAAAAGTATTCTCAGTAAAATGGCTCTTTCTCTAAAAACTTGCTCTACATGGTGAAGAAAGGCAGTCACAATGTGTCCCCTCCAGGATATCTGTAGTTGGATTCCTTCATTGAAAACTTTCAAGTCCATGCCATCTTATTCACCTTGGCTAATTTTTCACAAAATTCAAGGGTGAGTACTTTGGTACCTCTGCCTTCCCTGTACTCTCCTCTGCCAACCCTGCCATGTGCACTACTCTTACCATCCAAGATACCACAATTTCTGCAGGAGAATGCTAAGAAGTTCTACAATGCCAGCACAGATTGTAATTATCCAGTCTTGCATAATTACAATGACACCATCAATTGGGTTGTAAAGCCTTTATGCATATTCATTACAATCATTTACCTGAAGTTATAAAAATTTTTAAATGGAATTACCTCCAGCCACGTCATCAGCAACAGATCCAGATTGACATCGGAAAACATAACCAACAAAACAATCTACATTTGGCTCCTTACAAATGAATCCAAAGTATTCAGGATTCTTGGATCCCTGGAAAGAGGAGAAAAATATAATCCGAAAATCTTTTCATAAATTTGTAAAAATTTATTTATAATGGATAACACAAATAATGTATACATGTATCCCTTCAAGGAACTGGTATAAAACATTTCTAGCATCAATAATTTATTCCTTAGGTCATATTAGTAACTTTAGTAAAGGTGAATAGCCAGTTAATAAGGTAAACAATGATTTTTTTCAAAGAGACTGAAAGCATATCATCTAATTAATACAAAGAGAAAGAATAACAGACAAACCTGAATGCAATTTACAACATCCCTCAAGTATTTGTGCATTAGAATTTGCTTTCTATCTGGGCTGATGAGACGTAAATCAGTGCGTCCAACTTGAAAGAGCATTGTCCTGTTGTGCTCTGTGTGAGTCTAAAGAAGATCAACAATTAATGAGATGAAGTGAGAATAAAATATTTAATTAGCACACTGTCAAAGAACATACTAAAAGCTGGTAATACGCATCTGACGAATCACAAATATAAACATTATTTTGCTAGCAATATCCCAAACTTTTAATTCAAGAGGAGGCCAATTATGGCATATGTCATGTAAATTTGAACAAAGCAGTAAGAATGTAAAAGGCTGACATGTAATGAACAAAGAACTGCTCAGTCCGGCAATGCACCGAAGGAGGTTGATTGTTTTCTTAGATTATATAATATCATATATTTTTACATCAGATCTCTACTCATGATATTATTTACCTATGAAATAATCTTCTACTATATTGCAATTAACAAGACCATACACATAAATTTGATGATAAATAAATGAAAGGACTAACTTTGTAGTTCCACACGAACGATTATTCACACGACCCGGGTTTCGAAGTAAAACTTCATCATCAGGTTCGTGTGGAACTACAAAGTTAGTCCTTTCATTTATTTATAATGAATCGGTTCCATAAAGTTACGCCAGAAACCATCAATTATAAATTTGATGAATCGTTAAAAATGTATTTACAAGCAAGAGAGTATAGAGAAATTCATTTAGAGTTAAAATACACACCGATATTGACAATATTTCTATCCATAAATTATTACTTCAAGTTGCTCTACTTACAGAGGCATCTGACTGTTTAAATTCAGCTGAATGAGAGTCAACCCTTAGGGGTTGACCAGAGCTACCCGTTGAACCTGCCCTCAGTCTCATTGGCTCTAACGAAAGCGACCTGCACGATACAATTAAAAATGTTACAGTGATATTAGTAATCAATATAAAATGTTGGTGGATGAATTTAGCACTTTAAAAAAGTGTGTTTACAAGGCTGCCTTGGGCGGAGCTAGTGAATGTTATAAGGTGACTATGAGGACAATGGCTGTAGATTACACAGATGCTAGGGATTTCTAGGGATATTGATAGACTTATTAGAGAAAAGGAGTGTCCAGAGAAACTGGATTGATGCAGGGAAACACACAAGAAAACAGTACTTGGGATGCTAGCTGTAGATGATTTGGGTGCTGTTAATCTGTGGATATCATGTCAATAGAGCAAGTAACAATGTGAAAGCAGAAGTAGAATATCAGCCACTGATGGTAGGAGAAAATGGGAGAAATGAGAAAATTTCAGAGTTTAAGAGGACGCCTCGGTAGCTTAAGTGGCTAAAGCACTCGACCGGATATTGAGGGATCTGGGTTCGAGTCCCAGTCAAGGCGAATGATTTTTACGCTCTGAAATTGTTGCATTGAATAACATGAAGTCCAATATAGCTTATGTTTCCAAGCTAAGTTATAAGAATGGAGTAAGCGAGCCATTAGGAGTAGAGGACAGATTGCTGCAAATAGGACTATATATGTATGTATATATATGATGCATATGAAGTTAGCGCTAGTGGACAACGACAAAAACACAAAAAAAAGAAAAGAAACTCACAAGGTTTCGAATTTTCAGTGGTCCAAGCCGCCTTTCTCAAGGAAGAGAAGGACAAAAATGAGGAAGAGAAGGGGCTGGAAATACTGGATGGAAGGGGGAGGTGGGGGAAGGTTTGGGAGGGGAAGAGTTAGAAAGGGGATTTTTAGAAGGGTGGGGATAATATGAAAGGTGCTGGGGGCAGAGGGGGGATGAAAATATGTGAAGATCAGGGTAATTAATGCCTAATATTAATACCTGGGCAATTCCAGGAATCCATGAGCCAGATGATTGCTTGCTCTATTGTTTTGAGTTTCATTGGAGGATCAGATGGTGAAAGGGATGCTATGATGGATACACTATAGCATTTATCTAAGGGAGTGTTGTGTTTGGAGGCCTGTTTGGGGATTGGGAGCATACCAATCAGGGAAGCATTCTAGTATGAGGCCCGGTGGTTATTGATTCTAATGTTGAGGGATGTGGTACACTGTGCAATATAAAAGGCAGGGCAAAGTTGGCACTTCAGAAGGTAAACTACATTGCTAGAGGTACATCAGGAGTAGGGAATTGGTGGGAGGGAGTTAAAAAGCAGGTGAGAGAGGGATGGAATTCTGGTTTTGAAAATAGGACATGTTTTACATCTAGGTTTATTGCAGGGCATGGGAGTGGTTTTGGGACGGGGCAGGGATTTAAGGAGTGGATTGGTTGATTTGAGAAGATCTGATAAGTTGGCGGGATGTTTGAAGGTAACGGGGGCATTTGGGAAAAAGGTTGGCGGTGGAATTATGGTTTCTGAGGATGGGTAGAGATCTTTTAAGATTAACCGCAGAGATTTTAGGCCAGAAAAGTATGTGGTGCAAATTGAAAGAGGGTGGCTTTCCGCAGTAGAGGAAGGTTTAGGAGTGTAAGCATGTCTGTGGATCCTTTTCATATGGAGGGATTCAGGATATCCTCGCTTGAGGAGGGAATAGTGTAGATTTGAGAGGAAATTTACAAGGGAGTTAGGGTCATTGCAGATTCTGTGTCCTCTTATGGATAAGGAATAAGGAATGGAGCTTTTGGTATGATATGGTGGCAACTGATATAATGAAAGTATTGTGGTTTGTTGGTGGGTTTCATATGCACAGAAGTGTGAAATTTTTGGTCTATTAATGATATGTTTACATCTAGGAAGGTGATTTTGGAGGAGGAACCGTGGAATTGAAGGAGACAGAGGATGAAGCATTGAGGTCGGAAATGAAAGTTTTCAGGGAATCAGTACCATGTGGCCAGAGAAGGAAAATATCTTCAATATATCTGAGCCACAATAGAGGTTTAAGGGGTTATTTTAAAAGGAATTTTTTCTTTGCGAGACCAAGAAAGAGGTTTGCATAGGAAGAGCTGAACCTATTGCCCATGGCCCAACCCTGGATTTGTAAGAAGAATTTATCATTAAAGGAGAAGGAATTACAGTTAAGGATGAGCTCAAAAAGGCTAAGGAGAAAATCTGTGCTGGGTATGTGTGGCTCAATGCGTTGGGAGAGGTAGTGTTAGAGAGCAGAGAACCCTCTGAGTGGGGAATGGATGTATAAAGGGATGTGGCATCTACAGTGGCTATAGTAATCTCGGTATCTGGAGGGAGGGAGGTTGATTTTAGCCTTTCCAGGAAATGGCATGAATATTTGGTGAATGACAGTAGGGAGTGGACTATCGGCTGAGATAGTGGTTTACAAATGCAGATATTCTTTCCGTTGGGGAGTTACAGGAGGATAAAATCAGCCGACCGGGATTCCCAGACTTATGAATCTTCGGAAGGATATAGAAATGAGGAGTGAGTACGTGGGGAGGGGAAAGGAGGGCCAAATCTGAAGGAGATGCCACTTGAGATATTGAGGAAAAGTAATTCACAGTGAAATCTGTGGGGGATTAATGCAACCAAGTACCTTGATTCTTTGACCAGGAGATGGCGTTAGGGAGCTGTTTCACCCACCAAAGGAGAATGGATGACTCAAGAGGAAAGGATGGTAGGTAAAGCAACCATATAATGTCATAGAGGATATGAATAGTGCGTTTCGTGGTACACATAGCCAGAAGGAGTCGAGCTACCAATGCCAAATACACAGTCAAACATGAAAAACCTCCATATGGCAAACATATACTCATTCACATGGAAATAGATATAAGGAAAAGGGATAGGCACACATGTGTTTGTCATATTAATATATATATATATATATATATATATATATATTTCTATATATATATATATATATATATATATATATATATATATATATATATATATATATATATATATATATATATATATATATGTATATATATGTATATATATATTTATATATATATATAAATGATAACCATAAACACAGTAATCAACCCGAAGGTCGGTTTGGTAGGTGATGGCAGAGTTCACCCAGTACTTAGCCCGATGGGGTGTGAAGTTCACACATCAGGGTATGGGGGCCAGTTCCTTTCCCTGTGCCGGTTATGGTTTCCCAGGAAGATCTGGTACCCGAAAAATCACATAGCTTGGGTGGAGCAGCAGGTGCCCAGAGTGCCTTGCCCGGGTATTGAACCCGGGACCCTCCGGTCAGCAGTCCAATGCTCTACCCCCTGGACTGCCCCGACCCACATATATAATATAGGGGCAGTCCAGGGGGTAGAGCATATATATATATATATATATATATATATATATATATATATATATATATATATATATATATATATATATATATATATATATCGTATATATATATACACACATATAACGGCATTATAGCTACCATGCAAAAACACTATTTTGCCATTATACAATGGAAATATGTGAATTTCATATCATACTCACTGTTGCTTTGTTAAGAATGTATCTCCACTGGATGCACGAGTCCTTAAGTTCTTATCAAGGCTCTGTTCATCATTGCTGTTGTCACCAGAACCATTATTTGCATTGCTTCCTTTAGCACCAACACTCTCCTGAAGTTTGCTCTGGAGTTGACTAGTCAAATTAGATGATTCTTGGGGCTGCTCTTTTGTTTCTGCAATGTTTTCACTTGAGCCCATTTCCATAGGACTGGTACAGCCAGAATCCTGAAAATGGAATTCTTGATTTATCCTTATTTCTCATAACTATTGGATTAACTGAGATTCATGTACACATGACATTATTTGCAGGCTCGTGTCGTATAAAGTTAATAAATAATTTATTATTCATTTCCATGAACAATTTTGCCTAATTCCATTTGAGATAATCACAAAATATGTTAGTTTTCATTCATTTCAAGAGGAAACATAGATTAACTTTGTAGTAATAACATATTTGTATGCACACCCTCTATGTAAAAGATCGGATGCTTCAAACAGTGACTACAAAAATATGCTCAGGACTGCTACAAGCTTTTGTTCCATGACACAAACCTTGCTTTTTTGTTCATAGTAATAACTTTGGCAGTCACAAATTAACCTGCTTCTGTGGTTTGCATAGTACTAAATTTCGGAGAAGTTACTGACATGGAAGAAATAGGAAAAAATATTAATATGTGCATGTGAGCATTACAAACATGGCTTGAGAACATCTACAATCAATTAGCTAGTATTGTCCAGGAATGGAGGAAAAGAATAACAAAAGGGAGCTCTATTCACAAACGAAAACAATCATTTTCTAAAAGCAAAATAATTGATAAAATGTAAAATAAAGACCATAATTACTAAAAGAAGAGAAGCTGTATGGATTTTAGCAGAGAATTATTTAAAAGCCAATCAATACAAATAAGAAAATTTACCCGGCTTAGATGATTGGGATCATTCATTGGGATGTATTCTAAGAGTAGGTTTCCTGAGATGTCTAACCTGTTGTAGATTTACAGGGAATATGAGCACTTCATCAGGAGCTATCCCCAAGATTCATCACAACAATTTTCCCTGGTAGAGGTATTTAATAATGCGTTGACGTATTCACAACTGTGCGGGAGTGACCTCTGGTAGAAACAATTTACCTGCGAGTCCGTCCGACTGACCCCCAACAGGACCGTCCGTCCGCTAGCCACCGCATCTTTCCCTGAGGTCTGACCGCCATTCTTTGGAAGATCGACGCCCTGCGTGGATTTTGAGCGGAGCGATGAGTCACCGCTCGATGCAGTCTTGGAAGCACCATCAACGGCCGCGGACTCCGAAACGGATTTTGCGCCCGGCGGCATGAGGGAGGAAGCGCCGGGATAGGGCGACGCGGACTTAGCAGAACTGACGGCCGCCTCGTGGATCGTCTCCGTCGAGATCCTCGACCCGCTCGACAAGGACCGGAAGCCTGGCCCGGCGATGCTGCCGTTGGACGATATGTGAGTCAACAGCGCTTCCGCCTTGAGGGGGTTGAGGCACGCGCTCCCGTTCTTCCGCTCGCGTTCCGCTTGGGAAAGGGCGGCGGAAGAGGACGGCGGCGCGTGGCCCAACCTCCTGGCCGGCTCATCATCGGCAGCCGGCGGCGGCGGTGGAGACGAGTGGGGTCCACCGTTTGGCGGCGGGGTGGACGAGTGCGGGGGTGGGAGGTGCGGGGGCGGTGTGGAGGCGTGCGGCGGTTGACCACCGCTGCAGATAGCAGAGGACGAGTTGGAGAAACCGATCCGGGCCCTCCGCTGGGCCTTCTCCTTTTCATGGACGCGGAACCTCTCGAGTGCTTCGTCGATGAACGTCTCCGGGACTTTGCGATGGGACACCTTGATTTTCCCGATGTAGAGGACCTGCAACGGAGTAGAAATGTCAATTCGGCCTGGTCCGTATTTCCTGAACGCTGCGGGTTACTGCAAAAGGTTTGATTTGGGAATGAACGATGTTCCATATCTTTCCAGTTTACGCGCATATTTTTGCTTCCTATCGTTATTTGCTGGCGCTGTTGATATGACATGGGGCAAATTTTTGTATAAAAAATTCAAAACTCAGGAAAAGTAATAATAACCCTAACATGACCTTCCTAAATGATTGATAAGGTTTTACATATGCAGGGTATCCGTCAAATTTCCTGACAATAATTCCACAATAATCTAGCTGTTAGTTCTGGACGCCGAAAGTCATATTTTACACCATTTCCCCTTTTTATGTTGATCGAATAGATAACTTTACAAGATAAAATAATTAAAATCACATCAAAACATTGAAAACCTAGGTAATAGTGGACCTTACCGTTTGGAGAAATGAACTTGTTACTGATAACCGTTTTCCATTCCGAAAAGAAGCCGGAAAAGTTACAATACAATCCAAGGTAACTAGTGCTGACTGTCAGTGGCCCGCTTTAGGCTTGGAATTACACCCTTGTAGTACTAGAGCGGTTTATGTAATATTTTACGGTTGATTGATCGTGTTTGTCTCATGTAGGCGCGAAAATGGCATATATCGTCGGATTTAAAAAAAATACCGCTATCATTACGACTACAAAATTCCAGGTGAAGAATGAGTCTAGGACTTTCATCCTTGACTCATTTCGATTATTCAAGTCAATGGTCACAAAGTCAACCATTTCTTGATTTCGACCTGAGGGAAAACAAGAGGTTAGTTTCGGATATTTTTAGGAATGAGGCAAACTAAAACATTAATTTAGAAATACTATACTTTACAACTATGAGTACTGGACTTCTATATTACTTTTTCTTAATGGAGTAGGGTTGGAGGTCACCTGACGAGTTCGACGAGATTCTGATATTTAGTTAACAGATAAAGGCAGTATGTAGTATTCTTCTATATTGGTCTTTTTATTTGATAATTTTGTTGATTGAAATTCTATTTAAGCTTGGAGATTGGATTTTTTAAGTTGGCGACACACGACTCACCATACACTCGTATTTGGGAGACTTCAATATTCAACATTTAGCGACTAATATTCAGTAGAATAAAACTGATTCGAGTGCAATGACTGAATCAAATGTCAATGCACAATAAGAACGTAATACCAATAGACACAAAACCAAGGGAAAAATAAAAGAGCAAAGACATTAGTAATTTACCATAGTTTACATTTGAGGAGATAACAGGAATATATTACAGAATTACAAAAAATGGGCATTTCAAATAATTAACAATTTTCAAGATAGATTTTGATTTTTAAACATATATATTTAAATATTGGCACATAACAAATCCAACGGTTACAAATCCTTGAACTCTCTGATGCAGTGCTATAGTCCTTGAAAGAGGTATATGACAAACAATGAAAAAATAAAATAAAACTAATAGTTTCAATTCGTATTACCTTTATTGTAGAATTAGAATTTTTGGACCAATAGCAAAATAAAAGTTATCACACAATGCACCGAGTACGTTCAATGAAAATAGATAAATAGTAGTAATAGGTAACTGCGGCATGAATTCGCGGAGTGTAATCTGGGCACATAATGTAACAGATAGAAGAAATAACACATTTTCTTTTAAGAAATGTCAAAGCTACGTGTATTTAATTTTTCTGCTCATCCATTCATGAGAATGAAATAATCCACTGCCAAAAAAAATTATTGCTAAATTTAAGTAAAAAAACTTAATGACAGGAAAACACCAAACGTACTCTTATTGAAACACTCCATTATTATCCTTTCTTTTCCTCAAGAGTCAAGAATTTGCATCCAAGTTTTATTGTTGGAAGAGCTCGGAATTAACAGGCGGAGTTTACAGAACTATCGAGGTCAGTGTCACCGATAAGTGCCGCCATGCTCGATGGAGGGCGGAAGGAAATTCCACTTTTAAGGTATGTGCCGTGGGGAAAGGATGAGGAAAAGGCCTCTTTTCTTTGAGCGGGAATTACCTACCTCGAAAAAGTGGGAGGAACTGGGCGAGATGTCGGCGCAGAGCGACGTGAGTGCCGCGGCACTGCTCAGGGAGCGCGCCTGAGGCCCATTTCCGTTTCCGGCAGCCTCCCGGGCGGATTGCTCCCTCATCGAGGTAAACAGTTCCACCACCTGTGGGCGAGAGAAAAAAGAAAAGGAGTTTAATGCAGGGAACAGCGCATTGTTTCTCAAACTGGAGAGGATGGAGTGAGAGCGGGAGAGAATCCAATACGGTTTCTCGCGAGCGCTCGTGGGAATATCGAAGCGACGAGGGTATACGAAACCTGTCTTTTGTGACGAGTTGGTGGGGGGAGAAGTCTTGCAAATTCTAGCCATTTTAAGACGGCTATTTCCGTGAATCAAATTAAAAGTTATGAAGGATAGGAGGGGTGAGGTTCGAACCACTACGCTTGTTCTCTTAGGTTCACAGTAATTTGGAATAGTTCTGGAAAAGTGGTTCATCCCAAAAACAATGGATACGCTGGATGGCCATTTAAAGTCATACTTCTTTAAGATTAACTCTAAGATTTTATCTATAATTGTCTCATAATCCTCCTATGTACGTATTTTACCTTCGACAAAATCCATTATGATTAACATTGTTCCACGAATGAATGATGATTATTGTCATTGCTTTCCAATTCGTTCTAAACTTTTTAAGACGGCTTAGTTCCTCATTGGAGATCCCTGTCCTAACAGGATACACAATAACAATACACACATCGGAGTAGCATCTATAATGCACTGTAAAGGAGAAATGTTTCAGTTATGTCCAATGCTTCTTTCAACCCCAGCTGGAAAACAGTCGTGAAGCACAAATTGAGTAGGTTCAGGCGTGATGTGGTGGAAGTCGAACATAATGAATAACTGATCGAAGCACTTTTCCAGTTGATAATTATCAAGTGGAAAAGTGCTTCGATCAGTTATTCATAGTCTTGAAGCACCTTTAAAATACCTTGGCGGCAGCGGGTAGCTGGCAGAAGCCGATTGGTCGATTTGTAGCTGCCTTGCCATAATCGCTAAACTATAGAGACTGCTTCTGTTCCACCAGAGGTGGGGTAATTAAACGATTCACCACTGGAAAGTGAGTGAACAGGGAGAAAATGGAACCATGATCTTAAAAAAAATCACTGGAGAACGATGGCATATGATCAAAACAAACCATGGGCATCGAAACTTATTAGCTAGGCACGTCTGAATTCGAGTAATAAGAATGCAATACTCAGGACAGAGCCAATTGCTTTCTTCGCTACGAACATAGATTTGTCGCAAGACTGCCTCGTGCCAAATAAATCGTGATTTCATTCGCGTCCTTCGGTCACACTTAATGGAACCCATTACCGTTAACGACCGAAAAAGAGTTCAAGTTCGTCACGCACTTTTAATCTAATAGTCTTCGGAGGATGAAGGGAATGACTTTCCAATGTGTCGAGTTTTTAAAATTCTTGACACTGTTTACAATAAGTCTCACACTAAATTACGACGTTTTTGGAGTGGCATAAAAACCTGGGTTCGTCCACGAGGGTCGTTCGTCCAAGTCGTCTTATCCCGACTTGGAAAATTTCACGAGAATGACTAGCTTATCAGCGGAACCGAAGAGAGGGAAAGAAAAAGGGATCGAAACTCATTTGTTACCACTACTCCCTGCCGTGGTGAAGCTGTGCGTCATTAATTATTCAATGAAATGAAAACGGAGGCAGGAAAACAATGGAATAGACGTTCTTTACGCAATGCGGAAAACGCTTTTAGGAACTTGTACACTCGATAAAAGGTCACTGCGGTTTTAAAAATGCAAATGAATAGTCGAAAACAAAGATAAAAACATAATAATTCGTCCAAAACGTTGTTATCAAAATCCATTAAAATTTTGAGGCATTCCTCATCACACCTATGAATATTAAAAACTTTTGATCAATGGGAATACACGAAGCCGCGACAATGATTAATGCACAAGAAGAATCAAAGACTATTGCGTCTACGTACATGTATATTCAAACACCAACGTTTGAAAAATTAATGAACCGTCATCGTTGAGCAGCAAAAATGGTTGTTTCAATTCCATGACGCAATGGTGTGAGGTATAGCAATAGCAATGAAGAAGTCGCAAGGAAAATTTACATGCACGAAAGAGATCCGAGAAGAGACATCAACGCGAAACTAATGCAACTTACCAAATAATTTCAAGCACCGCAACTCGGAGGAATAGTCCGCTTACCTATGCGAGCAGTGCGAACGGCGCTCCTCAATGAGAGGAAGAAATTCGCGCCGCATCGCGCGAATACACTGAAATTCCTTCATCTGATCGTTGGAACGAACCTCACAAAATAATGCGCAAAGGAGGGTGAGATAACACACACCCACGAATCAAGGCCAAAAGGTCACCGACTCCCGGTTTCTGTATTCGACCTTACACATAGACTTAAACCATAAAGATAAAAATTTGTATATCCATCAAATTCACCTTTTTTTACGAGCACAGCATTGGGATGTCACCTGAACACGCAATCTTCTCATCATTTCAGAAGCGATGCCTCCCAAGTGTTTTATTTTTATTGACCCCAATCAAAGGCATTAATCAATCTCACAGATGATAGCTCCAATCGTGACTTAATAACCTGCATCGGCGTTCTGGTTAATACATGTAGAAAAAGGTTCACTTTCGTCCCGATCATCCCATTTCACTAATAGTTACCCAAGTTTAAATTTTAGAGAAAATCTCATGAAATCAACTCAAACTTAAATGGAGAACTTTGTCAAAAATTATCGCAACAATAATTTCAATTGAAAACATAATACGGGTATTTAGTTTGTGATTGATGAAACCGTACGCTTTAATTCCCTTAAAGTACAAATTATTTCAAGCAGTGAAAAAAATGCTAATTATCATACTGAATTAAATCACTGCCGAGGCTTGAATATACCACGGTATATCTCAATACGCTCAGGAGTTGTGACAATACTGCCACATACTCGGATCGCTAAACAGGAGACTTATGTATGACGTCGTAGACTTTAATATTTTTCGAAAGAATACTTAATCCTACCATCCTTAGCTATTACATGTGGCCAATTAGGAGAAGTTACCCCCGGCAATGCTCGACCAGAGTACGCAGCCTTGCGTACTCTGGTCGAGCATTTAATCTTAATTACCACCAATTTATATCATTTTTAGCCTAATTTCGGGTCCTCATTTAAGCGAATTTGATCACATCTCACCTTGAGATTCATACAGGGTTAACCATTTCAATATTATATCAATTTCAGCATTGCCTATACCTCCGGGTCCTTCAATTTTACATCCCAAATTGAGGGATGAACCACTGATTCCAGACAAAATTTAGCTTGTCATTCTGAATATAATAAGGTATATGCATATTAAACCATAATGTAACTTAGGATGCAATTCGTTGCCTTGCAAATGGGAAGGGAATTTACATCAGGATTTAAAAAGTCGGAAGTCTACGAGTGATCCACTAAATACGAAAAAAGCATACAGAATTATACATTTTTTATACGGTTTACAATAGAATATAATTTTGTTTAATTTTGGTTCACCATTAATTTACCACATTAATAAAATAACCAAAATTGGGGCATGTGCCTTTGTAACTGTTCAAGTTACAAAAGCAAATGCCCCATGGCATATGTTAAGTTTAATACAATGTTCCCTGCAAGGCTCTCACGATCTCACACACTCGTGTGGCAGAGGAGGTTAGATCATCAGCCTCAATTACCTAAACGGTAGTCGAGGTAATACATTTGTAATAGGAGCGTCAGATTAGAGTCACTTCTTTCAGATTACATTACCTGAGGTACTTAACCTTGGTTTGGTAGTGAAATGTGCGGGTGAAGGAATTTTTAAATGTCCATCGCGACTAAAACAACGGAACGTTCGCTGCTGAACCACAGAAAATAATAAATAACCCGTTTAAAATTTTGAATGAATTTATCGGAAGTTCTCGTCAGTCAGGAGACCATAAACTACGTCTTAATTATGTGATATGCCGAATGAATATCCTCACGACTGCAGAAAATACCTCGGTACCTATTCCCCAATTCGCGGAGATTCGCACACCGTTGAAACCAAATCACAGTTAAAATATACAAAGGAATACATTATGTATACAAAGCCGCCGCAGTTCCGTCGAAGTCACGCGAGATATGTCGCTAGGAAGCGTTGGAGCTTATTTCTGCGTGTCTGGAGACCGCACACCATACTTCGTTGATTTAAACGAGTTGCCATAAGAATCATGACAAAAGAGTCCCTTCCCGTTGAATTATAATAACGAGAAATGCGATTTCATTTTGGAGTCGGCACTCTCCTGATGACTAAACCATTATTCTCTTCCATTAATTTAATGACGCTAATGCGTTCTCCCACTCAGCACCACGAATATCGATAAAAGGTTCCATGCACAAGCTTAGAGCCGACGATGGAATTCGAAAAGCACACATGCGCATCCTCTTGAAACCACTGTGGCATTTGGGAGCCTTTAAAGAGATCCATCCAACTTCCCAGCATCATCTTCGACATTCCCTTTAATCCGTACCCAAGTCCCGTCGAAGTTTTGCCCAACTACATCATTGGAGAGTATATTCAAGGTTTGTAACAAAAATCTCGATGACGAATCTCCAACGTTGCAAAAATGTGGCGATAACTTCGTTTCCACTTATATTCGAAACCAATGATTTTTTTCGTAACTCCATTGAAAAAGAATTGGCCCTGACGGATTAGTTTCCATCCGTGCGACCCTAGAGCGTTGAGTAGCAGTGTGCGTGCGCAGAGGACAGAGCCGAAAATTTGACAGCTCATTCATTGCTCAATCAAATCTCACGCCTATGCTAGCGAATCTTGTCGGTGAAAATCCAGTAAGATTTAAATTCAGCTGCGCTTGCGACTCTTTTTTATAACCAATACACGACACGACTGATTAATGATGTCACAAAGCGGATTTTTTTTGTGATACCATGGATTCGCTTCGGATGAATAAAACATATTTGACTACATGGAGAGCATACGGATAACACTATCTGATTTCACACTTTGCATCTACTCCAATTACACGCTTGGAAGATCTCTTTTAGATACCAAAAAATATGTTACCATAAGAAAATGGACATTAACGTAATACGATGGAAATAATACTCCACCCTCATTAAGTTAGCCTATACCGAGCAACCGGCTATTACCATATTAAGGCAGTCTCGGATACCATGGAGACGCATTAACATTAAAACGCATACAATCTTTCCCGCAGAATATGGAACTGCCTAACCCCGAAGACCAACCACGCTTACCACAACTCGGCCAGCATGCACTACGAAAAAAAGTTGAAAGAAACGAAAATATGATGTCATAGGAGATAGATGAAGATCAAGAGGACAGATCAATAAATAAATGAAAAAGTTTTATGAAGAGCGAGAGAGGATCCCTAAGGAGAATACAGAGGGGATGAAGGGATAAACTCATTGGACACATTTTGAGACAGATAGCTTAACAGAGGACAGATTTGGAAGGGAAAGAAAACTGAAACGACCGCAGAGGGAGACTCGGGACGACATCAATGAAAACAAGAATGGTAGACGTGGAAGCGAAGTAAAACGCAGACCGGAAAGGTTGCCAGATCAATCTCCCCCGATCAATCCTTAGGATTGATGATTGTGACCCATAACTCATTAGGAACAACTTTTGTCTGGATTCGTGAGGGTAAGGTTGCTTCAGCCAATCATTATTGAAAGTATTTGCATATGAATATTAAAAAAATATTTCATACACTGGAACCTTCGATGCTCGCTTGCTACGGTCGCATAGCTAGTGAGAAATTACTCGCGATATATCACTTACGCGTACACGCTCCGGGATAAGATCACAAATTGTGGCCAATAATATTCATAATGGGACTTGAAATCGGTCCAGGCAGACGTGAACCCATGCGACGGCGGCGGGAGACGAGAGAGAGATGAATATTCATCGCTCGAGTTGAATTTCCGCCAGGCTGTGGCACTAAGGGGGGTGGGGTGAGCAATTAACACACCAACTTGATCTTCAATGACGACGGACATGAGCAGCTGGGGTTGAATACCAAAGGAGCCCGAAATGGAAAGGCTAAGATAGGAAAATGGACGAGGAACTGTTGGCCTGGGGGGTGGAGGGGGTTGATGAGAGAAATATTAACGATCATCCCTTTTAATTCGAGCCAGCCAGCACGAAGGGAAGGATTACACACGAGAGTGTAAATTCGACTCGACAATATGTCGGGAATGGACTAAGTTATACCATGATCAGTACCAAATTATGATTGAAAATTCAGTAAATTTAAACGACCAAGAAAATTTTGGATTGCCACACATTCCGCTGTCATTAAATTTCCAATAAAATTGTTATTTTTCAAACCCAACTGTTCACTTAAAATAATACAAATCACATCGTAATCCATCTCATTACTACAACGGATTTGAATCACAGGACTTAATCTGACATCGATTCTATATCATAACCAAACTGAACTCTTCAACCTGCATGTCGGTTTTGGCGGGTTTGAGTGGAACTTATCTGGGACTACCTGTAACCATACCGCGCGTGATATTCATAAAATTATAGGATAGGGGGCAGTTACTTTCTTTATACTATACGAGTTTCACAGTACTGGAAACAAGAAACTTCACAAGGCCCGGGTTTAGCTGGCAGTGTCAAAAAATTTCACCCGAATTGGAACTCGGGACCTTTCCGTCTAGGGCTCGAGCGCCCGAACCACTTGACTATCTGTTTGCATTCCGAGGTAATCCACGATAATTTAGTTCCGCTGACCAATACGAATGCGTTAATTAACTGTTAAATGTGCAAAACGCTCGCCATACCGTGTGGTCATTAAAATATCCTCAGGGGTGATCGGTCAAACGAATGGAAATAAAACGATTTGGATTCGAAATGTCATGAGATGGTCAAAAATCGCTTTCGAGAGGCATTGAACAGCGGGGCCGAACGACACTGCGGAAACTGGGATAATTGCTGGCCGAGCGCTGCTCGATATGAGGACTGCCGGTAAAAAAAGACCCATTCATGTACTTACAGCCAACATTGCACACAGACTGCCACTGGGAATTGAGAATTCATCGATTAACAAAACTTTGTGATTGAGCTCAGCCCTTTTATTTCGAGGGTCACTTTTATGGATTAGTCAGCTGGATGAAAGATGAATCATTCAATTTAACCCTAGGAAGCTTGGCACTAAAATCTTTGGGGCGACTGACCAGAATGGCAAACTGCTGCGTCACTTGAATCTCAGAATCACCGCGCTGAGAATGGAGACTCGATTGAAACCCTCACGAAGGCACATTGACACAGAAGGGAGACACGCAACACGGGCTCTAGCAAAACGACACATTTCTTGCGACAAAAGGTTTTTATTCCGACCCAATCTAGATTTATGCCACGCATTACCTCTCTTCAGGGAAAATGGGGGTTCACCACTGATGCGAGAGTAATTCTTTGTTGTCCGCGTCGGACAAAAATAAAGCAATTAAATCTCAATGGAGTTTTATGATGTAGAAGTAAGACTGATGATTAAATTTATCGCATGGAGGCATGCCAGCATTCAATCTTCTGTATGGCCGAATTCCATGTAATCACAGATGCGAAATAAGGGGAACCAAATATCGCAGAAAAACAAAGCTTCACCGTGGTAACATTTGTGATGACAAATATAGAAAAATATAATAGCTTCCAAACCATATAGATTGATAGAGCTTAAAATCAACATTTTACACAAAATCTGAAGTGACCCTTGCATTATGTAATCAATAATGAAAGGCATACAATGGCTAACCGCCTTGAACCTCCCGTTCATATACGCCAATGTGGGCTATGTAAGGAACGCCATGATAATTCAGGTCGCGGAAATCGAGGAAACCGCTACCTGCATGGGACAGCACCACCGCGAAAACTCTGTGCACCGGTGCAAGAGGTAAAAAGATGGACTTCCAATTTCGAAATTTAAAATATCCACAGCTTACGTAACTGGAGAAGAAATGCGAAGAGGCAACTAATTTTAAAACCCTACATAAAACAACTGAAAAAACAAAAACGCAGCATTTTTAAATATTAGAATATGAGCAATTTTCAACTCATCAAAATACTTTCTCGGGAGAAGAAATAACATTTCTATGGAAATCAAAATGCAAGTGTTAACGAGAATACATATATTATATGTATTCGTACATTGGGGTTGCAAACCCCATTGTTGCTTCCACGGAAAATCCTTCAGGTCTAGGATCCATGAGTCAGAAGGTTTCAACAAAAAAAAGACCTCATGTCAATGAAAGCAAAAATAAACACATTCGGATATTTTTACAACCTAATTACAGTATCTTTACCACCGAGGCCGATATAAAACATTTCTCCGCTATTCATTAAGGGCTTGGCCGTGGTACCACCACTGTTTTCTATAATAAAATTTTCAGCACCTAGTTTTCCTACAGATTAATCATCAACACATCTCAATAAAAACGCAGAAATATCGTCTACATTCGGCACGCACACATATTCCCAGAGTCTTCAAACAAGGAAAATCAGTCCTCTAACTTAGATAGAGAAGGCAAAGGAAATTCCGGGAAGACGGACAGAGAAAAGGGTAACCGTGTGCACTAATTACACTCTTCACTTTATTTTCATCTTCGTTGATGTTGATATTATACGCATGAGCAAGGCGGTGCTGTCCCGCAGACTGCTGTCTTCGTGCGCCTAATAGAAATAATATTCACATTCCGGAGAAGGAAGCATGGGCATTTATAGACAATGAAAGCAGAGATATGCGATGGGAGAGCTCAATTCGCCTCTATTAACCAAAGTGCAGCAACCATCATCTGAGGAATGGGGTAGGATTTAGCATGGACCACTTCCTCGAACAACTCCAAAAAACTTACCAAGATGACATAACCGCCGTAAGCTATGCGAGGAAAAGAAGAAATCATAGATCTATACATGTCCAAAACTTTCAAACAAATTCACAATTCTCCTAAAAAGCGAAGTAAATGTTGTGCTAAACATAATTTTAAACGTCAGCGTGATAGGTAATATGTTGTCATTATAAGTGATGGTGATGAAGTTCATTTTTCCCTGCAGAGAAACAGCATACAGTGTGGGCCAACTCGCTATTTCATTTTACACCTTCATCATTATGTGGCTATGGATTCACCTGCAACAGCGAGGGTTTTGCTTTTTCGCGAACGGACCCGTATTCCACCCCCGTCATCCGGGGTGAAAACCAATCAGATACCCGGCTTCGTATTTCCCCATAGTCTCGAGACCACGGCACCCACCAAACGGATGCGCGAGGAGATGATGTAAGGTCAGTAACCTCTCCATGTTCATGTTCGTTTCGAATCGGGGGAGGATTCTAGGTGCATCCATCGACCTAGAAAAGTATGCGGATCACGCTGCCCACGTCCATGAAAATGTCAACGATGCGGCGGAGTTGCGCTTCTGTTAGCTACTGTACATTTCTCGTGGGCAGTGATGCGAGACGGTGCCGTGGGATTTAAGGGCTGCATCGCCTCCTCCACTCGACGTAACTCGTCGTAAGGGTCTCGAAAAAATGCAAAGACGATGATGGCGGCATTGATTAGAGAAGGACGACGAGGACGTGCGTGACGTTGGAGATGAAATTAAAAGAGGCACGCAGTAAATGAGTTAGCGTAAGCAGGAGCAAGAGGGCATGGATCACGTAACACAAGTCCCATCAACATTTAAAGATTAAAGTGTCCACGGGGGACGATAATGGATGCGCCCTGCATGATAACGCATTTCAATTGTATTTATGCTCTGAACTTCAAAATTAACGAGAGCTAATGGAGCAAAAGAAGGGGCATAAATAGGCATCAAATTAAGAACAAACATATGAGTAAAGAATGGAATGAACTTATGCCAAAATAAAAAGATCAGTTAAAGCTTTTCAATGGATAACGTGCAGTTTTATCCTAGTTGGTGAGGATCTTTACGCCTAAGGCTTTCTTCTCTTGGCGAGAACACAATGAGGTCACAGCGGCAATTTTTTGGCTGCCAGGTAGAAATAAATTTAAGATTGTTTCTTAATTACAGCAAGATGACAATACATATTAATTCAAACTGTCATTATGGTTAGTGTGTTGGGGGAAAATATCGCAGTTCATGGGTCGTGTCGAGAATGCTGATACTTCCTTGCCGTTTGAATTCCTTACATAATGCGCACATGTTAAGATTTAACCAGAGCTGTTGAATATTTTGAAAATCAATTCAATCAACAGTCGTTTCAACCCATATCTAATGAGTAGAGGATCCTACTAGAGTCCGGTGAGTCCCGAGTTCAAATCTGAGCGATGTTTCTGGACACTTCCAACTAAAATAAAACTGTGTTATTTCCTAGCATCAAAACTTTTAGGATAACAATGAGAGAAAGTTTAAAGTGCATGCTTGGATGTCATCTACCTGCCCCACGAAAATAATATACAATGAGACAATGAAGATGATACATTTTTAATCACGAACATCTGAATAACAAGGAATCTAAGAAAAATGTACAAGGTACCCCAGGGATTGTTAGAATAGTTCATTTACCTAAAGTAACTCATGGGGGAACTTAATATTTCTGGGCATTATTGTAGCATTATTAAGTGGTCATAGAACCTAAACGAACTGTGGGTAACCACGTAGATGAGGTCATAAGGTCTATTTACATATATACGAGAAATATACCGATTATTATTTCACTGGGGGAGATGGTTCCGAAAAGTGTGACATGGGAGAGGGGAATGATTAACAGGAAGTGTAATGGTGCAAGGAAATCGCTCTTGAGTTTTGCGTAATAAAGACGACATCAAGCAATCAAATAAGTTAGGTGCACACTCGAAAGATGGCTGGACCAATAGCAGAACAGCTGAAATCATTTACATTTGAGGAACTGAAATGGGTCAAGGGGAGGGTATGATGTGATATTTGGGGTGAGGCGGATAGAAGTCTTAACGTGACACTGGAGAGCCCCATAATGACTGAGAAGATCGTCACCGATTAATAGCTCCCCTTGGCGATTCCAACTGTAGCAGTTAACGCCTGCCTGAAGCGAGGCGTTTGGAAGAAGGATTGTGACGTTTACGACGTCTTGGGGATTTCGACAAGCGAAGCTCCGCTGCACGGGAGTCACCGTCCCATCCGACGAACGTCTAACTCACCCAATGGGGCACGTAAATACCAGATCAAACTGAAAAAAAACCGGCGGACATTGAAACGACGCGGAAGTTCATCATAGTGGAATGGAAAGAGGAATGACCGATCTAATTCTACCTTCGGAGCACAAGGAAAAGGTCAGCCGAATTATCATTAGACTAGCACCGTTCCGAAATATTTCTCCGCCGATGACAATCCAGTCGATGATATAGACGTATTGCCAGGCGCGGGGGCGGTCTTTCGAGCGGGGGGAAGACGCGCGGAGGAGCGCAAAGAGCGGGAGCACGGAGATCCCACGCGAACGGGACAAACGAAAGGGTCTCCACACCGTGTAACGTCCACGTGCCTCGAAAACGGATGCCGCCAACGACAAGCGGCCAACGTTTTTTACGCAACCATCGACATCCTTCCGAACCCCCTCCCTAACCCCCCTTCCTCCTTCAATTGATACTCGAGCCAACCTCGACGCTTGAAATATTCGCGCGTCATACGCGAACTCCCGTACGTCCTCCCCACACTCCCCTCGCGATCCGATCACGTAGAAATCACCAGCACACACGGATCTGAATCCCATGCATTCCAGTGATTTGTTCAAATGCGAACGAAGGAAAGATTATTGCTTAGCGCGCCGAAGTAAATAACGACGACATTACTTCTGGGTAAGATACATGTCTATCGGACGCAGCCGTCCAAGTTAATCTGTACTTAAAAGATGCAGTTTTTGGCTGATCTGAAGGTCGCGGGTTCGAATGGATTACTTTTTTTCACGCGAAGGGTTTAATGGGAACAAATTTACGGTGTTCAGTCATCTGAGCCCCTTTGATACAAAATCTCAGCCACTCAAATTGAGAGAATTACGTGGGCACCTTTCGGCACGTAGAATTTAATTCTTATGACTTAAAGCAAGTATTGTGCTACTAAAGAATATAAAGTATGTATATATATGTATATATATATATATATATATATATATATACACAATATATATAAAGAATATAAAGTATGTATATATATATGTATATATATATGTATATATATATATATATATATATATATATACACACACACATATAAGAAGGTGGAATGCAATTCATTATGAGGAATCAAATCTATTTTTGATCAATGAATATCGACTTTTTCTTCGGAGTCGACTCAGACTTATCTTTCGTCCATCTCCCTCTCTCCAATAAGTCAATGAATTTAATTAAAAATCGACTTAGTCCGACATAAAATTCAGGAAGAGAGCAAAATTTCGGTTACATTACTGATAAAACCACAACAAAATCTTTTCAGAAATTCAAAAGACATAAGAGGATGCTTAGATGCGTACTAACAATTGAAAAGTATAGAGACAAATTAAAAAAAACATAAATTTAAATCATAAATTCCACAAAAAAGTTGGTAAATGACCTGCGCTGAAGGCGAATCAAAGAAATAGAAGTAATGAAGAAATGGAAAAAAACAGCGGGGAGTAAGGCTCTGCCTAAGGAGCCGTTACAAGACGCACACGGCGTTAATTGATCAAATAGTGGTACAATCCTTTGGTTGGATGTATTCGTTCAGGTCGTGCTCGATTTATACGATTCGTTGATTCCAGGATCCGCCTCGCACCCTTCCACCGGACACTCGGGGACACCCAACGCTCAGCGCACGTGTTCCTCGCAATGGAAGAGCTATATTTTATCCACCAACGCTCTGCCAACAACGCTCTCCAACGCTCCCCTCGAAGTAAAAGCGATCAAAGGGTACTTGCGATAACACGAGCGTGAGAGACGGACAGTCGAGGGAAGCAGCTTTGCGCAAGGACCGCTGATCCTCAGGAACACCCCAGACCTGAACTCAAAAACGGTTCACAAATGGTGAACGTGATGCGACTTAAAAAGAGTTGAAAACGGGGAAAAACTGGGAGAACCACTATAAACTGACTCAAAATAACTGATGAGAACCCGCGAACGAACGCGTGAAAGCCCGTTTGAACGAACGCCCATCCATCGAATAAGAGGATGATTCACGATAGCGGGAACGGATAAATATTACTTCTGTCGTTGGCAAAGGCAATTGCAACCCGGATTCAAATCCGAAAAACTACCATTTTCAAGGGACGCAATAAAATGGTAGAAGAGTATTGTTTCAGACATGTGGGAATATTAACTAAGCCGCGACAACCGGAACAAGTGAAATGCTTAACTGTTACTCGCGCTTCGGTAGACAAAATTCTTGTCAAAAAAATTGCCACGGGCCAAACTCAGTAACAAAACAATGTGAACTGAATGGTTATACTGTTCATTTGTTCCATTTTGGATTCTCACGCAACCATACCACCCACCGGAATTAGCCGGCAGAAATCATCCACTCAGGAAGAACAAAGGCCAATATAATGTCCTACGCCGAATTATTATGGGATGGAGCAGGGCATATATCACTCAAGTTTACGGTTTTGCGTAGTTCTCCACATCAACGAGTGAAGAGTTTTTTGGAATATATTTATGCTGTCTTATTTACATTTATTCTATACCGAGAGAAATAATAAAAAACAAGGCAACCAGTAGTGTAGAAAAAATACTTCCCAATAAGATATCCAATATTTGGAATGAGAGGGAAGGACATCTCTTCCGTTATGTAAAATAACTCCGAATTTATGCGAGGAACACCTCGCACCTAACTCCCTTAGAGGCCAACGACAGGTAAATAATCAATATACATACATATATATATATAATACTTTTTGAAAGTCTCACGGACGTGAATAATAATGTATAACACTTAGCACTAGTGGACACAGACAAAAACACAGAAACACACAAAAAAGAGACTCACTATTTTTCGAATTATCGGTGGTCGTGACCACCTTTATCAAGGAAGAGGGGGACAGAACTGAACAGTCAGTCTGTCAGTTCTGTCCCTCTCTTCCTTGATAAAGGTGGTCACGACCACCGAAAATTCGAAAAATAATGAGTCTCTTTTTTGTGTGTTTCTGTGTTTTTGTCTGTGTCCACTAGTGCTAAGTGTTATACATTATATATATATATATATATATATATATATATATATAAATATATATATATATATGAATATATATATAAATATATAAATATATATATATATATATGAATATATATATATATATATATATATATATATATATAAATACAAATATATAAAAACACAGATGTAGATTTTTAGAATATAGACACAAAGAAAGGACACTCACAATTTGTTATTTTACGTTTCGACAGCCGTGCAGCCGAACAGCCGTGCTGTCGAAACGTAAAATAACAAATTGTGAGTGTCCTTTCTTTGTGTCTCTATATTCTAAAAATCTACATCTGTGTTTTTATATATTTGTGTGTCGACGAAGAGCGTTCCATTTCGAAGATATTATATATATATATATATATATATCGATATTAGATCTAACTTATGATTTTAGATAACTCATTAAAATTAAGAAGATTACCAAATTTTAAGTTTTCTCTATTGGAGATTTAATTTTTTAACTCAACTTTTCCAAAGCGAAAAACGTAATATTATCGAAATTTAATGAAACACAAAAAAACGGGTGGACTGAGAGTCGAACTGGATCTTGGATCAGCTCGTTCGCAGCAAAAAATGTTGGTAAACCAGAGTGAGTGACGCACAGAGGTGTTTAGAGAGATTAGTAATCAAGAGAAGATATTTTTTCTAATTTTTCGAATACTAAAAGAGTCAGCTAATGGGAACACAGATTGATTCAGCTTCCTCTACATGAAGCTCGAGAGATAGCTATTCGTTCATGGCCAAATTGACAAAGGAGTGACGGTCTTCGAAATTAGGTGAGTAATTGAGAAATGGGATTATATTTTCAATGAAAGAGTGAACTACGTGATTGTAGTAGGTACACCTGCCACCATTTTTTGAATTAGAATAACGAGCTGGAGCGTAAAATTTTACCGTACAGGAGAAGTCAACACCAAAGATTGGGAACTGGATGGCAGTAATTCAGGAGAGATGGATGCAAGACATGGAAACCCGAATCGAGTCGAATAGATTGGAAATGGTATTAAGAAAGCAGAGATTTACCACCGGTGTTGGGCCAGATAACAATAAATCATAGGTATATAGATAAGATAATAATCTTTCAAATTTAGAGAAGAGAATAAGCAGAAAGCGGATCGCGCTATGCTTTCTCTTTCTTCTTTACTCTGTTCGCTGAAGGGGGTGAGGCTGAATTTCCGTGAAAATGACCATAGCGTTTACTCCTTCCCAAAATAGGGACAGGATTTCGATTCCATCCCTATTTTGTAATATACTCGTACCTAAAATAAAAAATCGACATCATATACACACCACAATTTATAACCGGCGTGAACTACTACGTAATTTTATTGAAAGAACTCATTCCTCCTCGTTACTCGGATACGTGAGTTAGATTTACTTTTCGTGGGGGGATTTTCAGATAAAAATAATTTCATGGTAGCAAATGCGGGTCGCAAAACAGAATTAGCTCAAAATAATTTTCCCTATCTTCATACCTACCACGAATACATGCATTAGGAAACAGATTACGACATATGCAAGCTACTTGCAGGTATGCAAGCGTTCTGTCACTAGTTAATTTAGTAACTAAAATAATGGGCTGAAGGATGAAGATTAAGAATTTACTTAAGTAATTCTAGGAAACCTATCAATAAACTGCCCTGACACCTCATGAGTGGCGGCGCAAGGCAATATTCTGGTAGTTTCCGCCCCCGGGGAAAACTGATGACAATCCAGGGGTGGTTACTCGGCATACCAAGGGAATAAGAGTTAATGGAGTTGTCCGAAGAACAAAAAAGGAAATGGTAAAATAGGTAGATATTTTGATCGCTCATTAAGTAGGCAGCAACACTAATTTCTATTTCCATCAAATGAAGCCTTATCTTGTTAATTCATCGTCAGCCTTTGAAAACCACTTTGGAGAACCACATCGGAATCATCCTAAAAGCTTTTAGAGATGACATAGGATTTCTGGCTGGCAGTCGGTAAGTAATCAAAGATATGCATTAACCATGGACGAATTAGTTGCTTTCCGAAATCAATGTGTTAAAAACAACGCGGCGGGCTGCAGAGAGAGAGAGAAAAGAGGATGCGGGGGCCGATACCATGCGGAGGATGAGAAGGAAAAACCCCCAAGGACGATTGATTGATGACAAGGGGGAATGTTTGCTCAGAGGCCAAACGAGATCGGGGTTCGCGGAAGCAAAGGCCGGGAAGACATGAACCCTACGGCTAAATGTGTTGGAATCCAAGAGCCAACCCTTGATTGGGAAGCAGGAGTTAGGCGGATGAAACCCTTCCCCAGCAATCTGCGTTCAATCAACTCATGCCCCGTGAAGACTAGGAAAAAACCGATAACGAACCAAGAAACAGTTGCTAACGTAGCGTTGTTATTCCACGGAAGGGAGGGGTCCGGCGAGAGGAGAAATTTAGTTCGATTGACGAATCGAAAAATCAGAAAATACCGGCGTTTCCTGGGTACAGTCAAGAATGAATGTATCGACATAACGATGCTAGTGGATATGGTATCACATTCACATCTCACATCGCGATTACTCATGGGCTGTATGACTTTGAATATGCCAATATGGACGACATTTTATATTTAACCGAAGGCTAAAAAAAATCTCTTGTGCATATTAAAATGATTTTCTTTTTTGAGGAGGCATAAAATATATTACTAATTCCGTCACACAACAGGGGAAGAGATCATGAACATAAGATAGGAGGGATAAGCTGCAGAAACGACGGATTTCAAGTGTCATATTTCATACCGAAGATAAGGGATCAGAAAAATTATCAACGAAGTCGCTGAGGGAATAATTTTTTATGCTAGATAGTCCAGTTTGCAGCCATTATTATATTTATATCTTATGTTATTTGTAACCTTTACTAAGAATTTGCTTCACGAACGTGGCATAGTATTTACTTACGTTGATACTAGTGTTTATTTAAAGCTGTTTGAAAAATAATTTCAACAGCTTGACTTTTCTTCTTTTTTAATTAGCCTCCAACATTATAGTAACTTGTAATGGGGATTTCGTGGGCCTGTTGACGAATTACCCCCTGCTACACAAAGTAGCAGTAGCTTGAAAGGCACCACGCAGCTGTAGACATTTCCCCATATGCCCGCGCCACACCCTCAACGTCCCGATTTAGTTTTAATATTGAGAGTTCACGTAGTAAATGGAATATTAAATAGCCACATGTACATCGTATTGCTGCTGGCTATTAGATGTTAGCGGATTAACCTCTATAAAGCACAATTGTAGAGCTTGCTTTGTTTTTCTCTCTGGACTTGAATATGAACCGACGACTATCATGGTGAGTACAGTATTCGTCAGCAATCCCACGGTTCAGCGGCTCGGAAATCCTCACAGAGGAGGGACGTTACGTAATCGGGTTACATTTTCTAAGTACTCAGAGCTGTGGTGCGAGGTTAAATCGATCACCGTGACAATCAGGTGTCTTAGCCCTCCAAATACCCCTGCACGAAAAAGGCACTGAAATATAATTATCCCGATATAATAATTTCGTAAGGGCAAAAAGACGCATTTTCGAAAAATGAATTCTCAATTCAGTCACGATGAAAACTGACCATATGACAGCGCTCTACTTGTATTGGATTTGGGATATGTTCTGATTAGAAACTATCCATCAAAATAGCCTACTAATTCTAATCAATGCCAATACACTCAATTGCCTCGAAATGACGCCTATATTCGTTCGCCGCATGTCCATCTTAATGTCCGCGAAGACTGCTGGGCCATACCGAGAGATAAATCGGACAAGCGTAAACAAATATCACGAGCACACAACAAGGCGATGAAGGTTTACTGCGCGCGCGTCCGAAGTTATTCCGGGAAAGATGAGGATATCAGCAACCAAGGCAACTGAGAGAAGTTTGTCGAGAAGTCAGTATACGTATATATTATATTCGAAATGTTATCGAATGCGCGAAAATAATTCAATTCCTGATCCAAATTTTAAAGGACTATGCAGATACGGTTGATTCGACTGTTTTTAATGATATCCGAGCCTCAGCCTTCAGAGAAAGAAAGCAACGTTTAATGGGTGTTTATTAATCGGAGTAGTTCCTAATTTCCCAATCGATACCTGATGACGAGGAAGACGACAAATTCGTACTTCGGAAGAGGTGGGCCTGGGCGAACTTCAAGCATTCAAGCGGCGGAAAACAAGATTCCCCTCATTCTATCCGTGAAATCGACTTCGGATTGACGCTGAAGCGACTTGAAATACACGTACTTACATAAAAAGGTTGAATTTTTTTAATGATCATGTGAAGCAAATAAAAAAAAGTACCGATGACGGATATGACCGCAAAACAGTACGAGGTGTATCCAGAAAGGATCCCCAGCCATGGAATATTTTGAAAAAATAGCCTGCCTAGAACAATAAGGCCTTGGTCCCCTTCGAAGTACTCCCCTTGGGACTTCACAGTCTTTATCCCAGCGTCTCTTCAACTTTTCAAAACAATTCATTTAACAATTCAAAACGAACATTCCTTTTTTCGAATGGTCATCAACTGCCTCGTCGCAATCTCCTTAATCTCGTCAACCGTCTGTGAGTTTTTGTTTCACGGTCATAGCTGTAGTACTTGAAAAGTGTGTGAGGTCCCAGGGGAGGCACTCCGAAGGCGACTAAGGTCTCATTGTTCTGGATAGGTTATTTTTTATAAAAACATTGCATGGTAGGATAGTTTCCGGACATACCTCGTATGTACGGGAATACCAGTATGTTCAGGTGGTGAGGAACAGTGCATTTTATTTTGTACATTTTCACACAAATACGCGTACAACCCTATAGTTATTTAAGAAATGAGAACCAAATATATAAAACAAATCTATAAATATATTGACAGTATTACTGATAGAACAGGTGGGGGAGAACTCGTTTGCATAGGGACAACTTTAGTCTGAAAGTGGGGAAAATGCGCACAGTTTTTAACTGCTGTACATAACGTATAATCAACGGATCTTGTGAACCATGTTCTGCCACTTGGTGTTTACGCTATGAAATACTAAAATGCTTTGCAATAATGTTACTGTAATATTGCTTATATAGGAATAATAAGACCAGTTCATAGTATGTAGTGCATTTTTAAAATTATTAATAATATTTGTTTCGTTTCCAGAGAAGTGACAGTCCAAGTGTTCAATTATTCTCAATAATAAGGAGAATGCAACGCCCAACGTTCATCTGCAAAGGTATTTCTTACTACAATTAAATAAATGTACACATACCTGTATAACACCAGAAAAAAATGACATGCAAGCATGAAACGTAATTTTGCTAAGTTATTTATCTCAATTTACAAAACGATGCCGTTATGTGGAAATTTATTCGAATATCGAGGATTCGAAAAACAACTTTCGATAAATACTCCCATTTACACAACAACGGCCGAGCTCTTCGGTATCATTGGTCTTATTACCGTTACATTCGGCAGCAGTACCGATTTCAAATAATGGCCGGCGGTACTAGCGTAAAGCATTAAGTAGCGCATGGTAATATCGAACAAACGTGGGTGCGCATTTTTATGCCCGTTCCGATGTGCGACCGCAAAAACTTAAGGTTGGGAAGGGGGAGATGAGGGTGGGGGAGGAGGGTGGGGGAGTAGGAGGGCGTGGAGATAGAGAGAGCGCGACCGAGTATTACCCTGGGAAAAGGCGAAAGAAAAGAAACCGCCCGGAGGAAGTGATGCGACGCGTCCGACGACAGCAACAACAAACAACCAATCGCAGAGTCCTTTCGTTTCCACTCCCTCCACCCGCCCCACTGAAGGTCAAGGCTGGCTTATGACACAAAAGGCTTGCGAAAGAGCGCCGTCAACACTGCAGCAAAGAGCACACGGCGTCCTCCTCCCCACCTCTCTCCCACCGCCTCCTCCCGCTTCCGATGACCCAACAGTCGTAAGCGCAGTGCACGAGGGAGCGGGCTGGAGAAAATAATGGAGGGAGCGTGTGCATGCGAGAGAGAGCGGGGGAATACAACAATGGGGCACACACACTCGACGATAGTCCTGTTTCCGGGGACAAGGCTTCGAGGAAACACCGGCGCTGAGTGGCGGCGATGCCAGGGGCTCCCAGCGGAGAGGACCCTCTCGTCACGGGCGACCAAGTCGCTGAGCAGCAGCCGCGCGACCAAAACGAACGCCGTCCTCGACCGGACTGGATTTATTGCCCGCTTATTATAGGGGGATGAGGGTTGAAGAGCTTGGGAGGTGGGGGATGTATGGAATGGGCTTCCGCCCACGAACTCTTCTTCCGGCGTGCGGCGAATGAAAATATTTGGAGAAAGGTGGAAACTCGGAGAAAATGGAGAGGAAGGAAAAGAAATAGGTTTTCCCCATCTCTTGGAGCGTCTCCCATTCCCAATACTATCCCCCTCCCCTTTTCTCTCCAGCTCGTTAAAGGAGACGGAAACCATGTTCTTTTGTTAACACGCGAAACGGTCATATTGGTGGAAGGTGGGGAGTATTGCGGGCTGTGGCGCATGCAGAGGAACTGATCGCGTCACACCGCCCCCCTAAGGTGTCACGGAATTGTCCGACTGCTGAAAAATACTTTTACCTCAAGAGCACGTACCACTGTACGTGCTTCTAGAGCAGAGCCAGATTTTGAGATGCATGCTCTCGTGCGGCCTTGGACCGAAGAACTCTCCCCTCCCCTATCAAAGTTAAGGAAAAGATGTTTACATGCCCAGACGGAGAGAAGTGGACGGTATGCACTATGTAAAGAACAGTTGGTTTTCTCTTTCAGCATCCCCAGCGTACTGCGAGGGTTACATGCGATATGAATTTTGCTGTCTGAAGTCTAGAGAAAATTAAATGTGAAAAGTATGGAAAAATATGTGAAAAAATAGTTGGAAAAGGTTGTTTTTGGGAGGAACAAAGCAAAGAATAATATTTGCTAATGAACACATAAAAAAAATTCGGTGACTTAATCATCCTCTTCAGCGGAAATCCATGATTCATTCTGCTTACTTTCAGCTAATAGGAAAAAATATTCCTCTTCTTCCGCAGAATTAAGTGGCTGTGCCACATATAAAATTAAAAAAGTGTGAATGATAAGCATTTATAATACTATTATTGGTGGTACTGCATTTGGTAATTTATTCTACAGTACATAAATGCCTTTAATTCAATGGCCACATTTTTTAACCGACTTAACATGCGAAATACAGTCCACATTAAACACCGAATTCATTTTCCTCGTTCAAATACACCTTTTATTTTTCGCCTAAAAGATTTGCATGCTGATTCCAATGAAGGTAAGAACTGAGTTAATATGCACAATTATTCTCATCGCAGAGAGGCAAAAGATTCATTTATCGTGCATTAGGATCGTTACATGCAGTATTTGATCGCCAACCATGCGTCAAGATTCCACAATACTCCTTCGCTCGCAAAATATCTCCCGTTCTTTCGCAAAACTAACTCCAGTCTCCTTCACCAATCAAATCGCCACAACCTCCACATCCCACAGACACACTCCCTCGCCTCATCTCTTTCACCACCGACTCCAAGCAGGCTTCGAGCATCCCATCCGAGCAAAAGAGAGCGGACTGAATTCCCAAATCGGAAAGAATCGGAAATGAGTTTTTAACCAAATCAGGGCGACAAGACGCCATTTCCTGAATTTTTTTAAATGAAGGCCCGCGCTCCGTCGAGCCATTTGGCCTTCCTTTCTTCCGGAGCAGGAGCAATTGGGTGGCAGGGGTATGGGGACGGGAGCGTCGATCGGAGAGGGGTCTGAGGGAGTTGGGGGGGCGTGGGCGATGGGGTAGGAGAGGAGATCGCACCTGAGGATAGGAAGAAGACGATCCGGCTCAAATTAAGCGCGATATTACCCGTGAGGAACTTTTTCTTTCTTATTTTAGTCAAAAAAAATTCGTTGAAATAGGCTCGCTCCGGAGGAGGGGTACCTCCCCCCCCCCTCCTGCATGACCGGAGTCAGAGTGAAATACGGGGTGGGATAGCCAAGGGCCAATTTTCTCGCGGCTAAATTACCCTTGGATAGCCAAGGTTCTGACAAGTGCTCCGGCTAACCTGAAATTTCATCCTCGCTTGAAATTCGCTGCTGCGCACTTGGTGGTGTACAAGCCGTTTTCCGAATTTAAAATATAGCCAATATTGAATGAAATGAATAACTGGTGTCTCAAAGAGTATTTCATGGAATAAAAATCAGCGCGAATTTCAATTTTTAAATGTGCTATGAACCGCTACCTTAGAACACGATCAAACATAATTTTAGCCAAGAGTAGTAGTAATTTTATTTGGTCGCCCACACAAGATTTATAATTTTATTACGGATCACAATCGTTGTTGTACTTTGAACAAGTTAAGCTTAAAATTTGAAGCATTTTTCAATGCTGTAGGAGCTCAAATAATTAGCCATTGCCCATTGTAAACAAATGGTGCGCGCATGCATGCCTCAGTGTGAATATATATAGTACATTTGCGTGTGGGTACATGTGTGTACACACACACACACATATATAATTATCTAATTCTTTGAGCATCGTCGAAAATGCAATAGAAACCGTAAAGTGGATCTTAGCATGGTACAACTGCTCTCTTTCCATATGAATTCCATCCACTCGGCAAATATTCCTTAGATGAATCTAAAATAAGAGATTAAAATCCCGAAAATTACTTTCAGCCGGCTTCGGCCAGGCAACTTACTATTTTTCTTTAAACACGAATTAGACAATTAAATACAGTTCGCACTCTTAACAACCGCTTGTCTGCGTGACCTTGACATTGCGCAAACTGTGATGTGAAGGAGAGAAACAGGTTAATCTGAACACATAACACATGAGAAGAGGCCGGAAGTGGTCGCATTTCCTTCCTGGCGGGCTCTCACCGCTCCCAACAGAAAGTGCCATCTTTAACAACGCGCATTCGACAGCGCATACGAATTTAAAACGTGATCACACACAGCAACCATTGAAAATAACGCTTAAAACGTCAATGAGATGAAAATGTGAGAAATATCACGGCGGAAAAAATGTGCGCCTGGCCCCGGTGTCAAACGCGGATCCCTCGATTTTGCGGATTTAGTCCGAGTAAAACTACCGTGGAGTCCGTTTTCCGCGGTGAACTTATCTGGAATTTGAAGGGACGAGTACTTCCGACGAATTACGGCACATGCAATGCCACGGATTATTCGTAGTTGTGCCGCGATGCGCCAAAGCCCACGGGGTTGGAGCCTTCTTGAAACGTATTGCATATCTAGAAGTCGGTTTCTCTTGGAAAAATTCACAGAAACTGGGGAATATGCCACAACAATAATTTAATCTATGTCAAATGCTGACATGCACAAAAATGAGAGATATAAACGTGGGAATTATTTAATTTTCAAATGTAGGAGACACAAACAACACAAACACAATTTTTTCTGAAGGACAACAGATGAATGATTTTTCAAATCATTCTCAATTCTTTCGTGGGTGACTTGGCATCCCATTGGGCATCTCAGATACTGACCGAAGGACCCCAGGTCTCCTCACATTGTTTGATTTTCCAAGGACCGGAATGCTTTGGGTAAACAGCAAAGACGCATGGTAAAGAACTGACCCCGCTCTAACCACCTGATGTATGAATTTCACATGCCTTTAGTCTTGAGAATGAGGTGAACTCTGCCCACACCAATCGACTGCCGGTTTGCCTTGGTTAAGTAAGGAATCTCTCGGCCACTTTTGTAAGAGTCATTTTGCTTGAAAAGAGAAAATGTTTATAATGAAAACAGTCAGGACTTTTGGATATGAATTTCTAGGCGTGCGATCGAAATGAAAATATATAGCCAAGGGCTCACAGTTAGACGGCACTCAAAATTTGACTTTGAAATAATGAGTAAGATAACAACGGCATCGCTTCTGTATGCAGCGATTTGCAAATTAAAGAAGGCTGATCACTGGACCCTTCTGTGAAAAAAATGCGCCTTTGTCTGCAATTTGAATTAATTTAAGAATGTCTCTTAAATGCATAAATATTGAGAAACTATTCTCATTCCAATGACGAAGGCAAGTAAACGCCGAGCCATTTTTATTCCGATACTTCTTAGGGTAAATCTCTTTCACCGACCTGAAATCGATCAAAATTTGGCATTTTTAATAGTATAAAATAAACAATCCGCACTTAATGTTCACCAAATTAGAGATTTACCAAATTAAATTTCTGCGCTCACGAAAAGAACAATGTGTCAAAACAAATTAAGAGCACACGTAAACTAAAGAAAATTATAATAAAATAACATGCGTTTTTTGCGGAAATTTCACATTGCATTTAAAAAAGCAATGCAACTCCACAGATAACTTTTATGAAACAACCGGTTCCGCAGAGGTATCTTCAGGCACCTACCAATTCAAATATTCCGCGAACAATTACTAGAAAGACCAATAGAATAATTATAATAGATAAACTGCTAGGCTAGATAAACAAACTCTCGATCTAAAACTAAGCGTGATAAATTTACACCATCAATAATAAGAATTTAAAAAGGCAAATATAATTGCGTAGTAAATTATTAATCCATTGCAAACATTTATTTCTGGGAACAAATCATTCTTAGGAATCATGGAAAGATGGATGATTGGATGGAAGAAAAATATTACCCCATTTGGCATTAGCAGGAAATATTCCCTGAGCACACAGTCCATAAATTTACTGCAAACATTGTGACGCTATGATCAGAATTCAGCATTAAACAATCATTGCTTATACCATGACATAATTCATGTCACTACGAATTTAGATTTAAAATAAGCACTAACAAATTAAATTCAAAAATGAAAATCATCCTGGAGAGTAAAAACCCGAGAAAGCGGTTTTCACAGGTTACGCTACGACGCCCACGCTATAGCTTTTTCGACCTCGCGGTGATTTTAAGAAAGGATATTTATTTTTGGGAGATGCCAGGTATTCTCTGGGGTAGATAACCCATCTCTTGCCTGCAGATCGTATTTTCCAACCTCCCTGGTACCTTCGATCAACCAGGGCCATTTTTAAAGGATGACGCACGAGAGGAAGAGCGCCACAAGAGCTTTGCACGCCTTACGGATAGAATCGAGCGCTCGATAAAAAGATAGCCGCGTGTGTATACCAGTATTTGGGGTCGCGCCGAGGGAGCAGGGGTCTCCGGCGACCGCGGAGTCGTCGGCACTCGTAAAAATGAATAAACAAATACACACGCACTGCGAAAGAGAAATATTACGTCCCGAAGAACCCATTTTATTTATAATCTTACGGAATCCATAACAGTGAATCTTCCACGTAGCCCGAGAGTGAAAAATCATGGGGTTCCTCGTTAGGATATTCCCGAGATAACGGAAAGGAAGGAGTCTTCACTTACCGAAAGAAAGTGGCGGCGTAAACGGTTGAATAAAGAGACGCATTTGACAGTAACTCGTCCCAGAGTTGGGGTCTGACTTCATGTACATACTAGTATACATGGCATCCTGCAAGCTATCGCTAGGGTGTGTGGCAGGGAAACCCAGCGTCAGCATCAGCCTACTCGAAAGGAAAGGAGGCCAAGAGATCTACAGTTTAACCATTCCATCCGCGTTGCGTTCTCCCCATGGCACCCAAGTAGGGATAGGGATATCAGTGGAAACAAAATCCAGCCGGTATTCGAACCCGGACTCTCGGGGTGGAAAATCAGTATACTTGCAACTGCAACGACCCGATCCCACCAGTTTTAACCAACAAATACGTTAAATAATTCAAATGATGGAAAGATAAATACATCAAATATGGAATACTCAAAATGTGGGAAACGATAATTCCTTTCGTGATGAAAATTGGAAAAAAATTATTGACAACTTAGAGCTCGCACGAATCTTGTACTTCGAATCCAAACAGCATAGACACACCCTGAAGGAGTCATCAAAGGTTCGAGAATTCCAATTCGTCCGAA
Organism: Hetaerina americana; assembly: GCF_022747635.1. Taxonomy (NCBI): domain Eukaryota; kingdom Metazoa; phylum Arthropoda; class Insecta; order Odonata; family Calopterygidae; genus Hetaerina; species Hetaerina americana. The sequence continues at coordinate 97,519,618 of NW_027286763.1, forward strand.
TCCATTAATTTACAATCCGTTCGCATTATTTCGCGAGATCATTGAGAGTCAAATACTGACACTGCAATTTTCTTCATTTATGGGCATTGGCGACGAACATAGAAGGGTGATGGGTCCATACACTCCATGGACCCATCACCCTTCGATATTTCACTCTGTTCCACGCTCGACTTTTATCGATTTCGAATCAATAGAGACAGAACTCGAGATGATAGAAGGCAGGCTTCCCGAACAGGTTGTAAGCTGGAAAACCTGCATTATCATGCTAATGTTTTCGGAGACGTGTGCTTTATTTTACCGATGTAAGAGCGCCGAGATATTTATGGCGGCTCCCTTGAACCTTCACTTGAAAACCATTTGTCGTATGTCTGAATCGCAAATATGGAATTCGAATCGAGCAATAATTCAAAAATGCACAGAAATAACAACTGTCTATACAGGAACTTCTGCACTCCTTTACCACTGGACTACCTGTATGTGACATCCTGTGAGCAGGCGTGAGGTTGATGGTGTTATGTCACTATCCTTGATCGTGAAAAAACAATCGAAAGTGACGTGTTTCAAATACAGACTTCAGGGTACATAAAAAAATTTCTGAGTGTAGGTGCAGGGGTGCTTGATCTTGTTTCTGGGGTGATCTCGATTTATGCAAGGAAATAAAGGCAACCTCTCCGTGCCGGAGTCCATTAATCTCATTCGATCCAGTTGAGAAATGACTTATGATGGCGTACTCCCGAAGGTTAGCATGATACTTGAACGCGTAGTTCGACTCGTACATAACACGCCGCGCGAAATTCGTCCAACGATAATACATAAATATACGAGTAGATGGAGCCACCAGGGGGGAATATGAGGTCCCAGTGAGTGTCAGCACACCAGCTTTAATTATTTAAACCCGGCTGGGTGAGATATGTTTCTTATAGGAATGCCAGTTTACAATAAGGCTCTTGGAGTTGCTGTGATACTAATTACAATTCATATATTTTGCGGTTAACCGGAGAGATTAACTTGGCTTGACTTAATCGGTATGTTCCGAGGTATTACTTTGGTTTGAACTCGGGGCCTTGAACACTGACCAATAGGATACCACGCCGACGTAAATTCCATTCAACCACTCTCTAAGCTTCCCGCAACCTTAATGCAGTCAACGTTCAGCGGCAACATAAAATGCCTCGAGGAGCAATTTTCGGTGGAATATCCGATGGTGGCGATCCCACGTACGAGCAGGTTTTGACGTAGATGCACATACCCATTTCCCAGCAAACGGGATTCCCCGTGGCGTGAAATTGATTGAAAAAAAGGTCATAGCCTCCCGATCAGGAAACCCGTGGATTCGAGGAGGTGGGACACATGACCCTGACCTCCTACCTGCCCCATAGGGGTCCGCGCCATCGGGCGAGATAATCACGCACGCTTTCGGTGACATGCGGCGGCACTTCAAATGACGGCCGTCGCACGGAGTATGGATGAGAGCCGACGGAGGGAGCCTAGTCGAATACGTACGGTCTAATGGCTGCCGTGCGGGAGTCACGTTCTCTCCCTCCGAGAGATAACCCAGGAGGATGATATGCATTAGCGGCCATAACACGCATCCACGAACACGCACAAACCCCGTCGGGATGACGCCCACTGCCGACCCTCATCCCCCCCCCCTCCCGTCCCTGAGGGCGCACTCCGGGCATCCCACTCACCCCCTTCCCCTCATACCAACGCACACATGCGCTCAATTGTCGAAATCCTCCCTTCGTCGACCACCACCGAGTCGTCATCGGCAAACGGCAAAGAGACTCGCACGACCGCGGACGCGCTCGGATCGGAATCATCCGCATAGTATTTCCTCCCGCGCGCGCCTTCCCGTCTTTCTCCCTCCCTCCCTGAGACACCCCGAGGGAGGGACCGAAAAATATTCGTTCCTCTTCGCTACCTGCACGCATCGATGCTCCCCACTCATGATGTCTCTGCGACAGCAAGTAGTGCCGAAAACCTCTTGTCATATCGCATTAAATTAAAAGTCATTCGCGCGAGGCCGGAGAAAATGTAAGCTCTAACCATCTAATTTTCAACGCGTGGACGGATCTGACGCTTGTTCTTTGGCGAAATTCTTTGGCTGCATTACAGAGATGATTTTTCTCTGAATTACACGAATATCACTGGGCATGAGACAATAAGAGGGTAAATACCATTGGCGATAGTTAATCAGATAGGGTAATGTTCGGAAGGACTTTAAAATCGATGCCATTACTAACCAGAACTAAACTGCCCCATCTAAGAACCTTTAACAGACGGTTAAGGCGCTGTTCACGAAGCAAGCTGTCAACTTTAGACATACCCGAAGGATATACACAGAAAATATGAAATAAGTATGAATATTAAATTAAAAGATTTGAATCATTTTATTTAAAAAAATGATATATTTACATTTGGCAGATCCAGGATATTCTCCGGGAAAACTTAAAAGTTCAGACATTACTGTTAGCTTCACTTACTTTTAATGAGGAGAGATACGTTCACACGGCTATTTTTCATGCATCACATACTCTACGATATTTCATAAATCAATTACCACCATTTGTTTCCTTCTGTATCCGCACTGCTTTTCTTTTACTTGCACACACTCTTTATACGCAGTATGCACGCGTGTGAATGCATATTCCCCATGGTTTTAACATGGGCAGAGAAGTCCCATGCTTCTTATACGGACGAAGGAAAAATGGACGCGTAATAGAGCCGTCGGGCGTCATTAAAAAAATGAAATCCTGACTTCCTATACTGCACATATTTGCAAGGACGCACGTACGACGAATTCACGAACCAAAAGCCTTTGTGCTACTTGCAGCTAATGATTAACTTCGCTTGAAAATGGAGATTTGATATTAAATCAGCTTTCAATGTAGTAAATTGACAGAAAGTTTGAGTAAGCTGCGGTGTAACCGTGACGTAACAGCTGAGCTAATCGTGAGCGGAGGTTGGATCGTGACTGTAAGAGTCAAGTGTCACCTTAGTTAATTTATTAATGACTAGAGATGAAAAATAAAGAAAAACCTGGCAATACATATTTCGTGAATAGATCTGATGGGAATATACATTTTTTAAACACTCGAAGCACTAGATGATCTTTGAAAAGCGCTCTAAATTCTTACTTTGAACTGGTCATGAGGCGCCCATTTGCGAAATTACACGATTTCGACAGCCTATTTTATAACAAGTCAATTGATTACATTTGATAAAAGATGGGTAAGTACTTCAATGTTAACAATATTACAAATCTTACGTAACTTCGCACGTGATATCAGTTTTTCGTGAGAACGGCATGTATTTCTGCATCACTAATCTACACTACATCTAGTGGCAGACCTCCAATGCCATAAGATCACGCATTAAATCTTGGATTTTCGAAATCAATATTTATGAAAACTAACACGAGAAGATCCAAATTCATTACCGTAATTTGATAGAGTTCACTTATGACTAAAAGCACAGAACATTTTATCAAAATGATATAAATCTGGTTGAAGTCGCCTTAAAAGTTTTCTAGATTACGCGGCGCCCTTATAATTCCGGCGTTGGATGGTATCTAACCGGGTGAAAGAAATTAATGTGACTAGCGAATCTGAACCTCGCAAACTATTACGGACCGACGAAAGGAAACCAGGGCGCGAAAGGACGACGAGCAACCCGGCAAGCATTTGATGTGCTGCGATGCTTCCAAAATAGAACTTGGATATTGGCTACGCTGAAATGGTAAACTAGCCACTCCCCCTATATATCGGAAAGTTAAAGGTCAAAAATTACGCCATTCATACACCACATTTAAACGCACTAGTTAGAAGAGGTATTCTTCTGAAAGTGCAGCAACACTGCGATTCCATACGGCCGTGCATCTGACTGAATGTAACTAATATTCTGGCAGAAGAGTCAATGCCGTTTCCTTTATTTAATCTTTCACATTAAAATCAAAGTAAATCAATCATTTGTCCAGGAAAAAGGGATTACTACGATACTCACAGTCGAGATGACAGAATATTTTAGAATTGACCGTGCATTTACGATAATCTACTAAAAGTATCTGAAAAAAATTGATCTTACTCATGCGTGTTGCCACAATAGTGTTTCAGTAAGTCATGAGCATAAATGATATCCGCTTTGGACGGCAGAATACGGAAAACTGTAAGCGGCAACGGACTGAGACGACCCAAGTCTCGGAGCGGCGAAACAGAGAGCGAAGAATATCCGTCGCAATCGTCAGAATAGCTTTCTCGTCGCGATGCCAATTTAATTTAGTTTCTGCAACGTATACCACTAAGCTTCAAAAGGGTATTTTGAATTAACGTAATATTTTACATACAGTCGACTTACAGCACCGGAGAAATTTATTTGGGGGAAATCGATTAACGTAAAAGGAATCTTAAACCTTGTTTCGCCAAAACTGAACAATAACACGCGCAGCCCCCGCAAAAATAAGACATTTTAAAAACTGCTTGATCTGAATAGGCAACTGACTGAACCGATTCAAGTCCCATACTTCGAATGGTACATAAGATGGCCTATTTTACATGTATTATTGGTGCATAATAATCTTTCACATGATGTTTTCCTTTCCATAACCCAGGGCTGAGCTGAATGCTATAAATTTACATACGTGTACGTAATTTGTTTCCATTTCTCATTCAACATACTGGCGCTTCCCCAACGTCTGAACTTTCGATAAAACATAACACGCTTTAATTCACATAAAATTTTTACACTGATTTACAAAACTTATTCTACCATATTATTGAGTAACATTCTAAATAATTAAGTTTCATGTCACGAATTTTCCTAAATTATTTTACTCCTAGTAATAACACTGCTACAAATAAACTTACAACCTTGAAATACTGTCCAGGTCATCAACATACGGCAAATAATGCAACGAACACATTCATTAAATTTTTATTTTATATTGTAATCCCAAAATATAGCATTAATATAAAATAAAATATTAAGTCATCAAGTCCCATGCGGCCCCGCAGATTGACGTCACATAATTTCCTCAATACAAACATTTGAAGAGCATGACAGCTTATATTAGAGTCGAGTGGACTACAAATAAAAGTCCCAATTACGAATTTCCCACTCTTCCAACGTAAGAGCTTCGACCCATACTATTTTAACAAGGGAATTAAGATGGGACCCGCGTTCTAGTTCAATTTTTAATTGAAATTTCGCGAGATATGTTTTTGACCCAATCGTGATTACCGTTATCTGAGGGTTATTGAAAATTCGATACCATGTTTTCTATTTTGTTACATTATAAAGCCGGAACATTCTTAATCTAACAATCACATAGAAATGCAACAAGAGCACATTGCACGCACGAAGTGGCCTGATTTGAGACATTCGATCATAAATTTCTAGTCATATGCGTTTATGAACTATTAATTTGGTAAATTAGGTGTAGCCGGGCTGGATATTGAGAGACATTCCTAATTGGATTCTCATGTGAAATTTCATATGAACTCGAACTCATATTACTCCAAATTTACACGAAATATAAATTTAGTGAGCGATAAAAATTCACTACACTAAAACTTGATACACGCGCTTGGGGTTCGAAACTGAATAGATAATAACCGTTGCAGCACCCGTTGCTATCGGAGCTAATGCTAATGCTGATGGTGGAGATACCTCAGCACCCACAACAAAAGCGCGAGCATAAATCCGCAAACTATTCGCGTAAATCAAGCAAATCGTGTAAACGATCAAGCTGACTTTCGAACTACGCGAGAAAAAAAGTATCAAAATCCGACGGATTCTAAAGGAACTTTGCCGCATGATATAAAATAGTAACTTCATATCCTTCCAACATGACCCCCTCTGTCTTTGTCAAACATCCAGCAAACTTACGCGGCATATAGTATAACAACCCACGAGGCCCTCACTTCTCCCTGCTGCCCCACTTCCTCCTCCGTATTCTTCACCCTGCAACCGCCCAAGGAGTAAATACTACCCTTTTTAGGCTCCACAGTTTTTTCTTCCGAAAAACCTCAAAGACCGCTTGTGCATCAAAGACATAGCATACCGCCTTTATTGTAACTTCTACCCCTCGTTTTACACAAGCGGATGCACTAACACCATTTCCATCCTGTTCAACAATCACCGTTACCACAAATATCTCCCGCATTCCTTAATCACACCATTTCTAAATACAGCGCTTCCCACAGTCATTCCTTTGATAACTGCTTCACAGTAGCAACAAGGAACCACTCCCAGAATCAGTCGGTAGCAATTCTGTGAGAACCCGGGAGTTGGCCCATATTTGGTTTTAAAAGGCTTTATAACCACCCGGTCTAAACCAAAGACACTAAAAACTAGTAACCACCACCACGAGATAGCCACCTAGAACTCAATTCCTGGCAACCATATTTATTCACATGGATATAGATATAAGGAAAAGGGATAGGAACACATACAAAGGACGAACACTTGAGAGAAGGGGAAGGCGGAATCGAGTAAATCACAAGCGCAAAAATATTTCCTTGACCGGGACTTGAATACTGGATCTTTCCATTTGCCGGGCGGATGCACTTGAGCTATGGAGGAAACGTACATGTACTGAGATTTGCGGGTCTTATATATTAACCAAATGCCCCGATTCTTTTGCCAAAAGATGGCGTCGGGGGGCAGTTTCACCCACCAAAGGAGAAACGAGACACAAGAAGAAGGATAGTAGGTAAGCGATAGCACGAACGCAAAATGAGAAGTAGATATAAAGATGAGACGGATAGAGAGGGCTCTGAATGGAGAAGATGACAGAAAGAGAGAGGGAGGGAGAGAGAGAAAGAACTCGGGATATGGGAAGCCTCTTCCTCTCCCAAAAAGTGTTTTCCCACGCCGTAATCCGAGGCGAGGCGAAATGGGAGCCCATCTCCACACTACCGAACTCTCACCCGCCCGTCCCCCCTGCTGCACGCAATCGGAGAAGCAATGAGATCGGGACGAAAACGATAGGAAATAAAAACTCTCACTCTCCCTCTTCCGCTTTCACGCCCCCGAAGCTTTTAAGGAGGACAGGAACAAATCTTTCCGTGTCCGCCGATCGGAGGCCGCGAAATGGACGGCTCGGCCGGCGAACAATTCAGTGGTGAACTGAAGATTTATCGACTGCGATGAACACGCGATATTGCATCGTGATCTAGGGCCGCCAAGCAAATTCACGAGGCGGTTTAAAATTAGGATGTGCGAGATTCCATTCCAAGCCGTGCCCCTCGATATAAACAATATGGGAATCTTGAGGATACAGATCAGGGGCACGTCAGGTCGTTTCTTATGTTTTATCGCGTTCGCCACATATTTTCCATCTTGGAACAATTTGCAATCGTGGATTCTTCGACATAGCTCCGATCATTCGTGGCAGCGTCAGGATTTACGATGTACTTGGTTTCGTACTAGGAAATTCGAACAACGTTGACGGAATACTCTTTATCAATCTTAGAAATTACGACAATGGTGTAAATTTACATCGCATTCATTACAAATATTGGTCATCGTGTCCCGGCAAGCGTATTAAGCAACAATTTGTCTTATGTGTCGACAATGGCGTAACTTTCACACCCAAGTCTCGAAAAATATCGATGTTTGGATGCATTCAATCATCTTGCTCTGTCAGGGGTGTGAGATTACAGCGACGTTCTGCTTCTTCGTTCGTGCTGGACGAACGGCATTATTGCCAATATCTTTCGCCGACGTCTTCAACAAGGAGTGAATGTAAGGGATGCTAATTAACATATCAATGCCGTCTAATCGCACAGATTTAAGAGATTAACCATATACTACGTCAACCTGAAGCAAGTCTTGAAGAGTGTGACTGAACGGAAAGGGAGCAAATTTACACTTGCAGAATGTCTACGGATACTTTATCATTCAGTGCGTGGAAATTTCGACTGCCGATTCCATCTACAGTAAACAAATAAAACAAAGTAATAGTTGTAATTTTAAGATAGTTTTTAAAAGAACTTACCAAGTCCGTGGGGGAGAGTTTATGCAAAAAGACGGATCTGGCTTAATGCTAAGGAGAACTCCGAAATTTGAAATATGACACGTGTGAAGAGGAGAGATCCGAAAAAAATATTATCAACATTCGTGTGAAACATGAGCGGCCCATTAAATAAATGCGAAATGAGTGCGATGTTTCGGAGTGGGAAATGAAATGTAGCGCTGATGCATCGACATTTTTTTCGATATTCAATTTACTTCCAACGGCCCTGAGTGACACGTGGTCCGTGAGAGTAATAGCGAGGATGATATTTTATTTCCGCACCCGGGAAGGCAATGCTTCTTCCATCTTCTTTTCCTCCACATAAATTCAAGAGGTGGATGTGCGGGAAGAATGGTTGGGAGGGAGAGAAGGAGAGAGCGAGAGAGGATAGAAAAAGAGAGGATGGGGATTTATTTATTGGGATTCCGAGCTCTCGAATTGGGGTAAGTGGAAGAGATGAATACCCTGCGCCGACGCCACAGACACGCTTTTAATCCCGCACGCCGACAAACCACCGAATAAACACGAAACGTCGAGGTCTGGTCGCCCTGTTTCTTAATCTGGGGAAGCGATTTCGATCATATTTTAGGACGTGAAGTGACTGAACTCATTCGGAGCCAGTTATCGAAATTAATGCGTGATTAATATAAAGTGGATTGGCATTGGTACTTATGTTTTATAGCCGTTTTCCACAGAGTTTCATAGCTTTTGGTCAACCAAACCCTCGAGTTTTGACTTTACGCGCGTTTAGAGGGACACGACTATCTTAGATGGCCACTTATTCAATGGTTAACAGAAAACAAAAATCTCAGGGTGGTAAGTAACGTCAGTAGCGGCGATGATCCCTGAGGCTGCGATGGAAACTATTTAAAATCGATTGGTTATTGAAAAATAAAACAGTTTCTGGCAACACTTGGTGGAAAATCTTCATATTCAAATTAAACCATTTGGCTTATCCACATATAAATTTTCCATGTGGAAAAGCCAAGTGGCTTAATTTCAATTTCGATTGGTTATTGGTCAAGGTGCTCCAGAGGGATGGCATCATTTCGAGCCACTGACACGATTCAGGAAACAATCGACACAAGAGACATGTATGCCCTCGACAGGATTTAACCTCGCGGTCATAAGACTGACCGACAAGGTCGTCAGCAACCGGACTAATGTGCGGCGTACTATGAGAGTATCGTAAATGAGCGAATTCCTAATTTTCCCACGCAATAAATGTGTGTACGTGAAAGGTATTTTAAATACGCAAAGTGAAATTAAATTTATTCAAAAATTTATTTTATTCAAATCTACATTTTAGGTCACCATAAAATCGTACAAAAACATCAATACATCAAATATAGCTCTTTAAATCACGGAGTACAGGCTTCCGTATCTCATTTCCATCAAATTCAACAAACCGTTGCAACATTCTGCCCATATATATATATTAGAAATACTTCTATAACTTTCTCTACAACTAAATTTCATAGGTGTTTAATAACCGTCTCCAGCTGACGTTAAGGTTATACCACTATTATGGCATATTGGCCGCATAGTCATTTTACTGTACTTTAAAGGGTCGAAAATTTATTATTAAAAAGGAATCCAAGGAATTATAGCGTGCGTCAGAGATTTTATTCAATGATGGTGGAAGGCGAGGAGTGATGTTCGTGGGTTACTTCAATACCTGGCCGACCAACAACCCCAAGACTCAAAACTCAAAAGAAAAGCTAGGTTCACTCGTTTTTATACACGTACTTTTGCAATTTTTGTGCGCTAAGTGAGAGTAATTGTTATGTTATTATTCCTCTTCAAGATTACAATATTTTTCCAACAATATTATTATTATTTCGTTCCCAACAAAGGACGCACGACATCTATACTGCGTATTCTAGACATCTTGCCTTAATTTTCGCTTAATATCGCCTTTGCACCTACCTTTCATAGAGTATAGGTTCTAATAAAAATGGTTTAGTTCTTAATCCCATTATAAGACCGTGCTCATGCATCACTTTCCCTTACGGACAGTGAGACATTGCGTCAAAGGTTTTTCGGCTCCAACCCATCCACCATCCTCACCACTTCACATTACAATGCATATTGTCCACTACGAATTTGGCTAATAGTCGCTCCGCGAATTAGAATTCGAAAATAACAATTTGGATGCCAAGGCGTATTACTGGGTTAAAGTCCCGTCCCTTCCTTATTGCGTCACAATCCCTATAAACCCTCCCTTCTCCAAGCCACGCAACACACGTGCCCACACCCCTCTGTAGAGTACGGCGTGATGCATGGACAGTCCCTTTGGACCCATGGACACCCCACACAAGCGCCCATAACTGCCCTCCCAACCAATCTCGCGATCCCCTGATTCAATCCCTCAATCGCCCGGTCACTAACGTGTGCCTCCAGGAGGCCAATCATGCAAGAGACCAAGTGAGATGAAAAATTACGCGGTCCACTTTAACATACATACATGAGAAATATCACCCGCCACCCTGAAAGCGTTGCAGCCGCCGCTCCCCAGGGAGATTGGGTGCCGGGAATGCGAATTCTTGCACATAAAATAAAATATTTAGGAGGGATGGAATTGGTGGGAGGGAGGCAGGCTGCTAAAACTCGGCAAAGAACCTGGAGTCAATTATGAATCGGGTTGAATTATTCATCCGGACTCCAGACATGCCTCCTGATCCTCAACCATTACGGCTGATCTAATCTCCTTCTCGGCTCCGGAGTGAATTCAGAGAGGGGGATCGGCAGAAGTCTTCCTTCACGATCCCCAAGAATGGCATACGGCTCGGAGACGGCATAAGAACCGACACCGTTTTTCAACACCATCAGTCAATTTAACTGTTCTTTTAGTTTTGAAATTCTAACGACAATGATTCCGTTACGAACAAGCATTCAGGCGTCGTGGGCCTAGCCAGGGGTGAGTCGTGAGAGCGAATCTCATTGCAGTGCCTTCCGTGCATTACAAGTGCCATGCTTAGCAGTTGTATTCCGGAAAACAATCTATGATCCGCAAGCGAGGACGAATGTTTCACTCTCACATCTCACCTTTACCCCGCCTTGGCTCGCCTCATTTGAGACATCGGAATCTGGCGGAAGATTTCGATGTCTCGATTTCGAGTGGTTTTGAATGCTATGGACATTACGCTGTACTTAAAGAAGACGGTACAACGCACAGCTGTGGAAAAAGTATTGATTGACCTCAAAAGAGGATTCAACTACTTTTGAGTCCCGCATAAGTTTTATGACTTACATTTTCACACAGTTAAGTGCCAGAAAATAAAGCCACGGGACTTAAAAGAATCCTGCAGCGCCTGAAGTGAAGAGGGAACATCAGGCGAAGTCGTATTTCAGTTTCATGACAACTAATTTCAAGCAGTACTGACTAATGAGAGCTTAACTACAATCCTTTCTTCCCAATCAATTGCAGGGAGCGACGCTCCTTCCATTAATTCCGTCCGCGTTCGTCTGGTGGTCAACCCCCTGTATGATAAAACCAAGGTCGCTGTCAAGTCACAACCGCGGCATGACTGCTGTGCAGTGTGACCATCCCGAATCAGTTGGGCCAACAGTGACGTTCGGTAAAAACGAATAAAACCAATGCCGTCATACAATGACGCCAATAGTATCATGCATAATTTTGGAGAGAAAATTAAAATACACCACACGGTAATGCCTCCAATTGCAGTCAAACTAGAAAGTTGACCCATCTGAGAACTTATGAGCGAGCCATATAGGAATTGAAGCCACACAGTTGCTCGTTTAGTCTCTATTTCGATCGCGAACCATGGTGCTTTTGTTCGTGTGTTCGTGCCGTGACCCAAAAAATAAGACTGTTTCCCAAACTCATAGCCTATGCGTAAAATTAAACAGGGAAAATTGAGTACTGGAGGGTTTAAGGAAGGATACATATCACAATGCGGCGAAAAATCCCCTAAATTCACTGATCTATAAAGTATTACTCTTACTTTCTCCATTAAATTAACTGAAAAGTGCCGTAATGGTGAAAACAATTTAATATAAGATTTCAATGTAAATAAGAATTTTTAAGAGTAATTAAAAACAGCTATGACTGATGCATAGATGATGTAGATCTGAGTGTATTGGAATAGGGATTTTTACTCAAGTAGTAGTAGTAGTTTTGAGGGGAGGCGACCGACAGCTGAGGTCATTTGCGCCATAGGGGATGGATAGGAAAGGATGAAGGGTGGAGAGAAACCCGGCGTCGGCATTAGCCTACTCTTTACGAAAGGCGCCAAGGGGTCCGCGGCTTAACGTCCCATCCGACGGACGGCGTACTCACTCAAAGTGCCCTCCACAAAGCACCTCAAGCAGGGATCGAGATACCTCTGAAAAATATTCAACACCGCCGGGATTTGAACCCGGGCCCTCTGGGTGGGAAGCCAGTACGCTAGCCCCCGCACCATCTCGATCCCCGATTTTTACTCAACGCTGTCAGTATGAACAAGACAAAATTAAAAACTACCATTTGAATTATTACAAAAATGATTAGATTTGGTCTCAAAGATGCCCACCGGAAGTGAACACTTGAAGACTCACACTATCTCATCCACTTCATTGATGAAAAGTTTATAAAGACAAAATAGTTAAAATTGTAAATACAGTTTTTCCTCAAACTCCTCTATTTCACATTTTCTCTTAACACAATCTTCTAAGAAATATTTGGACCCTTTCCGTTTGCGGGCAGCATTTTTGTAGGAAATAAAATTGCTTGTATTGGTGGTCAAGACAAACGTTTCGTCAAATCTGAAAATAAACTCCATACGCATTCCAATTCACAATTAAAACAGTAAATGGCGTAACAGCATGTAAACCTTACATTATTGGTACAGCCTTGTTATTTCCTGAAGATGATAAAAAACAGGTCTGTATATATGGACATCAATATCATGGAATAGAATTTACGGTTGACTTTGTCACATATATATGTTATCAGTTTCAGTAAGTATAAATAATTATGAAAGACCAGTACAAAATGACACTAAATATCGAATCCAAGGTCACGATCTTCCTCAAGTTACGGGACAAAATACCCAAAAAGTATCGTTCTCCCTGCTTTTCGCAGTTCCTCCACAGAAACCATTCCTAAATACATCGCAAGGCTTCAAGAAATAAGGAAAGCCCCATTTTCCAATGAAAATGAATCGAAATTGGAGTATTAGTAACGAGAGGAAATGAGCCAACAAAAAAATTGGACGTACGTTATCAAAGGCATACAATTTAAAAACAGGCTTTGTAAACAATGCGATTTGAATTGGGGAGTGGTGAGATAGGAAATACCATTTGTTTCCAGATTTTCTTCGTCGAGCCAATAATAATCTTTTCTTTGTCGAGCCACTCCTCGCTTGGCTGCTGATGTAGATATAATGGATATTTTTCATCTTACTTCAAATTACACGACATTAAATATTTTTTTTTATCTTTACAAATCATCTTGAAGTTTGAACTTCGAATTACCTTTGTAATCATATAAGTTCCTTAGATGTTCATTAGACCAGTGATATTCGCGACAATAATACGAGAGGGAAACCCCAAGACAAATTGGTAGGCACAGGCGAAAATAGTTCGGAACACACAATCTATATTCCCCTTAACTCACTTCATATCTGGCATTCCAACACCCCCTGTCACGCGCCTTTGGACCAGGTAGTGGGGTGTCGTGTATTTAAAGTAATGGATCTAATGCATTTGTGAACCGTCCGTCCCGCATAAACATAATGCTATCTGGTTATTAGTGACAGCGTCTCATGTGAGCCCGCACTTTTCAATGGGTCTCCTCATTTGTCTCCTTAGTGTAGTCAATCGAATAGTAACTAACAGAAGAACAGTTGAATGAATGATGCCTGGACGCCTCCCTTCCGCGTTCCCTTTCGGTGGATCGCGGGGAGTTATGCATTAGAGTAGTAGTAAAATGGCTGTTGACCTAACACACCCTGCCACATATCCTCGCGACGGCTCGCGAGGTAACTTATAAATGTAAATATATTGGAGGCAAAAGTAAGACGGTATTCAACGAACAAATCTACAAGGGAAAACACTTAAATATTCGTAATAATGAATTTAGATATGCGTAGGGGAAAATTGAATATAAAATGTGTATTCTAGAAAATTAATTAGATGATTCATGCTCACAATCATCTCCACATATCACCATAAGTCATAGATCTAAAGCATTTGTGAACAGTCCGTCCGAAATCCTCACAAAGAGAGTACGGAAGGCCGTGTTCTCACCCCCGCCCTAATACAAAAAGATCACCAATCGATGTACACAAATTACAATAAAATTTTGTAAACAGAAACTTATGTATGTCTTGATTCAATTTCGTCGTTTAACAAATTCTACTTTTAAAATTGATTTTTCAAAATGCCAAAGAAGATGAAATGAATTTATACTTCAAAGAATTCCGTCCTTCATATTTCCAACGCTACACAAAATCGATTCTACGTATAATGGTGTTATCAGATAATGGAACAGATAATCTACGATCTCAAAACAGTCCTAATAATCCTCAACATGAAAGCCTTACAGCAATAATTTCAATGTGAACTTTGTAAAAGCAATCTTTAAAAGATAGCTCTCCTTTTTGCTGGATTTATCATTTGAAATAAACACACATTTTCGTAAGTGGGTTTTGGATCCACCAGTTAAATAATGAATAAATATCGAGTACAGTACGCATGTAGATTCAAGGGTCGAGAGCAGCCATACAATCGCTCTCAATTAATGAATTAACCACATTTCCATCACTAAAGTTTAGGTTTAATACCTAATTTTAAATTTGCGGAATTGAGATTATGATTACTCCTTGCCCTTTCAGTCCTGTCTTCCACGTGTGCAGAACGCAGAATAATATCATCAAAACTTGATGAGATCGACTCGATGAGATAATTTATTCACCATTATTGCGTCAAGTGGAATGCGGAGAAGTAGAAGAAAATGTAGATTGACTTATATCAAAGAGACCAGTTAAGGCACACAACAGAGATTTAGCAGTTACGAGCATCTGGGATGAAATTACGAGTGGAGGGAAATATTAATCGAGGAAAACTTTTGAGCAACGACAGAAATCGCAGCTTGTTCTACAAACTTTCATTTCATCTCAACCCGCAAAGGCTAAGAGAATCTTCCACCATCTTAGGTTTGACTAACGGCCTGGAATAAATTGAAGAAGGAAAATGAGCACGAAGCAATTTATGCCGTGGGTGCTTCAGGCAAACAAAGAAAAAGAATCACCAGCCAAGAGAAGTTCGACGTTCCATAATCAGTCGAAATGCAACCAAATGAAACGAGAAACGTTCTCCGGGTTGAAAGCACAACAAGAACGCTCGCGAGAGTTTGCTGACGTTAGTTCGAGGATAATATTGAAAAAGAATGAGTCTCTCGAAAAGGTGGGCTCACGGAGTGGTGCGGGAAGATACTGGCGCGGGAGAAAGGCTGCCCCTCTACGCTTCAGAAGGGAATTTTTGAGGACGGGGTCGCCGGCGTGAGATCTCCCGTCCCCGCCGCCCGCGCCAACGCCCACGTGTCGAAAGGGAAAGGAAGCCGGCCGTTCTAAGGGGAGGGCGTGCAGGCGAGGGAGGTCTAACGCCCAGGATAATGGGGGTACGGTGGCGAAGGGCTCCGATGGCGGCCCGTGAGGTGCGACCGACGATGCCTGCTTGCTGGCGATTCACTCGTTGGCCTCAATCCGATTTGGATCGACGGCGAGCACGCCCGACACGGCGGGAAGATTTCCTAAGTTCCAACTGGACTCGATCCGATTTCCACTTGAGACGTATCTTTTAATGTATTTTTACCTATTCTCAGATAGTTTTCGAGGAATTAAAACCTTCTTGTACCTCTACACTACCTCTATGCTCTACAACTGTCGTGACTTAGTGTACTTTAAGAGAAAAAAAACGTTGATTCTGTATGGCCTTCGTCCTTCGACAGGGTGGAATCCTATTTCTCGCGCCTGCGCTTTTGGTATATCGTTCGCGGTTTCGTTGCCCGAAGAGATTTAACGGAATGTGATGGTTTGGAGCTGCGTTCAAGTATGCGAAAATATGTATTTACGTGTACATACCGGTGACTATTTAAACATAAAAGAAAGGAGTCCTTACATACCTCAACACACGGCCTTGCGGCGGTTTGCGGAGTATTATTTAGATGTACACAAATGCTCTTGGAGAGAATATGGCTACACTTGATATGCAACTGATTCATTGGCGTATCACGTGATATTGCTCAGTCCTGCATTCAACTTATTTTTTATTTGTTTATTCCGTCTGAAAACCGCATTGAACCACTCCGTGAAAACCAATGGACTTCCAAAAGAGCTCTACTCCAAGGAAAAGAAGGCAAGGGCAGAAATACGATTGTTTTTAAACTTACGTACACGAAATACTCGTTTGCGTGAGTTTAAAAACAATTGACTTCAGTGGCTACGCAAGAGACTATTTTTAAACGACCTATACACTTACAAAAGAATGGAGCGGAAGAGAGAATTATTCCTCGAATACTAATTCGGCTTTAACATCAACATTGGCAAAAGAGAATAAATTCCACCCCTGATAAGTATATACAAAAGGGAAACCAATGAGACAAGTCACTCTTATTCCTAGATTTGACTTTGATACCGCTACCTATTCCAAAGGAAATTTGGCGCTTGTACTAAAGACGCAAGAGTAAAGATAGCGGTTGATGAAAGCTCTCTTTCGCCTATCACTAAAAAAAATATTATAATTAACCGTGGTCAACCGGGTTAGGGTACGTTTTTGATGGACCTTACCACTACAAACTACGGTGCTCCTAAGCCCTGAATAACACAACACAAACTACCCTTAAACCCCCATTCTACTTATTACAACTCGTTCTTTAGATTTAGCTACATTCTACCTCCCTTCGTTTTATCCAGAATCTAGTCGATTCATTTCCACACTTTATTTCGCTTTCCCAATATTCTCCCCTCTATTACCACTTTCGGCCTCCCATTGCCTCTCGGTATCTTTCAAAGATTACATGCAAAAAAAAATGAAATAAAGGAAAAATTAAATTCACGGATTAATTTTCAAGGGAGAAGAGATCAGTAAACCACATTTTGCCAATAATGAAGCATTTGGCTTAGAGTAGGGTCTGGCGAGGAAACTGAGCTCGTGAAAAAAAACGAACTATCAGCCAACAACAACAGCTTACAACTGGGAGTAAGGAAATAAATGATACATTTGGACCATATTTTACTGTAGTTATGAGGCGTGAGCATTAATGGCAGCAAAGAAAAGAAGACTGGGAGCTCATGCCACTATGGAGGAACGATTCAAATGGATATTAGGAATCTAAATGCAAGAGTCGCACAAAGGGTAGGAAATTTACTGAAAACACTGTGAGAAACAGTGACCTGCTTTTACTGGACAAACTCTAGTTCTTTAGGTGTCGGGCTGCTACAGTTCTGGATCGTAAATGATACTCAAAACGGCGAATTACGAAAACGTTTTCATTTCGAACGAAAGAATCATCCACTCCACTCATTCGAGTGCCCACTCACTTTGTGGTACTACTCACACGAGCCTCGGCCATCCGAATCCGAATACCTTAAGCGGCCTCACGGAGAATCAACCGACTTTCGGGAAGGTTCCCTTTAATGGATTTTTCTGCATTACTTCCCGCAGCGCTGAGCCTGATATTTGAGGGCGGACCGACCACTTCTCAATTTTTTCCCACCTCCTGCTCATCCACGAGACAATAAAACGATTCCGAAGTGAGGAACGGCCGAAACACGCCGAGAGGTAATATGAAAGCAAATAACGAGGCATTCGCCGGAAAATAGTTAGGGGAAACGCCTTTACCTGGCGAATTTTTTCAAAAAAATATATTTAACATTAAGGTACATTTTTTTAATACCCGATGATTACGACAGGACTCGTAACAGGATATTGGTCATGAGAAAAAAATATAACAAATTTTTCTCGAAATGCCAACAATTGCCCTGTTTCATACATTTCATGCACGTTAACGTTTTACTTCAAATTGATTTCGTGTCACAATTTCTGGATAGATTTACGAGTATTTTCGGGAAATATAGTCAAATGTGAAAACTGTTATATTTTAAAGTAGCTTTAAATAATTATTGAATAAAAAGTAAGTAATTTGAGAATTTTACATAATTTCATAGTATCTAAGAACAGAGTATGAACCAACATTCGTCAAATTTTTCCTTGGACAGTTGATATTAAAATTTAAGATTTCCAAGACTCCTTAAGACATACCTGTATTGTTTGAACTTCGGCAGGGGGGATTTTAAATATTAGATCGGTATTAAGGAAATATAATATGAAATAAACTATAGTCACAGTTGGTGCTGATCACGGGTATTTTTCTGCGAATTACCATGGCACGTCCGTATGCTGGCTGGTTTTCAAGAAAGATCACAGCTCCACTCGAGTTCTGAAACAATGCGGACGTTGGCACGGGGTGCGAGGGCGTCAGCATTTATTACGTACATTCGGGTTAATCTGTTCTCAATAGACGAAATATCAGAATATATATATAGGATTATTATTTTTTTTTGTTGAAACTAAGTTTTCATATCTAATATTTGGAGTACGTAACCAGGGTTATGTTGCTATCACAAATTGTACAAGGGTTGTGGACGGAGGTTTATTCTATGAGGGGACGCCCTTCCTTTCCCAGTGCTGCTTACGCTTTTCCACGTCGGTTAGGGAAAACCTCAGTCTCGCGGTGATTACGACGACCAACAGCACAACCAGGATTCGAGCCATGACCCATCCATCCACAAATGGAGAGCTTTTCACTTGTGAGCACAACGCCGTGTGACCTTAACAGCACAAGTAAACAAGAGGCCACAACATCACGTCACTCGTGAAGTGACTATCAAGCTCCAGATCATTTGCATCAGCAAGGGAATATTTATGGAGAACCCAATGATCACGATCAAACAACTCGTTAGAGGAGAAGATAAATTAATATTGCGCAAAAATTAGCACATCGCTATATTTAAAACTTTATGCGAATTACTAATGAAGGGCATTCACAAGTTCACAGTCAGCATACTTGCCCAAATCTAATCCTTTATCTACACAAACGTTTCTCGCGTAGCAAATTTACCATGATATTGCGTATCAATACCCCCACAAAACCATTTAGTTTCCCACATGCAAATGTAATCCAGTAACTTATGAGTGAAATTTGATTTAAATGGGTGAAAAGCGTATGAAAAGTAATGCTATTAGAGTAACGCAATTTATATAAATAATCCACATTATATTCACGTGGCTCCGTGTACATATTAGTTATTAATCGCATTTAATCGTTATAAGCGTTGATGATTATATCGCGCATATCCAAATCCTCTAGGTGTAACCATAAAGGCCTCGCCTATTCCGATTTCATGATAGCCTACGCAGGGAATTAATGGCATCACACACATAATTCAAATAAGCCTCAACGCACCAGATCCGGATTATGTGAAATCTTTCGTTTCCGCGTCAAATGACCTCCCTTGAAGTGGAAAATCCGGAATGAAAATGTTAAGTCTCACCCGAGCACAGCTTCATTAGCAAATTAAAAAAGCGAGGTTTTAGAGATTAACAAAATACATTTTTCAGCCATATGTGCTCCATACAATATGGTGTGCGAATAATAAATTATTTGGTGCGAAAATTAACGCGGATCGCTTTCGTGACTCATTTTACCATCTTCCCGAAAATTAATGCCATCGCAATTACAAGCACAATATTAAACCCTTCCACACGTGGGAAAGTAAAGAGAGCTAACATTTTCAGAAATTATCATAAAATGGTAGCAGATACTTCGTTCGGTTTGATGACGAGACCGAGACTATTCGATCCCGCGACCTTTTGGTTAGAATGCTACGTAGTTTCGCGGCACAGCAACTCAGGGAAATATCTACTTTCAACATCCTAGGCACAATACCCTCATTTTATTTGAGACGAACTCCGCCAATTTCTCTTGTTTAGCATCTTTTTTTCGTCCGTACCGAAGTGGCTCAGAATGAAAACATTTCTGAGAAAGTAACCGCATCTAAGATTGGATGAGGAAAACATACCTAAACTAATATTGAGATGGAACAGGGAGAGAGAAATCAAAAAATACACATACACCGTCCGAAAGAGGGGAAAATATTTATCGTCTCCAGCAAAAGAAATAAAACAGACTCGCCTGGCGCTATCGACAACTCTTAAAAGGCGGGACTCGAGAGTTGAGTGTACGAGATCACATTTTGTGCATGACCCCCTTCATTTTTCAGATAGATACAGGAATAGGCTCCTGGACAGGATCCTGGATAGATACAGGATACAGGCTCCTGTAGAAAGAGAGAGCAGCGATAGGTTCATTTTCCTTTCACTCCAAATCAGTTGTATTGAAATCCGAGGAAATGTACATTTCACATCTTCGGAGTTGCCTCTGCTATACGTGTTTAAAATATTTTTAGGGATCAATGTTTCGTCTCGGGCGAAAATTATGTAAGAAATGTCCGGTGTGTATCCAATTAGTGAATTTTGGTGAATGAAAGAAAACATTTTCTTATCCAGGAGATGTATATACTTTAATATCTAGCTCGACAAGGATTACATCTACACAATACACGTACACCGCACATGTATATATATATATTATATATATTATATATATATATATATATATTATATATATATATATATAATATATATATATTATATATATATATATTATATATATATATATATATATATCATGGTAGGGGGGGCAGTGCCTTTCCCTGTGCCACTTATGGTTTCCCAGGAAGATCTGATTCCCGAAAAATCACACAGCTTGTGTGGAGTCGATGGTGCCTAGAGGGCTTGTCCGGGAATTGAACACGCGCCCTACGGTCAGCAGTCCAACGCTCTACCTCCGAACTACCGCCACCCACCCACACACACACGTGCGCGCACAAACACACATAGTTGGTCTTATAAAAAACACACACATTTTAATCCATATCATGCTACTACAATCGGAACTTTTGACCAAATCATTAAATTTTACTTTTCCAAAAATAATTTCGGGTAGTGTATGTGTGCGATTTTGTTATGGTTGTGTAATGTGGGAAGGAAGAATGAGTACTTGTTGCAATGAGCAGTTTGGGTGAATGCAAGACAATAAATCATACTCGTACACCAGAACGAGCCGTCTTCCGATAATTGGCTATTGAAACTATTGCAGTAAATATCATAGCGAACCTTTAAAACATAAGGAACTACTCCCCTCCATTTGGACAACACAGATGTCTTCTTAAAAGCTTCGCGTGCGTTGATTTACCTGCGCCAAATGACGCAGGGGCGAAGATGATGCACGGCGGCGGGCCAGGCCTAAGGACGAGGGGACCTTCGCCTCGCACGCAAGCACGCCACCGCCAATCAGTCGCATCCCTTCCTCCCTCTCCCTCCATACACTGACCCGCAAATATCCCGAGACCTTGGGAACGTAGCCCGCCACCACGGAGCGAGGGAGGGAGGCATAAAGGGAGGTTGTAAGGCCAGATGGGGGACGGATTCGCGGAGGATTGAGGAATGGCATAACGAAAAAATAACGATAAATTGATTATCGATATATTTAAAAAAACCATCACTCTGCCCCTTGGGAATGTCGCGAAAAAATTAAAAATACTTTTATCGAGAAAATTCTTGTTAGATAAATTTCGGCGAACCAACCACATGAGTTGGAAATGTACAAAAAATGACCACTGGAAAACGATGAATTCTAGTTGTTACCAATTTTGAAGATATTTCTTCATCGTCGTCTTCGGCGACGCATAAATATATAAAATAGTTTACATATATTTGTGCGTCACCGAAGAGCGTTCCATTTCGAAGATATTTATATATATATATATATATATATATATATATATATATATATATATATATATATATATATATATATATATATATATATATATATATATAAAGATACATATATAAATATATCAGGGGCTCAGGTAACTTTAGATGCGTCGTAAAAATACCGTTCTCACGCAGTACAGCCATATAGTTGGGCCATTTCTAACATGGAAGCAGGAGAAAGATTTGGAAAGGAAATCCAGTCGCTGAGATGATGGCCGGTCGAATCACCAATATCCCGGTGAAATTCTGCAAGGAATGTTCACTAACGAGGCCAAAGGATTGTTGAGGTGATAATCCGAGCTGTGAATACGGGTTCGAACTTGAAGGAAAACGCGAGGTATTCATTCTGTAATGTCTGCAAACTAGTGCCAATTACTGTCAGGAAAGCAGTGTTGGAGATGGCAATCGCAACGAGCATGGAGATGATTACAGGGCACTTCGCTAGCTAATTGTAAACATATTCAGGCCAAGTTCCAACAATAGCAATCAAAGCTCAAACGGCAGCATTTATTCATATGAGTACTGACTGATTCCATGACAAATAGACGGGTGAGCCTAAAAATCATCGCCAGAATTTCGTAATTACCACGATCACACAAATTTAACCGCATATTTCGGTCATATCCAGAATATATCATTAATACCTTACTAATGCAAATCATATTCTAATAACTGTAACCTTTTCTTAATAGTGTCACAAACGTTTACTCCTTTTCTGCATGCCTATCATACGTAGGTATATACCTACGTGTTAGCTACGCCATCCTCTACACAATCTTTTACCGTACTATGTACCTAACAATAATATATTTCCATTTGCGCGAAAAATTAATAACATAATAGGACACCCGTCAGACGCATCAAACTCGATGACATGTGTTTAAAGAGTTTCCATAGCGCAGGAGAGAAAACCGACCGGCACCTTATGAAAAAATAAATTTTGCTGTATTCATTTTACAGCATTCAAGTACAGCCATATGAAAATGAGAAACTAAATGAGAGTGATAGTTTACTTTCAAAACAAATTCTACCATTGTTTGTTACACTAACCTCATCGTTTCAATAATATATATGTGTGCGTATATATATATATATAAAAAATCTCTCAGTATTGCGTAATATGTATAATGCATGCATGGTGTATAATCACTCTGTTGCACACCCTAGCGGGGGCTCACAGCGGGCAGCATGTAAATGATGGTTTTTTTTGAACATTTACTTCATCGTATTCAAGCTCCTTCTGTCAATCTTTCCACAATAAAATGGAATATCTTTCAATTCAAAATTTGCCAGGCCACAACAAAGTAAGGCAAAATTTCGTCTTTCTGTCACCTTTGTTCTGCATTACACATTTTCAGAAGTCATTTTTTTTAATTTATGAGGAAAATGCGAATGGCAAACTTTCTTTTACCAATGTCACTACCTTCCCCTGCCGTAATATCCTGAAGGAGTACAACCGGCTGGAAAATTAAGCCTTGCTACAAAATCAAAAATCGGAAGAAATAAAAAAAGCACACCACCACCATGCAGGAAATGACTGTCAGTCAAGTGTTCCGTAACAAACGAAAGGATGTCAGAAACGGTTTTTGGATTATTAAAGATAAAAAAGTGTGTATGGTGCATTTCAAAATAAAAATATAAATATTGCACAAGCAAGGGACAAAATTCTTTTGAAGTGGAGTGCAACCAGGTATTGGATCCTACGTTACTTGGCGACATCCCGGTTAAGCATAGAGCTGCGTTCAATGCCATATGGCTCTCATTCTGTCTCGATTGGAAAGGAGCACCAGCATCATATAATCTTGGGCAAGTGTGCAGTGAGCACATAGGGTGGAGAGAAAGAATGGAAGATATATACAAAATCTTTCAATAATCTTTGGTATATTTGGTGGTCGCCTTGGTTTCGTTGCAATCGCGGATTATATCACGTCAAATCACGGAATTATATTTATTATCGTCTGCGAGAAATTATTAATGTCTGATATTTTAAATGAAACTACCACTACATAAAGGGATAATATTTAAAGGGCAATTTGTTTGCGTGCTCGTTAATTACAGTGAGGCATTTATATTCCCGCGTCCACCCGCACTCCAAGAGAATAATCGAGTCGACCTCACACACACAAAAACACGCAAGACACTCACCCAGCCGCTTTAACCGCCGGCCCTTGCTATGAACGAGAAACTCCGGCCCTCGATCGGTGCACCTCAGGTCGAAAGAGCGAAAAAAAAGCGAAACAACTGACGACGGAAGCATTCGCAAATTAAGCCGCGCGCTATTTCTGGAAAAATCCCCTCTCCCCACCGTACTTCTCCCCCCCGTCACCTCCCCTTAAAACCCTACTCATTCTTCGTTTCAGATGGGTCCTCGCTGGATGATTGTAAGTGTAAGGGGGGGAGAGGAGGCGTTCCCCTTCGGAGTGACGTCAGAACGCCCGAATGCCCCTCCTCCCTCTCCCATTAAGTTCGGAAACATGCCGCGGGTGAGGGGGTACGAGGGGAACACACAATCGCATGAGTCACCGCGTGTGAGCAAAGGACAAAAAGGGTGTGGACACGAGGATGGGCGGATCCACGAAGGGGCGGAACCGGAGAGGCTTGACGGGGTGGACGGTTTTCAAAACGGTGAAGAATTTTAGCCACGACCGTAATAATTTCGTGAACGAACCCCAGCTGCTATTCCTCGTCAGTCCGCAGCGTGTGTGCCCCCCTCGCTCGCAGGTCTCAGCGCGTTAGTGTCGACGGGAGTTCATTGTCGGCAATGAGTGACACACCTCCGGTTAGGGAATGTAATCGCTCCGGGAATAGCTCCATGAATTATACTCGTTTTACGTTCGAACGATCTTCACGCGGCCGCGAATCAACTTCGTCAATTGTGCTCGCGCGCTATTTTTCCGTCGCGATTAATCGCAAATGAATGTCGCAAATCAATGGCACGAAAGTATCAGATAACAATACCAAAAATTGCTGCTTCGTTAGGCACAGTCGGTAATTTCTCTCGTTTCCCCGTCCACTTGGATAGAACCACAAAAAGAGCGACCCTAAACAAACGAAATAAACTCTCGTTAGCACGTGAACGTGCTTTGCAAATTGCGACAACTTTTGATTGCGCCTTTAAATTACACGAAACTCCCTTAAGCCACCCTAAAATGAAGCGAAGTCTAGGGATTTTGTGGAATGCTAAAATGAGTAATTAAGTGTATTTAAATCCATTTTAAACGATTTCATTTTAAAAAAACACACACCCTTATAACAGCCTATACAATAATATAGACCCACGAACACGCACGACAGAAATTCACTCTCCCTCATCAATCCTCGATAAAATAAAAATAAGAAATTTATCGACTACTCCAAATAAATAATCACTCGCTTTAGCCAAACTGTGCGGGTTTCGTGCCTTCGCGGAATTCTTACCTTTGGACACGACTAATAAACTCACACCTCATCCGCAAATCCTGGCGCGATACGAAAATTTCCATAACAGACCACGCGGGACAGAAATCACTGCCCCTCGGTGAACCTCTCCTCCGTTTATTTTTTTCCCCGGGAGGCGTCTCAAGCAGCGATCCATGAAGAGAGCCAAGACGGTCTGACGCGCGCAACATTTCCTTCATATTCTCCTGGGCACTCCTAGACCGTGAATGGGTTCGAGGAAGGGAAAAATTCGCCCGTTTCCCCCTCGAGAGGACCTGAATGCCGTTTTCCTCCTCGCCAAATCCTCCCTCAGAAGATTCCATGGGTCGGGGTGGGTGTGCTATGGGGAGAACGGTCGGGAGAGGGGGAAGAGGAATGGCGACAAAACCTGCATATTACACACACAAACACTTGTAAGTGAAGGGAACGAGTGGCGACGGTGGAAGGAAGCCGCCTTCGGATCTCGTGTCTCGCACAGTCGAGGGGAAGAGTGACTTGCGAGCGAGGGGTTTCTTCGCCCTCGACACCCACCGCCCAACCCACCCCTCCCTCCCTCGCCTCACCTCCCTCAGGCACCAACTTCCCATTTCGTCACACACACGACAGAAACATCCCCGAAGTCGGAGATCCTCATCCACCCAGGGAAGCAATTTGATTTTTTTCTTACCACCTCCACATTTCGTTGATATTTCCGGCACGAAAAATATACCTCACCACTATGTACTTTTTCCGGTCGTTTTGCCTTACGAGCACTTGCCAAATTGGAGCAATGGGTTGAGACGCACTCACAGACCAAAGGTTATACTAGAGAATAAATCTCTGACGTAAATTAGGAGCAGGCCTTTTCTGTATTGATTTCAAAGAAGTACCACTAATCCGCTCGTGGAATAATAGGAGAGATAGCGAAATAAAATCAGAGAGTGAACTTTAGAATCGACAGAATGACATTTGTTTCCATGAACGAATAGGAATATGAATATTTGACATGGAAGTCGATCATAAAAAACGTTTTTATTAGATATCTTCGATTTTAGCAAGTATTTAACTCATGTTGTATTATCTTCATTGTTACCAGGTTATCTTACATGCCCTGAGCAAATAAAAATTGAAATTTTTATTATCTTGCATATTTACACATGCTAGCAAGACATTTCCATTATTTGGATTGCTTAACTCCTTGGCTAGTAATTGATATTTTAGCAGCGAGTATAGTGCAAGGTGCATGAGAATGCCAATGGAATGGTGATAAGGGTCTCATGGCCCATACTTGGCCATGGTCCTGACTTGTGAATGATGAGGATATGGGATATCTCTTCCTGGATATTCTACATTTTCATCCATCTTCCACTCCCTTTCTCGCTGCGCTGAACCTTCCCAGAGCCATTTCTCTCATGCAAGTGGTTATGGATTATGACTTGCTTCTTTCCCCAACCGACCCCCGCTTTAACTCGCTTGATTAATTCACAAAGTGCCGGTTTTATCTTTGACTCCTTTAATAATATGAAAAAATAAGATGATCACCAAATATAATGTATGCATTACGATTTGTAAAATAATCAGACAACTGTCTAATAGTATCGTATTGCATTTTCAATATCGATACAAGTATTGCTTTATCATTAGGATAATTAATTACCAGCGCTAACAAGGATGCTAATTAGGACTTAGGAGTATAGTGGCGTGTACTCCCAGGGTCTATCGAAAATCTAACCCAATCCGGTACCCTTCCACAATTGCTAATAAGGGTTAAATGCATTAGTCCGCACATAATTCAACAAAATTCTTTATGATCTCCAAAGTAAACTCGGTGTATAAAATTATTTTTATGATGTACAAGTTCAATAGAACTAATGAATCCATTTATTTCATTACACAATAAATTTTTGCGATACACAATATTTTCCGCAATAAAAGAGGACAGCGTTCTTCAGGATATTTGACGAAATACGTCAATCGGCCTTCCTATTGCAGTATTCCTTCTTCTTATTGTTTTGCATTCCATTGCACCAACTCTTCGCGGATTTAATATTCCTCAAGGTGCCTTCGTATACTGTTCGTTAAATCGATCGCCAACGGTCCACCGTGGAACACCTTTCCTAAGCCTATTGGTTTTACTCAGCCTCCTATCCTGACTCTTCCAAGTATCTGATCCACAAAATGCCACATGCTCAGGCTTGTTTACTTATTGTTGATTAGCGGGGCGTTGAATTTCTTAATGTTGATCGTTGACCCCTTCGCACCGCACCCAGGTCGTTTGAATAAAAAATGAATCCCCCGGAGACACGAGCCGAGAGGGTCTCGAGAGCTGAGAGGGGGCGAGGGAGGGAGCAAGCAAGCAAGCACTCCACTCCCGCAACCTCTCCCCATCCCGGCCGAAAACACCATCCACTTGGCAGAAGTGCACCCTCCTACCACTCTAAAAACCCTCACACACCCCACCACACACAACTTCAGATCGGCGCCGCCAACATCCCAGAATTAACCCATCCCCACAGAAACCGAGCGAGGGTTAAAGAAGAGAGAGGGGACGAGAAAAATCCATAACCGCAGCCAACGTGGTTTTTTGATTGCACCCACGTATACGTATATCTTTCTCTCTCTTTCCAAACCTGCACACACGAGGAGGGAGGGAGTGGGGTCGTAGACACGCGCCACCACCCAGGGGTTGAAGAAGCTAAAAAAAAAGAAAGGTGGAGATCGGCGGTTTGTCTCGGTCGGCATACATAACCGTTGCGGACGAGCGCCCTGTTGACCGAAATCCATCGATATTTTGCTTGACAACCCGTAAAGACCGGTCGCAGAGGCTTACCTCTGATGGCTACTTGTGTACTGCATTACAGTAAATTTAACCATCATGTGCTACCGCAGGAGAAGCTGTTGCGAATGAATCCTAACCTCATCATATATATATATATATATATATATATATATATATATATATATATATATATATATATATATATTTAAAGGTTATCTACTGGTTAAGGTAGGTTTTTGGATGGACACAACTACCCAACAAACATTTTATTATTCCTAACAAAACAAAAAATCCATCATCCTACTCATATATATATATATATATAGTAAATTACACAGTAACAAATAATATTGAAACACAAAAAAAGATATCATTCACACGTTATTTCTTGATAATTTCGACGGAATTCTACTCCGTCATCATCGGAAGATAGAGAAGTAATGACTACTGGAATAGTAGAGGTGAGGGGTGCGAGAGAAAGGGAAGGGGGCCAGGGGAAGGGGAGAAGGGGAGGCGGAGGACACCTCCGCCGCACTTCCGTGTTACGTCTACGAAATCATATACTATATGTATGTATGTATGTATATATATATATATATATATATATATATATATATATATATATAATTATCTGTGTGTGTTCCTTCCTTCTCTTCCTTGAGAAGGTGGCTTGACCACCGAAAATTCAAAAACGTGTAAGTTTCTGTTCTTTTTTTGTGTGTTTCTGTGTTTTTGTTCGCTAGTGCTAACTTGATATACATTATTATTCACATCCGTGAGACTTTCACATAAGTTTTATACACGTTTGTGTGTATATATGTGTGTATATATGTGTGTATATATGTATGTATATATATATATATATATGTATATATATATGTATATATATATATACATATATATATATATATATATATATCAATGCAACAATTTCAGAGTGTAAAAATCATTCGCCTTGACTGGGATTCTTACCCAGATCCCTCAATATCCGGTCGAGTGCTGTAGCCACTTAAGCTACCGAGGCGTCCTCTTAAACTCGGTAGCTTAAGTGGCTAAAGCACTCGACCGGATATTGAGGGATCTGGGTTCGAATCCCAGTCAAGGCGAATGATTTTTACACTCTGAAATTGTTGCAATGAAATGCACATTAGCGGATGACTCCGTTAAAAGTTACTGTTGCGGCATCTCCCGCAGTTTCTTTGGAATATATATAAAAATATATATATAAACCATAAACACAGTAATCAACCCGAAGGTAGGTTTGGTAGGTGATGGTAGATTTCACCCAGTACTAAGCCCGACGGCGCGTGAAATTCACACATCAGGGTAGGAGGGCCAGATCCTTTCCCTGTGCCAGCAATGGTTTATTATGTACAGGGTGCGGCGCTTAAATCCGGATGAGATTTCTTCGCCGGGTTAGCGAAACCCTCCCCAGACTTCTTCGAAGCATTATACTTAGCCACAATATCCTAAACAGTTGATCGGGGGTACCAGAAGAATTGACCTATTTCACTGGGCGAACGCCCAGCGTGAACACTTTCGAAAATAGTGACTCTTCGATTGTACTCCGCACATGTACGTAACATCTCGGCCATTTTGAGGTTATGACTGTTTACTAGATGCTTATAGCTTTCAAGAACTCCAATCGCGACCTCCAGTGGAACTACGATATGGCGGGAAATTCAAATTGAAATTTGTCTGGATTTAACCGGACGTCGCACCCTGTGTATATAAAAGTCGTCACTGATGCACTCACGCTATTGTTCCTTTGTCGAAGTCGTAGTCCATTTAGAGGGACTTAATGCAATAGTACTTGAACCTCAATCCATTATTATTTACATCACTAGTACACACATATTTGGTGCTCCATCTTACTTTGATGAAAGGAATAACAATACGCGTATCTACATCTGACCCGCAAGCCGCTATGGGGGAGTGTGACGGGGAGCATAAGATTGCCAGCCACTAGAGTAAATGGTGATTAGTCGCACTCAGGAAGTTCAAATTTACGTAAATTATATATCCTACTCTTTTGGTCTCGAGCTTTTCGAGGGAAAAATAATTACATTAATAGGAGTTGGATAATTTGAAAAATAAATGGAAAATCCATCGACTAACGGAGTGAATAATGAAAATAGCGGAGAGAAAAATGCTGGCAGAAGTGGAGGCAGAATCACAGGAAAGATCGCGCTGAAAATGGCAGGGTGATTGATTGCGTGTCATGAGCGTGGGGGATTTCTAATGAGCGCATTGTTCTGAAGGAAACGGCCGGCACAAGGGGCTAGCTAAAGGCACAGATAACGCCCGCATATTTTTCTGGAGCCATATTTCAGCATCGCACGCAAAGGAATGAAGCCATTCGGAATCCAGAGCCGGCTATTTTGGGATGACAAATTATATCATTGCGTAACCTATTACGGTGTAAATAAAATTATAATTAGATCATCATGCGAGTTCCTCTTCACAAATATACATACTAATATTCCGGAAATTAGATAGCGGATTCCAGCGTTCTCCTCCGCAAGACATTGGGAATATGACTATTATTATATTTTTTATGCATGTATCTTATTCTGTGGGAGAGAAAAACGATTAAAACTTTCATTGCAACAAATATCACTCTATTCCCCGCAATTACTGATTCAACATCTATATAGTGCCTTTGCAAGCCACGACCAGTGTGTGGGGCAGGGGCTGATTGAACACCAGACCTACAACATCAAAAGTCAAGTTTTTCTTAATTATTAGCTTCAATTAATGTGTAGACGAGTTGTTCATAACGAGAGGGAAAATTAAATAAGATTGGATTACATAATGAATAATCCATTTTCATGGATAACTATAGCTCTCGTAGTGAATTTTTGAAAATGTCACACCTTTTCATTTATTAAGCAAATGAGAAAACGGACTATTGAAGTGACACAAGCTGATCCATTACATCACGCCGAACACGCTTTGATCAAGTGACCTTATGATCAAAGTAAACAAAAGCAGAAGAGAAACATCAGGGATACGAGAAAGCGCCAGATATGAAGCATGTACAAAGGAAAGAGCGGTGATTCTGGGCCTTCACGTAATCTAACACTAGCTTAGTTGCAAGTCGCAAATAAACGCTGCCAATTCTCAATGACAGACTTGGCGCAACGGCGACATACGACCCGACTTGCTCTGATAAGACAATAGGTCCTCACGTATTGCAAGACCAAAGGATGGGAAAGGGGGGGGGTTATAACACTTAAAGGAGAGGTGCTGATTTTGATAGTTTATTTTGCTCCGATGACGTCACATTTGGAATATGGAGAAAATGCTTAGGGTAAGTATAGAAACATTAAAACTAAATAATTGGATGAAGCTTCAATAAAACTCGATAAATTTGTGAAATTTTGATAAAGAAGAATGGCTGACGGGGGTAATGGATAATCTTTGATGGTAGTCTATTCCAAACACGAGTGTGGCAAGTAAGACTATTACATTTAGGTTCAGGCACCCAAGCGTGCTTTTGAATTCCAAGAAATAATAACAAAGGTAAAAGAAGCGAGAATGGAGCCTACAATAAAAACAAAATTAAACGCCCCAAAAATTCAAAATCGAAAACCCAATTAGCATCTGTCATCGAGATAACGAACGCATACCAATTACCCGGATTGACATTTTAAAATTTGGTGCTGTCGCATTTATTCCTCTTCTCTTAGAGCTGCAGTAGACGAGGAGCAATTTCTGACCAAACTGGAGGTTACACACGCGTACTTTCACTCTTGGCGAGGGGATAAAAAAATTCCACATTGGACGTTCCAAGTTGCTGAATCGGGCGATCCAACGTGCTCCTCGAATGAATCAACGTGAATTCCGCGGTGTTTTTCGGCGGGGGAGTACGGCGAAAGGCCCAGGGTGGGGTCATGAAGGGGGTGTGTGTGTGTGTATGTGTGGACGGGGAAGGTGGAGGTGGGGGTTTCGAGGAGCGAAGCGGAGGGCCGGGAGTGCGCATCGCGGGTCAATGGAAGTCGCCGGAGCGCATCGGGGATTGGCTGGGGTTCGGGAGCGCGCGCGGGTGTACACGAACGCAGAAAAAAGGTTCTTTCATTTTTTTTCTTCTTTGCCTCGTGGACCGACCGAAAGCACATGAATGGGTCGCCAAGGGACGTTGGGGTGGGGGATGGAAGGACAATTACGTCGCCAAAATTCAAAACCCTGTCACATGCGGCGAATCGCCGTCTGACTACGAACGGACAGAGGGGCGGCCGCCCGTGGGAAGAGATAGAGTAAATTTCAGCTTCAAAAAGATTTTAAGGGACGATGGAGGTATTCCACCCACGAACGATTCTCTCACATCAGTAATCGATGAAAACAAAACAGAATGTTTAGGCAAGATATTTTCCATTAATTTATCATCGGTTCATAGTATAGTTCGTGAAAGTTTGTCATCAGTCCTTAATCATTTTCACACCAAGATGAGATATTTGACAGATTAAATTGTTTTCCACAGACGCGAACATTATAAACGCTAAACTCTTCACATGTATGCTTTCATGGTATTCCGCAAAATGAAAAATATTATTTCTACTAAACAAAATTCAAGTTTCGCGTCATAGACTAAACACTGCTAGATCTTTAAATGAAATATTTACGAACGGTAAATATTTTAGCCCTCGCTTAAAATTCGCCCAGCTGACTTCAAGTGGAATTTTGTGAAAACGGTGTTCGGAAATTTAAAATGTGCAGATGTACACATTGGCATGTACCACCATGGATCTACGTGGAAACACTATGGGAAAGTTTAGAAAAGATATTTAATCAGAATGCATAATACATTTAACCTTTTATTGAGTTTTACGAAATAATTCTTGATGGGATCCTCTCGATGGCCCAAAAAATATTACTCGCACGGGCCTTTCCAATCCATTTAAATATCTAAGTGCATGAAGTACCAATACCGGATCGGGGTGTCGCAAGGTTTAGACAAAATATGTATTGAAACAACACACTGTGATCAATATCATAGCCTACCCTACATTTTTACATTGAAAAATGTCAAAAATGAGTCCTGACAAGAAGAACTTACGAATAAGGCATATACATCTCTAATTACCGCAATAAACCAATCTTTGGGCTCAGATGTGAAACGGGTACACCGATCTCTCCTTAAAGCCCACCCAAACATGCCCAGAGAGATATATTGCCGCAAATTAAAACGCAGACTCGTGGGAAGGAATTATTTGCTAACGACGTAATTTATAGACCCTAGAGTGCGAATTATCAGGTTGCAATTGAGAGATGACGAAGAAGCCAATACGGTTATGAAACAATAAAAGCTCACATGTTCCAGAAACGCCATGTGGAATGGTATTTTGAGCAACTAGATCAAAACCTGGGCATGTTTACCATCTTCTTAACGACAATATAACCTAAAAGCGGTCCATTTTACAACTGCGTCCATCCCGAAAAGGAACAACGTGAAGGTTGATGACATTTTTTTTAAATTATCAGTCAATACAAAATTAAGGTCAAAGTCATCAGTAAACGAGATTACATACTGATAACATTCTCGATCATTTAAAGCCGACATTCTTACGGTGTGAGAAACGATAGCATACTTGGAACCCTCTACTTCAAGGGTGTCTTACCCATTTGAAATCCATCTCTTTGGTAATACAAATCTTATGGGCAGATAAACAAATGGGAAATTTAATTTTCACGAAGAATTCATCTACATCTACACGATACCATGTAAGCCACCAACACAGAGAGTGGCAAGGGGTATACCGACAAAAAGTAAAGCATTAACCTTCAATGCAGCACATACTATGCACAGGTACTGGACAGAAATAGACGGGAAGATTAACTAAAATTAAGTAAAAATAGGACAATTATTGCAATTTAATTTTTCCGACGTTTTCAACACATCGAATGTTGGCTCGGTAGTCATCACAGCATATCAATTGAAAACTAAAATTAAATGTCAATTTCGTGCTCCCCCATCTGAAGAGAAAAAAAACAAGTCGCCAAGCCATTATGCTGATACGAGATAAGGACTGCGGAAAATAATGAAACGCATTACGATCAATGATAAATGACCGTCTTATTGAGTCTTTTATTGAAATAAATGATTAAGTCTTTTAATTTAATCTAGAACATTTTACTGTTTTGGAACATGACATGAAAATGGGTTATTATGGTACTACATTTTCATCGTTAGTCCTCGGAAACTACGATAAGTCGTAATCCAAACATTTCCACGACTACTTCGGATCCAGACATGTCTCTCCCAATTGAATAAAATTTGATCCACATGAAGTTAGTAGTTGGAAATTGTACATAACACTCCGAGCTGTAAAAATTATTTCAAGTTTCGTAGAAGTGGTAGCTTCGGAAGATAAAGACATATAGTAAAAGTGAAAGTGAAGAACGCCTTTTCAAACAAACCCATGCAATTTATCATTCAGAAAAATAAATTCTGAGGCTCATTTATTTAAATTTCAGCAAACCGAGAAAGAGCCGTACTGTTTCACGAATCTCACCTGACTCCGTAGAGTTGTCGTCTGTGTATAGTTGCAACTCAAAGTTTGCTTATTTATTCGGCTGGCAATTGCCCAGCCGAATCAGTAAGTAAACTTTTAGTAACTGCCGTCACCGTTTAATTCCAACGCCTTCGCATTGAAGACCAAGAAAGTCAGTTTCACTATGAAATAATGGAGACTAATCACTAAATGATGCGTCTTGGTCTGAAATTGAGACGTTTTCTCACTTTAATGGTGGATTCTAAGAAGGATTGCGACAAATTAAAATTATTTCAAATTTTTATCGCGCAAGAAACAAGACGGGTACATTAATCCTCAACCTATAGAAGTTTAGAGACTCATTAAGCACTGTGTTTAGAGAAACGACTGAGTGAAATTAACTTCAATGTACCAATGTCATAAAAATAATAAAAACCGATGAAATAAACTCTCAAATTTCCGTAACATATTCTTTAAGCACACATTCTTGAAAATCCTTTATGATAACTCAAATTTTATTTTAAAATCAATTCATGTGCTCAATTCTAAACCAGGTCGATCTTACTACTGTAAACAACTCCCGAGTATTTAATCAAGATAAGACTCGAAAAGGTCGCCGCAGAAGGAGAGATAAGAATATAAACACGCATAGGATGATAATACATTGTGATCAAATCTAAGCAAAAAAATCGTATTTACTAAAGTTTCCTGGAATTTTAAGAAAACTTTATCACCGCCGCGGGCTCGCATGAAACTTACTTTCAGTGCCATCCCTTCCACGTGAACTTCCAAGTGAGCATAAAACCCGACAGCCTTTATATTCATGACGACCTCGTTCGGCGTGGCGGCGTGGTCATTCTGCTCTCGGAATATCCAAATGCCGTGGGGGCGACACCGCGTCGAAAACCATTCGAAGCGGATGAGGAGGTCACGGGTAACACTTTCCCTCGTGTTTACACGGACGACGTAGCAACCCAGCTACGTCGCTCGAGCCGAAAGAAACTTCCCACCGAAAAGAAACATATCAACACTCCCACCAGAGCCGCCGTTACGGGCCAAAGACCCGAGAACTCATCTAAAAACACGTAGGGAAAACCAGTTGAGACGGCCGGGTCACCCACTCCTGCCGATGTGATCTTGTGCGAGGCACACGAGCGAGTGGAGCCTTCGGAGGCACGCCGCCGATTTTCAACTAACTTCCTCGCGCTCACTTGCGTCAATAGATAAACTTTAAGTTTCGCAATCACTTCTTCGAGTGCTTACAACCACATACCTGGCAGCGCGTGGCCAAAAGATAAAAATATAATTTTGGTCCGCGGTTGCGTCACGGAAATGTTTTGATCTCGTGAACCACCGGTTTCAAATATTGAGCCGTATTTTAAAATGCATCAGTGGCGGCGGCGGGCCATAAAGAGAGACTGGGCAATGGGGTAAATAAAGATTGGCCACTGTCTCCAAGGAATGCGGACATGAAATAGATATCCACCACGCAGCAGTTTGGTGTGTTCCACGGGTGAAGCAACGTTTGCTCCGGGACGCACAATTGAAAATTAGGACCATTTTTTTCGCCATTACGTCCTCATCAACTGAAATCAAACTAATCAGTAATATAAGGACCGCTTTCAGGAAAAAAAGAAAGTTTTCCCCACGGAAAGTAGCAAAAAATCAATCATTTAATCAGACGTTAACTGTAACTTATCCACGTAACAATAAACAAAATGGAGTCGTGTTGCAAGGTCAGTACTTTTATTTATTTTATGTATATATTTTTATGTATGTATGTAATATATATATTATATATATATATATATATATATATATATATATATATATATATATATATATATATATATATATATATATATATATATATACACACGCATACATAATTACACATATGCATATTTATACAAACACATACTTGTATATAATACGACATACACACATTACGCATATACATTATGCATATGCATGCGTAGTTTTATACAAGGCGCAAACATGTCATTGAAGCAGGATGATAGGCATAAATTGGAGGCTTTCGAAATGTGGGTGTGGAAAAGGATAGAAAAGGTGAAGTGGACTGAAAGGAAAACAAATGAGGAAATGCAGAAATGGCGGGGGAGAAGAGGGATTGCTGGGAGAAATACAAAGGAGGCCGTAAAAATGGATGCAGAGTATTTTGATTGAAAATGGGATAAAAACAGTGTGGTGGGTTAATATACTGTGGAATAGTATAGTGTGAATAAAAATAGCATAGCGAAAATCACAATTTTTAATCATAATTTCTTTCCAATAAGTGAAATATCCACAAAGTAAAGCCAGAAACTATACTTAGCTTATATCTTGTACATTTTTAAATCCTGCCTCACCCCCCTTCCCCGACTAAATTGTTCCAATTAGCTGACACCTTCCTCACAACAACCAATCACTGATTACATATGACCTTCTATTTAACCATCCCCCTCCCAGCATTCCTTCGCTACCTTACTTTCCCGTCAGTGACTTCTCATACCTGAAGGAGTTGGTAGGGACCACCGAAATATCGAATTTTGTTTACGAAACTTTTTACGTACGAAATCGCAATATGTTTACGTTTATGTTAATCTTTTTGTTTTAAAAATATCGCTAATGTGCATAAAGAATAAGAGAACACCATAAAGGTGCTATATCAGCACTATATATAAATATATAACTATATATATATATATATATATATATATATATCTTTATTATATATATATATATATATATATATATTTCTATATATATATATGTTAATCGAACCCAAGCACCCGAATATATTCACTTAAAGACAAACAGTTAAACATTCATTCATTTTTTCATGGTGTGTATACGCATGAATGAGTGCATTGTACGGGTGTGTTTGCACATAATCTATTATACGAGTACATTCGAATTCATGCATGAAATACTACGAATAATTATTTGTGAATGCATGGTTGGTGTCTTCCGGCCCCCCGCCGCACGCCCTTACGGTGGCTGGCGGGCTATTGTGTAGATGTAAACGAAGGCAACACTGTACGAGTTATTTTCTAATCTTCAGACTGAATATTTACTACTCATGAGTAATGTACAACATTCGTATTAAGGAATACTATGCACAACCTTCAGGTGCATCATTTGGACTGTTTTGCGAATAGGGTCATTTATATACCTATGGAGGTGCTTCTTGTATAAAATAAGTTGTTTGTTGGCAACAAACACAAGCAGAGCATTCATAGTTTGAATGTCTAAGGATTTCTTTTCACATTTATTTTTAGAAACACCGACGAAAAGGGTTCATTATTCCGTTTGGCTCGTCTAGTCGGGGGCATTCACGAATGCGACAGGATTATAACCGAATCTGTGAGACAATAAATAACAAAAAGAAATCCTTCAAGTTATTTATTTTGCAAAACAGTGACATGTATAATTTTAACCCGAGAAGTTATGGTCCATTACATGGACACAGGAAGGTTTTTATGGGTCATTTTCATTATACACAATAAGGTTTTAAAGCCGTAAAAGACCTACTTACAAGAACAATTAATACAATATCAGGGAATATCAAGGTTTCGCAAAATCTTTATTCATTCAATAAAGCGGATAGTAAGTTTCTTCTCAGTGTTTTAGTAATTAGTAAGTGCAAATTAGGAGCGGACTTCTGTAATAATAACGAAGTATCACGAATTACTGATTTTATTTAAACATTCCAACAAGATTCCAACCTGGTTCAGTACTTCATGTTTGTACATCTCCTGATTAGAAGTAATTGGCGGAGCATATTCTGCTGAATTCATAAACAAACAAATACGAAATGACAGGCGAGACTAAGCCTTCATAGAAGAGGCAAATAACATATTATAGCAGTCTTCGAGCTCATTTCATTTTCATCTAAAAAATGGAAACTCTCCACCATACCGTTCGTATCCGGTGGGAAGGGTGTACGTAGTAAGTTGGAGGAAGGTTAATATCGGTTTCCAACATCACCAATTTCTTCAATCACTTCGCGCTAAACGTATAGGGGCAATTATGCTGGTGCTCCGAAGCTGCAGGTGTGTCTAAGAGTACGTTAGCTCTTTCATAATTTATAAGACTTAACTAATTGCCACATAAGATTTTTTTCATTGGCATCCATGATAGTTTTTTGAATGAAGATACAAACATGCGATGTTTCCAAAGCCAAAACCAGGGCTTGACAAAGGAGCAAGAAGCAAGCAACGGAAGATGTCAGCGAAAGGAACTACGTATAAAAGATTAAATGGAGATTAAAGGACAGTTTGGAGGGCTGATACACAGAAATCCTAAGATGATATATCCCATGATAATGATGATAAGTAATTTGGAAGCGAAATTGAATTACGTGATCTAACGGCCATTCGAACTAGTACAATGTATTGTTTACATGACATGGAAACGCTGGAAAAATATTTCGGGAGAAAAATGAGCATTGAAAGTATATAAATTTGTTAGCAGTGCTATGACACCAATCAGTATGTCCAATATCATCCATACGAAAAAAGCGAAAAGGAGAAACCGCCTTCTGCCTAGTTTATTTTTGCTTTATTTATCATGTGGTACTCTTTTAACAAAGCGATCCCATTTCTAGTTTTAATGCCTATCATGCCTTCAGATTAAATCAGTGTCATACTCAAATTGCACGATTTCAAGGATAGTCAGACAGCCTACATACTCCGTCGAGAAAATGGGCTTTCTGGGCTGCAGGGTCAGATGTCCGCCGCCACAATCAAATACCCTGATGCGGATCAATCGTAGGTGATGACAAAATTTAACGTTTTTATCCAACTGCTACAAGTGTAAGATCTAACCTTCGCTCCAGGAACACGAAACATAATTATTACCAGTACCATTTTACAAAGATAAATAATTGGTGCAGCCAATAATTTTGATATGCCTCTCGATTTAGCAATATATGAATACGGAATTAATTTACCTTTTGTGAAGACTGTACACACAGTTACACTTGTCCAACATCATTGGATGCAATATGTACCATAAAATAAACGCAAAATATATAAAATGACTCTGATAAGTTTTTCAGTGCAAGATAAATGCCAATAGTGTATTAAGACGTCCAAATGTTGCCTCGCACATTACTCTCAATTCCAATATCATGCGGCAGCGTAAGTAAAAAACAAACATTTACGCACAGCAGTGTCCTACGCCCATGCCTCAAACCTCAAACAACGCAGTTGGGTACTTCCCATCGCCATTTAGTCTCTCTGATCACGAATTCATGTCACAACATTCACGTGACAAAAAGGACACAAAAAACCCAAACCTACAAAAAAAACGTAAATGAAAACAAAAACTCGATCAAAATAAGCGCAAGAGTGATGGATGTCCCCCATGAGGGGAATTCAGAAAGGGGTAACGAAAAGGGGATTCCGGAGTCACGCGAGGACACACGACAAGGGCCGCCGCGCCCCGCGGCGCCCGCTATAACACTTGAGAACTTGATAGGACGGAATCGTTGAAACAAATTACTGTCGTGCATGAAAGAGGCCCGTGAGTTGAAAGGGAAATGGAAGAATGCTAGGTTGTGGGAGGGGATATATAGTATATATATATATATATATATATACACATATATATAGAGAGAGGGCGGGATGAGATGAAGATAAGCCTGGGTCCCTCTCGCACGAGGAACGTGCACGACCAGGGATGCGCTCTCTCTCGAGAAGTCACGCAAGGGTAAGGGGTTAGGTTGGAAAGAGGGAGGGGGCGATCTCGGTGGGAAAGGCGCGCACCCCCGTCGAAAA
Source organism: Hetaerina americana (assembly GCF_022747635.1). Taxonomy (NCBI): domain Eukaryota; kingdom Metazoa; phylum Arthropoda; class Insecta; order Odonata; family Calopterygidae; genus Hetaerina; species Hetaerina americana. The sequence continues at coordinate 97,559,992 of NW_027286763.1, forward strand.
ACTGAAGACTTACCCGAGGGTTGAGTTGCATCCGGCACCAGCGAAACCCTTTCAAGTTTCTGCTAATATCTTTCTTAATAAAACAGTTTTCATTTCTGTCTTGCCATTGCTACGTAGCTTCGTGAGCTGAGGATTCCCGGTTGCGATTCGATATTCTCGGCGCGCTCCTAATTCCTCACCGAGACCGAAAGGAGGGTGCCGTGTGTGGTATCCTCTCCTTATGCCCTCCCTGTTGCTCGCATTGATTAAAAGCTTGATTGAAACAGATGAGCTTTGGCGTATCTTTCCCACCGTTCCCACTTACTAAGCAGGCGCTGTCAAGAATGGATGTAAAAGTATGCACGGCATTAGCTAACGAAAGGAAAATTACTCTCTCTTACTAATTTCTTCCATCCTGGCCTAATCTTTCATACCTACTCCTTTCGCTTCGACCACATGCACGCATTGCTTCATGCATGCATGCTCCTCTATCCCTGAGACAACTGCCATTCCTAATCTTGAGAGCATTCGACCACATTTGCCAATTCCTTCCTCGGTCAAAACATTTCTCTTCACACTTCTCTCCGTTAGGTGATTCGACTCAAAACCGTTCTCTCAACATGAACAAATTTAAGTTAGCTTTTTCCTCACATATTTATGATATGAGGTAATTTCAACGTTTGCCTAACATAAATTAGAAAATCCAATTAAAAAAGCCAATTTTGAAAACTAAGACGACGTTTTGGTGAAATCTTCTCGGATTTTCCACCGGGTTATGCCCTCCATTCTAGCCGACGAGTCGAAGAGCGAGTCGTTCATCGAAACTTCGGCGGAGATGGAGGACCTAATCCGGTGTAAAACCCGAGATTTCACCAATACCATACTACGCCGCGAAAGCAGGAAAAATGTCTTCAGCACGTTGAAGGCTTGACAGCCATCACCCCTGTCTTTTAAGCAATAACAAAAGAAAAATCTAAAAAAATTTCACGTTCTTCCATGAATCAACAGAGGGAAACAAACGAAGGATACCGGCCTCAGGTACCGTTCCCTATGTCTGTTATTGAAATCAGTTCTTCAACCCAACTGCTTTTGAAGACGACCAAGAAGTATTTCAAATGAAAACAAGTTCTATCGAGGTCCAATGCGAAGTTGCTCGAAGAGGCTGTAGAAGCATCTCTAGTCATTAATATTAATTAATTCTCTAATTATTGAAATTACTGCACGGTTCATTGCATGGATATATTTGATTTGTTCATTGTTGCTACGAGAAGAGAGTAAGTTTGACGGGAATATTAGAAGAATTAGGTTGGGAGCCCCTTGGTTCACTAAGAGAACGGGTAAGACTTATTAAAGACAAAGATTCAATAATTTAGACAATTTTACATGGTGTATAGAAGTATTCATGTGTACGGGTATTTGTGGATATGTACAAATATACATTGAAATGCAGAATGGCGATGGTGTTGTGGCTTCGCACGCAGCGGGCACGGGTTCGAATCCTGGAGCAGGCATATTTTCTCATTGGTACTCACTGGTATCTCAATCTCTACCTGAGGTGCTTTCAAGGGAGTACTTTAAATTTGTTCGCCGTTCTTCGGGAGGACCCCTTGGTGCCTTTCGTTAAGAGTAGGCTAATGCCGACGCCGGGTTTCTTTCCATCCTTCCTCCTTTCCCATCCATCCCTAATGGCGTAAATGACCTCAACCGTCAGTCGCCCCTCATAAATCTACTACTACTACTACTCTATATTAAAATCCATGAATTTAGTAATACTTGTTTAGGAAATGCTGTTGCCCTAAAACACCCGCCGCACGCCCTTGAAAGAGTAGTCCTGTAGCTTAGCTCCGAAACATTCCCTACAAATTTTCACCTTTCTACATCTGCACAATACCTTGCAAGGGTGCATGGCGGCTGTTTTAGGGCACCAGCATTGCCTGCACAATTATTACTTCATACACGGATTTTAATATAGTATTGTGCGGATGTAGAAAAGTGAAAAATTTTCAGGGAATATTTTCGGAGCTAAGCTACAGGGAGATGCGCGACTCGTGGTAGTCACCCAAATGAGTTCCGAACATAAGGCGAGTCAAGGCGAATGATTTTTACATTCTGAAATTGTTGAAATGAAATGCATAATAGCGGATGACTCCGTTAAAAGTTATTGCTGCGGCACCTCCCGCAGTTTCTTAGAATTTGTCATAAACTGACATTTCCTGACTAGAATTTTCAATATCCCGCGCATACTCCGGAAAAATATTGAATAATTATTTGTTTATGAAGTGATGTTGGGAAAAGAAAAAGAGACAGATAAAAATCAGTTAATACGGAAAATGTAGCAATTCCGGAAAAAAATAATTCATGAATTTAAAAATACTAAGTTAAGAAAAAAATCCGATAAATCAATCCACTTGCATTCACGTCAGACTCTATAATTTACGCAAATGATATTTCTTTAATTCTTCAAAATTCCATGCTCGACTTAGTCGAACTTATCCATTAAGGAAACAAAAAATACAGTTTTGTCATTTCCACTTAACGTTTTAATCTCATTGGTAAGTTAAAAGCATTAAGTGGAATAAAAAAAGCTTAATTTTTTCCTTTCTGTTCTTTAATTCTCTTAGGTGCTATTGGAGGTGAAAATTATTTTCTCTCTCTGAGTTTAATTAGCATTCCTAAAATATGCACCACGGTCCGAGACCACTATCGTAACTTACAACAATGCAACCGTCCCCAGGCCAACTAAGTATCATTCATTCCAGCTTCTTGAGTGGGAAAACCTACATGGAAAAGTCTACGGGGTAGACTTATCGGGACCCGGGTCATTGCCGTAGTTATCCCCTTCGAGTGAAAACAATGCAAAGTAGCGATGTTGGGTATGAGGGAATGGAAGAACGGAAGTTAGGTAAGGGAGGTAGCGTCCAGAGGAGAGCGGATAGAATAGTCCTACAGGGTAATGAATGTTTGTACACAGTATGCTCGTCACTATTCGAGGATCCTCAGGGGTTTTATCACGCTTTGGCTCCAACAGGAGAGAGCTCGAGGATATCATAATTGGACAGTTTTCCCGCGATCTCAAGTTAAAAAGGATTTCGAGCACCGAGGGATAAAGAATTTTGGCAACATAGCAAAAATTTGACGTCACAAAAAAACTTGGCGGCACAAAAAAATATGACATCGCAAGAAACACTTAACTACGGGAATGGCACCCACAACTTCCTTCCTGCAAATTCATGCGATCAAACGGGCGCTTTCCAACTAACCTTTTGTCGGCCGTCTAAATAACAGGGAAAAACAAACCGCATGTTTCTCAGCAGATTAGTACCATTACTTTCTCATGAGGCATGTTGGTGAATGGAGATCTTTAGTAATTTACTCACGTTTCTACCTGTAGAAAATACATCGTTACAATTACAAACGTCCACCAAGCACGAATTTCTTCAAGAAACTTGAGTCAGCAACCGCTCACTCTCTCTCTCTCTAATGCTCTAGATGGTACCCTGCAAGCCGCTACTAGGGTGTGTGGCAGGGGGTGAGTCCCCCCCCACCAAGGATGCAACATCAATTTAAGAGTTGCTCAGTTGTGAATTACCAATAGGTATGTAGAATAATTCACTTAATAGAAATGCATTAGAAGGATAACTACATACGTACGCACTTCATAATCTAAGCGTAAAATACCCCAATGTTGGGGCCAATGCCCCAACGGTACAAGCTGCTGTCAACAAACTCGTGTTTCAGCGCACGCATCCCGCGTCCTGAAAGAACCGGACGCGAAACAAACGCATGTAAACAAAGCGCGTCCAACACAAAAATGGCCAACATTGCCGGGATGCCTCCGTCCGTTCCCGGCGGGCGTGGCGACTCCTCGGGAGGGACGGACAAGAGGGCACGGGCCGCCATTACCGCTGAGGGACCCGTTCGGGTGAACATTTAAAAACGGCACGCCCTCGCCCACACGGGAACAACGCCCGGATCCCCATCGCCAATCCGACTGAGGTCACATCGGCCTCCACTCTACAGCTCCCAATACTTCTTCACGAAACAACCCCTCGAAGAACGTGTGCCGAAAATATATCCGAAAATGAAATTACCGCCTGTGTATGCCTTCAGCTTTGATCTTCTTTAACGAAGATTATTGTCAAATAGATTGGTGAATATAATACGGTCAAGTTGGGAATTCATCAAGGAAAAAATGAGTTTTTAAAAGGCTGCGAAATCATACTCTGGATTGAACAACGGACAGAATACATTCATTGACGACCAGGGGGTCCGGACCGGTGGTTTCCCATAAAAGGATGTGTTATCAAACAACTCGACTACCTTACGAAATATATGGCCGATAATCTCGATTGCTCCCCGTGCGAAAATACCATGGCTGTCGGGGCGCGCACTAAATAACATACCTACCTCGATGGATCGCGGCTACAGATGTTTCCATTGAAATTTCACTCCTCACTCGCTTGTATTATCCAAGCCTTTGCTGCAAGTCCAACGATGAAGGCAGAATATTATTTCAATTTCACGCAAGCATTAATCGGTACTAGTAAAGTTCCGATCATCATCTTTTACTAAATGTTGGATGAGATCTCAAGCCACGGCATCGCAGACGACATAGCATTTGGAATCAGTATTGCAAAATATGGATTACATATACCATTTCATCTCAATTAACCACATTCAATCTTTCATAATTTGTTGTGCAAGTCTAATTACGTATTTTCCTCCTCTTAAAACCATTTTTTCTTAATTGTTATTAAGATCATCGGTGGAAAAGAGGGTCGGTTGAACTTTGCATTAGCTCTATATCAATAAAAGAATCTCACGATTAAAGAAATGTATATTTTATTTATTTCTACGCTCATATTTCAACATGGCCTGAAGGTCTAAAAATAATGCCCCAGAATTTTTTCCCCACCAGCTTCACAACAATCTGGTATAATAACAAAAAATACTACAATCGGTATTCAAACTACCACAGACTTACGCTTTTCAATGCATATATGAAACCGAAAACATATTGAACTTAAGAGATATTCGAAACCGAAGGCCGAATTTAATCAAATAGCTCTTCTCTCTTACCTTTAGGATACACAAAAGACGGTCAAGGATCCTTCGTCCCAAACAACAATTTTCACGGATGAAAAACGACTGGTGACGCTTTCGATCAACAAGACACCTCGATATTTCCTCCTTTGAAAATTAACAGCCTCTCGAAAAAACAATTTTTTTCTCTTCGTATTTTCCCCCTGCATCCATGTGGTAAGCATCCACATTCGCCCTTGACGGAAACAGAACTCTCAAGCATGGAAAAAGCTGAATAATTCCCGTGAGGTTTGAACAAATACATATCCTACGTTGTATCATGTATCCGAGTCGTATTGTTAAACGTGTTGGTGCCTATCATTAAAACTTCAATTCCATAACCTTTTGCAATTAGAAATAAACACGACTCAACCCCTTATTTCTGCGATAAACCAAAGAATAAATTTTTACTCTTTCTTTTCATCTTAGGAACTGAAAGATTCACTCCGAAAATCATGTAGATCACGGACGTGCGCAAGAGATGGTATAAAAAGGGTTGACGTGAAAAGTAGCTCTAATTATAAATTGCATAATTAGCGCACGTATGTACAATGATAATACACCTCTCATGGAATTACATGGATAGAATACCTTTAATTACGACAATTTTAATGCAACAATGAAATCCTTCATGTGGACGTCCATGGTTGGGATTTACGAAGCAATCATAATACGAGAATAATAGAAGAAGTGCTATAATCAAGTATTTTTAAAGCCATCTATTCACAGTAGGTTATGATACTCCCGAGTTACGATTCCTCATTACCGATAATAACATATTATTGCTGTATGCTCAACCCTCATGTGATACATGCGTAAATCGTTTAACTATGTATATGTTTCTACCAGAGATTTCAGAGCCCCGTGGAAAAATTAAAAATATCATTAAAAGAAAACAACATTCATCTATGAATAAAGCGTTTGGCGCGTTACTTAATCCTGGAATGAGTCAAGTCATATGCCGTTGCGGGCCGAGGTGTTCTTGCCAAATGAATTTCTGAATGGGTTTTCAGTTGGGTTCACAATCGAGTTTTTCGATCATAGTTTTTGAGGTATTTAACCTTGGTTTTGCTGCGACCCTGAAATTTTCAACGGGAAAGAATTATTATACATTCATCTTCCACTACTCTAGCCTAAAATATTTTTAAACCCCATAACTGTTTCTCTTATTGCTGTCAGTTCGTCGAATCTGTCGAAATAGTATGGGAGGGCGTTTAACATTTAACTCCCTTTTGAGGCACTTGTATACTCGAATGTCTTTCTCAAACACTTAATCTGGCTAGATGGACTCGCATTCTAGTAAAAACTTTCAATTTCTATCGCAGTTCAAGTCAATCGCCATCATCGGAAATAAACTAGAAGTGTATCAGCGAATGTGTGGCACAACTAGACTAAATCTTGAAAACAAAACAATAAAAGAAACGCCATTGAAATTTTACTAAGAAATGGCGATTGCCGATCTGCGAGGCTTGGACGGTAACAAAAAAAACGAAACCTCAAAAATTCCAGCAGAGTAAATGAGATTCCTCCAATCCGTTGAATATATTGCACACACTAGATTAGACAGGTTGACAAATAAACCTATTAGATAGGAGTTGGCCATCTTTTCGATAGCTGCAAAATAAATATAAACTCAAATGGGAACAACACGTTGAAGGAATGGATGAAGAAAGACTGCCAGGATTAGCTACAGCACATAAACCCGAGGGAAAAATAGAAGGGATGTAGGACGTCCAAGAAAGAGATGAATACTTGACCCTGAACATCCCCAGGAAATCTAAACCGTGCTGTTGAAGGCTATGAGCAAATTTTTACAAATCTCGCGGATAGGATTTTTTTCCAATTACTCAATAATTACACTAACTCCGATAGATCCCAAACGCTTGCCGCGCATTCCAAATAGATTCAGCAGGGCGAAACGGCACCTCTCATTTATTTCTTCCACAAAAAGCCTAATTTATCGACGTGTCTTTAAAGCGGGTCCACATAAGACAACATACGTGGCACACACGAGAATTAAACTGTACATTTTCACGGAGGATGCCTCAAAGAGTTTAATTTGAATATTTGGCGATCGAAAGCATACCATCTGAAACAAACACTACTTTATGGGACCCCCGGATGGCCCGGGCGAATTCGGCTATTTCCCGGGTACATAAACACGAGCCGAGGCTGAGACCCCAGTAACATAGACCACATTATCACCTCCCTGTTGTAGATGCTCTACAGAAAAAAGATACTGCACTGTGGACAGATCTGAAAATCGAGGTAAACAAGGTAATTTACCCATTTATCCTGACCTCCAAGATGTGGGGGGGGGGAGGAAGAGCTAGGCTAGTGATATTGGGGCCACGGGAAGCCCGAGCAGGATAATAAGTAGGAAAAAAAATAACGAACGACGAAAGAAAACAAATAGATCTATTCAAACAGACGCGAGACACCCCATTTCATCCGACTCCAACCCTTCCCTCTCACTCTCGCGTGCACAAACACGCTAACCTCCTGCCCTCATCTCCGACGTCCGCCGCTACGCCGAGAAGGGGCAGCACCGTCGCAATTGGGTCACAATGGACCAGGAGCGTAAGCCACTCGAGATGGGGGATGGGACGGAGGGGAGGTAGAGGATGGGCGGGAGAGGGGAGGCGGAGACAAAACATTCAGGTGTTCAACCGTTCACAAAACACGAGAGGAAAAACGAACGAAATGAAATGATTCCGGACAAACTAAAAAAAGAATAAATAATGGAGCTCACAAATCCAATCATTTTGAACGTGGGGGGGGAGGGGGGGGAAGAGGTAAGGCGGAGAAGCTCCCCGAGTCATTGTTAACAGCAGGGTGGCGTCCACGTATTTAGGTCGGCCCGGTGAACAGAGAGTCTTGAAATACGATCCGTTCGCTCGGGGCAATTATATCTTGTGCGAAATTGTGGAGGGGGCGAGGTTCCGAAATGGGGGTCGGGAAGATTCCGAAGAACAAGAGCGAGGGGTGGAAGATCGCACCGAAAAAGAAGACCAGGGAACTTACGGATTGAAGAATATTACAGACGCATAGCCAAACAACCATAGTTCACGCGGACGGCATGGTGTGAACACCTCCATCACACCACGATTCCGAAACCTGAGAGGAATCTAAGGTGATATAAAATGGGCTAAAATGAATCTATGCTGTTTGGAAAAAAGCTTATAACTGCTGTTCGAAAGAGCATTCAGAAGATGTATTGAGAAAAAGTTGACATTTTCGGATAACAAAGAATGGAGAAGTTTTCATTTTCATGAAAAATGAAAAAAAAACTTTAAAAAAATACATACATATTCCAACTCGCTCCATCTATCCGACGGATCGTCGCTACGAAAAGCCTCTCAACCACTTAAGGTCCATAAATTTCTCCATCCTCAATCTTGATGCCATCCTCCCCTCTCGCTCTTCGACATCCCTCTTCACATATCTTTCCATCTCATTCTTCGCTGAGAAGGCCAAGGATGAGATGGAAAGATCTTGATCTAATTCCCTTTCCTCTCATCTTGAATATCTACCCGTTGAATTTGAAAAAAACGCCAACAGCTCCTTTGAGTATTTTTTGATAAAATTAAACAAACAAAACATACAGTCCACAACTTCTCCATTGCAACACGGAAAAGTAAAGGTGAGTGAAAATGAAGTCACGACATGAACAGCGAAGAGTTATTTACAGTTCAAAAAGGAAGAGGTTTTATGACACACTGAAGTAACTTCAATTGACGGTTCGTGAAATCAAACGAGTAAAAACGCACGCGAAGAACAAAGTCGGAATATTCAATGATTGGAAATCGTTAGTCGAGTTTTCAAAAGGATGAAGAGTTACACTGTCAGAATATACCGAACACGAATTATGAATTTCGTTAACATGAACTGCGGCGCGATTTTCCGCTGCCTTCCGAGATCGCGATGGGGAAAATTTACTGCGGGCACATAAATCGTCATCACCACTCTGGGCAAAGTTTTCCCCAAAAGAAAGAAAGGGACGAGACGAAAAGTTTACCCGAACAATGCCGAGGACTTGAAGAAGCGATCTGAACTCCTCCATGAGAAGTTCAGAAGGAGGGATGCAAAAAGGTAACCTGGCGAGAAAAGTAAACAAAAAGTATTCATCTAGATTTGTGAGCAGTATAAGGTGAAAGTTATCTCTGAAAACGTTACGCTCAATTTGATCGGACTGCTTCAAAATGGAAGTCGGAAAGAAAAAGCGCCCAAAGACTTAGGTGAACATTAACTAATGCACTATTTTACACGATGAGATATAAAGTCGTACATACCGAGAATATACCTATAGAGAGAAATAACGATTGGCATTCCTCTAAATTACAATAAACAAGAGCTGTATTATATTGATTACCCGCAGTAATTAAACATGCTCCTGTTGACGACGTCGAAATGGTGAAAACCGGTTCTGGCAGTTAGGCACGGATTTTCTTGAAGGATCTTGAATTCAAGGTTAGAGGAAAGCATTTTCCTTGCTAAAACGAAGGTATGAGGCACTATAGTATCCCTCTTTAAAAGGAGAGCGTATTTACAGTGAGACATAATGCAACAGTTGAAGTATAAGATAGAAACCCTCATAACACAAATACTTCACGACATCTTGAAATATCTGCGTTTTCTTTTCTAAGGGACATTAATTTCTCAAGTAATAATTCCAATACGAGTGAAGAGAAAAATTCAATTGATTATCAACATATTTAGAGAATATACAATAATAATTTAAACTAGTAAACGGAACAACAAAACTAAGAATCGACGACTTTTCCAATTTCAGTTAAATGACCAACTCATATTCAAGCTGAACTATTAACCCTAGGTTGACCCTTAAGCTGACCTGTTAACCCTAGGCTATCATTCAGCATTATGGATATAAGCCCCGAAACCCACTGAGTATTTTAAATATCTAAAATCCAAAATTTCATGAGGATACAAGTAATTACTGCAGCCATGCGGCCATAATTTAGCTACCTATAAATAGAACCGCCAACCTTGGGGAAGGACATGACACTCTTCCCTAATTTAGGACTTTCTTGCAGGGCACAGACTCATAAATTTTACCCTTCTCAAAATAAATTACCACCCCCGGTGCTCCCATTGGGGTAGTCACGGATGATTTTCCTCGAACGAAAAATATAGAACGTTCACAAAAATCAATGGCACGAGGATAGCTATATCGAAGGGATAGACAGCATTGGGATCCCGAACAAAATATTCGCGGAAATCAGTCAAAAAATACCATCCGACACTCAATAGAGTAATTAATTGACGGGAAGGCTTAGAATGTATGAAACTCTAATTCATACTCCAGGACGAAGAGCAATAATATGGGAATCAAATAATTTGCGCAATTTTCATGATTTAGAAAATTGTCATGGCAAAATATCAATCAGAGCCTTGTACAGATTTCTTTAAAACTTTGAGTTAAATTAAAAGTTCTACGAAGAGCTGGATAAGAGAGATACAAGTAAAATATTGGAAAGAAGAACGGATGTCATTAACAATCACCCCTCTCATGGGAGTATCAGGAGAATATGCGGATCCGCCTTAAAGAAACTCCGCTTCATTAAACGGGTGGTGGGGAATTTCAACGCGATAGTTAAAGAGAAGTGTTTTTTTCACTTTATTTGGGCCACATTTGGAATACACCGCAAGTATTTCGGATCTTTGGGAAAAAGCGTTGATAAAAGAATTAGATAAAGTTCAGAGAAAATTCGGCAGATTCGTCAGAAATTGTTACGATAAAAAGACGAATGCCACAGGTCTTTTAGGGGGAATTAGGCTGGGAGCAGCTTAGTTTGCGAGCAATCATCTAAACATCAGCGAACAAAAATCACAAGAACAAGTGAGACTTATGCTTTTTAGCACGGTTCAGATCACAAGACTTTAACTCTGATACAAAGGGAACTATTATGGCCCCACACTATTTCAGTAGGTTAAACCATAAAGAAAAGATAAGGGATATAGACTCCAGTACTGATAGATACAAATATTTATTCTTTTCCCGGACAATTACGAATCATAATAGTAAGCAATCGAAGTCATAATAGAAATCGTAAATACAATCGAATTACAAGCGAGGACAAGATTAAACACTGTAGACATCTGGTGCATTCGTAGGTGCATGTGTTTGCTAGTATATGTATTTGCATTTGCGTACGTAAAAATGGGTTTTACATGAATATATTCGTCTGTGCGGTGTGAATTGGCATGATTTTGTTTGTTTTGCAAGTGGCATTATTTTGTTTAACGGGGGGTTCCGCAACATCCCCCGCCACTCGCTCTTGCGGTGACTTACGGAGTATTGTATGGATCACATTTTGCACCACGATAGTTTGAACGAGAGAGCTGTTGGAGAAAAATTGAATGGGAAGTAACTACTCTAGAGTACCTAGTATTCCAGGAGTACAAGGATGAGACAAAACTTAAACTAATAATAACAAACGCCAAAGAAAACATTATGGAGAGTTGAAGTGCTCAGGAGCGCAAGTAGAGAGTTTATTCGCGGAAATCTAAGCACTCTACCTATTCGACTACGGTATTCCGGTTCAACATGTAATGAGCTCTACATATATTGACTACATTATTTACATTCTCCGATCAGTATTTAAAATATCTTACGATATGGCAAACATGTTAATTTCAATTTTAGGTATTAGAGCGTCCAGTTATCCGAGAGAACAAGTCAAATAAGTACCGGGAAGTAAAGAGATAGAACGAAATTGGATGCGAACTAGCTTCCTCAATTAGAGTGTCAAGAAAAAAATTACGACATTCGCTAAGCCTTCCGACTGGCGTAATTCTCAATAAACATAACTGATATGCGTGCAAAATAATATTTAAGTAGGGAGTGCTAGGGGTGTTGGGCTACGCTCCACGGAATGCGATGAACTGCTCTCGAAATAAACCCTGGAAAGGATCACTGAGCGCTCGCTCTAAATGAAGAACGAATGGTGGAAAAGAGGAGGCACGACAAAATACGTATGAAGTCAAGCAAGACTCTGTTTCCGGAGCCGACCGTGGCGTGAGTTTTTTCAGCCAGTGCGAGGACACGCCCATTATAGCATCTTGGGATTTTTACACGTATAATCCCCTGGACCTCCACCAATTCCGAGGGAAAATAGACCGTCAACATCTTTCGCCGGAGGGGGGAAAAAAACCAAACACACAAACCCTAATATACTGTGGTTTACGACTAAAGATGTTCCGTATGTCGGGATTAACATATTGGCGAGGCTTCATTATTACCAGAAAGAATCATATCTGTTTCTTGCAAGAGACGTGACAATTTTCTTCAGCTGGGAAGGGCAATTACTATCACTTTGACGTCCCTTATGTTTCACTACCGACAAATTGCCCATTAAACTTTTACGAGCATAAGGAAATCATTCTTGTTGCAATATCTATTTATCTACATCGTATGCTTCAAGTCATCACTACGGTGTGTGGCAGGAGGACCTCAACTATTAAATGATGATGCTAATATATGCATGTACCTGGAGGAGGCAATAAGAGAAGCACAAGGCATCTGATTAAACGGAATTAGGATCAATGGAGAAGGGACAAACATGCTACGCTTCGCCAATGATATTGCAATGATAGCAGAAAACCAGAAGGATCTTCAAAGGTCACTAAATGTATTTGATCAAGTTCTACAAAAAATAAAACATGATCATAAACAAGACGAAGACTAATATCCTAGTATGTGGAAGAGAGAAGCGGAATACAGTAGTCACACTGAAAGGACAAAAAAAAAAATTTGAGCAAGTGGATTCCTTCACTTATCTCGGAAGTACCATTTCATGGGAATGCATAAGTACTACAGACATTAAGCGTATAATAGCTCAAACTAAGAGAGCATTCACAATGAAAATACAACTGCTGTGTCCAAAGAAAATAGAACTACAGAGGAGGAAACAACACTTGAAAAAATTCGTATGGAGCGTGGCACTCTATGGATCAGCAGCATGGACCATCGGAAAAGTAGACCAGAAAATACTAGAAGCCTTCGAAACCTGGTGCTGGAGGAGGACGCTTAAGATCAGATAGACGGATAAAATAATAAATGAAGAAGTATACAAAAGAATAGACAAAGATCGGACCTTATGGAACATCGTAGAGAAAAGAAGAACCAGATGGATCGACCATACTCTGAGGCGCAATGGATTCGTGAAGAATAATCGTATAATAGACGGAAAAATAGATGGAAACGTCCCAAGAGGAAGGTCAAGGGATAAATAAATGGGACAAATAAAGCAGAAATTACATTAAAAAAAATACCATGAAGTAAGCCAATTAGCATCAGGTAGGGTAGGATGGAGGGCTGCAGGTCATCCAATCTTAGGATTGAACGACCAATGACGTTAATATATGACAGGAGATATTGAGTGACACTAAATGTTGAAGGCTACAATTTGAGGGGTGAATACTGGGTAAGCGAGGCGAGGAGGGACATAGGCATATTGGACGGAATGAATGGAATTACACTACATCTATTCGGTCAAAAGCTATCCTAGGAGCAAAATTCTTATCCGTATATACGTCATAGGCTACGAGAAAATCCGAGGGCGAGTGGCATTCGTTGTTATAAAGTTTCTTCCGTGACTAAATATGAAGTTATTGTAAAAGGAATTGAAGATAAAATAAAGTTGATGGATTACAGTAAGAAACTGGGATGTTGAACAAATGAACGCTATATGCGCGACGGATTGAGCCCATTAAACACGCTGCTAATAACAGCCTACAAGATTGTGTGGCTCTGTTTATACTTATATACATATTTATTCACAAAAGGCTGGTAGCCTAAGACCTCCCGCCACACGCCTTCACAGCGGCTTGCGGGTAACTGCGTAAATGTATATTGAAAACATCAGCGCGCTCACTAAAAGTTTGTTTTTAGATTAATTGAAACAAGAGAGTGCTGCCTAAAATCATATCATTATAGATAGTACTAACATCCCCTAAATTTTTCGTAAATACAAAATAAATTCTTAGGAATAATTCCACAGGATTAATCTTTCTTCGTGCAATATGACACATATGTGATATCACGGAAATGTTGACAATAAATAAATTGAGCCGAAAACCTAATTATCATAACGTAAGATATAAAGATAAAAAAGAATAGCCGGGAAACAAAAAAGTTAATGCCAATCATGTGAATTTTCGTACAAAGGAAAAGGATACAAAAAATATTTTCTCCTTACCATGCGTAAAGATATTCCGAGATGAATGTAGAGAATAAACCATAATATATCAGCGGTATGAGGTACGACAAAGAAATATCATAAAATTATCTCTTTAAAATGAAACGCAGTTCCGCATTAAATCATTTAAGAGATTGTAACAATAACTTTGCTTCGACTTTTTTTCTATGAAAAACAGAAATTATCCATATGGCAACAATGTATAACTTTCTCGCTCGGGGGAAATTTCAGCATCGCTGATCTCGCAAGAAAGAAACGAGAAAAAAAGAAAAGAAAATCGGGGGGGTGACTTGCAATAAAAATTACGCGTTCCACGCATCCACGATGTTGTTGATCACGATAGTCATTCAATTTAAAGTAAAAAACATCACAAATAATCAACTATCGCCGTTAAAAATTAGAAATTGTCGTTTACACTGCTAATACGACCGGTTGTGAGCGAAACAAAGACGGACACTTGGTAAGGCGTTTTCCTTTGTTTTCAAACTCATCTTAAACTTATAATCGGTGGGGATTTCAATTAGACATCTATTAATTGGAGCACATATAGTACGTTTTAAAACGGGGTTTAAAGATATCTGCGAGTCGCTATTGGATTATTTTACGTTGAACTCCTTGCATCAACTTGTCACTTCACCGACTAGGGACGATAAAATTCTTGATTGGTTAGCAACAAACATACCCGAAAAAGTCTTTAACGAAAGAAACTGTAACTTCAACGCGAAAGTAAGTCCCACGTTCGACAGAATCCAAGGCGCCTGGTCGTGTGTCCCTCTGACACCTTCGCGAGACTGCTCGGCAACGCACTTCGTCCCACCCGCCGGCACGCGACAAGACCCAAAAGGAGGGCTTACTAAAATTCTCGCATGGGAGACTTGGGGAGAGGGAAGGAGCACAACGAGACTGTGGTCCGCCACGACCCGCCTCCCCGCCCCACAACCCCAGGAAACGTCATGGCGGATGCGAGTGAGAAGGAAGGAAAGAGTGTTTTGGGATACGAGAGGAGGCGTCGGGGACGTTGGGAGTAAACATCCCGATTTACAGCGCAGGGGTTGGGGGATGAAAAAGGAAGGGCGAAGGGGGGAAAAACATTCGAGGAGGTAAGGCGGGGGTGGGGGGGAATAGCGAAAGGGGAACGGGGGGGGGGGGGAGGCCAGGCTAAAAGTACTCACTCCGCGCCACCCGGAAGGCGGCGGAGGAGGGGTGGAGGAAGAGAAAAAAGAGCCGTGTCTGCAAGACTTCGCGAGGGGCAGTGGACGCGATTTCTGGGTAGCCTTGGCCGGTACTCCTCGGCGATGAAAACACTCGGCGACTTCCTATCCTCACCCTCCCGGCTCTCTTTACATGTCTCCCTCGATCAAAGACATTAGGAGGGCAGGCAGCGGAGCCTTATTTCTGGGACGGAACCGAACCCGTGCTATAATAGACTTAGCCCGGACGTGAACCGAGGGCATGAGGTTGGCCTCGCTTCCCGACGGCTAGCTCGGCGATGCCGGAATGCGACGTCCGCTGACGACGTCGCTCTCACTTCGAACATCTCAATTAATTCAGGCTTGTGAGGAAGCACCACGTTTTATGAAGTTATGGTTTCGTCTACTCCTCCCCGATTCATGAGCTGTTTCGACACAAAGTTGTCGACATTTCTTTCTATACCATTCCGTGGTGGCGGCGGGGTAACGCCCTCGCCTGCTATTCAGATATCGCGGGATCGATTCCCGGCTAGGTGGAATTACCTCTTTGGCCCAGGGTTCGGGTGTTTATCTTTTAGCACCCTGCGAGCCACCGCTAGGGTGTGCTGCAGGGCGTGATTGCACACAAGACTAATTTTGACCCGAATATAACCCGAACTTTGACTCGAATATGACTATGGTATCTGTGGTTTTCCTTGTCATTCATGATGTTTGATAGGTGATAAATGCAAGTGCCCTGAGGCCACAATTTTCCCGTAAATAATAACACCATGTATCATCTCTAAGGACACAAAATTAATAAAAGGATGCAATTCAAACTCGAAACATTTTTAAATTTAGGGTTCTCAGCGCTCTTCATTACATAATATTAATTCCATTAATCATCTTGAATTTCCTATAGGAATAAAATACTTAAGCATTATTGTGTATGACGCATCGGAGGATATCACAGCAGGAAAATAGCATTTAGAATGATTTCCGTAATTATCCGATTGATAGCCTTATAATCGGATCTGATGAGAAAATTTGGCAAGAAAAACGTCGTCGTAAACGCCCACAGATATTTTGGCCGGAGAAAATGAGCGCCAGTTTGATTAGATACAGGAACTAAAATGGCATCGAAGAATTAACTGGAGACGAAAGGGTTTCAATTTAAGCATTTGGAACCAATTTTTATCCGTCCATTTCCCCTTCCACACTTGAACTTTGGCTCAAAAGAGACTCGAAAAATATTTAAGACTATAAAAATGTTCTTTATGGATATATAAAAAAATAAAAGAAATGAAAAATAGGCCGTTTTTGGTCCACTTGAACCACCACGGACATTTCCACCAAGAATCTAAGACAACAATTTATTTGACCACCGGAGTCTTCCGCACTGACCCTCTGCAAGGGATGACAGAGGGGTAAAGGACCACGAGTAGCAATACTTTGTACTCCGCCAAGAAGCCAAGGCTATTGAAATGGGTTAACAACCCCGAACTACTCAGGATATTCCACATCGCGAGGTTGGCGGTGAGGTTAATCAAGTTGGAGGGAAGGACGAGGTGGAGGAAGGAATAGCATCGCCCCATCCACCGGACAGCATCCGCCCGAAGGACCAGTTTCATCGGAGGGCACGGATTTCAACCCCGGTGGCAATAAGTTCCCATGGTTGCTGCGACCTTGGGACAAGGCCCAGATCTGCGAAACAAACGCAAACGCGGCACGCCGCATGCCTGACTTAAGTTAAAAACAAACTCAGAAGATATGCGGTGCAGATGTTCCGACTCACGAAAGCCAAAATGAAGACGTCGAGCCTTAGGCTCCCCACGCCTCAAACTTGCGGAAAAAGTCCGCGAGACCAAGGCCGCCAACTACATAAAAAAACACGTCGCTTTCGTCAATTTTTTTCAGTTCTTGAATACTAGGGTGAGCTGTGCTGGAATAGATTCTCTCCAAATAGAACACTGGACCTCGGGGAAGTGAATTTCTTTTACGGAGTTGGATGAAGAGTGTGGAAGGACGCAGGTTTTTTCCTCTAGGTGAAGGTTAAATTCCACTGACACTAATATCGAGCACAAGGATGGTCCAAACATTAAAAGTGAGAGGAAAATAAGAGCACCGTAAATAAATGGCCGTTGAGTTTGAGGATTTTGGCTTTGAAACTACAACAGCTTCGGAATGGCTTTTCGGTTCCGTATTTTTTTGACACGAAATTTTATGGGACGGGATGGAACGAGAGAACGCAAACAGAATTAATCGAAGGCCAGTAATGACTTATTTATATTCAGGAATTAATTAAAAGCCGAAACTTTTTCGAGCACTTTCGATACCAATTCCATGATGACATAAAAAATATTGATAAACCATTACGGAAAGGGATATCTCATCGATGACATTTTAACAGCGCTATAATATATCTGTGTAACTGATGAAAGAAATGCTGACAATATATTTCATCTGAAAATCTAAAATCACTTCCGTAATGCCCGTGTAGCACATTAAAAGGACTACCAAAAAATACTGGATATTTGGAAAGTAATGACGTTGCCAAGAACAAAGTGCGGAACATTTTGAAATAAAAGGGCGAAGAGCGCCATAAAAACACAGGCAAAAAACCTAGGACCAGCAATATGATCTATCGTGATCCGAGAATAAGGAAACTTGGAAAGATAGCGCCTTAGGGCAAATAAAAGAAAGAAAACGCTGAAAACTGCAGGTATACACGTAAATTATTGAATCATGAAATACAACCATCGTAAATCAGCAGTTTGGAATTCTGAATAGACCAAGCATAGAACTGGGGAGTTGTGAAGTTGGTCGACATATCCTAGAACGAACTATTTTAAACAAATCCCACACCCCTTCCTGCTCCAAGTTTTGTATCCCAATCCCAGAGGAGGTCGCTTGCCTCTCAGTCATTTCATACATCGCATTTCAAGGAGTCAACGGCGCAGTTATTTCCTCGAAACAAGCCGCCCGAAATAGACGCCTTTGATACCGGCGTTCTCATACGTCTGACGGCAGGATAGCAACCCAAATCCCCGGTATTATTTCCCAGGAAATTAACTTCTAACATCTATCCTAACTTCCCACCCATATCTCATATTTTCCAACCAAATTATAATTCACATCCGACGACAGAATTATTAATTCAAGATGGATGCTATACATGTGGCCACGAGGGAACTATGCTTGATGACTTCAAATGAAAAAAAAACTTCATTTTCAAATATTAGTTTTTGCGTTAATTTGAAAATTAACAAATACTTAACTCCTGAGACAACGAAACGACAATAGAGCATTGCAAATATTTGCGAGACCAAAAGAGGAGATGGCTTTAAAACTAAAGTGGATGCCTGCTGCATCGGCGCCCAATTAGGGTAAGTTTCGCTTTTTTTTCCTTAATTGAAGTGAAATTATGGCATAAGAATATGAAAAAGGAAGATGGGCGGAATGGAAGAGCGAAAGAGAGACGGGGCAAGAAATGCAATCATTAGGGATGAGAGATTTTGTCCCAAAATCCCCAACACCCGAGATTCCTAATTTTTACTAATAAGCTCGATTACTAGAACCTCATTCGCGGTGCATCTGCGGATGAAATTCGACTATCAATCCTATTTCTTCATTCTAAAATTTCTCTAAGCTCCAGTGATTTAGTGAAGTCGTTTTTAAAGAAATTTTAATACTTCTTGCCAAATTACTAATAACTTTGTTTCCTCAATCTATCTGCCTTTGAACAGCAATACAGAGACATCGGGAAGGCAGAGAAACATTGGACAAAATTAGGTCGAAATATTTTATCTAGTCCTAGTTTTGCTTTACGAGTATTGTTCACGGGACAGCCATGATTGAGAGGGGAGCTTGGGTCAAACGATTTGTTGAAGGTGGGAGGTGGTGGATACCAGAGCACATAACATGCAACAATTTTCGAAATGCTCTGATCACGAATCTAGGCATTGAGAGAGGTTGCATTGAAATAACACGATTCCCCAACATCTGGGAATATCACAGTACGTAGATGCACTTGATGCCCTGAAAACACCCTCACTGGGATAAACAACATGCTGGAAAATATAAAACAGTTAACTCTGTACAGCGCTGATGCATATTCATCTGAACAATACTGAAATATTTAGTAAAATAATTCACGTGATAAAAGGAAGGGTGGAGCTAGAACATACTATATCTCAAAGTAAGAAGGGCATGGGACAAAACTCCCCCAAAAGGTGACACGGTAATAATTACACGCACCTCATATTGGATGCAACCCAAATAGACCGAGCTCCGTTAGCTTGGTTGTACGTTTAAATTTCTCGTTGTGAATTAAATTTGCACGTGGGGCTATGGCACTGATTTAATATTCTCCAGTGTGAACTCCAATACTCTGAGTGTATGAATATTCCTGTCAACGAAATGGCGCCTGCTCTCTTCATATTATTCTCTTTTTTTTTTAATGTTAGACATCGTCGCTACGTTCATGCGGGGTACGATCCCTCCAACTCCGAGCGCAGATCAAGGAGAGAATCAAACTCTCTTCATCCGAGGGCGAGGACTCAATATGTGACGCTCTAGCACTTCGCTTCAGATACCCTTGCCTATTAAAAGGCAAATGCTTATCCTTTATTCCACTCTAAAATACAGCCTTGCGTCCAGTTTCCTCGTACTTGCATTGGCGCAAATGCAACCGTGCATGGTACACCAATGAATTATGCTCTTAAAATGTCGGTGACCAAGAGTTCTTCAAAGTTTATTTTCGGTGGCCTGTTTTTCAAGTTTTTAAAAACTAGATTTTCGGCGGTGGGTATATTTTTTGTTTCAATATTTATTATATTTAATGCTCGAATGTTTGGATTATTTTTTTTGGCCTTTGACGTTTACAACACACAACAAGTTTGATATTGTTTATCGATCCGTAACATATATTAGTCGCAAATGTAAAAGCTGGATAATGATGGAAAAATCGATAAAGTGGTTTTCAATTGCCATCTTTGCAAGTGGAACGAATATAAATAGTTCTCCATGTTCATTCGGAAGATTTTTCTACCTTGAAGAGATATTGATTTAAGTCTACCAGAAGGCAAATGCGTCCATATTTAAATAAACAACAAAAACATTTTAAAAAAACAAACGTTTGAAAAAAATTATTCTCATATCTACGAAGTAGTCCGTGAATCAATCAACAACACAAAATTGAGGTCTAACTCATCCAGTCGGTACAAAAATTGTATGCCTTAAAAAAACCATTGTTTCATGACTAGTAGCGTCATCTCACCATTTGAAAAGTGGTCAATGCCAATTGTACGAATTTTAGTTCCACCCATTTAAATCATTTAGAAACGCCGGGGGGATCACGGGACACTATCTACAATGAAATATTAAGCCAATTTCGGATTTTCGGTTGGTGTCCTCAGGAAGCTATTTCCTGGAACTGATAATTGCATGATAAGCTAACTAAAGGCAGATAAAAATAATGTTCCGGCAGGAAATATTAACGTGGTGTTTTTAATAATGTTCACCATATATTTTTCTTACATTCCGGAGGTCATTTCAATAAATGCAATCCAATCCAAATGTTCTACTGAACGTAAAAATGACTGATGGAAACTCATCCCGAAGTTTTGCTTTAGATTACAGGAAAAACTAAATGATTTAAGTGTACAAATCCGGCGTCGTTTGTGTCTTGATCGTTTACCTCACTGATCCAAGTGCGGGGGAGGTATTTTGCAACCACCAAACTAACGGGAGTGCCAAGGTGATGACCTTATAGACACCCACAATGTTGTGCTAAGTTCGGACCTTCGGTCGTGAGGTTAAGTGGTCGCGGATGTAAGTTTTGTTTGTCCTTCCACGCACATACGGAACTCAGGGCGAACGTTTCCTTGCGAAACCATATTCTCATTTGCAAATATATTTTAAGACTTCCAAGAGCAAAACTATTTCGGAACCGAATAATTGGGAACTATTTCTATGAGTTTTTGAACGTCAAGGAAAAGTTTGATAAGTGAACTGTGAGCTCCATTCTTGGACATAAATGAAAGGGGTGAATTGAGTGTTCAATATTTAAGTTGGCTTGAGGGGGTAGAGCGGACCTCGAATCATATTAAGTCCAAACCCCACTGCAGCAATCAACCCGAAGGTTGGTTTTACGGGTTAGGATCATCTAGTACTAAGCCCAACGACGGGTGAACTTCACAACTTTGGTTCGCTTCCTTTCCCTGTGCCGTCGATGGTTTCCCAGGAATATCTGGTACCCGAAAAAGCACATAGCTTGGGCATAGAAGAGAGTGTCCAAAGCCGTCACCCAGATCCGAACCCGGACCCTCCGGTCAGTAAACCAGCGTTATAACCACTGGACTACCACGCCCTCATTCCAACCCCGTTCCAAAATAGAGCACGAAATTCGATCGTATGGACCTTGGTTCCAACTCGAGTTGACATCGGATTCCCTGAAAGGTTTATGTTCAGAAAATCGCAATCCTAGGGTTTAAATGGGCACATAGATTTAATCTTGGGATCCGCCAGTTAAGAGACAAAACATCCACCTTACCCATTCGGTAAAAACGCCGCCCAAAGTAACGGGATTAATCGGGAGAATGGATTGGCATTTATTAACAATTAATCGACGAAAGCGTCTACGGTCGTCAACAGAATAGGAAAGATAGAGATTAATCGTACTCTATGTACCCAAAAAATGGTGTAGAAAAAGGTATCTATATATTTTCGTAAAATTTCACCATTTGTGAGTAGTGCCAACAAACAAAGCGGCCTTTGGATTAATCTTCATCCTTCCTTTGTTTGTAAACGTGTTGCACCAAGTAATCTTCACATTTAAAACGAAAAGCACAACTGGATACGTTTACGTGATACCGAATTCGATTCGGATGGTTAAGTGAACTGCTTTGACTGCTCAAGTACGGGTCTCTGCAGCAGCCTCCCTTCCATTCCTAACTTGCCTTGTGCGTTATTCTAATTTATCGCTGCACACATCAAGTGGGCTTATTAATGCGTCGACATGGATAATGTCATAAAATTTAGGTGGACAGATCTTGACGAAAATAACCTTGAGATTGTAACATGAAGGTTACTGAATAAATGGTTAAGTATAATTGGAGATATTGGATGCAGGCCGAAGAACGATCGGACGAATATTGTGCAAGGTGGTATGGAAACTGAAGACGAGTGTGCTGAAAGTATTAGATTGGGAGCCCATAACTCGCGAAGAGAGCAAGACTTTGACTTCTAGAAAGAGACAGGAAACCCGAGTCTTCCTGCTCCGCCGAGGGAATGATAAAAGGCCAAATACTGTATTGACCACTAAGATAAAAGAAGAGAGATGGACACCATCACCGTAAGATTCAAATATTCCTTTTTCCCTCGCACGACAAGCAATCATAAAAAAATCGAACCCAAGCACCCGAATATATTACTTGAAAGACAAACATTTAATGATTTGGTCAAACAGCCGAATTAACGCATTCTCACAATATAAATTACCATTGCCCTCGCCATCAGAGCTCTAGGGGTCATCGGAACGCACAAGCCCTTCCACTACGTCAAGGTTGTAGTCCATGGGAGTCCATATATGTACGAGGGTCATCCGGAAAGTAGTACCCGTTCGTGCCGCATGAAGTGCTGACGACGCGAGTAGCCGCTGGACGAGGTCAGATAGCTTCAGTGGCTTGTCTGCCTTCTCTGAGCCAAGTTGCGTGACGCTAGCATTGCCTGTGTTGTTTCTGTGATTGTTTACAATGTTTAAAAAAATTGAGAACGCCGCCAGTTGTGAAGTGAGGGCAGTGATTAAATTCCTCAATGCAAGAAACGTTCGCCCATGTGATATTCATCGCCAATTAAAGGAGGTGTATGGAGACAATGTAATGGACGAGTCGTCTGTTCGGCGGTGGTGTCGCAACTTCAACATGGGGAGGGGGAACACACACGACGATGAGCGTTCGGGGAGACCGTCTGTCATTACAGACCAACTGGTGAGCTCAGTTGACGAATTCGTGAGGAACGATCGGCGCGTCACAATTGATGACATCTGTGAGCATTTTCCCAATGTTTCTCGAACAATTGTTCATGAAATTGTTAAACACCATCTGCATTATGCAAAAATTTGTGCAAGATGGGTCCCTCGCGTATCTCAATGAGCTGGCGGCGAAGGACTATGCAGCAGGAATACAGAAACTTGTCACACGTTATGACAAATGCCTTAATTTGCTTGGAGATTATGTTGAGAAGTAGTTTAAAGTATCCTCTTTCAAATAAAATTTTTTATGTTTGTTAATATTTACTTTTGTGTCTTTATTTCACGAACGGGTACTACTTTCCGGATGACCCTCGTATATATACTTCTGAACGTATGAACTAATTGTTGTGGGTGTCTGGGTGGTGCATTACCACCCCCATCATAAGCTCTTCCGATAGCCCCCTGGGCATTGTGTAGACGAAGACGAGAGAAATAAAGATTCCGATAAAATATATTCGGCAGATTTAGGCGAGATGTAGTGAAAGTTCGTCATTGTGAGAAAAACAAAATTAACACCAGCAAACAAAACAAAAACAAATTAAATCCGGGTAAAAATTCAAATTTTGTTTTTCTCAAAATTCCGATAAAGGTTTGGGAGGGACAGCCAATTTGAAATTGGTTGTTGTGGTTTTCAAGTAGACAGGGTTTCCTGTCTCTTTCTAGAAGTCATAAAATGAAGAAGGAATAATTTACAATGAATGCAAATAAATACATCAAAAACCGTAACAAACTTAAAGTTCGCGAGATTCCTAATAAGTAATATGATTTTAGCCAATAAGAGCGATTGGCTTCGCACAAGGCGCCAACGCCACACTATGACAATCACTGCTGATACCCTGAAGGGTGTTTAAAAATTTTAGGGCACTGCCAGACGAGGCAATAAAAAAACTGATGCCCATGATTATGAGGTAGCAAATATATAGCTCGCATCCAAAATATTTGGAAGTAAACCAAATCATATAAATTAAGACAGAAGTTGGGACGACTCCGCATCTACGTCGAAATACACAAACGGGAATAAATTAAAAAGTACATGAGACGACAAATAACTTCTAAAACATTTTTCCTTGACACGTGACGGTGGCCTTCAAATTGTCTCTTGAAATAATAATCCTCTGACGGAGCGGGTGCTTATAATTAAACGTAACGCGCCACGAACCTTGAATACCGAAAAAATTTTCGCTCCGGCTGCTCCAGAAATACTCTGGCATGGAAACACTTCCCGCCACCAGTCGGAAGTCTTTTTTTCCCCCTCGAGAAAAACGTAAAAAGCCGAGGATGGGAGCGGGATGGGAATATTGGATCAAGGATCGTGCTTATTCCAGTCGGGCCTTGAGGTATGTCGGGAAAGAAAGACAGTCGGTGGCACACAAAACTCTGAAACGTGAATTCCTTAAGACCCTCGACCAGGGATGTGCACACTTTAACCACCTACATAATGTTTTCAGTACAATTCATCAATGAAAAATTAAGGCCAACTTCACGAAAATGTGTCCCAGGTAAAGCAACCGACGGCGTGATTTAACGCAATTGTGGGCACGCGAGGCTCGTAAAAGAGGGTCCCATGAGATCCACTGCAAATGCAATTTATGGTAATTAAGGCACACAATGAAACCTAATAGAGGTAGGGTGGCCAGTGAATATTTCGAAACGATCCCCGACATCGTAACACCTAATTCCTCACGGTGGGAGGTACAAGATGAGCACAAAATCAATCACCACATTCATGAAGAATTAAAATAAAAATAAAAAAGAAATAAAAATTTTTCATTCCACAATTTATATCTCGTCATATCAACTTAAAGCTATCCGTATCATTTTATCAAATGCTCGCGTAAAACACAACGGTCCGTCGCAGCACGAGTTGAAACTCGACGAGTTTTCACTAATTCAAGTAGTAGTAGTAGTTTTAAGGGGAGGCGACCAACAGCTAAGGTCATTTGCGCCATAGGGGATGGACAGGAAAGGATGAAGGGTGGAGAGAAACCCGGCGTCGGCATTAGCCTGCTCTTTACGAAAGGCGCCAAGGGGTCCGCAGTTTAACGTCCCATCCGACGGACGGCGTACTCACTCAAAGTGCCCTCCACAAAGCACCTCAAGTAGGGATCGAGATACCTCTGAAAAATATTCAACACCGCCGGGATTTGAACCCGCGCCCTCAGGGTGGGAAGCCAGTACGTTAGCCCCCGCACCATCTCGATCCCCACTAATTCAATCATTTGATAAAAAGGGAGACCCAAAAATGACACACACGAGGCAAACGTTTGTGACGCACACTTATTTTTAAATTTACATTATAGGAACAATGACAAATTCAACACTCGATAAGCACACGGGGCATTTCCACGGAATCAGCGGGCATAAAAATCAGGTCGGATTAAGCACGTCAGATGACTGCGGAATGACGGCGCTGCCCTCCCGACGTTTCTTCCGAATGCAAGAATGGTGGCCTAATTACACACGGAGGCACACAGGTCCCCATGATAAAGCCATCACAGTGTCACCATGATCCATAAAGCTAGGTATTTTTGCCTCTTTTCCCGAGGTTTGAGCCCTGCCTCAGCACCCAACTAATGCACCCTAGCTTGAATATCGGTGGCTGCATTTAGAACCGAAGTTGCCAAGGGCCCATTACAATTCTAAAAACGACATGGTCTGGAATGATGGAAATGACAGATAAGAACATAAATCTCGCTACTTTATCATAGTGACTCATGGACAAATAACGGCATCAGAAAGCAGAATACTAGAAGCAAAGGAAATGCGGATACTGTCGGAGATTGGTGTAAACCAAAATGGGGCGATTTAATGAGTAATGAGGAGATCAGACTGAGTAGAGAGGGGAAAGCAGGTATCGGATTATCATTAGTCTACCATTTAAGTTGGGTTTACGTTGGACACACACTGAACGAAATTTCTCTCCTTCTCCTAACAAAACACAACGTGGCACCCGACACTTCAATAGACCCTTTGCAATTCCGCTAACATTCTAATTCCCTTCATTCTGTCCAACATGCCTATCCTTTTCAAACCCTTTCCTTGTTTGCTCAACGTTCTCCCCTCTATCCCAGTCCTCAACATCCCATGACCAATCAAAATACTCTGCGACCATCTTCCCTGCCTCCATGGATTTCCTCCAACAATCCACTCCCTTCCCCCACAATGACTATAGCATTCCTCATTTGTTTTCCTTTCTGTCCACTTCGCCTTTTCCATCCTTCTCCACACCAAGATTTCAAAAGCCTTTAATCTACGCTTATCATCTTGTTTCAACGACCATATCTCCGCGCCATAGAAAACCACGCTCCATGTCAAAGATTTCACTAACCTTTTCTTAGCAGCCTTACTCAACGTCCCTGTCATTAATTTCCTCTTCCTTGCAAAAGTTTCTTTGCCAAACGCAATTCTTCTTCTCATGTCTCAACTACGTTGACCATCGGTCCAAAACACTTACAAGATAGGTCAACTAAGGAATCTAATAAAAACCGAAAAGAATAGGATAGTAACTTATTAGAAATATTTTGAGAAGGGATAACTCGATTAAGAAAGTCTGAAGAGGAGATATAAACCGGATGCTCGAAGAGCAAAACACCAGATGGGATAAATAATGAAGGACGTCAAAAGGAAGAAACATGCGGAAACGATCTACGATTAGCCAGAAGACTAATTGAAAGGGGCTCAAATCAATCCAGGATCTGGCGATAAATCATCAACATGTACATCAATTTGGATGGTACATTCAGGTGGAGTTAACTTACATTCGGATGCGAGACATGTCCAGTGACGGCAGCGCTGAATGAGGAGAGTGGGAACCATGAAGAAGTGACGCTATATGAGAATCAAGCCGAAACGGACTGAACGAACAATTAAAGAAGAAGTTCTGTCAGGAATGAACTCCAGAGAAAATACTGCCTCAGACTAAAAATAAAATTTGAGATGGCATACACTAAAACGGGGGCAATGGCAGACGCAAAACGATTAAACGAAGACGCTAGTGAATATGAGGAACGTTATGGGAATTGTTCCCAACTAAATCCCAGGATGACGACCAATGATGACGATGGCCACAAAGCGGATTCACTTAGGAGGACCCCAATGCCGATGCGGAAGTCAAAGAGGTGAAAGCATAATTGAAAACGGGATTTCAATTCAATTCCTCTGCACGGGAATTTTAAACCACAGAAGAACGGCGGCTTTATGCTTCCGCAACACATCTAATCTGAATGGGAATACGTCAACATCTAAACATGGCACGCAAACGTGAGCTGGATGGTTGCTTGCGTAAAAAGTAAATTTGATAACAACATGCATAATATATGCATCAGATAAAACGGGAGAAATGTCGTAAAATCGCAAGAGAAGAGATGAGTTATGAAAGAACCATTTTTAGAAATATTGTGCTGATGCTAAATACATGGGTGACACAACCGGTTGCTCACTTAGGAATACAGGCTTTGATCATTGAAGTCAGACTGAGAATGAGACGGAAGACACGTGAAAGAAATTAAGAATACAGAAATTGGAAAAAAAATCATAGTGAGGGTCTACAAGTCTGATTGTTTGTTCTATCATCACCTTATGCTTCACGCCTGATAACGTGTGCGCAATGATGAAAATTGTGAACATTACAAAACATTCCCGAAAATTGACAGGATAGAATAATTACACCAAGTTGAAACAAGCACAAAGAAAGAAAGAAGGAATTTCATCAATTCAATGGAACATTTTATTCTTACGGCTATTTCAAAATACTTACGAGTACGTGTTATACCAATACTCGTATGTGTAAATTCACAATTAATTAGCGTAAAATGTAGAGGTAAACAAGGGCGACGATGAACACATAAACCACAACATAAAGCACGGATGCTCGCCATTAAAAATACTTCATCAAACCACAGATGTTGCTCCTTCTCTTCGGATAGGAGACGTGGACAGTCTTCAAAATACAGACTCAAAGGAAGGTCGCAAATGCAGCGGAGGAGTGCAAACGTAGATTCAGTATTTTGGGCACAAACTGATTAAAAATACCGTTAAAACCGATGAAAAATAAAAAGAATTTTCTTACTGTAGTCCATTTCGCTTATCCAAGCTGTTCGTGAAAGGCCAAAGACTGATGAAGATTAGACACGCTCGCTAAAAGTTTCACCAACATTATTTCGCAGATAAAGATAAATATTTCTCATCGCCTCTAGAGAGAACTCTTCCCCATCTTTGTACCTTTCCCTTTTCCACTTCGTGATTTCATTACCATAACATCACAGGAAGCGATAATTTTACTTTATTAAGACCACGTAAATAGAAGATGAAATTAAAGGAAAATTAGCAAAAAAATGGTATTTGATTTGGCTACTCATTCAAACTCGATGGAAACAATTTGGAAGTAATTTCCGCATTGATAGGCTATTAACAAGACTGGCACTGCCTTTGAAAGTAGGATAAAAGGTTTGAGGGATGATTATAAGGGCAACGAAGACAATCTGGGGGTATTTGCAACAGAGGAATGGAAACCACAGGCGGACCCGCATCGGTAAATTGCTACCAACCCATACAGGGGCGAGCCAGCCATTTAAACAGTTTGACGTAAGAAGATCCCTTCATGCTTTGGATGACGCAGTGAGTCGACCACTTCGATCGGGTTTCAAGAAAACGTGATGGTTTAAGTAGCGACACGAATAGAACGGTCACGGGGGCTGGGGAAACTCAGGCCATGGCACTTGTGGATGATTTATGGCACGGTGCTCCACGAATAACCTGCCTTATGATTTCTCTGGAGGGTCCTACTGATGACAAAAAAATGAGAGTAGTCGTCGACAAACAAAATTGATGTTAGTAATAATTGGAGTGATACTTAGAGTCGAGCAGTAAAGCGTAAGATATCGAAGAAATCGAAAATATACCGCGATGACTATACAAACTGTTTGTTCTCCAAGAATGCGTTAAACAAGAAGCACAGAATCCTTGAACAAATTTAATCAGGAATATACATACTTTATACATTTCTATTCGGTGGCTACTTCCACACTGTTCGAGGGGCTGTCAAAGGTCATTTTTTCATCGTTAAAAACTGAGAAAATCTGATCTGAAGTTGGCGATAAAAACATTTTTATTACAACACGGTAAACATTTACCGCGAAGACAAAATGTCACATGGATAGACTTACAAAATAATATGAGATCCAAACCAAACTAGAATTGAGTTTCAAATGGAAAGAGGTGAAAATCGGAGATTTACCACTATTGTTTTCAGTCCTCCTTAATTTCTCTGCATAGAACGAAGAGCGGATGACGACTTTGCAAGAAAAGCGCTGACCTGTAGTATAAGCTTACGTTTTCTGAAATTGCATCCTTTACATTTTAACTTCAACCGTTGATGGGAACACAATTCCAAAAATTAAATTGACACATCATTAGATGAGCAATGAAACGCACTTCAAAACAAATACAAACTTAGCATAATAGTGTTCTAGTACAAAAGTGGGGAGGAACCAGAGACTCGCGCATCCCTAATTACAAGAAATATAAATATCCCCGTTAAATAGAACGGATACATTCGTTCCGTCTGATATTTCTTAAATAAAAAAAAACAAACGATGCTTCACGACGTGATTACATGGGCTTCCCGATTAATAAAAATTTCACAAATAATTCTCTCTCTTGATAAAAACCGACAAGGATTAAATTATCCGTTCCACGCGGGGGAGTTATAGGGGGAGTATGTGTATTCCCGAGTGCGAGAGACCCTGAACCACTTCCTAACGGTAGGCAAAGAGGGGAAGCAAAGTGGGTCAAGAGGAAAGCAGTGTAAGATAAGACGTCGTGTATCCATTAGGAGAAAAGGGGTGCGAGACGGGGGAGTGAAATGTTGGGGGAAAAAAGCTAGGAATATCCTGAGGTTTAGCGAGAGCCGGGCGGTGATTCTCGGGACTGTTTCCTGTGACGGATTGCCTTGGGGATGATTACTTCCGTATGATCGTCCTACTTCCCGATTCCGAATTGCTTGAAACTCGAAGGAAGGCTATAGTTATCAGCAGTAACCGAGAAACGTCCTTGACGTAGTGTTTGGCGACAATTGGTCCTAAGACGTCTGATTGCAGCGGGTATCTCGAATTGAGTACCATTGTTCCTTAAGTTTCATTAATCGGCAGCGTGTACACATTTACTTGGAGACGAGCAAAATCCACATTTACGAGTATGCTCTTGATAAATTGGAATCCATGAAATGATCGTCTGAATCCATATAATCCCCGAATAACGCGTACACCATCTCAATGGAATTAGTTTGAGTGGGAAAAAATAACATTGCATTCGCACCAGTCGCGGCAATTCACACGCTCTCCCGCACAATACTTTTTTATGCTGAATGGTACGGTAACATGCCTCAAGGTCAACGACGAGGGTTGAATTCTTTGAAGAAAAACTTTAAGAGATAAATCATCGAATCTAAATACACGTTAAAACTTTGAATGGGGATACTATGAATCGCCTTAATTTGACGGGGGCGTATACTCGCATAATACTGCTCCTACACTCGAATGAATCAGGGGTGAGTTTCTCACGAGAACAAAACTTCCGCTTACAAAAATGAATCCTCGGATTTCACGCATGGGTTTTCATAAACCAATGCTTTTCTTATCAGGATTACTGTGGTTTCCTCCAAGGACAAACACGTGAGCTTGAACTTTGATTCATTCTTTCAACAGCTTTACGAGTGTGTTAATCGTGTTTTCTTCGATAGCAGAGTAAACAATGGCTGACAATTCTCTAAAGCTTGAACCACTACGTATATATTTAATGAATGCACCATAAAATAAGCAACTAATGCAGAGGGTCCCATATTGATGCAGCGGCCCAGTAACCGCACGCAATAAACGCGGAAAATAAATCTTCGATGCCTGCTGAATATCCTAAGGAATAAAAACTACACCTCCTTTATATTTGGTGTATGGGTTGAAGTGAAAATAACGGGAAAAAACGGCAGCACTACCTCAGAAAGACGCACACTAATGGATTATAACAACCATTATATACCGGTTAAATTATACTTATAACCACCATGAAGGAGTTCCTCAATGACATATTTTCGATATTTTGACGCGCCAACCAAGAGTGATCACAACCTTTAAAAAATTTACACCTCAGTCGTTTTGACATAAAAATGTTATCAACTGTTTTTTGTTTCTAAAACTGTCTCCAGAATTACATATACTATTCACCTGTGTCCTTACAACTCAGCCACACGTGGCAACTTATATGAATATGATACACAATATACTTACAGAAAAACATTGCAGTCTTAGTCCTTAACAGGTTCGGAATGATTCAAACCCGCTATCATATTCCCAACTGTTACCCGGGAAACATCACATAAGCATTCATGTTTCCAAATCGGGAGTGCGCTCAAAGGCAAAAACGATGAGTTATTCTTAGGTTACGCGAACTGGGTGATTCAGCGCAAGCGTTTATATAAAGTGATACGCAAAATGATAACCTCAAGTCGTACCCATAGAGATCTTTTTGTGTTGGTTAGCTCACGTACGCTGCGCAAAATGCATGGCTGAAATTACGCCATACACAAAGTGATCGAGAGTTTCCTCGCCTGCAAAACTCTCTACACAAGGCTGCCATTTCGTTCCAGTCGGGGCTTCCTGCAAAAGAGAAAAATGCGGAGAGAGAGCATTTATTAATTGCAAAACCAGGAAATCGTGGCACGGAATCGGACCGGGACGCTCTTCCAGCCACGCAAAGGGAAAAGCTTTTACTTTGAATCGACGAGAATGAAATTAACCGTTTGTAAACTTTTTTTGTAAAAGTCGGCAGGAAGCACAATCGAATACGATCGTGACTCCGCGTGGAATCACGGAGTGTTCCTTAACATATTACCTATCCGATATATTTTTTTTTCTAAGGCCTTAAAACCAAATGCTGAAGCCATCCTCTATTCACTCGCTTGGAAACTGAACGAAGTGAGAGTGGGGCGGCGGGACGGCGTGCGAGGAACACCTTAGGATCACGGGCGGTCGGGAAAAAGAGGATCTAATGCCGGACAACCGAACGATCCAGAACGCAGGCAGCGCGGGGAGAGCGAAAGACGCGCCTTTCCGGATAACTCTCCCGATAACTCAATTAAAACTTATACATCTGATCCCCCAGGGGGTCAAGGAAAAACGTAAGGGTGGCGCGGGGGAGACCAGAACAAGGGCGCTTTCACAACGAGGGCTCTTCAAAGTCTGGCGAGGCAAACCGTACCCTCCACACTCTCTTGATTTTAAAGTGGAATTTGTGATCTACATCTACACAATACCCCGCAAGCCGCGGTAAGTGCGTGTGGCGGGGGGTGTTACAACCACCAGCCGTGGATGCACAATCACATTTCAGAGTTAGTCACTTCAACAGAGGTAATCATGATGACAAAATTACGGCGTAAATTGTCCAGTCGAGAAGGAGAAATGAGTTCTCTGGAAATCAGTGCTCACCACTCATATATCGCTGTTTCAAAAGAGTGAATAATAATGACAATGGACACTCTTCTTGAAAATACAATATTCTTAGTGTCCAATAACAGTTTGTACAATGTTTTGTCGAAGACATTTTATAAGACAAATTTAATTCACCACAAGGAATTCCTACGGCAGATGGAATTTAATTCGCACGACTCACTTTACCAACTTCAAAGAACTGTTTATACTTGCTAGAGGATCTCGTAACTTATAAATTTACCCACTCGAAAAAATACTTTGATTTAGGTTTAACTAAATTTAAATGATAGAGAACGGCATATTTCGGGCAATTATGATTCTATTTCACTGGTAAAATACTAGAAAATTTAGCAACATTATAATAATGCATTCATATAAGTATGCCGATAAAGGTAAGTATTAAACAAAAAAAAGTGATGAATAACATACCATGTAAACATAAATTACTGCAATTCCGTAAATTTTCAAATCTTACTTACATTTATCCACACGCCATTGAATTTGTTAGGAGGGTTAAAAGGTGTCAGGAGTAGGTAAGCCAGGTGGTAGGAGCCAGTCAGTTCTCATTTCACGGAATTATCGACAGAAAAGACACAGAGAACGAAAGTACTCAGTATCAAAGTAATCAGATAGAAGGAGAGTCAATATTTATTCCACTTGCCCTCGTAATTCGTCCATTGCATACACTTTTGCGCGTTATCGCATGGCTTAAACAAAACACGTAATCGAATTTCTTGAAATTTATTTAAGCTCCACGTCTTTTCACCTGGCTGCTTATAAATCATGATCCGAATGCTTAATCAATATCTTTTAATTTCAACTAGGAAGGCCGGTCATTCCAAAGCGAGAGCTGCCTAGCACAACTGCTATCGCAAGTTCTTTTCGATCGAGTGCGCTTGGGAAAATGCTCCATTAACTTTCCCAGCGCAATACTAATATTTCAGAAACCTGTCCACCTTCAGAAGATATCTACATCGGTGGTGCATTTTTTTTCTACCTTGACAGTCATTAAGCGTTTAGAGTCAAAGAGAAAACTGGATCGAGAATTATTCATCCCTTCGAAATTGACTCTAAACACACTGAATGAACACACATGAAATGAAAAAATCACACCAAGAGCGATCAGTGTTTCACGCGGTGAAATAAAATGATTCTCGGAAGGATAAGAACAGGTGAGTGTGCCGACTTCTTTATAAAACTGAGATATTATCCACGTTCCAGAATGTAAGCACACATCCCCAAGATAGATATTTTTTCATCGAAGCAGTAACTAATTCAAAAATAATTTCCAAACCTTATTTAACACGTTGGCAGGGAAAAAGGTACCATTACCATAGCTGCTGCAATACAATCTTTCACTTAAAGTTAAATTATACTGAGTGAACGTCCGTAGATATTATTCAATCATTAGGTGCTTGTTATGGTAAACTTTAAGTGATGATTGACTACAAACAGGGAAAGTAAGCCTAGAAAATAACACAATACATCACATAATACACATGGTTCCGAGAGCAAAGGAAAGAACCACTGAACCAACGAGAATTTTTTGAGAATGAGGGAACAAATGAGAATCGAAAAAAAATTTGCGGATTATAGATAACAATGACGACGCTATTCCTGGCAAAGTTTCGAACTCAGATCTACAATTTAGATGAACGACATCATGTCAACATCTAAAAAAAATTTCAAAGACAAATATAAGGGCTAAATTGAAGTACATATTGGGTTGATGTGCTCCCAAGATACTTGACGGGGATGAACAACCTTGCGGGAGATGCCTATGGTTCGTAAGGAGATAATGAACACGCAGGAACATTCCCATCGGATCGTACGGAGAGAAATCCGTTTTCAGTAAAAATTCACCTCTTTCAGATAATTCCCAGATGCTATCTTGGGGATGATTTCATTTTTTGATACATTATCAACCCGGAAACAAACTTTAGGGCAAGCAGTTACAGCGCAAACGCTTCGTGTTAGCAACATCAAGAAGTTATCAAACGTAAGTACGCGGAAATTATATGGATCGGCACAAATATCTGTATTTAACCGAAACTTATTAGTAGCAGTAAATAGGAGAGCAGACCAACAGCTAAGGTCATTTTCGCCACTAGGGATATGTGGGTCCTTTTTTTTAGGAGTAGGATATTCGGGAAATGGAGAGAAACCCGACGTCAGCATAATCCTACTCTGTTAAAGAAAGGCGCCATAGGTGTCCACAATTTTACGTCCTATCTGACGGACGGCGTACTCACTTAAAGTGCTCTCCACAAACCATCTCATAATTGAAAAATCCTGCTTCCACCGGAATTCGTTTCCGGGCTTCCAAGGGAGGAAAACCAGCGCGCTAGCTACCGCACCATTTACCTACGCACCACCTACCCAAGCAACATTTAAAAAATGCTAAAAATGAAACTCAAAATGACCCATTTCAATGCTTCTGAGATGCATACTGTTCCGCCTATAATGATAGGAAATAAATACAACAATGCTCATAAAAGTTATTGATAACTAATAAAATGGCCATTGATACCTGTATACTTGTTACATTAAAAAAAAAGATTTTCAATGTTAAAATACATTACTTTGTTAATGTGAAGTGATATAAATTCATTAAAATCACACATTAAAATCATTCCAAGAAAGTGCGGGAGATGCCGTAACAATAACTTTAAACGAAGCCATCCGCTAATATGCATTTCAATGCAACAATTTCAGAGAGTAAAAATAATTCACCTCGACCGGGATTCGAACCCAGATCGAGGGATCCGGGTTCAAATCCCGGTCAAGACGAATGATTTTTAAGCTCTGAAGTTGTTGCACAGAAAAATCATTTTCACAGCACAAACAGTGTAGCAATAAATTACAACTATGCCGACAAAATTTATAAGATACTAAAATATTGCCTTTATTGTTACTCCGCATTTTTAAAAATGAGTTTTATAGCTGAAGGGCATTATTACATCAGTATGAAGTGATACTGATTTATAGATATCACACAAGAAAAATTATTTTCGCAAAACGCACATTGGAATAAAGCTATTTATGGTGAATGTAGTATACAAAGAAAACTTACCCGAGATGAATATTTTTTCGTGACAGGCTTTCGCGAAGGATACAGAGGAGGTCGGCGGTTAACGTATTCCTATTTCTTGGACCTTCTCTCGGACGTGCACAAGTTCGTTCAATGTATTCCGAGACTTCTGGAGCACATCCTCGTCCGAGAATGAATGAGCCGGAAACGCCACTTTTCGATGGAAAAAACGATGCGCCTACATCATCATTGATTTCAAAAAGTTGCACGCGTTTATTACCACGAACCAACAGTCAAGCCTTCGTTTTCGCAAGCGACCACATACATTTTCTGTAACATGAAAAGCTTTGATGACTCTAAATACAAATCGCATAAACATTTTTTTCAATTTCAATTTTGACAGGAGTCATAGTTTAACACAGAAAACTATTATTCACAGAATAAGCGTACGGGATCCAGAGATATTAGGTAGTATCTACGTTTTTTCAAAGCCCATTATCAACAATAATGGGGTATCATTATCAGTGCATTCATAAAGAAATATTTAATAATATAAAAATAAGTCAAATTTCAATGCTTGAATTTGTACCTTAATTATTTTATCCATTTTCTTCTGTTTTTCTGCAAAAAAATGGAAGCTTAACATC
The DNA here is from genome assembly GCF_022747635.1 of Hetaerina americana. Taxonomy (NCBI): domain Eukaryota; kingdom Metazoa; phylum Arthropoda; class Insecta; order Odonata; family Calopterygidae; genus Hetaerina; species Hetaerina americana. The sequence continues at coordinate 97,596,632 of NW_027286763.1, forward strand.
AATATTGATTATTATTAAGGCTTAAATGAATAAGACGAAGGTGAAAAATTGCTAATTGGGATCAGATTGAGCACTTAATAACATCAGCACCTGTTTCCCCGTCGATGCTGCATCTGGTGCCAGCATATTACGTAGTATCTCATCGACACGGGGACCGTTAAAATTTATGACGACCTTAGGAAAACCGCGTAGAGTCACAGATGCCCTAAAAACCCACCCCCCGTTACTCTCGCATGCCAACGACCGACCAGTGAGAACATAAACAAGGGAAATATTGGGACTTTCCACCAAGGTGAGGGAAGGAAATTCAGAGGCTCAATGCAGTATAATTACATCAATCTCTGTCGTGGTCACTGGCGTGGTGTGTGGAAAAATAGAGCCCATAGCGATTTGGAATCGAAGGAACCAACATAATACACTTACATCTACATCTACATAATACCCCGCAAGCCGCCGCAAGGGCGTGTGGCGGGGGGTGTTAGGTTACCAACCGTAAAAAGGAAAAATACTACATGCAAAAAAACAACACGGAAAATTACACCAACAGCAGCGCTTAGAATAGTGATATGTCCTGGGGAAATCACATTCGTGAAATTTGCGGAATAGCAAATAAAAAGTAAGGATTCACAAAAGGGATACTTGGGAATTGTATTGAAAAGGTAGGCTTAATTTTGGAACTAGATCGAATGCAACGTTGAGCAGTTAGGTTTGTGATAAATTCTGAACATGGTAGCAGTGTCACGACACTATTGGAAGAATTAGGATGGGAGCCACTAGTTGACCGTAGGTTAAATTGGGATAGAGGTTAAATTTACTGTGTACATTTAATGCAGGTCACTTATCTGAGGATGTTGAGGACATACTATTAGAGACCCCGACTCACTATGGTAGACCAGGTCACCAACGTGAAATTAGGGAGATAGGTGGTAGAACGGATAGATTTAAAATGTCGTTCTTTCCTCGTACAATCAGAGATCAAAATAGATATGACAGAAATCGCGTAGGAGACAATTAGAATTGACAGTCATATATACTGCTGTGAGTTATTTTTTTTACTTTACAGGCGCATCTTTAACAGTTTAACAGTTCTACGATTGATTTGAATATACTACGTATGCATAACCTGTTATTGAATATTGTTGCTGGTAAGTACCTTCTTTCATGCGATTAACTTTTTTTGAGTGCATGAGCAAACTAATATTTGTGTAGAGGTGACATGTTTGGTATTGCGCATTTACACGCTCTTGCGGCGGCTGGCGAGGTATCATGTGAAATCGGATGACTCTAGAAAACAGAACTAAACTGCGGACACTGCGCTAACCCATGGGGACGCACCACGTAATCATGTAGCGCACTCCATCGCGGAAAAGTGTATGACCATGCGCACTCCTCAACTCCACTACCCGCCGAATGAATTAAATTTCGCCGTATGTTGCGTCTTCGTGGTTATGGGGCGCTGGGAGGGGAAAGCAACGGGACATGCGGGGCGGGATCCGTCGTCTGGCCGGTATCGAAGTGGAGGTATCGCTCCTTTCACCTGTCCCTGGAAGGCAGCAGATAGGAGACGGAAGGGAGGGGAAGAGGAGGGTTTGGGAAAAGAGTTATCTTCCGGTTTCGGGCCGTGGCGTAGTCGGAGAGGAAGGAGGGAGCCCCGTGGTCAATGGCCGGGGCAGGAATTCAAGCGGGACGGGGGAAGGAGAGCGACGGGTTGGGAGCCTGGAAGGAGCGGTTGGAGGAGGGCGGATAGATCCGATCACATCACGGTAAACAAGTGCTTTGAATTCCGTACCTGGACACTCGCTTTGCAGCTTAACATTCTTCGATACTTTTTGAAGTCCCTCTTTTGTTTACATCCTGTTCTTGAATCTCGTCACCTCGTGAACTAATACTCTTGAATTTATGGATGGCACCATACCACACCCCCCGCTACATGCCCTTGCTGCGGCTCTCGGTGTATCGCGTAGGTGTTTATTAACCCAAAACTTTATATTTGTACCAATAAAACGCGAAACCCACCACTTCTCCAGCTGGCTCACCCCTTCATGCTCATATATTTATTTTCGCATCTCGAATAGTGACGTATTTCCTTATTCACTACACGTTTCACATCAAAAGTATTTCATCCAGTTTCTCCGTGGTTCTCCCCATTCACTTCTCGTCTCAACACCGTCTTCTAAAGTTCTCCGTGTCATTTCAGTTGTTCTTCTTCTACTAGCAATTTTCATTTGGTAATTTTTAGAAATTCTTCGTTAGTTATTCGTTCCGTTCATTTCATCTTCATAATTCTCCTCTAGCACGTTTTCAAAACCTATTTTCTAATACTGTTGTTGTCAATTTGAATCTGTTAACAGGCCAAAAGTATAGTGAATTCATTTGGCAGTTGGGGGCCGGTGTCAGGTTATGGCCCCTGTAAGTAATCATCCCCCCTCTGACCCCGTGTACTTCACCGCTCCACTGTCTCTCATTTTCCTTCAAATCTGGAGTCTTCCAAGCGAATATTTGCACATGTTCTAAGCTCATGTATCGTGTTTGCCTCATTATTTTAAGGACGATGGCAATAACATGATTCCCATTCATGTTACCCTATCGTTCAGGGTACCACGCGGGAATGTATACTCTCTGCGTCACTAGTATTTTACCAATTTTTCGGAGTAATAATCATTTCCCTATGCCAACACGCACGACTACTTAATCTCTGGGAGCTGGCCCTTTTTCCTTCAGCGGCGTCACTTCTACTCTCATTGCTTCAACACTAGAACAATTTTCATTCCCTAAGCAACGGCAATGTCAAATCAAGGACAATCTATGAGCAAATGCAGTCGCAAGCGATGCACTGAATGCTCCGCATCAACATTGGTCATCCCTCCCTTAAATTACCTGGAGCTACAAAGTAATTGTTGTACCGCAATCCTAAGTGGGAATACCATATCACTCAAAAAATCTTAAACGCAACTCTTACATGCGGCTATATGGTTTTTATATCAACTTATTAACTTGAACCTGCAACTAGAAAACTTTCAAGTTAACTATCCGATCGTGCAAAAGAGTAAAGGTGATGAAGTTCGAGAATGGTTGAATGAGGAAGGGGATAAGGGCAGAAGAGCATCTCCATCTCTCTCTACCCCACCCCACCTCCCCGCTCTTTCTCTCTCAACTCCACGCGGCGAGGACGATGTTGCGTCACGGAAAGCTGCTTCCATGGGAGTAGTACAGTTAAGGGGGACATGGGGGTGGGGTGTGGGAGGGAACGTGGCTGGTGGGGCTGGCTACAAGGCTATCCCTCTCACACCGCGAGGGTCTGCCGTTTGCATCACGGGGTTTCGGCGCGGGGAGGAGAGAGGGGGGAGGACGAGTTGGGAAGGGTTAAAGAGAGGGGAACCGAGAGGGTTTGGTCGGGGGGGGAGACGCGAGAACCGTATAAAGGTTTTATTTCGGGGCGAGGGCAAGTGGGAGGGAGGCGGGAATTCATCTGCACGGCGGGAGGAGGGGCCAGGGATCAGGGAGAAGGTACCCGGCTTACTCACGGAGAACCAACCCAGAGGGGCGAGGAATTAATGAGGGAAAAAAAAGAGAGAGAGAGAACTTTGCAAAGCCGGGCGAAATCGTGTGCGATGCGCTCGTAAAAATTCACCCTTTTTTTCCCCACCCGGACTGAAACACCTCGACGAGTGTCTACTTCAGTTCCTAGTTTAGTAACGGTGAGGATTCCTTTATTTTTGTCGGCACAAAAGGCAAAAAACAAGGAGGCGATGTGTCGTTAACCTCATCTCTGTTCGCTCGAATGCAGCATAGAGAAATGCTTGTAATCAGAGCGCTGTTTAAGTTCTAAACAACGAGAAAAACATCGATCACGTCACCACACGAGGTGGTGAACGGGCCATGACGAGAATATTTTGATGCCACCATTCATCCTCGACGTAAATTCTTAAAACTTGGAGGCTAAAAAATTGGGCCGACGAAAGCGTTTCCCTTTGAGAGCTTTTGTTTTTCCGATTTTCCGAAAAAAATGTCTTAAACGCCTGTATCATCTATTTTCCACCACATTTCTTCCATGTTTTTACTTTCCGCAAGCCCTTCACGGGGCTGCAACAAAAAATGTACCAAGTCACGACCATTGCATGCCCACGGTACATAAGAATTAAACAGATCAGCCAATAATAATTTCAATAAAAGTGTTCTTTTTCGAGTACTGGAGAAATTTTACATGATTGATTCCATGACACGTTAGTCATGGAATCTGTTTCTGATAATTGTAAAACACCCTGGAATTTAAAATATTCTCGATATGAATGAGGGATTACCATCGCATTCTTATCAAAATTTTTCAGCTCTAAAACGTTTCACGTAAATATGTCGGGACAACACCGATCAAAATGTATCTCACTGCATATTTAATTTGCGTGTACTGACACACTAAGTGCGATCAATAAATAGCGGGAATTTTAATTTTCATCAAATAGCGTTTATTTATTCATCCTTCTTTGCATCTTCCCCTCTTAAGTAATCCCCATTAGATAAAATACAATTACGCCAAAGTTTTTTTTTCCAATCTAAAAAACATCTGTGGAACGCGCCTTTAGATACAACTTTAAGCCTACTACGCAATTTTGTTTTATCCCCTCTATGGACGAAAAACACTCGACTTTCAATGTCTTTTTCATCTTTGGGAACAAAAACCAGACACGAGCGGACCCCTTATCGGATTTCCAGGGTTGCCACGGCATCACGACGGCGTTTGTTTTTGCTACGAATTCACGTATTCAGTGAAGCCGGAGCTTCAACGCGGTGAAAAATTCACGAATTGTTTTTTCAAAGTTCTGGCCATTGTTGTCGGATTGACTCGTGGAAACGACGTAAAAACTGAAGGTTTACACTCCTTACTGAAAGTGCAGCCTGGCGTTTGGACGAAAAGAGACAACTCGATTGAAAAAAATTTGATGGAAAAATTCAAAAACTCCAGTGACTCTTTGATCTCGCCTCGCAGAAATGTGGAGATAAGCCGGAGCGTGATGAGAGAGAGGCTTCCGTCCAAGTGACGCGCCATGGGACTCGTGAAGGCAGGAGTGGGACACTCAGATTTGAAAAGACCCATCCCACATGAGACCCGCGAGTTGAGCTGACGCGACTGAAGAGCAAATCCCTCGGGCACGGTTGCGACAAGTCACACACACCTCACCCCCTCCCCACGGAAAATCTCCGACCGATCTCACGGATCCGAGTTCATTCACCAACACTCACGGGAGAAACTTGAATGTGATTTGGCCGCAATGAAACGTTTGGGGTCGTGAGGAGAGGGAGGGAGGGTGGGAGTGGACGAAGGGGCAGCGAGGACCGTCCTCACGCAACTGCCTTTGACGCGACCAGATCGATATCCTTTTACGTAAGAGTGAATCGCTGAGGCGAAAAGGAGGGAGGGGGTGGATCGGGAGGTGTTGACAACAACAACGCCCACGCTCTCGCGGGAGTTGAGAATGAAATAAAAAGTTTGAGGTACGTTCAATGGGGAAACCATTTCCTTGACAGGAACTTTTGTGCTAACGGTACACGTAGAAATTCGCAATGAAGAAAATTTCAACTAAAGTCCCCTCCTCACGGATATCACGATGCACCTGAGTATGGTTGAAACGCTTTGCACCATTTTTGCGGAGAAATAAACTTTTAAAAAATAACACTAATTAACACTTCGTTAAAATCTATTAATGTCCCGAATCCCGAACTAAGGTGGGATCAAATCTGCAACACGACCGCTAATCTCAGTAGCGCGCCCAGCTTCTCGTTAACTATACGATATATGACAAAAGCGTTTCGGAAGTCGTTCAAATTTCGCTCCAAGGAACTCGACGTAACTTACGATTCCTGGCGATGCCAGGACTCTTCTAGCTAGGGCGTAAGTACCGTGACCGGAAATTACCCTAGAGCAAGGGAGGGGTATCGAGAGTGCGAATTTCCCCGTGGCTCATTGTTTGCGATCGAGGATCCCGTGACCCGCTTCACAATGGGCGGTGTAGAGCTATATCCGAAGATCTTGATCGTGTGTCCGCATTAAGAGAATCGTGATCGCGGCCCTGAAGGGCAAATCAGGGATATTTCCTGCGCGCACTCGCGATTTACCTGAGTAGTGCAGTGCTTGTGGTCACGTAACCGGTGACCCAGGTCCAAAGAATTGCACAAGCAGAAAGAGTCGTGTTTTGGCACGTTAGGCATCGCGAAATAAGAAGACTGGTGACGTTTTCGTCATCTATTGCGTTATAAGAGCCGTGATCGTTCCCATGAGAAATATTTCTCAAAGATACATGACAATGTGCAAGTCCTATTAGGAAAGTCTTGAAGGTTACTTGCAAAAAAATTTTAAATAATTCTAATCAAAATATTGTGCAATGTGAGTAAGAGACAGGACTAGAATCATTATTGTCATTATAGAGCTCTGTATGAGCAAACTGCAATGACCTTTAAATTGATATGAAACTTTGATTAATAACCACTTGGGGTCTCTCTTCCATCACAAGTCACCTGAAACATGCGTAAATTTACAACATTACTTTCTAAATCACATTCGCGGAATTAGAGACCAGTAACAAGTATTGTCATTAGATGTATAAGTATGTGAAATACATAACATTGACTAGTATCACCGGGAGACGCACCCCTGCCAGCGTCCTTTATTCTACGAAAAATCATCTCATTCTTTCAACGTGTCTTGAAAATCACTTGATTTATGATATTTGCGGTATACGATTGATCTAAAACATGAATTTACCATAAAATGATCGGAATTACGGGGCCGTGAAAAATTTTCCGTTGGCCTCGACAACGCCTCTGAATGCGTATGCTTTCAAGGTAGTTATTCCACTTCAGACCCCCAGAACTTTCGATACCCGAAATGTTCCGGCAACATTATTTGCAAGGGGGGCTTACTTGAGGGGTTCAACCTTGAAGATAAATTTTATCCCACCATTCTACCTCTTCCTCTTCAAAAGATTTACTGCTGGCGGGTCGGCAGACGAGGAGACTGGGAAAAAACCAACAGACATTTCGCACGAGATTTAAAAGTGCACCTCACCCCAAATAAAAAGTCTCTCCACGGCGGTCAGTCCCGTTCCGTTCGCAGCGAGGTCGTTTGTGTGAGTTGCTTGCGTTGAAATTAAATCGGGATAATCGGCCTCCGCGGTGAAAGGCTCCACCTCCGCCGAATCCCCACCCACCACCCCACGGCGCACGGGCGAAGAATTCGGTACGGCGATTCGATTAAGCGAAAGGGGATAGGATTTAACTTTGTTCATTAACAAAAATCGCAGCGGCGGCGGGTACGGAAGCGTTCGACCAAAGCGAAAGGTAGACAAGGAACTGCAGACGAGAGAAATCCCACGTTATCTGCTTTCGAAATTGGCTCGAAATTGACTGAATAAGCCGGCAACAGTGTCTCTTCGCGTCGTCGACGCGATCGAATTTCTTCGTCGACCGTATTGTGCCGAAAATATCAACGAACGACGAATTCGAACCCTTGACCTTCAGAGCAGCCGCCCAGCGCGTGCACAAGGTTAACCCACGCGTGGCACACACAGGTCTTTCGGAATCCAAACAAATTTAAGGCGTCATTGGATTATCGGTTCCGATTCCTTGGAGGTATACACAGGGATTTCGCTCACCAACAAAAAAGAGATTAAAGCAGGCCGATAACAGAAACCAGTCTGGGGATGTGGTCCTCAGGCAACCGACCAACAGTTTCTCCACAGAACTCTTACTGAAAGAGGAATACACCTATTGACGATAAAAGTCGATAGCTGAAGAGGAGGTCCAAACTAACCATATATCGTCTTGTTATATTCATTCCAGCTGTCACTGAAATATTTGTCATGCCGATGCCCTTGATAACGTCATGGAGCACGAAAATCAGCAGCAGCACATGGCATTACTGCTATTTCTTAATAAAGCAACAGGAATCGACTTATGAGTTATAAATAAATAAATATATAGAAATATATATATGTATATAAATTGACGAACGTGCCGTCGAAACATCAATACTACATATGTGAGTGCCCTTTCTTTGTGTTTCTAAGTTTCAAAAACCTATACCAGTGTTATGCATAAAGGTATATATATATATATATATATATTACAAACACATAAATAAGAGTGAGTCTGACGAAAGTCACATCTCATCTTTAACTTAATTGCACGGCGACGGCCACTTCCTAAATCCGAGGCGGGATTCGGAGCCGTGAACTTCAGCACAGGCCGGGGATACCATTTTTCAAGGACCAACTGCTTCAGATTGAGAAGAGGGCAGAGAGAAATATTGAAATATGCGTATCTCGGATTCAATATGGACCATTCCTTTACAATGTTAAGGCAGAAAGTGCTGGGAAATAAATAAGACCGCCCGACATTCAATTCTGACCGTCGTAGATCAAAATACATTCAACGTTTCCAAAGAGTCAACGCATCGGTATTACCATGCGAACAGGTGATATTGGTTTCATTTCGCAACATCGAATATCGATCGCCCTGCCTTATTGGAATAGTATATCTTACATACCAAATTAACATGGCATTCTTTCAGGACTCGACGGGGTAATGCGGTGTATTCATGGGTGCAACGTTATACATACATCGAAATATCGAAAAGTTTCACAAATCAGGAGTAGTAATGCTGAAAAAAAAATCAAGGGTACCTAGGTGGTAGAGTTTGGTTCAGAAAATAATTAACGGTAAACTGAGGCCAAAATAAACCTTGAATTCATGGATCATATTATTACGTATAATTCAAGATTAAACAGGAAGAATGCCAGCCCAACTAATGAACCATAAAGGCTGCAGAAGAGCGGGCAGAGTCAGCGGTAAGGAAACGAATTATTGCCATGATGTGTGTGTGTATATGTATTTTATATATATACATATATATATATATATATATATCAGAACACAACCCGCTTATTGACGACGAGTTTTTCGCTCACAGTCTCCTTGAAACAACAGTTGAACTTTTCGTCGTTTTTACCTGCAAATGAAGCCAAAACAATCGTAATTATTTCCCTCGGTGGCAAAATACAACGGAGCAAATAGCAAATACAACGGAGTACCTAAATGAAAGGAATACGAGAATCATGCCTGAGAAAGGTATGAATATTTTAGGACCAGTGCCTCAGCCAAAGACAAGCCTGTTCAGTTCCAAGAGGTTTAAGGATTAGCGCGAAATAGGTACACCCAATGGACTTCCTTTGAATAGTAAGGGGATTGAAAACTCAGCCAACGGTAGGAATTCATTTCACTATCGAACCGAATGTTGAAAACATGCTAGTGTTTCAATCTTCGCAAAACATTAACAACAACGCCGCTGCGTTGCTTTAAAAGTGAAAGTATATTAAAAATATTTCCACTTAACCTTGACTCGATCAAAAGTAACTTTTGCCAAAATAAAAACATTAAATTGTCGCTAAACTTAAAATTAATGTAAGGCCACTTCAATATAGACATATCCGTAGGATATTTTCTTCATATTTCTCCCGTTTACTTCAATACCATCAGAGGTGCTTACACGTTCAATTTAATGATTCCACTATTCCAAGCATAAATTTTGTTATCGTATTTTACGATGGGTTTTACGAAGCATAATATAGCTACGCTTTGGGGTTGACTTTGGGGATATTAATGCTTGACTTGAACTTGCGTGGAATATCACTGGAACTATGGAAATTAGGTCACTGTAAGAAGCATGAAATTGAAAATATCATTAATCGATGTCATTAAATGCAGGACGTGCTCTTGAAAACGTCAATGGTCGGCGTCACAACCCATTAAAATATCTCTATCCGTTATTAAGTGAGGCAATATATTGCCATTAATGAAATAAAAAGCCGTGCCGTATCGGAAATCTATACATTTTTGTGAATAGAAATGAAGAATCAATGCACACGTTGGAACGTTTAATTACGTGAATGAGAAGTAATGATCCAGATCGTACAAAACCCAGGAGATGTGGGAGGTCGGTATTTATTATTTCGGCGGAACATTATTCCAGGAAAAATATTTTCCGCAAATTAACTAAAAAACTACCTGTCCAGCAAAAAAAGGGTATAGATTATGAGGAAAGTTCAAAAGATTTATTTAAGAAATGGTAAAAGAGGACGGCATTGCACCAGAATAAATATCCAGGAGCAGCTACGTAGAAATCTTGATAAACAAAAACATAGGGCATAAAAAAAACCTCGTCTCTATAAAACACTTGGTGAAAACTGTAAAGTACCTATATAGAATGCATTATGGATCTAAAAATTAAGATATGACAGATTTATTCCGTGCTATTTAGTCTAGCTTACCGCAAGAATGAAGGGAATGAAGAACAAGGAAAACTTGACACAAAAAATGAACCAAATGTATAAAACAAGTTATGTGAAACGTGAAAACGAAGATATGTGATTACTTTAGATGGATATATAGTATATTGAAATGAAATGAAATAATTTGCTTCGTTATTCCACACACTTTATTTAAAAAAACACGACCCAGGTTTCGACGTTGAACGTCATCATCAGACCTGATGATTACGTTCAACGTCGAAACCTGGGTCGTGTTTTTTAAATAAAGTGTGTGGAATTACAGAGTAAATTACTTCATTTCATTTCGTTACGCCAGAGACAACAAACTTTAGAAGGAATCAAATGTAAGCCAACATAAAACATCCTATGGTCGATGATGATGAAGGTAAGAAACATTGATTTAATCAAAGCACTGATAATTACCTCAGACACGGATATTTATAACAACGCCAATCAGAAGCATATATAAATCCCTTAGGGGTACGGACTAGTCTGGTAGGTAGCGTGATCACCTCTTAACCCAAAGATCGCGGGTTCCAGTCTTGTCTAAAGTACCGCTGCTGTAAGCGCCTAAATATAAGAGAGGATTTCATGGTCCTTATTTCGACGTAAATAAAGTAAAAATAATTATTTTTACTAATGCTACAGCCTGTAACCTCTATAATGGCCGGGGAACACATTTTCGAGAGATATTTATTTTTAATTCAACGGCTATTACGAGAGCTCTATTAAAGACTGGAAAATTTACGAAAACAATAGTGACTTCGACATTAGGAATTCATTTAGACCACTTCCTTCACAACATAGTATCTTCGAGTCAATAGTTGAAGTCATCCTCTCAAGAATTCAATATAGCACAGAAGGATTCATTTAATCTGCGAACGGTTAACATTTCAATTTGTTTAAAGAATTTTCCAATCATAATTAATTATCACCTGGTCTCGGCCCCAGGCACTAACTGACTCTATTTATGGCGTCTATATATAAACGTTGGCACTAACAAAGGGCGCGATTGACACAATTGAGAGTGAGTGATAATCCAAATCCCTTTCCTTTGAAGCTCGATGAATTGGACGACATAACCGAACTCGATTTTGTGGCGGCGTCCGCCACAGCGTTTGAGGAACAACATCCACGGGTTAATTCCCTCACGGCAAAAAAATACAACATTTAATTCGACATCAAAACGCCCATTATCACGCGGGGCCTCGATGAGAGAATTCGAGGGTTACGCGTCGGGGATCATATCTGACATTATCGGCCGTCAAAGAGTGACGGAAGCTGATGAAACAAAGTGGGAGCGGGACGCAAATAAAACCGCACGTTCATTCCACTTGGCAAGAGCTCCCACGATTGGAAATTTCCTGAGGTGCACGCAATACACTCGGTCGGGGGTTGGTACTGTAGAGAAAAAAGTGATTTATGGATGATATATAAATATGCATTGACGTTGATTTTTTTCGAGCGACAACGAGGTGAGACGGCGTGACAGTAGAAACCACCTCCGATTATATGCTTGGGATTGCGGCGTCGCTCGGCGCTGTGACATTCGGGTCTTGGCGATCCACGTCGGAAAAAAAGGGCCAGGGTCTGTCATCGAAGGGGAGTGGCGACGCGAAGGGGAGAAAAAAACGAAAGGTTGGCTGGCGACTGACGTTTCAAGTACGTCCAGAGCGTCGGTTTATAAAATTCCAATTCTCCAAAGGAATAGAAATGCGGACGATAAGGACGAATCCGTGGCACGTGACGAAACGCCTTTAAGTGAAGAATCGAGCGCTCACGTGCGCACTTTCAAGGAAATACGTGTGCCGTGCGAAATTAACGCTGCTTATTGTACGTAACAACCACAATGTCGTCGGTCACGTACGATGAGATGAATCGAATAAAGTGATTTTCATTCTAATTGCAAGAATTCTGGATTTGGAGCAGATATCCTCAATTGAAATGCATTTTTAGCAATCGAATATCGAATGCCAGTATCTGGAATCTGTGAACGGAGGGTTTTTCGATTATTTAAGGTTGCTACCGTCCGTCCATTTTTGTCAATGGTTGATATTTGGTTTCACTTGCTGATGAATTTCTGTTTTTAAACATAATTTTCGACTGCTATTTGCTGTAATTATCGGGCGCTATTTTTATCGTAAAAGTCTACTTTTATCCTCATTGGATCTTCACGGGTAAAACTTTCACGGTCAAAAACCAAAGGGATTCAAAAGTCTTACATGTAAGTGCATGTAATTAAAATTGCAAACCAACAGCAACAGAGCATCATCGGTGATGAACTAGAATGGATAAACAATCGGAAATCGCGAAAAAACAGGCAATATCCGGCATTAACCGACAGCAGATCATGTCAGACTTAACTGGCGATGAGTGGACAATTGGAATATACAGAATACATGTTCTTTTAGGTCATGTGTAACTTTTTTTAAGTAAAAGATCTACTCAAATCTGTCTCGTAAATAAGGTTGATGGAACTGGCTGCATGACATCATTTACGAAAGCTTTAAGAGAGGTACCTACTGCTTCTACAATAATTCACAGTTGAATACTTTCCATGCCACTTTCAAAAAATATTTCGGACGGCAAGACAATCAATCACATGCATAATGTTTCGTATATGGTACAAATCTCCAGGATATGAATTAAATCTTCACTTTATTCATCGTGAATATTCATATTATCATATTATTCATATTATCGCCTCAGGCTGAAATAAAAACCATAACCTCAATTAAGACGACCCAAAATATCAATTTCAGGAAACACTTCCTAAATAATACAGTGATCTCCAGAAATTACCGATCCTTCTTGGCATTTCGTTTGTGGTGAAAGAAAAGTGGAAGGTATGATAGACGATAAAAGGTTATACGACCTGGAGAATTATTGCAGGATGCTTCTCGACAGTGATTCCATGAAAAAAAGAACACTTTGTTGAAGGATATATAGTTGCATAAGAAAGGAATGAGGACGGAAGATAAATGGAATTACAGGTCTAATACTTTTTCCACGGAATAGGACAAGAAGGTTTCCTGGATTCGAAAATAAATATCTCCGAGGGGAATTTACTACGAGGAGTAAAATGAGCACACATGAACAATTGCAGATAAATCAAGAACTTTGTTGTCAACCATTCCCATATCCTTATACATACAATGGAGGCATAAATAGGCTCGGCAATAATTGAATTGGCAAAGGTAGCTCAGGCAAGAAAACCCCGCTGCAAGTAATGCCCGCCATCCACCACCCCCATCACCTTCGGTGTACGATCGTATTCTCTTCGCCCCTTTGAACTTTGAACGCCTCACAGTCTCCCATTTCAGCTTTCACGCCGATTCCAGATTTTGCTAAGATTTCTATGCACATATTTTTAGCACATCCATGTGCAGCCGTCAGAGAGCACAAATTAATTTTACGAGTATAGTTTTAAGACAGCTTTCCTATATAAATCCTCTTTCCTTCTGCATCCCTTGTAGCTCCTGATTCCCTGCCGCTACCCCACTCAGGGGAGGTATGCGCCCTTTAGGTGACGTAAAAATAAATATGCCTACTCATTAGCACCAAATATCAATCGTCACTGAAGAATTTTACGGAATATTATTTCTTATATACTTCTGCTGTCATTATACTTATATTTTTATTTTATTTGATATTTTTTGTACCCTGTAGCCAACCATTAGGGTGTGTGGCAGGGGGTGAATACAAACCGGACTAATTTTGACCTAAATATGACCCTACCACGGTCGGATAATGTTATTCTGATCCCTTTTCGTTCGCAGAAAAAATGACATCTTATTTTTTCTTTTCTACACTTAATCTCTCTAATTTCCCACGCATGATCTCTCCTACCGTAGTACGATGGGGGTAATAACACATTTTCAAATTCCCTGCTAAAGAGATATCATTTCCATTAATGCAAGAGCTTCAATCTGTAATTTAACCTTCGTTCCTTTAAGTGATTCCCAGCCTAGCTGCTCTAATATTTTGGATAGGCTCCTTTACACTCCATGCAATCCAATTCGGCAATCAATCCAACTTCGTGAGGATCCCATATACTATAAGCATATTTTAAATGAGGCCTAACCAGCTTTACGTATATCTAAGATTTTTTTTGTTTCCATGCCAGAAAAATTTCGATATTTTATTTGATATTGATACCTGGCCGATAGTAGATGTTTTATTGATAGGAATCATCTGTGTTGGATACGAAATTCATCAAACTATATTTGAAACACTGCAGAAAAAGGATCAGTATTCAACGTCACTTATTCCTTTTTTAATCCCCGATTTATTCATACTTATGGGATTTATCAAAGCCGGCGGGGATCGAAAAAAATGTTTCCTCTCTGTGTGTTTTCAGCCTACATCAATTTGATGAGTTTTGATGTTCACGGCAGCCCGCAGGATTTGAAGGATATCGACAAATAGGCTATCATCAGCCAAACTCTCTTGGAATTGAGAGTCAATTATGCATGCCGAGGTTTGGGCTTTCCTCGAATGGTCTACTGGGTCACCAATGGGATTACTTTCCCAAACGCAAACCGCAGACGACGCATTAATCAGGTTGACGGGGATATCTGGGGGGAGCGAGGAAACATCAATTCTCACTAGTATCATTGAATTGAATGAAAATCGCTGGAAGATGCGAAATTATATCCAATTAGCCTGAACTTTCTCCAAGTTCCTTCCTTCCTTCCTTGAACCGCCAATTAAAAAGAGTATCAAAATGAAAACACACACACCCATTTTAAAAATTCATGAAATAACAATGAGTCCTCCAGATGTTCCTCTAATTAGAGCATTTGGTACACCCTTGAATTGAATATTGTAAAAATATATATAGAAATTCATTCACATCCAAATTCATATCTTTCCATCAATTTTAGACAGAACATGACATTTTTACAGTCTTTCAGACAAAGAGTGAAAAAAGAAAAGTTCCTACCAAGGGCGATAAAGCCTTCTTCGGCAATGCCAATTTTCCTGCGGCAGGCTCGGTGGGTGTTCGGGTTAGTACCCCGTAATACCCCATGGCGCTTTTAAGGGTTCACTCAAAATATGGAACTTTATGAATTGAGGAAATTTTTCCGTAAGAAAAGGCCAACTTTGAACTAAACTGCCCAGCAGTAGAAATAGTGCCCAAGAAACATAGAAAAATATAAACAGAGATATTTTAAATTACTTCATGGCCAATTTTCCGAATAAATACAATCGGGGAACACAACCACTGGATTTATCTGATACAGAATATTAATCAGTAAAATATTTTGGTTTTGGAAAACATCCGATTTCGCATTACACTGCACGAAATAAGCTTCAAGACTAATTTACATCTTGGTACAATTACAGCGATTCGTCCACAGAAGACATAATTATATATACGTGTATATATTGCCACTAAGACCTCAGTAGCAAGAAGCACTAAGAGAATACATGCATAAACCCGTCGAAGTATGAAATAGAAAAAATACTATTTAAAAACTTAACTTCTAAAATTTTAAGAAATAAAACCATATTCCTTGGAAACATTACGGGAAAGAAATAACTTAGTTATAAATAATGTGAGTATAAACTTCAGGAAACCACAGCCAGAGGAAAGCTCAGAACATGCTTGAGGACTTAACACATCATTAGACACCCCACAAAACAACTATGCCATCAGCATACACATTAATAACTTATGTCTCTTCTAAGAAATTATTCACATAGGGAAGAAATAATTATCTCAAATCATTGTCTACCATTCGAGTGTTTACAATTGGGGAAAGGAAAATGGGCACTTTTCACCTACTTTAAATGCAATTATACACATACCATTAAGCATTTAATCATAATTAAATGTTCCCCGTGTTTCAACGAAATGAACAGTCAAACTCAAATAATTAATATAATTGGAAAAATCTTGACTTTCGATGATTGCTTGGCGTGTAAATAAATACGCTTACCCATACACCTCTGAACACCACGCGGTGTCGCGGAGCACGTAGAACTTCTTACCATTCTCAAAAATGCATTTCCATGAACAAAAAAGTGAAGTTTTTCTAAATGAATCAAAAAGGAATCCCAATGCAAATGGCTGGAGCTTCACACATTTTGGTCATACATCGCTCAAAATAATTTTTCATCTGTATCACACGATGTCAGAAATGGCGATGGCGAAAAATAATTAAACACATTCCAAAATATCTTCCATACGGGACTTATCCCTCAAGATTGCGATGTGATGTTCGGAGACATTAGAGTACATTCTGGGAGCTATTATACGCGACCAAACCCCAAAAACCACGAGAATAGAAGCGCATGAAAAAAGCCCTCGGAACGGGCTGAAGGAGATAACCGCGAAAACACTCATTTAAAACCACGCCATTTACAGAAGCATTCTGAAAAAGGACCTCGTTTTGGAGGGTCTCGTCAACTTACGGATGGGCTCTTCCTCATCACCGAATCCCTCGCCTGATAAGGGCTGACGGCTGTGAAAGGCAGGGTGATCATGGCGGGCGAAATATTGTTCTTCGTTTACGGATTTCTGGAAACCACTCTCCTTCGATCACGCCCAGAGTCTTCGATAGAGAGTTTTCTGCGAATCCTCTCTCTTAAACTCCCACCCACTTGTCTCCGTCAGCTCTCTTTGTGTCTCTCCTTCAAACACGGGTCTTTTCCTCCCTTAAACTCCTTCGCCTCCCTTTTCAATGTTTCACCACCTCAGCTCAACGTCTTCGGTATATCACCGCCCGGAGACACATTCTTCCTTTTAATGTGGGTATATATATATTTTTTTTTAATAATCTCCCGAATTCCCTGAAGGCAAATTGAATTTATCCACTTGAATCTTTCAGAGAGGAAGAAAATGACGATGGGAGACTTCAATTCCTCACACGGTAAAAGATTTCTTCCTCCCTCTTCCTTTGACGGGTCGGAGGAGGGTCGTCTCCCGAGAGGCGCGGTAGATGGAGGGAGGGAAAAAAGTTTATTGCATAACACGACGTGACTAGAGCTCAGAACAGATGCTCCGCGGGAGAGAAGATGTTCGACCTTGCGCGAGATGTCTGTCTTTTTCGTCCTCGAAAACTCCGCAACTCCAGCGACCTGCGAGCCACGCGAAAGGAAAAATGAGGCGAAGGCCCGGAAGAAAAAAAGGGAGGGGGATTCACACAAGGGTCCGTGCACCAATTTTTTTCTCTCATTCACAACAGGGGAGAGATGTTGGGCGGAAAGAGGAGCACATTCCGGTCCAGGTCGGGCGTGAACTCCCTCGGGCTGTGGGTCAGGAGGATGGTTCTCCACCCCAGGGGGGTTAACCGGCCAGTTTTTGTTAACGGACGGGGCGAGAGAGAGAGAGCGAGGGAGGAGTTAGCGGCGGAGTAGGGTGAGAGGTTCCTCCACGAATCGGCTCGATGTTACACGTGCAGAATACACGGGGACCCAATTCTTGCGGAGGTGGTAGGAGGCTTCATGCAACAGCGGGTCGTCTGAGCAGTGCTGACGCACTCCTAGGCGTTTTATAGCAAATATGAACACCACCGGAGGATGCAAGCGGAATGGCACCGAAGATCCAGCCGCGAATCCAGGGGTTGGTGTTTGTGTGAGCGAAGGGCATTCACGAACCTGTCCCAACAAGAGGGACTGGGTAGGCAAAGGAAGCAGTTAACTAGAAGGGGTGAAAACTCAACCATGCGCCCAAAACTTTCTTTTCGTTACCTCGTGCAGACAGTGAGACGACGGCAGCAGCCGTTATAATCAGTCGATCTTCGGGCCGAAGGACCTTGCGAGGATTTTTTTTAATGGGGCAGAGAAAGACGGTGGTTGATCTTGGGTGAGCGGGTGGTTAAGGTCGAAAGGAATTCTCTCGGGCAGGTCAGCACCGCTCCTTGGCGTGCACCATGGCGCACCCTAACACCTCCAGACAATCCTCTTCCACAGTACTCTTGAGTCCCTTCCGGCAAAGCCGAGATAGAAGGGAGAAGAGAGAAAGAAAACACAGAAAAGTGAGTCCCTTTTTTTTCTTATACTTTTCCGAGGGCTGAAACCCTCTCCGACAATCACCTTGGCTCACTCGAGATATAATGGAGAGCACATTAGCGTTACGGCGCTCACACGGCGTTTGGGAGTGGGAGCACAAAACACGCAGAGGGGGCGGGGATGGGGACACACCGGAAAACACTCTCTATCGCCGAAACCAAGGAGGCCAAGTCGACTCACACTCAGTCCTCTCTCTACTCTGGGTTCTCTGGGAACGCGCGGGGAACCACTCGCAACGGGAGACACCTCAGCTCGACGTTCCGTCTCTCTCCAGAAACTCCTCTCTAATGGGAAGGCCCCGGATAGCTCAAGGTTGCCAAGAACTGCGCGTCCGGGCCCCCTGGCGGAGGGACTTGTTTGGGAATGGGGAACTGGACACACAGCACCACTTCAGCACGGAAGGGGAAATCTCGCGGCAGGACGGAAAATTTTAATTGAACAATGTATCCCGATCGACGGAAGGAAGCGTAGCCAAGGGACAACACGGGCTGGCGCTGGACCAGACAAGACTCGTGGAATGTTGCGATCCGACTGGCGAAATTGAGATTGGAGAACCTCTCCAACAGATTCTACTCTCCTGCGAAGGTCACACTAAGAACTCCTCGGGACGCGCCCTTATTCCTTTTAATTAATCCACTGGAAAACGTTGAGGTGTTCCTTCAGAGGTTTGCCTACCTCGTCTTCGCGTGAAGGGCACGAGCGTGCGCGGGTTCCTTACGACCGCACGCCTTGACGTATGGGCGCGAAATGGGGTTAAGAGCGGCTGAGGCACATTTGGTCCCGCGAGGAGATACACGAGGGTGAGGGCAGGCGGGGGGGGGGAGGTAAGGGGGGAGTAAAGGAGGGAGAAGGGGAGAGGAGGCGGGAGGGAAAGTGATGAGGAGGGGTGCAAAAATAAGAAGTAGAAGAGGAGGAAGATGGAGGGATAGGAAGGGAGGGAGAGAGAGAGGAATGGAGGGCGGGGACGGGATGTGGGCGAGAGCCAGGAAACCAGGGAGTGGAGTTGGATGAGGGAGGTACTCTCGATGCTCTATTTTCTTGGTGGAGTATCGAGAGGGAGTCCTTGAATCGATTCTACGGGACGCACTCACAACAATGCACATCGGTTAATTAGTAATGGCAATAGGTGAAGCAGTTATTGCCTAACTTAACACTGCTGATCGCGAATGCATTTTCAGTGATGACCCGGTTAACAGGATCACGGGATGGCACGATGGCCGCGAGTTCGAATCCAGACCCAGGGATGGATACTGTGCGGTCACGTCCTGCGGTTGCGTTAACTTGGCTCGTGATTTAGAAGCGACGCTTCCTCACAAGTCGGAGATTCTTGGGATATTGCTACTGACGACATGTCAATGAAAGGCATGGAAATAATAAATATCGGAGAACTTGGTTAAATGCTCACTATTTAAGCAGATCTCCTCGTCGCTCAAAAAAATAAATTTCCTCGGATGACTTTGTCAAAAATTTGAGCTAAATTTCAGCAGAGAAATCCGTTTTGTGGAGCATATAACTGTCTACAGCACAAACAAGAGTTTAATAATACGGACTGAATCGTGAGAACGCTGCGCTAGTATTTCCTGTCCAACTCACATCGGAAAATAATGATAGTTATTAACTCAGTTAATTCCGGGCACTAATATCAGAGGCGAACTAAAATACAAGGATAATTTCCTTCCACAGGAAAACTTCGAATACTGTAATTCTTATGATAATCAACGGATAAAGAAAAAAAAACCCATCGTACTAACCATTACTTTCTCGTAAAATGTAAATATTTCCGAAAAAATACTATTATTATTACGTTAATGTAATATTTTTATACCCAAAAAGTTGATTGCATGATGATGATTTTTGTAATAAATTATAAGTAATTACAGGCAGACCAAAGGTAATGAATTAACTGTCAGCAGATAGAATACCGAAACAAATGAACGAAGCACTGCAATCCAAAGCAGGATAAGATTCTAAAAATGTTGTGTTACTTGCCAGCTGTATGAAAGTAATGACGCAACGTGGTCACATCGAAAGTCGATCCTTGCCAGGGTTGATCGTTGATACGCTATCGTGTAAATCGAAGGCAAAAGACAGACGATATATCACCTAGGAATATCGTTATGGAGCAGCACACTAACAAATCATTGCACGACCTGATAAAATAACGAATGGTAAATCCACTTTTTTCCACATCGTACCTGCTCATTAATAGTGTATTCCTAACATAATTGCTCCAGCCAATACCGGAATGGTAGCACGGCCCTTCATGTTTACAAATTTATTGCCGACTAAACATCTTCGTAGACTTTCAGTGCTCCGTCGTATTCAGTACACGATTTAGTTTGCTGTTACGCGGGCTTCCATGAAGAGGAAACTCCCATGAATTCAAAGAGCTAATGCGAATATCCATCCTCCTCCATCCTCCACAATCCTCCATCAGTTAGCCGTTAACAGACACTGTTAAGAGCCATTGTCAATGCGATTCATGCTTTCGTCCATTGAAACATCGGCGACGGAGAAATGGTAACTGTCACGATACGAATATCGATTCATGGCTACTAATGCTACGAGTTGGAGAGCTCCAACCGATACTCCACGGAAAGGATGGAGGATAGGAGAGTCAACTAAGATGTGAGGATGGACTTGAGTGAGCAAAAGAGAAGACAAGAGAGTGAAAGAGAGAGAAGGTTGGTGAATATTGAAAGGGTTGAAGAGTGGGATGAAGGGGAGCCAGACGCAGTTCGAGTACGCGGAGGTTGGGGGAGAATGAGAGATGAGAGAGAGACGGTAAGGGGGAGGGAAGAGGGTGAGAGAGGAAGGGGGCGGTCGACCTGTGTTTTTCTTAGTGTCGTCAACGGGCAGCAATCAAGATTGCGACGGAGGCGAATCGACGCAGTTCCTCCCCCGCGTTAGGAGATAGGGAAGACCGAAAGAAATGAGTCGATCGAAGGTCCTAATTGAATTGCGTCCTCGCCGGAGTTAAGTTAAAAAGGGGAGGGGGGACGGAGTCACCCAACGCATCATGCTATGCTATTGTGCCTCGGAGCGCAATCTAAGACCGGGATATTAATGTTAGGGAAGCCTTATTGATGCAAGAGACGGCGTGATAGCCTAGTGGACAGAGCTTTCGGGCTACCGACGCGAGGTTCTCAAGTCCAAAATCCGGACGACACGACTGGAAAACCCACCCAAAATCCAGGGGGGTAAAATTTACTAATAATGAAACTATTTCAATTAAAACTGGAAAGTGGCAGAGAGAATGGAGCTGAATTCCTACAATCCCGAATATGTGAAGTTCACAGACCGTACGTATGCGGGTTTATTTTGAAGTGATAACTACCCTCGCTTTTCCACAGGAACATTCAACTTGATTACTGCGGCTGGACGGCACATAATACACTAAAATAGACACACGATAAATGAAAACAGAAATTCGCACAACTAGTTTCGACACTAAAAACCTGATCTTCAGATCCAATGAGAAGGCAAAGTTCTGAACGTCAAAACGGGTTGTGTGTCCTCAATGAAAAGAATGGTGGTAAAATACAATACCTCGTATTTTAATTTGGTATTATTACGTGGTAGTCTACCGTTTAAAGGTGTTTTTTTCAATTGGTATTAATTTTCGTCCATTGGAGCCTGCCACAACATCTAACAAAATAGGCATCTGTGAGGGTCTAAAAGGATGTATCCAGGATTGATACATGGCAAGGTTGAATTGGAGCATTTAGAGATGGGTGTTGCAATCACTCTGGAGATTGGATTCATCGAAATGAATTTACCAATGCCTAAATACGAATGTTCGTCTTCGTAGGGAGCAAACAACTGAAATCGTCCGAATAAATAAATACGCGCGTTGCTGGGCACAAAAATAGTACGGAGAATCCTGCAACGTCGATGAGGTAGGCAAGTACTTGCAGGAGGTGAATTGCAATCGGCGTTGGCAAATTGGATCGTGGGTTCTTTTTCGGCGGCGGGGTGGAGTGAATGCGAGAAACGAAGAGGAAGAACAATTATGGCTAAAGATCAACTTTTCGTGACTGCAAAATTTAAAACCGCGACCGACGAAACCCGATTGAGGAGTGTAACGAAAAATTGAAACTAAAATGCCTGGCAGTGTGTACGGAAAAAATGAAGCAATGTCATTTGGGCTACATCTCTTCCACGGGCACAGGAAGGAAGCGGGTAACTCTTTCGAGCGCACGGGAATCGGCGCAACGCGTGAAAGAATACGGCATTAAGAGGAACGTGTTATTGATGCAGGCCCGTGCGGGAACGGCTTTTTAATATGCAGAAATGGAGCGCTTCATTACAAAATATTCGTCAATTTGATTAAAACAGAAAGGTAGACAGGTGCCTATGGGATTAGAATCTGTGTTCCATTACCGCTCGCGTAGACAAAACAGGAAATTTCTGCCTCCCTGCAAACCGTTGCGCTGCACGCGAGAGAGAGGAAGAAAGAGGATTTCACTTAAAACGAGGGCCGAGCAAACGGTGGACTCCTCTTTCGTTCTGAGACCACGTTTGCCGAAACCGACCGTCGAACAAAACACAAGGGACGCGGAAGAAGCCTGCGCATTTAAAAACGGAAAGCTCTTACCGAGGGAATCGAAACTCGGCGTTCCGCATAGCACTAAGTAAACCATAAATTCAGAATACAAAAAAGATGACGTGGGGAATAAATAAGGCGCAAAAAATACCCGAGAGACATAAAAGAAAACGATGGTCTCGGTGTGAAAACAGTGCGCGCGCGCCCTCTTGTCTTCCAGCTGAACCGGCTTGATCCGGATGAAAACGGGATTTCTCCGCACGGATTCTTGTGAAAGGCTTCTTTCTCGAACTTACGTGTGTGTGTATGAAACTCGGTTCGTGAAGGCTAATCCACCGGGCTGGAATGAGAAGTAAAACGTTTAAAAAGTTTCGGCATTGAACTCTGCGGAATCTTGTCGACCTCGCACGACTGGACGTGGGGGGGGGGAGATGTGATCGAGCGAATTCTCACGGGGGAGAGGGGAAGAAAGGGCGGAGGGGAGAGGAGAGGGATAAGACGAGCGCGACGCCCGCTGCTTTGTTTTTGTTTGTACAGGAGTACACGGACTGGATCGCGAGGGAGTGGATGTGGGCGCGCCCTCGGGCAAGGGCGTGCCTGCCCTGTGGGCACCTAAACTCAAGAGCGCCACCGGTCACCGCCGCTTCCAAAAGATTAACGAGAATTAGTCGCCGATCTGAAGAGTTATGAAAAAAGAAATTTCAAGGCTCGAAACGCGTGGGTTTCCGGTTGAATAAAATAAACCACGTCCTGGCCCTGGGGAGACCGGAAGCGAGAAACTTAATCAGCCGAAATTTAGTTCACTAAAATATGGTATTAAGATCGACCCCGTATCGGTCAGAAAAAAAACACGCCGAGCGCTAAAATCCAGCACCGGGCATGAATTTCATACAATGACTGGGACGGGCTCCCGTCACGGAGCGACATACCAGACTCTATGCTCTGTCCAAAACTAGTTACATCTACGCGTAGGAGTTACGATTACGGGAGGCGAAAGACAGTTGAGGTCATTTGCGCCACAATTGGGCAAGTTGATATAATTAAGATATTCAAGGGATGGGGGGGGTGGGGGTGGAGAGAAACTCGGTGTCGAATTCAGCCTTCTGTTGACGACAGGCGGCAAAGGGGTTCTATCTGACGGGCATAGTACTCCACTACCAATGCTCTTCCCTAGGTTCTGGGAGCAGGGTATCTCTAGATAATTCTACCAAGGCCAGGATTCGAACCCGGGCGCCTTTGGATGGGAAGCCATTGCACTCGAGGCACTGCACCAAACCGATCCCCCTAGAATTACAGCAATAAAAAATTAATCGCTCGGATTTTCCTCATTTAATTGAAGCCGGATTGTAAATAACTAAAGAACGATGATTCGAATTCCAAGAGAGTACCCGGAAATAAGCGGGCAGAATTTATTTAGGGAAGACAGAGAAAGAGAGAGAGAAATCAGTAAACATCCAGTTAACAATGCTATAAAAAATGGATGGAGGTGGGGATAGAAATAAAAAAGAGACAAGCCTGATAGCATTCAAAATATGGCGAATGCTTGCGCTCTAATTGATCAGGAGAAATTTAATTGGATTAACCCCATAGGCATTCAAACCCTTGATCCATGTGTTGTCTCTCTCTCTCTCCAAACAATAGCAGAAAGCCCTCCGTGGGAACGAATGGGAAATGAGACATGTGGTGGGAATGTAAAATCGCCTCAGTGCCCCGAATTAAAATACATGCCTATTAACATACAAGAGACTGATTTACTTATTTAGCGAAGAGAAATGCATATTCCCACCGCGTGTTTCGGCATAAACAGATATTAAAACTACACAACATTGCACGTTGCTCACTGAAAGATTCAAGCATGTGTTTTTATGGAATTTTATGAATTCAAGCGAATCTTACCTATTAAAACATAACTAAAACCTGGAATTAGGTCTCTTCTGCGATGATATTTTAAATGGCTTATTAGCTCCTTCGCACTACGGTAGTAGAGATGGTGACAATAAGATTAGGTAGCAACTGTAGGTCCGGCAGATTCAACATGTCATTTTTCCTGTGAACGATAAGGGATAAGAGTAATTGCATACAATGTGTAATTTGTAACTATTCTGATCTACAATAAGCCTACTGTGAGGTTAATAGTTTAGCTAAAAGTCATTTTATTGTTCCTCTAGTAGTAGATGGTCTCGCATCCGCAGAGATATACGTTACCCTTAGGTACCGTAGTACAAGCAGGCGTTGCAAAAATTATTTCCATTATTTGAGTTTTTTAACATATTTATTGGTAAATAATATGTAGTAAGCAATGCTTAAATTCAACACTGCAAGCCTGGTATGGAATAACTCAATCACCCTTTCACAAAACTTAGCGGTGACTTGCAGAGTGCCATGTAGATGTAAATTATCAGCGACAAAATATAAAAGGGTCTGAGGAATAGGATACGGATCAGAAACCTTCGCTCCAGCTGTTTCTTTGGCGAAACTCTAGAATTCCAAAATAGTTCGGGCCTCCTTCTTCGTCTTTCGATTTGCTAATTTTCAGACTACATCTAAATTTCCTAACGTATCTCAAGTTACATACATTAGTCGGTTTGTTTGGGATTAAGAAGGAAGTCACAGGTGCTGAGGCAGGTGAGCTCATTATTATCTGTCAAAGTGATGGCTCCAGCTACTATCCAAATGCTGACATCGTCGCAACGAGAAAAAATTGATATGAATACTCCCGACTCAATTTCCACCCAACATTCAACAAACTTGAAGGAGCTTTTTTAATTTAAATACATCCGAACAAACTACACGGATGTGTTAAACATCCTTTGCAAACATCATTACTAGGGCATGGTTGAGTTAGATAGTGCTGATAAAAACGATGTCACCTTACAGCTCGATAAAACAACACGGAAACTTTATTTCAAATGGACAATTTTTCCTAGATTCAGCATAAAACAATCTTAGATTGGCTCCATATAAACTATGAATATTCCAAAGAAACTGCGGGAGATGCCGCAACAGTAACTTTTAACGGAGTCATCCGCTAATGTGCATTTCAATGCAACAATTTCAGAGTGTAAAAATCATTCGCCTTGACTGGGATTCGAACCCAGATCCCTCAATTTCCGGTCGAGTGCTTTAGCCACTTAAGCTACCGAGGCGTCCTACGCCTCGGTAGCTTAAGTGGACGCCTCGGTAGCTTAAGTGGCTAAAGCACTCGACCGGAAATTGAGGGATCTGGGTTCGAATCCCAGTCAAGGCGAATGATTTTTACACTCTGAAATTGTTGCATTGAACTATGAATATGTTAAGAAAAATCAGAGTAAAACGCATTTTGTTTGAAATCAATATATTTTTTTGGTATTTATGTATTTATTCGATCGCAAACAATTATGAACGAGAACGTTTTAAATTTTGCTATATATTTCTGTGACTATAAGCATTTTATTAAATGGTATTCCATTTTAACCTTGATTTTTGGGTACGTTCTGACTAAGGTCTTAGAATACCAGGAGTATTGTCCCTTACGTATTCAAAATCGGTAGACCTCTGGCAATGGAGTGAGTCCGATCGATTCGATTTCAGAATCTATCAAAGATCACATTCGATCTTCCCAGCGTTGTGTCCTCTCCTCCATTACGATTTGGACATTGGAAAAATATAAGAGACTTCTCACGAGGAGGGATGGCATATAATTTATCAGGCAGAATTGAATCGGCATTTGGAGGCTCAGAGGTTCGAGGTCTGCCCTCGTGTTTTGGCTTTTGAGAGCTGGGCCCTCCTGTCACAACCTTGGAAGAACCTTAGCATACCCCGGCGGAAGAAAGCAAAATTATCCTTTCTCACATTGGGAAGTTAAAGTTACATCCAAAAGATTTATGTAAGTGTTACCCTTCACCTTTGGGGGGGGGGGTAGAAGGTGTGAGTTGAAGGGTCCGACGAAAGGCCATTCATTCCGTGAACCACGTACTAAACATATCAACTTCACTACTTGGCCGTCGAACCCTTTTGCCTTGATCGCCGTACATTCGCTATTGCACTTTCAAGGAAGGGACGCCTCTCCCAACCCCCATCCTCAAGAGTCCGGCGGAAGACACCGCCATTTTCCACCCTAATTAACCTCATACATTCCGCATCTCTCCAGAAGCGACCGATAGCGTTCGCGTACCGTGAGTGGTTGGCTCGGAGATGGGTCGGAGGGGGGGGGAAGAAAGATGGAGGGGGTTGGCAGGATGAAAGTGAAGGCGGACGGGAGAGGAGAGAAAAAGGAATGACAGGGAGAGGGGAACGAATACGGGCGTTTGGAGCCAAGGAGCTTTATCTCTCGGCAGCGGGAAAAGAGATTCGGCGGGATATTTATAGGTGTGCGGGAGATGGGGTGGGTCGGGGTTGAAAGTAAAGGGGAGAGAGGTGGATTCGATAGGGATGGAGAGCGGAAGGGTTTCCCTTAGCCCCTCACCGCTCCCTTGGGGCCCCACAGGTGGGGGGTGGGGGGGCAGTGAACTTAGAAATGGATCGGGGTGGGAAGAAAAGGGGGAGCGGGGGGCGGGGCGGGTGTGGGCGACGGCTTGGTGGCCGCGCCTGTGCATTGGGGATCGTTGTTTAGGACAGGGACTGTTTAAAGCCAAAATTAGTCCCAGGGGTCATTTAGAGACGCTTTGAATCCGGGACAGGCCGTGCCTTATCGATCGAAGCCGCGGCACCTCGAAATAATAGAAGACGAAGAAAAGTTTCGGCTTCCCCACTTCCGCTCTTAGGAATCTACGGAAAAGAAGGACATTTTACAATTAGAGCAAGCATCCGAATTTTCCTTTTCTTCCATAATCTACCCATAGACTGCAACGGAGGAGCGAGGGATTAAATCTCGCAACCTTGACGACGTTAGATTACCTACCCGCAGGAATACTTCTTTTAAAATCGTAGCTTATCATGGATTATTAAGATTTATTCCATCGCGCAGGTTAAGCCCTTATGTGGCGGACGAACTCTTCAATATTCATGAGATAACTGACGGGAGAAGCAACGTTCTACGAACCTAAATAGTCTCTCTGGGAATCTACCTCTGATGTTCCCCATGAAGGAACTTAAGGTGTACGTATTTACCACTTACTTTTGACGCAAGTTACCAGACACGGTTAAGTTTTTCCTGCGACGCAAAAAATTCAATGACTTCAGCTTATTCACAATCTCATACACAAACCAACTGCAAAAAAATATTTTAAATTTAATACATTTTAAATAAAACAGTTTCTGGCGTCACTTGGTGGAAATTCTTCATATTGAACTTAAAATTAAACCACTTGATGATGTTATACCATAACGAAACCTTGGTCGCAAATAAAAGTTTTTATGTGGAAAAGCTAAGTGGTTTAATTTTAAGTTCAATTAATACATTTTATTCAGAAATTGTATTTTAAAACGCTAACTGCAATTCCGTTAGGTGTTCAGATAACCAAATTTTATGATATTTAATGAGATAATGGTTATTGCCAGTTTACAGCACCGTCTTAAAACTGAAAGAGAACAGGCAAAGAAGAAGGCAATACATATAAATCCTCCCGATAGATCAATCTTGTATTCGTAAGAAAAGGGTGGAAGAGGAATCTGCGCTAGATTGCTAGAATCATTCTACATTTTTACGCAATAGTACTTCAGCCGATAAAAGAAAAGTAACCGTGTCCAGTGCAAATTAATACACGCTCCCTAAAATATGTTCCATTCACTCTCCCGTTTCCCCAGATGCTCGCGATTAATAACGCGAAACGCTCCACCACTTAGGTTCCACCCGACGAGATTAGAGGCACGCCATCAATTTCCGTCATAAACGCCTCATCGTTCTCCGGGAAAAGGATGAGGGATTGGGAGGAGGGAACGAACGGCTTAAGGAAGAGACGGAGCCAAAATGCACAACGCCCTAAGACAATATGCCAGGTCCCGCATAGCAACACATATCCCGAGATTTGACCGGTTACCTTTTTTGAGCGTTCCCACGAGCCCGGAGATCGAAAAATTAAATGGACGCCAAACGAAAAGCTTGAGTTTTGTTCGCCATTGCCAACGACGCACACAAATACTTCTTTGAGGGTTAAAATGAATGCATATCAGTCGAACCACCGAACAGGCACTCGGGAAACATGGCTACAACCTCATCACTTGGGAACCGTTTCTCAAATCTGTAAGTCGATTTACAAGTCCTATATAACAAGATTTTTATGTGATAAAAAACTTTCTAATTCGCGCGCAGCGTAGTGTGAGCAAGTGACGATTTCTGTACCATTTATGATTGTCAACAGGCTCCGAAGACGTAAATTACAAGTACTTGGAATCTGACGCTACCTCTCAGAAATAACCCCCTAGGTCAATTTCATTACATTGAACTTTCAGTATTTCGCCTCATTATAAAGTTATCCAAAACTAACGACAAAATTCTCTCCCCGCTCCTATCTCTAGTCTAACATCACTGCATGAAAAATGTTTCGCTCGCCTTCGAATAAACTAGCACTTGGAATTCTTTTCCTTCTCCATCAACAGTATCATTCCTACGTCAGTGACAAGAGCCCAACCCACAGAGAATAGAGAAGCGTGCCCGACTTGAGAGTAACATCGCGGCCAAATGATTTTATGACGACATAGATTCAGAACACTTCTTCTTGCCCACCATTCCTCTGGGAATAGAAATCCTGATGACGCGATCGTTTGACTCGTGGAAATCGAGTCACCACGCTTTCGCTCGCCAAGGGTGCACGAAAAGGGGAGGGGACTCAATGGACGGGGTGGGAGGGGGACAAGGAAGGAGAGGAGTATTTATGTAGTGGAAAGGTACCAGGGGGAGGCGCATTAGGAGAACTCCTTTGAGAGAGGGCCAGTCGAGGCAACGCGGAAGTCCCCAGATGAGACTCGAGATGACGGCTGGGAATTCTGACTGAAAGAACCGTGAATAAAACCAGGCTTGTGGAGTTGGAAAAAAACTTCTACTTGGGACTCGAGCAATTTTCTAAGCACCAGAACGACTCCAAAAATTATTATTCCCATTCTGGATGTAATAGAGGTCATTGACATACCCGCTTAAGGGTTAAATACCAACGTTTTAGTGGTATCGCAAACCCAATTACCATATGGCATTAAATAACGTTAAGAGGAAATAAAACTACTTTAATCAAGCCTTATTTAAGCCACTATCACCAATTGCCATTAGCTTTGCAGAAAGCCAAATAAAAATGAACATTTTAATAATAAATGTGAAAACGAGAGCAGGGTGTTACGTACACCATTCCAAAATAAATTCCTCGCGGCTAGAGTTTTTATCGGAATGATATTATTTATCTCATAGAGCCCGGTGATATTTAAAAGCGTTACACCTACACACGTCTCAGCAAGCCACCGAACGACCGTGTAGCGAAGGCGGGGCAGTAATTCCCTTGGTGTCACAAGTAAACTCGGGTGTTCCGTACTTTTCAAAATGCCACAATTACTATCTTATGCACCGGTAATGGAGCAGCATACTTCTTGCGCTGAAAGTGCTTACCTGCATAATGCAAGAAACTGCATGGTTAATCAGGGTTAATTTGTATTTTATGGCAGTTAATTAACTATCACGGCAATACTAACATCGAGGAGAAGAGGCATGAATGACTTTATTATGAAATAAAGGAACTACATTTGATGGAAATAATGAATACTTGGTGCCTACGCTCCAAATAAGTAACGATTCAGCGATTAATGGTCCATTTGCAGATATTATAACTGGAGCGGCGAGAGCAAAACAAAATGCCTTTCATGGCGTGCCTACATACGGCAATATCGGAGAATGAAGAACATTTTGTCCAGAACATAACAATTAATTAATAGTACTGACAGCAAAATAATGGTTATTTAATTAAAGTTAAAGTTACAGTGCACCGATTTTGCCAAGAGATTTTAAAAATTCCACCCAGAAACGCGAAATGGGGTTGCGTTACAAGGGAGCAAATCTAGCAATAAGAACAGGGAAACCTGCCGCGCTCGTGGCGACTGAAGGAGCCAAAGAAAATGATTTATTTTTGAGTTCAAGGAAAAATACTGGTGCCAATATTTTAAAATTTACACAGACTACAAATTACTAAGAAAAACTATTTCATGTTCCAAATTGAAAAAATGTGCAAATATGAATTTCTATTCAACTGATCCTCTACGGCGCAGATTGAAGTTAGGCATCATGAACACATTAAATGGCTAATGACAACGTTCTTCACGGAGATGGGGAGGATAGAAACTCATTGGCGATGATGATAAGAAACATGGGGAAAGTAACAAGATACGATTCAATAAAAGGTAATACATGACTAAAAACCAAAAGAGAAATAAAATAATTAAAATGCATCAATTCGAAAAAACGACGAAATTAACAAAAATAACAAAAACAGAAGATAATTGAAACATCCATAGCGAAAACTGCAGGAATGTTAACCCTTAATTCAATTAGACGCCACCAGATATTACATTAATTTGAAATCAAACCGGATTCAATGTAATAATTGCACTTGTCTAAAAAAATGACAGCTTGGCTTCTAAAAACCACACTGGTAAGTTTTAATTCATTTATAAAAAATATGGCAATTAGTAATTTACGGTATATTTGTTCCTATCGCAGAATATGTTAATTGCAATCCCCTAAAGTTATACTTTACCATGGGTCATTCCAGGGCTTTGGGCCACGAATTCCACTCAAACAACACAGACGGCGAGGGTGTTGCTAGAGGTCAGAAGGGGGGGAGAAGGGGAGGAGGAATAATTGGGAGGAAGATGGGCGGATCTGGGAGGCAAACGGAAGGTCGGTGGCGGAGATAGAGAGAGGCAGACAGGGAAGGAGGGACGGAGAGAGAGGGCATGAGCATCCCTTGATCGATGCGTTCAATCCTAGGGGAGAGCGAGGAACCCTTGAGGGTGGGGGGGAGACCTGATTGCGGATTCAAGAGAAGCAAAGCTGACGGACTGAGTGGCACTGCGTGCTTCGGGAGGCCGGTCGGCTGAAATAGAAGACGGGGATGGGAGAATGGAGGGTAAGGGGGAGGGCTATCCGATCGTTTTCGTGCCGTCACTCCAAAGAGCGGCGTCCCCAGGGGTGGCAGTAGTGGTAGCGGGAAGACGAAGACGTTCGCACGTTACCCACTATTCGGGTGGAAATGGGGGGTGGAATGAGGAACTTCGAGAAGTGATAGAGTCGGATTTAAAAAGAATGGGATGGATGGGGAGCGATGTACGAGAGTGGAAGGGCCTGATTTTACGCTAAAAGATCGACTGTGTCGACGCGCGGATGACAGAAATGGACAATCAATCTTTAGCGATCCGCGGATGCATTTGGATCCCTCGCTTGGACCAATTAGGACGTGCACGGGTGGATTTTGTATGCGAAAGACTCCTCTAAGACATCCATGCACCCCTGTCCGGTGTTCCCAAAATCTTGGTCCTTAAAATGCGCCAGTTTCAAACCATAAAAATCATTCGAATGATTTATTTACACTTTGAAATTGGTGCGTTTCAATGCATGTTAGCGGATGACTCCACTTAGGTTACCGTCGCGGCATCTCCCGCAGTTCTTGGTCCTTGCCTGTTTCATTCCAAACTTCCCTTCAACGTTGTCGCTATCAAATCCATTACCCAGATATTCCTGGGCGCCAATGCGTTCGTTAGCTGTAATAAGACGAATTCGGTTAACGCCAGGAGCCGCTACAGGCTTCCTGCAACATTCCTTGCAACTGACTGATGTATGTGAATCTATTTAGCAACGAGAACTATTTATTTTTTAGGCGCCAAGTACCGGCCCACTCTGGGGGGCTTTGAAGGGATATATTATATATATATATATATATATATATATATATATATATATATATATATATATATATATATATATATAACTTGGACAGCAACAAACAATATAAGAACACATAAAAATAACACACACGCTATTTCTTAATAATTTCGACGGAATTTAGCTCCGTCTTCCTCGGAAGAAACAGATTTTATATATATATATATATATATATATATATATATATATATATATATATATATAATGTGTGTATATATATATATATATATATACATATATATATATATATATATACACTTATATACACACGCACGCACGTACATGTATATCAGGACGTATTTGCATGTTTCGTAGATTTCGGAAAGGCGTTTGATAGAGTATATTGAAAAAACTGGGAATGGATTGGAGGGACAGGAGTCTAATCCGCAACCTGTACATGTCTCAGATTGCTCAGTTGCGAGTGGGGAACGGAGAGTCCGGATGGGCAATTTTAGGAAGAGGTGTAAGGCATGGTTCTCCATCGCCACCGGTGCTGTTCAACGTAAATGTGGAGAATCGGTAGATTACTTAATAATAATATATATCACGCATCCACCAATCTCGCCCCAAGTAAGACATTCTTAGTTGGGGCGAGAATCCCGAGAAGAAGCGACTACGAGACGATAGATATACTTAAAAGCCCTCGAGTGACACACAAGGACGGTCGAGTGCAACCGGTTTTGTTTCTCGCTTTCGTTTCTTTTCACCCCCCCCCCATTCCTCTCCCCCTCTCGCATGCACAAGGGCCCCCTTCAAGAGAATTGCACCGGCGACGACGGAGGGGAAGGGGAGAGAGCGGTTCTGCGCAGCTTGCTAGGGACGTACGTTTAAACACGGGCCCAGTTTGGCACGTTCCTACACGACCGCACACCAACAACGTGGCAGGCTCGGTGTGATTCCAGACGAGGAAGACCGGTGAAGCTGTATGGAAAACCATTCGTACATTTGCCGGCCTCGGTGGCGGCGGGGTAACGTCCTCGTCTGCCAATCCATGGGTCGCGGGTTCGATTCCCGCCTGGGTGGGTTTCATCCACCTAGGGCTTGGGTGTTTGTAATCGTCTCTATTGTTATTCTTTGTTAATAGTCCGATGTAAAGGCCAGAGTGCTGTTTTCGGACTAAGGCTAAATAAATAAATAAATAAATACATAGCCTCCCAGTGCGTAAAATTTGAATTACGGTTCCTGGTTCAACATTTAATATTTATTTCACAAACATCATAACACAGAACTAAAAAAAAACGTAATTAAAGAATGCATATTAAATAAACAAAAACGTATTTTCGGACAATGAGGAATCATTCTAACGCAGATCGGCTACCGTTGCAGGTTCTAATTCGTGGAAACTAACTATGATTGATTATAGTTTTCTTAAGTCTTCTATTACAATATGCCATGCGTTTCGGTGTTACTATGCCATAATCAGGCACATGAAAGCATCGTTCATGATTATACAACCTGTATGTGCCTCTAGATGACGTGGTGTCGCATAAAACGTATACTGCAACAAAAGAAATGTGGATAAATCTAAACCGAAGTTATTTAGTATTTTAACGCACCTGATCCCATAATATCGCCGACAGTGTCAGTTAATATATAGTCGACGATTAACAGCATCGACTCCCGAATCAGATATTTTAGATTTGTTAGCGAGGGCAGATTTAGGATTCCAAAGTGAGAGCAGAGAGACCGGACAGCTTTCACAACCTGGTCCTTCATAATGCTCAAATTGTTATCACATTAATGGTAACACTTACAAAAAGAGCGAGTGGAATTTTTAATAAGTACCCACTCGCAATCTTGTCGGATTTTCTCAAGGCGCGAAAACCTCATAAGAAGTCGGAGTGCTTTTGGCTTCGTTACGACTACTTTCGCGGCCTCATTTGGCGATCATTCCATTAAGAAAAGAAGTAAACGCAGAGGTACTATACTTTCCTAAGTGAGGTGGTTGACATTTTAAAATAATATTCGCCTAATTTCCGCAAATTTACCGATAAGAGGTTCCCTGATGTTACCTTTTAAAAGGGGTCGTGTCATCATTTTCTTTTATTTCATGGGTGGAGGGGGAGATTCAATCACCCTCGACGTCCTTACTGTAGAACCGCCATTATATGTAAGTCACCTCATTTTTAGGATTAATAGGAACGTAAAAAAATAGAAAAGAATTTAAAATTCAATACCTGAATGCATTAATAACTGATACATTAATTGGTTTACGGGTGAGGAACTCACCACGAGGAATTGATGGTTCATCTCATTTCGTCTAATAACGGCTATAAATTTCATGGAGTGATATTTCAAAGCGCATGTGGGCTTAAAAGGGAGTCAAGGTAAGTCGAAGAGCGACAAAGTAAACATTGGACGTGTACATATAGTATATAGAGAGAACTATTCCAGTGAGCGGATCAAATTGAAGAGCTGCAGCTGATACAAAAGACCGGGACTAAGTGAAATTGCATAATACAGTAGGCTTGCTACTTGAATGCAGTTAGATCGGTTGTATCAAAAAAATCAATTATTGTAGTATTGCTAATTATCATTTGATATTTAGCCTCGGTAAATAAGGTTATCATATATGGGGCCGATCACTGAAGTGCATTCGGCAACATTCAATCTTACTTCAGTATCTGAATGACGAAGTAGTGTTGAAAAGGAAGGATTCATAGGTAATATTTCTACGGGAGAGTCATTCGGTTCTGTAATTAACTAAATATATCGTATAATTCATGTAGTCTTTCTACTGGAATTAAAAAAAGGAAAAAAAATACTCAGCAACTATCGCTATTACTAGCGGCTATTGCGGTAATTAAAGCAAACGGATAGATTTACCCAAGCCAAGCACTTTCCATTATCTCTCCTCTTCACAAGCACATATTTCAAATTAAAATTACTTTTGACTTGCGTCAGGTCAGATTCATTAAAAGAAAAAATATACAAATTTGCAGAGGAACGGTTTGCATCTTGAATTAAGGTTTCCAATTTTTTTACGAGAATTATTCACCTAATACTTCTTTTTATTATTTAAAAGTGGCCCTATGAAAAAAACGGTTCCCCAGAAACATAGAAATAATAGACGCAAGATTCTACTGAAAGGTGAAACTATGTATGGTTTCAAGGATCCCACATGAAAATCAAGTAAGGTGCAGTGCTATTCCGATGGCAACAAAAACTGAACGCGAAGGAATAATTATCACAGCAGTAATTCGCAATCCAAGACCTTAACGAGAAATACGCGCCCTTGCAGCGAGTGACGGGTCGAGATGTTCCCACGAACCATTGGACGTTCCTCGGTGCAAAAATGTGACCAGAACCGGAAAGCGGACGAGAGGCCTTAGGGAAATTATGCCACCGGCCTTTTCCCGGAGCAACACTGCAGGCGAACGAAGCAAGCGAGCGAGCCTCCCATAGCGCTCACCTCGCCCGCCCGTAATCGGCCCTCCTGCCCCACTTCCACCGTACACCCAGCGCGGATCCGAGTCGAGGAACTTCGGAATTGGATAGTCGTCGCAGTGCTCCTATACTTTCCGTTTCGCCGTTACGCACGAGGTAAGAAAAACATTACGGCACCCATTTAGTCGGGTTCTTATGCGAAAGAAGGACCCTTAAGGATTTCTTACGACTACGGCCACTTACGGAAAGCACCGAATGGGACGACGACGGTCTCAACAATGGGGAGAAATTTTCTCAAGACGATTAACTCCGCTCCTAACTCACGGCTTGAGTGCTAACAAGCAAAGAAAGTACGAACACTTGAAATCGTGGTGCATGCTTGAATTCAATTAGGGAAATGAGTTTGATCATAAATCAAAATTAAGTCAACCTCATTTTTTATTTTTTTACGAATACTCCCTAGGGATCTCGAATTTATTTTCGATTCCATTTCTGGCCACGCGTGCCTGGTGGATGGTGTTTCCGAATTGTAACCCAAAGATCTAGGGTTCGTGAGTAAATTTCGCACATGAGTTCAGTGCATAACTCCATGACTCCATCCTAGGAGATAACTAAAGAATACCAAATAGCAATACCGAATGGTATTGCTATTTGGTATTCCAGACGGTGGTTGAAAATCCGCAAAATATTTTGGGATACCTCAAAATCTTTGGACTGAATCTCCGCTTTTTGCAAGGATGGACCTATATATAATATAATAGAAGCACTGACCATAACCACAAAAGCACTCGAATTTCGTTTAATTGACAGCTGACGGAATTCCGTTCAAATAGCTGGGATTGCTTTCGGTCAAGAATTTTTATTTCATATCAGCATATTGTCCATTCACTGCTATTCGTATTACTTGTACGGATATTGATTACGCACAGATTTCTGTGACAATCCCGAAAAGCGGTGCAGCGGAATTTTTCCCAGGTGGGGAAAATTCTGATTTTCATTTCCCAAAGATTCACAATACTTTCTTTTAAATGAATAGCATCGGCATACATACATTGGTTACTCGATTTGTTCAGATTCTTCTCACTGCTATCTTAACTCATCTCTGAAAATATCGACAAAGGAACGGATATTTCGACTCAATGTAACGGATTTCATCCCGATTGAATTCAATTAATTATAATAAATATTTTAATCACTTTGGACAACGAAAGGAGAGGGACTCTTAGCAATGATAGAAGTGTATGTAAATTGCCTTTGGATCATAGGGATCACATTAACAGCATTTACTCTGGGTGTTTCAAGGTGCTTTGTCAAAACGTTTTTCCAAGAAACGTGCATATCTACTCCCATCATCTAGTGCGATATTCTTGTGGCTATCGCTTGGGTCGGAAGATGGACTTTCGTATGAAGAAATGACCACATTGGGGATCATAACTGCCTAAATCATTTTGCCAATCTTTGATCAGCGAGCCCGAAATTATGACTGCTCCATACACGAGAAAGCATAAGGAAAACTCATTGCTTTGATCGTTCCGCCTCATGGAAATCAGATTCCAAGGGATCTGCATGGGAAACGGGCACCGTTTCCATCTTCTGGGAAAAAAATAATGTTTTACGTTAATAAAATGTTTTTAGACATTAGCGTCTGGCAGGATTTTAGAGGGAGGGAGTAGGGGAGCCGAAACTGGAAAGTAAAGAGTGGTGGGATACAAAAAACCAACAACCCCACCATACGCCCTAGCGACAACTTGCGTGGCATTGCGCACACGTAAATGAATATTTGTGTTGAAAGACGTACTACCGTCAGCGACCGGAAAAATTAAAAAAAAAATACGTTTCTTCTTCTCGCGCTCGTTCTCCTCGATCTTCTTTAAATACTCACTTTCCAATTTCCTAACTCATTACTTTAACTTTATTAATCTTTATTAATAACTTGGAAAAGCTGCCATTCCACTGTCTCGCGAACCGTAATACGAAGGCGTAAATTTGGGGCTCAAGCATACCAGTGGATGAAATCTTATATGATGCCTTTGCGTGACTGTGTAGCTGCCAAGAGGGATCATCTCATGCGGCTCCGAATAAATGCTCCTCGACTCAACAGAAGTTCGTGAGCCACCACTCATTTAGCACTCTCATTTCCCACTTGGCCGGATGTGACGCTCACGTTACAACAGACGGATTTACTCTCTTTATCTTTTAACAGCGGGACGACGCCTTTCGCAGAAGTGGATTTATGGCTCGATCATCGCGAGATCCCACGCTTTAAGAGTGACATGAGGCGAAAGACCAAAGAAGGGCAATTTCTCGGGAGCGAATTTCCGAGGAGGGAGCGGAGACGAAGGGTCGGGAGAAATGATGGCAATGAAACTGCCGTCACATCGAATATCACCCGAGACGGTTTCCTTCATCAGTAAGTCGTCCTTCAAAAGGAGGACTAGGAAGAACGGCACGTTGTCATGGCATCAACTTTAATAACGAATGGATGGAAATTAAAACATAAGTTCATCCGAGCGGCACAATACCTGTTGAATTTACTCATGGAAGCTAACTCACACGAGTCGTGTGTCTTCCTCCCGTCTCCTCCACAAAGGAAATGTTACTCCGCAAGACTCACCTGCAAAAGAAGAAGATAGAGAACGTTAGCAAAAGAAAACAGGTGAACTCTTAAAATGACAATATTAAATAATTGCATAGTTCAAATACTGATTACTATTATCCTTCGGCGAATACCGAACTGCAATGCATGAAAGGATTAATAAAAAAAACCATAATTACAAATGAAAGATAAAACTTAAAGAAGATTTTCTGGAGAACCACAGACAACACTTCCGCAACAATGATACCGCAGAGATTACAAATTTTGGTGATTTAGTAACAGAACAACTTTTAATTTCTGTAATGTGCGCTTGTTAGCTTTAAGGATAAGTAAGTCTTTTGCACATACTCTTCCGTCGATTTTATCTTTCATTACATCACCTGCCAAGCCACGGGATATATACTATACGAGATCACATGGCTCCTGAAGTAAATTTGCACTAGTTTACCCCGCCATGGAGCCCGGGTCTATTCTTGCATATGAATGTGGGTTTGGTAACGATTGTACCA
The DNA here is from genome assembly GCF_022747635.1 of Hetaerina americana. Taxonomy (NCBI): domain Eukaryota; kingdom Metazoa; phylum Arthropoda; class Insecta; order Odonata; family Calopterygidae; genus Hetaerina; species Hetaerina americana. The sequence goes on from NW_027286763.1 coordinate 97,635,843, forward strand.
CTTTCTACTCCGAGAGGGGGGGCTCTTATCTCAAATAGCACAAATGGCCATTTGAGATAAGATAGCATCCCACCGCCTTCCCCGATAAATATTATTACCTTAAAGAGAATATTACTGCAATAAAGCAGCAAAAAGTAATAAAGAAAGAAATTAATAACTTAAAACATTAGATGTTAGGTCAAAGGTTAATGAATAACAATTGGACCAGGAAATATAGCTGTTGTCACCAAGTGCAATTTTTCAAATGACTGCTACATTTTCTCGCATTTTTTCTCACATGAAAATGTATTGTCTTACATCTATCAATATTGTGACATAAATAAATTCCATAACGCACAATAAAATACAACACCCTTGAAACCTCACAAACGCGAATTGGCTTAAGGTTGTAAGCAGGTTCTTCGCAAATTATCATCGAGGTACTTAACTTTCAGCAACTGTTATATACAGGTACTATACATAATGCCTTCAACTGGCGCAAATTATCACAAAGTCTCTTCAACACAAGCAAATTTTAGGAAAATATTTTATTTTCAGAAAAGGTCGAGAGCCTCATTCAAGCAAAAATTGTCCATGGTTTATTAACAAAAGCTTTAGTGCGGGCGTCCCATTGTCAGACGCCAGGAGTGCATTCACGCGTGGACACAGAGGAGGCTTCGGACCGTGCAAATCGATTATTAAAAATGGTATCGAACTATCTAAAAATGAATGTGAGGCAAAGACAGCAAAAAAATGCACAAAAGTGTACACCTTCCGAAAATAGTGTGAGGAAAGTAAAATTGGATGGACCGGCATTAAAATAAATGTCGATAAAATGATTTGTCGCTAATTGGATGCACCGATTACTGACAAGTACGAAAGTGTGCTGCGCTATTTTGGTCATGTTGAAAGAATTAACGGGAGTTGAAACACCAAAAAGGTAGATGCATTAGAGAGGACTGGATGATTTGAGAGAAGATGTACGTAGATCGAGAAAATCACGGGGGAATACGGTCAAAGATTAGTTTCAAGATAGGGAATACTTAACGCTTCAAGAACAGAAGAGGACGTATGAAGCAATGTATAAATGTACCAGAGGCGAAAGAAGTATGTAATAATCGAGCAGCATGGAGGACATTTGTATACTAATACCAAAATTGTCTTCACAATACCTACCCAGAAAGGGAACGTCGGGAAGGGCACGCATGACAGTGGGGGTGCTAGCTACGAAAGTGTACGCAGATATAAAAGTGAACGCAAGTGTTTATGCATTAGCACATACACCGACCGGTTTCACCGCAACACTACGGCAATACGTACATGGCAATATTTTGGAGCTTACACCCAACATCCCAACCGGGAGGGGAAGTACTGGGGTAGAAGCGGTTTTTGAGGGGAAGAGAGTTAAGGTCAGGGGCGCATTTGGTATGATGGGGAAAGAAGAGAGGATTAAAAGGGATGGGAGAGCAAATGGGAGACGTGGGCGCGGGAGGTATGGGTCGCCGAGTTGACCCTTACCCCCAACACCCCTCTTTTAACTTCATCCACATCTATTATATGACGCACGAGACCTCCCTCTCCTGTAGCCACCGTTTCCCCCTTCCCCCACCGACCGCTTCACTTGTTCCGACAGTCTCCCACTTCAGCCTCCCCCCTCCCTTATGCCCACTCCGTAATAATCTCTCGTCCACATGCATCACTTGGCGGAAGCCCCTCGCGAACCACCCAACATTAAATACCCCCCTCCCCCTTCTTTTGCTCCCTCTAGAAAAACCCCTTCACCCCAAATCCTCGCCTTCCCATACATTAGAATGTCAGGAGCAAAAAGAATCGCCAGATGATGCCTTATTAAGGCGAAACCGCTCGCAGTGTGCTCTGATAAAACTTCTGGAAAAGCACGAAAACCACAACTTCAAATGATATCCTCAACTATTACGAAGTTACTCCTCAATCTACTAGTTATTTTTAAAGCTTTCCCGCGATCTAGCGTAAGAAATTACAATTAAATGGAGTTTTTGACTGGCGGAAATCTGGAGACATAGGATGAAAAAAATCTGGATAGAGACCTCTACGGAAGTCGTTAGCGAGCCTCCTACGCCCTCCGTGCAGAAAAAAATAAACGAACGGGACAAGCAAGCGAACGAGAGATTCCAGCCAATTGGAGAATATTTCCTCTTGCCCAGCGACCCTGATTAGCTCTAGAATTTTTTTCCTAATTTCATGATGGCAGCCGTGACGGCTCTTTTCATGCTGCCGCCATCCAAACGAAGAGGATCGCAGTTGAAGCGGGAACAGCCGGGTTTTTTCCCAAAATCCTATTTAATTCACTCTATCAAATATAACGCCCTCCGCCTTAGAATAACGTTGAGAATCCCCTTTCCATCATCACATGCACGACATTTTTCAGTAGTATTGAATTTCGGTTCGCACTGGGAGAGCGGCGCTCGATGGACACCTACAAGGCAATACACCGTCCACCACGTAAATTGTTCGTTTACATCTACAAAATAGCCCGAAAGCCACTGCCAGGGCGTGTGGCTTTCGGGGTATTAGGGACTAGCCGTTCAGGCACAGAGTTCACACTAACATAGACATATAAGTCTATGCCAGTGTGTCTATAAGTTCAGGCTCATTTACACAAACACACGTATGCCTGCATAATCATGCAATAATGAGTGTGCTTGATTTAATCGTTCAATTTGGATTTTTAATTGAATAAATGCAAATTCCACTTGGCGGGTGCCAGGATTTTATTTTGTAATCACTGTGTATCGTCCGAGGCAAGGATTACTTGAGTATGTGAAAGACTAAGTCTATCCTTCTTATTTTGTCTCGGTGGTCGAATCTACCAAGTTTAATTTGGGATAGTAATGATTCCCTCGGGGTCATAAGCAAACTAGGGTGTTCTATGTTATTCTAAAAGTTTTCGCATTGCCTTTTCTCTTCGTGAATCAAAGGACTTCCAACCTAATTCCTCCAGCATACGCATCACACTCACTAGCAATTTTGAACTAATCTAGCGGATTTTCTCAGAACATTTTCCGATTACTTAATTCACTTCTTCTCCCTTAGTTTCCACACACCTGCCTCGTTTCTAAATGCGCCTTAACTAAAGCCAAGCAGCAGCTATTTTTCCTTTTCAATAATTTTTCGTGCAATGAGTAAAAAGTAACCTAGCTTCGTTAAAGATGACACACACATTACTGAGATGTGTGGGCCTGATGAAAGGTTGGATGCAAGTGCAACATCCAAATGTAGATATTAACTTTTCTGAGTTAACGAAACCATACAAGGTTTGTATAAAAAGTATCGGTAACACTATTTTACAGACGTGTGTGAAATGCTGAATTCAGACCGTCGGTTAAGTGTGCGCATGATCGCCGATCGTATTGGCATTGATAGGATGACAGTGCACACCATTATCACTGAGCATTTGGCGATGGAAAGATCTGCGCTAAACTCGCCCCGAAGGTCTTGACAGACGACCAAGAGCAGAGTGGAGTGGAGAGGTTGGGAAATCGTTGGTATGCCGACGATTCCCCAACCCCCTCACAGTCCCGACTATGCACTAGCAGACTATTTCCTATTCCCAAAGGTGAAATTCACCCTAAAAGAACACCATCATGGAACCCTAAGTGCAGTCAAAGAAGCTTGCACGCGTACCCTTAAGCACCTTCCGGAAGCCGCGTAACAGGGAGCCTTCAAGTTGTGGAAAAGCCGCTAGCAAAAGTGTATCGACGCTCAAGGGAAGTACTTTGAAGAATTTTGTGCCATTGTTGCAATGACTGGAATGAATCTATTTTTCAGAAGCTTTTCCAGATACTTTTTATACAAATCATGTATTAACCGCTGATTGGCGGGAATTTTCATTTAGGCGGACTAAAAGTAACTTAATTGTGGATTTGCTGTTTCATTTTATCTGAAATGTTCTGAGTTCCTTAATTTGAGCTCCTCCATTTTATTCTTAAAGTATTCTTCTTGTTTTCTTATATTCCACAACTCCAATAATGTACATTTTCTTAAGTTTATTCCTAACCCCCACTCCTTGCACCCGATGTTGGATCCAAATCGTTAGAAAGTAGGTCGCTATCTGCAGAGGCCGTTATTTTTCTGTAAATGGCCGCATCGTCTACAAAATATTCTAAGTTTATTGCATATGCGGAAACTTCGACCTTAAAAGTATATTAAAGTCGGGGCCCTATTGCACATCCCTGTGATACACCTAAATTTCTATATCTCTCTCCAATGAACTTAAATCATCGACGATTAATTTTTGTTTACGGCGTGATAATAATTTCCTAATTAAGGTGGTCAATTTCTCATCAAGAATATAAAATTTTAATTTGTGCATCAGCTTGCTGACTAGGGCCTTTTCGAAGACAATACTACAATCTAAAATTACAGCATCCACTTGTGTGCCAACTTCCCACAATTTCAGGATATAGCATATAAAAAGACCCAATGATGTCCCGAATGATCTATATACGGGAATAAATTCCAAGTCCATATTAGAGTCAAACAAATGGGAACCAGGACTTCGCATGTACAATTTATACTGAGTTGAATTAAGACACTAGAAACATGCTTAATACGCAGAAATCAATCTGGTATCCAAAATATTAGGTGGACACACATTAAACTCATACTTTAGCCTGCCGTAAAGGAACTTCAAGAGACAGGCAGCAGGTAAAAAAGATGAAATAATAAAGTAAAGGGGTAAATTAATTGATAATATCCGGAAAGTAATGCTACTTATTGAAGAAAATTTTAACTATGGAAATAATTAATTACTAATTAATATGATGGCCTCCATTAAAAGGGGAACAGGCTAGACAAGGGCTGCAGAGAGCTTATACTACACGAATACTCCAAGGGAAGAAGACTCCTGAGGGGATGAATTAGAGTATTCCGTGTTCCTTCACCATCAGAATGCGCGAACACACTCCATACAAATCCACTAATCCATTCATTTGTATAAAATACCGCTAGTGCCCTCATTCTCCACTTCACACAGTTATGTGGTGACTTGGGTTAGAAGGGAGGTAGGTGGTAAATGTAGGTGGAGTACTTAGCAGCGCTGCCGGTATTGCTGGATCGAAGTTGCGTTCAACGCAACTTCTGATGGATGATATATTTAACTTATTCCGGAATTCAGAATTATTTCCTCATCCACCTATGTAATTAGCGTAAATTACTTCAGCACGTCCATGATACCTGCTGTGCACAATCTGCTAAATCGAATGCAGCCTGAGAAGTATTAAACTTCAGGGGCGAAAATACGAGGGCTGTTCAATAACGAGGGAGCATAAATATTTTAGCATACTATGCGAAAAAAATTATTTGATATTATATTTTTAAATTAACGTGGAAAATATACGTGGCACAAGTTTCATTGGTTGGATTCCATCGCTCCGCCAACAATGGCCTTTGAAAGTTGAAACATGTTCAGTTCGCTTACGCCTGCTTATGTACATGAAAAACGCTTCCCACAAAGTTGTTTCTTCAAATTGAGGAACAGGAAAAATCACGAGCTGGATTTGGAGGGAATATGAAATAGAAAGAATGAGGAACATACTTCAAGTTGATTTTTGCGAGATAATTGCGGTTTAGCGTTGTGTTTCGTGGAAACCACCTCAAAATATGCTCACACAATAACAGCAGCAGTGTTATTTTTTACCTCCGTAAGTGAACTGGAACTTCGCATCCACTTTCCTTTGAAATTGTCTCCCCTGCTTCAAAATTTTAAACCGTGTCCTAACTATTTTATAGAGAAAAATAGGCTCTCCGTTAGCCTTCTATCATAAAAAGAATAGTCCAGGTGAGAGAAAAACTTCAACGCATCTTCGCGTGATTTTTCCGTCTGCGCTGTAGGCGAACTGAACATGAATTGATTGATTGAGTTTCAATTTGCAACAGATATTACTAACATAATACTTGAATCAAAACGGTTAAACTTGTGTCACATATACATTACACATTAAGCTAACCATCAAACATAAAATTAAATTTTTTCATAATATACTATTGGAATAAAACGTTTATGATCAAGCTTTAATTAACATCCCTCGTCTTTGACATTTCAGATAAATCTCTTTAAATCTAGTCAACATACCCTCATCGGAGATACCTTGAGTAGAACAAAATCATTGAATGTAAACTGCATCGCAAAAATCAGCATTTTATTTCACGTTTTTGTTCTAAACTTACCAGCCAGGCAAACGTCGATCTATTTGAAGAACGAAGTAACTTGGTTTGCATGAAAAAAGTGCAAAAGCCTCAGATTTATTTAATCCTATTTCAAGCAACAGGTTTATCAGTTTAACGCAAGCTACCCAGGTATCGATCCTACAGTTCCGGGTACCTTCCATAAGTCACCGCAGCTACTCCTCAACATGAATGAAAATACCCGCTCTATCGCTTCGAATTGAATCGAAAAATTTGAACATGTTTAAATGAAAAATACTGCACGGTTTTTGACCAAATGAAATCACACTTGGGATCACAGAAAATCTCATATAATGACACCTGTGTTCCTTACACATTTTCTAGTTTAGCAACTATCAAAAATGCGAAAAAATAGTAATTTAGCGAATAGAAACTATGGGTACGAAGGTTGAGGTGTAACCAACCTAGTGCCGACTAATAGATTCCGATTGATCCAGGTAACTGGCAGTATGACATTTATTCAATTGTGTTTATTCGTATGAAATTCACTTAATAAATTACACGACCCTTTTAACAGCGATATTTCCAAAACGGTCGATAAAATTTACGGAGGGAATAAGCTCCCGTGTGGATATTTGAAAAGTTATTCCGAAAATGATAACCTGGATTTATTCAAGTTTTTATTCTGTGTGATATGTATTAACTGGAGAAAAGCCCCTTAAAAGTATAAAATACAAATGGGTCCAACAGAAGAGTAACAAAGCTGGATTTTTAGATACAGTATCTACTCTTGGCCGTACCATAACTTCATGTAAATTAGTTGTAGGTTACAACGACCTCTCTGTTCGTCCCATTGCAAATTTAAACAGTTGATATCAGTGTATTGTTTACAGGACATTTTAAACAATATTATCCAATTTTACTTCTGAAATTTCCCGTAAAAAGGCCCTACATTTAAACTTTATCTAGAATAATACGTCTTCTTTAGGATAAGATTATTAATAACAGGTTAATTATGAAATCAAAACCAAATCTAAATACTGGTAAATGAAGCGTTCGCCGGGATCAAGATAGTGCGGTGGCTATCGTACTGGTTTCACCCAGAGGGCCCGGGTTCATATCCCGGCGGTGTTGAATATTTATCAGTGGTATCTCGATCCCTACTTGAGGTGCTATGTGGACGGCACTTTGAGTGAGTACGTCGTCCGTCGGATGGGACGTTAAGCTTCGGACCCCTTGGCGCCTTTCGTAAAGAGTAGGCTAATGCCGACGCCGGGTTTCTCTCCACCCTTCATCCTTTCCTGTCCATTCCTAATGGCGCAAATGACCTCAGCTGTCGGTCGCCTCCCCTAAATACTACTACTACTATGAAGCTTTCGCTGGGACGCATTCTTCTTAACTTTGGATTTGAAGGTGGTTCAATGATCACACCCTTCAGTACCGTGTTTCCGTGAGTGAGATTACCTATGCATATGAATAAACACTTGAACCTAGGCAGCGGTATTCTGGGAGGAAAGGTAGCGAGGTGATCACTCATACTCTATATTACCATTTCCCACTTTTCTCATCAAATAAGCTGTACTTCTCCCGAATGCTTGAAAGCTAGCCCGTTATTTTTGATGGAGAACATTCCCTATCGCTGTACGTGCCACCGGTATCACCTAAGTCGGCCCTGCTTCATGGATTCTATTTTCACCGGGGCTTCCACTCGCGATGCAATCACGAAACGATCGCAAAACCAAAATGTTTCTCATCATAATTTCATCGGGTTTTCCCGATTCTCATATCATATTTCCGATTCAAATATCAAATTACTGGCAAGTTAATTCGGTCCCCTTCCCCATTCCTACACGATTTTCTAAAAAGAAAATGAGAAATTAGGAAGAAGAGAGGTCACTCATGGTAAATTTTACGATGGGGAAGAAACTAAAAGACGACTTGAGGTGACGAAGTGAGGGAAAAGTAATTAGGGTCGTCATGGGCTCGAACGACTTAAAATGCCGGACTTTCAACGAAATCTCTCTCGAGTGAGAACGGTGAGGAGAGAAAGAGAGAGAGATAAGGAAAGGGGAGAGGGTGAGAGGGGAAAAGATTGAGGATTGAGGGCTCGACGAGGGACTGGTGGGGTGAACCGCGACCGACTTCAATTTCTCACGCTGCCCCGCGGATAATAGAGCGAGTGGGGTCGTCATCTCTCTCCGATGAGAACACGGGTGGACACGCGCCAAAATAGGGGGGGAATTCGGCCGCGAGGGGGAAGGGGAGAATGGGGGTGACCGGGGGGGGGGAATGGGAAGGGTTCGGGCCTCCAAACACTCGGCAGTGCCAGGAGTCCACGTGCTCAGGCCGTGGTCGCTTCCTTTAGACCGAACGCCATCCCAAATACGCCTCCACCGCATCCCAGAATAATGTTTGGGAAACACCATTGAGCGAGAGAGAAGGAGAGACGTTCCGAGGAAGGTGGAGGAGGATAGAAGTGGGGGTGGGAGGGGTCGGTAGGGGTGAGAGTGGAGCGTGAAATTTTGGGAAGGGAAGGTAAAATATTCTCCCTGGAGGACGAGCCCGTGATGGAGGCGATGACCAAGGTGGGGATTAGCTACCAAGAATAGTAGAGCACTCATAAACATTATCCTTCACATTTCAGCCCTCATCCCAGGTGCATTAAATTTAAAATAAATATAACATTTCAAACTAATAGAAAATTATTTTAAGAGTTTATAGCACGATAAACATAAATGCTGATTACATTCGAGACAAATCACTTCGAATCGAGCTTTTTGGCTTAGCCGACCAAGAAAAAACAATGGTAGGGAATGCACGTATTGATTAGTTATTCTCGACGCAAAATAAAATTACAGTGCATGAATGCAAACAAGTTTTCTGAGATACAAGATGGCAACCAGACAATAAATGCCACTTTGCTTGTCCGGTCACCAATGCTTATTATATCAAAAGAACTCCAAATCCGTTTTGCAATCACTCCATCGCATGCATTGCCTATCAACTACGCTCGCCTTTGGATTTTGATTACTACATAACATTATTCTGGTTAAAACGCGAATTAAATATCAAAATAAAAAAGTAAGACATTTTATATAAACATATTAGCCTACGCTATAAATTAAGCCATAGTCATCAACTGCCTTGAACAAAGGTGGCCATGTAAATAAAGGGCTAGGGACGTGATACGCGGAATTCAGACACACGAGTAGACCGTAAGCGAAGAAGACATTAGGGTGAAGAGGCAACCAGGTTCTAAGGGAGGACCGCTAAGAGCACACGGGGAACCGATACATGGAAATATTCATATGAAGCGAGACATACTGCATATCATGGGGTGATTGAAAAAGCTGACTAGGGAAGGATGGAAATATTCTACACATGGCGTAGCTGGCGGATGCTGAAAATCAAATGAGCAAAATTAAGAGGAAAACAGTACAATAAGACTGAAGAATAGAAAAGGAAAGGGTATTATCAGAAAAAGAACATGATTGATTGAAGTGAACTAGGGGTGATGGAGCTTCCGGGAATATAATAGATCACTAAAATTAAAGGGAACTCTTAAAAAGGTTTCAAAGAGGATATAAGGAATAAAATGGGCACAATAAATGAAGAGGTATGTAAGAAAAAAGAGCCGACAGGCTCAAGAGATTTAGAATTGGATAGGAAAGGATGAAGGACTGTGGACAACCTATCTACTGGCTAAAAGAATTTTTTAATTATAATGCTGATCACATCCACCTTTTAGCTTTGTGGACGCTTGTGGAGCTCAAGTATTCACTTGAGGCCACGATAAGCTACTTTCGCGGTTAATAAATATCAGATACCCCCAAGACCAAACACATGAGTTTGCAAAACACCTGCGAGAGAAGGTGGGTCTTGAACTAGCGACCTTTTAGAATAGCAGGTGAATGTAGTGTCTTTCAAAATGACCCAGCCAGCGTTGCATTACTTTCATGCATAAACTGCGTGAAGTGGAGAAATAAAAGAGCGAAAATTGTCTGACGAAATCTTTTCCCTCGGGAGACCAAGAGTTAAACTGTTAATATATTACAAAGAACGGAGCTAAACGAAACCACGTTAGCAAGTTGGGATTGAATTGGAATCAATTTTAAACGAGTAAGATGCGTTAAGGTCATTAAGACAGAACACCAAATTACGCTAATGTAAAATGCAAAACGCTATCCCTCTGCAATTTAACTATTCCAGATATCATATAAAGCGTATTTCTTGCCTGCAATACTTAAAAACAAAATCTCATCCTAGTTGAAATGGAAGTACCGAAAAGTTATTTCACGCAGTTCTGGGATAATTGAAGTACATTGAACGCGAGTATACAGTCAAAATTAATATGAAGATTGATAAGAATAAAAATTTGAAGATTCTTCTGGGCTTAGGAGAGTTCATGGCTGATTTTTGGATGCATACTCGCGTATGCGTTCGGAAAACGCACACAAGAAATTGGATCACGGACAAGCATTACAAACTAAATTAAAACTGACGTAGGACGCTTTATTGCATATTGCTTAAAATTTGCCCACTTAAGGATTTTAAGAGGTAATTAAAAATCAATGGTGAAACGTTTTTAAGCACCAACGATTTCGCTGTGTCCTCTACAGTTATCTCCCAACTTACTGACATGGATTCATTTCGTTTTCAAGGCGTAACTGCGAAATACGTCGAAGCAGGAAACGCCATAGAATGAAACCCTGAAGTCAAACATGGAAAAATAACCAAAAAATCACCGTTAAAATAGAAAGATAGCAGAATTTCGTGGGGGCTTAATGATTCTTAAAATATTATTTATTGCATTGATCGATATTATGAATGTCATTTCGATATTGATACCGGTACTTTGCGCAGGCATCGAACAATATGCTATGGAATGGTTGATACCAAGAGTATTGAACCCTTCATTGGAATTATATTTTATGTGATATAATAAATTTATTTTCCTCGTGTGCCTCAGGATTTAAGCATTAATAAAAAATATATCTTTGATTTTCGTATATGATACCATTTGGTTCTTGGTACCAATATCAGTCATAGAATCTCATAACTCAGCAATGGGGTAGCATATTGCGATATAGTGGATTCCCTTCTGACGCGGGCCCTGAAGTGGAAAGGCGGAAAACACCGATACCGTATTCGAAGGGAAAGGATAATCACCGCCCTCTTCTCTATAACTTCCGAAAATTCAAACAATCACCCTACTATTGTCACCCCATGAGTTGAGGGAGTTGCATCATACAACAACAGAGGACTTACTACAACTATGGGCAACCAAGCATTTTCATGTGCAGAAGCGGGCATTATTTCCAGTCAATGGAATTAATTTGATAATTAAGACAAAAATGCATTAATTACATATAAAGGGTTGTATATATGCTGAACAGTATATAAAATTACCCCATTTAATTTATTTGCAAAGATACCGTCCGAGCCATTCCAATGAGCATGTCATGCTGCTATCGAGTACAGTGCGATGAACAAAACCAATGTCCATCTAGCATTGTCAATATTGTGAAACCTGAAGATTTTGCGCTGGACTTTGACGTAATATCGTATGGTGAGGCTACCCCAATATACCTATTTCTAGAAACGGGTTTTCTTTATCCAGGGTGGCAATTCAATTTCTATATTCCAAATTCCCTACGGCGATCATTCCATCTTTCCATTGATATTTCTGCTAAGAGTTTGGAATCTGATTAGGTACCAGTTGCGAATCATCCATGATCGCCAAACGTGCTGCAAATCAACACCGTCTGCTCCTGAATGGTTTTATTTTCTACAGTATACATTTTCGCCAGGCTTGCACTCGCGACGGCCTACGCCAAACACAAATTCTACAAACTCACCTCTAAAACGAACACCATGCTCATCGGAAATGTTTTCATAGCATGTCACATTATCGAATTAAAAAAATGTAGACATTTTAACCGATTGATTTCTTTATGTAACTCCTGGATTTTTCCCCTTTTTACCAACTGAAAAGCCGTCCTTTTCAATTCGGAACTCGGTTACCCTACATATTACTCACATACGGTTTACTCACGTTAATAGCTTCTAAAATTTAATCTTCTGAATGCGGTATGATTCAAATAAGGGAGCACCAAATACTTCATTTCAAATTCATACATTACTTTCTTCCGCTTGGATGACACCTAATGGCCCTCGCCACGACAATACCGACTGGCTAAAATTGTGCACTCGCTTCCAAAGCAAGTCGCAATTTCCTCACTACCTCCCACTCAAAATCAACGCAAACCCATGGCCGGTAAATTAAAGAGCACCTGATGCGTGGTAGACAGGAGCTCATGTCTGACCAAACTCTTAGCACGCGAAATCACTTATTCGGACTCGGCATTGGCCCAACGACAAGAAACTTGGGATAACACGTCACTATTCTTTGACGGTCTCCACTGAAAAAAACATGTATTCTATTAATTTTATCGTTCAGCTTAACTATTCTCTGCTCCGGAGTTTCAATACTAGATTCGGTTTGCTGCGATATTCTTCTGACTTACCCAGGATAACGAAGCCATTCAAAGAAGTCCAATTGTGTACCGCACGATCATCGCTAATACTACCAGCATCGATGTAGATGGCCTTAAACGGTAGTTCAGCGCGAAATGCGTCAAGAAAGACGCAGGATTTTCATCGATTAAAATAATCAAAATGACCCAAATATAAAGAGCGAAGAGTCGTTAAAAGATAACATCCACCCTATCTGGAAGTTGACTGCCTATAAAAATCTATGGGTGCCCCTGACATCACTTCCAATATAAAATGAAAATAAGTCTCGAAGCGGAGCGGCTTCCGCCTAAGATTTTGGCAACGAAGATTTTTCTCTCGCCCTTAATTAAATGTATCCCACGCGAAATGAATCTCCTACACCCTAGGATGAAATGTTCGCTGAAACTCTCGCGAGAAACTTCTCCGAAGTTCGTTAGCTCTATGCGAACATGGGAAAAAATAGTTGTAACTCTTTGAGGAGAAATAAGTTTTGCTTGCCAGCTACAAAGCCGTCATTCACTTTTTAGCGGAAAGGGGATCTTCTCGCTAAATTAGTCTCGTGTTCCCTTTCCAGACTCTGTGGACAATTATGAAAAGCCTCACAGTGTCAAGCCATTAAGTAGGTCGGTACAGTATACGATGCTGTCTTTATAACATCAGAGAGAACCCTTGTTCAAAGGGTCATGTGCTCAGCTGACCTGACCAAAGTATACACATATGAACAAGGGATTCTTTAGGGATGTGCTTAAACGACAGCAAACAAAGGTTGCACGAAAATATTGAGAATAGGAGCGGAAAAAATGAGTCCTTGCTGCCACAAATAAGAGTATTAATAGTTACGGATAGGAGAACAAAAACCTACAGCATTATTAGAGTATTTAATCCAGTATTTCTGTATTAATGATACACTGAGGAGAATTACCTTACTATTCAGAACCAACGAAACACTAGTGTTAAGTATATAAATGCGATTCGCCGCATTTCTCCCGATAAATATTACTTATTATCCTAGACACACAATTAATATGGCAATAATGGATATCAGACATTGTCAACTGGAGAAATCACAAACTATTTTTTACGATTCTAATAACTTGCTTAAACATGCAAGTTTCCGACCCGGAAAACACTACACTCCAAATCAAAGTTTCGATTGCCGTTTTACTAATATCCTCACTCAACGTCCCTGCCATCAATTCACTCGTTCAATCCTCCTCGCGTCCCATTCGACTAGCCTCCGCAGCACCACTTGAGAACGGTGTAACCAAATCTGTTTTTAAGTTCTACAATATTTTAAAAACTTAATTTTTCGAGTGCTCGAGAGAGATCTGAAACAAAATAAAGAGATTTATTCAAAATGAACATTATAATTTATGCACAAATATGAAAAATTATGAAATCGAGTAGCCCGAAAACTGGATTTTTTAAAGAGGTTTACAATACTTCTCATAAATCAATGAAATGTCGAGAAGACCAGAGGAGGCATATATAGATAGTATATAGGCCACATATAGCAAGTATAAATGGCATATCCACGCAAAACCTAACAAAACGGTGGAGACTAATGCGAAAGTAGTGTTCGGGTCCTTTCGCCCACAGAGTTCCCCGAATTGATAATGGAGTACGGAGGCGGAGAGATAAGATCGAAGGTGATCCATAATAAAAAAATATACTTCGCGCCCGAACTTGGAAATAAGTTGGCCAAATTCCGGGAATAAGTTAAGTCACTAGAAGTGCACTCACTGGTTTGGAAATTCAAGAGAAGATACCAGGAGGGAAAAGGGACATCTTTTCATCGCCGGGCTCGAAGAATGAACAAAAAGATATTCAGTGGATTAATTTAGATTTATGATGCGTAAATTACATCTTTATTAAGTATGCATCTAAGTACACCATCTTGTGAATAAAGGAGTAATACGCCCAAAGGAATTATTAACCAACGATTTCTCCAAAAAAGGCACCAATCCCGGCATGTTTGGATACACGGGGAGAATCTTTTGTTTTTCATGATTCACGACAATACGTAGAAAGCTATCCCCATCACCCACACCGAAAGACTGCGTTCCTATTGTGTTGTAAATCAATAAATTATTACGCGATAGATTTTTAAACCCTTTGATTACCTAAGATTTGTCCCCCAAATCCATTAGTTTTACATTCGTTTCATTTTCGTACTATCATTAAGCAAATGTTGCCCCCATTACCACGCTAAGATGAACTCGATAGAGGAATTGAGTGGAGAGATTCTTCAAAACAAGATTTATTTCCATGCGAATGGCTGGTACCCTAATTCCCCTCGCCAAGCGCCAATGCGACTGCTTACGGGTTATTGTGCAGATAGAGACGCACAAAACCAATGTTAGAATTGATGAGCAATACTGACCAAGACTTGGCTCGCTGAATTGGTAGCTCGTTGGAGCCTCGGTCCGAGCGACATACAGGGTTCGTCCGGAAAATAAGTGTACTGATTTTTTCTCGCCGCTCCAGGCGCGCCCAGCACCGCTCTGACGGGCTGCGATTGGAGGGGGGTATGTTGGCAAGCGACGCTGAAAAAGGCAGTCGGCTCTGAGCTGTGGTGTAGTGAGGAGCTCTGTTAACGCGAACCTCCACGCTCGACCCACGTCACGGAACGCGATGCCGAAGTTTTTGGAGCAGCGTTATTCCATCAAATTTGCGGTAAAGCTTGGGAAATCGTCTACCGAAACTGTCGGTATGATTAACCAGGCTTACGGGGAGTCAGCCATGTCCAGAAACATGATCTTTCGGTGGCACAAGATGTTCGTGGAGGGCAGAGAAGAGGTCGACGACGAACCACGGCCTGGACGACCATCAACGACACTCACCGACGAAAATGTGCGAAAAGTTCGCGATGTACTGAACTCTGATCGTCGTCTTAGTGTTCGGATGATAGCAGAGCAGTGTAATGTGCCAAAAACAATAGTGCACGAGATTATTAGGCACCAATTACAGATGCGAAAAATTTGTGCAAAGTTGGTGCCGAAAGTGCTCAGTGATGATCAAAGACTCAATCGTTTGGAAATCGCGACACAACTTGCGGATCACTGCAAAAATGATCCACATTTTTTAGAGGACTTCTTTCTGTTCCCGAAGATAAAGAGGAGTTTGAAAGGAACGCGATACGGGACTTTGGACGACGTCAAAGAGGCCGTGACGACGTGTCTTCGAGAGGTTCCCGATGATGCCTTCGCGGGAGCGTTCCAGGAATGGGAACGCCGCTGGAACAAGTGTATCGACTCACAAGGGTCCTATTTTGAGGAATATTAGCTTAAGATATGTAAAAGTGTAATAAATTTTTTTTCCTGAGCTCAGTACACTTATTTTCCGGACGAACCCTATATGTATTTTGTTGCTGGAGCGCGAGACGGAAGTTCCCGAACAGAATTTCGAGTTTTTTAAATTGTTATACATATATGTACCCTGCAAGCCACCGCTAGGGTGTGTGGCAGGGGGTGAATACACACCATACTAATTTTTACCCGAACATGACACCACCGCGGTCGGACAAGGTTGCCTGTATTATGATCCACTATCGTTCGTGGAAAAAATGGCATCTTAAATCTATCTGTTCTAAACTTAATCTCTACAATTTTAATAACACGATCTCTCCTACCGTATGATCAGGATCATAATACATTTCCAACATCACTACTAACGAGACTCCCTTCCAATTTACGTAAGCGCTTCAATCTGTAATTTGACCTTCGCTCAGTTAGTGATTCCCAACCTAGCTGCTTGGATAGCTTTGATGCTTAGTAAGTTTATCATAACAACGCTTTACAAATCTAGCTCTACGCTGCACGCGATCCAACTCAGTAATTGATCCAACTTTGTGAAGATCCCATACTAGCAGCATATTCTAAATGATGCCTAACCAGCGAAATATAACATTTCTCTTTGACTTTTTCTTCAGATTTACCTGGTACTCTTCTAACAAATCCAAATTTTTCGTTAGCTTGCCCACATATTCCTCGCATCTGTTTCACCCAGGAGAGATCGAGAGTGAGGTATTTAATTTCAGGTTAACGCCTAGGTATTTAATTGAGTTTACACATTCCATTTCGGTGTTCCCAATGCAGTAGGCGTTCGGGAGGGAATTGATCTTCTTCCAAAAATTTATCACTACGCACTTTTTTTTAAGTTTGATTCTAATTGCCAAAAGTCGCAAAGCGTTGTATAGCATTCAAATCATCAGATAAAGCTGCTGTGTCCTCAGGATATCACGGTAAACCCCTGCTTCGTCGGCAAATACACGTATCTTACGAGTGAATACGGAGTCAATGTCGTTAACGTAAAGTAGGAATAAAAGTGGTCCGATAACACATCTCTGAGGAACACCTGAAGTAACTTCTACTGCATTGGAGCTAACTCCACCTACCACTACTCTTTGTATCCGAACATTCAAAAAGTCTTTAATCCAACCCAGGATATTTTTATCTATGCCATATGCTTCTAGCTTTGCTAGTAATTTACTCTGAGGTACTCCGTCGAAAGTTTTCTTAAAATCTAAACAAATCGGGTCCACTGGAACATTGCTCTCTCCCGAATTAAGAATATCATGAACCAAAAGCGCAAGATGTGAATCGCGGGATCTACCTTTCGGAAACTGCGCTGATTTTTCATGAATAACTTCTGATTATCATGGTGTCTCACGATCAAACTAGCGACTATAAGTTCTATAACTTTGCACGAAATGGATGTGAGGGAAATAGATCTGTAATTGCTCGGTTCCTCCTCGTCCCCGTTTTTTAATATTGGTGTTACGTTAGCCGTTTTCCAATCTCTGGGAACCTTGTGATCTACCAGCGACTTCTTAAATATTATTTCTGGACACGGCGAAATTTCTGAAGCTAGATTCTTAAATATTCGAGCGGTTATTTCATGGGGCCCGGAGGATTTATTAGGCTTAATTCTTTCCAGTAAACGTTATATTCCATTTTGTTAATAATTTGTTTTTTCTCTATTTTGTTTGTTCTATTTTTCTCTATTCCAGTTTGAATAAAAGAGAGGAAAATCGACTACTGAAAATCTCCTAAGATTAACAGGCATCGATACGGAGACAAATATCTTCTTTCAAAATTCGTATCGATTTGCAGTAGTAGTAGTTTTGAGGGGAGGCGACCGACAGCTAAGGTCATTTGCGCCATAGGGGAAGACCAGGAAAGGATGAAGGGTGGAGAGAATTCCAGTTTGAATAAAAGAGAGGAAAATCGACTACTGAAAATCTCCTACGATTAACAGGCATCGACACGGAGACAAATATCTTCGTTCAAAATTCGTATCGATTTGCAGTAGTAGTAGTTTTGAGGGGAGGCGACCGACAGCTAAGGTCATTTGCGCCATAGGGGAAGGACAGGAAAGGATGAAGGGTGGAGAGAAACCCGGCGTCGGCATTAGCCTACTCTTTACGAAAGGCGCCAAGGGGTCCGCGGCTTAACGTCCCATCCGACGGACGGCGTACTCACTCAAAGTGCCGTCCACGTAGCACCTCAAGTAGGGATCGAGATACGTCTGAAAAATATTCAACACCGTTAAATAAGTATAACATCGATTTGCTATTATTAACTTGGCATGATCGGAGCTATAATTTCGCATTGACACCTTCCGAACACAAGCGGTAGTTTTAGGATAAGTCAAGTAACCAACGATGCTGTACAACAGCTTTGATATAAAGATTTTACCCACCTTTAACTAGTACATCTAATGGGGAAAGGCTAATAAATGTTGCAATGCCAAAGATGCTTAACTTACTGCCAATTTAAACAAGATGTATCGTCCATTAAAGTAAATTCAAAATCAACCTCAAAAACTGGTGATGCAATTTCATTTCAGAGCCTTAAAAATTAAGGAGTATACATGACGACAATAAATTATGAATGAATATTATGTTGTCGAGGTACCCCTCGATAAGCTTAAAGCTTGAGAGGAAATAAAATGATTTCACTTCCATGGGTTAAGTATCATCACTTCGATGCTTATTCCCTACAAAAAAGTATGTAAAATAACTGTATGCCAAGAAATATTTTGTTCATTGTGTTTTATGAACTAAGATGATATCAATAAACTGCTTAAAACTAAAGAAAGACAACCTTATGAGCATCCAGTGTTTTTTATTAGACGCAAAGTCTTATGTATCGGTGACAATCGTGAGATCACATTGACCATGAGACAGCACGCAGTGCATGGTCGCCACGCTCTCGGTAATGCTCCCGACCCGTGGTCCGCGATGGCACTTCTTCCTCGTCGACCCTTCCGCCGCCCAATCAGAAGGGACGTCGAGAGATCAAAGACCTCCTTTCATAATTCCGAACGCATTCATCTGGCCGAGTCCCTCAATCATCCACCCTGGAGGCTGTCTCCGCCTAATCGAATCGTTTGACCGCACACAGAGTGATGGCCTCCTGGGTGTGAAGTCTCGGCCGTGATGTGATACAAGTGTAAAGAGGAAATATTTCTTAGGAGAAGAGGAAACAGACGATTTCATTAGTAACGGCATGCTGGCCGTGATGAAGGACGCTCAAGGTGGTAGTACTCGTCGTATGTAAAACGGGGTCTATCCATTTAAACTAATACACTGCCCCTCACAAATTCGAATACCGCGAGGTTTCTTATAAGCAAGGAATCTAATATCACGACTAAAATAATAGAAAAAATAATTATTTTATAGTGCACACAAGTTTTCAGCTGAATAAATGAAATGTACAGAACTTCTTGGGCGTTCCTAGTTTTTGCATTAAGTCAGCACACATGATACGTTCGTCACTCGAGATTTTGGATGAGTAATTGAAATAAGAAACTCGTTGTCTCAGATTTAATGAAAGAGCATCTCTTATCAATAATCCCCTCAAGAAGTCTGTCGAAAATCCCGGTAAATTACAACAGACATGTCCAAAAGCTCATGCTAGCTCCAAAATTTACAGCGCACAGGACGTGAAAGCAAGGGTAAAATCCTGGTTCTTCATTTATAAAAGTATGTACTAGCAATTGTTTTCCTTACTCGAGAAATCAAACGAATTTTTTCAAAAGAGAAAAAAAGGCGATATCATTTCATTGTAGTCGCACCTCTTAATCACCCCACAAATACGACATAATCCGGACTTGGTACTCCTGAACACAATTTGTGCAAATACACGTACATATTAAAAGAATGCCACATAATTCTGGGGAACGTGCTATTTAACCAAAATACCTGAAACGCTCGCTGCTATACAACATACTTAACTGCAGAGTAAAAGGAATCAGTGATTAAAAAACCCGCTTCGAATTTCCTTGCGAAATATTTTTTTCCATTACGCCATTACAACACTCGATTAATGGCTTCATAAATGTCAATTAATACATCCGGATAAATCATCAGGTTCATCAGGGCATTGAACCTACTTCGAGTCGAGGTCCGAATACATTTTTGGATTTCTTTCTAGATAATGCAAATTTCTAGAAATTCTTCAGGACACGATGCAAAAGATTAATACCGATTGGAGATAAATTTACCATATCTAAGAAGGAAAAGACGAACAGTATGCTTTCCCCCACAATTTCTAAATTAAAGTAAAATTCAGGAACCCAGAAGAGGATTTTTTAACAAGTATACTGGAACACTCTGCGTTCAATGGCGCAAATTATACATTAAACACACTATAGTACATATATTCATCAAATGGGAAACGGGGGATTATTGTGAGTGTAGTAAATATATTTTTTCTGAAGGGCGTTATATCACGTTTTGGACGAAAAAAAACAAGTGAAATTCATAATATTAATCACTTTTCACGTTTGAATGTTAACGGGGTGCAAACGCTTTTGCAAGAGGTTAAGGACTAATGATAACAAGGTCAACAAGGCTGTCTCTATAAGTGAATTAACTCTTCGATATAGAAAAAGGGTGAAATCCTACCGCCCTATTGCTAATAAACCAATACCTGGATTGAAAAGCAATAAACTCTATATGCGAGGAATTTTGCTACGGAAATATGGTTCAGGCGTTCTCATTCGGTGACTTCAGGCCAGTATGAATTCGAAATTTATTTTTTTAATGTACAGCGGAAGGAATAAACAGCGGAGCACTGACACTCACCTAATTCAAGACTGAAAAAAAGACAAATCGTTCAGAAAGTAACAAATCAATCAAGAATAATGAAACCAAAAGTAAGGATAAGAGGGGGTTGAGCTTACCTCTTGCTAAGCCCTATGCAGCTAGTGTAATGCACAAATCGGGAGAGAACCAGTTCCTGTCTCTTTGAAAGGGAGACCGAGCATATGGTATTTTAAATGGAAATGTTTGTGGCAGCTTAAAAAACGGAGCTGATTACCGTCGTTTTATGATTTGTAGCTTTAAAAATCATTTAAAATTGTTGCCGAACATTTCGATTCAAGAGGGCATTACGTTCAGGCTTATAATCAGGAAGGGTGTCATTCTAAAATAATTTTGTCCGCCATAGCTCGATTTTAGAAAATGAATAAAATGAAAATAGCTCGTGCGGACACAAGGCATGGGTATATATGTAAAAAAAAACTACAAATATATCCGATCTTCCATAGAACCTTTGACCCCGTCATACTGTTCCTCGTTACGGACCTGAATGCAATCACACAAAACTGTGATTCTTCCTCGAAAATAAAAAAAATCAGCGGAGAGAAAGAAATCGAGTCACTTCCTGTCGAAATACTAGCAGAACGACAGAGACACAAACACCCGTTATAGTCCTCGTGTTGTGATAGCAGCGGGGAAGACTGGTGCAGGAATATCCAGATTGCCGCTGCTACGCAATTAACAGCGTTATTTCGTTTCAAGTTCTCTGCAAAAATGTTTCAAATGCATTTCTGGCAGGCATCTGCTTTCCGTTGCCTCATAAACCTTGTTCAGCTCAGACTCATTTTGTTCACATGGTCCACAAGAGACATGTCGCGCTGATTTCGAGATTATTAATCTCTCGTTTGATTGTTATTCCGAAATTATTTCATTTAGGCGAACATTCGAGCAAGATTTCCACTCCGTGAATTCATCCTCAAAATAATTTTCAAAGACCAAACTTTTTGGTTTAGTTATCACTTCAGCAAAAGTTAGATTGCGATGTCACACAAAAACGACAGTCGCTCCAAGGCGGCTGATGGAAGCGTACGTCGTGGAGGGAGAAAAATTTACGTTTTGCCAGTCATTAAAAAATGGACTACTGAAACTCAGAAATTACCCCGTTGCCCACGAATAAGTGAATTTTTCAGCTCTAAAAACGAATCCCATAATTCAAAATAAACCATAGTCAATAATGAAATGCAGTACAATTCCGTGATTTTTCGCTTTCCAAAAAGGCATCGTGAATAAATCAATAATTTTAAAGCGGATATTCTAAAAATTTGTTCCGAATTCGTCACTAAAATGAAACAATTTCGCTGCGTTTCTCTATCTGACATGGTTAATCTTATGCTGCAATTGATTAAATTAAATCCTGTTTCACTTTTCTACAGCAAAGTGGCGAATTTGGATTTGGTGACAAAATACATGATGACATAGACATGGGAATTTATAAATATTCATTGTTTGTTCACTTCTTGCATTATCGACTTCTTGAGGATAAGTTAACAACGTGTGCCATCCGAAATCAAAATCTAATCCCTCATATTTAGAGTTGAGTTCCAATGTGCTAACTTCGTTAAGTTAAGTTCTAACTTGTGTTAAGTTAAGTTAAGTTCTAACTTGTGCTGATAACCTGACGAATGGTGATGGAAATACCACGGTAAAGTATAGATGTTACTTCTCCATGGCTGCCGGATAAGACTTTGGGGATTCGGGGAAGACATGTGCCGTTCACAGTCCCCTTCCTCCAGAGTCCATGGAACTCCAAATGATTGTTTGTACCTAATCAACGTGCGTCTTCTCCTGAGTACGGTCGGCCACGAGGTATCGTACTATTTTAGTGGGCATTTTTACACATTTGTCGGCCACGAAGTATCATATATACATATTACTTTAGTGGACTGTTTTACGCATGTAAATCAACTTTCAACAGACTGTTTCAACGGAACAGTAATGGAAATCCTGCCAGATTCACCGGTCACTACTGAGTTGAGAGCCCGGGGTTGACAAATATTTGGCAACGAAGGTCTTTTGATAGGCCCGGTCTAAACCAAACGCAATAATAATCAATAGCCCCTATAGCATCCCCACCATCATCAATACATCCCCTTCACACCTCTCCTCTCTAAACCAATTCCCTCACACCATCGCGAGAACTCCAAGAAGGCATAATTTAACAATATTCCCAAGGCGAGATAAGCACATACTCACCAATCCCTAGCCAAAAGCCCTCGGTCATTCACTGAGCGCGACCAGTGGGTCGCACATTAACAGTAAGGGTTTTTAGTTAGAAGCGATATGAAACGGTAGACCGCCGGGTCTCGGGATGGAGATCATGACTCACCCAACGCCGAAATACCATCCCTGCTACATTTCATTTAATCCAACGCTCTTGGGCATCTGGTTGTCTAGGCGCGAGGACCAGGTTGGGGGAGGGAAAAGAGAGGCGAAAGGAGAGAACCCTCCCGCGGAAGAGGAAGCGCGACGAGGCGGGGAGAGACGCCGCCGAATCGGTCGACGTGCCAGATGTCGTGGTTTAGGTTTACACAAGCGGGCGAGCGCGAGGGACCGCGGCGAAAAGTACTAGTCTTCGTCCTCAAATAAATGTCGGGGAGCCACGTGAAATCGCCAGGGAAACCGAATGCGGGGCCGTGAAACGCGAAATGCGGGCGTAAAATCAAGCGGTTGTGAGGCGGTACCTCTTTTTTGTACATATTTACATAGTACTCTGCAAGCCACCGCTAGGGTGTGTGGCAGGGGGTGATTAAACTAAAGATTACATTTGGCCCAAAATACTTGTCCCTCCTAGTACGGTCAGAGAACATTATCCCTTATCGTTCGTGGGAAAAATTACATCTTAAACCTATATTTTCTACTCTTAAAACCATAAACACAGTAATCAACCCGAAGGTCGGTTTAGTAGGTGATGGTAGAGTTCACCCAGTACTAAGCCCTATACGGCGTGTGAAATTCACACATCAGGGTAGGGGGGCCAGTTCCTATCCCTGTGACGGTTATGGTTTCCCAGGAAGACCTGGTACCCGAAAAATCACTTTAGCTTGGGTGGAGCTGCAGGTGCCCAGAGTGCCTTGCCCGGGAATCGAACCCGGGACCCTCCGGTCAGCAGTCCAACACTCTACCCACTGGACTACCGCGACCCACTTTCTACTCTTAATCTCTCTAATTTTACTGACACGATCTCTCCTACTGTAGTACGATGGCGCTCCGCCCAAAAAGCAAACCCTGCGCCTCTCACTTCCACCCACGCCCACCCAACAGCCTTCCTCCATTCCCTACCCGCAGCCCCATGAGGAAACCCCCTTCCCACCCCCGCGACCCTTCCTCCCTACTAATTCCTCTTTTCCCAAAGAACCGCTTCGCTATCTCCCAACCCCTTCAATTATCTAATTTATCATTTAGCCTTTAATCTTTATCTATAATTTAACCTTGGCTCCGCGAGTGATTCCCTGCCTAGGTCCTCTAATATTTTGAATACGTGACTAAGTTTATCATAACAAGGATTTACACAACTAGCTCCTCTACGCTGCACGCGATATAATTCGGAAATCAATCCAACTTCATGAGGATCCCATATACCAGCAGTATATTCTAAATGAGGCCTAATGAATGAAAGATAACATTTCTCTTTGACCTTTTCATCACATATCCCCAATATTCTTCTAATAAATCCCAATTTTTTGTTAGCCAGTCTGCAAATTGCTCTTCATCCCGGAGAGGTGCTGAGGGTAACTCCTAGGTACGAGTATTTAGGTCATCTGCTAAAGATGCTTTATCCTCAGGATTACAAACCTCTTAAAAGGGGAGAGGGAGCGCAAATTTTAAATATGATAAAAACAATCCTACATATTTTTTCTTCAGGCAAGGAACGTTGAAAACCATGTCAAGCATGAAAATAGTTACACTAAATTACATCGCAACGCACCCTGCAGTAGATACTTTTATGGTCGGGGTAGGGCAGGTATTCGTAGGTTAATACTGGGCATATACGTCATATTCATTCCGAAGTTTATTGCAGTAAAAAATAATTCCAATGGGAGGTGGAATGGGGACCATGGCCCATTGTTCTGTTTGGCAACGCTGACTCAGAATGTAAGATTTCATAGAGTTAGTCTCACGCAACATTTCAGGGGAAGGTCGGAAATTTGTGACAAGTATGAAGTGGGGAAAGAGCCAGGCCAAAAATACGTCCGATGCAATGCATAGACAAACCTTTCTTTTGTCTTTATCATACCGGTCGTTATTTATTCACATATGTTTTATGACTTTACAAAGTGCGCCCGGGGAAGAATTTCAAAATTTTCGGTTTCAACGACCCTTTTTTGCCCGGGAAACATTTGAACCGCAGTTTAAGGACGGCTTTTCAGGATGCAGTTGCACGAATGCCATTCACGCCTGTCATTAACACACATACGACTGCAATTAATAAAAAAAACTAGAGCGATAAGTACCTAATTCAAACGAATGCATACATAAAATAACTATTGCAAAAAAGATTTATTACACAAAAAAATTACATTGCTAAAATTGAGACTAAAGGCTTAAATAGCCATTCAAGGAATTTTCACATAAAAATAACCTGAATAGCCCTTATTTAAAATATTTACAACTTAAGAAAGCTAAAATCAATTCTGATTTCCAAGTTCTGAGAAGAGATCTGAAGCAAAAAAAGTAAACTTTCACTCGACAAAAATAAACCACAGCCCACTAAAAATAATAATCGCCATGACAATTAATACTGACTGCAATTAATGCAATGATAAACCTGTACTTTTTAACGAATGAAAGTTAACTGTTGAAATGGCAACTCAGTTTAAAACAAGGGGCTTGGTGCTCAACGAAAATAGAGCCATGTACGAAGAAAACGCACCGCATTATATCAAACGTTCACTTACAAATAGACGCACCCACTCCGTTTAACACGGATAAGAGACAATCATAAATTATTGCTCTGGTTAGGGTGAAACTGCTTCTCACTTCACTGAAAGTGGGGCCAAACCGAGATTAAACAAAAAGTCATCCTTTACAAGGCTTCGCAGACTGCATATCTGACACGGTTAGCCCCTCGACTATGGCCAGCTAGCCAAAGGTAAATAAACCAAGCATCTAGCGGGACTAAAAATATGGCTGTCGGGGGAAACCTAGGTAATGCCCTCTTCTTGGTCTTAACCTCCTTCCTTTCGTTCAATCCATAATACTATATCTCATCCATCGGAAACCTTCGCGTACGCCACTCCAATAAACAAATTTATGTTTTAAATGCCTTTGATGAAGAGAAGCGATATTTACTGAGCCCAAAATTTACAACTACTAATAGGCTACATGAAGTCATTTTCTATCAATCTCGAAAAAAACCACGGACAGGCTACGGGCCTAAGCAGATAGGTTCCAAGTTATCATACTATCATTTTTCCTTTCAAACGAATCACCTATTATGGCCATTCCAGTAAATCGTACTCCCTCGTTAAAATAATTGTCGATGTGCCGTGTCTATAGTAATTTCATACTTTCTCTTTCGTTTTAAATTTAGGACTGGGAAAGAATAATGGGAATAAAATGAGTTTCCTTATTAACAAACGAAGAAGTACCTCCAAGAGAGTGATGTTTATGAAAACTCTTAGAAGAAGAAGAGGGTAACTTCATTGGACACATCCTGAAACGTAACAGTTCACTCAAAACCATAATTGGAAACAGAACATACAAAATTAACAGAGGAAGGCGAAGGATGAGAACCAGGTGATGTAAGACGTCAGCGCAAAAAACTATAAGGTAATCGAGAGTTCGGCGGCGAACAGGACAGTTTGGAGAGTTAATACAAAGTATCCTGAGATTCGATAAACCATGCTGATAGTTTTTACACGGAATTTTTTTTTTCACATGTATAACACATATCTGGGAAGCACAATTCCTCTGGTACACCCATGAAAGCAGAGATGAGGTGAGAATTTAGAATGAGCGATGAGCGTCTTTATTTCTGAAGACATTTGAAACCCCCTTTAATGAAACCCAACGTCAATAAACATACAGCAACAATATTATAATAACCATAAACCATAAACATAGTAATCAACCCGAAGGTCAGTTCGGTAGGCGATGGTAGAGTTCACCCTGTACTAAGCTCGACGGCGTGTGAAATTCACACATCAGGGTAGGGGGGCCAGTTCCTTTCCCTGTGCCGGTTATGGTTTCCCAGTAAGATCTGGTACCCGAAAAATCACTTTAGCTTGGGTGGAGCTGCAAGTACCCAGAGTGAGCGAGGGTGCCTCGCCCGGGAATCGAACCCGGGACCCTCCGGTCAGCAGTCCAACGCTCTACCCGCTGGACTACCGCGACACTAATATTATAATATCATTTAAAAAATATAGCTATATAAACATCGCGGTAGATAAGTCAGTTCCTTTCCCTGTTCCACCTGTAGTTTTCCATGAAGAGTATGTACCCGAAAAACCACACATACATACAGGTTAAGTCGATCTGAAGGGTTCTCGGCGGTGTCACCCGGAATGGAACACACGGAGGGGACACACGGAGGGGACACACGGAGGGGACACACGGAGGGGACACACGGAGGGGACACACGGAGGGGACACACGGAGGGGACACAAGGCAATGAGGCACTTTTACAATCAACGCGGCGCTTAGATATGAAGAAATGAAGTGAAAAAACTAACGAAAAATTGCTTACGATTAAACAATAAATTGCTTCGAATTTCACTAAACTAACCCATCATTATATTAAAATACCGAGAGGAAAAATCAATGCTCGTAAAAATACACACTAATAGAGAAGCAAGCTGGTTACTCGATGTCACAAGTAACTCATTTAGTAACAATGTCACTTCTGATAAAGCAGGGGAGAGTAAAAAAATAAGGTACTGTTTTAAGTTTTAAGAGTTACTAAGGGTGATTTTTCGAAAGGAGGAGATGAGAAGAAAAAACATCAGGGAAGGACATTGGAGAGAAGGGGAGTTTCGTGCGTTTAATATGAATGCTGTCAACCATCAAGGAATTAAGTGGTGTCATTTCTTTCACCACAGCTAACCGAGGTCATCGTTGAATATGGTAAGCAGTTTGCCTTAACGAAAAAATATAAATCGTTTTAAGAGTTCCTGAGTTTTGTTTCGGTGACTGATTTACCTTTTACTAAAGCGAGATTTGCCTGCCGAAGTAGCCAGCTTCAAAGCATATCGACTTATATATTCATTTCTCCACAATTATCTATTTAACGCCGATGTATTTAGGTATCTCTTTGGAACATGTGACACTTCACAGATCCTTCCTTATTTCTGTGACTTTAAAATTTACAAACCGGATCCCAAATGATCGCGACAAAAACAAATCCAGAAATATATCCAATCTTTCCAGTTCTGATGGCGTTGGGTCAAAGCTGGAGTAATTTAGCATCTCGCTCAAAACAGTAATATCACAAAACTAAAAAGAAAAAATATACAAAAAATGGGTTATTTAACTTTATCTTAAACATGTTCCCATCTTATGCAATGGGCTAATTTTACTAGCATTTTGTTTAATATGCGAAACAACAAATTAGCAGTTTTTAAACGTCATGATTTTAACGGAATTTCGATTACTTAATGCAAAAAAGGGTAAAAAACCGCGAGAGAACACATTACGCATTCAAGCCTTTCCACTCCACGCCAGAGAACGAATTATGGAAACAATGGGGAACTAAAAAAGTCACGTTTTCCTGATTAAATTTATTGAAGGTTTGACAATAGAGAAACTTATGAAGGCGAGTAAGTAACGGTACGTATACTTATATTTAAATGAGCCATGGCACTAGCTCAAAGGAAGGGGTGGGAATGTTTTTTTTGCACATGAGTAAGTAGATTTTAGCACGAGGATTAGGTGTAAAACGAGAAGTGTGCACTTTAAAGGGACTCGTTTCGAAGAAATTTTCCCGAGACCCAGAAAAGGACTACCGCTTTACGGAAACGAAATTGCCGGTACGGTCTTGTATTTTATTAAGGAAATGGAAAAATGAACAACGAATTGGGGAAAGTGAAATGAGACTGTGGAATGGGTATGATTGGAGGGAAGGGAAGAAGGAGAGAAGGCGGTGGCAGATCCCACGGCAACAGGGAAAGGGGTTGGCAGAATGAGAACTTGAAACCAAGACGCGAGGATATTTTTTTACCCTTCCAAGACTTGCGCACATTTTAAACGTATCAACGACGAAGCTTCCCGCGGGATTTATTTTTAGCATCCGGCACTTGTCCGCTTCCATGCGGTTTTTAAATATTGCTTCCTCTTAAACTGCGTCAGCGAGAGCTCGCGAGGAGATTCGTAACTGAAGCAATAAAAGTCTTCGGAAGTTGAAGAGATCACAGCGGCGAGCATCCATCATCTACCCTAACGTTGAGCAATGCATGCAAGTTATTCGTCAATTGGTCGGTAGCCTATGGCAATATCTAAGCCACTTAAAGATGCTAAGTTACCCCTCTTCCCCCCTCTCGTTTTAAGTCCGCCAACTCGAAAGTAAACTTTTTCTCCCAACAGCGATCCGTAGCCACAAGAAATATAAAACAGGTTTTGAAGAGTCATTACAACAGGATAATATTGACTTAGATAGCAAGAGCAAATACATCCAACAATATTTGAAATTTTGGAATAAAGGAAGCGAGGAACAATACTAATAAATATAATAATTTAATAATTAATATACTAAAACTGCAAAATAGAGGGTTCAGTATTGACTACGGCAAATCAAGTTAAATATTTGGGGGTTGTTCTAACACCACGCCTTTCATGGGGAGCACATATCAGGACAATATGCGGATCAGCTTTAAAGAAACTTGGCTTCATAAAACGTGTGGTGGGGAAATGTAATGAAAAAGTTAAAGAGAGGTGTTATTTTGCTCTAGTTAGACCTCATTTGGAATATGCCGCAAGTATTTGGGATCCTTGGGAGAAAATTTGGCAAAAAGAATTAGATAAAGTCCAGAGAAAATCCGCTAGATTCGTTAAAAATTGTTATGATAAAAACACAAGTGTGACAGGTCTCTCAGGGGATTTAGGCTGGGAACCACTTGAAGCGCGGAGAGAACAAGCGAGGCTTAGACTTTTAGAAAGGTTCAGAACAAACGAGTTTAACTATGACACTGAAGGAATTATAATGGCCCCACACTACTTAGGTAGATCAGACCACAAAGATAAACTAAGGGAGATAGATTCCAAGACAGATAGGTACAAATACTCATTCTTTCCCCGAACAATCAGAAATCATAATAGCAAGAAACCGAAGTCACTTTAGAAATATTAAAAACGTTGAATTTACAAGTCGGAGCAAAGTTAAACACTGCAAAGCTTTTAGGTATACTTTCAGGAGCATGTGTATGTTAGTTGGTAGTTTTATTGTGTTTGCATGTGTGTGGGGTGTAAGTGTTCATGCATGAATGTATGCCATGTTTTTTTTTTGTGGATATGTGATTAACTGGTTATTGCATGCGGTTTTCTTTTCTTTTCTAAATTACGGGTGGTGTCCTAGCACCCCCCGCCACACGCCCTTGCGGCGGCTTGCGGGGTATTAAGTAGATGTAGATGTATTTTTTGTTGCATTGCTCCCGATAATTCCGATAACATTTTATTGGATTATTGGATGACTACCTGCAATTTCCCAATTAGTATGTTCTGTGCCATCAATGATATTCGAGATCCTGGGCTAATTTTATATATATATATATATATATACAGATCCGCACCCAAAAGTGGTAGGACTGATTTTCTCTGGCGCGAACGGAGCGGTGGAGGGGGGTCTGCCTGGCAGGGTAAGGTGGAGGGGGCTCTTAGCAAGAGACCGACACCAACCTCAGTCGCCTGCGGGCTGTCGTTGAGTGAGGACACTGTTTTTAGTGAAGCAAGTTTTTTGTCCGCGTCGAAAAACAAAATGAATCTGAATTTAGAGCAATGCTATTCCGTGAAGTTTTGTGCGAAACTCGGGAAGACGGCAACTGAGACCCTCGATATGATCAAGCAGGCTTATTGGGACACTGCCTTAAGCCTTTACACAGTATTTGAGTGGCACAAGTTGTTTAAAGAGGGTAGGAAGCTCGTTGAAGACGACCATCGCTCCGGACGGCCGTCGACGGCAAGAACCGACACGAATGTGGACAGAGTGAGGACACTGCCGAACACATACCGACGCTTAACCAGTGAAGAAATTGCAGACCAGTTGGGTCCATGACCAGACCATGTCTGCATCCAACGTCCAACGCATTATTTCACAGGATTTGGCCATGCGCAAGGTGTGCGCCAAGATGGTGCCGAAAATTCTGCCATGGCGCGCTCGTCGTCAGACAGCTCTTGGCCAAATACGGCGTTGCCACGTTGCCGCACCCGCCCTATTCTCCCGATCTGGCACCACCGGACTTTTTCTTCTTCCCCATGATGAAAAGACAGCTCAAGGGACGACGTTTTGACTCGATAAAGGCCGTTCAAGAGGCTTCGACGAAGGTCATCAACGGCATCCCCAAAGAAAATTTCCAGCGGGCGTACGGGGAATGGGAGCAACGTTATACTAAGTGTATAGCAGCTAAAGGAGCATACTTTGAAGTAGTAGTAGTTTTGAGGGGAGGCGACCGACAGCTGAGGTCATTGGCGCCATAGGGGATGGACAGGAAAGGATGAAGGGTGGAGAGAAACCCGGCATCGGCATTAGCCTACTCTTTACGAAAGGTGCCAAGGGGTCCGCAGTTTAACGTCCCATCCGACGGACGGCGTACTCACTCAAAGTGCCCTCCACAAAGCACCTCAAGTAGGGATCGAGATACCTCTGAAAAATATTCAACACCGCCGGGATTTGAACCCGCGCCCTCAGGGTGGGAAGCCAGTACGTTAGCCCCCGCACCATCTCAATCCCCGCATACTTTGAAGATTATTAAGTCGATGTAAGTATATCGTCAATAAAATTCTTGTAAAAAAAATCAGTCCTACCACGTTTGGGTGCGACCCTGTATATATATATATGAAATATCAAAGTTTTTACGAGTCTTTTCTTAATATCCTTACTCAACGTCGCTGTCATCCACTCCCTCCTCCTTGTGAAAGCCTCTTTGCCTAGCGCAATTCTTCTCCTTACGTCCCTACTACTTTGACCGTGTTGGTCCAAAACACTACCGAGATACGTAAACTGTTCTACCTGATCTAGTTTTTTCCCTCCTATTTTAATGTTAAGCTTGGCCTTTTTCTTTCTAGAAAATCGCATTAACCTTTGTTTTATTAATATTGATTCTCATGTCATACCTGTCGCACTGAATTTCCAATTCACTCAGCAATGCTTGCAGCCCCTTGGCTGACTGACAAACTAAAGCTTGGTCATCAGCAAACCTAACTGATTTTACGAATTCCCCGCCCACTTTCATTCCTACCTCGAGTTCTCCCCATGCCTCTTTAATCATTTCCTCTGCATACAGGTTGAACAGCAACGTGGATAATGGGCAACCCTGCCTTACACCTCTTACTAACACTGCCCAACCGGACTCCCCGTTCCCCACTCGCACCTGAGCAGTCTGAGACATGTACAGGTTGCGGATTAGCCTCATTTCCCTCCAATCTATTCCTATTTTCTGCAATATACTCATTAGTTTTTCCCAGTTCACTCTATCAAAAGCTTTTTCGAAATCTACGAAAAAGGCAAATACCTCCTGGTTGTGTTCTATATTTCTCTCGATTAATAATCGGGGTGTTGACCGGCAGTAGGATGTTGAAGACGGTGATAGAGGGGAGAATGTTGGGCAAAAGAGGAAAGGGAAGGAACAGGATAGGGATGTTGGACGGGATGAAGGGAGGAAGAAAGTACTCAGAGATGAAGAGGGACCTGATATAAAGTAGGATGATGGATTTTGTGTTTTGTTCGGAGTAATAAAATGTTTGTTTGGTAGTTGTGTCCATCCAAAAACCTACCTTAACCGGTAGATTACCCTAAAAAAAATGAAATAACCAATTTGCAATATTAATCTTGAACTTTTCACAAAGAGCTTGGTTTCAACCTATGCATTGGTTAATCCATGAAAATTTCGGTAAATAAGCGACGATCGCTTAATAATGAACTATTTATTTTGTTGCATAATGAAATACAGGCTAATCTGAAGATACGTCATAAAATATTAATGCTAAAATCAAACAAATGGCTTCTAATATAAAAGTTATCCAAAGCATAGAATGGCAGTTCAAATATTTATGATAACAATACGTGAAATCCTAGAAGATACAATGTAAATAAGATACATCCAGTAAGTTACATACCTTCTGTATTGATTTTCTGGGTGACATTGAAGCTTCTTAGTTCATTTGCCACCTAACCCCCGGAATTGTGATATAAATAAGGATATCGGACATGCTCATGCTCAAATTACATAAGGAAAGACATCTCTTAGGTATTCAATCGAAGCACTGATTCGAAATATCCTTATGCCCAGGGATAATTTTACTGAAGGGTAAACTGAACAATGTTAAGTTTTGCTCGTGGCGTACCTTCACATATTTACTCGACAATTGTACAGTACGAATTGTTCTTCGTCAAAAGCTAGAACCAAACAATACGAGATAACATTCTTCAGACAGCCTGTTAGCACGCGGGAGAAATATGTGCATCGCTAATTCCCAAGGTGCCGCTTTTCAACCGGGGAAGAAGCAAAGACGAATAAAGATTATACATGTGACTTTATGCAAAGTAAAAAGCATTAAACACATATGCCGCCGGTGGGGTATTATGAGGATGGCTGCAATCTTTTAACAGACGAAACGGGTTGATCTTGAAAAGTATGCGATCGCGCAGCTCTTCCAATTCAAGCTTAAGTATGAGGACTGGTTACAGAGTTCTTAACTCTAGTACAATCTTGAGCAATAGCTAATCCAGGATTAAAAGTAGAATATACTCTTGGATGCTCATCAAAATCCTCAAATATGACCAAAAATTATTCTTCTCAACACAACTTAAAAAAAACAACCACCGACAGATTCAAGTATTCCTTTTTGTCTCGCATGGTACATAGTGATAACAAAATGAAAAGTCACCACAGCTACATTTTTAATCAATTGAAGCTTCATTCGAGCATGCCCAATATAACATGTCTGTATTCAAGTGCACTACCGTGTGTGTTTATGCGTCTGCGACATTATATGTTTATAATTATGGATAAGTGCTCATTTATACTTAAAAGACTGCCCTAACGACCCTGTTAAACCCCACTATGGCGGCTTATCTTATATTTTTGGTATTTTTTAGTAACCCTGCAAGCCACTATAAGGGTGTGTGGCAGGGGGTAAATACACGCCAGACTAATTTTGACCCGAAAATGTTTATCCCCTACAGTCAGACGATGTAATTCTGATCCCTTATCGTTCGAGGAAAATAAGACATCTTAAATCTATCTACTTAGGCTGGTGGGCCATTGTGTAGATGTAAAAAATGCAATAAAAACACGGGTACAAGATATAATTCGATGAAATACAATTTTTTAATTCTCGCAAGGATATCCGTACCCATTGCTTCAACCTTTCCAGGATGCACCTGCACTTCCCGGAAAAATGATGTGGTCCCGTTCGTTCTCCCTTTGGCAGATTGTACTGAATAGCTGAGCGAAAGACGCAAAGAGGCTATGAATAGCTGAGAAATACCAATAGCATTAACGAGAGTCAAGTTCTTCACTATACACGTTTCGTGCTCAGAGAATGGGATCAAAAAGCGAGTTTTATCGCGGAAAGGAAAGCTCAGTGATATCGTGAGTGAGTCTCCCTCACATCCCCAGCAGTTGACGTTCGTTTTTGTCGACGGTAGAAAGGAGAAGAATATGAAGTCGCTCTTGCGGAAAGTTGACGTCCCGTGTGTGCACTGCGCGTAAACATTGGATGAAGCAAGGAATGGCAGTCCCACCATTAAAAATCGGTCGACCATCGAAAGGGGATTTGGAAAAATATTTCGTCCTCCACACAAATGTACGAGTGGCCTTGTCAGCGTCAACTACGTAACATAATGCGTATAAAAGTTAAAAGCAACTGCTTCGGGTCTTGTCCCCAAAAATAAAATGACAAACTGCTTTTAATAGTAATGGACACACAAAAAAAGCGTTTTTTTTACAAAACTGAAAGTTGATGATAATAAAATACGTATGGACTCGCATAGGTATTAATGCGATGATGTACGACGGGGTAACTGGTGCAATAGTAGAATAAAAATTCAATAAAATATTGTGCTCAACGGCCGATTTTCATTGTGCAAAAAATACGTTCCTCAGCTTTACCAACATGGTTAACTTTAAAGAGTAACAAGTCACTTGTTCAATCAAAGTACTCTCTATAATAACATCAGAGTCGATTCAACATAAAGTCAGATTTGAAGCCAAGAAATATTTTATCTCCCTCACGAAGGAACCGTGAAGAGCAAAGGAAATTCAGTGGGACATTGTTACACACTTTCAGTACGACGAAAACGAAGACCTAAAGACCTGAGAAACAAGAACTTCCCCCGAAAATACCAAGAGAAATATCTTGCTACCTTCCATTAGCGGTGAGACGTCAAGAAACTTTCAGGTCTAAATAAACGAAATTATCGTTGAAACATTAAAAAAAATCTTCCAAATGGCTATATTACATCCGAATTTTAGACGGCGGAAAATTTTTCCCGCGCGCGAGGTACACTCGGAAATGGAAGACGGGAGCGAGAATTTCGAGCGGCAACGATTTTTTTTTTAATTTTGGGAAAAAAATGTCGGGCATTTTTTTGCGCATAAAGCGGGGAGGCTCGGGGATCGTTTCCGGCAGGCGAGCAGGTGGAGATCCCTCTCCCTATCCCACGATAAAAACCTTAGGTATTCCTCGTTCTGACCCAGAGGACACAGTGGTTAACGCAAATGAATCCGTTGTATCAGGCGCTCATGTCAACGCAGGAGGTATCAGCGGAGCTACGCGCGGCGAGTCGCCGATCGATTCGGAAACAAAAGCGGGAGGATGAGGGGCGTCGGGAGAGGGCGGGGGCGGTGGGCGTCTCTCGGGCGTCGCCCTCCTCCCCCCGCTTCCCCACGACTCTTAACACTCCTCCGACGCCGGCCAATGGAAGTGAGCGCGCCCTGCCGTTTGAAACTTCCGACTCGGAGAATCAATGCCGCTTAAGCGATATGCACAATAAGGCACGCGGCATTGTTTAACAATAAACCAAAACTACCTCCCGTAAAGACACCTGTGGTATTAAAATCAAGAAATGAACAAAACGTGATAACGGAAACAGATAAACAAGGCGACCTAACAATAATTTCTGAGCTCGATTGAAAGAGGGGACGAAGTATAAAAAAATACAAAACTTATGCTCACTGCCTCGAGAATAACAGAGCTTTTCGTGTTAAGCGTCCGACATACTGGTCCCGAAGACGTTGGAAACGATAATTTACTTTCCCTGTGTTAAGCGATTTCTAACTGCCGTTTTCCGGCGAAACGAATGCCAGGAAGAGGTAACCTCATTCGGCTCCGTCCATTAAGGGGACGACTTCGGGATTTTAACTAAGCACCGAGACTTTTAAATTGCTCATGGATTATGAACAAATAGAAAGGGAAGTTACGGATATTCTCAAACAAAAAAACTAGGGAAATAAAAAAGTACCGCTTTTCCCCAATGCAACTTAGAAAAATCTCCTTCCGCTTTTACTGTATAGCTGCTTTGACATTTGTGGTAATCAAACCTGATTAGCCGCAAAACGCCGTGAACAATTTTTTTATTCAAAATACTGCAGATTTCTTGACTCCAAGACTGTTGCACACGTATTCCTGCCATCCTCCTTCCCCGATGCGGCTCATGCTCCACGGATGGCAACTGCAGTCATTCTAAACAAAACTTGCTTACTTACGAAAAGTGAAGAGTCAGGCGTGATATTGTGGAATCGAGACATAATGAAAACTTCGTTGCAATTTTCCACAGTTAAAACTTTATTGCCGACCATGGTTTCGATACACTGTATCATCTCCAGGTCACCTGAAGATGATACAGTGTATCGAAACCATGGTCGGCAATAAAGTTTTAACTGTGGAAAATTGCAACGAAGTTTTCATTACTTGCTTACTTGATAAAAATGTTACGCCATAAGGATCGACACTCACTCTTAAATGGAAAACATCGTATTTTACCTTCCCAGGGCAGCTTGAAAATGTGGAAGGGCATCTAAGCTTGGATAATTATCCACTAATTGGCATCGCCGCTATAATTACCTAATTTAATTTGATTATATATACGGAGTAGCAATAATAAAAACTGCAAAACATGCATTCAAGGCCGGAAGATTTCGTCAGATTACTGTTAGTTCCTATCCCGACAAAGTACAAGGCATCAATGGCATAAGGCAATGATTATTGAGCAGAGAACAAAATGTTTGATTTAGCATGGTACTAAGGTATTGCATAAGATCACCAATAAAGGGATGGAGAGGAGGGGAAATAATTGCTTAGGATATAATTAATTTGTTTTCAGGAAAGAATTCAGTTTAGAAGGCACTAATGATGTCGTAGCAGTAATGAGATCACCAATATAAAGGAACAAAGAGCACAACCAGAATTCATTGGTTTTTTGTAGATTTCGAGAAGGAATTCGATTGGTAGAATTACTGAATACTTCAAATTACTATATAGGAGAAAATTGGACAGATAGGTGACTTATCCGCAAACTGAACACTTCTTAGACAGCGCAGGTGCGTTTGACGGCTAGATAATTCGGGATGGGCAGTGTAATGAAAGTGGTTACAACGGTGGTGCCCATTGCCACCCATGAGTTTTAATGCACACGAGGAGAAAACGAGAAAAGCAGTATGGGAAGAACGCGAGATAAGAATGATGGACAGTGTAAAATAAGTAAGACCAGTTATACTTGCAGATGATCGTCCTTTAGTTTACCAGCAAGCCAAGTAGTTACAGCATTGCTGAGCGCATGAGAGAAAGGCGTTGGATTCCAAATGGACGCCCATTCTCTGGCAAGGTCGAAATAAGGAATTATCAAACATGCGGACAAGCTTGTATGGTTGAGTTTTATTGGATTATTTTCATGAATAAAAAATGCACCATATGCATACCATATTTTGTACACATAGGCAATACAAATATAATATGAATTGAATGGACCTTCTATTTTGCATTAAAGGTCATAATGCTCTGCTGAAAGAAAGGAAAATATTAGAGGTGATTCCGTAAAATAGAACGTAAAAATAACTAACATAAACCATTATTGCTAGAAAGTATGCCTTCGGTTCAATGTCCACAGTAAAAATACTTCGCCTAGGCACCTAGTGTTATTGAACTCTTTAATTCCTTTTCGTTCAGTTTAAGATCCTTCATTAGGGGAAAAATGTTTTTTTCGCTAATTAGTACAACTAACTGTCCAAATACAAAGATTGATAACCTAACGCCATTTCAAGGAACGGTTGACCTGGTTACTATAAGTAAACATATTATTTCTTTGGCAAAATTCCATCTCACGCCTCCACCTCGAGCTCCATGTGAACCGAGCCGTACTAAATGGCTAAGGTTGAATGACTGACTAAACCCTTATGCAAGAGTTCGGGTTAATTACAGTTACACGGCAGTTATGATTCTCACCAATCGTAAGCACTTCGAGCACCTTTGACTTAATTATACCTTTTGAGTTCCAAAACTGCGAGACTTTCTGTGACAATTACCCGTCGAGTAACCCATAAGTTGGGGAGAATACTCAAATTTCTCTCTGATTTCATGATGACCCATATTTTAAAACTCACCAATCAGAAGAATAAGAATAAACACCTGACATCACCGTCCCAACATCAAATCACCAACGAAGCCAGCACATGGAAGTATTTTCTTAATGTTCTTTTCCAATCAAAATTTATTTGAAGAAGGTTCTTCTTCCCTCCTATCCAGTCAAGAACCACAGAATCATACCGTCAATTGCCTAGGGGTTAACCCATACTATGAGATAACGAAAAATTAACCATCTAGCTCGAGATCGCACGACTTCTCTCCATTCGATTAAGTTGAGAGACAATTCGTCAGCATTGCTGGCTAGTGGGGTATCATTCTGATGCTGCCACTGTCTCATAAAATATTTTTGACAAGAAAACTCGTACTAATTCCTTAGGTTCTTGAGATTAATAAGTGAAAGCAATAACGATAAAAGCAGCTGGGAACATATTTAAGGTTGACAAAGACGATTAAAATGACTTTCACCATTTCCTTACGGCGCGATCGCCACTGATCGCTTACGAAGTGAAAGGGAGGTGAAAGTGACTAGGAAAATACCTTTGCCATTCACGACTATCGCCTAATGAATCACAATAGGCCCAAGGAAAGGTGTCAGCAATAAGCATTTGGGTTCCATCCAACGGTTACCTTCCGATAAATTCACATTAGCTCCGTATCGCAATAAAATCATGAGCTTAATCAACACGGGACTTCTCTGTGGTCCCATTTTTCCATTGACTAATCGTAATTTTTAGGGTTACGAATACGGTAAGTAGCACAAACGCAAGCTTACTTTTAATCCCAAACATTCATTTCGAATAAAAGGTTTCATTTTAAAAGACTCTGTTTCGTTCCAGTCACTTTTCTGTGACACAGCCATAGGTGAACCTACATTCTAGTAAAAAGGGCTTTAAAAGTTGTTTAGAAGAGAACAATCAAAACGTATTTTTCATCGAATCATTCTTCATTCCATGAAATCCTTTGTTGGGATACAAGCGCGAAATATATTCTGTGAGGTAATACTTGTGCCTCTTAGGGTTTATATCAGTGACAATACGCTAATTTTGAATGCGGAAGCGGGGTGGAGCGGACAGTTTTGCGACAGATATACAAAGCATACTGACTTCATTTCAGTCCCAATTCGGTAAGAAGGTTCAAGATAAAATATAAATAGCAACTTAAAAGATGTTTTCATCCTACGCCACATGTTTTAGGAACGAATGAAAAAGAGTTTTGATAAAATGAAGAGAGCCAGTCGACTCGATTGGTAATTATCGGTATTTCATTTTACTTCACCATTCCTGAGAGCTGTCGCTTCCAAGTTATGTTACAGCGTGTTGGCGTTAAAGCCGTGGAATTCGTTATGTTTGTTTCGAAATGGAAAAAGAATCTTTTTGTGAAGGAACTGATGGAAAACGCCAAACACCCGTGTGTTCTTTTTCCTGCGCTAGCGATTACTATTACACCCAGTACTTTGATAACGATATATATGGGGGGAATAGGATTGTTCATTATATGGTTGTTATGATAAAAAACATTCGAACACGTACGCATACACGTTCATATCTGTAGACACCATGTAAAATCCACCAATATAATTTGATACCATCATAATGCCCTCGGTGTTGCAACAAAATTCAGAAATATTAATGTTCAAGAAATCTCAGGTGCCCCAATTATCATTAAAATTTTACTCTAAATGAGTTTATTTCTCGTATTGACACCCGTCCAAAGAGTGTTAAATGTTTTATTATATTTCTCCATCGGTAAGTCGAAATAAGTCGAAAATACCGTAAAATCAGTGATTGGCACCCTTTGAATTTCGAATCCACCTAATTTATATTTTATGTTGATAGCTCGGAACTTATTTTTCTAACATTAATCGGATATTCTAATTAATTCAAATTATAATAACAGATTTCAGGTTATGTATACAGATTACTTGATGATATCAAACAGTAGTGGTATACGTATTTTCCTAATGGGAATATTACCCAAAACATTAAATGATCAGCTACTGCCAGGCACTCAGAATAAATGCGTTCCCCGAAGGCAGCCTCCCAAGCTATTCTCTTCTGGTCGGTAATCATATTTCAAGTCTTGCCGAAGGAAACACGCGTTTCTCAAGTATCTCTCGGAGGTGATACATATTTTGTTTTCATGGTTGCGGAAATTTTGCGAGGAGGAAACCGATCTAAATTTGGGTCCGACTTTTACCTTGAAAAGTTAATAACTTTCAAATTTTGAGCTCGTCAAGTTCTAACAGCGAACTTCGACATTTAAAATCCAGGCGATGGCGATGTAAGCAATTGTATTCAACATATAGCCTTTATAGCACTAGTGAATCTGAAGGAATTTCCGTACTCCTGTATATTTATGTATGACTCGTTATACATAACTTCAAATGAAATGTACGATTTAGAATAATTCGCTTGGCTCAGCCTCAGAGAAACTTAGATTAGAATAACTGCGGGAAGATCTAATGAAAAAGAATGTAGAAGTGTTAACCGGTGGTTAGCACTAATGTGAAATATGCGGAAAATAATTGCGATCTATCGGATGGATCGATAATAAAGGTATGGAATAAAGTTTCTTGATAATGGGTAGGGCAAAGTTTAAGAATAAAGAGGATCTGCCACACTCGAGAAAAAGAGTAACGAGTAAGGGAAACAGTTTTGCCGGAAAAACTAAGACGGTGGTCCCTTCATACATGTAGAAAGCAACGAGGCAAATGTTTTTAGGAAAGTATTGATAGGAACTGGACTTTACCACTGGCACCGAGGGCATTATTAGAACCCTTATTTATTCGAAGAATAGATCAGCCAATTGTAATTACGACTGCGTTCTGTCCCCTCTCTTCCTTGAGGAAGGTGGCTGCGACTACCGAAAATTCGAAACTTAGTGAGTCTCTTTTTTGTGTGTTTCTGTGTTTTTGTCTGTATTATTTGTCTGTGTGTTCTGTATTTTTGTCTGTCTTATATATCTACGTGTGTATATATATATATATATATATATATATATATATATATATATATATATATCTACGTTGTATATATATATATATATATATCTACGTTGTATATATATATATATATATATATATATATATATATATATATATATATATATATATATATAGGGGCGGGGGTAGACCAGAGGTAGGGCGAGAGTGAAGTGCACGGTATCGGCCGCAGTACTGCGATGTGGAAAGCAACGGGAAACCATCACATTATTCTCCCTAGAATATGCAGCCTTGTCTTGCACTCATACAGTAGAATGGAAATATATGTGCTGCAGTAAACCAATCCTAGGATTGAAATACTAAAATATAACTTGAATATGGGGCAATTTACTTATTGTTGATATCGATTATAACGAGTCGAAGGAGATGTGTAGAACGAAAACACCATAACAATTTCAAGTCACTCTGCTAGTCGTTGCCACCGAACTTTTTCGATCTTCAGTTAAACTGCGCAGACCTAAATGCAGTCCAATGCCTCTCTGCGGTCGAATTAGACGGAATATTACTCCCGGCATCATGGGACAGGGTTTGTACATCGGAAGTTGCGCGGTGGAATGAGGAGGCCATGGGACGAGGAACTCGGTCACGAATGAATGTTCGGCACTTCATGAATCTATGTATGTCACGACTGGGATCTGCACGAAATGATTTTTCGATGTCCGTGGGAGGGAAGCGATCAAAGGAAACTCGCCTCTCCCGCAGAAAGGAGAAACGACTGCAGGCGGCGGTCCATCTGGGGAGTGAGACAGAACACTTTAAGTGTTCCTAAATATTTTTTTCTTAGCTTTTCACGACGGCCGACCTCTTTTCCACCCACCCAAGAGGGACAAATCTCTTCCTTCCCTCGCTCGTAGGGATGAACTGAGAGATACTTAAGAGCGGACCACGTGAATGTTGAAAGGGATGGAACAACGGTAAGCATTCACAGACTTCATCACATCCTGGGGCCAAGGAACATGCGGCGTTGTGATTCTTTCGAAGCAACGGAAGTGGGTAAAAAAACAAGCGAAAAGCGACACATGAACAGATAGTTCAGCATGAATTCAATGATTCCAGGGTCAACCTTATGAAATCGCACATTCAAATGTTGAAAAAGCTCCGTAGATTTCACAAACCTGTTGTGGCCCAACCGGTTACATCGTATGGGCAAAATACTACCTTGAACAAAAAGTTCCCGGAATAACCACCGTGTGGCGCTCCAATCGTTCCGATTTGAGTTCTGTTTTTTTTGTTAAATTGGTACATCTGTTGTTGATATTCCCTTTAAATCTTAGTGTCATAACTTGACATTTGCAAAAGTTACGTAGCCAAGAGTACATCTATCTCTGTGTGTGTTGGCGATTTTTTACAATTTCAGAAATGGAT
The DNA here is from genome assembly GCF_022747635.1 of Hetaerina americana. Taxonomy (NCBI): domain Eukaryota; kingdom Metazoa; phylum Arthropoda; class Insecta; order Odonata; family Calopterygidae; genus Hetaerina; species Hetaerina americana. The sequence goes on from NW_027286763.1 coordinate 97,678,706, forward strand.
TTAAATTTGCAACAACGAACTTGTATTAAATTTTGCGTAAAAAACGGATTTAGTGGCGCACGGACGTTGGAAATGTTGGAAAAGTGTTTCGGCAACGATTCTCTAAAAAAAAACGGTCGTTTACCAGTGGCACGAGCGGTTCAGAAGTGGTCGTGAGTCAATCGAAGATGATGAACGCAGTGGCAGACCATCGACATCGAAAGTCGGTGAAAAAATTGATAAAGTAAAAGAAATGTTGGTCAATAACCGCAAATTAACCATCAGAGAAATAGCGGAGGACTTGAACATTGCCTATGGATCCGCCCAAGACATTGTGGTTAATGATTTGGGTTTCCGTCGTGTAGCAGCAAAGTTGGTGCCAAAAGACCTCAATTTCATGCAAAAAAGAGACCGTGTTGACGTCGCAAAAGACATGATTTGCGAGGCTGAATCCGATCCCACATTCATCAAAAGGATCATTACTGGAGACGAGACGTGGGTTTATGAGTACGACACGCAATCCAGACATCAGGCAAGTGAATGGCGTTCACCAAATGAGCCGAGACCAAAAAAACCACGTCGTTTTCAGTCAAAAAAGAAGGCAATGCTGACGGTTTTCATGGATTACAAGAGTACTAAGCGTACAGACGTCGAGTTGGCCTACTGGCCAAGTACGACGATGTTTGGGTATTTGGAAGCCTTTCTCCAACGTCAACACGTCATAGCAGTCTTCTTCGACCTGGAGAAGGCCTATGATAGTGTGTGGCGATGGAGAATCCTCAACACGCTCCACAAGTGGGGATTTAGAGGCAACATGGCCCTATTTATCAGAAATTTTTTAACCAACCGCCTTTTTAAAGTAAGGACTGGGAAGCACTTTTCCCGATCTTTTACACAGGAGAACGGAGTACCCCAGGGTTCAGTACTGAGCGTGACGTTATTTGCCATCGCCATCAACGACGTGGTGGAATGCATCAATGCCCCGGTGATGGCATCGCTCTATGTGGACGACCTAGCCATATTTTGCCGGTCGACACGACTGCCAAACGCTTCCAGGCAAGCCCAGGTGACTCTAAACAAACTGGGAGAGTGGTCGCGAAAGAACGGATTTCGTTTCTCCATGGAGAAAACGAAATGCGTGCACTTTCACCGTCTTCGCGGTTACCACGTTACCCCGACCCTAACCCTGTTGGGTAGGATTCTTCCATTTGTGGAGTCCGTCCGCTTTCTCGGCATGATCCTGGACCAAAAGCTGAACTGGCGGGAGCATATCCGCGTGTTACGTGAGAGGTGTCGCCAAACCCTCAACGTTTTAAAGTTTTTAACTCACTCCACTTGGGGAGCAGACCGCACCAGCATGCTTTTATTGTACAGAGGCTTGGTGCGATCCAAACTGGACTATGGTTCCATAGTGTATTCCTCAGGACGAGAGTCTTACTTGAGACCACTTACATGTGTCCACAATGCTGGGATACGGTTGGCCACCGGGGCATTTAGAACAAGCCCAGTCCCAAGCTTACTTGCAGACGCAGGGGAGCCTCCGTTGGAAACCCGCAGGATGATTTTAATGGGCAACTATGCCTGTAAAATTTTATCAGAGACAATCCACCCTTGTTTTAACATAGTTTTTAACCAACGGTTTTTAGACTTATTTAACAGGCGGAGAAGGGCAACTAGGCCCTTTGCCGTTCGTTTTAATGATTTTATTAACGCGGTAAATTTTATATTTCCTCAAGTATGCCCCGTCTCCTATGCTAAGTACCCGCCTTGGTTAACGCCAATGCCGGATATTAAACTCATTGCCTGTGCACGCCGCAAAGCCAAGACGACCGATTCCGAATACCAGCAGCTCTTCAGTGCCGTCCTCGGCTCACTTTCTGACTTTGTCCCAGTCTACACCGACGGGTCAAAGTCAGAATCTGCATGTGCCTATGCGGTCGTGTCCCACTACCATGGAGTCGTGAGGAAAAAACTGCACACTTCTTGCAGCATTTTCACAGCCGAGCTGTCAGCCATAAGGACGGCCCTAGGAGAAATAAAAGAAAGCAATGGCTCTTTCCTCATCTGCACAGACTCGTTGAGCGCCCTAAAATCTATATCGGTCTTTGCACCTGTGCACCCGATAGTCCAGGAGATCCATTATACCTTGTTGTCCCTTCAGAGAAAGGGGAACAGGGTCTCCTTTATATGGACTCCTGGTCACGTCGGCATAAGAGGTAACGAAAAAGCTGACCAGGCAGCGAAGGATGCCCTTCGAAAACCCGAGACCGACTCCACCTTGGTTCCAATGGAGGACGTAAAGGCTGCCTTGCGGAACTCGGTCCTGCATCAGTGGAAGGAGACTTGGCAGTCTCTACAAAATAATAAACTCAGGGCAATAAAACCGGTCGTTTCACCATGGTCCTCTTCCATCCGGAAAATTCGGAGGGAAGAGGTCATGATTACGCGCCTGAGAATAGGACACTCTGCCCTCACTCATTCGTACCTCTTTGCGGAGGTAAAAGAACAGCCCCGCTGCAATGAGTGTTTCCAACCCCTGACGATAAAACATATCCTGACGGAATGCACAACATACCAAAGGGCCAGAGACATGTTGAAGATAAGGGGAGACTTAAAAAATATTTTAGGGGATGACTCTGGGTCTATTAACCGAGTCTTAAGTTTTTTAAGGTCAACCGGTTTAATGGGGCAGCTTTAGCTTTGGAGCTCATAATTGTAATGCTTTTGATTTTAGCATTTTCCTTTTTTTTTGTTTATTCTATTTATTTATATATTTATTCGTATTTATTTGTTTACTTATTCCTAGTTTAAAAGGAACATAAGTTTTACGTTATGACAGTGGTGCAAAATGACCATAGCTGTCGACGCACCCTACAAACCCCTAAAACTACTACTATGGATTACAACGGTGTAGTGCATCATGAATTTTTGCCAGAAGGCCAGACAGTAAACAAAGAGTATTATTTGGGCGTTATGAGACGTTTGCGTGAAGCAATTCGCCGAAAGAGACCAGAAATGTGGGCAGAAAACTCGTGGATTTTGCACCATGATAACGCACCGTCGCACAGTGCTATCATTATTCGTAATTTTTTGTCGAAAAATGCAACAAATACCATCCAACAGCCACCGAATTCACCTGATTTGGCTCCCTGTGACTTCTTTCTGTTCAATCGAGTTAAAAAACCATTACGGGGAACGCGTTTTAGCAGCTGAGAGGAAGTAATGGAAAAATCGCAGGAAGCACTGATGGACATACCGAAAACCGACCGTAACTTTTGCAAATGTCAAGTTATGACACTAAGATTTAAAGGGAATATCAACAACAGATGTACCAATTTAACAAAAAAACAGAACTCAAATCGGAACGATGGGAGCGCCACACGGTGGTTATTCCGGGAACTTTTTGATCAAGGTAGTATCTCAGAAAATCCATCAGTAATATAGATTTAAAGTCGTTTCCTTAACGAATCATACGGGCCGATAGATGGAGATTCAAGTGTATTTCTATGACAGTGTTCAACAAATGCGAATTGAAAATCAGCCGAATTCTCCAGGAGTTCAAAACAAATATTTTAATATACTAGGAGTACTTCGCCGGAACCCTGATACTGTGATTCCTTCAGATAGTTCGATGCTAATGGCTCAATTATGGCTATCGGACTTAATCACAGCTACCAAGTGCTCCTACTTGGTTAGTGTCCCATGATTAAAAGTAGTACAATCGAGAGAAAAGTAACAATAACTGGACTGAGAAAGGGTCAATTACCTCAATCACACAAAAATCTCAGCATCGAAATACATGGAAAATTTGTTTATACAAAAGAGTTATTAGATGATAAAATGCGAAAAAAATACATTAAAAGAAAATTCTTCAACCAGGTAATGAAAAAATTTTCATATGATGGCAGGCGTACATATGTACTAAAGTGTAGGCGTCATATGGTAAACTACATTTTAATATGAATAACATGTTGTTTTGGAAATGGTAATACTATATCCTATGTAATTTATTAAGATCTAATTCTATTTTAATTAATGATAAATTATGGACGAAAAAGTTTACACGTGGGTGCAAAATGAAAAAAACCGCAAGGCTCATCATACGGAAAAGTAAGAACCACAGGGACAGGATGCAGTCGGAGTAAAATACGAAATGTATGAATGTAGAACGGCGGGTTGCGGACAATCAATCCACTTGAGTGAAATACTCTTGGATGGCGCCTACTTTTGCTTCTGTTCAATTGCTTTCCGTAAATTTGGTATAATTAGGCACCGCTTTTTATAAACTGCTAAAAACATCCTTGGCTTACTTCGAAATCGAAACTTAACGCAATGGCAAGTACTTAAATTTTGTTCGTAGCATTTTTTCAAATAAAATGTAGCAACATATTTAAGAGGGAAAAATATTTTGCGGGCGAAAAGAAACGCAGATGAGAAAATACCATCAGATGCACTTTACTGAACGAAATTCTGCCGACGCATTTTGGAGCTATACGTACAGAATCTGGATTTCGGAGTCCTCAAATGTAAACACAAACAGTAAGCAACAAGGCGGAGGGACTTTCATGTTTAAGAGGCACCGCATTACATTATACCACACGAAACCTTTTTTTATTTTTTATCAAAAGAAGCAACGAAGCACACCAGAGCTTAAAGCAATTATTTTGTGGTTGTGGTTAAAGATGGAGGGTTGTGAATCGAATGATGAAGTAGTCATTAGCAAGAAAAGAAAGGCATTCTCCAGCGTTCATTTTGGTTTTCCAGGCTTATCTGTTCGTAGCGCATTTCAAAAACAAGAATAAGCATGATGTCTATCATTAGACGTCATATCATATATATCTCTGAGTATATAATTTTCGAATTTCTGGAACCTTGACACTATTTGGATATTTATTGCAGCAACGTCGCACTCGGAAGCGTTCAATCATCAGGAAAAAACAAAAATGTTTTAGGCCCTAAGAGTAGATCATTTTCTAGAAATACGCAAAACTTTCATTTAAATGTTTAAGAATGAACTAAAGTGCTCGCATCTCCATAAGCCGTGGAGACGATAATTAATGTTAATCATGCTGATGGATGGCGATGAATAAATTAGTGTATCCCAAAAATTCGATGTTTTCGTAATATTTGCAATTTATTCAGATTTAATTCATTGGAACTACAACGAGACTCCGGGCGTCTTTTGTTCCTAAATGTCTATTTTCCCGTTTACATATTCAAATTTGCTCTTGTGCCACACCTAACTTCACTCCAGAGAGCTTTAATCAATTCACGGAAAATATTTATCCACCAAATGTGAGCAATAAAAACAGAAATGCGATATAATATTAATTAAAATGGTAACATGTAAGGTTGCCCACTCTTATGCAGTCATCCAAAAAAGAAAAAAAAAGTTCCCATGCCGGGAATCGAACCCGGGCCTTCTGGGTGAAAGCCAGATATCCTAGCCACTAGACCACATGGGATACATGCAAAAGGCTGAGTTTCCATGTAACTTAAATCGAACGGCTTGTACGTACGATGATACTATGAGCATTTCCATGAATATTGAATCCGCTAAGGTCTTGTGAATACAAAACATAACCGCGTCGCATCTACTGGGCGCTTATTCCTTTGCATCAGCTTTCGGCTCGCACGATCTCCTTCGCTTGAGAGAGCGTTCCAAAGCAGTCATTTGCCAAGCCCTTTGGGGATAGTTACGGGGACGAAATTGCACGCTGTTGAAGGATGTCCAGTTCAGCACTCGCATTAAAACAATGCGCAAGTGTCTGAGGGAGCTAAGTGCACCAGGCATTCAAACTGACCTGATAACTTTCGATTTCCTCCATTATAATCAAGAAAATTTGAGGGAATGGAATGACTTGCGAATGCTGTTCACAATTAAGTCTGAAAAGCACGGCAGAATTCATTTTCCAGGGCAAGTTCTCTCTGCCTTTATCACCGGTATTTGTGATATTTTTTAAGTCCGATTTTAGTGGCAATTCCATCGAGAGAAGCAGTTAGTAAAATCGTGGCTCTGTAGTGGCATCTTCATTTTCACAATAACGTATTCTTGTCCGTGACGTCCCCTTCTGCGCGGAATCGCTCTTTTCGGAAGGACAAAATCAGCCAAATTAACTTCCGCCCTTACCTCCCTTCATGGCTGGATTCTCCGTCACAATGGATCAAGCCACTCCCAGTTGGAATCAGTCCCAAAAATGATTTCGTTTACGTAGTTAAGATTGCGCTGCTAACATTCGGATTTATATCCCTTTTCAGGTCGCTAGAATGATTTCTACAAGTGTTTCGATGCTACATGGCAAATATGTTCCTGAAATATGCATACGTGATAACACAGTCATGCTGTCAAGTTAGTTTTATTTTTATTATTATTGTGTCAATTATGTTACGTTTTAAAAAGCCTATCCAATACAAACTATTGGTGGAAGCGATAGCTCCGAATTAATCCTTATCTTTGCATCCACATTTCCCCTAAAATGTGACACATGACACTTCAAATCACAAGGGTCTCGCAATCTACCAAAGCGCTACCCATCACATATCATACTTTTTATATTAATCCGCTACAAACAAATTTCTACGACGTTTAAGAAATTCGCACGGATTCGAAGGAGTCAGCACCACTCTAATGAACGAAACAGTTCAAAACACAACCAATACTCTACTTAAATTAACTGGGATATTAAATGTACGCATTCTGAATTATTCAGTACTGGAGAGAAATGAATTTCTTACATTTTCTGTTTAATACAAAAATACGAAAAATCAGAAATCACTCAACGACTCACAATTACTGCTCCAGCCAACACAACGAATCATGGATGCCGTGAGATTACGTCGTCAGTGGCAACGGACACTTAGTATACCTGTATGTAGGTAATCCGTGGAATTCATCTGTTTCTCCCCTACCTTCATCCTTACATTAGTGGGAGGATGAAGGGAGGAATGAAATCCGCCACTGGCTATCCTCTAATTGACACTAATCGACTACTTCCACTATGGACCACAAACGATAAATTAGAGCATGGAAATTAAAAAAACCTACTTGGGATTAAACATGGAATAAAGGAATTTTCAAGACAATCGAAATCATTTCAAATTAAACACAAAAATTCTGACATAAACCACAATACTTCTCACAAGATACAAGTACATATAATGAGATTTCGGGTGACGATGTTTGATTATTAACCCATAAGAAAATTCAGGTGAGCAAAAAACATACCCTAGAGATTTCCCTTCGGTCAAGATAAAATTCGAATAAAGCATTACGCCCAAGTGACGAGAAGTTAAGCAGTCGAAAAATACGAAACAATTTCGGTGGTTCATCATTTACGTAGCCCAATGGCCATGGAGGCCGACTCACTCGACTGACGATCCTCTAATAGAGTATCCGCCATGTGCCTTTTTCCATCTAGTCTATTTTCAGCGCAATGAAGATATTACTCCGAGTACGATGGCAACGGTGCACTTCTCCGAATAATTTTTCCATGAGCTGTTGCCTGCCGCCATCGGGTATTTCCGCCGCGTCTATTTGGGGAGAGAGCCCGCTGTAGCTCCGTGATGCGCTTTCATGAGGCTCGTCTCATTACCAGGAGTGAAGACAAAGGATGAAGGTAAGGATGCAGTCAGGTTTAATAGGAATTATTGAAAATATGAGGCGAAACCAGACCTATACGACAATCCATGTCGTATACTGTCGACAATTGCAGAAAATAAGATTATGCAAAATAATATGACATAAGACACAGTTTTGACTATTGATTAAAATAATAATGTATAAACGATAACGTTTGAACTGAACGAAAGTGAGTGAAATGCCATAAGGCCAGACATCGAGTGATTTCTCAATTTAGTTTTTGATATCCTTCCGTTCGTCCTCTTTCCTTAAACAAATACAGACTCAATTCCAAAATTCAGGACCATAACCCATCGTCGTTGCAATTTCCATTGTAACGTAAGTAGGTGAAGAGCAAGTTGTTTCTCTTTAGGTCGCATTGCTGGACGTAGGATGTTAAAAAAAAGGTTTTCCTCGATAATTCATACCTGTAAATTTTATCATAGATTCAAGGACATACATCAAGTCAAGCATAAAAATATCGACCGTGTTAAGTGAAATGAAACCTCAGAGATACATAAAAAACACTTCGAAAATTCAAAAGAGACTGTTCACAAATGACCGTTTGCGTGCCAGAGGACCCCTGAATGACAACATCACTTGAAACCCCATGCATACGTCATTGAAAGTTAAAATGTGTCCTCATTCTTGCATGAAATCTCCAAGTTCTTTATTAAAATGGATGTTCAATGAAGAAATGTAATACATTATATCACGAGAGTTTTTATAGGCATAAGTTTTCCGTCCGACTTTATGTCCCATCGATCTTTTTAAATCCATAACATGAGTTGTTCAAAAGTATTCAGAACCGATCATGCTGGATTAATGGGAACATTTTTAAGACAACTGACAGAGGAATACTAAAACAACCTCTAACTAAAGGATAGGCAAGGTTCTCATTTCCATTTAATCGAAAGCTGATATCAATTATCATCACATCCATCGGAATTCTTTTGGGTGAATCAAGATTGCCACAAATCCTCTTGCCCCTTTTGTTTCCCACACCCCCTTCCTCGTGAGCGTGTACCTGGCCAAGCGCAAGGTGGCCACGCTGTCCCAAACTTCCTGCAACCCCGATGTGGCACCGTCGGAGAATTATTTTCGTTTCCAAGAATAAAAAGGAGATTAGCACCATTTTGGAACGCTAGACAACGTCTAAAAGGCCTGAACGAGGTTCCCGTCGACACCTTCCAGGAAGCGTACCACTAATGGCAGACTCGTGTCGATGCACAAGGCTGCTATTTTGAAGAATTTTAGTAGTTTGCCTTTGAACTGAACCAAATTTTTTCCCAGCTTTATTCCACTTTATTTTTGGGACAAATTCTGTATGTTCCACAACGTTACTTTCAATAAACAACTGACAACATCTCTCCCAGTCTGCTGAAACAAAATATTTGACTCATTAAGATTATGCACTACATGATGTCTTTCGGGTGCACAGATATCAGATTTCACCGTATGTTTTCATGAATGCTACGTGTATGAATTTTAATTGGCTTCATTTATCCTATGGTGACGGAAATTTGAATTGCCATATTTTTCCCAAAAAGAAGGATATTCAACGAATTGCCTCTGAGATCTGATTTTCAGATAAAAAATGGTTAAAAATAATCAACTGAGAATGAATATTGGCGCAATTTCGAAGAAGACTGTACAGGTTCATTCAAAATTTCACTCGAAGCGTTTACTTCCGATTGCAAGGAATGCAAAATTCGAGTATGAAAATCTGCTTTTAGAAGAGAGCGCTGATCGATAATCATTCAAAACATATAGATTCTTCCAATTCGCTCACGTCGCGTTTTCATTTTGAGTGGACTGTGTGCATTTGCAAAGACCCAAAGACAAAGAAAGCATCGCAAAAATCCCATAAAAAACCTCCTACTTTGCAGCATCCAAATTTGGTCGACAGTAATATTGGGGAGGATAGGAGATTAATTGTCAGCGGCTACCCTCGATTAAAGGAGAAAGAGAAAAAACGAGTACATGGTATTCTGCGCCAAAGATTGTGAGACTGTGTTTTACGTTGAATTTTCCGAATTCACCACGGATGCTGCTGTTTTTCTCCTGCCTTCATTCCAAGCAGCCATGGACGGCAATTGTTTGTGAATAGGAATTGAATTTAATATTACATCTTTTTAATTTCAATTTTGTAACTTTAAAAAAATGACGTATAAATTTCAAATCAAAGGGTGTACGTATTTCGAGTTTAAAAATGGCCCGAGTAACTTTTTTTTCACGCCAACACTCATAATTCAAAAATAAAAGTTGCGAAAGTATTTTCATCAATTTGAAATTAATAAATCCCAAACAATGATGAAAGGGATGTTCTTTGTTGAGCGAAAATCTAAATATAAATCTTGAGTCAATTACTAAACTTCGAGCAAAGTTCATTGATCCCGAACTGCCGGAGTAAGCTGAATAGCGCTGATTTATGACGGATGCGAGAAGGAAGAGCTTACTCATCTAAGTGAGAGAGATTTCAGATGAGAAAACGATGCATTTTTGGCTTGCTTTTCAAAATTACGGGCAAACCTCATTCACGGAAATTTATTACGATAGCCCATTCAACAACCTACTTGGTCGCAGTCAAATCGAGGAGTGAGAGGAGTCTACGAAATAACGACACCGCAGGGTCCTGATTCCGCAAATACTTGAACTATGGGATGGAAAGGGCAACTTAAACCAAGTTCGATTTATAATTGTATAAAAAGGAGAATTTTTGTAGTAAAAATCTTGCTGGCTTGCCATACTCGTCTCCACACAATAATCATTACGTTCAAGGATGAAACAAAACCCAGCGTCAATCGAGAGTGAATTATGCCCTACAATTTTAGAACGCAAATATAATGTAATTTCAAAGAGAATAATATAGTTAAAATATAGATTTCAGCTTATTTCGGCGTGATTGTGAGGAATTGGAGGGGGGGGGGAAGACGCAACATAAAAATTCTCCTTATTTAGTTATTTTGCAATTTCACAGATAAAGATCATTCATCAATTGGGACGGTGCCGCGTTGTTTGAATGCATTGAAAATACACGAGGATGAAATAAATATGCCCAGCTGTTTGGTCATTTTGAGGAAGTAAATGGGAATCGAAATAACAAACAAATGAGAGACGACTAAAATCGTCATAAAGAAAGGAGTCAACCAAGGAAACCATTAGAGAATGTGATTGAAGACATTCAAGACAGGGAATAGTAGAAGTCTCAACAGAGGAGGACCATGCACGAAAGAAATTTATGAATTTTAAAGTGTAACGCAGCATGGAAGACATTAGTATAAGAGGGTTAGCTTTCTAAGTCTATATCAAAAATACGATTTCTCTTCTCTACCCCGAACGGAATGACATGAAAGGTATGTGAGTGCGAAACTCTTGAGGAAAGGTAGGTCCCCTTCGAGCAGTGTGTTCTGAGGTGTCCCCGCGTAGGAAAAGAAGACGAAAACTACTGGACATATACTGAGGCATAACTGTCATTAAATCGATGCGTGGAACGCAATAAACTTCAGAAGAAGTTGAGGGAATTACGCGAACGACGCGTGCAGTATTTTTATCAAGGAATAAAGGTAGAAATGAATGTCAGAATGAAACGAAAGGCTAAACATACATTAAGACTATTTACTACTCAAGACTTGGCAAATGCTCACGAAAGCTGAAAGTTGAGATTGCGAAATTCGAGTGGAGAGAGTAGTAATACATTGACAATGAATTCAATGCCCAAAAATCAAGTGCATACAAACAGTGCAGAGCCAACGACAGAACCCGCAGATTACAAAGCATCGTCATATTGGAGCTGTAGTGATTACGGTGAAGATAAGAGGAAGTTGACGACCAGTGAGGTAAGAAGCCGTGGTCTTTTAAAACGAGCACGGGAGCATGATTATCTTTCATCTAAAAGGCTCCCGACTAGAAGAACGTCCTTGCCATTTTTATTGTGCCATCCTCAAAGTCACAACGACTTCGGAGTCGGTCTGTGGTACACTAAAACGCTCCCTCATACATCGATGATCCTCTCCCACCTCACATAAAAACGTCACTTCGAAAGCTACCTCCTACGTTATCGGATCGGCGCGGAAACGGTTTTAATGAGAAGGCTTTGTCTTGAAATCTCTTGAATAATAGAATGGGATCGTAGACCATGTTTCACAGGACCTTTCAGAAATCGATTCCTGAACTTTTGAACTCTTTGCGTTTTTACTCCTTGGTTTATAATTCGTAATTGTTCTGTTTCCAACGACTTCAAATCCTGGATGCAAAGAGAATTTAGTAATTTATAAAGCCTTAATCATCTAGTACGTATTACGGTTCCCATGTAAGAATATATGATCACATTAAACATGAAAATTATTGCCTCCCGTACGAATAATTGAAGTTTCCGTTTGGCACTTAACAGGGACACAGATGCCGTTAAGAGGACTTTTAGAGTTATCATATCATATATTCAATCAGACATCACGACATTAAACTCAATTAGCACTTGAATTCAAGACAGAACCATAAAATTAAAAAGTGACCGCGAGAATTTAATGCTATATGATGTTCGAATACTATATGAAGGCCCGATTCTTAAGGAAGCATCATAAAAACCAGCATAGCTAACGAAATATACAGTAAAAGAACCCACTCCAACATTTCCTGTTTATAGTGGCGTCTAATATAGGGCAAGGATCTACTCAAGGAATAACATAAATATTAATGAACTAAGACAATAATGGAGTTCTGAAATAAATCAGACTCAGAGAGCAAAATTAACAAAAATTTCATTCAAGAACTCGTGTGTTTCAACATAATAGGCAGTCAATACGAATGCATTCGGCGAATATTTCCAGAAAAAATCAGGGCGGCGATGGTGGAAATCCTTCCTTCCCATGGCAGTGGAGCCCGAAAAATAAAAACTCAGACAATACAGCCCCACCCGAATCCATTGAGACCCCATGACTCCGGCGAAGACGCACATACTTACGCCGATATTCAGGAGATATGGCCGCAGAAGGAGGAGTCCGGCCGGAGGCAGGGGGAAACCCACCTTATAAGGGATAAGGATGGGCGCTTAGGAGGAGGAAGTCGCAGGTTGAATGGCATTTTTAGCCGCCGCCACACAAAAGGTATCGTCGTGGCGGTCAAGGGGGGCGAAGAGAAAGGAATCGGGGCTAGAGCCGTGGGGGGCACGTGATTTTCTACCCCGTGAAGAGCTGAAAGATTCGAGCGGATGTCGCAAAGATTGAGCACGGAACCGAGCGCCATGGACCGATGGGTGGATGTGGGGAGAGAGAGGTAAGAGAAAATGAGGGAAATAGGGGAGACCAAGATTCGCCACCATTTCGCGGGTGAAAACGTCATGGCGCCGACAGAAACCTGCGAGAAAAAATAACTCATATTTGCAGAGTTCGTAAGTCTAAATTTGCTCGAGTTTGATGGCACAAGTAAGTAAGCCCATCGAAAAAATATATGTCCACGCTCAATTTAACTTCCAGCCAATCAGGTTTCGGCTACCATTTCTGAATCACTGCAATGGATGAGAATCATTTTAACTCGCGCTACTTTGTGGAATGCAAAATGATGCATAAAAAATGCCCAAATCTCTCCCAAGTATTCAACCTTAAGGTTGGTTTGCCGCAATTGGTCACAGCTCTCCACTCCCGACTATTTCTTAGTCCTTCCTTTAGTTTTCTGTACGAGTTCTATTTAGTATCTTCCATTATTTGCTCCATGCATTGTTGTCGAGGACTTCCGTTATTGTTCTTTCCCACCACTGTACTGATATATTATCGTGTTGAGAAGCCCTTCGTGTTTTAGTAAGTGTTCAATAGATGATGCCCTCCTCTACACTATATGTTTCCATATTTCCCTCTTTTCTCCCAATCTCCTGAGTACCTCCTCATCTGTCATTCGCTCATTCCATCTCGCTTTTGGCTTTCGTCTGTAGCACCATGTTTGGGATTCTTCGATTTTCTTCCGGTCTTCCGTTAGGATGTTCCATGCTTCATATCCGTAGAGCGCTAGACTTCATACGTAAGTTATCAATAATTACTTCCTTATTCTTAGATTCATGCTTCTTGAGGAGAGAAAGCGTTTCTCCATACGCATTGCTTCATACATAATGCTCCCTTATTGTTGGATTCCACTTCAAGTCTCCTTTGTATTCCGATCCCTTGTAATTTCACTACTTATCTATATGTTCCCTAACATTCCCTATTTCTCCATCTCCTCTTCCCACTCTTCTCCCCCAGTTTCCGTATCTTCTGATCACCATCAACTAGATTTCATCTATACTTTCATGCTACACATATACTGTGAATACCCTCTCCATTTTTGCCAGAATCTTCCACAGTTCCTCATTTCCTGATGTAACTGCTCGGTAATCCAAAAAGCGAGGTATTTCTCCGGCCAAATAGAAAATAAGAACGGAATAAAGAGAGAGAAAGGGTAAAATAGAGCCACTGCTCTTCCAGTATTTATTTTAACCATTAATAAGTTGTGGTTTGAGTCATTACTAAACGGAATTTCCCGATTTCACGCCAACTTTTATAATTTCCCCAACTTACCTCGAAATTTATGCTTCCGAACGAAAACTCTCCGATTCAGTTGATTTTTGAACTTATGTTCACGCTATGGAGTTACTTATCCCTACGAAGAATCCCGTTGAGAAACGTATTTGAAAAACTTGAGGCCATACGTTATATCTATCGTCTGCATGCAATATAAACGAGACAAGCCAATATCGGTTCACGATCTGAGTTTCCAAAGATTTGTATCTCCCATCAGTTTTATACTCTTCGCCATAAGGGCATTGGTTATTGGCAATATTTTTACCACGGGCTGACGTCGAAAATGAAATAATCTCACAAATCCTTCACCCATGTGCCAGGAAGAGCACCAATGCCGAGTAAATGCGGTGGGTATGGAAGCGAAGGAGTGTTTGCCGTAAAAACAGGAGAGATAAGGTTCGGAATGGGTGGATCGTAAAAGAGCGCAGATAGGATGAATCTGTAATAGATATACATGAAACGCGTGCTATACTACGGTTCGATCACGTTGAGAGAATTCACGAGAGTGGTGTCGCTAAACAAATACAAGAGTTAAGTGAGGCCTGCCCCTTCCTCTTAAGAGCAGGTGTTCTCAACAAGGGGAAATGCACCCTTTTGTGGGGACTATATAGCATTTCTGGGTGGTGGAATTAGGACCACCATTTATCAAAGTGCGAAGTCTTTTAGACAATATACAATTCGTAAAATTATAGTTTGTTTTTAATCTATTCTGCGACATTCAGTGAAGTTAAATAAATGACACCAAAACATTTTATGAATATGCGTATTACTTGGAACTCGCGTTTTGAGTTAGACTGCACATCTTAGAAAGGAGGGAATGATATTCTGAATTATGCCGAAGGGGGAAATGGAGGAAAAAAGACATGACCACAACTGCCATAGAGAAAGAGGGAACCTGATAAAATCAAGGGTGGATGTTGTCGCTCTAAACACGAGGAATGCCAGAAGTTTCAGGAACAGAATCGACTGTATGGAACAATGCACACAGGAGAAAGAGGTGAAAGAAGTAGGCAAGTTTATGGCAAGAAGTTATGGAAGTATGGAAGAAGTTAGCGAAAAAGACCGAAGTAAAGGATAAATATGTACATATGCGCGTACTTTATCCGACTGGTAACATAAGTACATACACCTACCATCACCATTTTCAACTATTGGAAATCCATTTTTATCCAGCACTCCGAATAAAAGCGTCCGCTATGTTGGCATTCGATGGCTGCCAGGCACTCAGGCCTCGCAAGGCCGGGTTAAGCCATCGTGGCACAAGTACCTGCCGGCCATTGAATGCCAACAAATTAAAAGATTTCACAATTTCCCAATTGCGCGTTGGTAACTGGCCGCAAACCTTTGGAAATGATTGTGAATAACCCAACCGCTCACGAACTCGAATACATGCTGGTATTTTAGTCCGCGACTCCTGTTTTAAACTATTGCTTAAGGTGGTAGCCCTGGTTGAGAGATGTGTAGGGAGTGTCTGAAAGGGTTGAAAAAGAAGGCGAGGATAATACAAGAGGAGTCTGCGAGAGGAAAAAGAAAGAAAGATAGAGAAAAATAACCCGATCGAGGGAGGAGTGTGGGAAGGGGTTTCCGGTGCCGAGCAAGGGATGGAGTGAGTGAGGAAAGATCTCGGAGGATGGCAAGGGAAGGGCACACAAGAAAAAAATAATATGGAGCGTCGCACACGTAGGATGGGCTTATGTGAGGACGGGTATCCGTGAGACGATCCAGGGCATTGAAGGATGGATGAGGCGGTGCAGATAGGATGACGAGAGTAGGAGGGGGGGCGTCAAAAGGGTAGAGGGGATTGGAGGGCTGGGAGGAGGAACAGGCGGGGGGGGGGGGTGTGGAAGACACGGAGTGAGGCAGTTTGAGAGGGTCGGGGTCGGAGATCTACCAGACCCGTGGCCCTTTTTTATTTTAATGGGTCCCCAGAGCCTGCCTGCTCTGCTGGCATTATCTGAGTTTTGCATGAGGCATGTTTCCGTTGGTTATCTTCTATTTTCTCCTCGTCTCGTGCCCAAATATCAGGATCGAAGACACTAAATCATTAAGATGGTCGAGAGATAGGACTCGATTAATGATTTCTAATTGTTGTGACAATAAGAACAATGAATGAAAACTAACTTCAACTCAAAGAAGGAAACCACAACATAATTTTATACTAATATGAATAGCAAAACAATATAATTTAAATACAAGTATTGTATTCTCACTCGCTACAATATATTATATGTGTACTGAGGACGAATATACTTGTACGCAACTTTAGACCAAAATATATTTAGATGCTTTCCATTCCGGTGGACCATCAGAGTGAGGATGACTTCTCAACGTAAGGTACGGCCTTTACGGGGATGAGGAAAATTATGAATGCCGCAAGGAGTATCACCGTGAGCTTCGAGACTTACGGCAAACAGAAAAAATGCGAGAAACGCAGAGAGTCGGCAGGGGGATGAGTTTGTATATAGGTCACACATGGATAGAAACAAGATGTTCGCCTAATCTGGAACAGTAGTTAATTTTTCTGCAGATATATTTTAACTAAATCATACCGAGAGGAGAAGACAAATGGGGAGTAATCTCCAATGTGAAAAATTGCGATCAGAAAATGATTTGGCAAAAAAGTAAAGGACTGAATGGTTTTGAGTTAAGGAAGTAAAACCCCATATACAAGGATTCGAATGATCGGGATATATCATGATTTACGGCAAATATGCGCCGTAAAATTACCAAACAAGACATTGCCGAGCAGCATCAGCAATCCTCTCAGTGAAGTATAAATCTTGTGATATGACTGGGTTTTAACCGGGGAAAAAATGGTAAATGCTCGATACCAAAATAAATTAAGACCATATTTTCTGCTTATTCTTAGGTGATAAACATTACAAAGTAATGAAAGAGCATTTTCTTATGAGATTATTGTGGAGGGCTTTCCACCGTCAGGGCACCTAATTATTAAATTACTCCAAAACCATATGAAGGGAAATCACCCAAAAGTGATCGAACTGCGTTCAAAAGAGTTCAACTTTTTAATACTGGAGACTTGAATTTTAGTAAGCTTTATTTACATTCAACTAAGTTAAGCAACTTTAAAGTTAAAAAACTACTTTTGGCGAAAATAGGTTGACATAAATTATGTGCAACTCTACCGCTTATCTTTCTATGTATCTCTGAAATCTTCAGATTTGACAGATTCCGGATTTTGGAAATGAAAATTCTTTGTCTGCTGAATAAAGTAGTCTCTATAGGGACATTAGGCGAAACGATGACTATATTTTAATTATCCAATGACATTTACGCCAAACCTCGACTGCAATTTAACTTCCTTGAAGAATATCTGTCAAAAGTCTTCGAGACAATCCCACTACTGCATTCTTGCTAACCAGAATAAATGAAGTGAACCCTTCGTGCTTTATCCTTACGACCCCCGAACACCCTTCCGCACCCCGTTTTTCCTCACTCACATTCGATCGACCAGTCATCTAAAAATAATTACTCAGCATGGGACTCCAACGGCTAAGTTCCAGAGGCCCTTCCATGATTAAGAGATTAATATTTTTTTCGAATGCTGAATAAATGGTCTGGTATTGTAAAATTCGCGACCTCTTCCGTCCCGGTCAAAGACAGCATTCCATCTTTGGAATACATATCACCACTTCATCTCTCTTCTCCGTGAAAATACCTCATAATGAGGAACATCCCGCACTTAAAGACAGGTTTGAATCTTTATCAGCACAGACTTCGACTCGAGCAGCTTTTTTATGGATACATTACTGGCTGATACATCCAGTTAACTAATTTTATTACGCAAACGTGAGTCAAAACTAAAGCTTATTCACTTGTAATGTGAAAAACAAAAAAAAACTAGCCAATTCATTAAATATATTCAGAAACTGATGAGAACTTAATGAAACAATAAGAACGTGAAATTTATTCTTTACTGTGAAATCCAAGTAATGAGAAGAGTGGCTAATTTTCATTATTAACGGACACAATTAAAGGAAATGCACACGCGTAACGAAAAACAGGGCGAGGATAAAAATAAAAACCCCGAATGGGCACGTAGGCAAGAAAGATAAGATGAACGAAAGCGACAAAAAACGCGGGAGGATACACCAGGGAGCAAGGAAACAGGAAGTTTGGTTGCTTGTCAACGTCCATGTGACTAAGATATATCGATGTAGATGATGGAGGGGTTATCAAATAAAAAGCAGTCTTATTATACGGGAGATGAGACGCTCAAGGGAGTTTTACGGCAGCAACAAGAGGAGGAGTAAAAAACATCTTGTCGATCGACACTAGTCTCTTACTTCTAAAGAGAAAAAACGTTGCCGATGCATCAACGTTCCCAAAATTCGACCACAAAAACAAAGGTAAGAAAACAGACGCTGCATTCCGCTCGGAGCAACGGGAATGAAAAATAGTCATTCAAAATGGGTGATAACAATTGCCACATTATTAACGAACTAAACAATTCTGTTCCAAACCCGATTTTATTCCAAATGTACTAATGATATTAATCAAATCTAACACGTCCGAATTTCATTCTTGACTCAATGAAGAAAGAAAATGTTTTTCCCTTCAAATGGTATTTCAGAAAAAAATAATGTATCACGGGATTGTTTCACCACCTGCAGCCATAGTTTTGAATTGTATTTTACACATTCATTGGTCTGGTAAAAAAATGTAGGTAGGTGCAAAACATTTTGCCTTTAAGCCTTGGGAAAATGCAATCGTGAGTTTATGATTGTCAAACAAAAAATGAAATGTGATGATTAAGTGAACATATAAATTTGCGTTTGCGCATGCATGCATTTGCGGTAAGTATTAAAATAAGAATTGAAGCGGAGAAAGTACGAATAATTTTCATTTATCACATTTCCCGGTTTAACGATGGAATTCAATTATTCAATCCCAGCTTCATGAGATCCCTGCCCGGGAGCACATTTATTCATTAATGGCGGCTGCCCTAACAATGCACGGTTCGTTGCTTGCGGGGTAATGTAGATGTACCTGTATATTTCATGAAAATTCCACGATTTCCAAATTTGGCAGAAATGCTGCGTTTTGGGGGACTTAATTGTGAAATTCCAAAGAAACTGCGGCGCCTCGATAGTTTAACTGGCTAAAGCACTCGACCAGATATTGAGGGATCTGGGTTCGAATCCCAGGCAAGGCGAATGATTTTTACACTCTGTAACTGTTGCAATGGGACTTAATTGTGTTTAAAATGGAGGGATAATACTGCCACTATCTCCAGCGGCTATCAGATCAGACTATGAGGAGGACCGAGGGCACATAAGAAATGAAAGGGACATTGCATGCTATCGAGCTTATTCATTACTGTAAATGGTAAAACTATTCCTTGCACCTTACCCCAAAACATAGAAATCATTCCCAAGGCTGATTTGATATGTTACGAGTAAGTACTAATTCGTTCATCGCTATCGTTTTCCATGATGCTCAGGATGGTCCAATTCGCCCGGATGCGAACCTGGGCACCACGCCCGGAAGACGAACGCTCTAACCACTAGGCTACCATGACCGCTTTGCCGTTATGCGCATAATTAAAATGAATGATGACCGGAGTGTGATTCCAGATCTATATACTATGCACGTATAATCCATTGGCATGAAATTTTACGATGATCGTTAACTCAAGTGACTCCGGATATGCAAATCAAACAAAATGTCACCGCATAGTAGGCAGAGGGAGAGGATATCTGGCAGCAGGTGACGGCAGAATGAGTGCAGGTACGTTCGCGGGAATACTTGCCGACGAGACGGCAATCTCAGCAAATGATTCGAAATCGATTAATATCCTGTACAACTTGCGATTTTTGACTTGGCAGCAATGCCAAATGCTGCAGAATCCTCCTGAATTTGAACCAAATAGCATATCGTAGACGAGAACCTAAAATCCAGACTTGGGGGGCATTCGCAGGGCAAAGTAGGTTGAGCAAAGAAGCGACGCGAACGTCGTAGGACGCCCGATCTCGAACGTCGAGTTTTCAAGTACAACCACAAGTACGTAATTTCACGAGCGGAGGAAAGAACCGGAGGGGATACTCTTGATATTTCCGTTCCCGAACAGAAGCAGGGCGGCAGTGAAATATGAAATATACGAGGGCGTAAAAATCGGATGTTTAGGGAGGGAGGCGGAAATGAATCGCGCTCTTGAATAAAGGGTCGGCCACATAGAGGATCAGGTTGTGACGCCAGCAGGTGAGCAATAGGAGCGAGAAGGCTCCTGCATTAGTGATGGGATGGGAAATTAAGAGAAAGACTCGGGTAGGGAAGAAAAGACTCGGGTAGGGAAGAGATAAATGCTCGAGGAGATTCACGATCGTAACGGCAAAAAAGTTGAACGGGGATGAGCGAGGGTATATCATGTTTTTGGGGAGGGTGGATCCATTGGTGAATGCTGGAAGATACAGGGCCATTAAAAATCCCTAAAGATATTTCTCTTGGTTTACGAGTTTTAAATCTAACGGTAATTCGCTCATAAAGTTTCTTTATAACATTATATACGGATGAAGCAAACAAGGCAAAGAGTAAATGAAGAGAAATTCCCTCAAAAATTGCCTAAATTTGGCTGTCTTCATTTAAGTATCGTAGGAATCGGTGAGATTTAACCAAACTCGTCGATATAGTAATCAACTAACGCTACAATCAACAATTTTTTTAAAGAAAAAAGAACGAATAAAGTAACTTTTTTGGAATCAATATGTGTAATCGTGGTTGGCTCAAGTTGAAGAAAACTGTGGTGCCATTCAGCTGAAGTTCAACGGTCTCATAACAGTGGGAACGAATGCTTCTACCAACAAGGAAAAAAAATCACGCGAACATCGAACACTATAGACACTTTATGAATCTACTGTTTCCAACAATACTCAATACAAACAATTCGAGCACCATTTAACACACCAGAGAAGTTGAGATTAAGTAATGCAAGTATGGATCATGCGTATACATTGCCACATCGACGGAAAACATGTTATCTAACACGCGGTAACTTGGAACATTTAATCAAGTTGATAATTCCACCTTGACGATCATCAAAACCTGATTTTAGATATTTACTAGATTTTTTCGGAATTTTCACCACAATCTAATGCCCAACAGTTGAACATTGAAATTTTGGTAAAAGGGATGAGGGCTTTGATTTCACTGAAAAAAGTGGATTTTGATTTGTACGGGCCAAGATAACTGTTTCACGATGGGAAATTTAATGCCTCCTCTGAACCGAAACACATGATATGGTTTCGGAAAAATACTCTTTACACTAATATCATGTTTTAGCAGAAAGGTCGAGAAAAAAGATTCCTTTTTCATGAATGCAAACCAAAAGGGGCCAAACCTTATTTAGTGTAAATTTTTGGGCAATAAGAATACTATGCAAGGGTATCTCCAAGTTATCATGCATTGACACCTGATTCATTAGTGTGTGAAATATGGTATGACAAAAGTTCAAACACTGGTTATAAAGAGAAGAACTATAAAGTCAACGAAAATGTGTACATTGAAAGAATAAATTACAACAGAGTAATAATCAACATTGAGATCAATGCTTAGATCGCAGGAATGATGATTCAAAAAAATAATATAAAATTTAAAATATGCGAGCCTATTCCTTAAAAAGATTAATTTATCCTGAGTGTGCTTTAGTCTTCAACAGCGATCGTAATTGTGGTAGAGGAAAACCATTATTTACGCGGCGTAAGCTGGGTGATGACATACGAAGTAGACGGTTCGACTAATGACCGAATCCTGTCGGGTTCAAATCTGAGTGATGATTTTGGACAATCCCAGGTAAGCCCAGGTTTCACTCCGAGTTAGAGCTGAGCGACGCTTCGATATGCCGAGTGGGTGTCGATATTTTAACTTTGCTGTCGACACTGGCTTAAGGTGTCCTCGTCATATCGTGGGCGCTATTGATGTCGACTTTTGATATCGATATCAGGTTGAATTTGATGTGGTCATCGACGAGGACACGAGCAGATCTTCTATTACGAAACATTTCACAAATAAGAGAAAGAAACAAAACGGCTCCGCATTTTTTGGAGTAATACGACACATTTGAGAATTACGCCTAAGGACCGAGATATTCCACGAGCGTCAATAATCATGTACAATGTCCACTAACCAGGGTAAGTGTAAAGGAAAGCTTAAAAAAACTATGGTATTTGATATGTTTCAAAAATAACTATTCCTCACCCGATCTCACCCGTGGGAATCATTTCAGGTTGAATTCCGGCACGTAACACACCATTCCAAGTTTTTTAATTGATTCTTCTTTTGTGATGGTTTAACAGGCCGATTCAACAGACGACACGATCGACAAATTTAACAGTGTCGACATGACACTGAATGCCGTCTTAACATTGTTTTTCGACAGAATATGAATATCGACGTCGCCACTGACGTCAACCTCGGCATCTGCAACAACGGCATGATCTCTCATACCGTCGATATCGACATACCTATGAGGGGTAGACATTGCACTGATGTCGTTTCGCGGCATCGAAAAGCCGATGCTGCACAGCCCTTCTCGCAATGTCTAATACCTGGATTATCCCCAGGACCTTTGAAGATATTACCGGCGACTCAAGGAAAGACACTCTCCTCCCTTATCTACCCTGATTTCGAGCACCACATAGCCGTTGTGTGAATCATTGCTAGTACGTGGTGAGCCTCGCCCGCACAAATCAACTATCACGTTTAAATCGAAGGGTGAGGTGATGCAATCGGCTTGTCGGCCCTTTCCTTCAATTTATCACCTTCCTGTAACTTAATGATGTGCCTTGGGTGACCAAAGCAATAAAAAAATAACCACCCAGAGCTTTAGAATAGCACATATTATGGCTTGTGACGTCCTTTACTAGAAAGTTAAAAGGGATCGGCATTCCGAGAATATCTCCCATCCACTGATAAAAAATTAATGAAATATAGAAATACTTTACGTCCCTAATCACGACGTGGAAACTTATGCGACCCATATTTAGCCACTTTTATTTATTTATTAGCTAGTTAAAAGTTCGTACGCGTCGCTTATTATAGGCGCAAGTTTTCCTGCAGGGTTCAGCTCAATTCATCGAAAACCTTTCGCAAATTAAATAGATAAAGGACCCTTTACCTGTTCCCTCATTTTCTTTTTTCAACCATAACATCGTGAGTTAGTGAAATTCCCTGAGTTTTCCCTTCCATTATTCGCGACGCAAGAAACACACTTTCTTTTTTTTAGAGATAAATACGCGCTTAAGCAGCTTGTGGATTAAAAAAAGAACTCAACTGGGGATCCAGGAACTACGTCCTCGACTAAACAACATGGGAAATGAATGAGGCACTACTGCGTGACGTGTAATTAAAACACATCTCGAACACTCTAAGTGAAAAACAAAAGGGGAAAAAAAATAAATGGACAAGGACGAGTTTGGAGTATCCACGCGGATCCAGAGGGAAAGAAGGCACACAATCAACCCTGCCAACTTCAGCACGTCAAAACACCGGACATTTTCCACGCTTTCTCGGTCCCTCGAGCATTTTGCGTCCGCTGTGGAAGAGGGGTGAACCACTTTCGTACTCCGTCCAAAGGTATATGTTTTCTACACCTATTGTCACTTAACGAATTTGCTTAATTTTCTTCCTCCCGTTTTGTCACTAAACGTTTAACCACACAATTGCAATCATTCAGACCAGGGCTCCGAGAGATTCAGGGGTAATAACTGTCTTTCATATGCAACAGAAGAAAGGGAGTCCAGGGAAAAGCGAGCTTTTTAAGGGCATCTGGCTATAAAACACTCCATCCACGAACATACAGGGCATACATACATACATTCCCCTGTATTGGGGAATGAAGAGTATGGCAAGATAGCTTGTGGGGCAGCTACACACCACTTACTACCAGATTTTTTAATGGTTGTTAAACACTGGAACTGATAATGATGATATATTTCATTTAATATTGAACTGTGAATAGACTTTTCTATTCAGTTTTCGCAGTCACAGCCAAATTGCTTTAACTTTATAGCTGGCAATATGTTGCAATTATTCGAACGATTATAATCAACCAATAATGTTGGTGAAACCCTCGAAAAATTACATTTTACAACGATCAACCCACCGGTAAATACCGGCTTATAGTAAATACGTTCAAGCATCGACGGTTACTTTTTGAAAACTATTGTTGATTTCACTTTGGAATGAAGCATTGCAAGGAATAAAATACGGCCATAAACAGATAACGCCTTTAAACTCTTTTTTCGACCAACCGCTAACTCACTTTTATGCTCACTTGACGAAAGGTACTTGACTGAGGAAGTCCGAATTCCCCCGCGACGGGCCGCCGATTTGGCAAGTCATCCTAGAGAGGGCCAAGTTCATTTTACGTAGGGTAAGAGAGGCAATTGATTGATAATAAATTAAATGCTTGCTTACTTGATATTTTTTGCTTGACTGGCATTGCAATCAGAAGCATAAAATGCATAAATTAATACGAAAATACGTGTTCAATCACAATTAAGCTTGGCTAAATGGAAAGGAGAAACTGCTTCTCAGAAAGACACATAGGCGGTAGCCTAGTTAATCTTTGAACTATGAGAAATTTTAGCGAGGAGTTAATAAATTGATTGTTCCCTCACTCTTTTCGAATCTTCCAAGGTTTTTGGGAAGGAAAAAGTTAACAATTGAACACATTGAATATTTCACGAAAGCATAGAGAGAAAGTTGGCAGTCGTGAAAAGGGTTCGCGAAACCCGGGAGGCGAAGGGGGGAGGGGAGAGTCGGGAGGAGTGGAGGCCAGACAGCGAGCTCGGCAGGTCCGAACAAGAGAAAAAAATCTCCGAAGATTTTTTTTCCGGCAGAGAGCAAGCAAGCAACGAGAGGAACAAAAGGCTGACATCGAGAATTCGCGCGGTGAGGAGTACCGCACCTACGATGCATGCATACGCGAAAATCCTGGGAGGCAGTGGGAGGAGAGCGAACTCCTGAAGGGGGAAATGCGACGGCAGGAAATTCCCCGAAAAGGCAGGGCAATGAGAAAATGCGCCCCCCCTGAAGAAGAAGAACGTATTTGCCGCGGGGTTATGAATAAACACGCGGCCATCGCAATTCTTAACTCCAAAAGTTGAATCTCATACTGTGAACGAATTCAATCTCGCAACTTTCATAATACACATACATACAATCATTTACATGTGTACTTGCACTATTTCGGTGCCAGCATCACAGCATGAACATTTAAAATTAAAATGAATTCGCCGAAATTTTCAAATCTTTTTGAATTATGCGAATATATCCTCAAATGTCGTCTGTATTCAACTGCACCAATTCAAGATTAGGATAAACGCCTTTAAACCGAAGTTACTCGATATTAAATCAGGTGCACAGGTTTTATTCATTTTGAATAAAACTTTTTGGATTTCGTGAAAATAATTTATCAACGCACGACCGGTTTCAGCACATCAGTGAACACCTTACGTACTGTACTTGAAGACGCATTCTATTCTAAAGATACTTCCTCCTCTGAAGATATCTGCACGTATCTGAAAATTTCACCTAGGTAATGAAGCCGATAGCACCGCAAAATATTATTTTCGTTGAGCCCGCAAGGTTTTGTTCGATATGAAATGAGATTTCACAAAGTTGAATCTTCAAACGCTGAATTTACTGATTTATAAAAAAAACATCTCATTAATACTAGCATTGTGGGATTGTTTCCTGGACGAGACAACAAATTTAAGAGAAGATAACAGTGACTGTCGCAACTGACAACTCGTTAGATTTGAGCTTTTACCGGGAGACAGCCGAGTGCAGATGACATCAGTACCATTAGTGATGGGTGGATGATTGCTAACTCTCTTGAATTTCCCAGGAGTTGGGCATAATCCTCCAGGCTCCTAAAAACTTCGTCTGATTAACATCTTATGGCATTCCATAAAATACTAATTCCGAGACCTTTTCACTCGAATAGGCATCTTAGAAGTATTTAAAATGACAGACTATCACATTATCATCCCTGCTATGGATTTCTTAATTCGGAACAAAAATTCATGTAATTAAAAATATTCATGAAGAATTTTTAAGAATAGGAATAAGATTTTCAGAACAAAAAAAATGGTTTTTTTAATGAAGTGTATTAATTAGCCATTTCTAGCCATGACTAAAGAGACTCTGGTATTTCTCCAAGCGCTATCGAGGAAATGCGAAAAAAGATATTTTGGCAAAACATCGAATTCCATTATTCAAATGCGACGTGTCAATCAAAAAGGTTATGCAGCATGCATGCACTCTCCACGAAATGCCTCATGAAGTAAAATAAATGTGGAGGGTAGTGAAATACGGAAAATTTCACCTCTATTGGCTGGTGTAAATAGTTTATAACATTCCTTCAGGGTCAAAACTTTCTTAGTATAGTAAATTTTTAAGGCACTCGGACGGTTGAGGTCATATCGACCCGTAAAACTCAACTCGGGAAAATCCATAACCGAACAGCACCTTGCAGTGAGCGGGAAATGAAACCGAGATCTACCGAACATCAAGCGAGGACTTTGCTTCCAGTTTAACCAGTTTGGAGATTCTTTTCCCACCTAATAGAGTCGAGTACGGCGTAACACAGCGAGAAGTCTTCCAAGTATACGACTTGTACACTTGTTTTCTGTATCAAATCAGTCAGAAATTCACTCGATTCGTTTCCTCAAAACAACTTCAACGTTAACTGCGCCATCAGCATAGTATTTAAACATAACACTCGAAGAGAAACGAGACTGTGGGCGAACCAGTACAGAAATGGAACGGGTAGAGAGAGGGAGAGAGTAAGAAAAAATAGAATGCTATGAGGGATCATGGGAGTGGATTTGGAGGACTTATTAAACAACATGCGGAACATTATTACAGATTATCAAAAGCATGACTGACAATTTTAGAGAAATATTCCTGAAGAGCACCGACGGTCGGAGTAAAACTACACCAAACAGTACAAAGTTACACATACTCCAATCAAATTTAAAGCAATATCGTACAGGAGAAGTATAAAGGGTGGACAATAGGAGTAAACTCTTAAAACACAGTTTCCATTCTTCGATTTAGAAACTCGCAGTTACGTTTCGAGATCGAGCCCTTTCTATATGGCCCGCTAGGCCTACTCTGTATGTTCAACACTTCGATAATACCACACTGGCCGTTTGGAATAAGCACAATAAATCAATTGAAACATTTATTCGACTTGGAACATATATAATAATATCTTCGCATGAGTTTTAGGCACAAAATTATTACCACCACACAAAATAATCGGTAGCCAGTAAATTCTCACGCAGGCGTACATATTACAAAGAAAAAGTATCTTGGGTGCTAGATTACCACTTCATGAGACGATAGGTAATAGTAAAAGCCGATGACTAGCCCTGAACTTCATAGTTTCTCATACCTTTCTGTCGAGCTACAGCTACACTTCATTCAGTTACATCTCCAAGCTCGATACTTAGGAATTATTACGATAAAGGTAGACGGAAAGCAAATCAGGGACGGGAAAAGGGCAAGAATTCATAATGAACCAACGATTAAATTACCTCAAAACTGATGAAAAAAAATCAGGTCTCGATCCGCTGTGAAGAAAAAATAAATCAAAATAACTCTATTAGTTTATAGCAAAGCTCATTTGCCTCTGAGAAGTGTAGGTACAATTACTTCGGGATTATATTTTGAAATTTGAACGAGACGCTTTTAACGATTTATTGTTTCCCCCCGTCGCTCTCTCGCCTAATGACTTTTCGCATATTTTACAGGCAATTCTCCACAAAATCCCTTCCATCACTTTAACTGGTAAAATTACTCGATATTCTCAACGACTGAGCAAATTCTTTCATTCATGGCTTCCAACCAGAGAAATATACATATATCGACACATTGGTGGATTTCAAAACTCTTCGGAGCGTCGGATTTTCCATAGACTCTATCATTATTTTTTTCTCGCATTCTCCGCAAAATGCAATAAATTAACAACGGAGAGTATCACTGTGAAACTTATACTCCCCGCTCTTATCCCTTAAACCCATTTCCGAACATGCTCGGAAGATTTCAAGTGACGTACGGGGACGGAAGATTGAAGTGAAGGGGGGGAGGGGAATCAAAGTGATCTTTGCGATAAGGAGAGAAAGCGCGAAGGAGGGTGGGAACAAAAAAACAGTGATGAGGAGACGGGGAAATGGAGAAGCGAAATAGGGAGGAATGAACGGGGCGGGAGAGTCGGGAAGGGGAGGAGTAGGAAAGGGGACTGGTCTTAAAGACGGAGCCCGCAGCTGGCCAAAAAGAGGGATAAGGAACAGGGAGGGTAACTGGGGGGGAGGGGAGGAGAGACGAAAAGGTGAGGTGGAGGGAAACGAACGAGGAACCCCTCCAACCCACCTCCCTCCCCCCGCAGCACGCCCCATTCACGTGAATGTCACGCCCCACCCGGTTCGCCAAAGGGGAGAATTCCGTTTATATATTTTTCAGGCCTTCCCCTCTGTTCCCACCTCAAAACCTGCGTGCCACCCCTATGCTTCGGTCTCATACAAAGAACACATCCCTCTCCCATTCTACCATCTTCCATCGCTCTCCTCATCCGATTTCCCAACTGCCGAAACGCTTCCTCCTACCCCTCAACACTTTCCCCAGACCTAGCCCTTAACCTTTCTAAAAAAACCCACCCCGCTCACCCTTGGGTTCGCCTCCACCTCCCGACGCGTCGTCGATCAATCTCGTCGATCCACCACTTCCATTCATCCGTCCTTCGCTACATCTCCCAACGCCTCTCGCCCACTCCCAACTCGCTGCGTCTTCTTCAGTAACCAGCACATTGACTACCACTCCCTGGGAAGTTCTTACCTGTGATTATGGATACTCGTAAATCCGTTAATAGACAAATATCCAAACTTCTTTGCAAAAAGTCGTCCGTTCGGAAATCCTTTGCCAAAACAAAACGCACTCGCGCTGAGACTAATACAGAAGATGCTATGAATACCAGTTGAGAACACGCGTGAGCGTGTAAAGTGGAAAAATCCAAGGTTAAAAAATTTGACTTTTACATGAGAAGGTGAAATATTAAGCGAAAACTGCATCTTATTTCCAGTTTGCATTTGGAATCTGAGACAAGATCGATAAAGGAAAATGATAGAGATCATGTCAGATTATTTCACTTTCATAAACAGATACCTTCTAGTGTGAATAGGGAAAACTAAACATTACATATGAACGAATAATTCTGGCATTAATGCCAATAATTTTAGCTTTTCTATTTCTTCGCACTAAGTACGCTATTTTAATTTAAGGTGTGACCAATCAGAGAGCTCATCCATCCATGAAAATTAACTTTCAACAGCTATTTTCTTAACCAATTCTTCGAGAAACATCATTTCCGTCATGTACTCTTCAAACTAAATTTGAGATGTGTGATATCACATCTACCCTCAAGTCACTTGAAATAAATTCGATAATAAATGATACATAATAATACAGGGTCATTCCCAAAAATAAATATAATACTTCCGGAAAAAAATTCATTGCATATCAAAGCATAAATTACTGACATTTTTCAAAATAACACCAGTAGTACCTCTGGCAGTTTCGGTAACCTTCCTGATAGGTGTCGACGGGAACCTCATTCAGGCATTTCGTAACGACCTTTGACGTCCAGCGTTCCAAAATGGTTGCCTTTTAATCTCCTTTTTATTCTTGGGAACAAAAAGAAGTTCGACGGTGCCACATCGCAGTTGTAGGAAGGTTCGGGCAGCGTTGCCATCACATGCTTGGCCAGGTATACTCTGGGAGTTTTGGTCGGCGCGTTGTCGTAGTGCAGCCTACAGTTGGCAAAGAAATCCTGACGCATTTCACTCTTTTCCGCAGCCTTCCGAGGAGTTCCACGAATAACTTACCGTTAACTTTCTGTCCCGGAGGAACTAGCTCTTGGTGGATAGGGCCTTTCGAGTCGAAAAAGGCGATTATATAAACAAAATAATTTTTGGAAAATACCTACTACTTACAAAACAGAACACTATTCATCACCATCTCTTAAACATATTAGCTAGCTGGTTTAAAAACTTCTTGCTAGGCATTGTAATATTGCATTTTTAGCTATGAAAAATGTATTCCCACTAATTTCCTTCGCAGCCCCACAAGATTTTCTGAATGATGACATTGGCTGTCGGTCAAAAAAACACGCCTCACCAAGTGTCTCCCTGGCGATCTTCTTCCACATTCCTCACAAAAATAACATAATGGCGAAACATTTTCGCACTAATGAAGCTTAGAGCCCGTTTCGTCGAACTTATAAATACAGTCTATTGCATAACTTTATGTTATTCCATAGTCTTGAGAATGACGTTTAATCGTAGAAGCCGCGGTCTACATTACGTTATTAAGTGGAGAAAAAATAGGCATATTTTATTTAGAACTTCTAAGGAATACCGAAATATACATGTTCACAACATCCGAATTTGGAATCAGCTTTTAACAACCAGGAAACCTCGGGTGAATGGGAAGGACCCTCCTAACTTCTGGATTTTATCAACTCTATGTAAAGGAAATTATTTTATTGGGTTTTAATTCTGCAAGAAATGAGTGAAGCAATAAATGTCCATTAATTTGGGGTGCACAGGCGATTACGAGCCTCCCAAGGAACATTAAAACTGATGATAGCTTCCGATCGGCAGTAATACATTTTGTAGGGACTGAAAATACTTCGATAGAACATCAACGCTTGAATACAAGCAATAACGGTTCTTGGAGACAAGTTCTTGGAGAAGTGGACCACTGCAGTTCTTGGCGCCATCTTCTACATCTGTTCATTTTCGAGGGGGGCTAGCAATATATCTTTTTATGAACAAATATTTTTAAATCCAAATTCATCAATTTTTTTAAATCCATGAAAGAGGAAATATAATTCGATGACGCACACAGGCGCGAGCAACAGATGCTCCGCAGAGTTATTTTTCAGAACATTATGTGTTTACATGAAGATTTAACTCAGAAAAAATAATCAAAGCATAATCCGCCTCATATATTTATTCGTCTCGTATCATTACAAAAAACGGGGAGTACTATTTTTAAATGGCAACGGTAAAAGTTTTAAATATAAATTCGTAAAAACTCAAAGGCATTTGTTTTCTTTCTTTATAAATCGAGGGCTTCTATGCCCTAAAAACCACTAAATCTCTCTTAATTTATCAAAAAAATTCCCTTAAAGTATATTCCATAATTAATGTGTTATATATATATATATATATATATATATATATATATATAATGTATAAAAGTTAGGACTAGTGGACACAGACAAAAACACAGAAACATAAAATAGAAAAAAAAACTCACAAGGTTTCTAACCTTGTGAGTTTCTTTTCTATTTTGTGCGTTTCTGTGTTTTTTCCTGTGTCCAATAGAGCTAACTTTTATACATTATTATTCACGTCCGTAAGACTTTCACAAAAGTGTTATGTATACGAGGTATGTTCAAAAAGTATCAGGAATTTTGTGTATTTTCAAAAATTTCTTTATTTATCCATGAGTACCTATTTTGTCCCCTTCAAAGCAATCCCCATTAGATATTATACACCTGTTCCAACGTTTTTTCCTTCCTCGAAGGACTTCAAAAAATCATTTTTTTGCGATCTTGTTCAGCTCCTCCTTCGATGCAGTCTTTATCTCGTCAATGGTAGCGTAGTCTTCCTTCCATGGCCCACTTCAGTTTCGGGAACAAGAAAAAGTCACTGGGGGCCAGGTCTGGTGTTTGAGGCATCATTAGTGTGTTGTTTTTGGCCAAAAATTCCCGCACAAGTAACGATGTGTGAGCAGGGGCGTTGTAATGGTGCAAAAGGCAATATTTGTTCATTTATATCCCCCTCCTAACGCTTCTCCTCCAAACTCTTCCCTTCGGAAACCTCTCCCCACCTTCCCCTTTCATCCATAGTTCCAGCCATCGTATTCCACTCAGTTCTATCTCCCTCTTTCTTGAGGAAGGTGGCTGCGACCACCGAAAATTCGAAACTTGGTGAGTTTCTTTTCTTTTTTTGTGTTTCTGCGTGTTTGTCTGTGTCCACTAGTGCTAAATTTTATACATCACACACACACACACACACACACATATATATATATATATATATATATATATATATATATATATATATAAAATATATGTATACGATTATACGGAAAAACTCACACGAGCGGCACAATAGAACACAAATAGAATAGCAACATTTAAAAGGACACTCACACGGTAAATTGTTCGAGCTTTCGGCCCTCTCAGAGGCCTTCTTCAAGTGAGCCTTGAAGAAGGTCTCTGAGAGAGCCGAAAGCTCGAACAATTTACCGTGTAAGTGTCCTTTTAAATGTTGCTATTCTCTTTGTGTTCTATTGCGCCATCCCATTATATATATATATATATATATATATATATATATATATATATATATATATACACACACATTTAAGAACGATGGATTACCGACCGGAGGGCCCGGGTTCCATTTCCGGGCAAGTCTCTCTAGCGATCTCAAGGTACCATCCAAGCTATGTGATTTTTCGGGTACCAGATCTTCCTGGGAAACCATAACCGGCACAGGGAAAGGAACTGGCCCCCCTACCCTGATGAGTGAATTTCACACGCCGTCGGGCTTAGTACTGAGTGAACTCCACCATCACCTACCAAACCGGCCTTAGGGTTGACTTTTTATATGAATATTATATATATACACACACACACACACACACACACACACACACACACACACACACACATATATATATATATATATATATATATATATATATATATATATATATATATATATACTACAAACACACATATGGATACACATGAATAAACGAATAACCCGGGTTCAAATCCCGGCGGTGTTGAATATTTTTCAGAGGTATCTCGATCCCTACTTGAGGTGCTTTGTGGAGGGCACTTTGAGTGAGTACGCCGTCCGTCGGATGGGACGTTAAACTGTGGACCCCTTGGCGCCTTTCGTAAAGAGTAGGCTAATGCCGACGCCGGGTTTCTCTCCACCCTTCATCCTTTCCTATCCATCCCCTATGGCGCAAATGACCTTAGCTGTCGGTCGCCTCCCCTCAAAACTACTACTACTACGAATAACCCTAGGAGAAGGCCGTATTAGATATACATATGCATGTATACATATGTATATCTAATACGGAAGTATATACATACATACGTATGTATACATATATATGTATAAACTTCCTTCTCTCCCCAGAGGAAGGTAGTTTTGCCACCGAAAATTTGGAATAAGTAGGATTGTCCCTTTGTATGTGTTTCTCTGTTTTTTGTGGGCTAGCGCCATCCTGCTCCTTCGCTTTAATTATTTATGTTTATATATATTCATACATATGAATAAAGATATAAGTTAAAGGGATAGGAACACATATGAAAGACGAACACACAAATATGTGTGGGCGTGTATATATTAAGCAAAATCCTATACATATGTATAATCACAACGATCGCCGCTTCGTTTAATATCCTCATCAAAAAAATGTTTGCCCAATTCAATACGCCACGTGCTTAATATCTTCACACTTTCAAACTGTGCTGGCGAAATATCCTTCACATGAAACGATTTGTAATCACTTGGCTTATCTCCCACTAACATCATTTAAAAGGAATGATTCATAAGCTTAAGAAAAACTGTTAAGTTGCCAAGTCGCAAAGTCAATATTCGGCGAGCAACACTTACCTTAAATGGTTAACCACGGAATAGATTCGGACAGATAATCATCTTATTCCAAGATCATAAATTTCTGGCACTACCGATTCTAAGTAACCCGTCCAAAGAATATATACACACACACACAAGTCATCTTTTATTATGGATGAAAAAAAAATCAACCGAGAATTTTGCATTATAGGATATTTACATTTTACCGGGAGAAAATGAAAAACTAGATTCAACCGCAAAAACGATAAGCATAACAATACACAAATAAAGAAATATCATAATTAACGAGTTAATTTATCATAATTACTTGGGCTTATATTATACTTAGCTAATAAAATTGAGCACTAAAAATTTCACGATTAATAAAGGAAGACCCAAGCAGAATTGCTGTTCCAAATTGCTATTAAAATATGGCGTCATTCTTACATTGCAGATGACACGTAAAATCTTTTTATATTTTACGTCCGTATGGACAGTTGTTTCTTTCAACCTCTTGAATATAAGTACTAGTAACATGACCGAACCAACCTCTTAACTAGACTTAAGTTGTTGGAACCTCAATACGTATTAGGCCAAAAAATTATTTCAACAATCAAAATTTAAAATATTTTGATTTTTTAAACTTCATGCGTAAATTAAAGTAGATATTTACCATTGGTCATCTGATCCTCTTTGTAAGGCAATTCTTTATTTTAGACGTTAACAATAATGAAGGAATGAAAAGCAACACTGACTGAGGATCTGATGTATCGCTGGAACTTGGGCGTATTAATGGAAAACATTTTTTCTGCCACTGAAATATAATATTC
The DNA here is from genome assembly GCF_022747635.1 of Hetaerina americana. Classification (NCBI taxonomy): domain Eukaryota; kingdom Metazoa; phylum Arthropoda; class Insecta; order Odonata; family Calopterygidae; genus Hetaerina; species Hetaerina americana. The sequence goes on from NW_027286763.1 coordinate 97,713,375, forward strand.
TAACGAAACTTGAAAAAATGATGTATGAGTTGAATTCTAAAGGAAAGAGGGAGAGATCAAATTCAGAAAGTTCTCCATAAAGGATAGAAGCATTGAATCATTTTAGTTTGAAGGGCTTCCTTAACGATATGCAAAATCAGCTACAGTAAAAAAATCCTCAGAACTACCCTGATATCTTCCTTTGAGGATTCCTAAATTTACAGATTTAAGAATATGCTACAGCTAATATTTTCTCAACCCATGTGATTACAACCTGAGACATCGCTAAGTTTTGATCGGCCAGTCAATTAAGACGGAAATCAATTAGAAGTATTTTTCTTTATCTAAAAAATATTTCATGAAAGGCTCATTTAGGGTGCAATTCACTTTTTAGTCTGTCGTGATAGTCATATTTATTCGTGAGTTACGTAATTCCATCTGCAAAAGTATCGTCGAGATGCTACATTAAATCCGAAGTTTGGTTAGATAAGTGAGGGTGGAGATCACCTAGTACTAAGCCCAACAGCGTGTTACATTAAAACTCTGGGATGGGGGGGGGAGTTCTTGGGTGGAAGTGAGGGTACTGAGAAGCGTCACCCGGAAATGAACCCGGGCCCTATGGTCGGTATCTCAGCGCTCAAATCACTCAAAAATTCCTTACCGTCCCTTCGATTTTCATTTATGCATGTTTAATAAAATAATAAATATATGATTCAATCCCTACCTTAGGTAGCGGAAGAATATGTGAAATGCACTACATGCGTATACGAGAAAACTTCAATCTAGCACGCTCTGCATCCGAAACCGCCAGTATGCTGTAAAACCTAACTACACATTAACAATGACTTGATAGAGTGGGTAAAAGAAAGGGTGCGAAGGTCCCGTATCAAATTTTTGATAAAGAGTATGACTTGGAACTCGATATTGGGTTATATATCCTCCGAAAAATGATGAATTAACAGAATCTTTCACGTACTAAACTTGATGCGAAGGTCGTGAAAGAAAAGCAAAATCTCGCTTTGGATCGCAGTTAAGTTTGCGAATGGTTCATAAAAATACATCAATATTATCGCCTTCCGTAATACGATATAAAAAACACGCTGCAAGCTTTTTTTTCACTCTATTTTGTCGGCTTCGGTGGGACAACGTTCTCACTTGCAAATCTGGAGGGCGGGAGTTCGTTTTCAACCTCAGCAAAGCATTCCTTCTCGGGCGTTTTTCACTGACCTCGATAAAGTAGTCCAACGGAAAAGGCAAACACTAGCTGTTTTTGGCTAAATGTCGAATGAATAAACAAATACGCATGATGAGAATGGTATTTGATTCGTATTGGATTTTGAATGAGCGCAGTAAAATTGGGGAATGACCGAATTTTAAAAAGTTAGCAGATGTTATGTAGCTGTTCAAAGCGAATTTATAATGGCAGCAATTGGTAAGGCATAAACTCAGAACTGTAGACTGCGGCAAGAATATTATGCGCATAGATTTAAATTAAAAATTTGAAGTGGTCTCCACCGTTAGACATTAAGAGAATGCTTGACAATCAAATGACTAGATACACAAATACCTTTCATTTCCACTCCACGACCTGCCTTAGCAAGGTCTTGCACTCCTTTATTATCTCCTCCTTCCCGAACGTCTCAAACAAGAGCCCCCCTCCTCCAGGATGGAAAGAAACCCATCTCTTTTATTCTTCTTCACGGATGGGACACGCTGTCAAGGGCTCCCCATTTGAAAGGGAAACTGCCGCCTTTCCGTCCCGATGCCTCCTCCTCCCCCTGTCTCCCTCGCCCGAGTTTCCAAGGTGGGAAAAGTTTTGGTCGAAAAGTTGGTCGTCTATATTTTAAAGACGAGAGGGTGAGACAACAGGGATTTCATAAAAGGCTTTCGAAAACAAGCGATACAGGTCTTAAACTGTCTCGAGTTTGTCGCTGAGGAGACAAGCCTAAAATAACGACGCCATTCCGTGCATTCTACTGCCGATATCTTAACTGGAGACCTCTGACGGGCGTGCGTCCTAATTTTATTTTCAGGCTTGAGGAATCAGGGGAAGGAAGGCCCGAAATCCCTAAAACGGAGTAACGAGCAAAATTTTTAATAAATTCCAGGATTCAAAACTTCTTCCTCGTGGATACGCAACCCATCAAACTTACACATTGGTGTGCTAGTTTATCCACAAAAATTGTTAAACAACATTTTGAAAATTAATATAGCCGAGCATTCGTGTTTACCGACAGTTAAAATTACAGAAAATGGAGATCGGGCAGGAATGCGAGCATGAAATGAATGAATAAAATAATAGGGAAACCATAATTAGCCATGGCCAATCGCAAATTCATTGAACCGTCGAAGTTTCTGTGAATATTCACGCACCTCTAGAAAAACCCTCATTCAAAAGATAATTCATCCATATTTGGATTGAATAGATTAAAATATTAATTAATAATACAATAATGGTCAATCGTTGCTTTGGATGATTATTAGTTTCTGGATTAGTTTTAATCTCATGAATGCGTTTTTAAATTTGAATTTCACTTTATCGATGAATTCGAACCAAATTTATTAATACGAAAATATTAGATGCATTATAATCACTATTTCTTCATTCATAAAGTTTTGGTGGTCTACTCAAGCACATAATAGGTAGCCCATTAGGGTTTCAGGGTAATTTAAGCGAAAATAGCCGAAAAAATCTATTGTAACAATTCAATCCATGCAACGGCCGAATCTTATTTTGGCGACTATTTAAGGTTCAGTAATCATAAATAAAGTGAATATTGATTTAAAACAAAATATCACTCGCCAGCAAGTAAATAAATGATACCGTGCTGTTGGTACCGCGCAAACGGAGACCGAAAAATCACTCTCATATCCGATTTCCTCCACATCACGGCAAGAAATTACATGTATGCATTATGTAATTCACCATCCATAATCAGTAACATGCAATAACATTGAAGGATATTTCTCCCTCCCCCCCTACCGTCACTGAATACATGCATCGATGCCCTTGGCTCCACACGATACAGGTTACCTTCATATTCCGTCCCACACAATTAGATGCAAGCCTACGATCGTTGCAGAAGGCACAGTGGTTTGGATAAAGGGAGGGAAGCGGACGCCTTTGCAACCCCTTAGGATGCGGCTTTTTCCAGTAAACCCAAGGTGCTCAGCACTTATTCTGTTCCGCAAGTATACAAGGAATTTGCCGCCGATAGTTTGTGTTTTCCCTCGTAAAAAAACTATCATACACTAAAATACTGATTGAAGAAACTGCTTACGCGGTGATAACCGGGCAGTTTTTCATCCTTGCAGATATTTAAATGTGATCAATGTTTTTGACTCAACTCCAATCAGTAATAATTAGGTTCAAGTAAATTAAAATAATTTTTAAGTCCCTTTCGTTACCTACATCGTTTATGGCACCCACTTCTCATCACGGAATTTTAAAATGATAATTATTATGGTTCCCAATCACTGCATATCACTGGCGTCTTCAGAGACATTTACCAGAAGAAATACAAGGGGTAAAGTTCTTTTCCTGGAATGGCTCGAGGATTTCCATAGAGATTTGGACGACTTTCTATGGACCTAGAAGAAAAACATCGTGCCATTACAAGAAAGACTGCGCACCGGTAGGGCACTTCGACAAGAGAATAACTGAAGACCACCTGGATCAGTCTCACAAATCCACTAGCGATATATAGTATGTGTTTTATTACAATGATACAATTCTTTCTCTCAAGCTTCGGCTTAAGGCTTCTCATTACCAGGAATTGTCTACCCACACGAATCAATGGCTGAAGCAAATACTCCCACTATTGACGCATATGGTAAAAGCTTTCCTTTTACGTTATCCATGAATCCCTAAAAAAAATGAAAGAGAGGTTCTCGCGCGGAATTAATATTTATTTTAGGGCGACATGCAACATCCAAAAATACTTATGCTACGAAGCGAAACAAATATTTCTCACAAGCGCAGTTTAAAAATAAGACCACGACCCTTAGATAAGATAACAGCACGATCGATAACGGGCACGGAAAAACGAACATCAGGATGTGATAACTCCACCTAGTTCCAAGAAAACGAATGGAAGAATCCCCCATCCTCGCAGTCCTCGGTAGTATAGTGGTCAGTATCCCCGCCTGTCACGCGGGAGACCGGGGTTCGATTCCCCGCCGGGGAGAATTTTTTTTCTAATTAATTCCAGATTTTTCAGTGTTTTTCCGACTGCAGTAACTTTAAAATTTATACTTTCACGAAGGCATGATTGCTAAGAAAAGGATAAGATTTACCAGAACAAAGAACTGTCTCGTAAAAAGAGAGGATGTGATACAGACCTTCCAAGGTATAAGAGAATTGACATTAGGTTTGAGAGGAGACAAGGCCAAAACTATCAATTAATCTCAAAACACTATGAAGACAATCAAAAAACATAGAAATTTAAATACGAACAAACGGCATTTGTACGTACAACGGGTAAGGAGAAAACACCGGAAACATAATAAATGTCGTGTCTGTGAAGAATAAAGTTGATATATGGATACAAATATTGCAAAAGAAGGGAGAAATTCGTTAGGCAATAGGAAGACACTTAAGGGAAAACAATCTTGTAATGGCAAAGGAGACATACGAAGGCGGGGTTCCGTACAACCACAAACGAGGTAGAAACCAAATCATTAGAAGATTCTTAACTGGACAAAACGAACGGCAGACGAATATTAGAAAACTCTATGGCAGGGAGACAATAAGTGGAAGCTGAGGTATCCATGAAATAATCTATTGCATTAAGTCGGAGATAATCTAGCAACATAAATGAGGCCTCATGCTTGAAACATCAAGTACGACAACAGTGAAGTAGTTGGATCATATTTTTTTATGACGAGTAGAACTAAACTTCACAAGCCAATACATATCGAGGGATCTCGTACTAGGTAAGTCAAAAGAGCGAGTAACGCGGATGCCAGTTCTAATGTTCAAGAGACTAGGACCCGCTAGTGCTAATTCAAAGAGGAAAAGGTGGGCAACAAAAGCTTCCGTACGATAAAAAAAGAAGGAAAAAGAAATCAACCGCCTTGGTTCGTTCCGCACACAAGGAGATCGTTAGATGGAGGAAAAATATGAAGAAAATTCCCGAACGGGTGAACGCAGCCTTAAGGGTGAGACCGCGGAGGAGTACGAAGAAAAAATGGAGGGTGTAGGTAGGGTGAAAGCTCGAGAAGAAGAAACTGGAAGCGCGCATACCGCAGATGCTTGAGGCGAGCCCGAGAAACTTTTGAGAAAGGGGTTTCTTCGCGGGAGAGAACCGAAGGCGGCGGAGGTGGCAGGGGCGCTTTGAGTACTCCGAAGATTGCGCGTCTTTTTAATCTCATTCCGGGGAATGAAAATTCTCGAGTGGATGCGAGAGGGAAACGGGGAGACGGCGACGACTCATCAGCAAACATCGCCGCCGGACGAAATTTACGATAAGACCTCCGCCCGGTCGCCCAGAAATGTTACGGGGAGGTTTTAATTACGGGGATAAACAAAGCGACGACAAGATTTAAGAGAAATGGTTATTCATGGCCGCGGAAAATTTACAGCGTTCTCATTATTAAACTTTTTTTTAGGTTACTACCTTCCGAGCGCATAATTGGCAATTCTAGGCGTGCAAAGAGGAGGGATAACGAGAACCTTTTACACAATGCGATGAGCTAAAGTCTCGTTATTTCAAACAAAAACTATTATCCGTTTGCGAGATAATGACCTATGTAAAATTACAGGCATTTAATAATATAGTAATTATTCTTCCGAAATAATGACATTTTGACATGAGCACATTCACGACAAAGAACGATGAACGTCTTAGGTGCCCATTAGTTTGATTACAATATTTCTGTCTTTCCTGCTCAAAGAAACGCAGACTTAAAGCGAACATTTCAATTTTTCTTTTATTTTGTTTTATTGTCACTTATTTGCAGCGGAAATTTGCAAATTAATGGGAACATAATAGCGGTAAGCGCAAGTATTAAACTTGATACATAAGAGGAAGCTGCTGCTGTAGGCTCCTAAATCAGGATGTACTTGCCTCGTTGATAGGAAGATAAAAATTACGAAAATTTAAATAAAAACTCCAATCGCCGTAGGAAACACTAAAAATAACTTGGTACGGAAGTGGATTGCCAATAATATCCATTTTCTCCTGCCAAAATCGCACTCTATAGGTACTCTCTGCCAGTCTCAAAGATAAGAGTGAGTAATATAGTATATGTGTAGGTTTCCATGGCCTTTTATTTTAAAATTACGAATCAATTAATGCTCTTAGCATTCAACTCAATACCGCTTATTAAAGACTCTTCAAACTATTAGGTATAGCCTAGAGATCGTATCGGAGATATGAACATGGAGGAGAGCTATATTCCAAATTCCGAGGTGCTCCATCCAGCCTACAATTGAAAAAAAGTAAAACGCGCACATCAAAAAATGGTTACATTGGCCTTAACCCATTCACGCTTTTCCCCGTCAGGGAACGAGTGCGATGCCGGGGAAGTCTGTACAACATGTCATAAATATTCACGAATGAAGCCAAATACAATCAAGCCATTATTTCATAGAATTATCGTCAAAATAAAATTCTCAATGTCAAAATGCAAAGCTAAGTATTTAGAATATCAATGAAATAACAAAAAATACCTGAAAAAAATGGTGCACCGAATGTGCAAATTTGCGATGACATAAGAATAATTAGAACATAGCCATCGAAAAAGTAGGCGCACAGACGGTAACCAGTTCTTTCTGCTGCGACAGCTTGAGAATTATATATGATATTTTACCTCAAACACCGGATTCGGAGCATTCCGACGCAGACAAGAGGCCCGCAATGAAAGGAAATATATACGACCTGTAAAGTAAAGAGCAAAGAGAGATCCCCCATCAGATAAATCCCACCGTTGTGAAGTGGGTCACGTGCCGATCCCTCCTGGAGCGCACCACAAGCATTCACGGCACATAACAAAATTGTTATCGGAAAAAAACGTGTTTGAGAAAATAAGGCTCGTTGGCAAGGTACCGAGGACCTCAGTTAGCGACTACGTTACGGCACAGTAGTCAACGAATGTAACGCTCACAACTCTTGGGAGGCACTGGAATAACTCTCTCCCCCTTTTCAAGACTGATCTACACCGCATGCACGCTATTCCATATCAATTTAAGGTATCCAAATTACGAGGTATCATCCCTGAAACTCGATAAATGTTTCGATAAAGGTGGACTGGATCACTATTGCAAAATGCATCATAATTCAAAAATGGAAAACTAACTCATATCTACAAACCTACAGCTCAAATTTCGATGTTGGGCGAGGGTTACTTACACTAAAGAGATTAAAATTTCCCGAACAAATTGATATAGACTGCATATAATTGAAGGAAAAATAAAAATTCTGCGGAATTACGAAAACATGTATTTGAAGATATTAATCTAGGGAATTAAATAAAAATTAGAGAGATCGAGAGGAAAAAGAAAGGGCATCACCAGCACTATGACCTTTTCTCTGTCAAGTCTCTGAATTACATGAGGACTAAACTCAGCTGATTTTCTTTTCAGAACTAGTAAGAATATTTTCAGGAATGCTTGTTGTAGATGTGCTGGAAGATAATTTCTTGAGATTATTTTTAAATGCTGTAACGAGATTATTTATTGTGCTTGAGATTATTTACGCTTGAGACTATTTATTTATGCTGCTGCATAAAAACCATGAACTAAGTAACCAACCCAAATAACGGTTTGGTAGGTGATTGGTAGAGTTCACCCAGTACTAAGCCCAAAGGCGGGTGAAATTCATACATCAGGTCAGGGGGCCAGTTCCTTTCCCTGTTATGGTCCCTGTTTCCCGGCTATGGCTTCCCAGGAAGATCTGGCAGCAGGAAATCACACAGCTTGGGTGAAGCTGAGGGAGCCCAAAGATGCTTTACCAGGAATCGAACCCGGGCCCTCCTGGGCCCGTGGTCCAACCCGTTGACTACCGCCACCCATAACGAAGAAATAATAAACATTATTTATTTTTATAATGCCTAGCCTCAAAATTCATTTCAATGAGATACGTATTTTTCAGAATATATATTTTAAGTCTAAAACCTGGCGATCACTATGTAGCACCACCGTGAATATATGTCATTCCGCTTTTAGATAGCTTATCTCGCTGTGCTCCTCCCAATTACGGGCGCTTGCTTCACTCTTATGAAAACAAGACCACTAAAGGTATTGCTGCTACATCGCATTAGGTCAAGCAATACCTTTCAATTCCCACAAAAGTAGTAGTTTTTTAGGGGAGGCGACCGACAGCTAAGGTCATTTGCGCCATAGGGGATGGACAGGAAATGATGAAGGGTGGAGAGAAACCCGGCGTCGGCATTAGCCTACTCTTTACGAAAGGCGCCAAGGGGTCCGCAGTTTAACGTCCCATCCGACGGACGGCGTACTCACTCAAAGTGCCCTCCACAAAGCACCTCAAGTAGGAATCGAGATACCTCTGAAAAATATTCAACACCGCCGGGATTTGAACCCGCGCCCTCAGGGTGGGAAGCCAGTACGTTAGCCCCCGCACCATCTCGATCCCCCTCAATTCCCACAAAAGCAATACATTAAACGACAATTAACATATTCCATATTTCTTACGGATTATCATATGTACCACTTGTTAAGTCATTAATGAATTAGGAATAAACAATTATCTGCGAAAAAAATTACTTCTCTTTATTATTTAATCCATATTTCAATTGAAAACGAGGCGTAGTTTTCCATAGAATTCATTGGGTACGGCGTGCCCTTGGATCACCCCTCTTTCAGAATAACCACATTTTTGCCTTCTATTAGTTACTGGTTCCTAAGAAATAAACAATTCCGTTTGAGTCCCAACGTAATTCAATTTATCCATTATATTTACACCCCACACGTATCCCATTACAAATCTGTACCTGATGATGCTGTGTCACGGTGAAACGAAACGCGTCGTGCGCAATATACATGTATTCTGCGGAAAAGTACGTCTCTCTTTCATTTGAAGTAGGGATACACAAAACTTCCACAAAGCGAAGCCTTAACCTGTAAGGTTTACTGATTCATTTAATTAAATTACCATTCACCCAAATAATTGAAGGAACGAAAGCAATCTCGCAGACAAGGTTAATTCAACACGAAAACCGGAATCCAGGGAATTTCTCCCCTATGCACGGATTCTGGCGAACGTGAATTCAAAACTTGTAGAACGAGAGTGCTGTGAAAGAACGCGACAAGGTTTCGCACATGCACAATTAACCGTCAAATCGCCGACGACGAGCACACCGTGAAACTTTTTTCACTCATCCACGACGCGGCCCGAAGGAAACGAGGAAAAAAATCGCACCGCGGTGAATTTCACGGGCTTAAATAATGCGCGCCGAAATCAGATTGGCTCCGGAGCTGGCGGCATGTTGAGGAGGGGGAGTTGCTCGCATACAGGCGAGGTTAATCAGGCACGAGGGTTGTCCCCGAGGAGCGCCTACTGACCGCCCCTAGCCCGCGTGATCTCTCAAGACGGAGGATGGCCGCGGGAAGGAACACGGGCGGGATTACGTCAGGAGGAGGATGCGGAGTGGTGGCGGTAATTCTGACGGGTGGGAGATGATGGGGAAAAAGATAAGGTGAGGGCCCGCTATACGGCTTGTGTCTCTGTGCGGAAGAGCCCGCATAAATGAATGGCAACGGAGACGAAGGGGAGATGGGAAGGATCTGGGAGGATTAAGGCTGCTGGGGTGATGTTATTGCGTCGGCGGAGGGCGAAACCAGTGGGACGGCAATGGCCAGTCAGGCACACTCACGGCCTCGTTCGCCGAAAACTTCATTTCGGGGGAATAAGCCCGCCCGCCCTCCTCCACTAGCCGTAAATGTCTGAAGGGATATGGGTCCGACTCGCTTGAATTGCGATCCATTGTAATAAACAAAAGCAAGGAAAAGATGGGGTAGAGGAGGGGGGGGGAGCTTTTTAAACGATTCTGATGCAGCAAAACGTGATACGGAAAAAATGAAATGAAATTGAATTTTGAGCCCATTTTGCGCGCAATGTTCAGCGGACATTCTGCAAATTGAAGATTCGGAAAAAAATTAGCAAAATAATTCGTGAAGAAATTCGTTCCATTGCAAGGAAATTTTGCACGGAGAACAAAATACGTATTTTGCTCACCGGGAAACATTTTCCACGATGCAAATTCTAATACGCAAGGCTAAATGTACGAACAACAAAATTGAAAATACAGTAAAAACCATAATTAAGATTTCAGCGAAATTCAAAATATTGGCATTTTAATCGTTTTATATAAAAGCAAGAAAAATAACATACCAACTTCTACACTTTTGTGTGTTATAGTGTTTACAATATTTTACCGGAATATATAGAAGGCTTATAGAAACATATACAGCAGGTATGTGTTAATAGACACCAAATAAGCATGATGACATGGTATATTTGAAAAAAAAACGTACTCCCAGGATGCATTGCCTCTAAAAAACACTAGCAACTTACTTAATCCATTCTCAGAGCAAACACAGGGACAATTGTACCCAATAGAAAAGTAACTTAGTTTACAATGAAGACAAAATAAATTTGGACATGAAATATCAACTGACCGCGACGAATGTTCATCAATAAATTAATATTTAAAAAAAATTTTATTCTTTCCTCCCTAAAATGAAATAAATGGACCCTGGAAAAAATTCCCAGACAAAGTTCAAAAGATAACGTTCGGAGCTTAAAGCACGTTCAAATGCTTGACTGCATCAACGTAAATCACCGAAGAATTAATAATGACGACGCCAGCGGAATGGAAATTAAAAAAATTAAACGAAGCAAGGAAACAAACAAAAGACGACAAACGACACATTATTTTTAATTAAGCAGGCTCAGAGCATGGGACAACAATGAAAACACAAAGCAAAACGTTCATTCTCCATGTGCAATGATTTCAAATGTAAGACAATATCGTGAGATATAGTGAACTCTGTGGGAGGTGTATTAAGGGCTTATTCCAAGTAAATTGGTTGATTCAGGCATTGTGAGCTCAGCGCAGACGAGTATTTTTAAGGGAATAACGAGCCTCCGAGCGCAAAGGACAATAAAGGCATCCGGGGTGAGTTGCTCGAGGGTCTTAATGGTAAATATTTATTTCCCCGAAATGACGATGCGTTTTGCGAGAAGACTTGCCGTCCGCCCTAATAAACTCCCATCATTACTAGTATATCGGGCAACGATATGACAGAAAGTCAAGAAGTTCTTTTCGGTATTTGAAAGAAAAAAACGAAGGGCCTCAAAGATTTTTGTCAACGATGAAGTGAGATTATTAATCTTATTGTTTAGGTCTTGTAGGCATGGTACTCACCTGAACAGCCAAGAACTGCGGCTCAACTCCTGCATAGAGTGCATGCACTCTTTCACCACCACCAGTAAGTATTGATTTGACTTTTTTTATTGAAATATTACTTCCAGAAAGCATTTGGTTGCACGTTATCATAACATTCCTGGAGGCCAATATTTTTCTCTGAGAGTGGGTCTTATTTACACGGATCAACTTTAAAGTGAGCCTGAAGGCCTCACATTTAAACCATTGTACTGCTCTTGAATACTCAAAAGCGAGATGCAAGTCACTTTATGCGCTCAATATATACGATGAAAAGCCATGAGAAAGACCGTGAAAGCAGAAGACTTTATTCAACTCCAGAGATCCGATTGATTTGGCGGCTGGCGTACTAGCTTCCTACCACGAAACCGCGGGTTTTAATCTCGGCGGTTGCAGATTAGAGGTATCCCGCATCCCTACTTGAGTGTCATGAGGAGAGCACTTAAATAAAAGTACGCCGCCCGTCGCAAAGATACTTTAACAATGGGACACATTAATGTACTTTGTTAAGATTTGGCTGAAAATCTTACCACCAGCAAATTACCCACCTATCCCTCAATGGAAATATTATGACCTTCACTGTCTCTCGCTCCTCCAATATCCATTACTAAGTGTAATTTTTTATTCCGTACATAAACAGCGCATTATATAGAGTTAATATACTTTTTAGAGTGGAAAATATGTTCCAGTATAATCTTCCTCTGAATTGAGGTGGTCAATTGAACTGAAATATATCGGCTGTAGTTGTGCAAATTTCGGGCTCATCAGAGAAAAACGGAAATTCACAAAATCTTAAATATTAAGATTCTTTTGGTTAGATAGTCATCTGAGGATGACAAAAAAGGTAAGTCTCATAACAATAGGGCGCATGAGCTAATGAGCTATTACTAACAGACAATCGCCGACCAAATGCAATTACACAACGGAGAGAATTCAAATTGAGAGAAAAACCTTTTCAAGACGTCGCAAAACGTCGAAGGCGACGAGGGGGCTTGGCATGGTTCGTTTTCGTCCGGAGGAATCAACACGCGCCCCAAGCACCACTGCTGTTATTTTCGCGGCGGGACTTAAGAGAAAGCCACTCGCGAGCCACCCGCCTCCCTCCCCCTTCAGGTGAGACATTCCTCTACATTGGTGCGCGGGTATTTATGCTAACGAGCCGAAAGGGTCGAGGTACGGTGGTAAAAGGGGTAATTATCCGCCAGGTATTGTTGAAGAGTAAAAATATCAGATATCGTTCCTTTGGTGCTCGCTATTCCTCATATTGACACTAATGAATTCATGAAGAGCTTGCTCATGACAAATCCGATTGATTTAAGCATGATAATTTCCCAGAAAATATAAACATGCTTCTGTGCGGCCACAGCGTTTTGACACACACTTTTCTGCCGACAAGGTCAAAACGAGGGACTTGTTCTGTGAGTTCGATTTGACTGTTTAAAAAGCATATACGCGAATACATGCTTTTTTATGTATATAGCATATGTTGATTCGTTCAAAAAAGTTTTAGAAAACTCTTCTGAGCATATATTGCGTTATTCCAGCGATGACATCTGTTATTGCCTCCTTAAGAGCTTCCGAGATCCTTAGCCAAACTTTGAAAATCTCAGCTTTGAGTTATCCCCAAATCACATGGGCTCAAATCCGGGGAGCGAGGGGGCCATGGGGCATTCCCTCGAAAGGAGATCAGGCGGCCGGTACATTGTTCTTGCAGGATTTGGCGCGAACGATGAGCGGTATGATCCGTGGCACCATCCTGTTGAAACCAAAAGGCCTCTGCGTCATATTCCTCACGATACTCTTCCATTTTGGGGAGTAAAAAGTTCTCCAGCATCACACAATAGCGCACAGCATTCACTGTAGCAGTTGGACCATGAGATTCAAAAAAATCAAGACCCAATAATGTCTATGGAGGATACAGCGCACCAAACTGTCACGTTGGGGCTATGAAGAGCTCCTTGGGTTGTCAGTCGCCCAGTGACGAAAATTTTGCTTATTTACTGAGCCAGAGAGGTGAAAATGCGCTTCATCGCTGGACCACAGTGCCCGTCGCTACCACACTATCATATTTCTTAAAGAATGTTTCAACGACAAAGCCTCGATGCTCACCAGACCACTGCATGGTGACTACAGAAAATGGCATCGTTTCCCCCAACTAACGCCACTACTCCCACGCCGCTTATTCACTTGCGCGCTCTTCAGTGATTTTTTAAAACTAGGGATTCGATTCTACCCCACTCTATACAACAAATCCAAACAAAATATAAAATAAATTTTCCGCTTCGTGTATGCTTGCATTTTGTGGTATGTCATCAGTTATTCGATAATGCAATGGACTATTCCGCTGAAGCTTCATAGGGATACATACTATGTCATTAAAGTTTCATGCAATCAAAAATTGCATCATTTTGTAAAATATGCAAGACAGAGAAAAAGCATTTTGCCACCATTGCGGAAACTAGAACATCACCGCTTGCGGTGATACCGCAGGGCTCGCATTCAATTTTTTAAAAATCTATTCTCTTCCTCCCGTCACTAGGAGGTTACGCTTGATTTTCACCATAGAAAGCCATTTTGTTGTTTGCTATCGTCTCCATTTCCTTTGTCTAATTAAAGAATTTAATTAGGCAGGAGAAGATTTCACACACTTCATTTTTCATTCATGAATTCCCTCTGTTTCCCCCCTACATCCACCGTTCGGACAAATTCTAATGGCGAGGGGGTGGGGAAGAGATAGTGAGCGATCCGAGGAGGAAGGAATGAAGGAGAGGAGAAAGGAAGGCAAAAAGGGACATAAGAGGCCCAACAGTGTGAGGGTCGAGAAGAGCCAAAAGGGATGGAATCAGGGTGCCCAGAAATAGCCGCGCGAGCGTCTCACTCCTTTGAAGCCACGTGAACAGCGCATGCACCGCCTCCTCTCGCCGGGCTCTCTCTATCTCCTCTAACGGGCAACCTGGCCGCCTCCGGAGGAGAGATTCGGCGACCGGATCCCTTCCGCCCTCCGCTCCCACTCGGGGCAAACACACGCGAGCACTGCCAGAAACCTCGCCCCGAACCGGCCGGCTCGTGCCGTGGCAAAACACCACCAACTATCCATCCCCTCCTGCCCGGCGGACCCTCTCCCCCGAACAGGACGACTCGATTCGAAGAGGGGCAAGGCACAGATTCCTATCTCCCTCCCTCTCCCCCCACCGGGACTAAACAATCCCCTCTAGCAGTAAGAGAATTTCCTCAGAGAAAGGAAACGAGCCACCCGACTCGTGCGTTACCGTCCAAGTTGTACAGGAACTGTCCCACGAGGTAAGGCACCAACACACGCCCTAAGTTCCTCTCCTATTTTTTTCATTTACAATCTGACCGTAAATGACACGTAAAATGGAGGAAGCGATGCTGAGCGACATCCCGACTCTCAGCACGGAAAAGATTTTGCAGTGCATTATAATCACTTAAAACTGGCCGGGGTATGTATAGATATTTACGCATTACAATGAAAGATTCATATGTTGAGGATTCTGCACGAAATAATGAGAAAAGTAACTTGCATTACGGAAAAATATAGTTTTTTTCATGCAAAGGTAATCACCGTTCATTTACATTTAAGAAAATAAGACATGATCACTGAGATGAATTTCTAAGATTGTTACTGTATCATTCTTAAGTTGTAGACGTGACTTGCGATAGAAAAAAGTACCTCTTGGGTTGTATTCGGAAAGAAATAACCGATTATCAGTCTCAGAGATCGAGCAGAGGAACGCTTCATTTGGTTTTTGATATTAACCATCCAGACCCTAAAGTGAATTAATTTTATCGCCACTGTTTAACATTCGGGTCTCACTTGCGATGCTCTATTTGGAGTAGATAGCATCTCACGCAATACTTGCGTAACGCTTTCGTCTTTCCCCGGCAACTTTTAAAAATGAATGCACTAACCTAAGAAGAAACAATTCAATGAAAATATCATCACCTTGTTAATAGGACGTTGCTATAAGATAAGAGCTCATATAATAAGACGTCAGCTAATACTAAACATGAATTGATTAAAATAGGTCACACGAAAGGTGGCGCTGCAATGTCAGCCACAAGCAAAAAATGCATGAAGGGTGGGATAGCCAATAACTAAACCTCCTGTAACAGTGTCTTTCCTTGACTCCTCAATTTCTGGATCCCGGCCAAGTTAAATAAAGAAAACAGCGGGGCATCGGAATTCCGAACTGAATGCAGAGCTTCTTTGAATCGAACGAAGAGAAACGAGCAGAATTCGATATGAAAAATGCAACCGGGTATCAAGGTTACTTTGCGCAGAAACGGAATCTTCCTTTTCCGGGTCACAAACATCATGGATACAAAAGTAAAAGTGTACACAAAGAATAATGCACAAGGAGGGGGAGAACAATACGAATCTTTCATCACGTTTTCTGCGGTGCGAATTAAAGCGTCCTTCTCAATTTGGTAGACTAGCGCATGTTTTCGTGTCAAAAGAACTAGGTTGATGCGTATGCCCCTTCCACATTTCTGCGGTCGACGTATTGAAAGAACTATTTCCACACGCGCCATTACAAAATGGCTCTATTCAATGAAAAAATATTTAGAAAACACTCATTGGTGCGTGCTTGCGTCATTTTATACTCCTCCGCACCAACAGTACGTTCATTAATTTACTTGATGCCGCTTTATCACGTGATTCTCGATGATTCTCATTCCGCTCCGATTATGTTTGTCCTACTCGAATGCTCGCCAATTAATATTTTTTTCTCGAGAAGCTTACGTACTAGTGCAGAAGTCGGAAAAAACCCTTACATATTTAATGCGTGCTTTTTCTAATTGCCAATAACGTATTAATGAAAGAAAAATCTCCGCCCTAGTTATTCTTCAATACGCTTCATAGGATAGCATGCCTGATGAAAAAATATCTGCTTTCGAAAACTTCACAAGTTCGTCATTCCGTATGTCACTGCGGTATTACTATGTTCATATTTATGCACTCAGATTATTAATCATTCCTCTCAGAGTACATAATTTTGAAAATTATTAATGCAGATTGAATTTATATATTTAGTTGACCGATGCGTATTTGCCGCGGTAGTGGTGCAATAGAACAGCATGCGGAAACATGACTTCCTTTTTTAAAGGGGTTTTGCTTTTGAAAAAAGGAAGTTATGTTCCCGCACCCCGTACCATTGGTTGCAGAGACAACAAACACACAAAGGTGGAGTGTGTGCCTGCACCTTCGATCTCCTTTCTCGCCTAAGTCGTCACCTATTGGGGTGTTCGGAGGACGAAAGAAAAAATAAACGCACAATTCGCATAAATTGAGGCGATAACCACTGGGAGGCGTGCGCACCACGCTAAATTCGATTTAAAAGAGTCTAAATTCGATCCGTTTGTATAGGCGAAAGAAAATTTCGTAGGAACTACTCGATTGACGATTTATTTTGGGATCAAGCTAATATGCACTCATTCGCAAGGTTAAAACTACATTGACAACACTATCAGGAAGATTACTGCCCTCAAAAGAGGTGGTATTGGCTAGAAAAATTATCTTTTACGTCAGTCGGGAGTCTGGTAATCTCTAAGAGGCTCAAATAACGAAGCCTTTCCTCGGAAAACCAAGGTTTCTATCTCTTAACCTTGGAATATTCAAAGCTTGACGTTATCTAGGAGCTTATGATCAATAGACAAAATATAGCAAAAAGAAACTAGTATTCTCAACAAAATTGAAGCCAAAGGATGCGCACGCAGACAATCATAACAACCTTAAACCTTTATGAAATGAATCGTACAGACCGTTCATGTACTACTTTGATTCTAATTTAAAGCATTTTCATTGTAAATGCCTTCCGTTCAAAGCCCTAAATACTAATTTTCTTTCTGATATGGGCAGTAAAATATAGTTTGGTAATATCTAACAGTCATTTACATTGATTGCGAATACACATCAAGTTATAAAAGGTAAAACTGGGAAATAATAGGAAAAAAATGACGGTCAGGTAAAACGGAATCCTTTACGTCGCTGCCGTTGTCAATTATAGGTTAAATCGTTATTGTAATCGTACCGATACTGAGAGGAAAGTTTTTACTGCTCTTGCAGTAAAAGACTATCTCGTCTTTCGAACTGCTGGTCAATGTTTATCCAATTTCCCTTTTATTGCTGGTGTTCATAACATCCCCTGCCAATCTTCCCCATGGCTTCGGTGTATTACGTGGGCGTAGAATTTTCTCACAGTCGAGTAAAATTAGGGATAAAAACACGTCAATATCGTCGGCCAAAGTAAAAGAATATACAAAAGCAACCGGGCAGATATGATATTTTTAACTCTCCATCGGCACAAAAAAATCAACCCTGACATTTTTTTATAAATATCCACTCCGCTCTAAACCTTTATCGACGGAGCTAATTAAAGCACTGAATTTGACGCGTTCCTCCGGTGAATGCCTTTAGAAAGTGGACATGGAACGTTAAAGTTAAGCGGCGAAGTGACAGACAAGTCCCATGAAATAACTCAGGACCATTATATTGGATTATAATTACTGCATTACTGCCCATGACATCACCCTCCATCAGAGATAAAAGAGAGACTCATGTCGAGGATATCCCCGGCGGCGCCGTGATGGTGCCGCCGACGACGACGTGCAAGGAACTTCAAACCCCCCCACCCACCCCAGGGGGCTTTGCGAGGGACCCATTCCCAGGGCACGACACAACACTCGAGGAAAATGCTTTCCTCTCTACTAGGAAGGGTAACGGAAAACGCGCGTCGGACACGAAACACACACACAAAAAGGATAGAAGTTCTTTCGTCCCCCACTCCACAATGCCACCCACGGACATATAATAAAACATAAACTCGACGAGGAAATCGATTTCGTGCCAATTCCGACCGACTTCCCACAAGGTCCCATTCAAGGAGACGGGGGTGACAGGGGGAGGAGCGTGACCGCGTGTTATACGTCAAACCCCCGAGGGCTTTTTATCAAAGCTAACTGGCAAAAGCGCACACACGACGATTCGTCCCACACCACACCCCCGCTCCCCCTCCTCGTCCACTTCGCCCCGGTCGCCTTTCTTAACTTCCAATCGAGACGACTCTCCATGGGGAGTGCGAAGGGGGCGGCGCAAAGAGGGAATGGCCTGCCTGCATGTCAGGGGTGTTGGCGAAGATCAGTCAGGAAGGAAAACGGGACGGATGAGTGGTGGACCGCGGATAGCTACAGCTATGGCCGGATATAACAGGTACACTTCAAGACATTCCATTATTTATTTAACGTCAATCCGAATACAGCACTTTTTGGTCTTTTAGCAATGATATATATGTAACAATAGATACAAATAAATAAGCCCTAGGTGAAGGACACCCACCAAGGAAGGAATCGAACCTGAGACCTCTGAGTTGACTGGCGAGAACGTTACCCCACCGCTACCGGGGCCGGCAACGTGGTAACATGGTGACTCAATTTTTTTCCAAGTCAAGATTCAAATCTTTGGGCAACAACGGAGGACAAAAATGATAACACATACGAACAGGTCCTTATCGAAGAAATACACAAGTTTGCTTGCTTTACAATTACAAGGGCAAAATATTTTAAAGTGATCATAGATTTTGTATTGAATAGTGTAATTTATTCACATCATATGTCAGCTGAGATCATGATTGACTCATCGAATTCCATGGCATTTCCCTTGATGATGTAGACCCTGATTGATAATAGCCAACAAATATACGGTTTTTCTAGCCCCAGTTATTCAATGGTGAATGGGAATTCCCTGCTAGATAAGATGTAAACAAATGTTTGAAAGACAATGTTAATTTCAATAATGCTATCCTCGAGCCCTATTATCTTGTAATTTTCCTTTTGAAATTAACGGTAATACCACGGTCTATTAAATTGTCTGTAAATTAGTCTTGATGTTGGGTTGTGGTCCTGATTTCCCTTTCTACTTCTACTCGTATTTAAAAAAATGTCTTTTTGCCCTATCTTATCTCTTTTCATTCTACTTAATATGTCTTTCAGTGGTACCTCTGTCCCGGATATCCTAAAAGCTACTTATGACGTCACTATTTATAAATTAAATTGCAAACGTGATGTCTCCAACTACCGCCTCAACATCACCTTAAGTACAATCAGTAGAACTTCAATAATTTACCATAATTAATTAAATTAAAATTACAAAAATCTACAAATATTTTTATACTAAAAAATAAACAGCAAAAAATCCTCGAGAAAATGTCCGAGGCTAGATTAAAAAATAAAAATATTCTAGATGGAAGAACTATCTTTCAAAAATTGGGAATCTGCCTCTAGACATGCTGTATAGATATCCCATCACGATAGGAAACTATTTTTATGACAAATATAAAACACCTGATTTCAATAAAAAGGAATTACCATTAAGGGAAAACATTACGTAAGTATATAACATAAAAACTTCATGCAAATCAAGGTAGAAGAAAATTGGAGATTACTGTACCTCTAATCTTTAATGAAATACCTAAAGAGTTAAGAATATTACAGTCAGTACACGCTAGGAAAGGGAGAATAAAAGACTGGCTATTATACAGAATGGATAAATGCTTGGAACGAAACGTGACACAATATATGTAGCTTATAAATGCAAAAACTTTAAGCTCTCATTTTTGTTTACGTGGCACCTGCTATCAAGCTAGAACTGACTGGCTTAGCAGGGCCAGGCCGAGTATTTCATGTACATATACATTTTTAATGTATACTATTATGGTATATTATGAAGATCATATCACTATGGTACATGATAAAGATTGTCTGTAATTGTACGTTGTAGTGATTGTCTTAATATTTTGTTCATCATATACGATGAAGATTCTTCCTGGGAAACCATAACCGGCACAGGGAAAGGAACTGGCCCGCCTACCCTGTGTGTGTGAACTGTGATGTGTGAATTTCACACGCCGTAGGGCTTAGTACTGGGTGAACTCTACCATCACCTACCAAACCGACCTTCGGGTTGATTACTGTGTTTATGGTTTTTTTTAAACTTTCGATAAGTTTACTTTTAATTCTGACAAGCGTATCAGCTCCCTTAAAAAGGATACAAACGGGGAATTCGTAGAAACCGGCGACTCTCGACGCTGAAGACGTTTGCTTTGTACAATTAAAGTGTGAATTTGTCCACAAAATTAAAGTGAATAAAAACATTTTTTGGTTTCATCCGACGTTTTCAAGATCCATGGCGAGAGAGACAGATTGTTTCGCTGATGTCTGGCTCACGTAGACCCACCCATATGCTCAAGTGATTGTGAAAGAGCGAAGCGAAGGTTGACGGCCTTAGTCAATGTAGCGTGGTCTCTCAGTACATACAGGCGGAGGGCGTTGGCTGAGCGCATACCGCGCGAAGTGGGCGACGGCTACAGAAAGGTTGGAGGAGGATGGATTTGGAGAAGCGCTAGTGGGCGAACGAACAGATATTTATTCTCAGACACAAGTCTTTACCACTTGGGATTTCCGTTGGGTGTGGGATGATGAACAAAATTTCAATTTCATATCACGTGTTCAAGTCACTTAACTCAGGAAGGCGATATTTTTTTTCCATTTTTTAGCTACCTGTTCACAGTATCTATATTTGATATTGAAAAACCATAATACTATCCCTGCATTTATTTTGGAATTAAAATACCTACTTTAGCTTCCTTTTGTTACATTCGACGACTCCATACCAATTTCATATTACAAAATGCAACTGTTAAGAGGCGAAATGAAAAAAAGGATTTTTTTACAATCATTATTTCTAAATAGGGTGAATGTAAACTTCGGAAGTGAACGCGACAAAAACTAAATGCCTTGGATAAATCAGTCTAGAAAAGCATCGGAGGAATAGAGGAAGAAACATTAAGGACGATACATGAAAAACATAACATCGAGAAATATCAAGAAATCAAAAATGCACCGATTGCACGTGCATAAATTTTCGAGGAAGAAAGGATGACACGCAGAAGATCGGTTAACGGTAAAGACACTTGGGACACCTGCTGAGATTTCTCAATTTCAGATTCAAACTTATTAAGTACGAGATCTGTGGTGATTCGTTTGAGCTGGTTCAATGATCGATGATATGTGCATTAACAAATCAAATCTAAGTCTCAAAAATTATTCATAAGTTTACAGAAAATTCATGTTTGAAGCAGGATTGAAGTAAAAACCATTACGACAACAAACGATCCCATTAGACAAAAGTTCAGCACACCAATGTTTAGGTAAACGAAAAGTTGATCATCATAAGTTTGCCTGTATGCTGTGAATGAGCTTAGTATTTGCCTTTACGGGTGCGAACTCCCGTAATGTTTACATTTTACATTTTGTTTGCATACGGGTGAATTTTCTCATGAGCGGAGTGCATGGTCTTGTTTGCTAAACATTCATTAAACGAATGAGTTTCCGCATTTCATTCACACAAATTTGTTTCAATTTACGGTAGAGTCCCTAACACGAAACGAGACTGATTCCTCGTCCTACTATGTCTGTCGGCATTATTTTAATTCGATCTTCTAAGAGGACCGTCAATTATGAAAGAGATGCTCTTTTTTTTCAAATACCAATCACGGCTCAAAAGAGCGATTTTTCGCGAAGTCACCCTTGACCCCAAACGATGAAATCGTCTCGCTACTTACTCTGCCAGCATTTGCGGCGACGAGAATGGAATCGGTATTAAACTCTTCTGCTCGTAAACCAAATTATGAGCGGGAAAGAGGGAGGATCCCATCGGAATATGGCAGTAAGGGATCGCGAAGAAAGTTTGTTGCACGCGAAAGAGGCGGAAAAGGAAGAAAAACGCTAGCGGAAGGAAAAGGGGTTTTTTGATGAAAGACCCTTTAAGGCGGACGACTTTAGTTTTCGAAGAATTACTGCGCGCCAAATAAATCTTTCTCCGACCTCGTCCCCCTTTGGGCCCTCTCACCCTTTTATCTCTCGGAGGAAGGAACGATGAAATGTATTGCTGCTGTAACTGCGATACACACCCTTTCCTTAACGTCTCATCCCAACCTCAGGAGTGAATTATCGCCATGTGTTTATATTCGCGCAAACACTCAAGAAGGGGGGATTATCTAAGGACCACATTAATGAGTTGGATCAATCTAAGGATAGCATTACAAGATGGATTAAAATTACAAAATCAATTAATTACCCTCAAAGCTGATTAATTATATCGTTCTAATTCGATCATTCATTTCTAAATAAGGATTTTTTGTCGGATTAAAGTCATATTTTGCTCAAACTAAAAATAATAATTAACTGACTGCGTAACCAACAATTACACAAATTTTCATAATCATAGTTCCACAAAAAATTAAATTAACCCAAAGATTAAGACCTGCTAGTAACTGCTAAAGACATGAGAAAGAACGAGCCCCTTGGACACGTGGTTGAAATAGCTTCTTGATCCGTGGAATATGACTCACAATTCAATTACATTAAGATTATTGCTAAATAAAGACTTTTATTTTCCATCATTAAAAATTATATAATCATCTCTTTGCAATTGAAGTGTTGTATATCCACTATTATCACTGCCTTTTATGATTCCTATACTCTTCCATAGAGTATAAAAACGTGTTCTTTCCCTTCGCTTTGTTCGATACGTTTTCGCGTTTCACGTTCACGACATCTTCAGTGTGTCATTTTTGTGTTGTTACCTAATGTAGGCACTTCTATTAATGCACCAGATGGTACAAATTTAATCATTTGAGATTCTACGAATCATAAGTATGGAAATTAAACTGTTTCAAAGGAAAGATTTTCCTTTCAAATAACAGCCCAAGAAAAAATTTTCAAAACGAAATCCATGATTCAATTTTATCATACCTCCGACCTGAAAGATTTTTCATTCGATGCACAATGCATTTAGCCGATTTGGTGAAGTGACATCATTTGGCACACGTACACAAAGATCACGACGTGGCACGACACTAAATGTATTCACGAATGAAAAATTCCTATTTACGTATTTCGGTATTTTTTTAAGAACATCTCGCGACCGATGTTGTAAACGACTACTTTCATCCATTGAGGTACGGTGGTGTGTGAAGATAACTTTCTTTTCGTGCCTCCTACTAACGAGAAACCTACGTTCACCGAGTGACCTTGCACGTTCAAATTATCACTAATGAACGTGGAAGGAGCCCTCACAGCAGCTGGCTTCTTTTAACCCGAATACCCACGTTTTAATGTCCTCCGAATTAAGGGCGTCAATGACTTCCCACGGAGACTTGGCAGCATGCCAACGGGAGCATTAAGCGCATTCGATGGTTCTTGAAAATTATTTCCGTGAATATAAGCAGAATTAATCTCATATATATATATATATATATATATATATATATATATATATATATATATATATATATACATATATATATATAATTATATATATATATGTATTAATGAGAGGGTTCGATTCCCGGGCAAGCCTCTCTGAGCACCTGCAGCCCCACCCAAGCTATGTGATTTTTTGGGTACCAAATCTTCCTGGGAAACCATAACCGGCACAGGGAAACAGGGAAAGGAACTACCCCCCCTCAACCCTGATGAGTGAATTTCACACGCCGTCGGGCTTAGTACTGAGTGAACTCTACCATCACCTACCAAACCGTCCTTCGGATTGATTGCAATGTTTATGGTTTTTTAATATGCATAAAGTTCCTCATAACTTGGTACATAGACATTGAAGACAACTTACGACTCAATATATCGTCGTAAACGAATCTATATTCCAGGTGCGATATTCCTGGCTCGTATTTAGCAGACTCACAGTTGATAGACAAGTCACGGGAATAGAGGAATTGTACGAGAGAGGTCACATGAATGCGGGTGTATAGCATCTCCGTTTATTCCCGTTTGGTTCCGAGAATTTGTCATGCCCAGCCACCAATTTATTATTCAATCCAAAAGTTGGATTGATATGTGAGGGTAGAGCACACATAATAAATACCAACAGTTTTTAAGCCCAACGGCATGTGAAAATTCACAAATCAGGGTAGGGCTGCCAGTTCCATATGACGCCTATATATATATATATATATATATATATATATATATATATATATATATATATATATATATATATATATATATATATATATAAATAAATATTATATTTCTATATATTCCCAGAAAGACCTCGTTCTCGAAGAATCATGCGCACATCTTAGTGCTCACTCAGCTGAGGGTGCCCAGAGGCGTCACCCAGAATCAAACCCAGACCTACCGGTCACCAGGCTGGAGGTCTACCGCCTGGGTTACCACGCCCTCTTCTGATAAGTGGAGGCCATGCATTATGAATAAAATCTTCGAAAACGGACTCGAACGTTTTGAAAGAAAATGTTGACTGTTCACATTCGATTGAACATAAATGCTTTCTCGGAGGAAGGCAGCACACCGAAGTCCAAACCCCCAGGAATAATGCCTAAATATCAGCCAGATGTTCTTTATTTTATTACCAGAGGCTTCTGGTGGCCGGTGCGCACCGTACAATACTGATGAGGTCATGCTTTTCGTCAGTTTCACCACAACAATGACTACAATGTAAAACAGATTGTCCACATCCAGCCTCAAAGTTCGCACAGTAAAAAGATTCGGCCTATTGAGTTAAAATTGTAGTTATTAATTGTTATTTTAGTACCCTGCAAGCCACCGCTAGGGTGTGTGGCAGGGGGTGAATATATACCAGACTAATTTTGACCTGATTATGACCCTACCGCGATCGAACAATGTTATTATGATCCCTTATCGTTCGTGGATAAAAATGACGAGTTAAATCTATCTGTTCCACACGGAATCTCTCTAATTTTACGGACAATATCACAGCTTAAGAGACTTACTTCCAATTTATTCAAGAGATTTAATATTTAATTTAATCTTCACTTAAAGAATGATAGCCAGCCTAGCTGCTCTAATATTTTGGATAGGCTACTAAGTTAATCACAAAAACGTTTTACAAATCTAGTTTCTCCACGCTGCCCGCGATCCAATTAAGCAATCAATCCATCCCTGTAACATCCGATATCGCAATAAAATATAGCAGGTGGTACAATATACGTATCTTGGAAGTGTCTTGAACCAAGATGGTCACAATAGTATGGATATAAGAAGAAGAATTGCATTACGCAAAGGAGCTTTCCCACAAAGTTTTAAATTAATGAGAAAAGCGTTAAGTTAAGAAAGGAGATTATGAAAAAACTAGTGTACCCTTTGGTATGGAGGGTGATTTTGTTCTTATTTTATTCTGGAATAGGATAACCACTCTGAACGGATAAAAGGAAGAAGGGAAGTATACGGAATTGAAAAACGGAATATTGCAGTGTCAGGGGTGACGTTTCGTTTTGTTAGGAGAGGCAAAGGAATGAATCGTTGTTTAGTCTGTGTCCACCTATCTTAAACGGTATAATACCTAATAATGATAACCCCGTCTTTACAAATTTCACGTCTTGGTCTTGTTTTTATCCTAAATTTCCGGCTCATCAACGTCATTCTTGTTGTTTATCCTGTTAGGAGTGGCTAAGGAATGGAGTGTTCATTCCATCTAAAACCTATGTTAAACTGTAGACTGTCATATAAAACTAATAATACGATATTTTAGATTCGATTATTGGGCTCCTGTTTTACTTTTTCTAGGAATCCAAATCTAACAGCGCCATCTCCACATTGCTACTTTTCAACTTTTTCAAGACAGGCATTTTATTTCAGTGCAATGCTGTAGACACACTAATGAGACAAGGACCGAAAGTCAATTCGGTTAGTCCATTTCTAACGAACATAAGAGACAAAGCAGTCGGGAATCTATCTTCTACACGTCGATCAACAAAAAGATAACTTTTTTTACACAGCACATCCATAAAGTTCAATTTATGAGGACTAAATGCAAATATTGTACAAAATATAACACTAAAGTCAAGGTTGTATGCCATGGTTCGCAGCGTACGCATGTACGAAAGCTAAAGGGCGTGTAAAACGCACTCTCTTCGTATTCATTGAAATTCATAGAGATCGCATTCCCACGAAAATGAAACGGACGATTAACTTGTCTAACGAAAAATACTACAATTAGTGAGGGACGCTCTCACGTCCCTTGCATATGCTTCAAAATCGAGACTTGTAAATGTGAGTACAGGACGAGCAAAAAAAAATAAAAAATAATTCACTAAGAGGTTCACTCAGTCGACCTAAGAGAAATTAGTATCGGATAAATATGCCCTGACCTTATGGTCAGATTGGCTTCAATTAACAACACTTCAAATTGCTTTATCAGAAAAATGCTTCAAAATTGACCCGGGTTGACTACGACGCAATCAATGGCTCAAAAAATTCCAAATTAAAGCAAGATAGACGAGAGAAAAATTCGAATGGCGTCGTACGTCGAAAACTTAAACGTAAAACTTCGGCTCGACAAAAGTTACTTATAATTGGTATGAGAAAAATTAACACCACGTGCGTCAAAGAATTCGACAATATCAATTAAAATCACAATGCTCGCCAACGAAAAGCTGACTGGCTAGCATGGAGGGTACTTATAAATCAAGCCATAAATCCGGGGTTCGATGTTTACTCAGTAAATATGGTGTTGTGATATTAGGAGCTGATTTTATAGTTTAAGCTGTAAAAACATCTCAAAAAGTTAAAAAAAATCCTTCGAAATACTACTCATTCTAAAATATCAGGCACATCAAAGCTCTATATTCTACGAGGAGGGACCGAAAAAGTTGTTCTCATATATTTTAATAATTGCAAAAGGCAAAAGGTTAAATACTTATTTATTACACCAATATTTTATATTACAAAATGCAGAGTAAAACTTCTATATTTTCATTGACTGCCTAATTACAGCCGTGCTTGCTGGTATTAAGTACGCAAATGAGTTATATATCCGTTGAATGGTATTTAAAACTACTTGTATGCATTTCTCTCATTAATTTTTTTCACACATACTTCCGACGGCCATGCTCGCAGAAATATACAAATTACCCTCTATAGACCTTCTACTTGAGTTGGACGGTGACGAATTCGAAGACTATTTTGTGCTTTTGTTAAAACCCTATTTTGTGATTATGTGGGGGCTACCCGCGCGTTGCTGGCGGTTGAGTTAGGCCGTTGCCACAACACAACATCGCATACTTCAGAGCACCCAAGTGCTTCTTACGAGTACAAGACATTCTTATTCCTAGCATTATTGTTATTGAGACGTGAGAATTACTTTTTTCTATTTATCTCGACTCTTTACTTCAACTTCTCATTGCAGTCTCTTTCACCAAGATAATATGTCGTTAATCATTCTCTCGGCACGAGCATTTAAAATGTATTCTTCGCAATCTTCTGAATGTTACGCGTTTAAAGCTTCTTTTATCGAGAGGCTTCCCTTCAATGGTTTTCCAATACTTATGTCACGCATTATTCTCATACGAAACATGATTGAAAGCCTTTCATTTCAAATTCTTTTAATTCAGGAGGCAAATCTTTCCACGATGGACCCTAAATGCTAGAGGAGTGTTAACTAACTAGGAATAACTAACTAACTAGGGGTGTTCACAAATTACTTCTATTTTATCTTTTCATTTGAATATATCTCCACTGTTGTTTCATCGAAAACAAATTTCTTTAAAGTTTTCTTCATTGTGGCTCCGCACAATGTGTTTTCTGGTCCGATGCCTGAATGACATCTTGGTCCCAAGTTGGTAGGTATTGATGCGTTGCCAGAATGAAAAAAAAAGAATATCAAAACAAACCTGAGCCCTCCAGAATCAAATTTACATTCTGGAAGGCAAAGAAGGAAGGGCCATCCGACATCAAATGCAAACACATTCCCCCGGGCATTCAGCAGGGTGACTGCCTCCACCGGTCGGGCGGTCGTTCACGGGGGTGGTCAAGCCGAGAGACCAGACGCGCGGATATTTCCACCCATCACCGATTCCACCCCCGCCATTGCCTCCACGTTCCAACACCAACTGTCAGCGGGCACCTGTGCCGCATCAATAATGAGCTGGGGGCGTGAGCTCAAGCCCCCGACGGTGGAGGAGGGATCACTCATGTCGGAGAGCTCGGGAATCGCAAACCACGCATTCTCGAATTTCATCACGGCAACTTCCCGTGGCGGGCAGGAGAGGGTAGGGAACTTGTGAGCTCAGACGTGTGTTCACATCTGGGAGATTTACTCAACCACCGTCAGCTATTCGCTAAGTGCATGATTTACTCCGCACAAAATTCACCCGGGAAATCTCTAGGCCTAGATTAGGAGTAGAGTTAAGGATGAATTTGGGCTTAATTATCTGACACATCAAAACCATATCTTCTTTTACAGATGTGGCGGATCTGGTACCAGGGGCCTTTCCACTAGGTGACTTGGAGTGTAAGTGAGACAAAGGTAGGATTGACAAACCTTTTAGTTGTTTCTTTTGCGGTTTTAATTCACCGAAAACAATTCTAAAATAAGTTTTCGCATAAATTTTTAGCTTCAAAAAGATTAAAAAAGATTTATATGACAATTTAAGAATACGAATTTCTATTGTTTTTAGAATATTAATTATGATTTAAAAAGAAGGGGAAAATGTAAGTTTCAATATTCCCGGGCGCTCACATAGGTGGGTAGGAAAACGTTTGATAGCACAATTTATCGTCACACAAAGTATTTCGAAATCAGTTCAAGCCGATAAAATAGTTCATGGGGAAAATCAACCCATTTCGCTGAAGTCATTACCATTCTCCTCTCTTTTCGTTATCAGTCTGAAGAACAAAACCTTATACAGAGTGGGCCGGTTAAGTTCAACATGACTGAAAAAGGCTCGACGCGTTTTTGATTATATATATATATACACACAACACTGCTTTCGAGATTTTGGTGTGGAGAAGGAGGGAAAAGGTAAAATGGACGGAAATGAAACCAAAAGAAAACGGTGGGGGGGTGCATAGGAATACTGGGAAAAATTCATACGTGGTAGGAAAGGTGAATGCGGAGAATTTTGAGTGACATTTTGTATGTGATGTGATGGTGTTTGTCAGACGGTAAATTGTTAGTTGAGGATAAGAAATTTAAAGGTGAGAAGTTTATGTCCATTCAAAATCCACCTTTAACAGAAGACTACCAAATAAAAATAAATTATGCAAATGGAAGAGCGGCAAGGGTTGCAGATATCGCGCTATTGGAAACAGGCACTCACTGCTATCCTCATCTCAGCAGAACATTTATCGGTATCGAAGTTCTTTGAATCTTGTACCACTTAAATTCACTATTAATTATGATCCCAAACGGAAATAGCTTAACCACCATAGCTTTTTTTCCTTTTCAAGGTACTCATAAATTCTGATTTGAACAGAAAAAAATTATACAATTATTATAAAAATATTATCCTAATATAAAACTAATCAGAATTTCAGAAAGGAATAAAAATGAAGGAATCTTTTTCAAGCGGTAGGGTTCTATCAGTGGCATGGGAGATCGTGAAAAATTGAAAAATAAACATATTCAGAGCAAGTACATGGCCATAAAATAGTATGGCATCGAAATATATTTTCTGTGGAATCACAAGGTTACTATTTTTTCATTTCTAATATCAATTGATTCCATAAAATTACGCCAGAAACTATCATTAAGGTCTTCAGTAAGATGAAACCTGGATCGGATTCATAAGGTGTAGAATAGTACAAAAGGAATATTTTCCCTTGCGCATAAGAATTTTCCACTAACGTCGGAAACTACGCGCTATGACTGCATGCTGGCTTTATGACGCATGGCTGTGTTGCCTGCAGATATTGTGTACCCCTTCAATAACACCTTGCCAATCGTCACTGGAGAAGAATGTTACGACATTAGGCGTTGTACCGAATGTCTCGTCCGAGACAAAGAAAACCTGCTGGCATGAGTGCATAGCGTGTGCTGCAGATTTATATTCATATCAAGGAGGTAGACTTGCAGGTGGACAGAGAATGTGAAGGCTATTCTCCGTACTGTTTACTCAAAGTAGTCACAAATCCCACAAAAAATTACAAAATAGCTTCAAGTTGAAAAAACCATTGCTTTACCAAAATAACGAAAACATTCTACTCGAAAGCAAAAATTTCCAAAATTTTCCGTGCTACAGTGAATTTTTTGTTATATTTTGTCATGTAGAGCAGTTTCCAGATACGAGTAGATACTCCAAACAGATGATTTCAATGACCACGTCTTCCCAAATTAATAATGGTGGACGATATCTCTCAAGAACACCGACCAAAACTCGTGTCAATGACGAAATTATGTGTCACCCTCCAAGACGAGTCTTTTTGATTACGTTGCTTTCCATCATTTAAGAATTTTTCAAATCACTTCTCCGATGTAAATTCGGGGATAAATTTGAAGGGAGGCATTGTTCAAATGAAAATTTGATCTTAATCTTCACCTGAATATCTCATAACGAGAAAACCGCAAGAGACAAAAATTCTATTTTGATAAAAAAAACGTCTTTGATACACATTTTACGATAAAAGAACGAGTAAGTACGACCAAAACGTTCCACGTTCACGAGACCGCAGCGGAAACGGTTTCTACTGCCATGGATAACGGAATCGATTACACAATAGAAAGCATTTGGAAAGATAATACAATTTAAATGACATTCAATCATAAATGCATTTGAAAAATAGACTAATTTTCGTCCTGCTATGTGCACTGGTATATCTGAATAAGGAAATGCGCCGTGACGACGAGATACTTTCAAATCTTAATGACACTGGCAACAAATTCATCGGAATGGTACCACTGATTCCGTGTTAACACATTTCTGACTCAGTTATAAAGCGAATGCCAACTAAAGGCTCCTAGAAGCATTTCGACTGGCAGCCGCTTGAGAGCAGCACGCTTTAGAAACTATCCTCACGGGATGTTTATTTTTGGTCCAGTGGATTTAAATAAGTTACTGCGGAGGCAAATAGATGGAGGGATGAATTTTTACCGCGGAAACAGAACCCGGATGAAAAAATTTCTTTCATGTCTCTGACACACGAAAATGCACCAAGACCGGACAGTGATATATTCCATCGCGCAAATACAAATATTCCCTCATTTCGACAACGAAAACGTATTACTAATCACTGCTTCACCGGCATTCATTTCAGCGAAAGGATTGGCATGGAAGTAGACGGATCGCGGAGGTACCATTTACAAACTGAGTGTACTTCCCAGAATTTAGGGAATTCCGTGTCGCATCCTTTGAGTGCCTCACCAGAGGCGAGAGAGACTAACCGGTTTGGAAGATCACACGTATCAGTACGTGGACTAGCAAGATGAATTCGAGCCGCGATAAATAACAAGAAACAACATGAAACAGAAATTATATGAAGCGATTATGGGGCACGATCTCATTTTTTATCATTTAAAAACATGTAAAAAGTAATTTAGTTGTTTTTGGTGTTCCCATAAAATACGTAAAGAGAAAAGTTCTACCACAAAGATGCAAATAAAACCAGCGACAACAAACCAAGCACTAGGGATCGACAGCGAGGAATAAAGACCGCCCACGCGCCACTAATCTGGATAAAAACGTGCACAATCCAACCGAGAGTTTCAGGGAGGCGGAAGGTTAAGCTGAAATAAAATCCATGGAGATCCAGACTATCCGAGAGGAGAGACTAACGCTGCTGAATGCTCCGCGACGACGGATCGAAGGCCCTCCCTTCTTTCAACTTGGTAAGGGGTACTTGTAGCCAAGAGTATGAAAAACTGGGGCATAAAATAATGCGCCGAGGCTTCCCACTACAGTAATAAATAAAAGAGGAAATTGAAGCGACTGAAACGTAAAAACAGTACTCATTTACATAAACGGCGAGAATCTGCGAGCAGTTTAATTTCCCAAAAAGAGATGAGCCATTTTCAACAGCGACGCGATTTCATTAAATTGCTTGCAAGTCGTCACACACTGTGACGGTTTCTTTTGAAATGCGCTGTCCGATGTGTAGCGATGTCGCTCACGCGAAAGGAATGACAATAACTGAAAAAACGTAAAGCTACAAGAAAGGGTTTCGAAAATTCTAAATGAAGATCCAGATTTCAGTTTTATCTTATAATTCAAACACTGCCCTTTTTTTAAGTTAAGGCGATCTTATCGTAAATGGGTGACGTAGTAAGTATAGATGTTAAAGATTGAGAGGTAGCATCACTGCCAATCTTACTACATTTGGCCAATTAGAGCCATGCATGTATTGCGGTTATGGGTATATGCGCGTATAAGACGCGGCGTAGTCAGTCGAGGTACCAACTCGAATAAGGTGGTTATGGGGTGCCTACAGTAATCGTCCAATCAGACGAAGGATTTGCCGTACTTGAGTAAGGACTCTCAATAAATAGATAAAGAACGTACTACGGCCGAGTGCATGGAAAGAAAGTAAAACCCAAAGCCGTACACTTAATTCTTCTCTGAAGAGGCCTGCTTAGCAGGCGAAACACCTGGTGTCAAAAAAAAAAAAAAAATTAAGTGTACGGCTTTGGGTTTTACTTTCTTTCCAAGGACTCTCAACCCAACCCCGAAACATGGATCGAAATGCTGCTGAAAAAAATCATTCGTCTTCAGGGAAATAGGACCGCGGCACGCATGGCAAAGGAGGACATAGCACGGGACACATTGAATAGATGCGACGCGTAAGACTCTCTTACTTATTTTCTCTTACGTACTGTTCTTTTGTAATTGTGATCCAAGACACACACTACCCCAAAGAGACATTTGTGAAACCCTCAGTTGGATAAGCATGGAAGGAACATATATAAAAGGCATTTTTAACTCCAGCTTCACCCAGTTTAATTTATTATATTCTATCGTTATTCACACAATATTCACAATACAACGTGCGGCTAGCATTTAGATGCCATATCAGAAAAGATGATTCGAGGAGCGGAAAAAGTACAATGAAAACCCTCCCATTTTATGGAAAAGCTGATATGGAAGAGCACAAAGCACGCAATTACTAAAATTGTACCCATGGGCGTCCCATGATATACTAAGACTCGATACTATATCCAACTGAATGCAGGGGAATCAATGGTGAGTTTCCTGACGGCATCCAATGAATAATACAAGCCTCGCACGAAATTGCCACACAATAGTAACAAAATAAGATAAGGATAGATTAAACATACATATTCAAGGATTCGTTTTTCCCTTTTATAGTTCGCGGCCACAACACAGGTCAGAGAGAAAAATTAGCACATTCTCCCTTTTACAGAGAGATTCTCCTCCTTTATCACGTCTTCTCCCAAATTTCAACAGGGATGCTACATGTCTGTGAGAAAATCAGACTGATGTAGACATATCCTATGCCTCAATACCATATTGGCTTCTAATATTTACTATAGGCTTATAGATACACCATTCGGCAAACCGAAAATAATAAATGTTTTTGTAACACAGGGATTTAAAAATAATGAGGCTTGGCCGTCTTTTTAATGGGCAAAGCTATCACGAGAAAATTTATCTCGCTGTTTCTCTATAATTTTGACTGACAAAAAACCTTTCTTTTTATTCATTCGGCCATTTTGTCACATCATCATCAAAGATAATGAGTGTTGTAGATGTACCCTACTATTTAAGCAATGATTGCGAGTCAAGAAAGGAGCGTAATCGGGTAGTTTCAATCGTTAATTGGAAAAATGTTTCGTTGCAAAAACTTGATCCATCTAATTCCTTTCTTACTGTCATGAACATAATAATCGTTGAATCTAAAACTCAGCATAAAATGATGGACAGAAATGAGATTCGTACAGTTGTTGGTCACATATTTTTAAAGAAGATGAAACGGTTCCTGGTTTGGCTTAAGTAGAACTCATTGATTTGATTGTGGTCAAATGAAAAATCGTACTTCACCATATTTAAAATATATTTTGTTAAAATTGGAAAAAAATCACACTGTTAAAACGTTTCTTGGATACTGAGGTCGTTCAATTAAAAGGAGAATATAAAGAAAAGTATACCCCATACATAAAAATATACACAAAACAGGAGGACCCGGTGCAAGGAAACGCTCTCATATTTTTACCCATTTCTCATTTTCATCAATTTTAGTCAGCCCTGGAGTGGACTCCTAAACAAAGGAGTGATATAAACTCCCAAGGCAACACCAGAGCAAGCTTCGCGGGCAAAAACTTGCACGGAAGGAAATTTTACATTGCCATACAATAAACATATTCCCAAAATAAATACTCTGTCCTACCACTGCGGAATGTCATCGGTGAACTAATAATCGAATGATTTCCGAAATAGCCACTTTTGAACAAGAATATAAATGATTCCGATGCTCAAAGGCGCAGAGAGGGGGATAATTTAAGGAGACCTCGTGACGCCGAGTTTTAAGTGTTATCGATCAACAGGGATGGAGTGAGTGGCATCCATAAAAGAAAGGCACGGATGAAGGAAAGGGACTCAAGAGAAGGCCAGTCACTCGGTAAGGGTAGGCCACGTCACACCCGAACGGTGTCCGTGATTTGTGGGGGGAGAGGTTGGGGTTGCAGAAAGTGATAAGTCGACACGATAATACCAGAAATGCTCACACCGATCACGGCAGAAACCAGTAAAAGTAGCAACATTAATAAATTAAGCGGCGGAAAAGCCTAGTGGTTAGTACTCGGCTATTGACCAGAGGGTCACGAGTACAGATTCTAGTAATACTTCTGGAAACCTTCATTATGCCCTCAGCCACGACGACCTTGGAGCAGCTGGCATGGTAAGGCGTAGATATAGATATTTACCGAAACCCAGTGACCTTCTGGAAATCGGGCACTTCCTTCCTGGGGAACCACAAAAAGGGCACAAGGAAAAGAACATAAGGCACCTTGCTCGCAATATGCAAATTTACAAAACTGTAGCGTGGGGCATCAGGTGACTTCAGTTATCGAACCCGTATTTCCGATAATACTGAATTAACCAAGGAAACTTTTCAAAGAAGAATAGGATACATATTTCTAGGATAGTTTCCCTGGAACCAAATTATACCAAAAGAGAATGTTTGGAGAAATAATGTAATACCCGCATTACCATAGTTATTCAAAAATATTAGCCATTGATAAGCCCTAGGCAAGGGAAATGGATGAATGAAATACTTTCACGCGTGTTCTCCTGGTATCTCATTGCGTAAAATAATAAAAAGTTTGAAACACTACACCCATACAATTGCTCGCAAGCCGCAGAAAGGGCGTGTGGTGAGAGTGTTAAGGCCCCGGCAAAACATGCATTACAGTATGTTATTTAATATACAAAATAATCGCGCACATACACCCACACAATGCCTATATTAAGCATGCAATAACTGGCGTGTTTCAATAAATCATTGAATTTGTCTTAAAGCTAATATATTCTGGTGCATGGGTTCCATTTTGTTATGACTGCATATCGTGCGTGGGAAGAACGAGTACTTGAATATGTCTGTAATGGATCTATATCTCTTATTTTATCCCGGCGGTCGAATCTTATAATATAATTCGGAGTCACAATATTTCCCTCTGTGTCGCGAGAAGACCACGTGTCTTGTGCCTTGATAAAAGTTTAATGTAACAATTTCAGAGCGTAAAAATCATTCGCCTTGACTGGGACTCGAACCCAGATCCCTCAATATCCGGTCGAGTGCTTTAGCCACTTAAGCTACCTAGGCGTCCTCTTAAACTCTGAAATTTTGGGGCTTTTAAAGGAACTAGATGTTATGACGAAATACCGTACATACAATGTCACATGCATTCGTAGTCGTGCGCGAGGCGCCACTGTCCACGAGGTTAAAAGCCAACTTTAAACACGTATGGTGTTTTCCCTTTGACAAATTCCAAAGAAACTGCGGGAGATGCCGCAACAGTAACTTTTAACGGAGTCATCCGCTAATGTGCATTTTAATGCAACAATTTCAGAGCGTAAAAATCATTCGCCTTGACTGGGACTCGAACCCAGATCCCTCAATATCCGGTCGAGTGCTTTAGCCACTTAAGCTACCTAGGCGTCCTCTTAAACTCTGAAATTTTGGGGCTTTTAAAGGAACTAGATGTTATGACGAAATACCGTACATACAATGTCACATGCATTCGTAGTCGTGCGCGAGGCGCCACTGTCCACGAGGTTAAAAGCCAACTTTAAACACGTATGGTGTTTTCCCTTTGACAAATTCCAAAGAAACTGCGGGAGATGCCGCAACAGTAACTTTTAACGGAGTCATCCGCTAATGTGCATTTTAATGCAACAATTTCAGAGCGTAAAAATCATTCGCCTTGACTGGGACTCGAACCCAGATCCCTCAATATCCGGTCGAGTGCTTTAGCCACTTAAGCTACCTAGGCGTCCTCTTAAACTCTGAAATTTTGGGGCTTTTAAAGGAACTAGATGTTATGACGAAATACCGTACATACAATGTCACATGCATTCGTAGTCGTGCGCGAGGCGCCACTGTCCACGAGGTTAAAAGCCAACTTTAAACACGTATGGTGTTTTCCCTTTGACAAATTCCAAAGAAACTGCGGGAGATGCCGCAACAGTAACTTTTAACGGAGTCATCCGCTAATGTGCATTTTAATGCAACAATTTCAGAGCGTAAAAATCATTCGCCTTGACTGGGACTCGAACCCAGATCCCTCAATATCCGGTCGAGTGCTTTAGCCACTTAAGCTACCTAGGCGTCCTCTTAAACTCTGAAATTTTGGGGCTTTTAAAGGAACTAGATGTTATGACGAAATACCGTACATACAATGTCACATGCATTCGTAGTCGTGCGCGAGGCGCCACTGTCCACGAGGTTAAAAGCCAACTTTAAACACGTATGGTGTTTTCCCTTTGACAAATTCCAAAGAAACTGCGGGAGATGCCGCAACAGTAACTTTTAACGGAGTCATCCGCTAATGTGCATTTTAATGCAACAATTTCAGAGCGTAAAAATCATTCGCCTTGACTGGGACTCGAACCCAGATCCCTCAATATCTGGGTTCGAGTCCCAGTCAAGGCGAATGATTTTTACGCTCTGAAATTGTTGCATTAAAATGCACATTAGCGGATGACTCCGTTAAAAGTTACTGTTGCGGCATCTCCCGCAGTTTCTTTGGAATTTGTCAAAGGGAAAACACCATACGTGTTTAAAGTTGGCTTTTAACCTCGTGGACAGTGGCGCCTCGCGCACGACTACGAATGCATGTGACATTGTATGTACGGTATTTCGTCATAACATCTAGTTCCTTTAAAAGCCCCAAAATTTCAGAGTTTAAGAGGACGCCTAGGTAGCTTAAGTGGCTAAAGCACTCGACCGGATATTGAGGGATCTGGGTTCGAGTCCCAGTCAAGGCGAATGATTTTTACGCTCTGAAATTGTTGCATTAAAATGCACATTAGCGGATGACTCCGTTAAAAGTTACTGTTGCGGCATCTCCCGCAGTTTCTTTGGAATTTGTCAAAGGGAAAACACCATACGTGTTTAAAGTTGGCTTTTAACCTCGTGGACAGTGGCGCCTCGCGCACGACTACGAATGCATGTGACATTGTATGTACGGTATTTCGTCATAACATCTAGTTCCTTTAAAAGCCCCAAAATTTCAGAGTTTAAGAGGACGCCTAGGTAGCTTAAGTGGCTAAAGCACTCGACCGGATATTGAGGGATCTGGGTTCGAGTCCCAGTCAAGGCGAATGATTTTTACGCTCTGAAATTGTTGCATTAAAATGCACATTAGCGGATGACTCCGTTAAAAGTTACTGTTGCGGCATCTCCCGCAGTTTCTTTGGAATTTGTCAAAGGGAAAACACCATACGTGTTTAAAGTTGGCTTTTAACCTCGTGGACAGTGGCGCCTCGCGCACGACTACGAATGCATGTGACATTGTATGTACGGTATTTCGTCATAACATCTAGTTCCTTTAAAAGCCCCAAAATTTCAGAGTTTAAGAGGACGCCTAGGTAGCTTAAGTGGCTAAAGCACTCGACCGGATATTGAGGGATCTGGGTTCGAGTCCCAGTCAAGGCGAATGATTTTTACGCTCTGAAATTGTTGCATTAAAATGCACATTAGCGGATGACTCCGTTAAAAGTTACTGTTGCGGCATCTCCCGCAGTTTCTTTGGAATTTGTTTAATGTAAGTCTCACCTGCTACCATCGAGAATCAAAGAGGCTTCCAACCTAGTTCCTCCACACCCGCCATTCTTACACTCTGCTCGAAGCAATTTTAACAAATCTAGCGTATTTCATTTGAACATTCTCCAATTCCTTAATTAACGTTTTCTCCCATGGATCTCACATACTTGCTCGTATTCAAAACGTGTCCAACTAAAGCGTAGTAACACCTCTATATCAATTGCCAATTACATTTTCCTTCAGCCCGTTTAATGAAACCTGGCCTCTTTAAGGAAGACCCGTATATTCTTCTAATGTTGGTATCCCATGAAAGTCCAGATGTAAGTGTAACACCCAAGTATTTGGCTAGTTATCATATGCTTAAATAGATTCCATTTATTTCATCATTTAGGTCTTGTTTTTCCAATACTTCAATGCCATACATTTGCTGATATTTAATTCTGACTTCCATTCCTTATTCCACCAAGAGGCTTTACGCTACTACATAAAAACATTTGAAAAAATAAGACATGGGTTCCGAAACCTTAGACCCGAAATGACACCACTCTCATAAACTCGATCCGTGTGTTCCATTTTCGGAATGAGGCACACAATCCATGGTGGGTATTTTCAAAATACGTATTATTTGATAAATTAAATTATCCTTTCCCATGGCATCTTCACATAAATGTGCCCCAAACCTCTGACGAAAATTCATAAAATATTTCCAGCGCCTTGAAACATAAGATAGGGGAAAAAAGGGAAGAGCACACTTAAAGGGAAACGGATGACTCAATGGGACGTGACGGAGGGAGAAGAGTACACTGGGGATCGGATTACGGGAGAGAAACGCGAAGAAATGAATTAAATCTTAAAGAGTAATTCTTAGAAACCCATTCGGAAATGAAGAAAGGGAGGAGTGGAAGCATGTAAAAAAAAGGCGGGACGTGTTTATTTTTTCCAAGCGTGACGGCCCGGAAGGGAGCGTGTCGGCATGCGAAAAGTCAATAAAAGTATGCGGTACGGAACGAGTTCAATAGGAGAAACAAGCCTTGGTATTAAAGGAAGCTGGAGAGCATTACTTTTACGATGAGGAAATACACGAGTATATAAATATTATATATGTATATATATGTGTGTGTATGGGGGGGGGTGTCTTCTTCTCCATATATATATGTATATATATGGAGAAGAAGGAAGGATGGCGCAGTGGGAATAAGAATGGCAGCACTGCGAATCAATTAAGAAGATTATCAAGGGTTTAAAGTAAAGATAAAAGAGGTAAGTTGACAAAGCAAAGTAGCCACGCAGATGCATATATTCCCTGGTTGTAGGAAGAGGCTGGAGTTGTCGCATCGTCGGTTAAATTGTACACCCACTAAATGCTATAACACTCGATACATATTTTGTACAACCTTCAGCAATGTTCTATAAAGGAAGAGAATCAAATATACTTCGAAAATTTTCCTTTTACTTTGCAAATAAAGATATACCAGAAATAACCGGATAAACTTAGGGAGATATTGTCGAGCATGGGGTATAATATTTAAACATTGGGATGTCAAGGGGTTATCAAATGCACACACATGTGGTTTCTAAGTCTGCCTCCAAAAGATATGGAGCCACAATCACACATTAAATAGTTCGCCTAGTTATGAGAAAGTATTAGGTTAAAATCGATAGCGACATTCCTCCAAGAGTTGAGCCTTGGACTCAAAGAGGAGCAGCCCAACCGCGTCTGCTGCATCTCGCGTCCGGCAAAAGAGATAATCCGTAAGGTAGAAGTGTATGAAGACGAAAAGGCGAAATAGGCGCGGGTCATACTATATTATAAAATTACTCCAAGAGCGTCGAAGGAAAGGCACAGAGTTAGAATGACCAGATAGTACGAGATAACATATTAAAGTGCATTGCACGACCCTCGTGGCAGATATGTCCCCTTCGGAGGTATCAAAGAATTTCACAGAGAATATTCTCTTTATCTTTAATCGAATTGGGGGAATCCAATTTTTTCTTCGACAAGGATGATAAGAATTTACGAATTATTTTCAGATCTCACAGGAAGAATTTTATCAACTATTTAATGTTAATCTTTTCGCTTCCCTCTTATCATTATTGCCCATCAACCGAATGATGTCGACCGAAGCCATGAGGTGTTAACTATTGAAACAACATACGTAAATGATAACTTTATATTTTAGCATTTCACCCTCGGCCCAAGGATTTAGATGACTTGGGAACATTTCTTATTCGTACACATCCAAATTATGAAAATGAATGAAGTTGAGGGTCAGAAATTTAACCGGCCGAACATCATAGAGCCGAAGAGGCAAAGGGATGGAAAATATAATTAAATGAGGTCAATGCGGATAAAATGAAGAAGTTCCCCGTGGAGCAAATTCAAAATGCTATTCTAAACGGTGACTCAATTTCTAATATATTTTAGAGTTTTCGAATTTCCTTATACTAATATCATTATCCACTCAAACAAATGGCCAATTCCATTATATTTCGAGATGTAGTCTTAGCTCTCTAAACAGAAACCGAGGGAGTTAACAGGTTTTCCCAAGATTAGAACAATACCTGCGTGAGAGGCCAAGGAAACATTACTTCCGGTCACCAAGGATATATTTCATGACACTAACGCGTAAATGAGAATGAATATATGTAATCATCTACATTAAATTTCCAGTTTTTATGCACAAAATTACGGTGGTTTACACTTTAAGCTGCTAAAATAATGCTAGGAAGGAATTTCCGACTCAAGAGTTAAAAAGCTTTGCGTGACTAAATTTATCAATCACTCAACGAAGTTTTTTTTCAGTAACGAGTAATTTCCTATCTGTGTGGACGAACACATCGTTTCACGTTCACTTGTCTGATGATGAATTCGCAGAAGTGATAAATGGAGAATGTAATCATCCCGACTGAATTGCCGGATATTTTGCATGGATTTTAATGCATGGCAAATATAAAAACGAGATAAAAATCATCTGGACTATAATTTAAGTGAACACCGAAATCACATTTTGTTATCTATTACCTTAATAGTTTTCATATGAAAAACTCATAACGATACCATTTCACTGCCAAAATACAAAATCAGATTTCGTTTCAAAGAAACTCCATTTAATGGAATGTTTATGGTCGCCAATATTGTTTACAACTAATCCTTCTGAATATATAAATCAACCGTTTTAAATTCTCCGGAATGAATTTTACTTTGCAATCACTGATATTCTGGATAGCAACAATAGGGTAAAACACCGTTTAAGATGCAAACCTATATCCTCATGCAATGTACGTAAGATATTTTCAGCTTTTAACTGTATGCATACCCCTTCCTTTGTCAAGACAATTGCCTTGAGATAACACCAAATTGCCACTGTCACCCATCACTCAACTCACTCATGAAACCTTTCGCGAGCCGTTGAGCATCAAAAATAAATTATAATTTTAATACAGATAACATCAAGCTACATTCTTTAACCAGGAGGTCAATATGATAGGTACGGGTACAACAAATTAAAAGTTAAGGCGAGTGAAACCCTCATATTCATGTTATGGGAACCAGTTACCTTCAAAGTGCCAAACTTCTGTTATCCAAATAATCACATAACTAAAATGTAAACATGTCTTTTGGGATCACACGTATTTGAACGCGAAAACCCCAGACCAATTATTCAAGCCTTCAATCACTAAGCTATCAGTTATTTATAGACATAAATGACATTAAAACAAATTTTTAAGGAAAACGAAACATTTCCTATTCCAAAAAGGAGGGAATAGATAAATCTGAACAGTCCGGAACATCAGTCTGAGGACAAATGCGTAGAAAATCTTGAAAACAATTGCATACAACAATACGCATGTACGGGACGCAGAGCGGGGCAATTGTTACTCGAAGACCAAGTCGGATTTACGAAAGGTAGGGGCACAAAAGCCCTGAAGTAGAAGGAATTTTTGCTTTGACTTCTTAAAAAGGAGAGGATGGGGAAAAAACCTCAAACACAAGCAGAATTCGTGGACATGGAGAAACTGTCGACTGGAAGAGAATACTTATCAGTTAGAAGCAATTGAGGTTCGAAGTTGTCTTATACTGATAGTGGAAGATACACAGTTCGCTTCAAGGGGCTTAGAATGAATAAGGAGACGAGAGTGACAAGGAAAGTACCAA
The DNA here is from genome assembly GCF_022747635.1 of Hetaerina americana. Taxonomy (NCBI): domain Eukaryota; kingdom Metazoa; phylum Arthropoda; class Insecta; order Odonata; family Calopterygidae; genus Hetaerina; species Hetaerina americana. The sequence continues at coordinate 97,755,985 of NW_027286763.1, forward strand.
CAATGAAGAAATGAGGCGAGAATGAGCACTTCCACCTATCCTCGAAACGTTTACAACGAGTACGAAGTAAATGAAATCATAGATAACAGATTCTAACGATATCTCTACTATTTTTTAAGGACTATCTAAACCGACTGAATGCACAAAGAGGATGTGGTGGTAAAATAGAACAAGCCAAGGCACTCTTCAACAAGGAGTAGAATCCTCTCACAGTGAAAAATATGTCCCTCCGTAAGAAAATATTTCACCAAGACACACACGATGAGTTAAAAAAAATACGACATATGGACATTTGTAACAGAACAGAAAGAGGGGATTGAAATCCACAGAAACGTGGTGGTACTCAGGAATTGTGAGATAAAATGGAAATGCTGCCAACTAATGAAGAATTTCTATGAAGATTGGATGAATAAACACGTTTATGAAGACTTCGGATTTGGCAAAGGGATGAACTTCATAAATAATAATGGATAAATGACATCTTTTGCGACATGATTGCCCGCTGAAGACAGTTCCTGAATGAGAGGCGAGGGAGAGAGAGAGAAAATATATAAGAACACTTGGGATGTGATACATGAAAGACGTAATGGAAAAATTGAAATAGAAATAGGAATACATGGAGTGATTAGCAGATAGAACAGCCGACTTCGGGTAAGGCAATATATATGACAAAAAATAATGACGACGAATTAAAACCTTCAAATTTATTTATAAGCCTCGAATATGAAAGTTTGAAGTCAAGGTTAATGAGTCGCAAGCGATTTTCGTAGTTGCGCCATAAAAGAGGTGTGAAATGTGTCTCAAGCCAGGGACGTTCTCGAGCGTTGGAGGAAGAACATCTTGGCACCGTTCATTCAGAAGGCGTACCTAAGAAATCTTTTCACCAATCGTTTCTGAATTCGATTTTGCAATTTGATAAAATGAGACGATATTGTGTAAGGCTATAGTGATAGCAGTAATATTTAAAAACAATATTTTGTTAGAAAGTCACCGAAATAATCTAACTGAATTTACTTACCACCAGTCAGTCTGAATGATTTTTACTGAGTAGCTAGATTTTCTGAAGTAAATCTCGGTCGTAAAAGGGAAAACGAAAGGGGCAAGTTTACCTTCATTTCGTCACTTCTTAGTTTCCTCACTTAATATACACATTTAATCACAACCGCTTGGCTTTTGTATAGGCTGTGCATTTTTCTCCGCCGTCATAATACAATCAGTGTCCTTCAAAGCATGCGCGTTCGGAGAGGTCTTGAGTCTCTCACACAGAAAACCTGATGTATTCAGATAACTGATTAATACGTATTTGCCTTTGCGTCTAATTTGATCACCTTGAGATTACCGCCATGCGCTTGGACCAGCTTAAGTCGGCTCCTCGAAATCACTAAAGCGGCGGGCAATACGAATCTAAAATAATACAAGCGACAAGACACAACTGACGACAATTAACTATGGTGAATACTTTGGTCGTCATTGGCCGTGATTATTTTGTTTCATTTGTATTTTACGAAAGAAATATATACTCTACATTAGCATGCCCACTTTACAAATCTGCGTAACTCTCGGCGATTTCTTCTTGGCCCTAATATCCATTTTGATGTGCGGCTGTATCCAGTGCTATTTTTATGAGCAATAGGTTAGGGAAAAAAGCGATCCATACGCAATCTACCAGGGGGACCACGCACCGTAATATTAATCCCATACACAATTGAATTAATGCTGTAAATGGGCCGATGGCGTACCTTCTACCCTTTTTAATCATAATGATTTCGCCTACAGTGCTCTGATAAATATTTATCACGGAAACCATATTTTTTTCTTACCGAAGAGGATTTAAAGCGTAACACCGCCAAATGACTTCCATGACTTGAATACATGACTTCAATGCCGCTAAATGACAGATGCGTCTTAACATAGCACATGTTAATTACATACCGTCATTCAATGAACCACATCATGTAAGTCTAAGCACTCCCAGCTGCCCAGTTGCGGTAGAAAATTATAAAGGCCGTTCAAATTGCCAATCTTTTGTTCAACAAATGCAGAGTGCGCAAACACAATAGAGATAACTGAATCACGGCTTCACACCCTCTCAATTAACAGCCTGACACACAAATGCTAATATCCCTCGTTCGGGTGAATCCGCCACGGGGACAGAAAGGAAAGCAATGAAGTTGGAAACTTTGGGACGGGGTAAATGACTGAAATTATTGCCGGAATAACTTTTACAGAACCACAGGAGGAGATTCGTGCGATTGGGTTTTCATTGCTTAAGTATCATCACCGAAACCCGGGTCGAATAAATATCCTCCCGTTGTTTCGCAGAGTTATTCTAACAACTAATTTAATTATGAAACACCGAAAAATTATCGCAGACCAAGTTTTATTCGAGGAAAATGACCGTGGAAGAGAAGGCGCGGCTGCTGGATCTTTGGAGTCGGTAATATTATCCTTGATCTACCCTTCCACCACACCCTTCGATCCAGAGACCGGGAACCACAGGCTCGGGGTTCAGGGGAGGGACGTCCGGGGGAGCGGAGTGGCGTTCAATAAAGAAAGGATGTAATTGGTCCACGGGTTCAATGAAAACCTTGGATGCCATCGTGGTCTGCGGTTGCCTACATCTGAGCTTCTTTATCGTGGCAATATTTCATGCTAAATAATTTCAACGATAAGAAAATCAAAGATTAACTATGGTAAAACTTAGCAAAAAAGTATTGGAACAGACTAGGAATACTCTTGATCGTAAAAAGGTTACTTTCATATCTGAACAGACGAAGAAATAGGTATGCCATAAAACACATCATGAAAGGATTAAGTAATGACCAAGAGTTTCCGCAAGCATATTTACTTGTGGTGAGGGCTCTGTTCTCGCCGTTGTAAGCTTTTGGGGCATGACCAGACAATGCCTGTGATAGGCGACGGACTCTTTGACGTCACGGGAAAGGCCCGGAAGACCTAAAGCGGGAAAGCCTCGGCGAGGTCGTAGGAAGGGTTTCTATAACCCTAGCGGTTTCTTGGGCACCGCCAAAGGGCCTCGGGGGCAATGATCCTTCCTACGCCTCCAGGGAGGGAATCCCAGGTGGGAGGAGGGGCTACCGGGCCAGTGACCAACGTCACGGGGAAGGCCCTAGGGAGGGGTGCCGCCGCGCGCGGACCAGCTTGGGGGGGAGTGTGGTGCGGGGGCGGAGAAAGAGAGGACCAGGGAGGCGATCCGGACCGACGCGATAGAGGGTCAGTCTACTGATATAACCTGCTGCCGAGACCCTGTGTTCGCCCGTTGGTCGCCGCCGCATCGGAGTATCCGAGGGACTCCCCGCTAGACCACCGACATCGGACTCCCCGCTAGGCCACCACCATCGACGAAGCCCCGCGTTCATCAGTCGGCTGCCAGCACGTCTGCGGATGATTCCCGCCCGAATACTTCCTTTCCCCTGTAAGTTCCCTGCCTTACCCGTTCCGGTGCTTGATCGAGTCAACATTACCAATCTGACCCCTCTAATAAACGGCTGAGGATCGCAGAGTGTCTTGCTGGCTTCACTCTTACCCAAAGTCGGGTCGTCCTTCCCATGTCTTTACGACATAATTTGGTGTCAGGTGTATAAGAGGAAGAATCCGCTCCCTGTTCCCCTAAACAGATCATTGTGCCGGTATCCATATTTAAGGCTTAGTGCATTTTCATTTGATTTATTTCTTACATTTTGAATGTTACATAATTTATCTACAGTCATGTATTCGTACAATCCTTTCCTCTCTTATTCTACCAATCCTTTTATTTCTGTATCTCCCGAAATCCCATATTCCTACTCAGCTGATCCGAGTTCAAATTTCAACCCCTTTGTAAATACATTATCAGCTGATGTGCCGTCCGTTGACCCGAGGATTCCAACTGCTAGTACAACCCTCCCCCAGCCGCCTGCCGCGATAGGTAGTCAGGCGTATCTTGTCCCAAACTTTAATGGAGACGATGATACCTCCATTAGTAAATTCTTAGAATGCTTGGAGATAGTCAGTCATATCAGTGCCTGGACGGAAGTACAAACCCTATGTATTGCACGGTTAAGGCTGAGTGGCTCCGCAGCCGAATATGTTGAGGCGAACCCTCACATCTTAGACAGTTTCCAAAATTTTTCATTAAATCTTAAGCGCAGATTCTCCTTAAGGACTTCACCAATTGCAATTGAACGGATGTTTAACTCGTGTATACAACGCCCCCTCGAGTCTGTTAACGACTTTTCCACCCGGCTACGCACACTCTCGCGACAGTTAAAGGAAACATTTCCTGATCCGAAATCAGACTCCACAAATTCCATTCTTAGTCATAGGCTTTTGACACAGTTTTTACTGGGACTAAGAGAAGAATTGGGTAGATTTGTTGTCGTACGGAACCCAAAGACCATTTTAGAGGCTGAAGAACTGGCACGGATTGAGGAAGCGCATGTCAGGTATTATGCAGTTAGAGTGGCAGACGTTCCCAGTCATTACTTGCCTCAATCCCGAATTAATTACCTCTCACCCCCACATACCCTTCCAATCCCATTCTCCCCTGCCTGTCGCTCATCAGTTGATCCTCTTTTCGCCCAGCAAGCAGAGAATATCCACTCTATTGTCACAGGCACAAAATATTCTTCCCGTGAGAATCACCGCTCTACGCATTCAAACAGCCGTCCCTTTTCCCCACCACCTCCACGCAAGTGCTACAGGTGCGGCCGCTTAGGACACATTTCCCGGCAATGCCTCGCTAATTCACGAAGTTGCTTTCAGTGCGGTGAAACTACGCACATTTCAAGAGAATGCCCACTACTACTTTGTGGACTGTGTCACAAGTCTGGGCACCGCCCGATTGATTGCCAAAGCATAAAGAATCAGGGAAACTGGCCAACCCCGACCACGAGGTCGGGGACCCATTAATCTTGTCCGTGATACCGGAGGCTGGTATGACAATACAAATAAATATCCTTGGGCGAAGGTATAAATTCCTCGTGGACACCGGTGCAGCAATCACTATTTTTCATAGACGGAATTTAGCCTCAACAAAATTAGAACTTGTTCCGTATTACACTCCCATTAAAAGTGCTTCTGGACATACTTTAACGGTTAGCGGTCAGTGCTTCGTCCCATTTGTGATTGACAGTAAGGCATATCCTCATGATGTCCTGATAATAGATCTAGGAAATACGCCCTATGATGGAATTCTTGGGTTAGATTTCATGGTAACTTACAGCTGCACCATAAATTTAGACCTCTCAATATTAACGGTTAATAGGGAGCACCAAATACCATTGACATCCAGCATCACCAAACGAGTTGACATTGACTTAATTTCATTTGATGATGACCCACCTTCAGGAGATTTCGAGATTGACTCGGAGGTTGGTTCCCCGAAAGGTACTGGGCCCATCAAAGAAGACAATTTTCAGTGTCCTTTGAGTTCCGACAATCCGTCGCTGACGGCTCAAGAGGATATTTACAAACCGCATTCAGCTTCTTGCTTGGATTTGGGAATTTTAAGGAACATTGAGAGATCCGAGAAGATCGATTTTTCTCCCAAGCACGTGGAGGTGCAAGATAACCCACGCGAGTGGAAGGGAACCCAAACGCATTCAGAAAGGAAAGCCACCATTGCAACGGAAGGTGAAATAGAGAGTGAGGAGACAGGCGATGAATACGCTAGGCCATTTGAGACCCCTAAGTCTGTGTGTTTGGTCTCGGATGCGGCCACTGGGCATATCGCACGGTCATTAATAGAGAGAGATTTTCCGGGCGCTGAAAATGGCTTTGAGGATTTTTGTATTGAGGAAAGCGTTAGAGTACCCCCCAGGTCAGTCGTGTTATTTTGGGCTAGAAACGAAAAGTTGGTCGGAAAAAATGTTCTCCTTGGAGGGAGCAATGAGAATGCTAGCGTGCTATCAGTAGTTGCTAAAGTTTCGAATGAAGGTCTCGCTCCCATATTACTTGTTAATCCCGAAGCTAATGATCTAATCTTCCATAAAGGGGCGAATATTCCAGCAGAACCGTTTGTGGAAGAGGAAATAACATCCACCGTAAACGAACTCTCTTGTGAAGGGAACGAATTTTGGCCTGAAGAACAGTCGGAAGAACCATTTTTAACACTATTTGATTTCAGTCACGTCCCACCGGAAGCCTTAGATTCATTGAGGATACTCATATCGAGTTATTCTGATATTTTTGTTCACAGCAGAAATGCTTTAGGCTGTACAAATATGGTCAAGCACGTGATCGATGTGGGAAATGCAATACCTGTAAAGAAACCACCGTACCGCGTTCCTCATTCACAGCGGACTACTCTGAATAATTGCATTTCAGAGATGCTTGAACAGGGCATAATTTCACCATCAACGAGCCCTTGGTCCTCTCCAATTATTTTGGTAAAGAAAAAATCGCCGCTCGGAGAGCCCATCCAGTACCGTCCTTGCATAGACTATCGTGCGCTAAATAGCGTTACTAAAAAAGAAGTATTCCCGTTGCCTAACCTAGAGGAAATATTTGATCACTTAGGAGGCGCACGCTATTTTTCCACGATGGATTTGTGCAGTGGTTATTGGCAAGTAGAAATGCACGAGCAGAGTAAAGAATATACAGCCTTCAGCACACCTGACGGGCATTTCCAATGTAATCGAATGAGTTTTGGCCTGGCGAACGCTCCCTCCACGTTTTCTCGCCTTATGACGAAGGTACTGGAAGGGCTTCTCCTGAAAGGATGCATTTGTTATTTAGACGATATTTTGCGATATGATCAGGCGTGGGAAGGTCACATCGCCGGCTTAAGTGCAATATTTAGCAGGCTTCGTAACGCAAATTTAAAACTCAAACCAAAAAAATGCCACTTTTTCCGACAGAAAGTCAAATTCGTTGGACACTTCATTTCGGCAGAAGGAATACAGCCGGACGACGAAAAGATTGAATGTCTACAAACATTTCCGACACCGACGAATGTGAAAACCGTCCAATCTTTTCTTGGACTCGCGGGATATTATAGAAAGTTCATCCCTAATTTTGCCAAAATATCTAGTGCTCTCACGAAGTTAATCCGTAAGGAGGTGCATTTTATTTGGGGAGAGGAGCAACAAAGTGCTTTCGAACATTTAAGGAATTGCCTAGCAACTCATCCTGTTCTAAAATTCCCCGACTTTTCCAAACAGTTTATTCTCACCACGGATGCGTCCAGCTACGCCCTAGGGGGTATATTGTCACAGGAGTTGGAGGATGGAGAACATCCCGTTGCGTACGCCAGCCGCCAATTACACAAAGCCCAAAAATCGTATTCAGCCACCGAATTAGAATGCTTGGCGGTGGTCGAGATGGTAAAAAAATTTCGTGTGTACTTGTTGGGTCGACGCTTTACTCTCTGCACTGACCACAAGCCTCTGAAATGGTTATTGTCACTTAAGGAGCCGAAGCCGCGCCTCGCCAGATGGGTAATGGAATTGAGCGAGTATTCCTTCGACGTTAAGTATCGCCGAGGGAAAGAAATATCTCACAGCGACGCCTTGTCTAGGGTACCGACCAACGTAAATTCTCTCGATGCCCGTGACTGTAATATAAATTGGGACAAAGAAAAAATACTTAGAGAGCAAGCCGATTGTCCATCGCTCGTTGCCCTCCATGTTCTTGCTCGTCGGAACGATTTAAATTATTTCTACGACGAGCGTGGCCTTCTGTATAAGGTGACTGTTGAACTCCTGGGTCCATCTCTAGTTTTATGCGCTCCACAGTCAATGAGGAAACATATTTTAGAGCGGTGCCATGAGTCGCCGCTAGCCGGCCACTGCGGCGTTGACAAAACACTAGACCTCGTACGAAGACACTTCTTCTGGGAGGGTTGTTACTCCGACGTACGCACCTATGTAAACAATTGCTTGGAATGTAAAAAGCGTAAGGCTCCGATCCAGCATATTCCATTGCAACCGGTTTCGGAAGCCACTCGCCCTTGGGAAAAAGTAGCGATTGACATAGTGGGCCCACTTCCTAAATCTCATCGAGGAAATAGGTACATTTTAACTTGTCAGGACCATTTCACTCGATACGCCGAAGCAGTTGCGATACCGGATCAATCAGCCAAAACCATAGCCCGCGCGTTTGCGGAAAATATCATTTGTCGCCATGGCGTTCCTCAGTATCTTCTCACGGACAGAGGGGCGAATTTCACATCCAATTTAATGAAAAACGTGTGCCAGGTTTTAAAGATAACCGCTATATTCACTTCCCCCTATAACCCGTCGGCTAACGGGAGGCTAGAACGAGCTCATCAGTCATTTTCAAACATAATTTCGCATTACGTGGAGCAAGACCACAGCGACTGGGATGAACACCTAAATTTTGCTTTGTTTGTTTACCGGAACACGAAAAATAGGATGACTGGCTATTCTCCAGCATACTTACTATACGGCCGTGAGTTAATGATGCCCTGGGATGACGTCCTCTCGCCGACGCTAGCACATGCCGAATCGGAGTCCGATTACCCTAGTGAATTAATCCAACGCTTACGCGTGGCGCACGGACAAGCAACTGAGTTTAATAGACAAAATAAGAACAAAGAATATACTCGCCATAATGAAGGCTTGTCCTTGCCAGCAATTTCTGTAGGCCAGTTAGTCCTGTTACGGAATATGGCTCCATCCCCCGGAAAATCTAGGAAGTTGGAATCCAGGTGGATCGGGCCGTACAAAGTCACTAGAGTGAGAAGCCCGGTGACGCTAGACATCGAAAATCTCCAGAGTGGTCGTAGATTCATTGCACATCTGCGCAATATTCTTCCCTTACCCCCAGATCCCGTACCCAGTACTCCACCAAGGTTCCTCGAGGGAACACCTGCGAACGATACCCACATATCACATCATACCCCAGATCTGCAAGAACCTTGTCCCTCATCCCTTTCGCCAAACCCTAACGATCCGAAGACGCCTACGTCGACCGCCCAATTAGAGAAGCATTCCCTTCCCCGACACCGGTACAACCTACGACCGCGCCCGGGGCATCTCAGGGAAGACCCCGCGCAGGACAAGACTGCGGGAACGATGAAGTGACTTCTGTTTTAGTGATCTGTGATGTGAACTTAAAACGTGTGAACGAAAAGGTGACCTCTTCCTTTTTGTGATTGTGAATTGAAATACGGGTGAACGAAGGTGATATTTCTGTATTTAATAAGGGTGTCCATTTTCAAGGCGTGAAATAGTATTTGAGTGTCGGGATGTGAAAAATTCTGTTTACAATAATTAAGACATTTTTAAGGTTGGTCAAATATCTGAAAATGTAAAAATTCTGTTTTAGTGTGTAAGATATTTTTCAGAGTCGACAAGCATCCCTATATGTAAGAAAATGTAAAATTTCCTCTTTTAGTTATTAAGACAATATTTAGAATTGTATATAGATTTCAGACATTCGTGTTAAACATTCATGAACCATGAGAATTTCGTATCTTGCTATGTGAACTACCTGCCTTGAATTCACCAAGTGTACTTATTTATTTGTTTGTAAGTTGTATTGTATTGTAACCTTTGGAAATGTTGGTAGGTCAGTGCACCAAACTCCCTCTCTTCCCTTCCCCCTTCCCTATTACTCCGCCACGTGTTGTGTGGTTTCGGGCACCTGGACACCTATAAACAGCAGGGTCGTGCCCAGACCGCAAAGAGAGGGGCTGGCGCCAACCCCTAATACCTGGGGGTTTATTTTTCCGCGAGGGTGATGTGGTGAGGGCTCTGTTCTCGCCGTTGTAAGCTTTTGGGGCATGACCAGACAATGCCTGTGATAGGCGACGGACTCTTTGACGTCACGGGAAAGGCCCGGAAGACCTAAAGCGGGAAAGCCTCGGCGAGGTCGTAGGAAGGGTTTCTATAACCCTAGCGGTTTCTTGGGCACCGCCAAAGGGCCTCGGGGGCAATGATCCTTCCTACGCCTCCAGGGAGGGAATCCCAGGTGGGAGGAGGGGCTACCGGGCCAGTGACCAACGTCACGGGGAAGGCCCTAGGGAGGGGTGCCGCCGCGCGCGGACCAGCTTGGGGGGGAGTGTGGTGCGGGGGCGGAGAAAGAGAGGACCAGGGAGGCGATCCGGACCGACGCGATAGAGGGTCAGTCTACTGATATAACCTGCTGCCGAGACCCTGTGTTCGCCCGTTGGTCGCCGCCGCATCGGAGTATCCGAGGGACTCCCCGCTAGACCACCGACATCGGACTCCCCGCTAGGCCACCACCATCGACGAAGCCCCGCGTTCATCAGTCGGCTGCCAGCACGTCTGCGGATGATTCCCGCCCGAATACTTCCTTTCCCCTGTAAGTTCCCTGCCTTACCCGTTCCGGTGCTTGATCGAGTCAACATTACCAATCTGACCCCTCTAATAAACGGCTGAGGATCGCAGAGTGTCTTGCTGGCTTCACTCTTACCCAAAGTCGGGTCGTCCTTCCCATGTCTTTACGACATACTAATATCGTTCTATCGCGGTTTATTGTACCAACTGAGTTCTTAACAATGAGAGTTGAAATAAAAAACAAGGAAACCGAAAAATTTATAAATACTGACGTTTATTATTTGCAGCCGGATATAAAACTAATAACTGGGCAAAATACTAAAACATACGATCAAAAACCATCAAAATAGCAACAATTTAATTAGAACATTTTGGATACGACAATATAAATTAGGAGTAGTACTTGGGAATCAAAGGTGTGGGGCGCAAGCAGAAATAACTATTCCATTGCGGGTATTACTTGATAATGTGGAGGCATTAATTTGAATTTTCCACGCCTTTACTCTAGCCAGATTTTGACCGAGGACGATTTGATTCAAAGAGGATAAACTCGGAGGATAATAAAATCTCGAATACAACAGGAAAATCAAGGCCAAAAATTTGAATATGAAGATAACGAAGGTTAGCTTGTACACCTTACTGCATATACTTGCTAGCTATACGATACTTCATACTTATGTAAATGCTAGCATTAATGTAAAAGTTATGCAGTTTCTGTTTAATTTCAACTAACTTCATATTTCTCAGAATAACGCTTTGTATAAGGTTCTGTACAAGGCTATATAAGGCTATACCTTCCACTTGGAAGTAGTCATCCGAATTAAATATTTTTGCATAGAATATCAATAAATATTTATTTCTTGAAAACAACTTAGCCGCATAATTTTTAAATATTTGGCAAGTTCGATAAATAACAGGACCGTTTAGAAAAAGACATTGTTTGCCGTCCTGTAGGGAGATAACCGTAAATGAATTTTATAACTTTTTGGAAAATCCGAGTGATTTTTACATACTTTGATTAATTCAAACAAAATAACTTCATTGTGGGCAGGAAATAAAATACTTTGTACTATGTGTACTCATCTGAATAGGAAAGATCTTCGCTTGTAGTTCCCAGAATAATAATTATGCTGCGATCTCAGGTCTTCATTTTGAATTAATAAAACCAGTTTTTAGCAACCTTTAAATTATTCCTAGTAATCATATCTTAATCTCACCCCTTTTTCATTCACAGGTTCAGGCAAATAATGCTTTAAGAACCAAGTTGCCACGTTTACAGCGTACTCTGCCTAGAGTAGTAATGCTCAACCTGGGACAGCAAAGCCGATCTGCTATGAGTCAGAATAGTTAATTATGCGTGACAAAAGCTAACTATGAATAATTTTTCACCCCTCTCCCTTCTGGCCGAATCCCAAAGCCATCCGTTTCCTCGCACCTCCGTTTTCCTCGGATCATCCCTCGCGCTCGGAATAAAAACATGCATGCGATTGAGTATGACGCATATTCACTCCGCCGTCGTAAAATGAATTCCTAATTGAAGAATCAATGAAGGCTCAGCACCATTAACTATGCGGGAAAGGGACGCCACACCATCCGTCTGCCATCGACGGTATGCAATGCCGGAGCCCAATCCCAGACGTTTCCGTCCTCTTCCTATCCCAATGACCGCGATCTATGACCGAATAATTCACGGATTCCCGATGTAGCATCCAAATTATTACCTCGGCCATGAAATTTCTCCAAAGGCGATAAAACAGTAATCTAAACTGGGCCATGGCTAATGTAAATACTCCACACACCGAGGTAACGGGTACCGATTCCGGCGAAGCTACGCGTATGATTTCTCCACAGCACTTCGACCTCCACGTGGTTGCTGCGGGAGCACTTCATACTTCATTGATGAGTGACGTCCGACTTTCTACGCTCGATTTGAAAACTGTTGGACGCTTTGGAACCATAAATCAGGTGTAGGCTTCTCGGAACTTTTGCCAAAGACAAGTATTTCTCCATTTCCCCCTCTGTTACCCCTTTCCAGCCACTACGCGCTGGCGCAACCTGAACGTCATACATTTCTTCAGAATTCAGGCACCCCGCACGCTAATAACCAACGTCACAGAAAAAATAAAGCTTCCAAAATATTTTGTAAAGCGGCTTGGGCAAATTATAGATGATGGTATCAGAATCATTGATTTTCCCTTGAAAAACGAATCCCAATCATTCTTTGAGGTCGAGACATTGGAAACAAAATGCTAGATTTAACAGGGGTAAATTAATTAAAATACTCCGGAATTTATTTTTGAGCAACTTATTTGTCCTTCTTGTGGACACTTCGTTATGACAGCCATAGCCTCCGTAACATAATAATAATTACTGACTTCAATTGCCATCAGTTAACTCACCATCTTAAATCTAATTCAGCTAATGCGCGTCCACTTAAGAATATAATAACTAACGCAATTTTTGCGTAAATAATTATCACAAACGGATAACCTTCACATAAACGTAAGGAACAAGTAAAGATCATCGTTTTTTAAAGAAAAAAAACGTACGAAGGTGTTCGTTCTACCAATGGAAAACAGCTGTCAATTTTCGGCAGATCCCGCCAGGAGCGCTACTTGGCCGGGGTTGATAGAAAAGAGACGATGAACAACAGCGACGGCCTCGCGAGTGCTTGACGCCCGCGGAATGAAAGATATCTCTTTATAACGCGGTGAGAGAGCTTTATGGCGTTCGCGATAGTAAATTTTCACCGAAAGCACCTTGACCAGGAGCCAATTTCCGCGCACGGACCCGAGCATGCCCACTCCCGCGAATCCAACAAACTCACGTAATTTTTTCCCAACGATCCCTCACCTACGCCTCGATTCCCTAGGCCATCCTCTCTCTCAGCTTCCATGACGCCAACCCCACCACACCTGAGGGTAAGAGTAGGGAGCGAAAACGCAGCCAGACTCACAAATAAAACGCTGCCGGGGGGAAATTACTTGGCTGCTTGCATTCAAGGTTGGCCTGGCATTGGCAAATAACGAACCCCACCACCTCGGAAGTGAGGCAATGCCAGATGCACTTGGACTTCCTTGAAACGGTTTAATCAAATTATAAAACGAACTGGAGGTCCACGCAACGTCAGTAGAATTTCCCATCGTGACTGGAAATCTAAATCAAAATGCTCCGTTTATTACCAAGATCTATACATCAACTTGATATATTAATTGACAAAAAGTTATATAATTTAGGTAAATATCTAAAATGAATTTGGGCATAATTTAATGTCATGGATTTTTCTTTCAATGTGATCGCCAGACAGCGACTGGAAACTCGAATTTAGAACTGCCTCAGTTGACTGAATAATTCAAGAGGTAATTAGGCATTCTCAAAGCGTGAATGAATGCTAGATAGTACCTAGAGAGCAATTAATGCATAAGTACCACTAATTGATTATATGCAACAATTTCAGAGTGTAAAAATCATTCGCCTTAAATGATTTTTACACTGAAATTTTTGCAAATTAGCGGATGACTCCGTTAAAAGGAGCTCTCTCATCTCCCGCAGTTTCTTTGGAATTGATTGTATGTTTATTTTCGGCACTCTGACTTTATAATGATATTCTTACAAAGTCGAACATTATAAAGCGAGGTAACTTGGAACTCTGGGTGTAACTCCAGAAGATTCAATTGATACCTGATATCAATAAAAATAAATCGATCAAAAAAACCCTAAATTACCACCATTTCAATCTTGGCGCAACAGCCATTACATACACTTCTTATGCCAAATTCAAAGAACTGCTGGGGACGCCGCGACAGTAACTTCAACGGAGTCATCCGCTAATATGCATTTCAATGCAGCAATTTCAAAGTGTAAAAACCATGCCGAGCCAAGCCGAAAGCTTTAGCCAATTAAGCTACCGAGGCGTCTAGGTTACATGCACGGTATATCGTAAAAAAAAATTATCACATAAAGTTCCTAATTATAACAGGACGTCTCGGTTGTTGAATCGACTAAAACGTGCGGCCGAATATCGAAGGATCCGGGTTCGAATCCCAGTCAAAGCCAATGACTTTTATATTGAAAAACGTTTGCATATTAATACACTTGAATAACAACATAAACATCAATACTTTTATGGACAGAAGTAAATCAAGGGACACCCTAGATAGTTGAAAAAATTACCGATCCATATCGTACAAGGATAACCAGAACTGAACTCTCGTCAACCATTATTGTGACATTTTATTGCCATGAAAAAATCCATTTATATCATTAAGTCAGCTAGCAGCTCAAATGGGAACACGACTACTCTTGACCAAGTTATCGATTAACGGAAACTAGAATCTTTAAAATGACTATACGCCAAATAAGGCCCTAAACTTATTATATTAATCCTTTTAACAGTCGCTATGAAATAACGAAATACGAAGAATTTGGCGAGGCTGCATTTCCTTCGCGAATGATCCATGTCACCACAAAATTTGACCTATTTCCATATTCTAGGTAATATACGTCTAGTAAGGCAAGCGTCTTCATTTTCCTGCACTCTTTTAATCTTTAGTACTGACGGAATCAGAGTTAATGCATTCCATTAAATGGACAAAAGTAAACCAAGTCCAGTTAAGGATTCGGATGAAATATTTTAAGCGAATTTTCAGCAGTTGTAGGTACCTTTCGCAAAGTATTAATAATGACAGCGACAAAAAATTCTGACGAGACGATGTTACCTAATCTACCCGGAAAAATGTGAATTCGCACAATCCTAGCGAGTTCATGATGTAAAATTAATTATGAGAAAAGCATTTGCGACTCCTCATTCCGAGTCCAGTTAAAACCCATTTTCTGAAAAAAGAAAACATTATATGACACCAATTTAAGCCGCGTGTAAGTAAAATGTATCAAAACATAAATGTTCACAAATGCAAGGCCAGAAAGTATCCCGGTTTCATGCACAATAACTAACATCGTGTAAGAACACTGACCAATCAAGTATCGGGTAAGGTCAATGGGTATTTCGACTCTTGGAAACGTCGTAGTTTTTTTAGACATTTCCTTTAATAGATTTAGGACAATATCTCGAGAAATAAATCGGATGCCAACGAGAAACGGTGACGAGAACGAAGGATATTATGACTTAAGCTTCGAAGTTGCCTGTGACACGCCACGGGAAATAGGTTGCCGACCTCTGACGTAAGGCGACGTCACACGACGATAACACTGTGACGAAACAGCGCAACTCTGTCCCGACGCCTAACACATGCACACCTTCGGATATAGCGCTATCAGACGGGGAGAGAGCTCGACAGAGCCTTGGGCACACCAACCGATGTATAATGAATGTGTCACATCAAATCCGATTTTCGGACGATTAGAAAAGAGTAACGAGTAATGTAAGTTGGAAGGAATAGAGAGCGGTAGGAGTTTTATAGGCCGTCAAGTAGGCGAGGTCAAGCCTTCGACTTCCAAAGAGGACAAGGACATTCTTTTACCCGCTTTACTCGCGAAACGAGGTCCCCGTGATCTGAACTCCTGTCCCTCCGCTCACGAATAAAGCCATATACATACATACTGTAGATCTCCAACACACTTCTTACAACCTAAAGCTTCACTGACCAATAGAAAGAGGCTTGGTGCATTACAAGAAAACCGAGCTTGGAAAAATATCCCTAATTACTAATGAGGTTTTTCCCTAAGAAAACGGAATGTTAATTAATGTAGTTCATTAGCCGAGACTCAAAGGTGAAATCCACGAAAGGGGTGTTATTTCTTAGAGAAAACCATAGGACAATATTTGTAACTAACTCATCTTGCAAAAGATATCACGTTTTGAGTAACCCCTTGAAAATATTAAAGGCAAATGCTCCCGTCTGTCATATCCCAATTAGATTTTTTTATTGCTCCATTAATCCTCATTTCTGAAGTATTTTCAATCATAGAACGGCGACTTTACGTAGCCTGTGGATAACTTGACTGTCTAACAACTAATTCTTCAGTAGTTCAGGCGTAATTCAATACTTCTTTACTACAGTAACATACCATGCACACATCCAATTAGCACACGATTCACGATACACATGCATTTATATACACGATCCGACCAATGATGAAATCTGATCTAACAGACAGCGTGCGTCATACGACTACATCATCATCATCAATCCTAAGATTAGTTTACTGCAGCCCTCCATTCTTCCCTTTTTAGTGTTAATTCCCTCACCCACTGATAGGTACCCTGTTTTACATCCTTTTTAATTTGCACTATGTACTTGTCCCTTGGCCTTCCTCGCGGGATCTTTACTTCAATGTTTCCTTCTATTATGTTTACAACTAATACATTGTGCGTCAAGGTATACCCAATCTATCTAGTTCTTTTTTGCCATAGAGCTCTCCATATGGCCCTTACCTCTTCTCCTCTTCTGTATACTTCATCGTTCCTCACTTTGTCTGTCCATTTAATCTTCAGCGTTCTCCTCCAGCACCATGTTTCAGATGCTTCTATTCTTCGTTGGTCCACTTTTCCAATATTCTATGTCTCCGATCCGTAGAGTGACATGCTCATCTCGTACATTTTGACGAACTGCTTCCTTGTTTGCAATCTTATGTTCTTTGAAAAGTAGTAGTAGTACTAGTAGTTTCCTCTTCTCAATGAATGCTTTCCACTATAATACTACTACTATAATACTACTATATACTACTTATAATATTTTAAAACAAGAAAGTCTTCGTGCAGGGTGCATGAAAAGGGAGTGAAAAAACGTTATATTTGCCGAAAATTAAACATAATACTTTTGGTAGTCCTGAGGACCACACATTGGTAACAAAGTTAAGGGAATAATCTTGAATATCACATGACGCTACCTTGCGCCAAAGTTACTACCACTAAAACTGACTTTACCTGTTTTATATTAGCTTTCATTTACGCTCGAAGTTGGAGTGAAAATAAAATTCCCCAGGACTGTTTTCCAGAGAGAGAAAAAGATGAGAAAGGCATAATGCTGGTTAAGATTGAACTCTGTCCCCTACAGAATTCTATCGCTCTCTCCCCTCGGTCATTTCGTGTTCCTAAACCGTACTGCCATGCCTCATTGCCATCTTTTCCTATGCCTACCGTCACTTTCCAATACCCCATCGCCATCAAATATTTTGTATCAGAAACACCCGCCTTTATTTCCTCTAATTGATCGCATACCATGTGGATTCATTCCTCTCAATATTTGCTTGCTGAAATGTGGAGCTGAGCAATGATCAACTTCGTTGGTTTCGCTTTTACTTCTACTATTCATATTCTATTTATTTTATTCATCAACTTAATTGGGCGAGAGTGAGACTAATAGTCCCTTCTTCCACCTAACCCGGAGACATGACATTTAAGACAATTATATATACCCAAGACATAGAAAATCCACGACATAGAAAATCCACCTAAGCGGGAATCGAACCCACGACCCTGGGGTTGGCAGGCGCGGACGCTACCCCTCCACCACCGGGGCCGGCGCCTAATCGGCGTTCTATCAGTCGTTTGATCATTGTTTACTAAGTTTCTTCCTACCTTTTATTTCAACACAACTTCCACCCCTTTGATGACTCTCTTCCCATACACTGTATGATATTCTATTACTATTGCCCTAGTGATTCTCGTCTTCCTTTCATCTCATCTTTCAGAGCTCTGAAATTCTATATTGCCCCTCTCCTTTTCTCTCTTTGTATTTTCTAATTTCCCTGTTCTACACATATTCCTAATAATCCAAATCTCCACTCTAACTCGTTTACCCGTTTTCTGCGTCACCTACGCTGCTGCTATCGATTCGCTTTACAAGGATTTCGTGTGATTATAACCGTGGAAATCCTGCCTTCCCGCAACCGGATACGACACGGCTAAGTGTACCGACACACTATCCAGTGGACTGAGTGCAGTAGTTTCAGGGCTCATACTTCATGCCCATCATTGTTTCGTGGGATGTTTTCGTGTTAGAAGTGTTTTCCGTTGCCTTCCTCCTAGTTTTTACGGTGACACAATCACTCAAAAGCCTGCCGCACTGGACGCTGCGAGGACAACTTATAATATGATTCCCACCCTTTGACCTATCTGGCATAGATCTACCAGTGACTACATCATTGCACCACCCCATCTCACACCATGTCAAGGTTGTAGTATATGGGGAGGGTTTGTTGCAATGCATCTTTGTAATCAACATGGCTGCAAAGAATGTTAAGAACGAATCTAGAAGGTTTGAGGTGATAAATATATCCGTTGAAAAAATGCATGACACGCAATATATAAATACTGTTACACACACACATATAGGGTAAATAATATAAACATTTAATGCATATATAAACACATATATTATATCATGGGTCGCGGTAGTCCAGGGGGTAGAGCGTTGGACTACTGACTGGATGGTCCCGGGTTCGACTCCCAGGCAAGTCTCTGGGCACCTGCAGCTCTACCCAAACTATTTGATTTTTCGGGTACCAGATCTTCCTGGGAAACCATAACCGGCACAGGGAAAGGAACTGGCCCCCCTACCCTAATGTGTGAATTTCACACGCCGTCGGGCTTAGTACTGGGTGAACTCTGCCATCACCTACCAAACCGACCTTCGGGTTGATTACTGTTTATAGTTTTATATTTTATATTATGTTTTACAAAAATACCGTTATACAAACATACTGCGCCGTATGTCCTAGCTATATGCCCTAGCTAAATTTTGCCACCTATTCTGGGAAACTAATAGGAAGATGTGACCTTTTGACAGCCGACCATACAAACAGTACTCAGCTCCCTCTAAATAGAAGCAGAACTCATATTATGCCTTATTTTATTAACTGGCTTGCGACCGAAAATTACGTTCCACACAACATTGAGGTGGTATCTAGTTTACGAGAAGTGGATACGTACGGCCTAATCGAAATATTATGTGAACATTTTTATACCGGAGATGGACAGGAGTTCAGCTCCTCTGGGCACCCAATATGCATAGCCCCAGAGAGCCTGAAAAACTAAACTAATGTCGTCGAGCTTCACGTGGGGAGGTGCCAAGCTTGCGAATTCATCTCAATGCAAAGCTGTGGCAGGAGCAGGGGACGAAGTACGAGGGGATGGTGGGAAAACAGCCGGATCTCCCTGGGGTGGGAGGGGGGGGCATGAAAGTTTTGTTTGAGTCAACATACACTGGTAAAACAACACAAATACTGACCATTTAGATTACGAGTCGTTGGCGAGCGAGCGAATCGATTTCTCGCGGACGAACCCTGGCAAATATTCATAAAACTATTGACATTGAAAATATTTGGATAAAAATCCAGCGACATGAAAGCGCAATGAAATGGAAATCTTGAAACTTCTACGAGATTACATGCGGTAGTCCTAAGCCCTCGTGACCACTGGTTAAACACCTTATCCGTCAAATAAGGTATATTTTCCCCGAGAATATGACGAAAGAGCTCACCAAGCATCAAAAGAATCTTTCTCAAACAACGAAGAGTATGGGGAGCAAAGTAAATGTAGAGCATGTGAAATAATGAGAAAGAGTTGAAAAATATAAAAATCCCTGGGCAAGTTACAAAATTCAGGGAAAGAGAGAATGATTAACAGATGAAAATTTAATAGGTAGAGGTACGTAACATTTTAATTCAGAGTGCGTGGAAATCAATTTCAAAAAGATACGGAAAACGAGGAAGTTATGAAAATGTTAAAGCTTTCAAACGGACACAGAACATATAACTTCTCTGATAAACATATACGGGAGAAACATTTAACCATTAATTTATACTTTTTCGAGTCAAGATTATCATATTTCACTACAAAACAATCCGTCTTGTTTGATGGAATAGGAAACTGTAGCCATATTGTTCATGGAAAATCTATTTGCAATGAGAAAATACATATATTTACATGTAACATTCATTATAAGCGTGGGTGACTTAATAATTTATTATTAACTAATACATAATGATAAAATCACCCTTTGAAATTGGTTGCAATGGCTACAAGATGTTCGTTCCCCGCATCAGTCAAATGAGGAATGATTTAAAGACCGAGTTGGCGTCTTAATCAACCCCAGGACCCTCGAATTTACCCTAACCCACAATAAGGGAACGTTCTCGTCCCATCATCCTACCTCCGTTCCGACGGTCGTGGATGCTGACCAACCTACCCTTTGTCTTGAGTGCTCGAAGGTCAGCGAAGAGGTAACGAAAATTCAAAATGCTACAATTAAGAGTGAGGTTCATTCTCAATTTGTTTGGAATAGCTAGTAAGCATTCGCAGGACCCAAGAGTGTACGTAGAGCCAATTTCGTGTAGATACAATGCCACTTCCACTTAAGCTTTGAAGTAATTCGCAACAACTACAGACACTAACTGTAAATAGTTTCGACCCAAAAGTGACTAGTTTGGGTAATCAGGACGCAAGATAAATCGATACGGAAAAACTAGCTGAAATCTACCAAGTGCATCATATCCAGACCCTTGAAAATATCTCTGAGATGCTTTGCTTATCCTATCAATATAATTATAACACCGCATCATGACGATTTTATACTTAAATATATTAATAAATGTCTTAGAATGTGTCTAATTCCTAGACCTAGGTCTCGAACAAAAAAGCCATTGCACGGTATTATAATCACCGCAAGTACGAGTTTTTGCTATGTATTAATAAAAAATTAATCTTACTTTAAAAAATATAATTAATTAAATGCAAAAGTCGCACACCGATGTACAGGGGTCCACGGAAGGAACCAGGATATTTAGAGTTTCTAACAAAATACAAATACAACCAAGAAAACATCCTGATTGTTCCTGAGCATTGTATTTTGGCAGGGAAATTTTGGAAACTTTTCTTTTTGAAACAATAGTTTCATATATATAAAAATATTATTTGAATATCTTCATGCTATTTTTAAGATGCTGAAAAGAAATATTTAGGTATCAAGATTGAATACATCAATGTTTTGAATCAATGAATAGGCGAAAAGAAAGTGGCGGTCTCAAAAATCCAAACGGGTCAATCGTCTATCATGTTCGTAATAAATTCCTGATTCGCCGACCAAACATCGAGTGATGACCATGGAATTGCCCGCAGTGCCATCCCAGGTCTGCGTGCCACTTAGGGCACACGTGCCAAAATGGAATATTTTAAGAGGATGATTTAAAAAAAATAAAAAAGGGCAAACTGCTCAGCAGTGCCACACTGGAATGGAAGCGCACATTACGTTATATGCTACTGACCCGTTCGAACCCAATTTGGAAATCGCGTCATACACCCGTGCATTCCCCAGACCGAGAATGCAAGGAGGGGGGACCTCAACCGTGCGACTGAGGCAACGGGAGTTCCACGAACATAGAAACGTCCACAGGCAACGGACACATACACTGAGCAGATCTGCTAAATATGAACGCGATCAATGCCCAGCTGCAACCATCACAGACACCCGCTTCCGACAAAACCGACTGTGAAACCAGTATTTATACTACTGACTTTCTCGCATAAGCGAGTCGTAAAGGTGCACATTTCAGGTTTCCCCAGTAATTGATGGCATATTTGTTAAATTGTAATAACTATTTAGAGGTGAAAATTATGCTTTGTCCAACGCATTATTAGACGCTCAATTAAGTACAGAGTGATTCAATATCATTTTTAAAAGATCGTGCATGAATGATGGGATAACACTTCGAACTTTACTTTTCTCTCGGGACAAGTGAAAATTTCGCAATTTTGGCGGTCTGCAGTTATCATATTTCAATTAGCCGTTTGGCGAAAGAAAAAATGTGTTTATCATAGAAGCTTTATCCGTTCACATACGAAATAAATGTAACGAACACGATTGTTGTATCAACGAAAACCGCGAGGAAACCCCAATCATGTTTTATAGAGTCAGTAATAAAATAATTCCACTTTCGTGGCTACGGCTCGCCTTTGAGTTTTACGTGACACAATAAGCAGATAATATCCCACAGTTTGGTAGTGTCCGAAATCGTTTACATGAGAATAATATCCACCTATTCAGACGTGCATGTCACTGTCCCACTAGAGGCATTCCCTTATGTGAACATTCGTACAATGGCAAAACTTCGTTTAGCCAAAGTGTGAGGAACAAAGAACAATAACCCTGATATCACATGTGGCTAAAACAGTTTATAAAACAATCAATAGAAGATTGTACGGGAAACGCGTGATGGGAGAAGAACAATATAGATTCAGACGAAGTGTAGGCACAAGAGATGCAATAAAGGTCTGTTGAGAATAATTAGCGAATTAACGGAGAAAAAAACAAGAAAAGTATGTTGGATAAATTGACTTAGAGAGAGATTTTCATAGAGTTAGATGGGACAAATCAATGGTGATCCTGAAAAATTATGGGATCGATCGGAGGAAAAGAAGACTGATAAAAGACCTGTATCTCAGTCAGAAAGTCAAAGTAAGGATAAAATGCCATTGGCAGACGAGATAGAATAGGAAGGGGTGTTAGACAAGGATGCTGCCTCCATTTAATATATATATATATATATATATATATATATATATATATATATATATATATATATATCATGTGCAAAAGTTAGCACAAGTGCACACAGACAAAAACACAGAAATACACAAAAAAGAAAACTCACTAGTATAAATATACTAGTGAGCTTCTTTTCTACTAATATATATATGGAAGAGATAATAACAGACCTGCTTAAAATAATAACCAACAACTTCTTTGAAGGAGGAGTGAGAATGGAAAGTAAAATAGACGCACGCATCAGGTTCGCTGATTTAATTGCTGTGGTAGCAGATAGTAACCGGAAAGTCATAGAGACGCTATTAAAACTTAACAACATAGGCCAAGAACATGGAATGTTAGTACACTTGAAAAAGATTAGGAGCGTCATAATAGTATTTGCTATCTCCGGCGTAAATTTATGGCATTTGCATAACATATTGAGATGAAATTATTGACTTTATAATTCAACACACTTTATTTAAAAAAACACGACCCAGGTTTCGACGCTGAACATCACTATCAGGGGATTATGACGCGCAAGGTCGAAACCTGAGTCGTATTTTTTTAAATAAAGTGTGTGGCATTAAAAAGTCAATATTGTCACTTCAACAATCATTATAGGAGGTAATGGTGAAAGGAATATCATCACATTGGAGGGTGAAGTAATCGAACAAGCAGAACACTTCAGGTATTTGGGAAGCGTCATCAGTAAAGGCATGTCCTGTGCTAAGGAAATCAAATCAAGAATAGCGGATGATTCAAGACGGAAAAAAATAATAGCAAGTATCAACTGGATTCGAAGGTGTACGATGACCACCACGGATGTACAAGCTGTAGTTACCTGTTGTACTAGTAGTTACACCCGATAGTGACAAAACGAAAACGCTCGCAGGGATGATTAGCGAGGAGGCCTTGAAAGAAAAATGTATCAACACGCATAGAGGAGGGGAGAGCGACACACCAAGGCTGCCCTAAAGCTCGCGCATCAACGAGTACCAGGGGCGGCGGGGGAGGGCGGCCGTTAACGAGATGATGACGGTTTTCAGCGAGAACGAAAATGCGGCCTCCACGTGGGGGAGGAGTAGTGGGCAGGTCGTATCGCCTCTACGAGGCTTCCGACTCGTGTCGGAAGAGTAAGATGAAATGGAAAGGCTTGATGTGACGACACGCAAGCCTTACGTGGAGGTGCAAAGGAGTCGCGGTAACATTTGGACGCAGATGGATGTGTTATCACGAGGTGAGGGGAGAGAACATTAAGTTCCAGCTGACGTTAAAAAAAGCTCAAGATGAAAATGAGGCGAAAATCGCGGAACTCCGAGGCGTTAAAAACGCGCCAATCTACATCGAACATTTCACGTAAATGGCCAATCTCGAACGAAAATGGAAACTTAAAAGAAGACATGAAAAAATATGAAACGGACCATGGTCGACAACTACATGTCATTAAAATTTAAAACTGACTAGGAGATATGCTCGACGGAGTGAACAGTTTCACATGAAAACTAATTTTTTTAAAACACAAGACCATTGTTTAATCAATCTATCTAGCACGAGAAAAATCGCAAGTGTAATCGAATAAAAAGTAGGATAATGATTATTAAACATACAGCAGTGGCAAAAGAATAAATTCAAAGTTAAACATTACACATGAAGATCAACGAAAAAGTATTCCTAAAATTCTATATAACAAGAACTGAGGGTTAAAATATCATATTGACAAAAATGAACAGCAGCAGTTTTTAGAAGAAAAGGGAAAGGAAAACAAATCACTTTATGAGGAAATTTGAAAATAAACCCGAATTTTACACCTTGAGAATAAACAAAAAGTTACGAGTTACAAAGGAGTTGTATCATCCAGGGTAGCTTAATGGTCCTAAGTAGAGAGAATCATCTTCAGGGTAACTCTGCTTGAATATTTTGAAGGATCGCTTGAACGACGAGAGACCACGCTGACTCATTAGTCCAGCATTAGATTTATTACCCATTCTGTATTGTCAAAACAGTCATAAACACTTCCGATTAGAAGTGGGCTTCTTTACCACTTATGGTTCCAATCAATCCACTTGATATAGTAGGGTGAAAATAATGGCAGTTGTTTCATTTCGACGACTTTATGCTATGCGACTATGGCTTCGAAAATTGTTCCAATGTATGCACAGCCCCTGGCAAGACGCAACGCACGCTCAGTAATGAGGAATATATTTGTTAAGTGGAATTAATTTCCAAATAAAAAGTCACAATTACTCTAAATTTTAAAATGGGCACACACTTCCCTAATATTACGCCAGTACCATCCACTCACAACTAACAACAAAGAATATTAGGAGAAAAACAAAATTTGCACTTTTCCATAGATTTATTTGTAACGTACAACGCGCTTCAGTTCATCGAACCATTTTCAGGTACAAGACAAGATTCAACATGTGATACATCATATTTATACCTGTCTGAGGAAGGGGGGGGAAGAGTGAGGAGTAAGGTATGCGAAGACAAAGAGGGGAAATATGGAAAACCCAAAGAAACAGAGAAACTAAAGAAATGGAGAGGTTAAAAGAGGGGGGGGATAAGCACTTGTGGTCAGCATTTAAGAGGACGGTGGCAGGTAGCTGGTGTCCTGGCGGTAGGAAGGAGGGAAGAATACAGAAGGGTTAAGCGGGAAGGAGACATGGAAGGGACAGAGGCCGGTTGAGGTTGGTTCGATGAACTAAAACGCGTTGTACGTCACAAATAAATCTGTGGAAAAGGGCAGATTTTATTTTTCTCATATTGACGAACTTCCATTACATCTTTTTTTTGCCGACCCCGGTGGCGGCGGGGTAACGTCCTCGTCTGCCATTCCAAGGGTCGCGGGTTCGATTCCCGCCTGGGTGAGTTTCCCTCCATCTAGGGCTTGGGTGTTTGTAAATGTGACCATTGTTATCGTTGTTAATAGTTCGATGTAAAGGCCAAAATGTGCTGTTTTCGGACTAATACTGAATAAATAAAAATAAAATAAATAAAAATCTCACCAGAATCTGTTGTATCGGGTGAGGTGCAGCGGCAGACGCAAACGATATAAAAGTACATGTAGGTTGGCATTGTGATAGCTCTTTGCGTTACAGTGCGCCAGGGAACGGCGGGGAAAGTGTGAATGAAGTAAGTAAAAGGGAATGGAGTTCGTCTCAATCCCAGGAGAGACCATTTTCCTTCAAAATTGCGATCCCAAGCCGAGATTCGCGCTTTGACGGAAAATGCTGGGGAAATATCGTTCTTTGGGGAGCTATCTGGAAACGCTTCGGGCTTCCGGGAGCCAGTTTCCTAAACCTGTGGCCCTAATCGAAGGTAAACATATTGGATACCCCCCCCCCAACATTAAAAATTCTAACGAGCAGGTGCCCGCCTCTCACATCCCAGGCACGAGACGTTTCTTTGCATGCGGGTGAATTAATTGCACTTTGAAGGTAACCTTACATTACAGGTAACACATTCGTAAAACTAGATTAAAAATTTGTGCAAAAAATTAAAAAAACACTGGCTGAATTAAGTGAATTTTGTTGCTCTATGTCCCTTACTTTGTTAGTAGCAAACTTATAAAAATGGTTTTCTTTCCACAGAATTGGAGGGAATTTTAAACATAAACAAATGCCACCACCAATACGCCAAAAAGCATCACGACTATTTTTCCGCCATTTCAATTCTATAATAACCGTTTAAACCAGAATATGCTTTTGTAAAAATTTGTGATGGCATGAGTACATTTGAAATGTACTCAAAGGGGAGAACTTCGTTCAAAATTACTGGCAATGCCTTCAACGCAATAAAAGCAATAGCAGTTTGAATAGCTATGTTGAGCAAAGTAAATTGAAGAGATACGAGGGCGGTTCAATAAGTACCCGTGTTTGACGACAAAGGGCGTTCCTGAGGGCGCTCCTAACTTCTGGATTTTATCCACTCTATGGAAAGGAAATTATTTTATTGAGTTTTAATTCTGCAAGAAATGAGTGAAGCAATAAATGTCCATTAATTTGGGGAGCACAGGCGATTACGAGCTTCCCAAGGACGACTAAAACTGAACATAGCTTCCGATCAGCAGTAATACGAGTAATGAGAAGCTCAGAGTGGAAATATTCCATCAGAGAAATACATATATTCTAACATCTGAAAATTCAAAGTAAATATTGGTTGATCGTCTCCATCGCTTGCTTCTGAACTATAAATCGTCAGAACCATAATGTAGAAAAAATGATACGTTCAGAGTTGCTCAACTTGGACGGTTGAAAGTGACGAAACAACAATCTCTTTTACAAAAAACGTAAGCTACCGAAAACAAAATCAGTAGCAAAATATTTAACTAACATCAACGTGCAAGCACTACCATGTACCGAGTAATAATGTGTTTTACATTTGTCCTCTTATCAGATTTTAGGAATACTTCCTCATATAATACTTGGCCAATCTATTTAACAGTCATTAGTATGTCGTTCAGAATGGTAACCGTTCGTAAAGCTAATTCCATCCGATAAAAGCTAATGTGATCGTCCAAGGTCGCATAGAGCAACTAAAGAACGTACTGCACCGTATTTAAATTAGATTTCTCCTTTTATCATAAGGAAATTTAATGTCCCAAAGGACAAGATTCGAAATCACAAATCCTAAAAGCCGTAAAAATTGACATATACTATTTTGGTATATTATGCTACATCATATGAAATTCCAATATTTTTCGTTGTGGCTGGACATTCATCCAGAGGATAACTGCAATTAACAGTTATACATACGATGCCTCTAAGTTTAAACTTTACCGTTTAATCAGCATATAAACAGCAGTTGTAAGAGGAAGCGGAAAATTCGACTAATTTAAATTTATCTCCACTAGATCAGTAACAATTGGAAATTTGAAATAAAACTTTTTTGGCTTCAAAAGACTCCAATGCTTATTTCAGGTTGTCAAAGAAGGGTTGTCATTACCATGTAACTCAATGGTACTTTCCCCGCCAGTCTCGTGAAAATATAGATTATTTGAGAAATGATATGGCACCGGTTTTCCCTGTGACACAGATACGCCAATCCTAGCCATTTTAATGGGAACTTTCTTCTGAACAAAAATAAATAATAGATTATAAGCTAAAAACTAAATACTTCAATACATTGACATCAGGTATTCCTCTCCCGGATCGCATTATTATCGTTTAAAAAGAATACGGAGCTCTCAGAGTGAGGTGCGGATGACTCGCGATAAGCAGTGAATCAGTGAAAGAGTGGGCACTAAAATGAACGACGCGAAATCAAGGTGGTGCTAACTCGAACCACGCATCACTTTCCCTGTTCCGGTGCCTCATTCCTCATCTCCCTTTTACCACACTCCTCCACGCTACTCATTACCAACCCAACAGAGCCTCTTCGAGTGAGCTAACACAGCGATTCCCCCTCTCCGACATCATAACATCCCATATTTCCTCCGTGAACACCTTCCATCGGCGGAGAAGGCCGGCGAAAAAGGAGAAAATGATATTTGCTGACGCTATCCGTTTCGAAATAAGCGGGGAGCGTCCAAGTGCAGACGAAATGAAGTTATGTTACCGAGAGTGAGTACTGCTAATTGGGCCTGTGTGGTCCGATCCGAATACGCCCTTCCAAGTTCCAAGTCGCCGCATTGGTTCAGGTTCACTTTCGAATCTACGAGGGATGCTTAATTTCTCGTAGTCGCATTGGTGATAATCAGATTGTCATGAACCACCTTCATAGATTAGTTAATCAACCGACAGAACTTGGGGAGCATGGAAGAAAAATAAGGAATGTAAAATTTTACTAACTCCTCATCCGGATAGGTAGCAAACGAGATAACGACATCGAGATTGGCCGGGAAGGTATGCTAAATATCTTCAGGTAGGATTTTAAACAAGGTAATTAGAAAAATAGAAGTTATCAGAACTAAGATTCATAGTTAAGAAACATAGTGACCCAATATCATTGAGACGCAACAACTATCAAAGATTTTGCAAGATCGTGAACAACCAAGGACGGCGCAATGTGGCAAAAAAATTTGTGCACCTTAAGCCCATATAAGAGCATAACAAGTACAGGTACGCAATCGCGCTCATACAGGCGCATACCTGTATACTTTACTATAAACTCAAGCAGCGATATCTCACAAGGAAAATGATTAAAGAAGTTCTTAAATTCAATTCAAAATTTTCACAGACATTTTAACACGGGTGTATATAAAATTAAATAATCGCTGACATTCTCTTAAACTTTCATTCTCAAAAGGAGGTAATCGTTCTTTTATTACAAGCAAAATGAGGTACATCTACATAAAGCTTTCCTGACGTTACTCTTAAGCCTCGGGAGATTCCATATAACGGAGAAAGAGATCACGCAGAAAACACTATGCCCCGTGCATGTCATAGTGGTTAAGAGAATGATTTCATCCATCAAAAATAAAATAATTCTCTAAAATTTTCAACCATTTATTACCTGACTCTTATTTATAAGAAAAGTAAAATTTAGATGCCAGCATATTTTGAAATACGACAATAACTTAACCAATGATATGCTCACAATGCAACTTTTTTTAAGATGAAGTAATTAAGTACAACTTGGCCATACCTAAAGACTCCTTCACGATTCCGTTGTCCACAATTATTGCATTTTTAACATTTACCCGATGATGCTTCCTATCTACATTTACATAATAACCCGCAAGCCGCTGCAAGGGCGTGTGACGGGGAGTGTTAGGTCACCACCCGTAAAAGAGAACAAAACCACATGCAAAATTAAAATATGTATGCAAACCTACAACCGTAGTGGCGTATACATTCATGCAAAAACCTTTTTAACTTATCTTATTTTTCTTTAATCTTATTGTTTATGCTAGAAGCTGTACAGTATCATTGATTACTTCATGAATCCACATTAACTTGAATGCGAATATTTTTTGCGGGCAAAACATTCAGACAGAGAAAAAGAAATTATCTGGTAATAAAGAACAACAGGTAACAGATGTCATACAATCATGCCTATCTTCGGCGTCGTCTGGCTTCCACAGATAAATACACAAACACACACAAAATAAATAAATGAGATCACGAATCCCAGTCCGGATATGGATGATGAGTTGCCATATAAAGAACTTCCTCTCGAGGAATTCAAGGTGCGATATGATCTCAGGCGTTGGAGAACCTAAGAAGACACCAAATGACCCTTAAGGTCCACACAATACCTACTCAGTTGAGATTAAAATCAACACTAGGAAAAAGGCAAATAAAATAAATATTACACATTTACCTTGAAACTCTAACACAATCATTAAAATCTGCAAAAGCAAACGAGGATAATAGCATGAGCGCAATATTTATGTAATTATTCATTTTACAAATCCAGGGCAAAGAAAACAACGATGAAATGTAAACAAGAGCGGCTGAACGAAAGACAGCATTTGCTTGCACATGCTGCAAGAACGACAGGCTAGACCGGTTAACCCTATAGGTTAACGGTATAATTGCTCCCCCCATTAATACAAGTAAATAAAACCGCGAACCCGATAAGAGGCCGAACGCTGAAGGTACGCGCAATCCAGAGGAAGAGGCATTCCAAAACATTTACGTTCGGTCACGGCCATCGCCACGAAAAATGCGTCAACTTCGAAACGGTGGGCCGCAGCGGCGTTGCCAAATCTCCATTCAAACCATTCCTCTCCCCCCCCCCCCCAATCGTCGAGTATAGTTTCTAACCGGGGACATCAACGGGAGAGGGAGAAGCGGTGAGATGATGATGAGACATCGGCCATTTCGTATTCAACCTTGGAATCCGGGACGACGCAGCTCACCAACGACTGCATTCGCACATAGAGGAAGTAACCCTCCCCCCCACCCCGCTCCTACATCTCCACCACCCTCCGCGATAACACTCCGCCTGTGAAAAGATTGCCTTTTCCCTCCCAAACACCCAGGCCCGAAATGCGAAATGTGTCGGATCTGGCGCGTCAAAACAATCACCAAACACGAGCGGAAATCCGTCGAGGAAGAAAGATGGGGAGAGACCAAAGTGAAAAATTAAAAAGCAAGGAGACATCGCGAACCGGCGTGAATTTAACGAAGGTCGTGAATTGCATTAATGTCGCAACAGAAGATGAACATTGATAAAGCTTGTGACATAGAGGAGGGCATCATCCATGAGAAATCATCAAATCGATCCTTTCCTACTCATCTGGTCATTCATTTGCCCTATTAAACTATTCTCAGGCCTTCCAAATATCCTCAACCTCACATTCAAGCGTTCTTGATGTACTTCCTTGAGTTTGCTATTCGTACACTTCACCGCATCGAGCCAACATCACTTGCAATTGCGCTCTAATAGCGTAATTTTTATCTATCGTCTGCCAAATACTCTCAACGTCTATATTCACCAAATATTTTTTAATATTTTTATCTCAATTTATATATTTCAAATTTCACAGCCGTGAATTATGTAACACGGCGGTGGGTATATTTTTAGTACTACTACTCGTATAAACCTATTCATTTCCTAGAAAACAGTTTCGTATATAAATATTCCCGATTCACGTCATGCTGCTACAAGCCCAACTTTTTTGTCTGTAGAAACCATTATGCATAATCGATTTTGGAGAAAAATATCAATACCAACCCACAAAAACATTCATTTAAAAAAAATAACGATTGGTTAACCCATCGTTTGATCGTCTCCAGTAATTCAAGTTACATACACGCAATTATTTTGCCATAATTAGGCAAAATCAAATTCAGAGAACTTATAAATAAATTACATTCGCGAAATGACTTCAGTTTGCTCAATCTTGATGAGCAAAACCGTTTCGAGACATCAAATTTTGCCAGAGAATAACCATCAGCGTCCAATTTTCACCCCCCCCCCCGTGACAAACTTGATCCATTTCGCAAAACACTAGGAAAACTTTTAACATTCCTACATTAAACGGCAAATGTGTGGATTCGGTTTCCTCAATTAGGTGCAGGGCAACAGTAGGAAATTGATGGCAATTTGAAGTATCTCGGATTTTGGAGGAAGAGTTCTCGGCATTCCCACCGGTTGGCAATGCTGGTGACAACTTGATTGATGGATTACTGAATGGAGAAGGATATTTCACGTGACAATTAGAAATTAAAGTAGAATTAGTTTTTAATAACAAACTGGCTAACTTGCAATGTCCACGTTGAAAAACCTGCAAGCGTTTTCATAAATGTTCCCCGCCAGTGTACTCTTCGTTCATTGGCTGTTCCGCTCGCTGCATTCTTTCTTGCGTGGGGAAACGGTAATGCCCGTAGTTAAGAACTTTCTCCTATTGCCTCCATTACGGCCGAAGGAAAAGTGGAAGGACAAGTCTTCGGAACGCTCCCATGCGAAGAACGTGCGCACACCATTGCTGCCGCGATGACCACACAGTGCACTGGCACCGAAAGCTATTACATAGCACCCTCGACAAGCTATTTCGCTTGACAACAGTGAAGTGGTTTTTCAATAAAACAACCGGGAAATCGAAAATTACCAACAAAAAATATTTCGAAAATGATACTTCTTAGAAAACAATAGAAAATACAACTACAATCATATACTTGCGTATGAATGTATATTTTTTGCAAGACTGACCGTTGATCAGGCTTGACCGTTGCCATCAGGATCTTACCAAATTGCAACGATATTTACATAATAATAATACTCGGGGGTTTTTCAAATCCTGGTCCGAAGCCACTGCTTAACGAATAACTCTGTATAAAATTCCTAGCAAAAGATTCATGGATATATTAGGAAAATGATGTGTGTCTTCCAGCACTATCCCTATTTCCCTGGAAATAAACATCAACATCAGATGCTTAGGAAAAATTGGCAAACACTCGCCATTTGAAAGCTGTTTCGAATCCCAATACACAGGGATACACGCAACCCATGCCCGCAACGCTTTTCTGATAAGGCGGATAAACGACGCCACATGCCTCGGTCAAAGAACCCAACTTTGAGAAAAATATTGCCAGGCATGTAGAGGATAGCAAATCAAATATTTTTGATGGCCTTAATTATCAATCGTAGTCTACCTAAAATAATGCTCACGGATCGAATGTTTTAAGCGTTTTATTATCATTTACAAATATTTTTTTACAAATCACCGAACAAACCTTGCAACCGAGAGATCAATACCTGTCTCTCCTAAAATACTAGCCATTTCAACTCTCCAAAAGTCCCCCGACCATCAAAAATCAAAACACCAATCATTTCACATTATCGCACGCCTTTTCCCGCCACACTCCCGCTTCAATTCCCCCAAAAACAACATCATTATGCCTCTGCATCGTGAATCAATTTTCCGGAAAACTCTTACCGACCATGCCGAAGCCCCGTAAGCTATCATGCGGACCCACCACCGATTATGCAGGTGCCAATTAAATTGCCATGAGGCTTTAAGAAAGTATTCTCCAAGAATTAGAGGCAGGATTATGGAGAACTACCATTAGAAGGGAGAGATATTTTGGTACTGCACCGCAGAGAAAGCGCACCTCTCCGCGTTTCACAAGTCGTACAACTGCGCCCACTCTACGGCCAACATACAAGCCCCGCTCAGCTGACCAGCCTTCGACTTGGGGCGTAGGTGAAGCGAAGAAAGGGGACTGACTGGAGAGGAGTAGGGCGTGGGCGCACTCACCGTGGCCGAATCTGCTGCCTTGTAGAGGTAGCACGAGAGCAGGTTCTCCATGGGGTCCCTGACGAGGTAGAAGAAGCACCGGCGTCCCCCCGAGTCCAGCGACGCGCCGCCCCCGGAGAAGGAGGGCGAGGTGGTAAGCGTGGGGGCGTGGAGGAGGGGTGTGGTTGGCGTGGAAGGGGCGGAGGCCGGGTGGCAGGGCTGTGAGGGACGACGGGGGTCAGGGACGAAGGCGATCCTCGTGATGGCCACAAGGGGGTGGCGGAAAACAGGGCGGAGGGTCCCCTCGTCCACCACGCGGACGCAACCCTCCTGCACGGACAGCCACACCTGCGGGGGAGAAAGGATTGCGGATGAGATTATCGCCCATCACCGACTGAACGTAATTGCTGCCACTTGATTCATGCAAATTAGTCGTAGACTAAAAATTCCAAACATGACAAAAAATCATTTCCACTAAAATACGCACCATGATAACAGCCTATGTTTATTGCATTTAATATTATCAACGCTAACATTGTTATTATTATCGGCGTTCTAACGGTTAAGGTAGGTTGTGGAAGAGCATATGCTACCGAAAGGTGAATTATTATTATCAGAGCTAGGATATAATACACAATATGTCGTAATAAATTATGTTGTCGACCCTGATTAATTGAAGGGTAGAAAAATTACGAGATTTTTATTTTATCTCATCAGATCCTTATTCAGTGATTCTCTTATTCCTGCCAATCCCTTAGTGATTTAATTTAATAAGGAGCTTCAAAGGCTCAAACTCCAAATATTTGGCGCATCATCATTGCCAAATTAAGCGGCATATCACATTCACAAGAATTCCAATAGCGTGTTGTTTCCTTATAATGCTTCCAAGATCAGGGCTGCGGTTGGGATAGGTGTATGTTACAGTCGTACTATAATCCGATTGCTGGCGGTAATCTTGTAATGCATTACACCTGCAGTGTCGACCTGTTTAATCTGGAAACGTGCCATGCATCTGATTCTAAGATCACACCTCGTGCATTTTGATGTTGTTTGTATGTCGCCTGTTCGGTTCCGGGAGAAAATGGTGGTAAGCGAAAGTTTATCCAGATACTTTATGCACCTGAGACAACGGGACCATCCTCAAGAAAACGCAAGTGGATGAAAATCAAAGGGAGATAAGTGAATACTGATTATTAAGCCAACTGGCTAAACTGATTGGACTGGATGGCTAACCGACCGTGAGATATGAATCCGTGGCAATTTCCTTGTTTTGGAATCCCGGGTTGGTCAAAATGAAATTGCAAGTGTGTGCAACTTTACACGCCCTGTCGGAATGGGTACTCCTTGTATCCAAAAGGCACAAGAGGGTAGAGACTGCATGCCATACTAAAAAAAGAGCCAAGTTTTAAGAAATACAGCCTTTCTTCCGTAAGGGACTCTATAACATAAGAGAAAGGCAAGTAAGGGAGGGGAAAAAGTAAGAGTGGACCATTCTGGATAAATGCAGAGAGACAATCCTCCCCATCTCACCGTTCCTATTTCTGCCAGTCGAGTTCGAGCCGGTTTCCTTAGCAGGTAAGTCCAACACCACTCACACACATCTCGCCATAACTAAGACCCCCACCGCTCAGAATTCCATTCGCAAGATGAATGGGGAGAGGGAGGTGGAATTCAGCATGGGGACGTGACCCCAAAGGCACGGCTATGCCCCATGACATTTACGAACACACTTCTTTTACATGTAGTGTGAAATATAATTTCATAGACGGTGATGGGAAGGTGTTCCGAAAGCGACCATGCACTAATTTTACCAATGACAGGGAAAGCAGAAAAAAAACTAAAAAGCAATTTGAACAGGAAAACTACTCTACATTTCAACTGGTCACATTCTCCATGGATCACATGATAATATTTCATTTGTGGTAAACGGAGAATTTCAATGAACATTCAAGACTTTTAAAACTAATACCAAAATAAAAATACGATTCTCAACAGAAAATGACGCAACATATAATAAGTAGTGCCGAAATGAATAGACTGCCTTGAAAGAAAGTGAGTGCGAATATCTGCAAAAAAATCTTAGGATTGTTAACTATTGATGATTAAATACACTAAACTAATCCCGGAGGTGGAAAATGTATTCGTTTAGTTCTAAATTAGTGGATTCGGAGGAGGTGTAAATAAAAGTTAAAAGTATCCGATATTTTTTTTAATAAAATAAAAATACATCGGAGAAAGCAATGGCGGTCAGGTTTCAACGCATATCGGTTCTAGTTTCTACCCTTTGAGGATGCTAGGTGCCGATTCCTATGTTCTAAGAGAAAGACATGAAAAATATGAAATAACGTCGGAAACTTGCAATGCACGAGGGCGTGAGGAGCTCAGTCGGCAAGTGTTAGGCTAAAGGCCATAAGGTCCCGGCTTCAATTTCCGTCGAGTGTCCTGCCCGAAGCCTCAGAACATCCACATCCAAAATCTGAGACGATCTATCAACTGAAACTTCTGGGAGACAAATAAAACTGATCCCGTTAACGATGAAGTGTGAATTTCACACACGCCATAAGGCACTACCCTCACCAATCACCACCAACTTTCGAGTTAATTACTGTGATGGTGATGACTTGCTCCATGATCCTAATTTTTAATATCAACTTATTTACGTCTTGTAGCCCTTAAAAACTGGGATGCACACTAGGGCATCTACTACTGAGTTAATTATGTCTTAAGTTCGGTACTGCCGATATATTTTGCTTCACACTATTAAAGAAACCTATTAAAAATCAAATCTCCCTCCTCCCAATCTCTACTTGTCAAATTAAAGCCGGCGATCAATTCTGATGCGTGAGGGTAGCGCTCAAAGGTAGAGAAGTGGGAGGATTCCGAACGGATATCGCGGCTAAACTGTAATCCCGCATAGTGTCAAAATTCCAATCTTGTAATTTATGCGTTTAACAGAAAAAAAAAATATCTTCCCCTGCTTGGCAATTTTAAGGGCTTAGCGATGAATATGCAGTGAATTAGGAATTTAATATACACAGTTATCCCTATTGGATATCTACGCAAATATTCCATAGAAAAATGTCGCCATATCTATGGCAACCAAAGGAAGCAGTTACATTTTCCAGTGGAAATCGATAGAAAATTGGCGAAGACTTTCAGGAGGTTAGTAATGTCTTTGATACTAAGTCTTTTAATATGTAACGTTCGGTAAAGCTAATTTGTCGTTTGGTGCAAAAGAATCCTTTCTTCAAGTGGAGAGGATGGATAGAGCTTACAATAATTTTTAAATTTTAGGTTGGATAAAGATGAAAATAAAATGAAATTAAAAGGGAAAACCAACTAAAAAATGGCAAAATGGAGTGTACCCTGCAAAGGGAGAAGCAAGTCCATACAAGACGAGACGAAGGAGAGTATCGTTTAGAGGAAACATAGAGGGGTTAGGCGGAATTGTGGCAGAAGGGCCTTGAGGGCTATGATAGAAGGGCGAACATTAGGTTAGAGGGGAAGATGTGAGAAAATAATACGTTTCGTCACAGCACGCGGCCTCACGGAAACTTTGAGTATGTGAAGAAAGGAGTAACCGAGGATAGAAGATGCTTATGCTGCATTTCGGAAACGCACCTGGATGTGAAATAGTATCGCGGGCCGTCGGAAAGGCAACTTTACGTGGTGAAGTACATTGCATAGTGAGCGATATAGTTTGAAGCGAGCAAAGTGAATAGGTTAACAGTAAGTAGTAAATGAATATTTTAAAACGAATCGTGATCCCAGATCCATTTAGGGAAGCCAGACATGCATAGAAGAGCAGGAGATTACACCCATGCTTTCAGACCTGGGACTAGATTGCTCTCCCGTAAGTCCAGAAAAAATTTCCTAGCCTATAACTTCCACGCCCCCGAATATGATAACCTCACACAGGAACAATTGAGTTTCTAATGCGCCATTGGCCTAAGAACCGGCCCTGGGGTAAGGGCTAATGTTGTATTCAAGCAACTGCAGTCTAATGCCATTTTCTTCACGAAGAAAGGCTATTAACACGATTATATCTCCGGACCTGCTCGGTTTATCATCCTCTACACGCGCTTAACTAAAGTCTCTTATTAGTTAGTCGCCTCACAGTTCTGGGATACTCATTTGAGTCGTCTATGTCAAAAATTTACTCGTGATATTTGACTAGGGGGACTACTAAGAGCTTCCAAAAGACTTTCACTCATGAAAATGAGCTGCATCGGTCTTTGATTACTTAGTGCTATAAAAGGTTTGTATAAAAAGTATCGGTAACAGTTTTCCTCCCTCAAAGGACACCACCATGGGACCTTAGTGCCGCCTAAGAAGCTTGCCCGCGTAACCTTCAGGACCTTCCGGGACCCGCTTTCCAGGGAACCTTCGAGTCGGGGAAAAGCCACTGGCAAAAGATTGTCGACGCTCAAGTGATGTAATTTGAAGAACTTCGAGATACTGTGGCAATATCTGGAATAAATCTATTTTTCCGAAAATTTTCCCGATACTTTTTATACGAAATACACATAGCTTCTCTTGCAAATATAATTATTGGATACGCACGAGCGAGAAATTGCCTACCCAGTGAAATAATTAGGCTGGAATCGAGAAGGGGTCTCACTTACGACGGTGTGCATAACATTCAACTTTGGCCTTTGGGGCTTAACATTTATAAAAACATTAGCACCATCATTTGCAAAACCTAATTGAATAATTAATGCAAATTGCAAGGTTATTCGTCAAACTAATATTTAAATCGAGAAATAATTATAGCAATGACTCCAATGAGACCAAATAGGTACGCTTAACATTGCTAATGAGGATGAGCTGAGAACAAGAGTGTGATTCTTTCCATATTTCAATCCCCGGGGCGACTCAGCCAGGAGATGTCCCCTACCATGATTTATACACTGACAGGTCTTCTTTCGCCACTGGGGTTGGGACTGGGAACCTATATGTAACAAGTGAAGGAACTTCGGGTTAAGAAAATGCAAACCCCATGACAAAGGTGATTATTATGTTCGATCCCCAAGTTACTGCGAATGGATTATTCGTCACTGGTCCAAATTTTTATAGGCACAAGTCTGCTCGATGTTGACAAATATCCGATTAGAAAATAGTTTAAATTCTGCTCACAAAATTAACGACCGATTTCATGTCTATTCAAGTGTGATAATATTAATTTTAATCTAAAACTCGGCCGTATAAACCGGAATTGGCGAGGGTTTAAATGTTTTAGCCGTATAATTAAGGATTATGCCCAAAACGTGAGCCGGTGGAACCGTTAACGTATCTCGGGAATGTTTTGGACCAAAATGGTCACTGTAGTTGGGACAAACTGGCAAGGAGAAGAATTCCGTTGGGAAAAGAAGCTTCCACAAGGAAGAGGGAGTTGATGACGGGGACATTGAGGAACGATGTTAAGAAATGGCTCGTTGAAACTTTGATATGGAGTGTAGTTATGTATTGCGCAGAAACATGGTCAATGAAGCAAGATGATAGGCATAGATTGGAGTCTTTTGAAATGTGGATGTGGAGAAGGATGGAGAAGGTGAAGTGAACAGAAAGAAAAACAAATGAGGAAGTTATAGGTATGATTGGAAAGGAGATGTGATTGTTGGGAGAAATCATAAGGAGGCAGAAAAAGTGAATGCAAAGCATATTGCTCGGCGATGGGATGTTGAAGACTGGGATAGAGGGGAGAATATTAGGCCAGCGAGGTATCGGCAGGAAT
This sequence comes from Hetaerina americana, assembly GCF_022747635.1. Taxonomy (NCBI): domain Eukaryota; kingdom Metazoa; phylum Arthropoda; class Insecta; order Odonata; family Calopterygidae; genus Hetaerina; species Hetaerina americana. The sequence goes on from NW_027286763.1 coordinate 97,795,099, forward strand.
AAAAAAGGGATGTTTGACGGCATGAAGGGTGAGGGGATTATGGATACCGGTGTTGCAGAGGAGTTTATTATAGATTAGTACATTAGGTTGTTTTTTTAAGAGAGAGAAGGGAAATTTTGTAGCTTGTGTCCATTTACGAGTTTTTGTAGTTGTCCATCAATTTGCATCTTAACCAGCATATTACCTATAGTAATACAATAATAATTCATTATACCCAATAAAATTTAGAAAAAATTTTGATCTAAAAAATCCAGCTGCATGATCACTGCTGCCAATGAAAATGTCTCGCCAAGATGCATACTCGCAAATATCACTTATGAAATAGGAAATAGAATTATTTTGACGCGAAACTATTACTGGGTCATTGTATGTGATTCAAATAATTTAGGACATGAAAGCATTGTCGTAATAACATATATAGATAAAACTGTTATATTAGAATCTATAGAACAAACATAAAAGCAAGGATAATTGAATACTAGAGACTGCTATAACTACAACTGATAAAAAAATCAATGAGAATAGATGATTGCAGATAAAGCGATGTAGGAGCAACGAAAGTTTGGCAGAAAATTTTAAGGTTCACAAAGAAGTCAAGCAAAAGAATCATGATCCCTGTTCCCAGAATTATTTGTACTTTCATTCCGCTTCCCTTGCGTCGTTGTAACAATGCAATCTCGCCAGAACAGAACGCTGAACTCAATGAGGTAGCAAAATGAACAGGTTTCAATAAGCACACGACCACTGGCGGAAAGTGGAAGTTGGGAAGTTTTTTTAGAAGCAAAGAATTAATTCACTCATGCATATTTTAAATGCAAGTAGTGAATCACTTTTCCTAAATTTATGAATCAAAAATTAAATGCGATTGATCATGAAATAAAGCCAGTATTTCAATTCAACAATTTTGAAATGCAAAAATCACTCGCCTTGACCTGAGATTCGAACCTGGATCCCTTGTTTGCTTCAGCCAGTTAAGCGACCGAGGCGTCCTCTTACACTTAAAAATTTTGGTTACTTTTAAGGAACAAGATGTTATGACGAAATACCGCACACACAATGACATTTGTAATAAATCTATCACATATATTCAGGATTTTGATTGCCAGATCAAACCACCTCTACGGCGATATTGACTTCCCGAGCACTAGAAGAGATTCTTCAATTACAGCACACAATGAATGAATGAAAACAACGGAGAGATGACAAAAAGAACAGACACAATGATGCACAATACGAGCGTCATTTCACAAAGATGAAAAACAGTCAAAGAATGCACCTGAATGTGAACAGTGTACTCGGGATTTCTTCTCAAACCAAAAATCTAAAGAATTAGCACTTCCAGCCCACTTGTCTTAACTAGTTAACTGCCGAGGTAGGAAAATGACTGAAACCCAATGCAGAGAAAATATTTTTTAAAATTTGAAATACGAAGAGGAGCGGTGACGGTTGCTACAACTGATCTTTGAGGAATGAATGAGCGTAAGCTTTTGGGATGTGGATAAAGAGAGAACACAATACCCTAGGTGAAGGCAAATGCGCTAGAGGAAAGAGTTAATTTGTGAAATTTTAAAAAACCAAATAAAAATGCACGGAACAAGGATAATCTACCACAAATTATTCCAAAATCATTGGATGCCCCAAGAAATTTGAATTTCCAAAGCACTATGCAACATATATACGTTTTTCCTTATCATTACCCAGCATTCTATTACCGCCATCGAAACCTCAGTGCCATTCATATGAATGCTATGATAGAAGGGGAATATTAGGTAAGCGGAAAGGAAGACCTTTCGGACAATAAGGAGGAAAATGGAGATGGTATCAGAAAAAGAAAATAATTCACAGAAAAAAGTTTAGGTCGTGAGGACGAACTAGCGAAGGGTATGTATTTTATGGACTATCATAAATTTTCCACTAATTGATGTGGATACTATCAATCAAGAATAATGACAGCAATTACATGATTGGGCATTGAGAGGCACTAGTGCACAACTGTTATCCTCAATAGTATGCCCTTCACCTATGAGCCACAAGAAATTCATATTAAATTCTCAAGTGAAAAACATAAGTAATACACCACATTGCCAAGGCAAGCAAGTATATTATGCTGGCGGCGGAGATTTCCGCCAGGCTGCGAATGTAGAACGGAATACGACATTAAGTAATCTTAATTATCCAACACAATTTTTTTACCAGGATTTGGGAGGCAGGACATTTTATTCGTTATCTTTGCAGCGGTTTCAATCACTTCCGTAAGAACAGAGTTCTTCTCATAGGTATGGGATCAAACAAACAACCGGAACAAAAAGAAAAAACTGTCGGGCATCAATTCCCCAACTGCGCACGCAATGGACGTTCAAGAAAGGCTCGTAGTTCGAAATGATGGAACAAATGTCCCGATAGCAATACGTTGGAGAAGCACATGTAAACACGAATGAACTCTTGGTAGATAACGAAAACTTTGCCGGTCAATAGTTTCAACAAACATTAAGCTTCAAGCCGTCGGGAGAGCCCTGGGTGATGATTGTGCTGGAATTAGTGTGGTTAAGACTCGGGAATTGCGAAATGACATTGTCTTGGCGCCGGGTAAAAAGGATTATCAAAAGTGTGAAGATGATAGAAAAATAACTTTCTCGTTAAAAAGTGCCTCGCAACTGGATTCCGTTCCCAATTTAGCAAAGAATTAGAGTAAACTACCAGCCTGTTAGAAATAAACAGGAAAGTGTAAAAACATTGATATTTCAGAGAAGTATTAGCTTAGCCAGGTAAGACCTGTCCGACGAACCACCTGTCACAAGTGAAATCACACTACTCAAGTCGCCGATATTAACCGTGAGCATTGGATGCAGAAAAGAAACAACAAATGAACAAACAAATGAAAAAAGTAATAAATATGGCTTTTTCTGAAAAAACATGAAATATACCAAAATCCTACTTTTTTAAATTTGGGCGTATTTTAACATAATGACTAGCTCAAAATATTTTTTTATTCGCGTCATTTTAACACGTCTTTCACTGAAATAGTGGAAAGTTGACATAAAAGAAAATCTTCCGATTAATATTACTGATATAGAATATGACAATAGAGGCTACATATCCGAGGCTAGATAACCGTTGGTGAGTTTCATATTAGAGTAAAGATAAATAAATGAAGAATTGCTTCCGAACTACGAGGGTCATCCGGAAAGTAGTACCCGTTCGTGCCGCATGAAGTGCTGACGACGCGAGTAGCCGCTGGACGAGGTCAGATAGCTTCAGTGGCTCGTCTGCCTTCTCTGAGCCAAGTTGCGTGACGCTAGCATTGCCTGTGTTGTTTCTGTGATTGTTTACAATGTTTAAAAAAATTGAGAACGCCGCCAGTTGTGAAGTGAGGGCAGTGATTAAATTCCTCAATGCAAGAAACGTTCGCCCATGTGATATTCATCGCCAATTAAAGGAGGTGTATGGAGACAATGTAATGGACGAGTCGTCTGTTCGGCGGTGGTGTCGCAACTTCAACATGGGGAGGGGGAACACACACGACGATGAGCGTTCGGAGAGACCGTCTGTCATTACAGACCAACTGGTGAGCTCAGTTGACGAATTCGTGAGGAACGATCGGCGCGTCACAATTGATGACATCTGTGAGCATTTTCCCAATGTTTCTCGAACAATTGTTCATGAAATTGTTAAACACCATCTGCATTATGCAAAAATTTGTGCAAGATGGGTCCCTCGCGTATCTCAATGAGCTGGCGGCGAAGGACTATGCAGCAGGAATACAGAAACTTGTCACACGTTATGACAAATGCCTTAATTTGCTTGGAGATTATGTTGAGAAGTAGTTTAAAGTATCCTCTTTCAAATAAAATTTTTTATGTTTGTTAATATTTACTTTTGTGTCTTTATTTCACGAACGGGTACTACTTTCCGGATGACCCTCGTATTATCATGAATGCAATACTTTAGCGTTCGGAGTGTAAAACAATTATGTCCGTATATATTTAACTAAATTTCGGGCAAAACAGAAATACCAAATGAATTTCTTAATGATGCCACCGGGAAGCAGAGAACTTAGTGAACACATACAAGATCGGTTTGGGGGGGGGTATACTTAAATTACTAAGTCCGAAAGTGAAATTGTACATTCACGAATTATGGCAGAATTTTCCGGTTGAACGAATACCAAAAGTCCTAAAACATGGAATATTTTTGATGGACTAACCTTTTCTTTCATACCCCGTCGGCGAATCTCGGCTATGACCCAAGGCAACATGGGACTAGAGAATCGGCGATCCATTGCGGTGAATCCCATGTATTCGGCTTGATACCACTTGGTCCTCGAATGAGCATGAGTATGTCTTCTTTCCCGACTGCTACCAAAAGGTAACACAGACACTCCACTATAGTGTTTACCAGTTGACTCGTTGGAATGCATTTTAATAACAGGTGTGGCGAAATATAAATGTACTAGGTGCAATAGATGACAGCTGACACAAATTCAAAGGTTAACGTGAGTGCTCCAGGAAATAAAAAGATTATACAGTTAAAACCGAATCACTGTCACCTCTCATCAGCACTAGGGACCATTTTCATTAATCTTCACGATATTTTTTTCATAATCCAACTGATTTCAAACAGATGTCCCTGAAACATAAATGTAAACATAACATTAGTGCTTTAGGTACGATAGATGAGGGAAGAAAAGTAAAGGATAGTTATATCATATCCCGGATCTGCTTTGAAGATAACATATTCTTTGATATGAAAGACCTTTAAGTTATGTCGTACATCGAACACAAAATATACACAACTCGCAGATTATAAACAGATCACAGGTGGTAACACCAAAATAATAGTTAAAGAAATACCTTTCTTGGACGTTGGGTAGGCGACTGCTTCTTCACAAATACACTAACTTCCTCTTTTCAAAACAACACCGAACGTGTTAACTATTATTCAACAAACATATTTAAAACTGTAGGCCAAAAACGCTCTGTCGACCACTTTCCGTTGAACATTTGTCACTGTAACAGCCTTAAGAAGAAGTGTTGGATCTTCAAAAATGTAAGGGTCCACGGATCATTAAAACCTGGCAAAATTTTAAAACTAATAGCAATGCTGGAGTTTTGTTGTTATTCGAACGAATGCTTTCCCTCCAAAAGAATTCTAAAGATGCCTGTTTAGCATTACTGGCGCAGTTACCACTTAAAACAGAGAGCGACATTGAAAAACTCAAGTAGTTAACATTATAGCGACTAAAACAACTGGAAACGGCACCAGGCTAAGTAAATAAGTCTCGGTCACAACAGGAACATCCCGCCTATAACATGCCACAGCTGATCTGTATGAATGACTGAAAGAGCGCCAACGAATGCTGCTGAACTGCGGCAAACGATGAAATGTAAACTGCAGTAGTGCTGCCATCTTCCCGTCGAATAACACCCTAAAATTCAATTTGCATGTTAACCGCTTCTTTTGAATTCCAATTAACGTGAAATTGAACGCCTCGCATGGCTTTAGCCAATGTAAGTGAAACATTGAGATATATTTTGAGCTTTATACAGTTTTGATACTAATACCACTAACACTAACCATTTAAGGTGGCTATTAATAAGAAAACTTGGGTAAACAAAACGCTATCGCTGTATGAAAGCGGATTTAGACTTTATACTAATCAATGTTCTTTTACAATATTCATTCGTCTCTGTTCATTATCCTCTTAGATGCTAATAGATATCTTCCATCTAATCTAGCTCTAAAGACACTATACATAAATTGCAGTAAAAATGCTACTTCCTTCAGTTGAAATTCTGAAATGGTTGTCGAATTAATAGGATAGCTAGATGACCTAATTGTTGATAAATAATTACATTAGCTGCAAAAGCTCCATTAGTCACCCAATGCTTTACTTACTCTTTGAAATGTAAACTATTCCTCTTAGATGCATAAAATTTTTGGCATTTTGGACCTAATTGTAAAAAGTTCTCTAGTATCCTGTGACATTTATTTACACACTTCGAACAAGTTTAGTTTAGCTATGTTTTTCAGTTTTAATCTCTGAAGAATATCTTATAAATGAATTCTGGGAATGTCACAGAGCCTTTCATGAGAGTAAAAAGTGATCTGATTTTCCAAAGATTCAAACCTGAATTTCAAAACTAAGAAGTATGTGTTGTTGAAGACTTAATTAAAAAATACACCTAGAGTGAGTAAACCATTCATGAATACCATTAATTATTTTCAAGTATATAATTGAGTAAAACAGAGATAAATATGATGGACTTTCATAATAGGTATCCAAGATGAGGATCCTGACAAGAGTTGGGTACCTATTGATCATACTCATGCTAAATATAGAAAAATGCTCTTATTGGGGTCTGTTGACAACCACATTATAAGTAGATGGTATTTTGGATATTATGTGACAATAAGTCATTTCCTGAGCAGTACCAAATGTTATCAAATTATTTGGTAATTCATCACATTTTAAATAAGTTTTTTATGCAGTTTTTTGCAATATAAAATTTGTTCAAAAATAGTTCTACTTATTAAATGTTACCTTAAAAAGACAAAAGAAAAATTAATATTATGTAATTTTAAATTAGGCTCAGTTTGCATATAATATTTTACTCTTTGACCTTAAAATATGCTTTACTGAGAAAAGCATTTTACTAGTCCATTATTATTTGTGATGAAAGAATTCATGAAACATAGTTTTGAGCAATGCCTTTTACCTAAGGTTTTGAGGGTATATGCTTCAAGGAGGGTAAGGTTACATATTTGACATTTTACTGAAGGAATGTATTAAATATACAAGTCCAGGGATTGAATTTTATCGCAGACAATATGATTCCTGTCTGTCTATTTGATAAAGTAATTGTCAACCCCCCATGGTCTTCTACTGCTTATATTTCACTGGTAACAGCCATTCAAGGATTTCAAAGAAATTTTCCAAACTGTGATGGTATTCCATTCCTGTCTCAAGTACTATTCACCTGTTTTAATTGCTTTCTTTCCAGCCTGCGACTTAATTTGCTTGATTTTGCAAAATCCTAACTTTTGGAAACAATTAGCAATGTTTCCTACCTCAACTTCATGCCATGCAGACAAAATAAAATATGCCTATACCATCACAGATTTTTTTTCTCTCATTTAAAAGACTAATGTTTTCATCTGGCTACATTTAAGATGTGGCTATGTCTTCATTATTCTCCACAACTTTGACTAAAACTCTGGCTACTTTCCTGCTAAATATAATTGTGGAGTTAACCCCCTTTGTTTGGTTTGCTGTACGTGTCACCTCTTAAGTGGTGGGTCCTGCTGGCGATTCGCCACAATGGTGAATGTCATCACCTAATGGCCTCAGCATTTAAATGCATGAACTGGAGGGTTAAGTTGCTCTCCAAAAACTAGTTCTGGTGGACCTGGCAGTAATCAACAATAAGCAACATTTTTTTTTTGAGTTGGTACATCCAAACCGAAGAGCTTAACTCATGGGCAACCAGCCACTGAAAAATTGCACATGCAGAATCAGACTATGAAAGTAAAGGTCTAACCAACGATAATGCTGCATACTAGAATAAAGAATTTAGTTCCCTTTTGATCTTTTTTAATGAAAAATGTTGGTTTTAAGTTATTTTGAATGTTGCTCCCATTTAAATTTTATGAATAGGTACCCATTTAAATTATAAAATAAATGCATTTAAAATTTGAGAATGGTCTCTAGAAATATTTCATTTTATCTTTGCCTAAATACAGTGCCATAAAAAGCTACGATACCTAGGGTTGAAATTTATTATTCTATGGACCAGTCATCTGTGCTTTCTTCTCCTTCAAGGATAATCAATCTGAGGATTTGTTTGTAGCAGCTCTCCAAGTTATCTTGCTATATGCCAATCTCTTCATTTTTTTATGCCTCCTTATACTGATGTCTTCCATAAACTGTTTCTAATAACTCATTCTTGGCTTTCCTCCATAATTAGCCCAGTTGTATTTCCTGCATTGACAATCTTCAATAAAAGTCCATGCCTCAGGTTGTATCAAATCAGTTACCTTCCTCTTCTTGGCCACTCCCTTGGCCTTATCTCCTCAGCCACCCTTAAATTATGTTATTTACTAATCAAATTTACCATTCAGTTTTTCATTTCATTTAAGTCATTTTAGATTTTCATTTTATTTTTCTATTTATTTTATTGAATGTTATTTACACATCAGCACCACATATATATTGCTTCAGATCATCTTTACCCTTCTGCTTCTATTATCCAAGCCTCAAAGCAGCCATATTTTGTATGAGTGTTTTTAGTGCAGTACTCTTTCTTTTTTCTAGCTTTTTCTTTTAATAGGAAGCTTTGTTTGTGAAAAGAGGTTAAGTTTTGCTACCAAATCTGAACCTCTTTTCAGGTATCAGATCTTCCTTGGAAACCGCAACTGATATAGGGAAAGGAACTAGTTCCCCTGCCCTGATATGTGAATTCCAATGTTACCTAGTTACTTTTGTATTACAAACTTTTGTAAACATACGTCTGAAATGTGATGTGAAAATATTTAATCCATTCATTTGACTAATGGCATTTTTTCAAGGAGTGGATGAACAGAATACCTATTGTTAAAGAAATGGACCCATAGTTCAAATAAAAAATGTAATTTTTCAATCAAACCAAAATCCAACATTATCCTTCAAAAATAGTGCTGTCTTAATCTTTAGTATTCTGAGTTAGAGCTATGTCAAAATCCTTGGTAAAGGCATTTGTTCAGTATGACAAATAAATTGTTAGTTTGCAATAGATGAAATCATATATCAGTATACATTATATAATGTTGGAATGCTCATGGTAAGAATGTCTAAAGAGATGTGTATGAGTGATTGCCTGTGTATAGGGAGAATCAGATTATGAATGGGAGGAGGGGAAGGAATATAGCAGGTGTTGAAGACTTAAGTAAAAGAAGGAATGAATATGGAAAAGAGAATTGGGTGGAATGATGGACTGGATATTAAGAGATTAGGTATCGTAAGATGGGAAGAAAATTTTGTTGTGATGGTTTCCAGTTTCTAAATTTTCTCACCTACAGCCTAAAAGTATGGTAGTCCAATGGATAGTTCCTTGAGATGCTGGCCAGATTGCCCAGGCTCAATTCTGAGTGATGCCCCTGGGTGTCCTCAGCTACATCCAGGCCAAGTGAATTTTTGGACACCAGACCTTCCTGATTAAATCCTGATGACACAGAGAAAGGAACTGGGCCTCCTGTCCTGAGTGTGTCAATTGCATGTGCTGTTGGATTTAGGAAGAGGTAAGCTTAACCCTAACCTGTCAAATCAACCTTCACGTTGAATACTGTGATTTGATTGCATAGATAGTCTTCAGGTTCTTCAGAAAATGGAGAGGTTAAACATACATTGTACTTACACTTGCATTTATTTCGCTTAGTCTGCTTTCACCAAATCTAATCCCTGCAACCTGCTCACTTTACATGTTGGTATCCTATTTTCTCTCCTGAATGTCTAGAATCTGATTTATAGTTATATCTCCCTCATCCTTCTGCACATGACTGGTATCACTGAAATTGGCCCGACCATATTTTTGATTTTTCCCAAGGCCTACATTCAAGATGGTTTATACCAAATGAATACTCATCTCACAACTAAAAGGAGCATTGTTCTCATCAGGAATCCTGATCTGCGTAAAATATTCCAGCATTTCTTAAAAATTGACTTATGATATTTTCCTAAGCAGAGAAATTTCAGACTTTTCCCCAATTATCCTGACAGAAAGGCTATCCTGCTACACAGATGAGGTATAACTTTTTTATTCTTGTAGTTCATTCCAATTGCTTTTTAACATACAGGATTATATCCCAGTTATTTTTCCCAAGGATTCGTCCAGATCTATGAATTCAATAATAGTTGAGCCTGTCTTCTTTTCTCCATGATGGATATAAGAATACGATTATCCCCTCTTGTCCCTCTACACCTTCTAAACCAAAATTCGTCCTCAAGCAAGTAACCTTAAAATGAATTTGTAATTTTCCAGTCTGTGGAAAGTTATAAACTCATTTGATACGGAAATCAAACAATTCCACAAAGTGAAGCCTGAAAGTGTAAAGTTTAAAATAATCTTAATTTCTGAGATTATACTGGTTAACCTTTATATGTGGATCATTAGATTAATTTCTCTCAAATTTTCACATTTATCTTCCCTAACTTCTTTTTGGTATAGGGAGGATTACAACCCTCTTAAGGCGTATTTGCCATTGTCCTTTCACAGAAATTTAGTACATCAGGCTATTAAGGTGCAGCAATCTTTTTCTGAATCTCAGCACCAAATTAAGACCTGGCAATCTCAATCAAATGAGTCCTCAACAGTATTGTGTATGACTCCTCTTCTTTCAGTATTCTGGCACGTATTATTTCTACTTGTTCAATTAATCTGAATGTTCAATGAGATTTTCACCATTCCTAATGGTAATTATATTTTATGGATTCATTTCAGTGGTGTCTCATGGCTCTTTAAGCTGCTTCAACTTTTCCTTGGACAAGTTAATGCTGCAATTTCTTCACAATTGATCTTTAATCATGGATTGCTCTTTGGCTTCCCCCGCTTTGCTTTCTGGCTGTTTTTAATTTCTTAACCTTTTATGACATTTAGTTTTTGCCATTCCTTGAAGTTCTTACTTTCTTCTCTCTTGTATTAACGCTGATTATTTTGTATCAGATTTCTTTTCCATGAGCTTCCTCCAGACCACAGTTTCAATTATTGCTCTGAATAATCCACTTGTCATGTTTTTCCATTATTCTTTTATCAATCCTGTTGCTATCATTTTCCATTTCTGTCCCTATTTCTCATTGTAATGCCACTCTTTGCTCTGTAGTCTTCAACCTTTGTAACTGCCCCTTATATTTATCCTTAATTGTTTTATTTGTCTTCTTTAAAATTTCACTATTTAATTATTTCCCATATTATGATCACTATATTATCCATAATATCTACTATATTATGGTCACATATTGCTGTCTCTTTGGTGGCAACCATTCTGGACATTTTATTTTACTTATACCTCAGTCCAAATCTTCAATTTGTTGATGCATTTTACAGATGCATTCTAGCATGGTCCCCACATGGATAGGTAAATTAAGAATGAAGTAGTTTGCCTCCAGAATATTTTACTAAAGAGGATTCCATCACATCTGTAAATTAAATGTGAAAAGGAAGAATATATTAACTGCTATTATGGTTCCACTTGGTGGCTTCAAATTAATGAGCAATAAGCAAAGATAATCATTTACAGTAAATCTTGTAATAAATATGTATGTAATATTAATATTTTATCTTTAATTACATAAAGTTTAGAATCAAAATGCTGTTTTTGGGCAGCTCTAGAGCAATCAAACACTTCCTTATTTATTTAATTATGAATACATTGGAGTCAAAAAAGCAGGAGCAAAGAAATATGAAAAAATGACAACATTTTACAATATTCAGCTGATGATCAACATTCCCTCAAACTGACTCACAGTTAAATTGTCAATTTTCTATTAATTTCCATATAAATTTAAGTATTTAAAATATATGTAAGAATGTACATTATTAACCCTTGATCAAGGCCTAATACCTTGCTTTAATGACCCTGTTCCCACACCTTGCAAAACCATGCTCCACATCAAAGTTTAAGCATTCATTCATTTGAGCATCCTTACTCAATGCCCCCCTCATCAATTACCACCTCCTCATGAAAACATCTTTGCCTAACAAAATTCTTATGTCCCTTCTACTTGGACCATTTTCATCCAAAACATTTTTGAGATACAAACTCTTCCATCTGCTCTTGTTTTTGCCCTCCTATTTTAATATTTTATTTAGCTTTCCCCTTTCTTGAAAACTGTGTAAACTTTGTTTTCCTTGAATTGATTCTCATCCCATACCTATTGCACTGACTTTCTAAAGTGTTCAGAAATGCTTGTAATCCCTTGGCTGACTGGCAAACTAAAGGTTGATCATTCACAAACCTATCTGTATTGGAGAATTCTCAAACTTTTATTCCTATCTCCAGTTTTCTCCATGCCACTTTCATCATTTCTTCCACATATATGTTTAAAAGCATTGGTGATAATGAGCGCCCTTATCTTACCCCTCATCCTAACACTGCACATTCGGACTCTTAATCCACCTCTTGCACATGTGAAGTCTATGTCAGAGACACATACAGGTTGAGGATAAGTCTTCTATATCCCTCCATGCTTATCCTATATTCCATAATACATTTGCTAATTCTACCTAATTTATTGAATTCCTTCTTGAAATCTGTAAAACAAAGAAATACATCTCGATTTCATTTCATTTTCCTCTCTATTAGTGACCTGATTACTGTTATGCAACACTCAAGCCTCTCCCCTTTATGAACCTGAAATGATCATTCCTTAATTTCTCATTTGCTCTGCTCTCCATCCTGTAAATGATGATCCTGAGAACCAGTTTAATTGCATACAAAATTAGACATTGTTCTGTAGTGCTCACATATTGCTGCCTTTCTCTTTTTTTTGGAATTGGAACTAACACTGATCTGCTGAAATCTGAGCAAATTCCTCCCCCATAAATGGTATTTATTAGTCCATAAAAACTTTTCATCCCATGTTTTCCTTAGCCTTTATTTAGTTTTGGAGGTAGTTATAGTCTTCCCTTGGTCTTATTTGATATAGATTTGCCTGCTTCTCTTTTTTTCTTACACAAAGTAGAGTGAAGCCATAAATATCAGCCCTTCAAAATCAGCTGTGATAATCTTTTTATCTCCTCCCTTGGATCCCACAGCAAATTAGTTTGAATTTTTTCACAAGATTACAAAACATTTAACGAGTCTTTTCTTAACATTTTTTAACTTCTAACATAAATTGGATATGAGCTAGAGAAGATTTCCGAGCTATGAATATTTTGCTAGAGCATATATATATGTTTCTAAAGAAAAACAAAATAATTTTCATGAGAATCAAGGAAAGTAAATTAGATTCAATTTTAATTGGGAAACATGTCTTTTATAATCAGTAGCAACTAACCTCTTATGAAAAATATTCATGGACTAATAATTATAACATTCCTTCATTAATACCCACTCCTGAAAAATGAAGCTGTAGCATAAGAAAAAAAAACAAAGCATGGCAAAATTTCATCCCATGACAATTATGATTTATTTTGAGCTACTAGTGAAGTAACTTACAGATCACATTAATGCATTTTGCTCAATTTTTTAAGCTAATGCCCTTCATACTGTGTATTTTGGCTAATATTGCTATTGTGATGCTTCTAATTAATTACCATGGGTGCAAAACATTTATGCATCGACTTATATGTAAATTATTATATTAGAGGAATTTCTTGTGGCAAACGTTTTTCCTAGTGGTAGAATAATAAAGAGTGCATTGTTGGAAATGGTAATTTCAAATGAAACAAGTGCCTCATTTTAAGGAAATACATGTGTAGAAATGAAGTGGAGGGAGAAAAGTGATTGCATGAGTTTTCTATTGCTGACCCAAGGAGGTATCATGCACAGCTCGTTGGAACCCATTTTTCAGTCTTCATGATTAAAATGAGACTAAGGCAGATGGCCGGCCCATCAAGCTGCTCCTGCAGATCTCTACAGATCTGCAGAAAGCAACGTCATACTGTACCATGTTACCACACCATCAAAAATAGTGATCACTGCCTTTGGCAAATTCAGAGGACAGAAAGTGATCAAGAATGATTCGAGATGAGAATAGAGAGAGAGAAAAGAATAGAGACAATGAAACAAAGCAATATTAGGATTTTATCTTTAATCTCTCTTTCCAGTAATACAGCAATATTTAAGGTTTATACATAAACATATTACATATGATCAAACACATTTTCTCTTTACAAATATTTTTACAAATAAATTTGCTACATTTTTCTACTGTGACTTGAAACAATGAAATAATATGGGAACAGGTGTACCAAGTGCCTTGAGACTTACTTAAATAATTATGGCAATAACGGTGTCTCGGGTTATTAAGAGTGATTCAAAGGGCGGAAGGAACAAGAGATCAATCAAGCCCGTCGATGTATTGATGTTTATATTAGACTGAAGAAGCGGTTTTACGATCCTTCGTACAGAATGTAATTTACTGTGCTATTTATTTGAGAAGGGAAGCGGTCCAGTTGTGTTCCGGGCTAGCGGGAGAAATTCACGCCCGTAGAAACAATGAAAATCGAGTAACCGTTCGACTACCATTGAGAGATCAGATTCTCGTATTGAATCCCGTCTTAGCTACATCAATCATACGACGAAACCGTGAGCGAGGACAATCCAGGTCGAGCATGATGTTAGAATGAATCGATGTAAAGTATCTTATAGAAAACGCCCTTCTTGAAAATTAGGATGAGACAATTGGTCGTCTGAGGGATGCATTAGAATTAGAAAATATCGGTGATGATATCGTAAGATGGAGGATATCACTTTTTTGGAAAGTGGGCGGGTTTTTGAGGCAGAGCGCGATTAAAAGCCGCTAGGGAAAGCAGTGTTTTTCCACGAAATTGATTCGTAGAAGGATAAGAAAGGAAGATTTCTTACAGATTCTTCAGAGTCTACATTGTTAATGAACTATGCTTAAATGGTACCAGGAAACGGTTAAATACGGAACATAGAGAAGAAATAGTAGCAATCAGGGTTCAGGGTTTGATAAGTGTGAGGACACTTGTTGAAGTTGCATGTAGAATTGATGATGACGAAAGGGATAAGATTAGGACTTCGAGAAGATTGAAATATAATCAATATCTCTCGAGGGAATCGGGTTAGAGGAACTTGTAGAACAATACTTTCATTCAACGGCCCCTGCAATGAGAAAATTCAGACTTAAAACACTACTCAACATAAAAAATTTGCAAGCATGCCTTACTACCTATGTCGTCAGAATGCTGCACATCATTTTTCAACCAATTTATAAAATCGTTATCATATGGATGCCTGTGGACGTTTCTATGTTCGTGGAACTCCCGTTGCCTCAGTCGCACGGTTGAGGTCCCCCCTCCTTGCATACTCGGTCTGGGGAATGCACGGGTGTATGACGCGATTTCAAATCCAGGCGTAAAGAGTTAAGGTCAATTTTAGTGGAAGTAAGTTTGGTGGAAAGTAGCGAAATGCGAAATTCAAGAGTATTCCCTTAATTTTGTTACTAATTAACGGCGATGGGGACTGCCAAAAGTATTATATTTCATTTTTTCAAATTATCATTGCAAATATAACATTCTTTTCACTAGCGTCTCATGCACACTGTGCGAAGAACGCCAAATCATTGAGTTTTAAAATATAAAAATTATGCATACTGCCCTTTAGATTAGATTCAATCATTGATCGGACTGCGTTCATAAATGCTTGTGTAACGTACTTGGTGTACTAATTGGATGTCGTACATGGTATGTAACTGAAGTGTGAATTTCGTTGTCAGTATTTAAGTATTAGTTCTGAGACAGTCATGCTATCCACAAGCTAATAAAAGGCACCGTTCTATGATTAAAATACTTAAGAAATGAGGGTGAACGAAGCAGTAAAAAATCTAGTTGTGTATAACGGACAGTGGCATAGGAGGATTTGCCTTTCACATTTTCAAGGGGTTACTCCAAAGGTAATATCTTTTTCAAAATGAGTTATTTACTAATATTGTCCTGCGATTTTCTCAAAGAAATACGCCCCTGGGGTGGATTTCAGCTTTGAACCTCGGCTAATAAACTACAACATTTAACTTTCCGTTTTCTTGGAGAAACGTCTCCTCAGTAATTTCGGATATTTTTCAAGTGTGGTTTTCCTATAATGCCAAACCTTTTGCTAGAGGCCAGTGCAGCTTAGGCTGTGAGAAGAGTGTTGTGGACTGTAGAGAAAGTTCGTAGAGAAGTTTGTAGACCAAATATGGAAGAGGTGACTAGATATGGACTTCACATGCACCCGTGAATTATGGGTGAGTGGTTACAAATACAAAATAATATCGCGCCGGCCCTTGTCAAACAATAGAAAGGAATCCAGAATGGGCAGGGAGAGTCTAGCATTAAATTCGAAATTAAGAAATCTTAGGATAGAAGGGAGGACAGCGTGGAGAAAGGGTGAATGGTATTGGAAAGTATGGTCGTTTCGAATTTCAAAATTAACCTGGCACTCAACAATGTCAACATGTTCTAAGAAGTCTCGCTTCCACTCTTTGTTAGCGCGTTGCTAAGTTGATGGTTCGAAATTGCGGAAATATTTTCTACAGAACTAGATTTCTCATCATGGTTGATAATGTCAATATTTCGACCGGTTAGGGTAATATATCTGTAATTACACCTATATAACCTATGTTTGTAAGTTCATTTGTGTCCAAATTGTAATAATGACTTTATTATTGAGAATAATCTGCCAAGAGTCAATGGATTGACTGTTGGCAGATTATTGCAATGGCGGATACAATTGACACTCGCGCCCTATCGACGAGACTAATACTCTACAATTTACATCTCAGTCTATTCAAAAGTTTAAGATGCACCAAACAGTTGGCTTGTTCCGAAAGGGATGAGGGCTAAGAATTATAAGCATGCTCCCTCTTGTCATGATCGTTCTGGTAGCTCTCTCGTACATTTAGCCATACTCCCTCCTATTTCAATCCCTCCTTCTAATATCTCCTTTTAATTTTTATTCCTCAACTAATCATCTCATAGAATTATAGTTCCCAAATGTCACCCCACCTTAATCACCTTGTATGAAGCTGAGCAAACTCGACACTGCGAGCTTTGAAAATCAACAGTCATCCTCAGGAAGGCCAGCGTTTCCTCCGCCGTCAAGCGGTTTCAAATTGTGCCTATAAAATAAAGTGCTAAAAATCCTCGAACCCTCCCGTTGTGTGATTTGATTTTCTTTTGGCAAGCATACCACTAAACGCTATTTGTCCCACTTTACCATTTCAGCAAAATCCGGCTGCCTTGAGTTTTCATCGAATGCACCAAATCCCTGAGACTCGGCCGAAAGCGAAAATGCGAGTCCCGCCTCATTTTCGTGAATGAGGTACTCGGACATGAATGCCTGTCACACCCCCCTGTGGTTCGAGGGTGCCACCCCGTCCTCCAACCTCCCAGTCAGCCCTCCTCTCTCCCCTGCTCTGTCACCTCCCGTCCGCGCTCCGTCCTGTAGGTCTGCTATCCACACCTTTTGACCGACACCTGTGCCCTCTGCCCCATCGGATAACCAATGACTGACCCAAACTCGAGTCTCTCGCACACCCCCTATATAAGCCTCGCGTCCTCTCAGTTCGGAGATTTTGCTCAGTGTCCTGCGTGAAGTGAGGTGAAGTGGATACTGCTGGCGAAGACGACGGACTCTTCTAGGCGCGAGACCTTACACCTGCCGTAAGTACCTTCTATCCTTTAAAACCTCTCGTAGATGGTAACGATTTTATAAATTGGTTGCCATATTGTTCATGGAAAATCTATTTGCAATGAGAAAATACATATATTTACATGTAACATTCATTATAAGCGTGGGTGACTTAATAATTTATTATTAACTAATACATAATGATAAAATCACCCTTTGAAATTGGTTGCAATGGCTACAAGATGTTCGTTCCCCGCATCAGTCAAATGAGGAATGATTTAAAGACCGAGTTGGCGTCTTAATCAACCCCAGGACCCTCGAATTTACCCTAACCCACAATAAGGGAACGTTCTCGTCCCATCATCCTACCTCCGTTCCGACGGTCGTGGATGCTGACCAACCTACCCTTTGTCTTGAGTGCTCGAAGGTCAGCGAAGAGGTAACGAAAATTCAAAATGCTACAATTAAGAGTGAGGTTCATTCTCAATTTGTTTGGAATAGCTAGTAAGCATTCGCAGGACCCAAGAGTGTACGTAGAGCCAATTTCGTGTAGATACAATGCCACTTCCACTTAAGCTTTGAAGTAATTCGCAACAACTACAGACACTAACTGTAAATAGTTTCGACCCAAAAGTGACTAGTTTGGGTAATCAGGACGCAAGATAAATCGATACGGAAAAACTAGCTGAAATCTACCAAGTGCATCATATCCAGACCCTTGAAAATATCTCTGAGATGCTTTGCTTATCCTATCAATATAATTATAACACCGCATCATGACGATTTTATACTTAAATATATTAATAAATGTCTTAGAATGTGTCTAATTCCTAGACCTAGGTCTCGAACAAAAAAGCCATTGCACGGTATTATAATCACCGCAAGTACGAGTTTTTGCTATGTATTAATAAAAAATTAATCTTACTTTAAAAAATATAATTAATTAAATGCAAAAGTCGCACACCGATGTACAGGGGTCCACGGAAGGAACCAGGATATTTAGAGTTTCTAACAAAATACAAATACAACCAAGAAAACATCCTGATTGTTCCTGAGCATTGTATTTTGGCAGGGAAATTTTGGAAACTTTTCTTTTTGAAACAATAGTTTCATATATATAAAAATATTATTTGAATATCTTCATGCTATTTTTAAGATGCTGAAAAGAAATATTTAGGTATCAAGATTGAATACATCAATGTTTTGAATCAATGAATAGGCGAAAAGAAAGTGGCGGTCTCAAAAATCCAAACGGGTCAATCGTCTATCATGTTCGTAATAAATTCCTGATTCGCCGACCAAACATCGAGTGATGACCATGGAATTGCCCGCAGTGCCATCCCAGGTCTGCGTGCCACTTAGGGCACACGTGCCAAAATGGAATATTTTAAGAGGATGATTTAAAAAAAATAAAAAAGGGCAAACTGCTCAGCAGTGCCACACTGGAATGGAAGCGCACATTACGTTATATGCTACTGACCCGTTCGAACCCAATTTGGAAATCGCGTCATACACCCGTGCATTCCCCAGACCGAGAATGCAAGGAGGGGGGACCTCAACCGTGCGACTGAGGCAACGGGAGTTCCACGAACATAGAAACGTCCACAGGCAACGGACACATACACTGAGCAGATCTGCTAAATATGAACGCGATCAATGCCCAGCTGCAACCATCACAGACACCCGCTTCCGACAAAACCGACTGTGAAACCAGTATTTATACTACTGACTTTCTCGCATAAGCGAGTCGTAAAGGTGCACATTTCAGGTTTCCCCAGTAATTGATGGCATATTTGTTAAATTGTAATAACTATTTAGAGGTGAAAATTATGCTTTGTCCAACGCATTATTAGAAAAACTTTCGCACGACACTGTTTAACTATAAATACGGTTTTTATTATGTTCAAGCGGGGGAGCCAATGAGCGCGCGGCGGGAAATCGAAGTTTTGAGGGGCGGCCCTTTCAAACTACCTACTGTAACACCAAGGGACTACGGTTTATAGAAATTTTTCACCGGAGTTTTGGCCTGATTTGGAACAATTGACAATATAATATTGCTTTAATAGTAAATTGTTCCCATAAGTAATAATAATTGTTATTTTTTTATTTGGATCATTGATAAAAATATATAAGATAGCATGTCAAACTAGAGAGATAAGGCTAATATAAAACTTCTGCAGAGTAAAAGTCATAATTATTAGGAATCAATACTATTACAGTTTTGAAGGTCAATGGGAAGTCTGCTCTACAACTATATGACCATTTCATGAGGTCCTTGTTTAATTTTATCTGACCTGACTGGTATGCAATGTGAATAATTTTTGATTCTAGTAAGGCAAAAATGATAACCTGAATTAAAATTAACTTTTTTTTGGCTTTAACACATAATAAAAGTACACAAAATATACGCACAAGGAAGAGGCAGAATTTTCAATGATTAAATTATTGGGTTAGAGGGTGAGCTGTAATGCCACAAGATTACAATTCGGATTATTCTTTACTGAACTTTTTCCCATATATATAGAGGAAGAGAGCACATAGAAAACACTACTACCCATGCACTTTATAATGATTTCATTGAACCACAGTATTCAGGCTACCTGTAATGATTCCCTAGAAAATAGACTCATAATTCGGAGATTAACCAAAACATGGCTGTAGGAAAAATAAAATTTGGCTATTAGCATTTTTGGAAAAATGAAAGCAGTTTAACAAGAATTATGCATACAATTAATCAATTAATTTCATATAGATGAAATTAATGAGCACAAATGGACTGTTCTTTCGACATTTCTAATACTCCATTGGTCACATTGCATTTTATCACTTACTCAATGATGCATCTTATAGTTTATGCTAATAGCTGTCCAGTGTCATTTGTAACTTTACAAATCCACATTAACTTGAATATGAATGTTTTTGTTAGGCAAACAATTCAGACATAGAGTTGGAAATAATCTAGTTTAATATAAAACTAAAACAGCACTTTTGCATTGGCTGATATAATGCACAAATATCAACAAGAAGTAACAAAAGCAAACTGATAGAAAACATTAACAGACACAGTTTATAACGCAATGACTTTTATGGAAGACTTGGAGGATAAATGATTAAGCAGGGGATTTTTATGCGGCTAGTGAAGCAAATAGGGAAGAGATTCTTTAGTAGAGTGAATGTTGGGATACGAAGAGGTGGAATTTCAGAATGTGTAAGGGGTTTGGTTTTATGACTGATTTGTGGATTGAAAAGGATGATAAAAGGTCATTATTTTGAACAGAACCATAGGAAATATTATATAATAATTTCAAGTCAGCTCTATCATATGGCAACAATATAGGTCATAAATACTTTAGGTGGAAAGAAATTTTGCTTGAGATCAATTTTTGTGTAATTGACAACACCAAGAAAGATTCTTAATGGATGATTGAGTTTCATTGTCATGGGGCAGGCAGTGGACTAAATGGGAGAGAAATATTTTTGGATAGGGAGGATACAACCAAAGAGCACAGCTCATTGGGTTGCTCGAGTCCATAAGATGGTGAAGGCCAACTACAGTAATTGCATTTTGGGAAATTTTTACAACATGGTTATCAAACGAGAACCTACAATAGGGAATTGGACATTGGCTATTGGTATACACTGATAATGTTTTGTATAAAAAACAAGATATTTGACTGATTTTGTTAAAAAGTATGAATGCTGGATAAAGAGCTAAAGGTAATGGTTGTCATACAGATATGCCTATCTTCAGCATCATCTGGTTTACTTTAAATAATCCCATCCTCCTTTTTCCTCATTTATGTCCAGACTAATTTATCCTTTCCAAAAAAAGTGAGCTCATATGGATGCCTCTACAAATTATGGGCAGAGCCTTAGTCTGCTTGAAAGGACTTCATTCACAAACATGCATTATTAATAGATGAGGTCACAAATGTTATTTGCACCCGGTATATGGATACTGAATTGCTATATGAAGAACTTCCTCTTGATGAATTCAAGGTGCGATATGATTTTAGGATTCAGAAAAATAGCCTTAAGTACCTGCCAAAATGAATTAAGGTCCAATAATACATACCAACTCAGCTGAGATTAAAATGGATATTAAAGGCTACATATATTATAATTAAGTTCCATTTCAACCCTAATATTAACATTAAAATCTGCAAAAACAATCAATTGATATAACACACTATTTCTACAACTATTAATATTACATTATCAAAACAAAGTCAACTACATTACAATGCACATCACTCACCAGTATTAGGTCATGAATCCTTCCCTTGCCTTTCCTTTTTCATATTAATTAGTCCCTCTCTAGCAGAACGAACTTCCAAGAAGACTATTACCCTTAATATCTTTTGAATAGCAGAAACACTATAGTTTCCTCCTGAACATTGCCAATAGGTCTCCAAGTGCTTTTCTAAATTATGCTTAGAACTTCCCTGTCAAAACAGATCAGTACAACTTTTGTGTAATTATATAGAAAAGCCATGGAGTTTTTTTTCAGCCCAAATTTTGAAAACTAATTTCTCCAAATCTGCAGTTAATTAAGAAACCCTTGCAGAAAACTAGGGCCACTATCACTTGCATCTTAAAAGGGGTACTGGTCCATATACCTCTGAAGAATTCTCACCATTGCAATTAGATATCTACAATAATTAACCATATTTACTGAACATCCCTGTATTTAACAGTTCCATTACTACTCCCTAAGAACTTGAAGAGTTTTATTCTAAAAAATGTTGCATCCTAATTCAACCTTGTCTTTCATAACTTGAAGAATATACAACTTTGTAGTCAAGCTTAGGTTCAAACTTCCCTTGTTCTATCTGGTAAAGGGTTAAGGCTCCATGGTGTGCCATTCTGAAAATGAGGAAACACCTGTTTCTCCTCTGTTTTAGTCAATCATTTCTGTTTTTAAAAATGTGGACAGTAGAGTGAATAGTGGCTAGACTATAACTGCACCTGCTCGTATTATAGCGAGAGGGGACTGAAGGCAATTCTCACACCATATCTTCCATGAACATTAAAGTAATACAATACCACATTGCATACTTACATGCATCCTTTATTCTTAATGCAGACAAGAGAATGGGAAGAGGAAATGTCAAATAAGTTAAAGAAAAAAAAATACAAACCGAAATGATGCACTTCCAAACAACCAGTTTTCCATTACATATGCAATGATTTTCAGTATTACTGATTTGCAACATGATGTTCTCAGGATGCAATATCTCATAAACCACAAGTGTTCCCAGGGAGTATTATTGTGCAACAAACATGTAACTGAGCAGGTATACTATTTGCTACAGAGCCAAAGGAAATATGTATTGCAATATTCACAACATTTCATCACTAGATGGCTGTGAAAAAGTGTTCAGATGTCCAGGGTTCACCACCCTGAAAAACTGTTGCAATTTGCTAAAAAAATTATATGATACACAATATCCAAGAAAATTACCAATTTAAACTAAGAGCTGCCCTTTCAGAATTTATTTATACATTATGTTAAAAATGTTATTTCAAAGTCACCACAGCATTCATTTATTTAAAGAGAAAAACAAAACATTGATTTAATTTTATTATATGTAATATCACAATAACAGAATGGACAGGAGGTAGGAAATTTAATGTCAAATTCCTGGTTATGTTTTCAAAAAGATTTATCTAGGTGGTAGAAGAGATTCCATAGGCTCAATGTCGCCTCAAAATAAAGACAATATTCCAATAGGCTCCTGAGGGGGGTGAATAAGAAAAGTTGGGTCGCGGTAGTTCAGGGGTAGTGTTGGACTACTGACCGGAGGGCCCGAGTTTGATTCCCGGGCAAGCCTCTCTGGGAACCTACAACTCCACCCAAGCTATGTGATTTTTCGGATACCAGATCTTCCTGGGAAACCATAACCGGCACGAGAAAAAGGAACTGGCCCCCTACCTTGATGTGTGAATTTCACTTAGTAGTGGGTGAACTGAACTCTACCATCTCCAAACAAACCGACCTTCGGGTTGGTTAAGGTGTTTGTATGTATACACTAATCAAGCCGAAGGTCGGTTGGGTAGGTGATGGTATAGTTCACCCAGTACTAAGCCCGATGGTGTGGGAAAATCACACATCAGGGTAGGGGCCAGTGACTTTCCCTGCTCTCTCTATTTAACAATACATACATACCATGAGAATACGCAGAGTTATACGAGGCAGCGAAAAGATGGTCAGGTTCCAATAAACATACTCAAATATAAAAGACTAAGAGTGGAAAGTGGAAGAATCGACATTTTTCCGGAAGCCGACAGAATTTCTTCACAAATATGTTACATAAGTGACTAACTTAACCTAAATTTATAAATGCGAAAATTGCAGGTGATTGATAATGAAGTAAAGATTTTCCTTTAAGTTCAGCGCATTTATTTAAGATGTGAGACATTTGGTGTTCACGCTGGGCATTGATACTAAATTTATCGCATTTATTTTTGATTGGATAGTCCGATCAAAACTCCTCAACTGCAGTATTGATTTTTCCGATCATTAATGGAGCCTCAATTAATAATAGAATGCGAAGAATGAATGTAAACAATAAGGGGATGAGAAGAAAGGCATAAGTTATATGAGCACCAATGAAGACGAAAAACATTCAAAGAATTCACCTGAATTTGAACAGTGAACTCGAAGTTATTTATTAGCCAATATTCTACGAAATTAGAAGGCCAAGCACTTCCAGTCTACTTGTATTACCTGCCGAGACTGTAATATGACTAATATCCAAAGCAAGAAAATATTTACAAAAACTTGAACCACGGAGAGGGGCGGTGCACGGTTTCTAAACTTGGTCTGATGAAAAAAGGATGGGCGCAGTTGGTAAGTTCATGCAATGTGGAAAAAGATAAGAGAGGATCCAATACACTGTATGGTGAATATGGTAGAAAAAGAGAAGAGGTAATGGGAAAATTCAAAGAAACCAGATAGTATACGGAATAAGGATATCTACCGCAAACTATTGCAAAATGTTTGGATGCCCCAAGATATTCCATTGCACTATGTCACATAAATACATTTTTCTTAACACTAAATCATTCTTCCACCAGAAACGGGGACTAAATGACACACGATAACCCACGTGCTCCACAAACAAGTTGTAAACATCAATTTTGATGTTCACTTGTCATTTTGTGCTACGAAAAAGAGCGGGATTAAAGACTTCCCATATTCGTTGTACCAATCGCTTGATCGTTCATATTTGCGGGCATGCTGAAGTTCCAACCCATTTCTGTGCTGATTTTCATGTTGGCCAGTATTTAGAGTAATCGTATTGTGGTGACTAGGTCTGCCTTATACTTGTCAATGTAGTGTACCAGCAGTTTGTGGTACAAATATTTACCTCTTTCATTTACATTATTATCATTAGTTTATTTACCATTGACCAGGATGATAAGGTTTTACGAAACTAATAGAAATGCCATATTTTAATCTTCGCTTGGTGAATTTAAAAAGATAGAATCTTCGTAAGTAGTTTCAATGAGACTGAATTTTAAATCAGTTACAGGGATTATAGGTATCACCTTCTCTCTTTCTGGGTCCTCATTGGTGGTGCGTGATATCATTGGTCTCCCGATTAGCTCATGGCTTGTCATTAGTGGCCGAACCACTAGTGTTGACAGAGTACCCATGCCCAAGGCCGGACTCGAACCCATGCTTTGGGTTATCATCTCTCGCGCACAATGTTTTTTGTTAAACCTGACCTTTCTTGTCTGAATTCATAATTTTTGCTCTATTTATTTTTAAAATTTCATCAATTGAGCCCACAAACGGTGATTTTATGCTGATTATTCTAATATTAAAGATTTAGAACAGCATTGATCAACCACAAATTGGCAGGTGTAATCCTACTTGAATTTTTTTTTATTTTCCACTTATACATAAGCTCTTGAAATGGTAAATGAAATGTTATCAAGAATATCATGTTGCATGTCTTCCCAACAACAAACCTTCAAATGAATAGGTTTGATCTAGATAAGGAATACATGATCAAGTTATCGATGGGCTTTCACTGCACATACATTGACAAAAAGGCTAGGAGTACCAGGCTAGATCGCCTCTACATGGTGCATCCTGTAATCAATAATGAACTTGCAACACTTTCAGCCAAGAAAATCGTACTTATCTCATGGGTCAAATATCACCTATTCACTATGATTGAATTAAAATTTTAGACCATGAAAACAATTACCTAATGCACTTCAGCTCTTTTTTGCTGAATTCATTATTATTGTTATATGTAATCTACTTGTTAAGGTAGGTTTTGGATGAATAAAACTGCCAAATAATTATCTCGTTTTTCCAGACCAAAAACAATCCAACATCTTACTCTGCAATAAGCCCCTCTTCATTTCCATGTACGTCCTCCCTCCATTCTGTCCATCTCTATCCTACTATATTCCTCCCCCTTCCTTGTTTGCCTAACATTCTACCCTCTTCTCACAGCCTTCAAAATGCTACTGCAAATTAATATGCTTTCATCCATTTTTTCCTTTCTCTTAATGATTTCTCCCAATAATCCCCCCTCCCTCCTAACAATCCTCCCAAGCCATGCCCATCACCTCATTTGTTTTCCTTTCTGTACATTCCACCTTCTTCATCCTTCTCCACACCCACATTTCACCAGCCTCTACTACGCCTATCATCCTGCTTCAATGACCATGTTTCTGAGCCTTTCATAATTACGCTTCATATCAAAATTTCAAAGAGCCAGTTCTTAACATCCTTACTCAATGTCCCTCTCATCAATTCCCTCCTTGTGAAAGCTTGTTTGCCTAATGCAATTATTCTCTTTATGCCCAAACTTCTTTCACCACTCTGGTCCAAAACACTTCCAAGATATGTAAACTGTTCCACCTGCTTTAGCTTGTGCTCTCCTAATTTAATGTTAAACTTAACCTTTCTAGTTCTGGAAAGCCACATAGCATTTGCTTTATTTGCATGTATTCTCATCCCTCATCTATCGCCCTGAATTTTCAATTCACTCAGTAATGCTTGAAACCCTTGGCTGACTGACAAACTAAAGATTGGTCATCGGCAAACCTTACTGCTTATATGAATTCCCCTCCAACTTTCATTCCTACCTCCTGTTCTTCCCATGCCTCTGTAATCATTTCTTCCACACACAGCTTGAATAGCAACTGTGATAATGAACAACCTTTCACCTCTTCCCAACACTGCCCATCCAGACTCACCCCATTCCCCTCCGCACCTCAACAGTGTGAGACATGTACAGGTTTTGGATTAGCCTCCTGTCCCTCCAATCTATTCCTATTTCTGGAAGACACTAATTAGTTTTTCCCAATTCACTTTTTCAAATACCTTTTTGAAATCTACAAAACAAGCAAATACGGCCTGATTTTATTCCATATTCCTCTTGATCAATGATCTCATTACTGCAATGGCATCGTATGTTCCTCTCCCCTTCCTAAACCCAAACTGATCATCTCCTAAGTAATCATTTGCCCTGCTGTCCATCCTTTTACTGATGATCCTGAGAACAAATTTAGCTGCATGGGAAATCAAACTTATTATTCTGTAGTCCTCACATGACGTAGACTTTACCTTTTTCAGAATAGGAACTAACATTGATTGCACGTAGTCTTCTGGCCAGATTGCTTCCTCATAAATGCTACGAATCTGTCTATATAGACTCTTCCTCCCACATTTTCCTAAACCTTTTAGTTGTTCCTCAGGAATGCTGTCTACCCCCACAGCCTCATTTGATTTCATCTCCCTTAATGTCCTTTCTATCTCATGGTTGAGTATGCCTGGACCTAAGCTATCTTCCTCTACGTCATGTTTCTTTTCTATGCCTAACCTTTTTGGTCCAAGTTCTTTACCATACAGTTCTTCAATGTATTCCTTTCATCTCTCTTGAATCTTTCTGTGTCATCTGTTATCTTACCCTCTACGTAACCCATTGACTTATATCTAACTGTTAGCACAGATATTCCCTTCTAACTTCCCAATTGTGTATTAACATTCTGATATAGAACACCAATTCTTCTTTCTTCTGCAAAGTTTCAATATCTTTGTACTGCATCTTCCACCACACTTCTTTTGCTCTATTTGTTACCTGTCTCAATGCATTATCTCTTTGTGCATCTTTCTACCAAAATCTGTATTAAATAGTTCCATGCGTTAACCAAATAATTATTTTACTAAACTAGAGGCAAAATTGATATTCTGTAATAAAATGAAATATATTTATCTGAAACAAATCATTTGTCTTTTAAGTTGGAAAAGGATCTGATGCATTATTTTTGTCTGCTTACCTAATGAGCGTACCATTAAAAAAATGCTTTTTAATCAAAGGTAGACATCAGAATATGTTGCAAGTGTATTAGTAGAATGATTCCCATTCCTTCAATTCCAAAATCTTAAGGTATTATGACCTGGACCTATTATTAAACACACATTTGACTGAAGCATTCACATTGCTTTCATTACAGGGTGAGTTAGAATAGCCTCTCTAGTTTTAAAAAATCACTTAAGAGCTCACAGGTAAATAAGCAGAGTGGGAGTAGTGGCGTCAACTGTGGGAAAACAAAGCCATTAGTAATTAACATGCAGTGGTCTGATGAGTATCAAGCCTTGTTTTAGAAACATTCTCTAAGAACAATGATAGTGTGGTGGTGATGCAGAGGGCACTGTGGTCTAGCGATGAAGCTTATTTTCAGCTCTCCGGCTCCGTAAATAAGTAAAATTTTCGTTACATGAGCAACCAACAATCCTTGCAAACTTCACCAAAGACCTCATCATAGCCCCAAAGTGACAGTTTGGTGCATTGTGTCCTCCTTAGTCATTATTGGGCCTTACTTTTTTGAATCTCAAGGTTCAACTGTTACTGTGAACTCTGTGTGCTATTGAGATGCTGGAAAACTTTTTGCTCCCCAAAGTGGAAGAGTATTGTGAGGAATATGACGCAGAAGCCTTTTGGTTTCAACAGATTGGTGTCATGGCTCGTACGGCCCATCATTCACGCAAAATCCTACATGAAAAATATCCCAGCCACCCGATCTCCTTATGAGGAGATGTTCCATGGCCTCCTCTCTCCCCGGATTTGAGCCCATGTGTTTATTTTTTCTTTGGGGATATCTCAAAGCTGAGTTTAAAAAAGTTCGACCAAGGACCTTGGAAGCTCTTGAGGAGGCAATTGCAGGTGTATTTGCTGGAATAATGCAAGATATGTGGAAAAGTTTTCAAAAACTTTCTTGAATGACTACATGTGCAGCACCAAGGTCATCACCTGGCCGAGATAATTTTCTAAACATAAAGATAACAAAATGATACTAAATGTAGGTTTCAGAAATCAAAACAGTTTTTAATTATCTTGGTTGTTTTTTTTACAAATTCATTCAAGGTGAGTCAATTCTGACTCACCTTGTGGTGAATTGACCAATCTTCATATATTGTCTTGAAACCATGAACCTATGGAAAAGATTTTAATTTTTTCCTTTTTTTCTTTGGCTTCATTACCAGGAATTGTCTCCCATTTTGAAATTAAAAGACATGTAGCATACATTTGTAAAGGTTACATAATGAAAGCAACATTGCTTAAGGTTCCATAGAAGGAATAAACCACATAAAATGTTCTCTATTACCAGTGCAGAATAATATTGATACACCAGCAATAAAAAGAGGCATGTGAAAAGTTCAGTTCAAAGGTTCTGTATTATTTTAACATAATGTCTTCTGCATGGGAGTGGCATATGACCTTGCATTTACCCAAAGTGAAGGGAAACCCATAAAAACCTCTACAGGCCACCTTAAGTTTTGACTTTTAAAACAATGTGTACATGTCATAACATTCAAATATGCAAACAAATTTTTTTTATAGAACAAAATTTATTTATTTTCATAGTTGAAAAATGCCTTCATTCATATCTACCTGTCTGCGACAGTCATGTGACCTTATACCAACCATGTACTGAGCTAAACTGAAGTTCCTCCTGCCAGCCATTTACAGTTTCGAAATTCTGTAGTTTTATGGTGTTGTCTGTAGTTGTTCAGATATTAAAAAACACTCACCAAAATTCATATACAATTATGTATTCATTCAGATTAGTTGCTGGAATTCTAAACTACTGTACCTAGAATCTACTTTCACATCTACCATACCATTTAAATTTGGGACAAAAAGCCATTCACCAATACATTCATACAAGCATACAAACTCATTCTCAGAGTGTAGTGTACGATTCCATGTGTTTGAAGAGATAAGTGTGGAAAATAGATAAGTACAATGCACCTTTGCTGCTTTACCAGTCCTACTCTACTGCGTGTGCAATTGTTTCAGCTCCATAAAAATACCACCATATTCCTATAGCTCATTAATAGATCCTTCCTGGGAAAGCAAATAGCATTAATTCTGCAATAATATGAACAAATGAGATACAGCATTTCAATAAAATACAAGAAAATTAATTTAAAACTCATAACGCATTACAAATATTAACTTTTCAGGTGAAAAAAAATCTTCCTCTTTATCACCATGACTTGCTAAGACTTCTTTCATTTAATTTATTCTCTAACCAAAGGTACAACAATAAAACAATTAGGAAATGTCAAAATGCCTGTGGTCAAAAAGTAGTTGCATTGTGTAATTGCTGCACAGGTATATAATTGAATTATGGCCTCTGAGGAAGTTATGAGAAATATGTCAAAACTGTTTAGATTGTAAATAACCAAAGGAACCCTGTGTGTGATACCATTAAGAAAAAAAATCCCTTCACTTGCGTGGATGAAAAATTTTCCATCCCATTTCATTCACTATTGTGATCCATTAACTGATTATAAAGACAAATATCTCATATATTTACTAAGGTCCATCTACCTCTTGATACAGGTAGACCTTGAAAAAAGTGCTGAAGCATTGACGAGCAGAAGATGATGCAAGAAGACGTTCAAGTCCGGAACGACATTGTATACAGTCACTTTAAGGCATAACTACAGCAACTTTCACCTTCCTTATTCCTGAGAGTAAGCAATTTCCCCTGACAAATATTATAATTTCTCGTAGGTGACAGCCATGAGATAGCTCTCCCCTTCCCATCTTGCAGTTCTATCGCATGCGATTTGATTCTAATTCCGATGGCTTTCATCTGCACATGTGCCAGTCTGATACCCCATGGCCAAGTCTCAACTTAATATCATCGAGCGTGTATTCGGGACCTGTTGGCCTGGGGCTCGATTCCCTTGCTGGGAGTGATTGCTATTCCCTTCCCTCCTCAACATTTTGGGGTTTGGTCGGTGTTGTGTTTTGACTGCATGGCTAGGCCTCGACCAAATCTGCCGAACAATTTGCATGACTTTAAACACTTCTAACATTTACATTCCATACAAATTGTTCACTGTAGTGGCATGAATGGGGTTCGCTCATACCCGACTGGGGCGGGAATCAGGTAAACTCGGGTAGAAGGGTTCTGTCTCAATTTAACTTCTGTGAAGCCATACTTGCGTGTCTCAATGGCACCTCTTGGCAAAATCGTAGTGTGAACTGTTCTTACAAAGAGAGGGTTATGAGGGGACACGAACAAGCGAGGGACGAGAGGAAACAGAAAAGCAGGCCCAGTTGCTTGTTGTAAGGAGATGAGGGTCGACGAGGTAAAGCATGCGGGATCACCTCACCCCTCCCCATATGGCCTTTCTTCTGCCAGTCCCTAATTGGATTAGATCATTAACTAAAAACTAGGATTCATTAGAAGAGTACTTGGTAAAAGTGATGAAAAGGTCAAAGAGAAATGTTATCTGTCATTCATTAAGCCTCATTTAGAATAGGCTGCAAGTATATGGAATCCTCAGGAAGTTGGATTAATTGCTGAATTGGATCATGTGCAGCGTAGAGGAGCTAGATTTGTAAAATTTTATGATAAACTTAGTCTCGCATTCAAAATATTAGAGGAGCTAGGCTTGGAATCACACACGGAGCAAAGGTTAAATTACAGATTGAAGCTCTTGCATTAATTGGAAGGAGGTCTCTTCAGCAGTGATGTTGAAAATGTGTTATTGCCCCCATTGCCCTCATGCTAGTAAAATTAGAGAGATTAGAATAGAACAATAAATGCCTCTCAAGGGCTAAATCTACTACTACTAGTCAAAATCACAAAATAAGTGATGACCACTTTAACAGTAAATACAATGAAAAACAATGGAGAGATACTACTGTGCCTCCACCTTGGCAAGGATAAAATTTGAATTTGTGGAATTGGTGACCAATTGAGGAATTTTCATTTAGGATATGGATAAAGTTAAAATATGATTTAAATAAAAAAAAGTGCCTCCCCATGGACTATAATCTCAATTTGGCAGTAAGGCTTGTGTTTCCTATAATTCATGAAGCTGTGCTGGTGAGAGAAATGATAATTGCTCCTAGTAGGGTGTCCTATGCCCCAAAGGTCAATGGGTAGTCCAGATGGAAGGTAGTCCATCTGTTCCTCAGCAATGCAACTGTTAAAGTGTCTGACCACAGTGGGGCAGCCGATTTAGTGATGGTGTCATGTTAAAATGAGCACAAATTAAGTGAAAGGAAAACCGTGGGGAGAAAAAATCTGTCAGGATAAAAAAGATTAGTTATAACTAACATTTGTTTTCAACACCAAAGAAGACATAAGGAGATAGAGTCCAGTGGAAAGCTGGTGGCCCTGACCTGCACAGATGGATGCTTAAATGGGGGAAATTTTTCTAGCTAGGAAGGGTAGGTGAAATGCCTCGGGTATCCACTTAACAGTGCAGCCGATGGTGGCGGAAGGATTTAGCTTTGAAGACATTACCAAGAGCACACTTGAGTATTGCTCTCAGCAAACAGATTTTTGCAATTGAACAATTTTCCATTCTACATTAACACTATTATCTCAATAATTTTAAAACTGTATGAACTTAATTATTTGAAATCGAGTTTTACATTTATTTGTTTTTAAATGTTTACATATTTCCACAAAACTCTTCCTTACTCACTGTTGCTTTCAGTGCTTTCATCAGTTTCTTCTTCATTATATATATTTTCATCATGAAAACTACCCATAACTTCATTATCAATAAATATTGTTAAATGTGACATGCTTGTTCACACTTTTAAGGGGAACAGTGATTCCCTCAACCACTTCCTTCTTCATAAAAGTTAAAACTTAATAAATAACCTCCTGCACCTGACTATACAACGCCTTCCCATTATCTATTTTGAATCTATTTTTTCCTTGGTAAACTACCCTAAACTACCAATAAAATCTATAAGTTAACTAAATCTGCAATAAATCAGTATTATTAATTAATCTATAGCTGAATAATAATATCTTAAATTAACGAATCTATGTGATATTTAAGCATAAGCTACAAAAATACACTATCTAGAAATTGAACTAACCTTATAACATAAACTAATGATTGAAACTAAAGAATTTATTATTTTGCTAACAAACAAACAGATATAAACGACTAATATTATGCTAAAAATATACTAAAGATAAATTATCAATAAACTTAAATAAATCTTAAGGAGAAAGCAATAACAACAAAGCTAGCTCACTAAAAAGTAAAACTAAAGACAAAGGTTGAAAAAGCAGGGAGGTTGTCAACGAGCACACGAGGTTACAGTGAGGTGTCGAGAGTGAATAAAACTTTCCACACCGCCCTCCTTCGTACCTCT
This sequence comes from Hetaerina americana, assembly GCF_022747635.1. Taxonomy (NCBI): domain Eukaryota; kingdom Metazoa; phylum Arthropoda; class Insecta; order Odonata; family Calopterygidae; genus Hetaerina; species Hetaerina americana. The sequence continues at coordinate 97,828,101 of NW_027286763.1, forward strand.
CTTGGAAAGGGTACCCTCTAGGCCCAAAACTTGCTCCTGCACATGGACCACCAGCTTTCAACTGAGCTATACACATGACAAATGTGGGGAGATACAAGAAAATATAAGATAGTTTATATCATGGCTAAGCATAGATTTAACAATATCCTGAACAACTCCCACAGTTTCCTGGGACCTGGATCAAAATTTAGAGTCCATGAAGTATAAGTTTAATTTAAGAGAATGAGGAAGGAGGCAGTATAAGAAAATGGAATGTAGAGTAATTCTGGGGCCAAAAGAAGGAAAATACCAGGATGAAACTAAGTAAATATTGAGAGAGGATATGGGGACATGGTGTGGAAGAACAAATATGAGAATATTTCAATTGAGGAATAAAGCAAGCAGCGCGTGAAAGAATATTAATGTTAAATAGAAAAAGGGTTAGGAATTCATTGATTAGAGAAGATGTGATTAGGAAGATGGATGGTAGATGGAATTACATTTGAATGTAGAAAATGTGAACCCAGAATCAGGGAGAAGAAAGTGCAAAGAACTAAACAATACACAGAGGTGAGAACCTAATAAGGAAAAGGAATCATAAAGGAAAAATCAGTGCTAAGACATTGAAAGTTTACTAAGACGGGGCAAAATGAGTGTGCTTAGGAAAGAGGTGACGGTAAAGTCAGGATGGAGCAAAAAAAATTCCTTTAAACAATCAATGATGCTTAAAAAATCAGGAGATGGGTAAATAAAATATTAACTGCAGAAGAAGGGACTCAGGTTAGATGGAAAAATGCATAAAGGAACAGTATGATATAAATATATAAGAGTGAGTTTGGATATAGAAAAGGGAAAAAAATGCCAATAAGAATGACTTAGGATCAGAAATACTTCACAGTAAAAGGGGAAGGCATTGAATGCAATGAAATTATGCTCTGGAAATTAGCAATATCCTACTCCCGATTTTATGAAAGCTAGGAAGGAAAAGTTTTCATGAGCTAATAAGTACCAATTTCGAGAGAAGAATTTGGCAGGCAGACTGTTGGATCAATATTATTACTAATCTCAAAATTAGGAAAAGCAAGTGTATGTTAGGGCTATAGGATTTGGATTATATTATTGGCCTAAGTTTGATTTCACACGGCAAAGGTATTACCTAGGACTTGCAGAATAAGGATGGAGAAGAGAGAAAATGAATACTTAGGTGAAGATTAGTTTGGGCTTAGAAAGGGGAGGGTTACGCCTACTGTCATAGTAATGATGAGATCTTTAGTAGAAAGGAAAACAGAGTGCATCAAGGACGTGTTTGTATACTTTGTGGATTTTGCTAAGACATTTGGCAGAGTAAAATGGACATAGTTAATGAAAAATTTGCAGAATATAAGAGCAGGCTGGAGGGATACATAACTTATTTGGAACTTGTCCATGTTCCAGACTACACGTGTGATGATTGATGGAGATGGAGTGTCCGGATGGGCTAGCAGGCAGGGAAGCCAGAAAGAGATTCTTTATCACCTGTTCTTTTCAATATATCTGAGTACTAAATGGTAAGAAATTCAAGGGAACGGCTAGAGGCTGGAGTGAAAGGGAGTGGGAAGACTAAATTAGTTAGATTTGTGCATAATCAAGCATTAGTTAGCCATGTAGCCAAAGGATTAGAATTAATACTTAGTGCATTGCAGAATCAGCATGGTTGGTATGGGAGTAGAATTAATCATTAGAAGGCAAAGATAGTGAGATTCCAAAGAAGTAGGAAGGTTAAGATAAACATTGACGTTGTGGGACATAGCTAGAACAGGTAGAACAGCCTCGCTATTTAAGAGGTATTTTGAGGGAGAGTGGGCTACGGACATTACTAGCGACATAAATAGATGAATTGCTTTAGATAACAAAGCATTTAAAGAGAGTTGGGAACTAATGACAAGTACCTTAAGTAGAAATATAAAGAAAACACCAGTGAAAACTTTAATATGGACTGCAGTTTTTATGACTCAGAAAATTGATCTGGAAAAAAGAATGTAAAACAAAAGAATGATTAATTGCAATATATAAGAATAATTTGAAAAAGTGGATCGAGATGGTGTGGTGGCTTATGTACTGACTCCCCACCGAGAGAGCCCGGATTAGAATACTAGAGACGGCAGATATTTTTCAGTGGTAACCCAATCCCTGCTAAAGGTGCTTTGTTCAGAGCACTTTGAGTGAGTATGCCATCCTTTGGTTGGCGTACTCACTCAAAGTGAGGTACCAAAGGGGTAAATGGAGAGAAATATGGAAGGATTCTGAAAGTACGAGGAAGAATTATGGCATGCAAGTTATGGAGAAAATCTTTACAAATATATTACAAATACATAAAAGGTTGGCAGGGAGTCGATCGGCTCAGGAGGAGACACTGCACCAAATTGATTCTCATCTCAAAAATTTATAATGAGAAATATTTACGATCACTATAATGGTTTCCTAATAAATGCTAAAATTGGAAGGTAAAAACTAAAGCAGATAGAACAGTGAACTGGGAAAAGTTTTGGACCAAATTGGTCAAGGTATACAATAGGCACCTATGAACAAGAATTACAGGGTTCGTCCGGAAAATAAGTGTACTGAGCTCAGGAAAAAAAATTTATTACACTTTTACATATCTTAAGCTAATATTCCTCATAATAGGACCCTTGTGAGTCGATACACTTGTTCCAGCGGCGTTCCCATTCCTGGAACGCTCCCGCGAAGGCATCATCGGGAACCTCTCGAAGACACGTCGTCACGGCCTCTTTGACGTCGTCCAAAGTCCCGTATCGCGTTCCTTTCAAACTCCTCTTTATCTTCGGGAACAGAAAGAAGTCCTCTAAAAAATGTGGATCATTTTTGCAGTGATCCGCAAGTTGTGTCGCGATTTCCAAACGATTGAGTCTTTGATCATCACTGAGCACTTTCGGCACCAACTTTGCACAAATTTTTCGCATCTGTAATTGGTGCCTAATAATCTCGTGCACTATTGTTTTTGGCACATTACACTGCTCTGCTATCATCCGAACACTAAGACGACGATCAGAGTTCAGTACATCGCGAACTTTTCGCACATTTTCTTCGGTAGACTTAGAATGAGTTATGCTACTATGGAAGCACTATCACTAATGAAAATATATCCAAGGAGGAGTAAAATGAAGAATGACAAGGCTAAAAAATGCTTTTCAAAGCAACCATACTTATCACAAAATACTTAGCCATAAACATCTGGAAGAAATTTGTTAGAGCCTATGTTTAAAGCTAAAATAATGTATTGTAGTGAAATGGGCCTTGTCTGCATGAGAAAAGAAAAGCTAAAGGTTACAGTAATTTGGTTTTGGAGGAAAGTTAGCAGAACGATTTGGATCTAAAAGACAAATAATGATAAAGTACTGAAGGAAATTAATTAGCAGAGATGTCTGACCAATGAAGAAGGAGAAAGGGAGGTAAAACTCATTGATTATATGATTAGACAATTTCATCACTAATATACTGGACGGAAAAGTTCATGGTAGAATGGAAAGAAGGTGACTTTGACTCATAACAGAGCTTATGAACAAAATGACCTGTGGCTCTTATGAAGGGATGGAAATTCAACATAAAGGATCAATGGTTGCAGAAACAAGTCAGAGCCTCTAGAAGTTGGTGATGATACTAATGGAAACAGAGGAAGCTAATTGGGGTTTCCTCTTAGATCAGCAACAAAATATTAGCTGCATATCCAAACCAGTGAAATATCATCCTTAAAAAAACATTAATGCAGGACTGTTTTCCTTCAGAGTTCTCCATAAAACTTCGACAAGCAGTGAGACGAGAGGCGAGCCTATTGCTAGGCTAGCCCATCTATAAACAATATTTGTGGCAAGAATGAGGGATATGGTGCTGACATGTGCCAACTTTCAGTAAGGGAATAAAGTTAAAGCCATTCTATTGTCAGTTAAACACACTAATAACAACTGATTTTGATAGAAAGCTTAGTTATTTCTAAGGGATGAACTGCAGTGACTGGATCAGCTTGCCATCACAAAGATTGTTAGTTTAGCTCCAGCTGGAGGTTATATAATGATTGATATAAACGTTTGAGTAGCTCATGATGCATTTGAGGTCGGATTTGGTGACATTTCACGAATTGGAATTTGGTATGGTTTTGTAATCTGGGGTGCTGACATATGAAACAACCGTATGGTTAAGGATGTTAATATTTTGTAGTTTTGGAAGGCCTGGGTAGAACTTGGGTGGGAGTGAGTTCAATTGGGATAAGGAATAATTACCTATGGAACTGGCTAGGCATAAGGCCAGAGCGATTATGTTTGTAATTTGTTTGGAGGGCATGGGATCCTCGGTCAGTATTGTAATCGGGTTAGAAATCTTATCACTCTTTTTTGTGTTTCTTTAAGACATTGAGTTTGCCACAGGTAATTGTAATAAACAGGCATTCACTAGGAGGATTGGAGTTTTAAAAATTTATATTAAAGATGACCATAAGGAAGAAGAGGTTGATAGGATATACGATCAGTTAGAGGACATAATCGCGCATGTTCCTGCAGGGAAACATTTGATAGTGATGGGGGATTGGAATGCGACGGTAGGCGAAGGAAGAGATGGTGACGAGGTCGGGGACTACAGTTTAGGCACGAGGAATGACCGCGGGGAGAAAGCAGTTGAGTTCTGCAGGAGACAGGAGTTAGTCATCACCAACACTTGGTTTAGACACCACAAAAGACGCAGGTATACATGGAAAATGCCAGGTGACTCAGAAAGGTATCTGCTAGATTATATCCTGGTTAGACACAGGTTTAGGAACAGTGTGATAAATTCACACAGCTTCCCGGGAGCGGATGTGGACTCTGACCACAATTTAGTTGTCATGAAATGTAGCGTCCGTTTCAAAAAGATAAGGCAGGGGCGGCGAGTTAGAAAATGGAATGTAAAAGCATTTAATGGTTTTAAAAGGAAGGAATACAAACAGGCGGTAGAGGAAATCATGGAGGAGGGTACAGAGCTTAGTACTATTGAAGAAAAATGGCAAAGTTTCAAGAAAGGGTTGTCTAAAGCCACAAAAGACACTATTGGAACCGTTAACGCTAAAAGGACTAGGAAACCATGGATCACGGATGAGATGATTACAAAGATGGATGAGCGGCAAAAATGGAAGAATGTAAATACAGAATTAGGCAAAATGAAGTACAAAGAATTAAACAATAAATTGAGGCGGGCAACAAAGAAAGCAAAAGAAGCATGGTGGAAGACGCAGTGCGAGGATATGGAAAGTCTGCAGAGGAAGGGTGAAATCGGTGCGCTGTACAGCAAAGTTAACTCTTTATCAGGAAGTAAGAAAGGGAGATCAATGATAGTAGTTAGAGATAAGGCAGGTAAGGTAATAGTTGATGCAGGAAAGATCCAAGAGAGACAGAAGGAATATATAGAAGAACTGTATAGTGAAGAGCTTAGACCAACAAAGTTAGACATAGAAAAGGAACATGACGTAGAGGAAGATAGCTTAGGTCCAGGCATACTAGACAATGAGATAGAAAGGGCATTAAGGGAGATGAAACTAAATAAGGCTGTGGGGGTGGATAACATTCCCGCCGAACTTTTAAAATGCTTAGGAAAATGTGGGAGGAAGAGGCTATATGGGCTGATACGTAGTATTTATGAGGAAGGAATCTGGCCGGAAGACTTTGTGAGATCAGTTTTAGTTCCCATTCCGAAAAAGGTAAAGGCTACATCATGTGAGGACTACAGGACAATTAGTTTGATATCCCACGCAGCTGAAGTTGTTCTCAGGATCATAGATCATAAGCAAAAGGATAGAGAGTAGGGCAAATGATTACTTAGGGGATGATCAGTTTGGGTTTAGGAAGGGAAGAGGCACACGAGATGCCATTGCAGTAATGAGACTATTAATCGAGAGGAATGTAGAACACAACCAGGTGGTATTTGCCTGTTTCGTAGATTTCGGAAAAGCGTTTGATAGAGTGAACTGGGAAAAACTAATGAGTATATTGCAGAAAATAGGAATAGATTGGAGGGAAAGGAGGCTAATCCGCAACCTGTACATGTCTCCGACTGCTCAGGTGCGGGTGGGAAACGGGGAGTCCGGATGGGCAGTGTTAGGAAGAGGTGTAAGGCAGGGTTTCCCATTATCAGCGTTGCTGTTCAACCTGTATGCAGAGGAAATGATCAAAGAGGCATGGGAAGAACTGGAGGTAGGAATGAAAGTGGGCGGGGAATTCGTAAAATCAGTTAGGTTTGCTGATGACCGAGCTTTAGTTTGTCAGTCAGCCAAGGGGCTGCAAGCATTGCTTAGTGAATTGGAAATTCAGTGCGACAGGTATGGGATGAGAATCAATATTAATAAAACAAAGGTTATGCGATTTTCTCGAAAGAAAAAGGCTAAGCTTAACATTAAAATAGGAGGGCAAAAACTAGAGCAGGTAGAACAGTTTACGTATCTCGGTAGTGTTTTGGACCAACACGGTCAAAGTAGTAGGGACGTAAGGAGAAGAATTAGGTAAAGAGGCTTTCACAAGGAGGAGGGATTTGATGACGGGGACGTTGAGTAAGGATGTTAAGAAAAGACTCGTAAAAACTTTGATATGGAGCGTAGCTAATGGAGAAGGTAAAATGGACAGAGAAGAAAACAAATGAGGAAGTACTTGGTATGGTGGGCGAGGAGAGGGGTTTGTTGGGAGAAATCGTATGGAGGTAGGAAAAGTGGCTGAAGGGGGTATTGACCGGCCGCGGGATGTTGAAGACTGTAATTGAGGGGAGAATGATAGGCAAACAAGGAAAGGGAAGGAACAGGATAGGGATGTTGGATGGGATGAAGGGAGGAAGAGAGTACTCAGAGCTGAAGAGGGACCTGATATAGAGTAGGATGTTGTGTTTTGCTAGGGGTCACAAATTATTTAATTAGTAATTATGTCCATCCAAGAAACCCACCTTAACCGGTAGATTACCTAATAATAATAATATTAAAGATGATTTTCCGATGTTATGAATTGAAATCATCATACAAACACTTAGTATTCTATATATTTGGTTCATTTTTCTTGAACAGTAAAGTGGTAAACTTGAGGTGATTTGAGGGGCTTACAGATAACATGGATTTAAACAAAGTGCCTAGGTGAACTGTAAAAATGACTTTGCTTTAATCATTTCCACTATTTTTTTAATTTTGCAGTAATGTTCCAAATGTTTCTGAACATTAATAACTATAAGTTTAAACAATTATTGAAAATACTATTTAATATTTCTACTACTATTTTTATCTATACATACACTCAAAGAGCATGTAGATCAGCAAATACTTTATTTCAATTCTGATATCTCTTTGAAGAATGAGTATAATTTTTTACAGCGACTGTTATGAACACCTACTATTCTCGGAATGAGCTGGCATTCTCTATATTGTGTTGAAGAAAGTTGAATATTAACATGTCTCTCCAATGATTATTTTTTCTGATCAATTCTAAGTTACATTACGCCGCATTATTAATTCTAGGATTGGTTTTACGCAGCTCTACAGTAAATTCTCTTAGTTTCATCATGTCCACATCCCTCTACAGTTTAATGTCTGTCATTATTTATTCCCACTAACTTGTTAGGTCATCATGTTTTGTCCTTTCTGTTCACTTTTCCCTTCATCAGATTCCCAAATTATCCTCATAGAATTCTTTTTTGAAGTGGCTTTGTTGCAAAGATGTGGTCAGCATTTTTCTCCGATCAAGTGATCCCTGATACTTTTGTTGCCCTTTTATATGTTATAGACTATTAGACTATTTCATGTACTCAGATGACTACTGATGTACTCTTCTGATGGACTAATGGACTATTGTAACAGTCAAGTACCAAGCCTGTCTGAAATTAATATTAGCCTATCCAGGATAGTAATTTTTCCAGAGAAAAGAAGGCTCTATTATGCAATTAATGAGCATTGAAATTGCATACACTAAATGATATACTTGGCAGTGTGAGTAAGACATTATTTTTGGAAAAAGATTATGAACTCCCACAACTATTGAAAGGAATGAGTTTTTACAATCGTAGAAATGGGGAACATTTAAAAAATTCTGACTTACAGAATAAAAAATGAGTTCTTGATGGAAGTGTGGTTTATAGAGAACTTAAAGTGCCTTTAATGCTGCCCATGCTAATATAAGTTGCATAATACAAGGTGGGTTACTTTTTCAGAAAGGAGAGAGGTTGTGTCAAGGGCCTTGAGTGAGGATCTACAGAATATATCAGTGAAAACCTTGATATGTAGCATGGCTTTGTATGGCTCAGAAACATGATTAATTATGTAAGAGGATGAGTATGGATTGGTGGCTTTGGATGTGTGTGTTTGGAGAAGAATGGAAAAGTAAGACGAATAAAGGAAATTTAAAAAATATACCAATGGGGGGAGGAGAAAGAATTACTGGGAAAAATAAAAAGGAGGCAGAAGAATTGGACTTGGAACATTGAGAATGGCAATGGAATGCTGAAGACTTATAATAGAGGGGAGAATGTTAGAAAGGTGAAGCAGGTAAAGGAAAATGATATATTAGACAGAATGAGGGGAGGGATGGCATTGAATAAGGATTTATGGTAGTGTAGCATGCTACATTGTGTCTAGTTATGCAGGCTTTGAAGTGCAGGGGTAGTTACTGTGTGTTTCCATACAAAACCTACCTTAAATGGTAAAATACCATTTAATTATTGTTATTTAATGATGAGGAAAAATTTTACATTTAATAATTTATGGTCAGAATGAGGAGAATTATCTGCTTAAAGCCAATGTGAGTGCATACATCTTGGGAGTCAGGCTGCTATTATTGTGAGGTATAAATCTAAAAGTGTTCTTTGCAAGTAGATCATTTAATTCTATGACTAGAAGATATGTTCTTGATAAGACATATTGGCCTGTGGCCTGTAATCTCTGGCTTAGAGCCACAATAAGTGTAAATGCAGCCAAGAACGAATCATTATCCTCTTAATCTTTGTGCTGGTCAGTCTTTATGAAGAAAAACACAGAAAACATCCAAAATGATTTGCACATAATTCGAAAGTTTCTTGTAAAAACAGCAGCCATTTCATTGTGGGCTAAATAGGATTGATACATAAACTAGGACTGATTAAGTAAGTCCCAGAATATGAATTAAAGTTTTTATGTTAAATTATAAGAGCAATGTGGATTGATGAAAGTAAATTCCATTGATTTATCTGCTGGGGTAGGAATAGATGAGTTAAAGTACAAAGAGAAGGAACAACCTCTCCTCAGTGGTGCAACTGTATGAGGAAGTGGTGGTGCAAAGTTACTTCATGAGCATTTGGGGCAAATGAATTCTTATACCTCGTAGACCATAATAATACTTTGCATTTTTCTGATTGCGACCTTTGACAGTACAACAAAGGGTAGCATTTTATGCATCCTCTTGAGTCTTCAAACCAAAATGTTTTAAAATCACCCTGACCTCTTAAAAGCTTAAAAGAGAGAGCCATGGACTGTTTATAATTTATAGTAGGTTTGCCCAAAAGGGTGGGGACATGACCAGGTGTGATGAGGGGATGCATGATTTGCATGAAGTGTTGCATTATATGTTCAATTTTTAGTTTTCAATGATGGATTTCAATAGAATTGTGCTTGCACATTTCACCTCTTGGAGGGATCAGTGGTCAACAGTGGAGATAAAAATATTAATTTGCGCTTGAAAGGGAAAATAGAAACTAATCTTTCTGAAATATTTTTCAGGGAGGGAGGTTGATAATTTGTGTATAGTGACATGGCCAGGAATAAATGAGATGATAAAATAAAGGAAAAAAAGGACAGTGAAGAGCTCCATGTGGCTCTATGCATAGTCAAACTTTGTAAATGCTGCATCCAAGGAAGTTTAATATACGAGTAATTCATAAAAAAATTAGTGCTGAGGCATTAATTTCCCCATCTGTTAATTGAGTTAAAAATCAATAGACACATGCATTCATTAAACAACATGAGCACTTTAGACAATGGGATGTTGGCAACTTATAGGTAAAGTTGAAATAAATAAGGTAGAGGGAGGAAAATAAGCATTTGGGATGGCATGATAGAAGGTAAAAAGTGTTTGGAGCTAAAAAATGTTTTATTTAATGCAAGCTTTAAGGTTATTTAGTGCTGCATTAGGCAAGTCTTAGCACAGCTAAGCCCTAGGACTCATCATAACTCTATAATGGCCAGTAGACTACAGCTAATAATAAAAATATGATGATTCATTCAAAGTTTGAAATAATCTTAAAGTAATAATTAGAAAAATGAAACTAATAAAAGTTATTTGGTACATAACTGCTTGTAAGGTGATTTGCAACAAAAAGGGTAGAGGATTTTCTCTGCTGAATGTGACATCAGCAAGTATTTTTGAGTGGGCTCTGTGGGAAAGTGATGGTGGTGAAGCACTCTCAACCCTGGGGCTGTTCCGGGGAATCCCACCCAACAGCCCCAGGGAGAGAAAACAACGCAGTGGAAACCACTTGTGAATGTGGCGGAACCTATGCGGAAATTGAAGTTGATGTTTGGCAGAAACTTAAGGTAGAATCCATGTGATTTACTCATGAGAGCCACCTCAATTCCTCATGATAATTTAGGAATTTCAAGGTAGGAAACTTTTTTCTACAAGAAATGAGACATCATCACAGAAAATTCACATCATTTCTACGTTAGAATTTCATAGAGGCAGCTCATCTCTATGAGAAAGTCTTTTGCATTTGAGGATGACTTGACAAAAAAGAGCATAATGGTATATAAAATGTAGCTATTTTATCAAAGGATAAAATTTTCCTACATTCAATGAAAATGTTCATTTGCACTTTATTCCATCAAATTGCCACCATGGACAAATGGTGGATATAAAAAAAATTTCACCCACAATAATTACGAACAAACTTGTTCTCGCTTCAAAATTTACATCCTAATCCCCATTGAGCTACTAATGCAAGGTAGGATGTTACAAGCCGTATGTTTTACCAAAATTAATGATACAGGAGTGCAGTGACATTTGTCAGTGATGTTAATTAAGACAATGTAAAATTTTCGACAAAATGAAAGTTTTATTTCTAGAGCTCTCTGTGTGATAGCAATGAAAAAGCAGAAATTTTCCATGGTTTCACTAAGAATTAATGGTTACAGTAGTTAACAGGGTAGACAATTGACAGTGGTAATCAGTTATGCCATTAAGTGATGGGTAATTATACAGGGATCCTGTTTATCCTGTATATACAGGGATATCCTGTATAGGGATAGGATAATCATGGAATGGGTAAATAAATCCACTAACCACCACACCAAACTCAATCTCCTTGAAAATTAGCATGACACAAATACATTCAGAAGCAATAGAAACTTAAATTACTCTCCTGTTGATTTTTAATGTACCGTGGTCATGGTATCCTAGATTCATCCATGTTTTCTGAAAAAAATCATTAATATAATTTATTGATGAAGAAAGACCATCACACAATTATAGTATTTTGAAATGATGTTTTCCAATGCATGGGACAATTTTTCAACCCAGGAAAGGCAAGTCGGTCAGGTTTTTATTTTCCAGAGGAAAATAAATATAACACAATATATCACGGCATACTCACACTTATTCTGATAGTAATTTCTAATAGTCCCCCCCCTCCTCACGCAGTTGGTTGGTCGCATAATATAACCATGCGAGCGAAGGAGTTTGTTGAGGTGGTATTTTTAACTTTCGCTTTACTTCACCGACAGCAGAGCAAAAATAATGTGATAATGTTCCAACCTCTCACCTTAGCTCCCCCTCCCCGAACAATTCTGCCGTCGCCGCACCCGGCGGGTGTGAACCACTGTACTACTGGAATTAATATTACACTGGATGGCCTTGGAAACCCCGTATTAAGAATCATTCCTATTTGGAGATGAACTTTACATTTTTGTATGGGTAGGTAATTAGAGTCTTTCCTTTTCAGCGTTTGCATTAGACGTCGTTTCACGGGTGGGGACATAACTGGCATTTTCCCGCTGCACTCGCCATACGTTCGAATGGAGACTAGTTCAGATACTAATTTGAATATACAGCATCTTAGCCCGCGGCGGGATACGAACTCATGCCCTTTGTATTTGCCGTAGCCTATGTCCCAACGATGAAAGAAAATTGCACCACTGAAAAATTTAAATCATAGCCACAAAATCCTTCAGCGCGAGAATCCTTGAACGAAGCGAGGCTCGAAGGCACGAATTTCTAATTACCGTGCGGTTTCGTCGTCCAAGTGAGCGTTAGGGTATGCAAATGCACTTAGCGAAAGTAACATGAAAAGAACATCATAAATTACATGTGATCATTTCATTGGAAGGACTTACCTCTGCGAGGCCTAAACCTTTGACAGCTTTACACTTCACAGTCGACTACCTCTACACTAAACTGTGCAAGCGATAGTACCTGACGATTATTGTATTCGTCGTTCACAAAACCTTCGATCTCGGTCGTGAGCTCATTTGGGTGTGAACGGATCACTGAAGCTCGAAGACTCGTTTATTTGACTTTTGAAAATGAACCGCATTCAAAATAGGTTGTGAGAACTGGTTGTGCTGCAATGTCAATGTAGGCAATTCAAAATAAAATAAATTAGCAAATTCAGAGCTTATATCCAACGTGTGTTGTATAAAAAATTATATTCTTTCCTCGGTATTAAAAAATCACGTTTTGAGGTCAATCCGATTTCAGTTTGATATATATGTATATTCCCATTTAATTGGTTAAAAAAGGGGGCGATTTTGTAGGCACTGAACATTTAAATATAGGCACAAAATATGCCGACATGAGTATTTTAAACTAAATATGTTGAGGTGAACCAAGGCAGCTAAACATAATTTGAATATCAATTTACTCGCACAGATTTGCACAAGGTATAACCGTTGTATTTTTAATGTTTTATAAAAATATTGCAATGAATGCATAAATATTTTTCAAAATCATCATACATAAGAGGAGTAATATTTTTAGCAAAAATATTTTGAAATTAAACAACTTCTCACTATGTCACTTGGGGTTATGAGACAGTATTTCATGCAAGCTTACTTCTTCGCGTTGATTTTTAGCTCAACTAAGCTATATAAGCTCATATAAGACACTGTGCATAATTCTCCATCCAGGATTACGCTGCCCAACACTTTTAACGGTTTAACATGCTCAATCCACAAGCACGTTCTACTCTGCCAATTAACAGGGCACAGGACACATCGAGTGAACCAAGGCATAATTTAAATGTATTGAATAAATTATCAGACCATTCCTATGTTTGTCCTTTATATGAGTTCCTATCTCTTTTCCATATATCTATATCCATGTGAAATGATGGATCGCTCGCCGGTCACGTGGTCTTGAATAGCATACTGTTAAAGTGATAACCAAGTTCGCGTTGAATCTACGCTCTGCGTTCAAGTCGTTGAGGCGACCTTTTATGCCGTCAGCGGCCATAGTTTCGCCCGCTGCTGTACTAGATCGGGGATTCTTCAGTTTGAGCTTCTTCTGCGTAGATTCTTCAAATGGAGAATTCTCAGCTGGTTGCTCTAAATTCGAGCGAATCACTCGGGTCGGATCTTGGGTCCTCATATTACAGGGATACATTTCGGATAAATGCCTACATGAAAAAATATCCATTTCTTGGTGGCTAAGTTATTATTTTACGTGCCGCTTTTGAAATGTATGACAATTATTACACGGTTTTGGGACTATGGTGAAAATTCTTGGCGAAGGCCCGCAAACGTACGAAAGCTCGCTGGCATGCTGGCGAGATACTTGAAAGGTTTTAGGAAGAATAACGAATACCGATTCATTCTAATTGTGAAAGGTCCAGACAAGATACCCGACGCAGTAATCGTCAGCCAGGCGGCGCAAGACTTGGGGATCGAAATGTTGCCTCCGGCGTCGGGGTTGCGCTCTTCTATCTTTTCTCCTGTCTCGGATCTGTCAAATGGTGCATAATCCCAAACTTTAACCTTTTGCACTCGGATGTCGAGTGTGACTCGACACGGTTAGCAACGGCAGCAGCTCGTATGTCGAGCCACACTCGACACGGAGTTTCACCGCAAGGGGAATTGGGATTTTTGTCTATTTTTCCAATAACTTTTCTTGTAATCATCTGCATGAAAGGAAAAGGAAAGTTAAAGCTTAATTAATAGCATGGCTTGTTTTATAAATGAATAGTATCGACCCATGATGTCGTCGTCGACATACTATAAATGCCGTCTCCCAAAGGATGCCACCACCTACGCAGATGTTTTTTGTTATCTATTTACTGTGTTGCAAGTTCTTTTTCATTTGTATTGTTTGCTTTTTATTATTTGGAAGTCAGCTAAATGTAAAGCAATGTCTTTTAGAGATTATCGGTGCCTGAAAAAAGATCGCCAGAATGTAAAGTTACCTCAGTCAGCTGATCCTTAGTTCATTGCTTTCTAGTTTTGACTCTTTCGTTTCCTTTTCTTCCTAGTGTCCGCTGTCTCATCAAACATTCTGCCTGCTCTTTTCCTATCTATTGCATAGTCAGGAATCTTGAGTAGGAGGGTCCAAGATATGATATATTATATTCATAGTAAAACACGAACCTTAGGCCTTTTCCTGGAGTCGTGCTTTTTTGAGGTTGCATCATCCTCCTGTGGTAAAAAAACCTTCCTTATCTTAGTCTCCGAGGTTTACTTACGTTTCTAGAAGCATAACGCAGGTGTTTTCCCTAATTACAGAGGGTTCTCTTACAACAGATGCTTTCCCTTTGGACGAATGCTTTGTCAGCTAGTAGTTGCTCATTCTGAACGATTTTCCCCTTCTCACGATGGATAAGTATTCCAAAGAACTAGAAAGCAGCTGTTTCATGAGGAAAACTCTAAAATGGTGGCGTAAATTGTTTTTCTGGGGGCTTCAGGTCAGTGTTGTAAATTCATTTATATTGTATAAAGAATGCCAACAAAGAACAAAATGAAAAACCGATCTCGCATGTGAAATTTGTTAGGAAACTAGTACACAATCTCTTCGGAGAATTCCGAGATGGTACACAAACGTCCAGGGTTAGATTACCATCCACGAACATAGAGCAACGTTTTGATGGAACACTCCATATATTCACACCTGACCCTAACAAAAAACATAAAGATTGTGCGGTTTGCTCTGACCGAAAAATCAAAGGAGGAAGAAGAGAGACGATTTATATCTGTGAGACGTGTGAATGTAAACCAGGTCTTCATGTTGGTGAATGCTTCCAAAAATATCATACCATGAAAAATTATAGAGTTTAAATTAAGGTTTATCAATAAAGTTATCAATAATTATGTCAAAAAATCCATATAAATAAGTTTGTATGAAAAGAAACTCCAGTTTTTCATTCTAGTGCCACGCTTAGCTAATTTGGGGTATTTAAAAAATTGAATCCGAGTAGACTAAGGCAATCGAGAAAAAAGCATCCGAGTGCAAAGGGTTAACCGCCAGAAGGCATATCCATGAAGTGGTTTGCTATTTCTCACACGGGGAGCAGTGGTGCAATGAATCGCGGCGCAGAGGATAATTTAAGTTCCGAATTCTACTGTATGGGCATCTGATACCAATGAAAGGCCGACCATGTGGTTCAGTATCGCGGTGAGTTATAGTTTTGATGGGTGAAACTGAGTGGGAGGTATAAAATCAGCACGTTCGCCAATTGTTACGCGAACAGGAATGCGAGGCGAAGTATGTCTGGACCTAAGCTATCCTCATCGGCATCATATTCTACTTCTGTGTCTAAACTTCCTAACATAATATCTTTAACATATAATTCATCTATGTGCTCTTTCCATCTTGCATGAATCTCATCTGTTTCGATTGATGCATTTTCTGTTATATCTTTCATAGGACGAGCAAGTTTTCTTTTATTCTTCCCGACCGTTATTTCACTTTCCTCTGCAGTACAATTTCACCATCTCTGTAAACCCGCAATTTCCTTGCAGTTCTTTTTCCACCACATTTCTATCACCCAATCAGTTTCTCGCCTCAGTTTTTTATTTATTTCCTCGTACTTCTTTCTGCCCAAGTCTTTGTTTATGCTCCTCAATTACCTTCTCTCGCCCATCTTTCTAATGATCTCCTCTGCAAAATATAATATCCTCAACCTTTTTCTATTTTCTGTTCCTATTATTTCGCTTGCAGATTTATATCGCCGTTTTTTTGAGCTGTTACCACCGTTCTCCTGCTGGACTCATCCTCCTATCCTCAATCAGTAATTTTTCGACTTCTTCCGAGCACTCCTATCTGTTCGTCCCAGTTTCTTCATCCCTCTTCCCTGGTTTATCTCTTGGATCTGACGTTACGCCTCAATAATACTAAATTATGGTATGAATCCACACGGGAAACTACGATGTGATTATGCTGTTCCTAAATCTGGGTCTAACCATAATATAGTCTGACTGGCATCTCTTCGAGTTCTCGGAAATTCTCCAAGTTAACCTACGTCTACTGAGGTGTTTTTACCAGGTGTTAGTCAATGAATAAACCCTGTTTCCTGCAGAACTCTATTGCTTTCTCCCTACCGTTACTACTTATTTCAAAACCCCACGCTTCCATCCCTCCCTTCGCCCACCACCGCCTTCAAATCCTCTATTACCATCAGTATTTTTTTCTAGAAAGATCGCTAATCACTTCCTTTAGTTGATCATTTACACTGGCTACTTCTTCCTACTGTGATTGCTTGTCGAAATGCATACCTGATTATTGACCAAGTTTGTTTGTTGTTCTTTTATCCTTGATAATAATGTTTTATCTCTCACTATGTATATCACTCTTCTCCCCAACTATTTGCTTAATATCACTGCTACCCCTTTCTGGCTGTCTTCCCTTCCATCCTAAATCACTCTGTAAATATCGCTTCAATAATGGCCGCTATTTCTCCATGTCAGCTCACTCATCCCTAATATATTCTACATTTATTCTCTTCGATTCCCTCAAGACATTTTCTATTGTTCATGTCCTCAACACTTTTCTGACATTCCAAGTTTCTATTTTAACCCTTACAATCCTTTTTTTGTTGCTTCCGTCGATCCACCTATGCAAGGATTTCGTTTTATGACGACTGCGGAGGCTTCACCTCTTCCGCTACTGAGCACGACACCCACCCAAGTGACCGTAGTTGACAGGACTCATTTTCGTATTAGTTCCATTATAATTGCCTGGGATAAAAATGGTGGTATCTTCATTACCCCGAAGATTAGTAAAATTAACATTTTTGTGGAACAAACTAAAATAGACATCGAATCAAAATTATGAAATTTTACTCTGGGGAGATATGGTGTGGTGTATTCAGACATGGGGAGTTAAGTGTAAAAGGTGACTCATAAAACTTTACGTTGAGAGTTAACTTTAGGGAAAATTAATTTAAGTCTAGGTATTATTATTCGGTAGTCTACCGTCTAAGGTAGGTTTTGGATGGACGCAGACTGAACTCGCCAGTATTACTTGTCCTCACCTAACAAGACACAAACGGACACTCCATACTACAACAAATAGTTCCTCAATTCTACGTACCTTCTGCCTCCATTCTATCTAACATAGTACCTACCCCTACCTCCCACTGCGTCGTTTGCCAAACGTCCTCCCATCAATCGCAGTCCTAAGCATTCCATCGCTAATCAAAATGTCATGCATCTGTCAAGTCTTGGTGATATCCGTAAAACCTGAAGAAAACCTGAAGTCTAGGTGTAGTCTTTTTCTTCTTCTCTCACTTTTTGCTGTCCGTTACCAATTAAAAAAATTAATCGCATGTAGAACTCCTTTCGTTTGACGACTTATCTTTTAACGTGTCACGTATAACATTTAAAGTTTCTTCCTAATAAATTAAGTACAAATTACGTTAAAATGTTGACAGAAAAATAAGTACGAGTTAAGCTAACAATTTATTGAAAAATAAACTTTTTAACTTAATATACGAAAGTTTATCGCGTTACTACACAAGTCTATGAGTAATACATGTATGCAGTATGACTAATACTATTGCTTATATATGTATTACAAAATCAATTTCGATACATATATATTTCAATTGCGCAGGTATTCGTAATGTCTTTACGGCATAAACGATATCGGTATACCTTTAAGGCGATTCACACCGTTGCTTCTGTTACTACGTAGAGATACTGGTACCAAGATCATGTTGAACTACGCAATCGCAGCGGTGTTAGTATGAAAAGAAAAGCTGCCCGTTTCTCACCGCGGCAATGAGATTGATGAACCCGGTTTGTACGGAAAAGCAAACTTACCCGACCAAGACTTCGCTGTGAAAAAGATAGAAAGGTACTGGGTATAATGCGTGGGTCAAACGCAATGCGACCCTTGGCTTTAATTAGCTCATTGGCTGTTGAACTTGTAAGGGGAGAAGGTACGAGAAAGATACTGAATAAGTTATGAAAATAATTGGTAGCGATGCAGGTTGTGATCATTATGCTTCTCTTGCTAATTCAGTCACCTTAAAATGTTCATTTTGTAATCGACCAGAAAAAATACCTCATTTAAAAGTGTACGGCTTTTGGCAGTATTCTACATGTCGTATATTCTTACAAGAATTGCGCTAAAACTTCCAAGTAAAATTTCATGTGACTGGATCTCTTCTTACTTAACCTTCAAACCACGCCGATAGCCCGGAGCATTTTGTCACTTCATCACGAATGTTGAGTGTATAATGCCAGATTAATAATTCGTGAACAGCATGCGGCGCATGGCCTGCTGCTTTATAATCTCCTGAATAATAACCCCGCTATTTTCACTGCCCGATGTCACAGCTATCAGCGCTGTAATTGATGACTCAAGTTAATCACGGCCTTGTGTAGTTTGATAATCTATATCATCTATCACGATACTTCCTGAGTTTTATCAGATAGTCTTAAATTGCATTGCGTGGCAGAAAACATAGGTTGTACATTTGATTACTCTTTGTGTATTTCAAAGTGCGCATGCAGGGTTCCAGTAAAATATGAACTTCGTAGGTGGGCATGTGACTAAATTCCGTCAAATTTCTAAGCCTTCAACTTTTTACCTCCTTTCATTCAACTTTTTACCTCCTTCCATTCAATCCAACATTCCTTTATCTCCCCTATTTCTCTTACTTTATACTCTTACAACCATGACAATCTTCAATAGTCCATTGCCGATCAAAATGCCATGCATCTACCTTTCGTGTCCCCTTTTGATTTTAAATCGGCGAACTTCAGTTTTAAACGTATGATAAAAAATGGAGGTTCCCTAGGAAACTCATAATTAACTATTGTATACTATAGTTACTATATTCCCAATTTTGTAATCTTACAAGGCAATAGAAAGCTAAAGGTAGCATTAGTGTGGGAATAATCAGAGAACTATTGGGAGTTAGCATGCATGAAATGTATTTGATACAAAAAGTCCATTATTTCATATTTACCAGTTGTTTTCCATCTATCTTTCTTTCTACTGCCTCAGAAATCAGATTCAGAACTGAACTTTTCTTGAAAACTTGACTACTTTTGTTGATTATCGGCAAGTTTTGTGGCTTTGACAAGGTCATTTCATATTTTCATACAAATGTTGAAAGCTGGAGTATTTCAGTGGAATTCCTTTGCTTATTTTTAACAATTTGAAGCTATGATTTGCACAACTATTTGTGAAACCATATATATAACAACTGCAATTAACATGAAATAGACGATGAATTCCCTATCTGTAGGGGTAGATTATGTAACAAGCCAGTGAATTAGTGAAAAACTTAAATTTCAAGGATAATATCAATTAGGATATAAATATAAAATGATTTTCTATTAAAATCAAATCAGACGCTATTGTTGGAGTGTATAAATGCAAATATGTGTAAAAGAAAATGACCATGTGCAAGCAGGTAATTGTTTCTGATGACTTTTAAATCCATATTGCAGCTTCATAATTCATCCATATTGGTTCACTAATAATTTATCATTTCTTAATTTATCACTACATTGTATTTATTCTGATTAACTTAATTTTGAATTTCAAATTCATGAGTACACAAATTTTCATCAATGAAATATAACTCTGCCTCACGCAATTAATATCTTAGTTAGGGGGACAGTCTACACCAGGTGGCACTTTCGATCTCCTGGAAATCGGATAAGTATCCAATATGAGGTAAAAATGAAAATTCCAAGAGCATATAGATGACTATAAATGCAGAGAATGCCCTGTGCTATAAGCATTGCTGTGTCATTACATAATGTTCATGTTTTTCATAAAAATCTTGACTTAATAAGAGATTCACTAAGATGAATGTGGCATTATAAATTGTTATAAAATTATGATATGGAACAGTTGGACGACATTTTTTGTTTGGATTATTGCTAAAAAAAATACTTCGATTTTCTTTGGCATAGTGGGATTGCATTAATAAGCAAACAAATTTTAAATAATACCCATATTCATGTATTAATTACAAGAGAATTATAATTCTACATCTTTTAAAAGTTTACATATTTATTCACTTCCACATATTTTTATAATTTACCTATAAACTAACAAAACTGGCAACAATGATCCAATGCAATTGGTTTACAAAGGTAATCAACCATAAAAATTGGGTAAAAATCACAATATAACAACTTGCCGCAAGTTTTCCATAGAAATTATTTGCTCACTCACACAACCATACACACAAACACACAAATTTACAAGTGGCTCATTTCTTCAGTCTATTAAATAACATTCCTTTCACAAAACATTCTTGAACTAAGGTTTAATACAAGTAAGTCATTAATACTCAGCAGTAAAAAAAAAGCTTTCTGTATACTGAATGATCACACCATCTCCCATAAGATTTTTTTAGTTGGACTAACCAACATTTAAATTATACTTTCATATTAATTTGAATTCCAAAGTTTATTGTAACACAAGACGAGAGTAATTCATCTTGAGTAAGGTTGCTACTCCCATAATTTTTCATTATTTTATGTCTTACAAGCAGAATTGTTGAGGAAACTTGTAAACTACATCAAGTATTGTTTTTTTCTTCACGTTAGAATGAACATAAATAGGGTTACATTGCTTTTTCTTCAGACCATATCTAATTTAACAATTTTGTGGAAGTACTCTATTGGAAAATTAGTGAAGAGTATTTCAGTATTTTTATACTGCGCATGCGAGGGAGCAACTATTTCTTGAGTTAGAAAGGAAGCAACTTCCAAGAGTAAAATTATGAAGCACCAAGTCAGAGGTTATAAAACTGGAAGGTGCTAAAAATGCACTTTCTTTAATCATAGAGAGAATTTCTTGGGTACTGATGCTAAAATACTAAAACAGACTGTTCCAGAATATGTTTCAGTTTCGCTCACAAGTAAATATGTCTTTCTTTTTTTAATTACATCCCTATTATCTTGAGATTATAGGAAGAGGCCAAGAAATGTTACTAAGAAATTGGAATACCTTATATATGCCAAGCTTACTTAAATTATTGGGAGATCACAGGCTTGATCAAACAAAAATTTATATTTAGAGTGGTGATAAGCACAACTGGTTTTTGACAAATTGACCAATCATTTGAGTAATTAATTGCATTAAGATGCATTAATTAAAATTGAGTTGCAGTTTGTCTTTGAAGAAATGCAGTCGAAGAGGAACACTTAGTACGAAACAGGCACTTCTTGGTCTTTCAAGTAGCATACATACAATTATTGATTGGAATGGTTACGTTAAGAGAAAAATATATATTATTTCAGTGAAATTTATCCACACAGGCACTTGTTAATCATCAAAATCAATCAGAATTACAGCCACTACAATCACAAAATAGTTTCAACAAATCTTTTCATCGTGAATAGGCCATTCATTTCATATCAATGAGAAAATCAGTTGGTAAGCATCATAGAAAAATAAGTCTCCAACATATATGTAGATTTCACTATATAAAAATGCGATACAGCCAGATTGAATGAGTCTTAAATCTTAATAGGCCATAGTATTTCTAAATCAGGTTAACTTTGAAAATTCACAATGACAAAAAAAAACGGTTTTGGCATTGCTAAAACAAACATCTTTCATAACAAGGGACAATGCCAGCTAGTTATGTCAAATGAATTAATTTTGCAAAACTCATTCAATATAACCATGCATTTTAATTTTACAATGGTTCTCACAAATTGTTTTAATGAGATTTTCCTACACATTTACCAGAGATAAATAAAGACAATCTAACACCGAATCTTTTCTGATGTGCAGACATTGACCAAAGAAGTAGTATTTCCAATACCTACTGGAAAATCAAGGTTTCATTGAAGATGATCCGTCAAAGAAGACAATTTCATAATTATTCACTCATATAAAATAGAATATTCATGATAGAGAAAGAGTGAGTGGGCTAAGAGATAGGAGAAGTAAGAGAATTGTTTTCAGTATTGGATTTAATATATGCCTTAGACAAATATTAATGCATGCCAGCATTATTGCTTTAAAACATCAGTTTAGAAGTGAGATCTTAGAAAACAGTATTTATAAAATTAAATAGTTTCAGGATGTACACCTGAATCACAATTTGACCAGCAATATACTTGTCTTCATTGATACATACCAATTCCTAGAATAAAGCTAATATTCAGCACAAGAAATAGCTTTAGTCTTGGAACAATATTGCTCTTATTTTGAGCTAGAATGTTTGAAAATGTTTATCAATTTGCAGTGGTATAGTGTAGAGAAAAATAAATAGTAGGTAAACTGTAATTTAGATGAATATAATGTATGCACAACCATAAAATCTGCAAAATGGACAAGGGTTTAAAATATATTAAATTGGTACTGAATTGATAAAAGTACAAAATATCATGGATCATTACTTTTGAAGTAATAGCAAACATAACCAACAGAAAAAAGTGAATCCTGAATGTGATTTGTAGCAGAAAAGATTGAATATAAAGACAACAAGGTTCGAAATGTTGAATAAAAGTGTCTAAGTACTGACTGACTGATATACCCAACAAGCCAATAGTTGGCACTTTTTAAAGTTCCAGTATAAAAATAGATTAATGACTAAAAGCTATGAAAATATTTATTTGGACAGGGAATTTCCAAGAGAACAAGTTAAGAAAACCATTGCTACCATTTATGCAATAGAATTTGCATTAGATTTATGCAGCAAAGTTTTCTTAGTAAAGTCAGTGATGAAGTTGAAAACCATATAAGATGATAAGCCTTTGTCAGCTTTAATGGCAATAAGAAATCCTTTCTTGCAATGTCTGAGGTGGCACATTATACTGGAATACATACACCCCAAACATAACATGAGGCTCTTCATGGATACCCAGAGGAATTGAATTCAAGACATAGGTGTAACAGCACCAGGTGAAGTATTATTTTCATTGAAAGAATTAGCCTAGGTTAATAACAGCACCACAGCACAGACGGTAAGGTATTTCTTTCTCTTAACCACATCATTTAGTCCACTTCTATATTTTCTAATAAACTATATCCATTGTCGACAACTGTCAAAATCATAATACACTTCCACACATTTTGAATTATTTTTATTTAATGTACCACTTTAAATAAGTTACACCACGTAAAACCACTTCAATGAAAACATGTTAAACTTCTTATTATACACAGCTTTCTCTCTCTCTCTCTGCATTGTAGTCTTTTTCCATCCACAGGCGAGTGTGGAATTCAGATTCAAAAATACTTTCACATTTTCTCTCATTCAACGCATTCTTGTCTTCAGCTGTCGATCATCGAGTGTGTCCATGAGGCCCTGTTTAAAACATCCTCTCACACTTCAGGGTCGATGTCACCACACAGCCGCTGTCTTCACATCCACTGGACCATATGAGGGTTATAGTTTATTTTCTTTAAATTAGTACTCCGAATGGCCCAGTAAAATGTTTACGAAAAAAGGAGTCCTCAGTGCCGCTTCATGTGAAGGGAAAGATGGTCGGAACGAGAGAAACACCGCTGGCAGAGATGACACTTGAAAGGTTTCTGGCCAGTGTGCTTGCGATAGTGGCGAGTCAATTCATCTGACCTCGCGAATCTCCAAGTGCAACCTTCCCACGTGCATTCATACGGCTTTTCGCCTGCAAATGAAAGAACATTTTCGATCAGACACCTAAAAGTGTAAGTTCCGAGAGACGGAATGATTGATTTCATATATATATATATATATATATATATATATATATATATATATATATATATATATATAAAAACAATTTTTATTGCTCCGGGATAAAAGTCCCTTGGAGCAGAATACAGGTTACATTAGGTTAGGCTAATAGGTTACATTAGTTAGGCAGAATACAGGCTTACATTCATAAGGCTTATTATTTATTAAATTTTTAATTCTTGCAACTCTGGTTTCAATCTTCAGAATTATAATGAAGTTGCAGCAACAAAAGTTTCATTCCTCTCAATCGAAACGCCCACGCGTTTCCATCATTAAATTCAAGTGTTTCATTCACTTAAGATATGGAGTTTAATGCTTGAAAACTGGAATGAAACGTTCAAACCGGAGTAGTTTTTTTTTAAATTTTATGAAATCACTTGATAAAACATATCGGTAGTAAGTTTTACGTTGCCAGTAAGATAACTTTCAAGGATTGACAAGTTATTTACCTGTATGTGTCCTCTTGTGCGCTTTCAGATGGGAACTCTTGGTGTAAACTTTTTCGCATCCCTCGAAGTCGCACTTGAATACTTTTCGGCGTCTCACGTCCGGACTTGTGGAGGGCGGAGGGGGAGGGGGCGGGAGGAAGTGCATGGCGGCAGCCGCGGCTGCAGCGGCCGCCGCAGCTGCTGCAGCCGCTGCGGCAGTGGAGGATGGCGCCGAGGAAGGCGGGGACTGCGACCTGGCTTCGTGGAGTCCCAGGGAACCACTAGAGGACGGGGGCAGGGCCGTCGGGGTCAGGGGTGGGGATGGGGCGGGGTCCGAGAGGTCGCCCGAGCTTCCACCTCCGCCACCTCCATTGTTGAGACCATTCTGCGTTGGCAACGAGGAACCGCTCCCGGAAGGCCTTGACTTGTGGAACACCCTGTTTGAGAGACAAGTAAGAATCAGATTAGATTTATAACACTAACTTTTCGGAACAAATTTAAAATACCACCACCCCGTAGTAATCAACCCGAAAGTTGATTTTATGGGTGAGGGTAGGTTCCGTTCACCGAACACTAAGCCCTATATGAAGTGCGATTGACACAAAAGGGTAGGGGGGCCAGTGTCTTTCATTGTGCCACCTGCAGTTCGTGAAATTAATGGAAATCCTAGAGGTGCTCCTCCTATATATTGTACCCTCTAAACCTTTCAGCAAAATAATGGATGCACTCTTTTGAAGATGGCATAAAACCAAACGCTGAATTCATTATTCTTTCACCGTCAAGCATCGCCCACATCAAAATTTGAGTAAAAAAGAGTTTATTTAAATATCACCCATTTAGAAAGAAAATCGCACGAAACATCATTTCAATGAGGGAGAAAAAGCTGAAATAAGTGCAGAGTTGGGCCAGCACTTCGCAATTATTTTATCTGTCAATTTGGTTTTGAAAAAAGGGTTAACGTGACGAGGTTTCTTAGAGATCAAAGGAATTCCTGAACCACATCGAGGGCAATTTAACATCCGCGAAATGCACTGCCCTTTCGTTCACACACCAAAGCATGGACACTTCGATGAGATATGACAGCCGAAGAAGTCGAAGCCGAAAAGGAATGAAATAAAAACGAAAGGACAAGGCGTCAGAAACGTGAAAGCAAGCGTCAAAGATTTTCCGATACCGGACGCTCGACTGAGCAAAACAATGAGAAATCCATGGCATCCGATAAGCGAGTCTTTTACGTCAGCCGGTCTCCGAAAAACGATTAGTCATAGCGCCGACCAGCATCACCAAGACGGTCTTTCCTTTCCTCTTCGTATTCCATACCCTTTTGGGGGACCGGCTGAATGACAGCTAACGAGAAATAACTAGCCCAAACTCGTCGGTGATTGCTCGATTCTCAGCAAATGAAAAGTATTTATGTTATGACTTTCTAAAAATTTTATTTGATAGGTGAGTAGAAAGAGTTTTCAAGATGATAAGAAAAACGAACATTCCTGCAGGGAAACATAAACGAAATCATCGAGAAAAATTGAATCAAATCTGCTGGGGAACAAGCTCGTACAAGGTTAAACCAAATACAGCGACAACATATTTGAATTCCAAATAACCAAACATATTTATTTAACTAGGCCATTTATCTCGTTTATTAAACCAACAAGGAATTTTTTTCTTAAGTCCCTGGTTATTTAACACGAATGTGTTAAAAAAAGCCAAATTTCCACAAGCGTGTCAGTGAGCTACAGGATAAGTTTCTAAGCACGAATAATAAATAGTTGAAACATCGGTGTCAATCCTGAATTTTTTAGCTTTTACCTATAGACGTGTTGTGAGAAACTTGCATTTATTCCTTCCCTCAGATGGCACAAACTCGATGCAAGATATGGCGAACGGGAGCGAAGGCCATTCGAAAAGCGAAGGTCCTTCCTTCTCCCATAAAAAGTGAGGTCTAATTAAAATGCGAGGGACGAAAAATTATTGAAACGTGCAACCCACAAATTCTATCAACCTTCGCATATTATTTACAGAATCTCTGTGCAACAGTTCTCACAGCTTAAAGATTTTCTTAGCGGAAGAGATCCCCCTCTTTTTTTAAAAATCTTCGTGGGGATCAGGATAGTAAGGAATCTTAAATATGCGTTCTATCAGGAAGCGAAAATAACTTACAAATTCAGAAAAGTAGACTCGAAAATGCTAAGAAGTGGGCGTGGTTAGTGATACATATATAGTATGCTTCCGCTTCATAACCTTTCTTTTTCATTGCAAAAATAATGACAGCAGGCACAACTCATTCTAATGAAATGTTGAGTGAAGACAAGAGAGACGTGCAGGGCAACTGCAAACGGGCGCGTCAGCTACTGATAATTAACAGACTAATAGGAGATAGGCGAGTTTATTCCCTCCTCTCAAGTAACTGGTATTCCTAGGTACACCATTCCAATTGATATATTAGTGGAATTAAACTCAGCAATAAAGTTTTTATGATGAATTGTCGAGTGTCCAATTACTCAATATCACGACCAATTCACGGATCTATAATGTTAATTTAATCTAATACCATGTTTCATTAAAAGTCAATATATAATTATTTTTCATGTTTCAAAGCCGACACCTAAAATCGTGTTAATAAGGAAGAAACCATTCGAAATCATTAAGGAGAGCAGACACCGAATGAATTCCTCTTGAGATGACATTTAGTCTTTTCCACCGAAGCATGAAGGAATGACACGACTGATCCACGCTTTGTGAAGTAATGCCGGGTATACGTTCATACTGTCATTTTCATATCAACGACCGCATTCATCATCTTCTTACATCCAGCACACAGATCCACTAGATTTAGTTTTTGCCTTATCGTGCCAATCACATTGACATGATTGCTTCACTTGCATGCTTAGTTACGCTTCTCTCTTCCATACCTTACCCTGGCAAACCACATATTTTTCTTCGAGTCTCGAAGAGATAAATTTATTTACTTTCTCAATATTTCACGTCGTCAACGGCGTTGTCAAAAATACTGGTTACATAAAGCGGTGCTGCGTATAAATTAATTGAAACTTTTCGTCGAAAAAGTTGAGAATTCGGACACCAAATTATTTTAAGGCTTGATTTTTATTCTAACCATAAATTACGACTCTCATGTTTCGGTTCGAAGCTGCACTCACAATTAATTTTCGATAGCGTACAAAAAATATCCATATCTTAAGTGACTTGCATTGTTCACTCGGTGGGCTATTTTCTTATTTACTCAAAGTTAGATTAATGTGGTGCTTAAGAATTGAATTTGCTCTAATGTTATTGATGATAGCCATACAAAATATCTTGATTGAAAGTCATTAATTTCCCTAAGTAGTTAAAATGAAATATTTGTGAACTCTCAAGAATTTTCAAAGTTAACTTCAAATTACAGGAATAACCTACTACCCGATACTTCACAATGAATGTCAGACTTGACACTCTTTATTAATTCACGCCTTAAAACGACGACGCGGTAGACTTTTTTAGTTCGGCTAATATCAAAACAAAAAAATTACCATGGCGAATTACATCATATTTATCTTCTGAATTTCACTAACTTGATGAGGGCTCTCATGTGTCCACATGAACACTTTACTGCCCATTATGGAAGGGAAATCATGACGCCGTTTTAATAGTAGTTTAATGAGTGCAATTTTAGGGGGAAGGAATAAAAAAATCAGTCGAATTTACTCTGGAGCGACCAAAACCGGTTCCGCAGAATTCCACTGGATTTTAGGAATAAATTTGAAATGAAAATCTGAATTTGAAAAAAGGTCTTAGTTAAGTACTCGGACGCAGGTCTCGCCTCCTCCCAACCCAAGACTTGAACTCCTTTTATTATGCCGCTGGGTTTGAATTCCGCCCTGGGCAATCAGAAGACGAGTGGTAATAGTACAGGGGAGGAGCCGAAGGAGAAATTATACGCCTCACTCATCCATCATCTCCTTTAATCACGTCGCCCTTATTAGATCTCCGAGGTTGTCATGAAGTTGACGTTAAGCACCGAGCTAGAAAAAAATACAGAGGTGTGAACTGAAATTCCATCAAAAAAAAGATTGGCGTTCCCTTAATGCCTCCCGCGGCGAGACAATGGGAGCAGTTGGTGCATGGGATATTGTCAAAGAGTGAAAGGAGGAGTAGGTACGAACGGCCGACCACCCGATCTTCTCCGAAATGGTTTTCCTGAGCGAAGAACTGCACACCGCCAATGAGATCGGACTACCAAAAGCCTTTAATGAATCGCGGGTTTCGATGTGAGGTAATTAAAAAGATTGATTGGCTTCCTCGTCAAAGTATCCCTTGGGTTCTCCTCCCCCGCCTTCCTCCTCGACTCCTCCCTACAACATCATCACGCTGGAAACTTCGTTCTCCTCCCTACCTTTTCCCTGCATCTCGTCTGGGTCTTTTTTTATTCACCTTCCTTCCCTTCGCAAAATCCTTCCCTCTGCTGCTCGGCGCCCATACATACACTTCCCCGCAGCCACCCCCGCCTACTCTCCTTCGCCACAATCCCGGGAGGATCGTTTCCGAGAGGTAAACCGCAGTGGTGGGACACTCGAGAAGGCGGTCTCAACCGCGCCGCTTCGTTAGTAATACACCCCGTCCTCGGTTCAGACTTCTTTAATATTCCTTGCTGCGAGTTCGGTGGAGATTCGCAAATGCTCTCGGCCAATTTAAACGCGTGTCCTGTGGCTTTACTGATTCTCATACTGATCTGCGTGACGGGCATGGAAGTTGCCGCGAGATTATGCGCGCGAAGACCGAGTAAAAGTCTGTCATTTGACGTTGTGGAGATGTAAAATGATTTTCACAGCTCGGGAAAATTGGAGGAAACATCGGTGGTAAATATAATAGACTAGGCGGCATTATTACCTGTGCACAATTAGTTCTAGTTGTAGCCAGAACCTTTTTCGCTTACGAGGCTTGCTTCACAGTTTAACGTTGAGCCAAAGCCCCGGTCGCTCAGGAATGAAATCGTGTTTCACAAACCTGAAAAAGGCGCACCCTCTACTTTTCAGTTTAATGCATTAATTCAGTTTAACTTTTACCATTAACTGATTTTTTGATAACTTCAGTGGCCATTGAACTCCTTTGAATAATAAATGAAGGCGCATGCACTAAATTTTCCTACATATTCTGTTGTGCATGCTTAACGAATGTGAAAATATATTTTAAGTAAGATTCTCCTTGACAATGGAATTTCTATCACAACCGATTCGCTACATATTTGAATGTATTAAAAAAACAGTCAATTCTTTTCCGATTATCCATTTCCCTCAACCTATTTATGGAACTTTCTCAATCGCATCGCCCACCTGCATTAAAAATAGCCAAATGCGTTAGGTCATGTTCACATTTCCCTCGGATGCGGTCAGAGGGCGTCGACGGCATACTGCACAATGTGCACCTCACTATAACGGACTTCTACGTGCTTGAAAGGGCACTAGCGTGCAAGAGCACGTGACAGATGGCAGTGCGACAGCTCAAACTTCAATATTGATTAGCCACCGATAATGGGGTACTTGCCGGAGGACAGGATGAAAGGAAAGAAGAGTCATTAGCATACGCGAGAAAGTGAAGCACGTTCTTAACCTTTCTGGATCCTCGCGACTCCTCAACCCTGAAGCTAATGAGCGGGAATGATATGGAGTGATACATCTGAGAAGAAAAAGAAGGGCCCTTAGAGGCTGCAAGTGAGAAGGATTTGAGAGGAGACCCTGAAGGGTGGGCTATGTATCGAGAGGGAAAGATCGAGATAATCACACAACAGAAGCAGAGAAATAACTGGACTTCAGTGACTTGACGATTAATGCAGTTTGCTGCTGACCGTCCTTTTGCCTAAAAATGATATCTGCAATATTATGAAGAGAAATGTTTATTAGCCTATTTGGTATCCAATTGAAAAATTAAACAAGAATCACAAAATATGCAAGGAATCCTACTGACAGTAAAAACCTAGGAGTTAAAAACCAATGGCAGCGGACACCTTTGTGTCCTTACTATGCTGTACTTATTATGCATTGACACTCACTTCAGAAAATTTTCAACGTAACAAATAAGAGTGGCAAATATTCTTCAGTAAACATCCCGTTGAATTCTTTAAGTTAATGCTAATGTGTATGTAGAAAAATGTGACAGGAGTCGTGGAAAATTCGAAGCAAGAGTTCACGAGGCTGGGCTCCCATAGGAGTAGAAAGGAAGCTAGATGAACGTGCAAATGAAGCAAAGAGGCGCCAAGCGAGAGGGACTTAATGAGCGAGAGAAAGACTAATAGTGAGGTTGAAGGCAGAGAAAATAAGGTTGTAAAAGGGAGTGAAGATAAATTATCTGCCTCGGGGGAGGATAATGTTAATACACCGGAGTGTGTTCGAAGACGACCGTGAGCTCGACAGAAAAAACTCGGAAAATGAACTTAATAAGATTACCCGCGTTCAGGGGAGATACTGTTGTAGAATATTTTCAGATGGCAAGAGTACGGTAATTTAAAGAGAATTCGTAATCTTTCACTTCATTTACCGAAAAAAAGCTTGTGGAGAGATGAACTCGCGAAAAAAATACCGTGAGGCAATGACTTTTACGGGGTTCGAATTTTTTAAGCGTCCGGAAAGAGGGGTCGAGGGTGGGGAAAGGGGAAGAAAAAATGATTAATTGAAGAACTAGCCAGTTTACCAAGAGATAGGTGGCCGATTCTTTCGAGATTGAAGGGCGAGTAAAGGGTGCGAACAAGGGTTGCATGAATGTTGGATACGAATAGGGCAGTGAGGTTGAAGCGGTGTGTGAGTGAGGACTAAGGATGGTATTGAAAGGACGGAGAAAGAGGGAGGGGTTGAAGACTTGTTGAAAACGTGCGGATGGGGCGGGGGGAGAGAGTGTAAATGGAGAGAAAGGGATAGGGTGGGACGTTCAACCCTCGGGGACATGGTAGAGAGGCACTGATTACGCGAATTGGTGAAAAGCGGCAGGCAGCGCCTAGGGTGAGGGGTTGATCTGCTAATTGAACGCATTTATAGCACCTGAGTGAGTGATCAACGCGTTTAATGAGGACGGAGAGCGGCGAAGAGAGCGAAGGCTCGCTTGATTTGAGTTCTGTGATGGCGTAGTTGGGAGGAAATGAAAGAAAGACTTTGGTTCTGGGGAGCATTTTTTTAGTAGTCAATAATGAATGCTTAGCTATGCCTCGTCAACTCTAATTGACAAATTATATTACGGTGACAAAAGTATTTCCGTTATTATTTCCCACTAATTAAAGATTTATCATCGGACAATCTATTCACTTCAACACTTAAAATGCACTGGCATTTAGCGCATATCGTGAGCTTCACCACGGAGGAACTCAGCTCAGTCACTAAGAGCCGCTAGGGCACAACAACCCCGCTGACTTCGGGGTGAAAATTCTTCAAATACAAATCTTAAGTATTGCGATATTAAGCATAACTTTTTCAATAAAAATCTTAAAGCTATATCGAATTCAGTGTGTGTGTCCTGGTTTCATATAATTATATGCGTTTAATGAATAGGTTTAGTGAGTTCAAAATACTTGGAGGAACACCGCCGCTCGGAAATCATTCCCAGACGGATGAAATTTAAAATAGTTATAGAGAATATCATATTTACGCGGGATTGGCCTATCGACTGGCATGATTTAACCATAATATAAATACGCTCCTTCAAAATACTGGAACAAAAAATTATTTACGGTTAGATATAAACCAAAAATTATTTTTACTATCTTGTATTGTGAAATGGAACAGAATATATGATAGATTTAGGTCTATGACAAGAGCAGAGGAAGTGGATAAAGAGCGGCAAAGGCCTGTCATAGAGGCTATGGAGCTCGAGACGACCGACACGAGGTGGTAGAAGATCGAAATGCCACCCCAAGGCTCACACGGCAGTCGAGATTGGCGAAAGAAAGACGGGGGAAGTACTATGACACCAAAAGTGAAATGGGCCTTGACGCCCTTTTGAGTCAAGCAGGACATTAATCGATCTGGGGTATCTGTTTGGGTGTTTCTAAAGAAAATCCCGCTCACCTATTAAACAATTTCGTCTTCTTTCAGGACGGAAAGTTGACGCATGCATTTCAAATATTGTAAAAATCGTCATATAATTTAAAATGCAAGCTAACCGTGGCAAGCATCAACTACTGTTTTGCAACAAGGGATGCAATTAATAAAAGAGTACCTCGTTTGCTTCGAGGAAAATAAAACGGCAGTGCCTTTCAACAATAGAATTTACCCGTCATATTTTCAAAATTTTAAAAATGAGGAACCGTATTTAACTCGTGGAAGAAACGCGAATTTTTCGGTCCAAAATAATAATTAACAGAGTTTTTCTTTGTTTACCATTATTGAAAATGTATTGAGATGCAATTAGAGTTTACGACAGACCTTTTGGGGAAGCATATTGTGGGTGCAGATCTAGTTCTTTTAAAACCAGATAATATATTTACGATAAAAAAGCTCATTATATAACCGTATGAGTAACCTTGTAACTTTTTTTATCGTTAATTAAACTGTCAATGGGTTTAAAGGCTGAATCGACGAGAATTATAAATTACTTTAAATGTATGCATTTGGGCCTTCCGTTCCAAGGGCATGAGTCGTGATCAACAATTATCCTTAATTTTGGTTTCATAGTAGTAAAAGTAAGCGAGTAATATTTTTTTCAGAAGATCAGTGTGATCGAAAACGTTAATATGAAAACGACAGTAGAGAATCAGGTTAACGTCCAAGCGCCAAATTAATACAGATTACTGGAGAAAATGGCCCATTAATTATATTCGAAGGAAAATATTGCCTACAGGCTATAGACCCAAAATTGACGAAGATGACAATCGGTCTAGTTTGAAATTTACGAGGAGAAATTTAATCAAACACAAAAATAGGTCCACTTAGAATATAAGTCCATTTGAATAACAACTTTAAAATAATTTGCTGGCCCCACGGGATTGATTTCTGTGAAATAATGTTTAAAATTGAATATATATATATATATATATATATATATATATATATATATATATATTATATACACCCACTTAATTATCGTTTACTGTTAGGCAAAATAGCGAACGGGATCTAACATTTATTCCTCAAAAAACCAACAATACTCGTACTTAAGATATAGAATTCGTAACAAGAATTATTGAAAGAGAAAACGACAAATTGTCATTAATTTGGATTTGTTTTGTGGCTACTCAGAAGTAAACTAATTTTATTAAACAAAATGGCCCTTTCTCAAAGAACAAAGATTCCCTGTTTTCCACCAACTCTTTCGAGTTGGATGACTTGATGTCAATTGAGTTCTAAATCGCAGAACTGGCTGTCGATCGTTTTATATCAGTTACATTTCAAGGAGCATTTCGGTGCACGGAAAATTCGAGATGTACTCTTGTCTTCTTAAAAATGAACTTGATAATTCACATTATGCCAAGTATTTAAAGGAAAGACCAACGATATTTTCTCATCGTGTCACAACGGAGGGTAATGCACTGAATATGTATAACAAGTAAAATAAGCTCCTCTGACTATAAAAACGACCAGTAACTTTTCCGTGCATTATAACATATGAAAAAATGGTACGGCGCTCAGAAGACACCAAAAAGTGAAGAGGCAAAATTTACCATTATTAAGGAGAATCATCTCATACTCACATAGAAGCTTCCTTTATCCTCCTCAGCGATAGCAAGGATGTCGCTGATCCCGTTCTAAGGCTCTCCAAACAGTGCGCCAGAGACTCCCCAGGAGGCGCTTGGTGCTGGTTCCGGTGGCGCGTGGAATGGTGATGCGCAGGGTGGTTGTTCTGGTGGGGAAGGTGGTTATTATTCGTCGTGCTCGAATTGTTATTATTGTTGTGGTGGTGGTTTCGGTGGTGGGAAGGGTGCCTGGTGCTGTGTTGGTGGCTCGCGTGCAGTAGGAAGTCCTTTGTGTCTTCTGGGCTCCCAGGCGGCGGCGACGGCGATGACGCGTCTATAAAGGGAAGAGAAAAGAGAAATTCATGGTCAGTGGTGTATTCCACTTGATTGCCAGGTTAATCTACTTAGATTACCCTTATAATTTCTAAAAACAGCAATAAATATTATAATAATGTGTAAGCGGGACGACCTCGACGAATAATGAATGCTGGGCGTTTTAAAGAGCTTCAATTTAAAAGTCGTCAAATAAAACTCCATAATTTCCAATTAGAACACGGAGATTAAACGTTTAAATGCGTCAATACATTCGTATATAAGCACTGCCTTCCGCGCTCTCTCCCCTGACTAATAAGACCTCGGCGGTATGTAATAACGTGGAATAATGACAAACGATTATCGTAAATAACACGGTGGAATGTCGTTATCGACGCTTGAGTGCAGCGAAATCAATGGATATACAAAATAAGGGTATGAAAAATACAAGCGTGTATAAAAAAACTCGGTTTTACAATGGCCTCAACGTTCGTCCCTGCAAATTAGGTCGTTCATCAAACACGGATAAAATGATCACTTCTCAGCTGCCGGTAGCAATTGTAAAAATATTACGAGTTTATTCTCTTATGCCCCATATTTGATACCAACATGACGAGCCAATAAATTGTGACAACAATGAGGGTAGAGGGTATTTTTCAAAGTTACTCGCCATTGCAACCTGACAAAATGTGGTCGGACATATCGGCTCTTAATAGAAGGAAAAATCGAACCAGTGTAATCGTTTGAGGAGTATTTTTTTCAACCGGGAAGGAGCGGTGCACACCATTTCGAGTACCGGGAAAGCTTCAATACACCAGTTAAATCGATTTTATTGCAGAATTAAAGGACAAAGTGGCTCTTTTCCTTAATGCCTGCCGAGAAATACCTATTAAATAATTCCGCGTGTGGGTGGTCAATGAAAAGAAGTTTGCCAGGCGATGGAGTAGATACGGGAAGGCCTCAACATCAGGGAATATCTACTGAGAATGTGTTCATTTGTTGGATATAGGGATATGACAGTGGAGAAAAAGTGATAGAGGCGGAGGGATGTAGGGCAATCGGTCAAGTATGGTGGGCATTGGACATTAAAATGAGTAGGGTTGGATTCATGGGCGGAGGGAGTGAAACTGTTCGATCAGCGGCAAACGGTGGCAGTGAGTAAGTATAGAGCTACAGAGTATGCAGTAAGTTTATGAAAGGAGAGAGAAGAGGTACGAATAATCATTCGTCGATATATTTATTTACCCTTGAGCGATTATTGGTCTGATAAACACGCAGATTCCGTAAATAACAATTACCATTAAAGTTTTCATCTTCAGATAAAAATAATTCCGTATAATTTGCCGGAGAAACAACAAAGCACAATTAGTCCAACTATGTTCTAGTTTCCTGTGTTTAATTAACATAGCACCTCTTAAGACTTGCGAGTACACTTTAAAAAGTGTTAGTTCAAAACAATACGTTTTTTATATCAAGGCAATCAGTAATTAAATCTTAGAAAACCATAATAAAGACAATTGCGGAGTATTTCACCCAATTCAAAGAGGCCCTTACTACCTAGATTCAAAACCTGCGCTAAAATCCGTCTACGTAATCAGGGAAATAGTAAATGAAACAGTTTCTGGAGTCACTTGGTGGAAATTCTTCATATTGAAATAAAATTTAAAATACTTCGCCTTTCCACAAAAACCACTTTTATTACTACCTAGGTTTCGTTATGGTATAACATCATCAGGTAAAAATACAAGTCAAACACAGTATATATAGTTCTGGACGGAGTGGAAGAGGAGGGAGGTAGGAAAGCAAGGATTGGTTGAGGTAGGAAGAGGGGGCGGAGGAGGAGGAGGAATGGTAACATTGAAAAATTAGCAGGCTGGGAGAGGGAATTAATACATTGTTGAAACTATAGAATAACAGAAACATACATTGTTGAAAAATACATTGTTGAGAGAGAAAAAAAAATTAATTATACAAATATTGTTGGAGAGGAAAAAAAAATTATATATTCATTTTCTTGGCGTCGATTAGTTGGCAGATGAGTGGGGGAATGGGTATTGCGAACGGCACTGGGTAATTAGGTGATTATGTAGCAGGCTGGGAGGAGTTAATTCATAGTTGAAAAAGTTTAGCTTGGTGTCAGTTTAATTGGCAGATGGGCGAGGAAAATACAATAACGGGGAACGCGAAGGGTAAAGAAATTCGTTGGTCAAAACCTCTCCCCCGTAATCCATGTGCTGAAGTATTTCTAACTGCTCCAGTACATCGAGGCGGTGGCCTTTCTTCTCAAAGTGTAGGATTTCGGGGATGAAATCATTGCTGTGACCACAGTCTCTCAGATGTTTGGCGAAGAGTGACGTGGAGATGTTTTTTCTAAAGCATGCTCGGTGCTCCTTTATTCTCGTCTCAATTCTCCTTCCCGTCTGGCCTATGTAAATCCGGTTACAGTCTTTGTTACCATTCCTCCTCCGCCCCCTCTTCCTACCTCAACCAATCCTTGCTTTCCTACCTCCCTCCTCTTCCACTCCGTCCAGAACTATATATACTGTGTTTGACTTGTATTTTTACCTGATGATGTTATACCATAACGAAACCTAGGTAGTAATAAAAGTGGTTTATGTGGAAAGGCGAAGTATTTTAAATTTTATTTCAATTTCAGGGAAATAGTCTTTATTTGTGATTGAATAGGAGCGAATAGTTCAATAAAAATTTAAGGGTTGACCAAATTTTGTCCGGCTGGCCTTAAACTTTTATGTTTATGGGAACATTATTTGCCTTTGAGAGAGGACATGTTAGTAACCTGGGATACTAACTAAACTGCGGGAAAGTAACTAGGATGGATAGCGTGCTAGTTACTGGAGGACCCGAGTTTGATTCCGCGTGACGCCTCTGGGTATCCTCAGCTTTTTCCAAGATTTTCCGGAAACCAGAACTTCCTGGGAAACCACAGGCGGCCCAAGGAAAAGGACCATCGGGTTGTGGAACTGTGGATCTGAATTTTTCCTTGGAAAAAAGGATTTAGCTTGTGAAGGCCAAGCTTAAAGTTTACTACTGCAGTTTAAAGGTTGACATCGAGATTTTTTTAAAACGTTAACGGCGAAAGACTTCTTAATTATAATGGCCGGGAGTGAAATATAGCGGATTCTTATGAGGACTTAGCTTAGCCAAGCTGCAAGAAAGCGCACGGCACAAAAAAAAACTTGAGTGACTTCAAACAGAATGTCATAACAGCCGAAACAGGATGAAAAATCTGACGCACACTAGGAGCACCACATGTCGCGCGCGGAAGATGACGGGGACCAGGGGAAGCGTGAGGCATTTTTGTGCACGGGTAACTCCGCGGCTGCTCTCAAGTCGTGCCCCGCATCCACCAAAGAGACGAGACTGTACTTCGGGGAAACGGAAAAGAAAAAAAACTGGAACATTTCTGCTTATCTCCGCGCCAAACCCACGCGAGTACGGCAAGTCGGGGCGTCGCTGAGAGTGCGTGGAGGAGACTCGAACGGTGGAATGGAAGGGGATAGAGAGTGCGAGTGGGTGGAGGCGACCGCTGCCGGAAGAGATAGGAAGACAGAAAAGAAGAGAGAGAGAGGGAAAGGGAGGAATAAGGGAGGAGAGAGCGGGAGAAAAGGCGAGCAACGGGAGGGTGGAGAGGGACGTCCCGGAATGGGCGGAGCGGAGTCTGGATTGCGTGGGCGGGCGCGGAATAGACAGGAGTGATGGCACCCTATTCAGATTTAGTAAAGCGTCTCTAAATGGGCGTTTTGTGTAAGAGGTCACGCGTCCTCCCACCCCCCCCCCTTGCCTCCCGCAACTCCCTCCCCAGACTCGAGGGCCGCGTTGGGTAAAGAGGCACGGGCGAGCGGTAAAGGAGGAGCGTGGTAGAATGGGCCACCCACGGAAGATACATGGTTAGGATGAATCCCCTCCCCTTCTCCTCCCCCCTCCAACTCAAAGGGTGCGGTCCGTGGGGAAAGGAGTTTAGCGAGAAAGAAAAAAGTGAGGGAGATAAGGAGAGAGAGGTTGAGGGGTCACAACTGGGAGAGGAGAGGTGGTTGAATGGAGGGAGTGTATGGAAAACGTTGGAATGAGTGGGAGTTGGGGGTCGGAAGAGGAGGAAGCTAGGTGTTAAGAAGCCTACTAAACTTTCCTGGTTGGGGGAGAGGTACAGGGAGTGCAAGAATAATTTGTTTTCACTTTATTTTGGCAGCGAGGGGATCTCAGTGGAGACGCAGATTATGTGGTAAGTAGCAGGCGTCTATCTGGAGGATGGAGATGAAACGGAAGAGGGTAAGAGATAAGTAGAAATTGGGGGACGGATATTTTATTTATGAGAGCAATTCAAGATGTTCCCCCTCAAAAACGTACTGAATTTTCCAACAGTCAGGAATATATCGCCGACACATGCTCAGTAAAAAATATTATCCCTGGAATATTGGCGAATTGGAATATTGCTTGGATCTTTAATTCATAGACCCCAGACAAAATATTTTTGCGATTCGAAAAAAGATGTCGTTCAGTATTTAGGTAGGAAAACTTAGAGCAAAGCAGTTTCCGTCGAATGTTTCACAACTTTGCTATGCTTACGGCTTGGGACTCAAATATTAAATCCCAGATACTCAATGCCGTATCGTCCTTCACATGAAAATTCTATGACCGCAAGTAGGCATGCTACCCTAATCATTAATATATACACTCTTGACTTTGATTTCTTTTTTTATTTGATTTTAGCCATGCAAGCTATAAGCTAAGAAGAATATAAGCACATAAAATTTAATATTTAAGTAGCGCGGTTGGAAGAAAATAAACTTAGACAATGTATATCTCTCAATATCAATTCTATCTGCTTAGAAAAACTGACCACTCAGGTTGTCGAACACTTGATCGCATTGGAAATGGATTTATTTCCCGAGTCTCCTCTGATCTTCGGGCACTTGCTTCTCATTAGCAACGTCAGCCGAACCTGGTTCATGTTTTCTTCGAAAGTAGAGATATTGGGAAACAGGATAAATAATGCGGAAGGAATAGCGGAGTGGTCTTTCAAAAAAAGTACATAGGAGGAGAGTGGTGAAGAGAAAGACCCAAGAAAGAGCGGTTTTGGGAAATGTTGACTCTTAAGCTAATTCGGCTCCCGCTTGTTGGTGTCGAAAATTAAATGGTGGATGAGCTGGTTCCTTTTCTCCTCGATGGTGGAGTTAATGTGTTTATGTTTCCCTTCTTTCCTCGTCCATGGCGTGGGTCCGAGGTCTCCGCTGTGGGCGGTACCCCTCCTAAACTCAACCCCCGTTCCCTCATTGCAAGTCTGGAGATATGTTCCCGAAAGGTAATTCGAGCTCACGTCACACGTACACACGCTTTCTGTCCGTTTCTTTCTCTTCAGCCCGGAAAAAATACCCAAGCCCCAATTTGAGAAAAACTGGTCTGCCACCACCCCTTCGCCCTGCCCGCAGTTTGCAAGGCGGCAAAGCTGATGAAAAGTACGGATTTCCAGCCGTGGTCGGCAAGACCATTCGGTTTACCCGCAGTCGATATCTTGAGAGTTCATCAACGAGTGGATTCTAGTGGTGGGGAAAGGTGTAATTAGCTCGCCTATGACATTTGAACATTCATTAAAAGTTACCCTTTCATCTTGCTTACACTATTCTGAGCGTTGAAATTGTATTATGGGACATATTTGAATAATTACGTATTATTTCAATTGGATTCATCATCAATTGACATCAATAAGTGAACTTAACTTTCTAGGCTACAATCTCCTTCTAAAAACTTTTTTTATCATTCAGTCATGATTGATGATAAAATAAGCTCTTTTTTACTAATATTTAAATTTATTTGACCGACTTGAATATGATTAAACCATAAAGTCTCGAATCCCCTTTTCCATCCCTCAAATCTCCGCACCTTGTATGAAGTCCACCCACACATCTCGTTTTTTTAAATCATTGTTTGGCTTATGCCTAATAGCATCTGAAATTTAAATTAAAGTACCTTAATACACTGACAAGTTACACAATCACACGTTCGACATCTCAAAACACTAAAGACTTGGTAAGAAGAAGCAACCCATCTATCCTTTTTAACCCAAAAAAATACGACGCCCACTTTTAATGAGGGAAGGTAAAATAGCTAAATAAGGAGGAAGAAACGAAAATGACGAAGCGACCGTTAAGAAGAGAGTTTAAATGGTCTCTTGACACACGGAGTCCCTCAGGAAGGTGGGATGTGAGTGAGAAAACTGGCGGGGAGAACATAAACGCGCACTATAAACATCCACTCTCCATAACCCTTAACTTCACCAAATAATAACCTGGTATGGATTCCATAAACGAATAGCGGGTCAACTGGAAAAATGCAGCGAATAGAAATGAGGAGGCGTTACAAAAAGATAGATGGGGAAAACGAAGAAAAAGGGTAAGAAGAGTCCGCAGGGTGTAAATTTTAGGGAGTTCCGCAGAAAACTGAATGGAAATGAGGGAGGGACTGGAAAGAAATATTTTTCGGAAGAGAGGGATACTCTCAGGCCTTAGGTGTATATTTCAAAGCACTTAACCAAAGGCCCGCACTGAATTAAAGGGTGTACCATCGATCGTAAAAACGTTTCGCTAAGCTGGGAAACACCAACGGAGCAACTGATATCTTCGATTTTTTCAGCGCGTCACCGGGCGTAGAAATGTTCATTCACAAAAGTACTGTCGAGATAATTTGAGAATAATGACGTGCGAAAGCGGCTGCCAAAATGAGGAGGGCGCAATTCACAAACTAATTGTTACCCAGTGCGCAGGTGATTTTTATGATGCGATTTAGTACCACGCCGCCCACTGTTCCACTCGGAGTGCGATGATTGAGCCAAGAGGAAAGCAATGAACCAAGTTGTGGCGGGAGATTTGTAACATACGACGATACCATCTCCACCTACACCCAGTATTAGTTTGAGCACCATCATTGTAAAATGAAATCTTTTAACAGTTCAAGTTTTCTCTTTCAACGAAATGGTAAGGTATACAATTTTCTCACCCAATTAAAATGAAGCTCTATTTTTTTATGGCCAACTTGTAGAACAAGGTATCGGAGAAGTTTTTTGAAATGGTTGATTTTCTCGTGAGCATATGGAAGTATTCTGGTTTTCAAAACAAGAGCAACAGCTCCGCAAACTTGCACTGAGTGAATCAATTGAGGTGAACATTGGAAAGACTGTATTGACAGAGGGTAAACGTAATTTTAGAGAGAACCACGGCTCTTGGGTGGACTTTTGGCGCTTTCTGAGATCCTCGGAGAGAGCGGAGCAAGGCTTTTAGGTAGCTGAGAATATATATCGTTTGGTGCAGTGCAGGATCTTGCAACAGATCGCCTCTGGGGAAATTTTTCATAGGGTGCGTGCTAATTTATTTAACCAGCCCCATTATGCTGCAACCTTTCCCCCGCGAAAATCCAACTCGCGAGCATTTCCATTCCCATTAGATTATATCTCTTTGTCTTACGGAAAGACAGAACCATGTTTTTTTTGAAAGGGGACAGTTTGCGAGGAGGAGGAGGTAGGAAGACGGACTCTTAGGAGACGCGCGCCTACAAGACTAGCTGGAACGAATGTGGCACGAAACGGGGAGTGTGAGTGGGAGGAGACGGGAGGGTGAAAGAAGATGAGAAAGGCGGAAACGAAGAGGAGAGACGAGGAGAGAAGCAAAGAGGTAAGCAGTATGGGCGAGGCCAGTGGGTGGAGTGGGGCCATGTAGGGAGGAGAGAAGAGTCGGGCGTGTGATAGCGGGATGATTGAGCGCGGACGGCGAGGACGGCGCTGGTATGTAATAGAAGATTGGGGGAGGGGGGGAGAAGAGTTGGGAGATGATGGAATCGAAGAAATTACGGAGACGGTAGGGCATGCGTGTGTGAGTGTGTGAGAGAGTTTGTGGATGGGGGTGGGTAGAAGACGAAGGATAGTGACGCGAATCGTGGAGACCACTAACTCCCTATCTCCCCTCCCACCCTCTCGGAAGAGAGAGAGGGAGAGAGCAAATGGGAGGACGAGAATGGTATGGTGTTTGGAGGTTACGCGGGGCAGAGGTGGGGTCAAGCAGGAACGGGAGGAGGCGTGGAGGGAGTGGAAGACCTCTCGGTGAGCTTAGGGTCAACAGGGCCACTCCCAAGCCGACGCGGAGGAGGGAGAGCACGTGGGGTATGCATAGGGGAGGAATTGGAGGGATGAGGGAGAGGAGGGCTGGGCGGGGGGCGAGGCGACCCCGCGTCGGCCATGGGCATTTGTCTGAGCGAGAGAGGAGGAAATGGAAAAGGAAGAACGGTGCTGGGCATGAGGCAATGTAAAGGTATGGGAAACGGGGGCGGGCGGGGATGGCGCGGTGGGTGGGGAGACGGGAGGAGGAGAGGGATTTTCGAATTAATGGAGAAGAAACCAGAGGATCCCCAGAGTAGGACGGATTCTTTCGGGTGAGGTCCAGGGGTAAAAAATATAAAATAGAACCCGATAGTACACGAGGCGGTTGTTTCTTCTAAGGTTTTTAACGGGCCGAAGATGCGGGGAAGAGCGGCGTGAATTAGCCCGAGAGTGAATTTAAAGGAGAAAAAAGAAAGGTCTTAGGTGTCTCAGAGAAGGATGAGTTCTCCTTCCTGCGTGTATCTTTTATTTTATTTTTCAACATTATTTGCGCCCGGGCAGAAGAGTAAACGGATGCTTTTTAAGTGCTTGCGAGTATCGTGTTACCCTTTTTCCTTGCCTTAGTTGAGGAGGGCTATTTCTTCTCCCTTAAGCTGTTCAAATGGATCTCCTTCAAGAGAAAAAAACGACATAAAAAGACGTATGGCTCGTAAAAATTTTTAACGCCCCTTTACTCTTAGCTTTCGCTTGTAAGAGGGAGGTGACTTTCTGGTCACGAATGCTCATTTTCCTGAAATTTCTTGTGACCAGTTCTCGAGCAGTTTTTGGGCATTCTTATTCATTCACATTTCACGGAAAGACTCGG
This sequence comes from Hetaerina americana, assembly GCF_022747635.1. Classification (NCBI taxonomy): domain Eukaryota; kingdom Metazoa; phylum Arthropoda; class Insecta; order Odonata; family Calopterygidae; genus Hetaerina; species Hetaerina americana. The sequence continues at coordinate 97,871,579 of NW_027286763.1, forward strand.
TAACATTGATTGGGAGAATAGAACATTTAGAAATATTAAACAAGTGATTTCCAGAATATATACCAATAAATATGATATGTATGTATATATAAATTTATGTATGAATATATATGTGTGTGGGTCGCGGTAGTCCAGGGCAAACACACACATGCGTATGTGTGTAATTACATTAATACTCATATATTATAATTTAGGAACTGGAAACATATCTCCATCCCCACAATTCCCACTTTGAAGCGATATGAGTTTATTTCAATTCTACTCATACTGACTTGAATCTTTCAAATGCTTAAATATAACTCTTTTCGTGGCAGGCTCATTCAGTGAGTCCCTATTATCTCCATAGAGCATTTCCAGCAGGTATAGGGTACATGCAAAAACTCATCACTCTATTTTACCAAAGAAATGCACGTAATACAAACAGTTTCTTTGAAATGAACTAAGATTTATGGATGATTTTGAAGAAAAACTAATTCATTTTACAGTTGGAAAAGAACAAGATGACAACTCTGAAGAAATGGCGAGCTTCCAACTTTCCAAGCGCGTATTTTGAATGGAGAAGCCGACGTTGACGGCAGGAAAAAATAAAGTAGAAAGAAAAAGAAAAGAATTTTTTAATAGAAACTGCAGGGGTCAAGATTGTGGAGAACAAAGGGTATTCCACAACAAAAACTGAGTGTGAGATAGAGAGAGAGCAAGAGGGCACCCCAGAATTCTTGCTTTTGGCCGAAGAAAGGACATGAAGTTTTCATTTTGGGTGAGGAAGAAAAGAGATAAAAGAGAATCGGCCGAAGAATTACAATAAAACACCATGCGCACGATTCACAGGAATTCACAAGAGGCAGGAAACATTTTCTTTTCCCAAAAGTGTTCGCTCTCTTGAAAGACAAAATTAAATCTGTTCTGCTGTCACATATATTCCCTTCCTCCTTTTTGGGGTTACTTTACGAAGCGATTCGGATACATTCAAGGCGCCATTGGAGGAAGGTGTTAAATGCCATTGCCTTGGGTAAATCACATCGGATGGAAGAAGTCGGCAAATTCTGCTTCACTCCTCGAGGGAAGAGCCGTAGCTCCACATTCCATCGATCGGGGGAGTTGACCTCTCCTTCAAGGGCTGAGACTAAGAGATCACCAAAACTATTATCCTTTGAATCAATTGGCGCAGGATATAACGAAATAATCATGGTTTGGATTGACAACGGGAAATATTTGTACTTGGCTATTTAATGTGCGTTCGAGCAGCAACTATACACTAAAAGGAGTCTCGCTAAAGATGGACGATAATGGACAATATTCTTATGGACTAGAGATCTACCAAACAGTTACACTGTTTTGAAGCAAATGGTTTCCCGATTTTTTTTCCATGTGAGAACCGCGTCTAATGTTACCTTCAAATTGCTTGTAAACAATGTAAAAGTTTGTGTATTGCAATTTATTTTTCGTTTCTATTATTATTATGTTAAGTATTTATTCATGAAGAGCAATCGATTTTCCTATAAAGTATCATGTCAGTCTCATATCTGTCGAAGAAAATTTTAGTTTTATAATTTAATATCTATGTAAATAATTAGTCTCATACACAGCTCTGATGTAAAAAAAAGATAGTGACTAATTTCTCACCTCTGGGTTAAATGTTGAACACAAGGGAAAACAATAGATATCTCACAATTTTTATATTCCTCACAGGAACTATTAGTGTTAATATACATTTAGTTATATTTTCCTTTTCGACATGGTTTAACCATTTGGAATTAATTTTTCTGCCCAGACTGGGGACGACCAATAAAAACCACATGGGACCTAAGCCATTAGAATCGATCACCGATTCCTGCTGGGCACGCAACATTTTCAGAAGTCATCCTCTGATTCACTGGGGATGTGGTTAATTAAAGCAATCCATTCGGCGAAACCAGAAACGGGTAAGGATCAAGGTAAACGAAGGATGCTAATTTGTAGCGGTTACAAATGAAGAAACACGGGCAACACGTGGACGGTTAACTGCAGGAGAGCTTACCCTAACACGCACAGTGTTTTAAGTTAATGGACGGAAAATGATTTTGAATGGAGTCGGCGTATCTTTCCGAGTCGTCGTCCGTTGGGAACCAGGCGAGGGGGGGGGGGGAGGAGAATACGGGTAAAAACGGAGGGAGCCGGAGATATTATTTTACCTCTGGGTTCGGGAAGCATGCAATGAGAGTCGGAAACAGGGACCTTGTGAGCAAGAAGGGTAATTATGTGTCGGCCAGGCCATCGGGTTTGGAAGAGGGAGACTCATGAGAGATGGAGAGAAATAGGGACGGGCGACCAGGGAACAGAGGGAATGGACTGTGTATAAATAAGGGGGAAGGCGCGGAGAGGGAGGGGATGAGGAAGATCATTGTTTAGGGTTTGAGCAGGGGGGGGGGTAAAGAGAAGAGAGCAGAAGAGAAGGACCGCAGTATGGCGGAATGGCAAATAATCGCAAATTGGAGAGCCATACGAGGAAGGGAGACGGCTTGGGATAAAGGAGAGGAGGAAAGTTGAAAGGTCTTGCGGGGCTTACAAGAGGGGGTGAGAGATAATGACCAAAGAGATAACAAAGATCAAGAAAATTTGGGCAAGAAGTTACGGAGGGGAAAGGAGAAGCAGTAACATTAAAACGTTTACGAGCAACATGGCGAAAAGGTTAGTTGGCGTAAACGAAAGAGGTCAAGAAAAGATTTCGGTACCCCTTAAACCCTCAGCTTTTACAAGTCTTAACAAGTATTTACCCCCTCGCTATTTTTCTCTGATTGAACTTTCAGCCCAATCTCCTCGTTCCCTTATGCTATCCACGGTGCCATCTGCAATGCATTCCTGGCTTTGTGCTTGGATCTGAATGGGGAAGAAGTTAAAATGAAGACAGATTGGCCATAACCACTTCGAGGGATAGGAAAAGAGAAATTGTGAGAAGGAAGAGAAAAAAAACCCAAGGAACAACTGAACGAATTTCTGAGTCAATAGTTATTAAGGAAAAGATAGATATCGTTTATACGATTGGTACAATCTAAGAAAGAGTAGTAAATTTTACCAAATATTTACAATTACGAATATTTTACCGTTTAAAAAGTGTTCATGAAATATTCAGCCATCCAGGCATACTTTAATTTAAGACAGGAATACCGCTGGCATTCCCGTGAATGAAGAACTGAAAGATTTAAATTAATATCGGGAAACATTCTCCTTTAACTCATTCGGTGAATGAAAAAAATAATTATGTGAAAATAGGTTTTTTTGAAGCATAACCACAACGTATTTAATTAGCTCAGGTAAGTGAATGACGGAGTGGAAATTCCAAAAATAAAATTTCTTTTTTCGGTAATACCACTCACCCATGTCCACGTCACCCTGTCCTCCAAACAGTAAATACCGTGCTTGGGATGCTACACATATTTTCCTGATGAACGGCCAACGTTAATCGCTTTCGGGGATTTTAAAAACTTGTCGCTTTTAGCACGGAAACCAGTTTACGCTGAAATATTTACGACACTAGCTGCAGAGGAAAAGCGTCAGAGTCAGGCAACAATATAAAATCCCGACGTGGAATCCGCAAGCAGCCCAATACAAGAAAATGTGTCTAGAACAGTGTCCAATTCCTTTGGAGAGCCCACGGATTCAACCTGGTGACTGCAGCTATATTTACAATGAAAGAAATTGTGATGGGCGGTTTATCACTCGTTAACATTTAGAACCGCACGAAAATAACAAGAACGAGTTAGAATTGCGCACAAGATTCTCGGGAGTCACTGACTTCGGCCGGCAACCTCGGGAAATTTACGTTTCGTTGCTATTTCGTTCCTGTACAGCTTGTAAAATATGCAGCGAGTTACAACGAGAAGTGGAGATGAGCTGGCGGACGAAGGGGGCTGCAACGCCACCATTGCTTGGAACTCGCATGAACTCTGAAAATTAAACTGTTACGATAATTTCGGGTGAGTAGGCACTGGCGAATAACATCCACTCGAAGGATGAACGGGACTAAATTAAAAATGACTATCTCTCTAGGGGAAGAGTTTGAATTATACCAAATCGTTAGACACTAAATAATGAAATCTTCAAGAAATATTCCCGACAACCGTATAAACGACTCCTTTCACACAAAAGATTCAGATTCGCTGAGTTCAACGCTTTATAATCGAGCTCTGGAATAATACTTAACGTAGATTCCATACTATAGAGAACACAAAATTAAAATTAGACATGAATAGAGCGGTCAAATCTGTGGGCATGGTCAACCTTTGTGGGGTGTTGCAGCAGTTTGTAAAAACAAAGCGCGGGTACAAAATTCAACATGGAAGGATTAATTTCTGCCGCTTGGTTAATTTCCGAACCAGATAATAGAGGAGTATGGTGGAGGCGAGGGTACTTCCCCTCGGGGCCAGTGCAAAAGGCGAGGAGGGACTTTTGGGCGAGTGAGTGAGGTGAGGGAGAAGGAGTAAGAGGCAAAGATGGAGTGAGGGAGGGGGGGATAGGTCACCAAACCCGGATCTTCACATCTCTCAGCGGCAGCTATGGACTCGCCGGTGTTTTCGGGAAGGGGATTTCGGGAATGGGTGGGTGGGGTGAGCGTGAAAGGAGGAGGAGAGAGCGAAGATACGGGGAAGGAAGAGAGTGGGGGAGGTCTAGGGAAGTTGGAGGAGGGGTGTGGGAAGAGGTGTTTTGAATAGGCCACATGGGAATGGGTAGAGGAGGGGGGTGATTTGGCCACGTGTAGGGAGACTCATGGAGCGTTCTTTTTTTTCTGTACCTCTCAAAATAAAAGCCAACTGAAGTTATATGGTAGGGAGCAGTTGATAAAATTTAGTGAAGTAATGTAAAGAAATAGAGGAGATCCTCATTTCTTTAATAAGGGAGATGTGCAAAGGCAGAAAGAATATTATGACCAAACGTTGGAGACAGATCCTTAGGGGGATCCGATCCCCACACTGGATATTGCGTTTGGGAAACACGAACTTTGATTAAGGAGAAGGGATCATTCAGTGGACCATAATAGCTGTACACCCAAACATTGAATAAATGTCCCCCTATCCTCTCCACTCTTTGAATAATTTTTGTATCTCTAGTGGCACCAAATAACCAGCAACCAGTTTCCCGAGAAAAATGTTTGCATTTTCTCCTCTCGCTGGCATGTTTAGGCTGTTCTTTGGTCTTTATCACTCTATGTCAGAGGCATGAACGCGCGTTATAATGTATTTGAGACATTCAATGAGATAATATACATCGAGACTCCCTCAGATTCATTATGAGACTGCTTGTATTTCGTTTTTTGAAACAATATGTGACTTTATAATATTTTCGTTTCCAAGAGATCATTCGTGTGTCAAGAATTTTTTCCGAAAGTTTAAAACGAGATTTTCATGTGAAGGAATTCAGTCTTCCCATCCGAAAATACTCCAAAAGAGCGAAAAAAACTCCTTTTGGACGCAAGGACTTAAAAAAAAACACATTGTCTCCATGAAATGTATGCGGAAGATGTGTAAGGGGTCTCCTCCCCCGAAACTCGAGAGAGAGTAACCTACAGTGGGATGGGAGGGGGGGGCGATGAGTTGTGCGTGGGTGTGGTGCCCCTCGTGGGCTCCCCTTCAGGCGGGCGGAGGTGTCTGAGTGTTTCGGGAAACGGAATACCTGCGAGATATAGCGGCCGAGTGCTGCCGCCTTTCTCATCAGTATGCGCGGCGACTTCCGAGGGCGGGGGGGGGGGGGGTGAGCGAAAAAAGAAAGGGTGTCGTGGCGATCACGATGAAGGCAGGGAGGAGGCACGTCACCGCACGGTCGCTCGCGTACGTGTGTGAGTTTGTGCGATGATCGCTGTATAGTCGTGTCCCGGGATTCACGCCCCCGCCCGACCCATACGTTCTCCGTTCATTTTCAACCTCCTCCACGCCTTCCTACCTAACTCATCCAGAACATTTCTGGCACATCCCCCGGGTGGCCGAGATGACAAAGGGCGTTCCATCCTTCGTCGCGTATGAATTACCGGAGCGTGCTGAAAAATTTAACCCATCGGAATCTGACCATAGGACACTTCAAGACATGACGTTTATGCTTGTACAAACAAAAGTCCAGTTCTGAATTTGTGGCACATTGGGAAACAATCACATTGTATTTCGACCAATGGATGGACACATGTTAAGATACATTAACCTAACTAACGCAATAACTGTATACGACATTGAAACAGTGGTAACTTTCTCCCTTACTCCGATGACGTATGTTATCCAACTCCCGATGGAAATTAAACACCATTTTGGGAACAGCATTCCTATGCGCGAAATATTTATTCTCAAGAGCACAGTAGCACGATAAGATGGAAATAATTAAGATTAGAATTCTCTAAGTGTATTACACACATTCTCTAAGTAAATTATATACATTAGCAGAAGGGGCATTATTTCCCTGGCGGAAAGGACCAAGCCGCGAATGGCCTCTCACAAGCGTGACCACTGCGGAAATTGATCTCACGAGTAAATAAAAATGGCATGAATTAGAGGGGAAACCAAACGAGCCCTCATCATCCTCCCAATAATATCCCCCGCCAACAATCAACCAAGCCGCTCGTTTCGCCCAATTATCCACTGCCTCTAATGAGATTATCCCCGCCTTTATTCCAGTTTAGATCGGCGTATTTCATCCTTATCGCTTCGTCTCCCTTCTCGCAGATCTCTTCCCCACCGCCAGCCTTTCCGACCCCAATCCACACCCTTCATTTTTCCTCTCTTATCCGACCGAATCGCCCGCGGGGCAAAACGTTCGCGCCGGCACGTGGAGTATTTCGGTTAGGTTGGCCCATGTGAACAGGGGGGGGGGGAGAGGAAGGGTGGGGCACCCCACCGGGTGGACAGGAGGGAGGGGGGACTGGACGGCGGAGAGAAAAGGGGACGGTGGTGTGAGGGGACGAGAAGCAACCGCACCGACTGTGCGGTGAGTAGGTGGAGGAGTGGAGGGAGGGGAGACATGGAGATGGAGGAGGGTGGCCAATTTTCGGAGCGGAGGGGGGGGGGAAGAAATCTCGAGTTTCTCCCGCACATATGCGAGGGCGAAACTCCCATTGGGCGTGCCTTATCGTCCTATAATCTTGCACCGCGCTGGGTCTCGAAAGGACGCCAATATAAAACGAGGATGGTATTATTTTTCCCCACACCCCACCGCTCATCTGCCGGGAGGGTCTCCCGAACACCTCTCAACCCCCCCCCCCGCACTTCCTTACACATGCCTCGCCCCATATCGTCGCCGCACAAATCTTGGTCGATTTCCTCCGTGCATTTGGAGAATTATTTTGGCGCTCATTCTTTTCCTCATAATTTTTTCTCCTCTCGTTATTATTATTCTCGAGGATAGATTCGAGAGCTTTTCCATGCTAACGCCTTCCTCGATTATTTTTCATGCTAAAGAGAAATGCCCGCGGACAATATAGCAATAGTTTTTCCCTCCGTCCCTGAAATATCTTGTGGGGAGAAATTTCTTCACTATCTTTCAAAGAACGAATATTATCTATGCAAAAATAATATTCAGTTTACTTTTATACAATCGCTGCTGAATTTGAACTCTGGGTTCAAAGGAACCTGTTATTTCGAGCTTATATTAGCATATATGCCTACTTTTCATTAGGATTACTAATATCTAAGAGAGAGTAAGAGATGCGAGCGAGTGAGGAACCGATTGATGATTTCACCTTAAAAGCGATTTGCCCGAGATCCAATGGTGCAGCATACAGAAAACACAATTTCACTGAAAGAAATGGAATGATGAACTAGCTTTCTTCCATTTCAAGAGTCACAAACTTAGCTAGGCGTTAGCATTACATAAACCATGATCTTAGTAATCTTTGTAATATGAATATCTATGCAGGTAAAATATTTTTTAAACCAATAGGCAATTTTGTTTCATATTTAATGAACTGATAAGGAATATTTATTTCCCTAATAGCCAAAAATAAAGACATACGCAGACTTCAATTGCAGAAATGGCGTTCCTTTAATACTCTATTCCATTAAGAAGAGATATAAAAAAATTCTTCCGAACAAGAGGAGATTTTTTTAGAGTACAGGAATTGATGGCTTCTGTGACTAAATAGGAACGGCAGCTATCTTCATTTCTTCGCCCCAGACGAACTCCGGTCCAAAAATTTCACTCCGTACTCACACTGACACATGTAGTGTGAGAGAAAACGGGAGAAACGAGAGAAACCTAAACGAGTTCTATTTTTCTCCATTTTCGTCGTCAAGAGTGCCAAACATCAGTCTGCGGGAATAACAAGCATACGATATACACTTGGTCTATAAAAAATCCTTAGGGAGAGGAAGGACGAAGATGGAGGACTCGAAGGATCAAGAAGGTTGAAAGGAATAATGAACGTTGAAAAAAGGAAACAAAATGAACCTCGCGATGAACGACCAAATGTGTCCGGTCGGGACGGCTTGAAGCAGCATGTGGTCATTAACGGGAGCGAAGGAAGAAGTACCGGGTTCAAAGGGTTCGCCAAGCTAACATCACTGCGCTGACGTCCCGGGGGGAGGGGAATGTGAGAAGAGGTAGACTTCATAAGAGTCAAGATCTTGATGAAATGCTTCGAAAATGGGAAAACGTCAAGAAGGCCGTCAACTGTGGAGCACGGCGATTCGACAAAGAAGTGGAACATTTCTGGACCGGATTTTCTCGGACTCTGTGGTGTCCATTCGACGAGGAAAGAAATAAATATACAGCATCGGAGATGAGTGAGGATAGGCCGTGAAAAGGGAATTCCTAGCGTCACAATTTTCTTACCACAAATCGACCCATCTGTGAATCCGAAAAGTACCTCTAGTAAAACATACTTTAGTGCCCGGGAATAGGTAATTTAATATTAGTTATCCATTCCGTTCAAAAACTATGTATTACGTCACTCATTCTAAGGGTAATTAATCTGCGTATAAGTTATATACTCGTAGATGCCCTATACTTCAGGCCAGAGTGACTAACAAATCTTCATGATATCCGTCCCAAGATATATCACAACCTTTCAACAGCCGTGCCTAAGCTACGAAGCGTGCTCTCGACTGTATGGCAGATCCACGCATGCAATATTCTTCATGCTAATTAGAATAAATCATTAAATTTTAATTTCACATTGACGCGAATCCAAGGTAAATAAAAATCCAAAACTTCAGTATTAATGAAATGGTAATCTTATGCTAGAAAATAGAATAATGGGCGCGTAACCAGAGCCAAATCTTAGTAAACGGCATCTTAAAAGTTTGAGTCAATCATTTTACTCAGCCCCACATCCCCTAGCACCAATCAAGACTTATGTGTGCGCGCTATAATCCGCATTTCAGATGTGTTATCAACCGTGGAAAAAAGATTTACTCTTCTCAGCAAGTGCATACATATTTCCAATCGTAACAATGAATGAAAGTAGCATAAGGATAGATGCCTCTCATTACAAGTATACATACGTTCCTTTTTTCGCAAGGGACATGAGCCAGTAAAGGTTAGGCATTTATTTGGTCAATGCTCGGCATGGCCATGCTTTAAGGCGAATAGAACGAGCATACCTATCCATAGGATTGCTGCTAAATGCATATCAGAAAGACAAAACAACTCTGAAAAGTCATTCCCGAGCGCAAATTGCGCACTTGGGTTCTGAACAAGGGAGAGAAAGCTAAATAGAAAACAAACATACTGAGTCGCGGGAATCTGAGAATTTTGAATGCAAAGAGTAGGTGATGTGAAGATAGTTTCTCTGCCGAATCAAGGCAAACGTATGGAGTTATACGGTGTAGAAAATGATGGCTTGAAAGAGAATAAGTAACATGGAAAGAGCGAAAAATAATGACTAATGCAGTTGTTTGGAATGAGATTCTGTAATAGTGAGAAACTTTTGTGGCATTCAAAAGCTAGCCTTTTCTAATTCGCGGAGAGATTAGTACTGTCTCGAAAGACTCTAATCACGGATTGGTCTGACCAAGGGGACTGGAAGTGGAACCGTGACGGAACAAAAATTATCGTGGACTAATGCGGATGGAAACGACTGCAAGCGGACAAGATAAAATTACGCAATTGTCCCACTCGTGTTCGGAATAGCTCGAAGGACTGGAGTATTATAAAGAGATACACATGAGATGCTAACCAAAACGACCGAGTGTTACAAATTTAAAAGCGTAACATAATGCAGCATACGCTGCTACCTCCTTCATAGACGACATAAAAATAAAATAGCATGTTATTTTGGCTACAATTTCAAAATAGGAATTAAAATGAACCGGAACATTGTGATCTTCCAGAATGACAAGAGTAATTTTAACGACAGATTTCAAACATGATATCGAAGAGATTATTTTTAAAAGTGACCAAGGGAATTAGTGGCCTTCGCATTTGATTTTGGATGTTCGTAGTATTCAACAATTATGACTACATACGGCCAAGACTGTGCGACGTACCCAGGAATGCATCACCACGACTAGGAGGGAATTCAGGAGAGAGAACTTCTCCCACAATGAAGCCTTGATTGTGAGAAAGAAATACGAACTTTTGCAAGTGCATTTTCTGATGATCATGGTTGAAACAATGTCACATAAATAATTATCCTCAGGTTGGTTTTCAGTCCTGAAGGGACATGTACAGGTGAGGTCGGATGGACGCAAAGGGAATGGGGGCAGAAGAAATGAGAGGAGGAGAAAGAGAAAGACAGCAGCACTGGGCGAGCGAAGGCGCAAGGACGTCCCGAACAAGTGGATTGGTAGCGGTGGCTCTTGCCTCAGGGGGTCCGGCCTGACACCTCGAGCGTTCAAGTCTCCTCGAGCGGGAAAAGTCAACAAGATGAAAAAGCTACACTCATCGAGCCCCTCGTGTTTTCCCGCTTAATGTTAATCATTTTTCAACCCCTTCCTTTTTTTGCGCATGGTTTTTTTAAAAATATTTATCTCTACGACCCGTGCTTGTGTTTTTTTCTTCATTCTGTCACTACCCATCCCCCTTCATATTTTTTAAAGACTCGAAACTCGTTAAAACTTTCCATGAATCCCCGCAGAGCAAGTCTGAGCGGGAGGATTGAAAGATCGGACTAGGGAAAAGGTTTTTCGTCCTGAAAATGGCTGATACGTGGAGTTGCGGTGGGAGCGGAATAAATTTTGAAAAAAGAGTGAAGAGTTGGAGGAGGAGGTGGGGGTGATTTGGTGGCAAGAAAGGGGCTGCTGAGCTTAGAAAGGGGAACCCGGGTAAGCGAGAGCAAGGTGACGAGTTGACACAGAGGCCGTGGGGAAATTAGCGTTACACCTGGCGCCGTGAAAACCAATGTTTGACGACGAGGTGTGAGGACGATTAATTTCTCGGGTGGACATTTATTCCTCGACGTCAAAGAAAATTGGGCCAGATCGGTGGGAGGGGAAAGGGTGCTCGTTTAATTTATGGACTTGTTTGACCTCTAGTTCCCGGCGCTAGTTAACTTGAGTCCTGTGGATTTTGGACTTGCCTGGGGGAGGGTGTGAATCGGAAAATACTAAGGGTGTGAGAGCGATTGAACGGTCATTCAGAGCGAGTTTAACGCAAAAGGAAGGCAATCAGGGACGGGTATTGGTTGAGTAATAAAAGTTCCAAACCTGCGAAGGACCGGAAGCAAATGGAAACTTGAGACACATAAATTCGCACCACAAAAGTATTTTAACGGCAATCAAGATATGACCCCGGGTGAGCGAAGAAGGATGCGGAATTTACTATTAAATGACGGCCAGATAACTTATGCACCTTTAAGGACTGCCGATAAGCAAGGTTGATAAAAATTAAATCAGAAGATTTTTTTTCAACAAATGCGTAATGACGAGGTTGCAGCAAAACTCCAGCAGTGCATTAATTGGCAGCAATTCGAGATCAGGTCCCCACATCCGGGTTCTTGGTCCGCCATTACATGCCTTCTCCCCTCCCATGAATTTCGAGGAAGTCGATCAGATTTCTGACCCTTCTATCCTCAATGTGGGTACCATTATTTAACGTGGAAAGTGTGGGTTTGACCTCAGGGACAGGAAAGTCCGGTGGAGGGGATTGGTCTGACTGTTCGACGATGGGTTCACTGTCGATTAACCCTGTGAAATGCGGATAAGCTCTTCGTTTGATTTAGTGCGAAATCCAACTGGCGAGTAAGTAGCCATTTTGAAGAAAGACATGGCGACCAGGATGCTTCAGCCAGCAAACCGATGCCACCTCTGGAGAACGAGAGAGATAGTGGAAATTTTTGAAAATAAATTAAGTGTAGGAAATGAGAGGGCAGTGCGCGCGCATTCACTCTCCCGCATTGGTTGTTTCCAAAAGAACATAATTTTCACAACGCAAAATGTTTGCGAAAATATTTTGCTCAATACCCGAAACTCGCCGGAGAGACAGGTATGAAATATTAATCTGAAAGGATCTCGATGTGACGCGACATTAATCAGAAAGTCGTGGAAAAGAAAAGCCACCATTCTCCGTTTGGGATAGTGGAAGGAGGGCTGTGTGGAAAACGTGTCGCTTCCCGGACCCGTACACGATACTATAAAGAATCGCGCCATGGATTTCTCTCTTCTCAGACCATTTAAATCACGGCAGAAAAATAAAAATTCGAAACTCACGGGTTAGAACCCATTTTTGAGCCATAACACTAAGGTCAGTGAAAGAGAAAACCTAATAGCTTTTATCTCCCTAAGAAGGAAAAATGAAGGTATACGTCTATTATGACTAACACCGCAGGTACGATGATCTCGTCTGTATCCCATGGTGTCCAAAAGTACGTGACAATAAACATTGAGGGGTAACTTTTATTAGTTTTAGCGTCGCGTTGGGGAGACCTATTCTAATCGCATGGGGTTTTCATTCGAACGGGCGTCGCTTCTCATCGTCTCGGAGCACTGAGCCTTATTGAGATATCCAGGTTGAACGCTCTTCTTTTCCTCCAGGGATGAACTGAACCGTGAGATTATTGTGCTCCCATCCTCACCTCGTTCAACTGCTTGCCGATAGTGATGCCCACTGTTTTCCGGAATCATGAACATTCCGAGTCAACAGTAAACCAGTTTCAAACCTCTATATACATCGGCGCGGCCGCAACGCCTTGGTTTATTGCCCGCGTTTAAAGACCATCGAACCATTGTGCACGACGGTAGGCTTTTTATGAGAATGCTGGACGAAGGTCCGCGTCAACAATGCCGACAGGAGTACCTGTGGGAACGGGAGCACTAGCAATCAGTAAACCATATTATTACTCCACCACGATCCCAGGGCAGCGATTGAGTGTATGCTTCAACAGTTCTTAATTCCTCGTCCATTGCCTCGGCAACATCCTGTTTTCAATGTAAAATGCCACCCATGCAGACGGGTGTATTATGGTCGGGATTTCAGAGAGATGTACTTTTTTTCTGATACCAGCTGGATGAATCAGATTCGAAACTGATTTAAATCATTGGTGAACACAAGTAAAAGGTTGTGCCTAACAAATGCATCGCTTATATTATGCTATTACCGATAGTTGTTGATTTAGCCACGCAAATTAGTTAAATAAACGCGACTGGTGTTAAGTACAACAAAAATTCAACGAATCTATGTCTATTCTGGCAGTCAAACGTATTTCTAGACGTCAAATTAGCCAGTCTCTGTGCCGATAGGATAATTCATTTTGAGTGTCCTTCATTTAGCAATTAGGCAATTGTGATTGCTCTTAATAATCTCGTTCAATAAGTCGATGTAAAATCCAAATTGACTATTTGGAGATTTTTCGTTAATTGAAATAAAATGGAAATTTTGCATGACTTAAAGAGCCGGGAAGGGATGGATGACACAATATCTGGCATCCAATTTTTCATATGAATCCTAACGACATTACTTTTCGATTTTGAGGAAAATCAGACCGCTTGTAAAATGGACAGCATTACTTGCAATGAAGCGATATTTTCCAATTATATTCTATTTCAAATGCTTCAAACAATTCCAATGACTTTTTTTTTAGGAAATAATACAATTAAATAGATCGCTTAGCCAAAATATCGCTACAATATCAAAGTGAGTTGATTGCGTGATACTTCCTAACGTTCTCACTAGTAGGGTGAACGCAAATTCGCATTGAACATAATTTTGAAGATAGGGAGTTAGGACTTATTTCCTCAATAAAAAGGAAAAAATACCACAAACTCAAACCCTGATGTTCGCAATCTATTTCTACACGATACGAAGTGTTAGGGCACCGACCATTTATGTATAAATATGCACTTATACATCAATACGAATATATTTGCACATAAAAACACACAGATGCACAATTACACATGAATGTGCTTCTACATCATGCAATGTATACATGAGTTCCGTTAAAGTTTTAAATTTTTCTGTTTCGATAAAAATTGTAGTGGTGTTTAGGATTGATTTTGTCATGATTGTGTGTCGTCGAGAGAAGAAAGAGTATACGCTCTAATTTATCAGTGATGGTGTCGATATCTCTCATTCTATCCTGATGTTCCAATTTACCAATGTAATGTACGGCCATAATAATTTCCTCGGTGTCACGAGTAAACTCGGGTGTACTGTATATTCTGAAAGTCTTGATTTTTTTCTGCTCTCTTCGTGACTCAAGGGGCTATCATCCTGATTACTTCAACATACGCTTCCTCTTTTCTCTTAAAACCTCCTGATACTTACAATTACAATTAGTTACAAATTATCCGAGTAACAATTTTTAACATAAATAGAGAAATTTATCTGAACTTTTTCTAATGCCTTAGTCAATATTTTCTCAATGGATCCCAAATACATTTTACTCATTCCAATTTAAGACTAGTAAAAGCAATCCTCTTTAATGTTTTCATTACATTTTCTCACAACCTTTCAAACGAAACTTAGTTTTTTTACCGTTTTCTAGTCTTCTGATGTGTCATGTAGTTTTTGGTTTAAATATATTACCCAAAAATTTGATCTGTTTCAAGCTGCAGACTTTGAACCCCTCTACTTTATACCACACGCCCTGAAATTATTTTCGTTTATTCCAAAACTTCATTACTATTCATTTTTTATGCTTCATTTTAACCCTCATTCCCGAACCCACTCATACCTCTGCTCAAAGTCTCTTATGAGTAACCCACAGTCTTCTGGTGCCTCTTTCTATTTGTAAATAGCTATGTTATCTGCAAATAACCTTAGATTACTGCTAACAAGGAAGCTTAGGTCGCCAATGTATATTGAGAAGGGTAAGGGCCCTATAACACTTACCTGTGGCACGCTAGAAGTCACATCTGCCTTTAATGAACTCATCCTATTGGCGACCACTTTTTATTCGCGGTAAGATATGAAGTCCCTAATCCATTTGGGCCCTTCCTAATTAATACCTAAGCTAGAAACATACAGTTAAACTAAATTAGGTTCTAACATAGTCCTTATTGTCGTCTCAACGGACAGAAGCCAAGTAACAGAAATTCAATCTAAGAACAACACTGTTCCCAATATGATAACTAGATACCAGCATTTTCGTAATTCACTTGGAGAGAGGGGACAGAGACAGCGGTAGTTGGCAAAGGGGCTTAGCTGAAAGTATTAAAGGGAAACGGTGAACAGCGTTCGAAACGAGAGGTGTGGGTGGGGAAGGTGCAATCTCCGTGGCGCATCGATCGGATAAAGAGTGCAACTGCAGAGAGCTGAAGAAGAGACACGAAGAAAGGTGGGAAGGGAAAGCAAGGTGGAAACTGGAAGGACCGGCGGGAAGAGTCGAGGGGCGGTTTTAACAAGGAGGTTGAATCCTGGCCACCGGTATTAGGAGTTGCTACGATCACTGTCCGCCCATGAGCCGTTCAGCTCTGCTGGACTTCGACTCCGCCTTGTAAACTCCACGATCCCTCTGGGGGAAGCCTCTTTTGCCCTTTCCTTACATCTTTTAATGGCATCCCCGCTCTCCTCCCTCTCTTTACTTGGTGGTGAGGAACTGCTGCTCGTGGCCAGTGTCCATTGGTCTCGCTTCGACCGCAAAAAAAATAAGTATTCTTTTGCGCGAACCGGACCAACCCCTTTCCACCTCAATTTCTTCGTCGCGCTCCACCCTTCCCTTCCTTTCAACCCCTTTGAAGGTGAGAAAAATCCTCAGTTTAACCCCTTTTCATTGGCTGTTACTCCTTCAAAATGCCATTCGAAAACCTCCTCCCCCCACTCCCCCAGGTTTATTCGAAGGCACTCCTTCCACAAATAGTTTTTTCTTATGTTTGTGTTGATCTTCCATTGGATTCCAATTTTTAGTCTTCTGATGGGAGTAAACGGTATGTTTGTTGCCTTATAATTCATGAAGCTATTTATATTTCTCGGCATTCAATTTAATTTCATTCACATCTCAGAAGAAAAAATATCATGCATCGCAGTGCAACCGCAAATTGGCATATATAGCTATAAAGTATGCACTGACAATATATTTGTCTTCAAATACTCCCGCACCACATATCACTGAAGATCTATGGTTCTAGTTATATTTTGTTTAGAAGGTGGGCCTTAACGATATACTTGTATTCCATACACCAACCTCAATCTCGAATGTTGGTTCACATGATCGGTTATAATAAACAACCTTAAAGCTCCTCATAATCTCTTCGTTCTGAGCTAAATGTTTTCTTGAAAAGAAAAATCTTTAGAAACCGGAAAATGGAGTAATCAAACATTTTGAGCCGTAAATCCTCGAGAATGAAAATAGAAAGAACAACTAGGCGGAGAGCCTCACGGATCCATCAAGAAAACGAATTAAAGGGCCTTTTTTGCCATAGGATTAAACAAGAGACCTTTATCGGGTGAGTTATTATATATAGCCTGTCGTCACGCGATGTGCACCCACGTGCACTGAAAATATCAATTTAAAGGTCGCAAGATGCGGGTTATCGCGTAAATAATAATAAGGAGTGACTTTCGGAATAAGTTATGCAGTTGATCCTTCGGATAATAATTTTAAACGTTTCGCGAAATACTGCACGCCGTTTGGTTATCCCGAAGAGAGATATATCTACTAAAGAGAGATATTGAGAAGCATACCGAAGATAGGCCCTCAGGATATAAGGCGGAGTTATTTTCGCCATTTGGATTTACGACCAGGAATTACGACATTATTATTAATGAAGATGTGGAAATTTCTGAAAGCATTTGGTCGCTATATTTTTAAGTTGTTAACCTGAAAGTGTTAGCCAACTTGATCGGAGGACCAAAGCTTAGACATCGCGACAAATGTTTCACCTCCACGGGCATATAATAGAACAAAAACGCGCAACAATTGCATCATCCAAGATTAGAGGAATGAGGGAGAACCCGATGGAGCTGAGTTGCACATAAACGCAGAGGAAGGAGTTAGCCACAAAATCTTTCCCTCTCCACTCAGCCTCGAGACAGCACGAGGTAGATATTTTTGACGCCATTCCCAACTTTATTACCTCTTAAGAGTGATGCGCGTTGTCCGATCGAAACCTTCCTCCTCCATCTTTCGTTCTCGCCGCTGTGGTTTGACTTTTCATCTCGAATTTCATTCCTCTCATGTGGGCTACCCTCTCGTTTCCCCTCCGCCGGCCCCCGGCGATGAATTCCCCCCTGCAGCGTACTTACGCTCTCAATCACCTTCGACGTTTAAGGAAAAAATCACCCGCGGGGTTATTCAAAGACTTGACGTGGCAAAACATCGCGTATCCAACAAAATAAAAAAGGAGCTGTCAGGCGAAGGAGCTTTTTCCGACTGACAAGTCGCTTTCCCGGGGGCAAGAGAAACGGGAGTGGACCTCTGACGAAAGTATAAAAATAAAATTCCAAGACTATTGTGGCTAAGGCATATGCCAAATTTTGTATTGCTTCAATGAATCGTCAGTGGAAAAAAACAATCCTTCAAGATTTGTTTTTCACGCTAGAGTGTAAGATTTTCATTGCATGTTCGCTTTTTGAGTCGAGAAACATTTTCTTGGAAAGCGCCTGAAAAATAACTTCTCAGTTCGGTATTTTTAATTTTTTTGCATTCAGATTTGCATGGTAACTAGAAGATACGGTGGGCGGCCCTACCCTAAGTTTCTTTATTTCCCTGTACGACGTGCCTTTTTGTTTCTCGATTCAACTGTTCTGCATCAGTGAGAACGAGGGAGCAATTTATGTCACACCCCGTGTAAATAGCTGTACTTAAGGCAATGAGCAAAGCAGTTGAATAAGACCCAAGTCTCTCCCGTCCCCCACCCCTTCCTTGACCGCATATAATATGTAAATTTCATAATGGCGCGCATAAACAAATCATCGCAAACGTTTACTCTTCGCAGAAATGCGATCGGTAACTATATAGCACCCGATTTTACGACTTGGCAGTTGTATTATCTGAACGGTACGCGAGCACGGTAGTTGAATACCTATTAGGAAGGGCGGTCATACTTTAAAAGAGGTATAGTAACTAAGGAGGGCGACACCCTTTAAGTACCTTTCTGGCTTCCTTTGGAACGGCGACGACATGACCGATGCTTCTATTAGCACCCTTAAGGCCCTGTTATCGCTCCATTTCGAGAGGCAATTTAAACGCTTCTTTCTCTTTCTCTCTGCGTCTCGGCACGGCACGCCAATACTCTTGCTGCCCCCGCCCCCACCCCCCCGTGCGATTGACACCGCAAGTGGAGGAGATCTCTCGCGGAAGGGACTCGTGCACCAAACGCGCCCTCCCGAGCTCGCCGCTCGCGTAGGCTAACCACCGCTGCTGACCGTTCTATTTGCACTTTTCAGCCACTTCCCCCTCCGCCAGACCCCATCCCTCCTCGTCCCACCGACCAACTCCACGCTCCCAATGTCCTTTCTGTTTTGCTTTTTCTTCGTCACCGTTAAAGGAGCTTGTTAAGCCCGGAGTTCAGCGTAGTGATCCGAATAACGGAAGCAGGATGCGACTTCAAAACCTCGGTGAAAGATATTGTGTAGACGGAGTCGAGCGCAATGGGGAAATGAGAACCACGAGCTATTTTCAAGGAAGTTTTCAAGAAATTGATGTGTTCCGAGTGAAAGAATGAACTTGTTTGGGTTTCTGCGCAGAGTTAAAAAATTAGCAATGATACAATTGAAATAAGGAAGAAGGCGAATACAGGAAAAATATTGCGATAAAATTTTGCAAGATTTTACCCCAAATGAAGCAATGGATTAAATGATACTCGTCATTTCAATAAAGTAAAAAACTGTGCGAACGTATTTTTATAGGGTCCGTATGTAGAATAGAAGTAATTACTTGCACAAAGAATATTAACTATGAAATGTATATCAATTACGGGAGACCAACCATAATAGTTCTAATGGCACTCTCCAAATATTTACTGAAATATATCAACATATTGATATTAAACGTATTAGTGCTTCATGACACATTCTCTTCAGTAATACACGTGCAAATACGTATAAATAAGACCTTAATATGCCTTCCCTGCAGTAGTGGGGAAATGGGTGTCTCCCGTTCAATTACAGCAGTAGTCTTAATAACCGTTAATTAACTCACGTAAATTATAGGAATAATCAATACGGATTAGGGAACGCTTCCAAGAAAATTTTATTCGCTTGAAATTCTAATAGAACTACATCTATATCTCGTGGTTATATAAAAAGCAGTACAAAAATACTGGAAAAACGGTAAAAATCAAACAAGCCAGTTTGTCGTAGTCTTGGGTATGGGCAAAATTAAATAGCAGCAGAGAGGGCTTTCACCAATCAGAGCACTGCTACCTGGCGCTGATTGCCTCCTCACCCTGCCATTTCGTTCCCCCATTAACGACACCGGACACCAGTAAAATATCCATAGATCCGAACAAAAAACGAACAAAAATTCTGAAAATGGTCATTTATACCGGGGCCAATGCTTTGTGACTGCGAGGAAGCCCGGGAAGAAAAGGTCTTATTAGACCAAGATGGATGGCACACAAGTCACCCCTCATTGTTCTTCGATGACTTCCTCTGTTACCCCTTCCCCGACCAAATACCATCGAACTTGAGCCACCACCCACCAACAAGGCCTACCAACCTCCCAGGCTTTTATTTGCACGCCTCTACTTCCACTTTCTCCCCGCCTCGTCCCCATCGCATTCAATGGCTCGCCTTCCACTTCTTTTTTTATCCTTCGCATACACTCCAGAAGCTGACCGATATAAATCATCCGCAAGCCTCACCTACCCAAGGGTAAGGATGGAGCAGAATGAGAGATTCATCTCCCTCCCTCTCTCCATCCTTCTCTCTCGCTCTTCCGAGGGATGAGCGAAAGGGAGGGACCGTCAGCCATTACTCCCATGGTCTGTGTGCTGCACAGCGGACGGCTTGTGGCGCTCCGAAAGGAGAAACGGGAGTCGGGGGCACAAAAAGGCGCCCGGTCTCTTTCGTGGGAGAGTGAATATTTTCTCCTCCCGGAAAGATTTCATACCGATAATCTGTGGGCTTCTTTAAAGGCCATACGGACCCTCTCCCCATTCCACCTGCCCACTTAACCGGTGGTCTGAGCACGGGAGATGCTTATTCCTCCCGTGTGTGGTGCGGTGACTTAAAGATTGGTCCCGTGGCACAATGGTATGAGTAGGTGGAAGGGAAGGCGGATGGAGGAGTGGGGGGGGGGAGGAGATAATAAAAGCTCATGTCTCCCGGGGGGGTCTTGCGGGGAGATTTGGGCGTGGTTTTCGGTAAAATAAAAACAAGAGGGAAAATATAAATTCGAGTTTCGTGTGTGAGGAGGAGTGAGAGGGGGGGGGGGGTTGGTGGGTGGGGCGAAATGTTGGGGCTTCCGAAGGGCGGTGTGCTGGTGGTGGTAAGGGGGGATCTGGTGGGGGGGATCAGGTGAGAGGGCGGCCGGGAGGGAGGTGGTAGCCCTCGAGGGCGAAATTCGGTTTGATTCCGACCGGCTACCGTGCGGTGGTGTGCGCAACCTGCGGTGGCATTGTTCTATACCCGGCGTCCCTCGAAGGCACGGGCGATTGTGGGGTGGGGGGAATTGACGGGGGGAGGAGAGAAGGGGTGGGAGGCCGGTCGAAGGGGGGGGGTGAGCGGCGTGAGGGGAGAGATTGAGGGGAGGAGATAAGGAGTTGGTTGCAGGAGGAGGAGATGACCGGAAGGGGGGGAAGGGGATGGGATCGGAGGGGAGGATGCATCGGGATCCAAGTATCCGACCTCAACTGCTGCTGCTGCCGGTGGAGAAAATGAAATGGGACCTTAGGAATCGGTGAGCCACGGATTGGCCTCAAACTTATTATTTTTTTTTGAGAGTGGTGAGATGAGGGAGGGGGACGGAATGCGATGGATGGAAATTGAACGCGTAACGCAATCTTACGAATCGATTACCGGGTAAATAAGCGACACGAATCGTCGCCAAAATCACACGCTCCGGGACCTAACACGGAGTGAGAACATCTTGGGGGGCGTTCCATCCGCACGAAGCATGCTGATGTAGACCTCAGACCGCTAGTTTGGATGCCGTAATGATCTACGCGGCATTACAAGCGGAACTGTGTATGTGCTCCGAAACTGAGACAAAATTAGCATCTATAATATTTAACTCGATTAACATCCAAATGGTGCGAACGGAAATGCCGAACCCCCAAGATATCGCAGATATGCCCCCACGCCTACCTTCCAAATGGTCGATTTGATCGGACGAGGAGGCATAGCGGGCTTTGAGACGCGCATTCTCGTAGATTTCGGTGACTCAAGACTTGGTATGCGCTTGGAAATTTGAGTTTTTCTACTACAAATTACCCAAGCTAGCGCATCTGCGTTCATTAATATCCGTAGTATATTTTTTGATCAACGAAATCAGCAGAGGTAGAACTTCGACTTCAAATTGTGGTCACTGGAAAAATTGAAGACGAAACATTAGCTGTACCTCCTTCGACAAGGGTGTGTATAATCCCATGCTCAACTGACACAAGTGATCGATCTGTTATAAGTGAAACAATGCGTTCTGTCATGATAAATATTTCCGAAATTATTCAAATAATTTTTTTTCAATGTTAAATTACATAGTCGTGTATATATTTTATTCTGAAAGCCGGTTGATGTTCGGAATGAATATATTTGGCGAGACTTGTTTCATTAATAGTACAAGCGAGTCACAGTGCCCAAGGAAAAATCGGCTGCCATGATCTATTCTATGATATGCATGTGTACGGGGAATCGATATTCCATTTATAGCATTGACCTTGAGAACAATACACAATAAGGCCAAGTGCCTGCTCTAACCAGAATCAGATAACCGCAAGAATGTGAATTAAAGTGAAAGGAGATTTTCGATATCTCTTCCTCTAAAACTTTTCCTCAAATTACACTGCAGATGTTTTTCTATGACAATTAATTTCATGAAAAACGAAAAGCGCTTTTGAAAATGTGCTTCGGTTTCATACGCACTTTCTGGGAGATATGTCATTATCAATCACTTTTACGTTGGTTGATCATTTGCCAGCTTCATTAAAAGGAAATGAATTTAACGCATTGGTGCAAGCCACTCTTGAGGCCGTACATATTAAAAACTCGTTTTTATTTCAATTATTATTTTCATTTATATTACTCTAAACCGTAATTTATAACCAGGGCATTTCAAGATTATGACTTCAACCATCCTCTGAGAGCAGAGACACTCGGATACATCATCCGTCAAATTCCCATCAAAAGTACTCATTTCCATTCGTCCTCCGTATCCTTCGGCAAGGAATCTCCTACCCTCATTCTTCCCATGACTCCGTTTCAACGGATGCTTTCCCTACACCCAACCGGCCGCGGCAGTGATTTCCCACGGCGCCCCCCGCAGTCCGGTCGCCCACGGAGGAAGCTGACGACGCCGCCCTTTCATAAAAAATACACGAGTGCCCGGGAAACGTTCTCCATAGTACTGTTTTTTTGAAATTATCCTTCACATCCCCGACGGGAGAGCCCTGACCATCAGCCCTTCGCTTCGCCACAGAGATATTTTCTCGTTTTATTTTTTCTCCCCTCTCGCGGCGTCTTCGTGCCGCGAGAGAGAGATAAAAAGAAAGAGAAGGGTAAAAAACTATGCGACCACTCCCAGCCTCTTCCCTGCCCCAAGGGCCCGGAGTCCGCCACCGGCCACATACGTGCACTTCTCCCGATACTATCCCCTCCCTTCAACCCACCTTTCTACCGCTCTGACTGGCTGAGCTACAGATTCAGGGCTCTTCTCGGACGACCAAAACAGCATCCCGCAATGTCGCTATACGCATCTGTAACATCATCCGTGCCAGCTATTCTTTCCCTGCCGGGATTATTATCCTGAAAAATACTGCAAACCAACAAACCAAGCGAGGTACCATTATTCAATGGAATAAATGGACTGAAGTAAAAGGCTAGACGGATTAAAAGACTCCATAGATGATTTGCTGATCGAAACAAAACTTTAGTGGATGTAGACAGTAGGATTACGGTTATATTTTCATTTTGGCGCTCAAGTATAAAATTGAGTTTTCTACCTAGCTACCAATTAATGTTTAGTGCGAGTTAATTATTCAATTGTAGGAGGGATTACTGGTGGCAATGGGGTTTTAAGGTATCGTGAGAAATTACTACTTCCTGGTGACTATGTACTTAAAGAATTCAAAAAGGCAAACTTGGTAATTACCCATTTCAAAACAAGAACATTCAGCAATCTGGAATTCCGAGCTCGGCGACCAACTCGACTATTAACTTAAAATAGTAGGGCGTCATCCTTCATCATTTAGCTTAACGCTTGAGTTACAAGGAAGAAATTTTATTGATGCTAAATGCCTAATCCAGATGAAAAAACTCAAGGAATTTACATAAACAGAAATAAGTAACGTTTTGGATCTCGAGACGGAACGCTAAGAATCCAGTCCTTAGCTATGCAACTGCTTTATTGAGTTTAGTGGAGCTTTCCGTGTTAGAGGCAATGTCTTTTTCTTTTTGAACTTTGAAATCGCATTCAGATAGATTTTATGAATGGTAGTGTTCGCAAAGAGATATTAAATACAAGGGCGCATGCGTCGTGAAATGGCACAAGCACATTAAGGTGCAATGATCGCTTCCACGCCGCAATTTAATTTCTCTCTTTCATTAAAGTCTAGTTGTATTTCGAAGCACATGCCCAATGCCAGGATGCCACAATTAATATTCGTCAAAGAATAACGCTAGAGTATTACTTTTCGTGCTTTAAATACAAATCCTTTAAAGAGGAAATAGATATTCTTTGCACTTCATATATTAAATTTCGTGTGCATGCTATCAGTTATTAGGAAATTATAGTAAAGAGATGAAACGAATTATTGAAACCATTAAAGATTTGATTGACTTATGACAGAATTGCCCCATTGCTAAAGTTGCACGTAAGATCGTCTACGCGGTAGATGATAGGAACGTAGTTTGGAATACGCAATGATGTATTTTTCTGCATCTTATATTATTGAATTATATATTAATAATATTATTAAGAGATTATTAAAAATTCAAGTACGCACAAAAACATTCCTCTCATATTATATTTGTTTTTAATATTTTTGTTTAGTGCATGACTGTAGATATAAGAGGTAGGTTTTTTCTTAGACTGTACTGCTGACAATCCATTCGTACTACTGGTTACAATGTAATAAGTTCCTGTTACATACTCCAGAGTTAAATCATCATTGAAGCGCGTTGGTGTAAGTTTTACGATATCGTGCGAATAAATGAAAATTTCCATGACGAAGATCTAAAATGCGTCCAAACAGAGATATCTCGTCTGATCTGAAGTTTCAAGCCACGTAAGTAAGACATAAATTTTCGGAAATTTAGATCCCCGACCAAAACACCATCAAGGTAAGTCATCTCCAAAAGGTTTTCCTCTTGTCTGCTTGCCACCTCCGTCCAGAAAACCTCCCCCTACCCATGTAAACTCGCCCCCTCCTTCAATTGGGCCCAGCCCCCCCACTCATTCCCTTATCCTTGTCCCGCTTTCCCCTTCCTCCTCCCTACACCCTCCCTTCCCTTCTCCCTCTTAACATCAATGCTCTCCCATTTATACTCCTCCTGCTCCCTCTCTCTCTCTCTCCCTTCACTCACACTCCCACATTTCCCGTAGCGGATACCGAGTCAGGTGGAGATTACCTTGAATCCCCGCAACATTCTGCTCGAGAGGTGGTTCTCCACCTCCTCGTGCCTTAATCGCTCGAGTCCGCTTCCTACCTCCGCCCCGCGCACGGCGTAACTTCACCCACCACGGCCCTACTTAATGAATTAGACTACTTAGAAACTAGATATGGAGCAAGAACATATGTTTGCACAATGAACAACATGAATACAACGGTGCGAAAGAAGGGTGTCCTTCCAAGCGATCGAAAACTTCCCGTTCACACCCAACGCTGATTGCTGACCCAATTTCCGCCGCGAGACAAACGGATAATTTCCGAGCCAGCGCTCAAAAGAAAAAGGTGTAAGGAAATGGAAGCTAAATTTAAAAAATAGCGCCAACAGATGGCCAAATAATAACGATTTGCTCTTCCTTGAGCGACTTGTCTCTATTGTGCGACGAGTGGAGACGCTAAACCGATGGCAGTCGGATGAGTTTCAACTCGCCCATCTTTTTAGTGGCAACTGAGACGATGAGTTTCGTGCCATTAACTGTTTTTGCGGCATCGTGATCAAAATCTTCTGGATGAGTTTATATGTTATTCGATGGAAAAACAATTCCTTACGTTCCTTTGTCGCAATGCATGATATTCTTCTCGATTTTATTCATGCATGTTGCCGAGAGAGCGTATTGCAGCATCCCTCTTGAATGCCTTCCGCAAAGGTACAACTATGGAAGGGTAGAAAATACATCCACGAGTGATCAAATAGTAATGAGTCAAAATGAGAGTTTGCATTGGTTTCACAGCGAAAGGTGTCGGATAGTGGTGGAATGAAGAATAACCTACAAGTGCACAAAAATGAACACAGTAAATTCTTATTTATGCGTGATCTGTGTTAAAATGGGTTGTTAGTCATATTTCATAAACGGGATGAACTAATAATGCACATTCAAGGAAATACAACGTTCTTTTGAACGAATTTACAACTCTCAGTTGGTTGATATTTGTCTTAAATCTTCACTACGGATGACCATTAACCGCCAAATTGTGCATCATTCCCTTAGGCACAAAGAATAACGTGAGATAAGAGAGCATTATTAAAAAGGAAAGCTTCTTGGGTCGGAGGAGGAAGAAGTTATAGGATTCGAGAGAAGAAAAAGTACGTCATTTTATGAACACAAATGAACATGAAGTTTTGAAGCAGGGCATCAACTTCCACTGAGAACTGGAAAAGATATGCATCAGATCAATTAGAACGATTAACACAACAGTCCACAAATCTTTCTCCGCGGACCATATCCGAAGAGAGATACTTCTTGCCCTCCGATTTGCGTGTGCACCGCATTTCTGGGGAAGCGGGGCGATGACGCCGAAGAGATCGAACTGAACTCAGCTAGGAGACACAAAATATATTAGCGGGAATACATGAAACCACAATAACGCCTTGCCGGATAGACCAGTAATGTCTGCGAGACATCGTTTAAGGAATGAGTTTGATGGAATTCCACCTACCATG
Source organism: Hetaerina americana (assembly GCF_022747635.1). NCBI lineage: Eukaryota > Metazoa > Arthropoda > Insecta > Odonata > Calopterygidae > Hetaerina > Hetaerina americana. The sequence continues at coordinate 97,898,114 of NW_027286763.1, forward strand.
AACTTACGGCGGGTATGCGACTACGCGCACGCATTCATCAGAAAAGCCTTAAAAGGCGGCGCCCAGTCGGCCGGCACGACGATTGAGGGAATAAGTCGGGCGCCGCTTAACGTAATAATAGCCGTACGCCACCATATCTCTCCCCGCTCACCCACGCGCCCCCTTCCGGTTTAGAGGGGGATCCCATTTACGTCGGCAAGAATGCTGTCGACCCTTGCCCGACTCCAGGAAGGAGCAAGTAACCCACATTAAAAAGTTTTCCCACGACGACGGAAAACACCCAGAGGGCACAAGAGGGAGGAAGGAATGAAGATGATGCACCCACGACTCATCCATCAGCCCCGGACGCCCCTCTTTTGAATAAGAATAAATAACATGTAGCACATCCCTGCCCAAATGGGACCCCGAGGATTCATATCTCTCTCCTCAACCCACTGAATTCCAGCCACCTCCATCGCACTATCCGTTCATATATATATATATATATATATATATATGAAGATATATATATATATATATATATATATATATATATATATATATATATATATGAAGATATAATAATTGGCTGACACAACATAACACAAATAGAAAAGAATAGACACATATAAAAGAACACTTACACGGTAAATTGTTCGAGCTTTCGGCCCTCTCAGGGGCCTTCTTCAAGAGAGACCTGAGTCTCTCTTGAAGAAGGCCCCTGAGAGGGCCGAAAGCTCGAACAATTTACCGTGCAAGTGTTCTTTTATATGTGTCTATTCTTTTCTATTTGTGTTATGTTGTGTCAGCCAATTATTGTGCCGCTCGTATGAGTTTTTCCGTACAATCGTTATATGAAGATATATATATATATATATATACTACCTTGATCAAAAAGTTCCCGGAATAACCACCGTGTGGCGCTCCCATCGTTCCGATTTGAGTTCTGTTTTTTTTGTTAAATTGGTACATCTGTTGTTGATATTCCCTTTAAATCTTAGTGTCATAACTTGACATTTGCAAAAGTTACGTAGCCAAGAGTACATCTATCTCTGTGTGTGTTGGCGATTTTTTACAATTGCAGAAATGGATTTAAATTTGAAACAACGAACTTGTATTAAATTTTGCGTAAAAAACGGATTTAGTGGCGCACGGACGTTGGAAATGTTGGAAAAGTGTTTCGGCAACGATTCTCTAAAAAAACGGTCGTTTACCAGTGGCACGAGCGGTTCAGAAGTGGTCGTGAGTCAATCGAAGGTGATGAACGCAGTGGAAGACCATCGACATCGAAAGTCGGTGAAAAAATTGATAAAGTAAAAGAAATGTTGGTCAATAACCGCAAATTAACCATCAGAGAAATAGCGGAGGACTTGAACATTGCCTATGGATCCGCCCAAGACATTGTGGTTAATGATTTGGGTTTCCGTCGTGTAGCAGCAAAGTTGGTGCCAAAAGACCTCAATTTCATGCAAAAAAGAGACCGTGTTGACGTCGCAAAAGACATGATTTGCGAGGCTGAATCCGATCCCACATTCATCAAAAGGATCATTACTGGAGACGAGACGTGGGTTTATGAGTACGACACGCAATCCAGACATCAGGCAAGTGAATGGCGTTCACCAAATGAGCCGAGACCAAAAAAACCACGTCGTTTTCAGTCAAAAAAGAAGGCAATGCTGACGGTTTTCATGGATTACAACGGTGTAGTGCATCATGAATTTTTGCCAGAAGGCCAGACAGTAAACAAAGAGTATTATTTGGGCGTTATGAGACGTTTGCGTGAAGCAGTTCGCCGAAAGAGACCAGAAATGTGGGCAGAAAACTCGTGGATTTTGCACCATGATAACGCACCGTCGCACAGTGCTATCATTATTCGTAATTTTTTGACGAAAAATGCAACAAATACCATCCAACAGCCACCGAATTCACCTGATTTGGCTCCCTGTGACTTCTTTCTGTTCAATCGAGTTAAAAAACCATTACGGGGAACGCGTTTTAGCAGCCGAGAGGAAGTAATGGAAAAATCGCAGGAAGCACTGATGGACATACCGAAAACCGAATATAAAAAATGTTTCGAGGATTGGATCAAGCGCTGGCATAAGTGTGTTGCAGTCGATGGGGATTACTTTGAAGGGGACAATATAGATTTAGATGAATAAACTTGTATTTTTAATTTTCTGAATAAATTCCGGGAAATTTTTGATCAAGGTAGTATATATATATATATATACATGTATACATGTATACACATATATAAACACATCTCTGTATATGTGTTTAATAAAGGGGCGCATCTTTTTTCCATGCATGCCCTGGTGAAGAGAGGGGAAAAAAGTAGACTCCGGAAAACTCTGGAGGAAGGGGAGGGAAGAAGTTTGGTTTTGATGAAAGCACCGCGAGTCCCCGGCGCACCCGCGGGTAGAAAAAACACTTTCCTTCGTCTCCCAGCAAGTCCCTCCGTCTCGCGCACACTGTGTGGTTTTCACGGGACGTGGGAGCGGAGCAGTACCTCAAGGGTAAGCTATGCGTGAGGGCGCATGGGTGGGGAAGTGTGGAGGGGAGGGGTGAAAAAAGCGGTAGCAACCAACAGTAGCCGGAACCGCTGGGCACGCCTTTTAGTAAAAATACCGATGAGAAAGGTGGGTGGGGGGGCAGAGGAGGATGAAGAGAAGAAAAAAAATAACGAGGAGCGAATTGCGCGCTCTCTCCTCTCTATCTCCCCCTCCCTCCCGATCAACCTCCTCTTCTCATATTATTCCAGGCCCCGCAGTGGTTTATGGAGATGTCGAAACTTTTCCCACGAACTCTTATTCTCGCCCCACGGTCGTGTTTACCGCTTCGGAAATAATCTTAAATGTGTTTCGGAACGATGGTGATCGACGGCCTACTAATATCTCCTTGGAGCATCACTAGATGGCTCTGCAGCCTCAGGGGGGGTTGGTAGAGGGGAGGGGCTGATCTCTTCTTCCTCGCCCATCGCCCCCATTCGTGGATTCGGTGCAAAATGGTTATGACATCATAAGGGGGGCGAGGGTGACCCTCCCCCGCTCCGCGGCGTCCGACAGGGCGATGGCGAGCGGCAGGTCCTCCCTTCATCCGATACCTACTACTGCATCAGGCCACCACCACCTGACGCCATCAACCCTCCTCCCGGCTCCACCCGACCCAGTGGTGCAATAAGCGGATAAATTGCAACCGCTGATAAAGATGTAGGTAGAGGAATGGAATTGAAAAATGCTGGCGAAGAAAGCAACAGAAAAGCTACGAGCGACAGGCATTAAGCATTTAATTCCAGGGAAAGAGTGAAGCTTGTGACTAATTTAGCAATTACGGAAAGTAATTAGCAGCGGAAGATTAACAGCCCGTGGATTAAAATTCTGAAATAGTTTTCCTAGAGTCACCCGATAACTCTAACCCCATCGTTTCATGAATGCAAATTATTTATAATCTTCAAAATGAAGGGAGTAAGGAAGTATTCAGAGATGAAGAGGGGCTTTTTGTTGAGCAGGATGCTGGTTTGTGCTTTGTTAGGAAAGACATGTATATTTTTAGTAGTTATGTCCATCTAAAAACCTACCTTAACCGGTAGATTACCTAATATTAATAATTTAGGATTATGATGATAACTTTATTTTAATCTTTAGTTATTACGCTTTTAATTACATTTTGAATGAATTCAACACTGTTTAAAAAATTGATCCAGAAATTGAGATTGCTCGGTCATTTTAGCAGTGCGGTTGAGAATAATTGATCTTAAAACATAAGGCCCGAGGGAAACGGGAGAGGCAATTTAGGTCAAATAGGACTGGGATTTATGAGAAATGGAAAGGCTAGGTTAGGGAAATCAAACACATTCGGGACCGAGTACCCAACCTTCGATAATTACTCGCAGTAATAATGTTTGAATTCAGTGTAATCCACTGGTTAACAATGCGAACGATTTGCCACTTCCTCGCTCCAGCCTTCCCAAAGAGAGGCAGTGGATACAGACGAGAAATAGGAGGGAAAGACAATTGAATCAGACCTAAGCGGCAGCGGAGTGTGCTTATGAGCGAGTGTGTCTTATGAGCGTTTATCAGCGCTTAGAGCACACTTTACGCCGTTTTGAATGGTTAAATCCATTGCGATGATCTCGCGATAAATTGAGATGACGAATGGGAGACCGTGAGCCGGGAACTGTTTTATACGTGCCTTTGGGCTGAATGTGAAAACTCACGACGAAGCCTTAGCGTTAGTCAGGGAGAGGGGGCTGGAGGGTGGAGTGGGAGTCGGTCGGTCACGCTGGGGAACACTAACGTCTAATGTGGGTGGTTGAGCGATGGGGTAAGAGCGCAATGGATGGGGGAGGAGTGTTTTGCGGGGTGGTTGCGGATATATGCCAAGCGTGCCGGAATAAAGAACGTAACGTGAACCAGAGTTTCTCAAACTGGTGGTCGACGTGCCACTTCTGTGACGAATCTCCGGGGGGGGGGGGGGGGGCGAGCTACATCGGAGATCCTCCACCGATTAAGGATAATTTCAATAAATTCTTGACGTCCAGGCATAAAACGTAAAAAAATAATTTCCCTCGTTCGTAAGGGGAACCCGAAATGCTTTCTCCAGCTAAAGAGTCGATGGAATGTATGATGTGTGCTGGGAAGTCATCTCCTAATGATTTACTCCCAACGTGGAACTACAAAATATATTTAATTTTCACACATTTTCCACAAATAAGTAATGGCGCTCACTTGACGAAAAACTATAACTCTTGAACTAATTCCGTACAGTGAAGGTCGAACATAGAGGAGATAATTCTGACGAATAATCCGTTGAATTATTCAAAAGCAATTAGGATGTCAAAACAATATAAAATATAAATAATGAATTACTTTTATGTGCTTCCTAAATATACCCATAGTGAAGTGAAGACTAATCGACCACTGACATAGTTTCCATCAGCATTTTCCTTATGATCGCACCTTCCACCGACTTGGTTTATTTGAGCATTGAAACGAAGGCAACAAACATTTCTACTAAGATTAATGATCGTAACTGTCAGTGTAACCACGACCTCTATAAATAGTTCCTGTGCTCTTGTAATTGGGTTTTCCGCGAACCCAATTCTACAAACGGTTCAACGAATCCGTGTACCACTTACGCATATCTTAAATGCCATACAATTTACTTTATAAGGGCAGTTGTTGACCTTAGAAATTTCATTCAAGTTTCAAGACATAAATAGGGTTATTTAAAATAATTGGTTCGTTTAGATTTTCAATCCCAATTTTAACATTTTTTCGGATTAAGGGAATTCTCTGATAAACAAACAGCCGAATAATTTTTAGATTACATGATCATAAAATAAATCGAAGACTTATGGTCACTGGTTAATGATTTAAAAAATGACGGTCAACGAGAATGGTTAAAATGATTAATAAATGCGAATCACGATAGGCCTGAAATTACGGCCACATGACATTCTCCTTTTTCAACTCTGTTTACGGAGCAGCACGTATTGGAGCTCCAAGCAAATAGAGAGGAGCAAAATCCGCATGAATACGTCTAAGTGAAAAAAGGCAGAGGTAACCACGGTAATTTAAGAATATCCCTCACCGATCATGCAAGAGCGGAGATGTTTGATCAGCTGAATTGATCCCTCCGACGGAAGAGGCGGAAGGGGGCTGGAGTGGACGATAGAAAAAATTGTTTCGAACAGAGAAGGAACGAACACTAGTTCGAAAATGACTCCAGAGCGCACAAAAAGGCAACCAGGTACACCCGCACACGCATCATTACCGTCCATTCATTTATCCGCCCGCTTTAAAAGGGACCAATTTAGATGGCGCGCGGATCCTCCTTGACTCACGATCTTCACCCTTTTTTATGACTGATGGACCCCCGATGCTGGTCGGCACCCAATGACGAAGGCCGAAGCGGACGCATGATTTATAGCCCTAAGGGCCCCCTCCCCCCCCTCCCAACTCTGACAACAGAGTCACCCCCAGGGCAGGCAGGTAAGCCTTCACTCCTACGTTCGGGACCCCGGGGGATATAAACGACCCGCCGAAAGGACTGCCCGGCCAACTATACCCGCATTCGGGGCTGGAGGCTGCGGCGTCGGCGGACATGGGGGACCAAGACGCCGGGCCCCGACGCGCCCCCGGGGACGCCGCCGAGCGCGAAATCCCCGTCGCCGCCGCCACTTGCATCTCGGCCTGCGTGCCAAGCTGGACGGGAGAGTGGAACGCCGGGGAAAGGGCGAGCGGAAAAAAAACGGAGCCGTTTTTACGGGCGTTTGATTTATTGCGACTTAACTTGTCGTGATCTCTTTTTTTCCTCCGTCTCTCCTTCCCTCCTCTCTCCTCCCCAACCTCTCCCAGCATCCTTCTATTTCTCTCTCCATCTCTTGCCCACCGCCGTTGTGCATACGTACAGCTCTCTTATTCGGCCTTAATAGCCACTCACCAAGGAGTTTTTTCGTCAGTTTTAAAAAAAATCCTCCTCTACCTCCCCTTTTGTCTCTCCTCCACCCTACTCCCTTCCCCTCCCTTCGCTCTTTCCCAACAGCTCGCGTTTGAGGACGCTTAGTCCAACTCTGATCAGACCGTCGACCCACACCCCTCCGCGGACTCCACCCTCTCTCCCCCCGCAGCCTCCATGCCCCCACCAATCACAACTACTGGACCCCGCTCTCCGGGCCCTCTCTCCCCGCGATCGCCTTTCACTTTGACCCCGAAGTGGACTGGGCTAGAGACTAGAGTAATGGACTGCAGTGTCCAAGTGGTAATCGGGCGAGGGGGAAGGGGAGTTGAGAGACACGAGAGGAGGACTGGGGGGGCGGGAGATTTTAAAGGGGTTGCGGGATAGGGAGACTATATACGTGCTGAGAGTACGGGTGTGTTTGTGTCGGTAGGGGTATGGGGGGTGGTGGAGTAAGGGGTGAACCAGGACGAAAGGGATGTTATAGCGGCGATCTTAATGGGGAAATACCCTCCATCTCTCAAACCCACACACACACATGTTCACAAACACACACACACGCGCACCAACTCCTCCATACCTTCGCTTATCTTCTTCGCTTCCACCATTAATGCCTTCTAATACTGAAACCGTTCCATTCGGAGCATCCTGATCTACGCGCTGCCTTCGACGACCTCTTGAAAAATAGCCGCCGCCTCTCATTCTCTCTCCTCCATCCTCCCTCTCTCTCCCCCACCCCCTACTACTACCACTCTTACTACAACTATGTACACTTCTCCCCCTAGAGGGCGAATGAATCTTTTCAAAAGAGCCGCACAAGTCGGGGGGTCGGGGGGGGGACGGTACACCCTTCCTCGGTCAAGGGAGAGCGAGCATGCATACCTGACGACACCGAATTGGGTACCTCCATTTTCTAAGTCGAAGGAAATGGGGCTTACTTCGAGGGACGCACGAGTGGGAGGACCACCCTTATCAATCGATCGCCTGGAAGAGATAAAAGGTAAACTGCCGAACGGGAAAGGATGATTGGTCACGATGTGAAACCCAATGCAACACTAAAACGTCGCTATGCCAGGAGGAAGAAAATAACTGTCGTGGGTTTAGCGACCCATATGCACTTCAAGGGCCCACCTGTGTATTTTCGCAGACAAATTAGCACTGGCGGCAAATTCTTGCACACTCAATAAGGATTAAATTAAAATTTAGCTCAAATATTATACGGATTACTTAATAGAATTCGCTTTAATTAGTATTCTTATTTAATATGGAAAAACCCTTACCACCTAAGCTACCTTAATTATAAACGTACTTTTTCTTGAATAACAATACCTCCTCACTACTTGTCAGCACCTCACTCACAATTTATAATACATGTGAATGATATAAGTGAAAACTAATGCTGAAATTGACGCCAGGTGATATCATGGGCGTCTTTTCTCGGCCCGAGTTCAAAATGCACTACAGCGAAAGTCATAGGCCGAGACTTGTCTTTATATTGAATATCGTATAAGCAAATTTCAGTAGGAATCATTCCAAACTCTACCCGTACAACCGTCTTTGTTGCCTTCTAATACACCAAAATTTGAACATCAATAAATTGAATCTCGGGTAAATGCCTAACCCGGAATTGTTCATGAGATGTGTCGTCATGTAAAGGTAACATCAAAATATCACCAAAAGCCTCAAAGCCACATTCATCTTTGCATGGTTCCTTTCTAACCTTGCGACTTAATATCCCAACAAGGCAATTCCCAGCAGACCTTCCTTCATCCTCCCTCTAAATACTCGTGCTTTTAGTTCTGCAACATTCTCTAGGCTGACATCTCAATATCGGGGCTTAAGTGATTCATAGACATGCGTCGAAAAATCGTTCGCTCAACTCGAAGGTCGTTTGGCTCAAATTTACTTTCCTCCGTAGAAATGTCTTCTAAAACATAAATAAGGTGCGAGAGGCAGGCGGAGTATATTAATAGCCGATTGTCCGAGCTTAGCCATGCGATGTAAATAATGTGGCCAATATCATTTAAAAGCTCTGAATACGGTCTAACAGTTACCTAGATTCAAGGAGAAAACGACGTCAAAATTAGTCGCTTGGTGTTCGTAAAATATAATTTCAATACTAAGCAATGAGCTCTTAAAGATAAAATTAGTCAAATTGGCATTAAACTCTCGCTAATGAAATATAAAATATATTTCCATGGTTAGAACACATATGTCAATTAATAGATAATTAACTGCTGTGAGTACCGGCTCTATATCCGTATTAGGAGGGATATAAACGACAAGAAAACATCCAAGGCTTCATATAAATAAGAGGGCGTGAAAATTCGGTTAATGCGGTGTAAAGAGGCTATTCTGGTATGAATCGAAGTTATTTTATTTCTGCCGTGATTGTTATCATTAAAAACTTGTTTTATTTGCTCATTTTACTCCATTCTTGGACTTACCCTATGGCGCTTCCTTTCGATGGTTCCTATCGCCTTACCCAAAATACTGCATCTTATAAGAGGACATTGGAAGGAAAAAACAGTCCTTAAAACTTGAATCTTCTCAGAAACCGAATTATGCGCCATAATACAGAAACTCAAGGTCTAAAAAAATTTACGAAAGAACTCAGCAATCCGATTACTGGGAAACAAAAACTAAAAATTTTACTACGCCTCTATAAGTAAGTTTTGTTTTAAAGAGAATTTTATCTTTTCAAATTTTGGCTCGTGCAGCACATCAGCGTTAACGAAAGAAATTTCACCAGAATCGACGCCACCCATCGACTACTTCCGACTTTGTATTATATTATACCTTTTAAACACATCCAATCGAATTTCTCGAGCCAATACCTATTGAGGAGTGAATTTTGAAAACAAAATCGCTATTCCACTGGGGAGTCGAGAGATCGAAAAGTTTCGAAAGACGACCGCCCGGATCATTCACGGATACCAACAAAAGCATCAGAAAGAAAAAAAAGTGATACGGGAAACGATCTCGTTTTTCAAAAGTTTCGCGCAATCTTTCGGTGTCTTTCCGCCGTGCCTGCATTTCATTATATCCAATACACACATACACTCACATCGGCACACCTTGCCCCTTTTCCTCCCAAATGCTCCCATTGTTATTGTTGCTGCCCTCGCCGTCACTCGAGCGACCGCCTCTGCTCCTTTCACTCTCGGACCAATTTTCGACTCTTTCCCCGGAGGTACTACACCTTTGTTATCCCGCTCTCGCGCACACCGCCTCCTTTGCATAATTCGCTAATGAGCATGAGACGGGATCCCCCCTCCCCCCACTCCTGCCCCCACCGAACGCGAAGGATACAAGCGAGTCAGGGAGAGGGAGGGGGCATTTTGAGGCCGGTGGGGAGGACGGGGGAGCCTGGGAGGGTGAGAGTGTGGGAGCTGAGGGAGGTGGGAAAAGGTGGAGGGGCGGAGGCCCCCGGGAGTGGAGGAGGGAGCGGCGGCGATTGGTTCCAGTGATTACGCGACCGTAATGTATGGCATACATTAACAAAAAAATGACTGAGGGAAAAATAAATGCGCACCCGAATGAGAATTATGGTAAATATCGGCGTGACGTATTCGCTTGCTCCATTATGCGCCTTCTTTTGTTTAAAGGCCTTTCCATTCTCCCTTTTCCCTTGCTTCGGGGAAAATGATCACGTCGGGATTTTATTGCTGAAGTTTCAATTATACATACCTATACAAATTTTTATGCTGAGCTATTACTGATAAGTTGTGGTTGGTATTAAGTGATAATAGTCACGTAAAACGCATTTAATGCGAAAAATACTCATTTCACTATTACTATTAATCTCATTATGCATATTGTTTTAATGATTTGTCATCAGTGAAGTACTTAACAAGTATACAAATTATCGCAGACTCTTTCTCATTACTACTCTCCCCTGACCTTAAATTATTTCTTGCCATTTGAATAACATACAATCCACTTGAAGTAGTTGAATGACACAGTTTTTATAAATGCTTGTGACTCATTAATTAATAAAAAGAGTAAGTATTCGTCCAAATAAAACAGCAACTCAATTTGAGCTCAATCATTGATATCAAATTTGAATAGACACAATTAAATGAATGGATTTTAAGTTTACACAAGCCTCACGACAATCTTATTCACAGGACCGGATATGGAGGTATTTTACTTTACTCATGCCTATTGAAGTAGGCGTGCGTTTGAAAAGGATGTTTTGAGTTGAGAAGAGCCAGGACCGTTTCCCTTTAGAAATACGCACATGCATTAGTTTCGGGTCCACTTTAACACGCACGTCTAGACCGCCAGCGATGAAATCACCTTAACACCTGAGACACCTGTGCGCACCTTCGATCCAATAATTCGCTCCCTTTTACGCCCGAGAACACACGGGTGCCCCAACACCCAAATCCATCCCTGTCCGAATCCGACAGCTGACCCCGGCCTGTTACCCCCGCCACGCACCATGAATCCATCGTTCGAGGTCGACAGTCCGGATTCAGTGAGGGTGAGAACGCCACGGCTCAACGAGCGGCCATTCGTAGAAACACATACTCAAAAGGACTCGAGAAGCTATACCGCGTTTGTTAGTGTGTGTGAGTGTGTGTGTGAGAGAGAGAGAAGAATAAAACGGACGACAAGGAGAGGGAGGAGTTAGGGAAGGGAGGATTTATGGTCAGTTGCCAAGACGGCGGTCAGGTGGACCGACCGGACACTTGCGGGGGTGCAGAGTTATTGAGTACGGCACTAGTAATCACCCCGGCAGAGAACGCGACGACGATTAGAGTTTCATAAAGAAAAGCCGAAGCAAAGTGTAACGTTGATGGGGAGGCTGTGCGGTAAGCTGGTGGCAGGGGGGGGGAGTCGGTGGTGTTTGGAGGTTTGCTGGGGAGCGCGGGTAAAGGGATAAGGTGGGGGGCCGCGGGATACTACGGGGACAGTGGCGGTGGAGCGAGTGAGGAGACCGTGTCATGAGAGGGGGGCGAGGAAAGGACTCTTGAGGTGTGGGAGTAAGCAAATGGCCTTCATTACGCCCCGCTCCACAGATTACTCATGCCGCCGCATATCTCGAACGTTTTCGTCCAGATCGTCTATAACTCGCGCGTTTAGATTTTCCATATCTTCTGCGGACACCGCAGTGGTTTTCTCCTTCGTTAATATCGACGGGAGAGCTGCGATGGGGATGGTATGGTGGGGCATACCGTGTGTCTTTTGTCACACGGCTGTTTTATTGCGCGGTAGTAAATGGTGCGGAGGTCGGAGGAGGTGGGGTGAGAGATTAGTGGCACGTATTGGTGGCGGCTTGAGCATTGTCGATGGGGAAGAAGGAATGAAGTCCCACGCAGGATACGTCCCCGCCATGTCTGGGCTCTCGCGCGCAGAGCGGACGAAATCACACTCGCGGTTTCTTTCGACGCCTGGCAAAAACATGACGCAGAGACGCCTTTCTGCCGAGCGACACATTTCCTGAAAACCCGTCGCACCTTAGTTTCCATGTCTATTCATTTTCAGAGGAATTGTTCTGCACGGAAGGTCAAATTCAATAGAATAAATAATCGCAAGGACTTCATTGAAGAACAGTAGGAAGGGATGATCTAAAAAAAAGATAACAGTAAATACGCATTTTTCTCAACAGTAACATATACTGCAGACCGATTTCGCGTCGAGGAAGTCGGAAATTTCAAAAGTGCCCTCGAAAGAACGAGAACGATTCTCGCAGCACTTCAATTATCCGGCGCAAAAACTACTTCCCGAACACATATTTTAATTCCTAGCGCAGCTCCTCGAGTCGCTACATGCGTGGGGTTAATATATTGCGCTCATTTATCTTTTTGCGAGACAAGTGAAAACTATTTCCTCTGCATGGTTCTCCAGTTCCTCGTAATTCATTCGCAAACGCATCAAGAATAATAATTGTGCTCAGTGCAGTCAATGCAACGGTCAGTTGGGACGCATTGGCGAGCTATGGCGCGTTACGTCGTCGAGAGAGAGGGAGTGCCTTTTTTTTTACACAATCACTCGAGAGAGGGACCGAGGCACACGAGACACTGGAGGGCGGGAGAGATGAGAGAGAAGTTCGAGGGTATCTCCTGAAGAAAATTTTAAGAGGAACGGGGAGGAGGACCCGAAATGGACCCAGAATCAAGCGGAAGACCATCGATGGTCGATAAAAAGTCTAAAAATGCATACTGTTTCACCATGCAAACAGTTAAATCCGCGAACTTAAAAAGACCTTGTTCCATCTGTAACACGGCGAATCTAATTTAAAGGCTCTTTTACGAAAACCACGAAACATTCTGAATAAACTAGAGCCATTTTACTTTACACTGTTGGTGAACCAATATCGGCGGACTATGCTAAACAAAACACTTTAATTACAATCATCAGAATACAATTACAAAACAAAATAACCTCAGAAAATTAACCATTATCGTCATTTCAATTGAGTCTGTACTGTCGTAAAAGAGCAATATATTAAAAAATTTGTCGCAATAATTTTTCACACTTTACCACATTGCGTTTTTGCCATTACCTATGGTCCCGAAGGAAATCTTTATTTCCTCTTTAAAATTTCATAGCTGGTGTTGTACCGAAACCAAATTCGAGTGCTTCACTCTTGTGCTGGTATTGCTCGTATGACTAATTGAACAAGTGGAATCTCTTATCCCGGTAGGCTGGGAGCTGCGGGGTACACACCTAAACCATACTCACCCGGTGGTCCTGTGCGCCACCGTCGATGGAGCCTCCTTCCCCATGTATGTAAAGACGGCGTCTCCGCAAATATTCCTCTTTCTTCATTTCCTACAGCCATCGTTACTCCGGACATAAATAGATACTGCAAGGCAGGAGCACTGTGGGCCTTGGAGCGATATTAACGTTCTCTAAGAAGATGTGAGTTGGCGTGCTTGCATTTGTTCTGTGTGTGTGTGTGTGCGTGTGAGATATCGATTCCGCGAGATCCAAGCGCGTGCATCCGAATGAGCACGGTAGCACTAATGCACATTTAAATCTATGCAATGAGACTTCCTCCCAAGGCCCTTTCGGGGTAGCCTATTATTCCACGTTAACTCGATCGGCTGCTCCAGCGAAACCCACTCCTTTTCATTCCTTCCTTCCTTGTTAGCTCTTGTCTGCTTTTCTACCTCATTTCTGCTTTTCCGGGGAGGGAGGGGAGAATGAAGGCAAAAATCACATAAGAGGAAAATGGCATAGGAATTACCAGGATGGAAGGGTAGGAGGCGTCTCTTATATGGGGAAGAAAAGGGAATGGCATTAAAGCTAAAGAGAGAAAGCAAATGGAAAGTTTTAAAAACAAAGGCCACAGTTAACTCAATTGGAAGGCTAGCTCCGAATACGAACGGGCACTGAATCTAACAAGCGAAGGCGAAGACTACTTTCTGTCTCTTAAATAACAAGCGAAACAGTGACGAAGAAGTGGTAGGTTCATGCGATTGCTAACCGATATAAAGTAAAGGACAAAATTTGTTCATTATGTTGAAAAAAAAGGAATCACAGAAAGAAGGTATTACTCGGTGGAATGATACGAATTCAGAAGGAGGTAATCGGAGCCATTAGCATCGATTGCTGGATCGTTCCCCTTATTCGCTCTTTTATCGGCGACTGATCAAGAACTCGAAAGCGTGTGCTGTAGAGCACAAGGATAGCCTTATGAAAAGCGGCGATTTCCATCCATGGCAAAACTACATCGAGGTTCAGGTGACCACAATTTGTACCTAAATAATTACGCTCGCTTCATAAGGCAAGCGAAAGGCCGTGAGAGTGAACCTGTAGAAACAAGGTTAAGAATTTCGATCACACGAATGAGATTCGGACTGTCTTGTCGACGACGAAGAGCAACTGATTTTTTTTCGCTGTCTTCACCTAAACCTGAATCCCAAAATGGGAGGTAAGTAATCCTGCTGGCGGTTTTGATAAATAAAACAAGTCCCGAGGAATCACTACAGAGGTACATATACCGAAAATGTTGGTCTTTATCGCAGAAAATGGACAAGAATAATTACGGTGATTATAAGAGTTGAGCCGCGGGGCCAGTGATTTACTGAATCATTAAATATTAACTGGAGCTGAAGGCTAGTGGCGAAGAGGAAAATGGAATAGTGAAAGGGAATGAAGGGCGATAGATAAGCTAAAGGAACAGGCTGGGGCAAAGATAGCTTCTCACTCGGGGCAAAACCTTTTTTACATGATGTTGCAGACGACGAAGGAGAGGGGGTGGGGTACGTTTTTACGCGGAAAGAAGATAAAAGACCACCGTATCCATATATATATTCATTTATTCCAACGCGACTCACTTAAAGCTCTATCATGACCTATTACTTCGCCAGTCTTCTATCCCCTTGCCCCCTCCTACACTTCGAGAGACCTCGAGTCCAAATGTTCTACCGTTTAATTGGTTCTTCTCCCGGCGGGAGGTAATACCAAGGGGTGAGTCGCATCGCGGGAGTTGTTGGCATAGATCACCTCGGGAAGGAAGCTTAACGCGGGCCCACAGTCGATACCATTGAGCCGCCTTTCTCTCGACCACGCCTACCCAAACCCTCTCCCTTCCCCCTGAAATCTCCGACCGCTCCACGCCACCTGTCCCCACCACTCTTTCACTCCATCGACGAATCTCTCGATGAAATTTGGAGCAGAGACAACCTTTGACCTAGAGGGCTTAAGCGCCACGAGACTAATTTTATTTCATTTCGGTGGATCAAGGCATTACATTGCACGTAAGATTTTTGCGATAATTGAGTGCATAGGTATCGGTGCAGGGAGCTCTTTTTCAACCATTATCTTAAGCAGTCTCCGATGGAAAGATATTGGTTTAGACCTGCCCCCGAAAACCGTAACTTACACACACACAAACAGTTAACGTAAGAACTAAACCCATCTTCCGATATTGCTATTCTATATTGCTGTGATGTTGCTTCCTTCACCTCATGGCTCAACGATCCTTCGTGCTGTTTCTAGAATTCCTGGAATTTATTTTTCTAATCTTCCCTTCTTTCTGCTCGTTGACTCTCAACATCTCATCCATTCGCTTTCTTTTCTATTTCATTCTCTCATCTCTTCCCCATATTTCTAACACTTGTTGCTTTATTTTCCACATTATCCAGATTATTTTTCTCATATGTACAGATAACTTTCGAAACAGTGAATTAAAATATTCATTCTAAACACATGCAAGAAATGTTTTATTGCATCCCAGGTTTCCATGATTAACGTCATTGACTCCTCAATATTACGGTCCAAGGCCCCAACCAAAGGATTCCCGCTGCTCTGCGCCTAGCCACTTTCCCTCGCGGTCGACGAAAATAAAAATGGATACTTTATTTCTCAGGAAAATTGACGCATTGGAAAGAAATAGAAAAAGCCCAGAGCAGAGCAGCTTTTTAAAATAAATTAGGTCGATTTTAACAATATATTACAACGCGAACTTTATCGATTGATTGCATCTATTCTTTGAAAATCTCATAGAAATGTGAGCGTTTCGACCGAGGGGGTAATAGCGCTTACATCGAAATCGCTTGGCATCTGAAGGTCTTCTGGTCGTGTGATAACAGGTCTGTGCGCCAGTGAAAGTAATCACGTCTGCTATTCACCGTGGAGAAACACACAAGTGTACCTTGCTACCCGGCGTGAAATGATATGCAAAATTTTACTTTGAAACTTCAATGCATCTGTTGTCAGAACAAATGCAATACAATTTGTTACTTCTAGTGAATTACGATATTAGCGTTCAACAGCAGCTTTTGTTGCACTCCAAACATGAGAAATATCAACTTTAAGCACTGAGTAGTTTAAATT
This sequence comes from Hetaerina americana, assembly GCF_022747635.1. Classification (NCBI taxonomy): domain Eukaryota; kingdom Metazoa; phylum Arthropoda; class Insecta; order Odonata; family Calopterygidae; genus Hetaerina; species Hetaerina americana. The sequence continues at coordinate 97,914,347 of NW_027286763.1, forward strand.
CCAGAATCAAATTTTCCAATATGGATGTCCCACACTCTCATAATTTGATAGTTCTTAACATAATGCGATTAAAAATAGAAATTCTATTTTTAATCATATCATTAAGCCCTTGTTTTTTTATTCGAGGAGTTTCTCTTACATAGGGGTATTTTTACGTCGCAAATTCGAGCGATTATGATAATGAGCAATATATCCAATGCCTCGGGTAAAACGATCGCGCGCCCATAGCATCCTAACATGAATCCTTGACAGCCCCGATAGCTATGGATCTAACTCACGCTTGCCCCATTGTTCCTCTTTCAACAATCGCCAGATATAACAGGGGAATCTTGTTCCGTTCTCCCTTATCCGATGGAAATGTTCTTATGCTATGATGGGTTACACCACTACATCATTTGGAATAAATACATTTCATCCCAATTTTTCCCGTGAGATCGTCCATTCCTTTTTCCCCATTGTCAACGCTTAAAAAAATTCATTGTGACCAAAGATGGATCCAATGTTCTTCTTTTCCGAACAGCGCATTATATGGTCTTTTTCTTTTTAACTCTCCATCTGCAGTCCCTAGAAGTATTTAATCAGCACATTTTGCATAGCACTTTACAGAACAGAAAATGACAATGCCAGATTCAGTATTTGTAGGATGTTAACACCTAAGTATTTTAGGTTGTAATGTACTGGAGGGTGAAATAAAAAGCTGAAGAGAAGCTTCACTCTTTGCACCCTCAACCTTGAATGAATGATCGCCTTTTGTAAAGACCTGTGTTCGTTGGCATCCGGGTCCTTCGATCTTAGTGCGATCCTATGGCGACGAACTTGTTAAGACAAATGCCACACCTTCAGGCGAAATTGACTCGGTTATTCTCTTACTGCAGGGCGGGACAAGTGGAGAAGTAAGCTGAGATATAAAAAATATGGGTGTGGTGGACCGAGGGGAAAGAAATCGAAGGGCAAGTTAGTTCTTCCAAATGAAACTCAACAAGTTGATTACCACGGATGCCGAGAAAAATATTATGAGAGGAGAAAAATCATCTGAAACGAAAAGGACCTCCAAATTTGATGATTGAGTTCAGGTAGGCAAGCGTCCAGCAAATTTAACTCAAGGATAAACATTATCAATTAAGTTTCGATGCTACAAACATCAGCTGTCCCTGATCATTACCCTCGATCCAAATGCCAGGTTTATAAAAGTCTAGGCTCCTACTTGGACACTTTTAAAGCAATTTTTACTCAGATTTCACAAGTCAACCCCAATCTAGTCAGAAATCATTTTTCATGCGCTACGTGAAGATTAATGCGTTTTTGTCAGTTCAAATACCTAGCGTTAAGACTTCTCGGTAGCGTATATCACACGTTCAGTGTTGGAATACTTCCTCGGTCAGGGACGCCGTGTTGTGTGATTTGGTCACTGGAGAGAGACTTCCCTTTTTTACCACTAGGAGTGACCTCCAACTTAGAAGGCCCTAAAAACCGGATATTACCCTACGATGAATTTACCACAGTGCGGGTAACTCTTGTAACAGTGCTCTTCCGTTCTTGAGGCTATACCGAGGGAAGAAAGTATTCCATAAAATTCAGTGACTCGAGAATCGTGGCAAGTGAAATCAACCGGCTGCCTAGCAACAGTGGCCACGGCTACCTCGACAAAACGGGACCCGAGACCCATTACACTTTTTTTCGCGCCTTCGGTGGACTTAAAAGTGGCATTAATCAAACTCTCGTGTCACGCGGAATTTGCCGATAAAACGAAAAATAATAGCTCCGGATCGATTAGAGTAACGCAAGAGCCGACCTCGGGTTCTTCCTTGGCGGGTCCGGGACGACGGAGGACGGCCGCCGGCCCCGACACACACGCGTATGACCAACCAGCAACAACAAGGCGCGCGCGCCTGAGTGAGAGCGATTGCATCGGCCGGGGCAATTTTTTCTCTCTCTCCTTTGCCGCGACAGCCTCGCAGTCGAAGAAAGATAAGCGCCAACTGACTTGACTGACAGAAAACACACAGTCTTTCCTTTCTCTTTCACTTGTCTTCTTTCGCGTATTTTTTTGTTTTTATCTCTTCCGCCCCACCTTCCGAGGGTTCGCCGTGATCCTCACGCAATACTCCTCATCTCATTTGGAGCTTTTTTTTACGTGGAGGGTTTTTAACGGAAGAAGACGACCTCGCTCGCTGGCTCATCCCCCCTTCGCCCTCTAAAGCGGATCCAAGATCACCCCGGGCATGAGGGGCGGGAGGATGGCCAGGTCTGCGACGCGACCGCTCCTTTCGATTTTCGATCATCTGCTCACGCCTATTGGCGCCCACTCTTGCATTTAACCTTGGGTTTTCGTGTATGGCCATGCTTAGAACGCACGACATGCATGAAATCTGATTGAAGAAATTAAATTTCAACTACCTTAATTAACACTATGCGTCCCCGGTAAAAATTACTGACTCCGAAATTTCATTTACGCTTCAGATACCCATATTTATATTTCTCGAAGTAGAAACCAGATTAAATTAGCCTCTAAGCATAGACAATAATTCAGGTAAAAGATGAAACTTTCAATCAACAACAACTTTGCAGGAATGGTGAAAATTATTATTTATTTACGACATGTATGAGTTAACTTGTTTTTAAGGAAGGATGGACAGGATAGACGCGAATTTAACTTTTTTTTTAAACAGTTCACTAAGTAAATCTAAAAATGATGGCACGAAGCGGGATTGGCTAATGAGAGGAATATTCTCAAGGCCCCCCTTTTTTCTTTCAAATCGCAGTTCCAAACAAGATACCGTGCGTATTGATTGAGACTGCAAACAAAACTCCCTCTAATTAATTGCCAATCTGGCTACGGCGGCCCTTTCAGTCCACGTCCTTCGCACGCTTCCTCAGCTCGATCCAAGGCCTCTCCCGAGCGAAAAATTTTCATAAACCTCACACCCCCTCCGAAGACATCAATCATCAATCCGACCCGATGGCTTCCGACATGCATTAAACTGCTATCGCTCTTAAACACTCCCTCCTCCACTCATCTTTCTGGGGGCACTTAGCTTCAACGTAATGAACAACACACAAGGGAGTATAGGCAGCACTCGATGGAATCTTTTCGTGATGCCCGAAACTCGAGGACACAATCATCAGACTATTCTGTTCTATAACGTATATGCATGTTATCTGGCAGAACATCAGTACCCTGTGCGATCAACGCCTCATTTATTACAACGAACGAGGGAAGTTGTTGCCGTGCGGATATGACCGATTGCTGTTTTTTTTACTTAAAGAGCAACGTCATCACAAGGAGGTCATCGACGGTATAGAAAGAAGCCTGCCATGACACCATCATTAGAATCGAGGTATATCATCTATACTTTAGAAGAAGTTACCACGAAGATCGAAGGAGATTTTCGAAACTAATTTTTATCAAACGAATGAATTTCAACTCTGTTATGGAGTAAGGCTATATCTAAGGAAATCACTCAGATAATCCTGCGAACAATGTTAGAGAGCAAACTGACTTTTGGGGCAGAGAACTGGACTTTGAGTGAACACCGGGAATGTAAAATAAAAGTTCTGGAGATGGATGGGATGCGAAGTGGAGCCAGGACATTCAAGTTAGAATAGAAAAAAATATGAAGAGATTGGACAAATAATGCACACGAAAGAAACAGTGGTAATAAGAATCCAAAGACGATATTTCAAATGGTATGGCCATGTTCGAAGAATGGACGAGGAAAGATGGCCAAGAACTCTTCCTGAATAGTTCAATTTTTTAAATGAGTCGCCTCACACATCTCAAAATTCCAGAGGTGATTGGCTTATTGACGCTCATTCACTTGTCGAAGTTTCATTACGAAAGTGAGAAATATACCGGTCAACATCATGTTCATCCGCTCATACAATGAATTTGCATTATTGAATGAGCTAAATCCTCACCTTTTTAAGCTCTTGAGTGGCCCAAATTTTCACTGTGAACGAGGCAGAGATGAAATGTGTTAAATAAGAATGCAAAAAATACTTGAAATCTGCTCCCATTCCATATTGGTCTGGTCTATAGTATTGGAATACGTAAGAATACATGTAGCTATCTCCGTAGCAAATCCCTTATGCACAGGTGAGTGATGTGGCGCATCTCCCAGAAGATGGGACCTATAGGAACTTTTGGGATGGCAAGTGGCTTTGGTCAGTTCTCCTGTGTCTAATAAATCACGGTTCCTCTAGAAGGTGGGATGTGAGTTAAAAACCCATAAGAACATTGTCCACGGTCAAGGGGTACTGACTAACACTGACTGAGTCGCTTAGGTCGGGTAAGACTCAAAACGGGAAGAAAGAGAGCGGATGTAAGAACGCGAGGGAAGGAAAGGCAAGAGGAAAAAAGAGGCAAACGAGGGAGATTAATTTGCATAATTACCGAAGTCAGATGGACCTCGCCGCCTCCTCCCCCTTCCCCGCGCTTCCTTCATCTTCTCCCACCGTCCTCGCTCCGCAAACTCCACCCACGCCTGCTCCCTCATTCTTCGACTCCTCACCCGCTCGAAACAGTTTCCCTTCCGCTCAAGAACGTCTCCGCTCACCTAGTTTTTTTTATCGCTTTCATTTATTTTTGCACTTTTTCGGACAGCCGATAGAGAGAGAGCAAAAGATGGAGGGGGGGAAGGGTCTGCGGACGGAGAGGGAAAAAAGTGCTACCGGGAACGGATATTTTTATTTCACCTCACGCGCACGCGGGAGAGGTTTTTTTTTCCCAATGGTGGGGTCGAAAACCGTGTCTTCTCCCGGTCGTCTTTCCAACAGCCTGCCACACACGGCCCGGCCCGAGCGGGAAGGACCTCTTTGCCCAAGATTTCTCGGCGAAGGGGAGGAGAATGGTGGTCCGTGGGTGTTTAAAGGTAGATCAAGAGGAAGAACATTTTTGGATCATACATTAGGAAAATTAATTAATTACTTAGTCATTAGATGTTTAAATGGTTTTCATGAATACCTAACTAGTAAAAATTAAAAAAAAATCGGGCATGCTAATTTTTTTCACAATAATTGAGGACCTACATAGGGAAAGTTTGGTGGATAGTCAAAAATAAGAGTGATATTATGGAAAATAAAATGTTAAGTTGTACAGACAGTAAAGGTTTAAGAGATGTCAAAGATTACACAAATTGTTAAAGAGGAAGTGCGCCAATTGAGGGGATGAATGTCTCAAGATAAAAAATCTTATGCATGATACACTCTCTCTTTGCTCACTTGCTCTTCTCCTCTGACAGAAGTAACGGGTTACGACAAGTGGGTACGCGATGGGGCTAAGAAAACTCCGCTCCAAGATTTAAGTTCGCATTAAATAAAGATTTTAATGCACCGGGCGTTGAAATATGGAGAGATCTGCCCTAGAAGACACCCAACTATTGCTTTAACACGAGTCTTTTTTTCAAGAGATTCAAACTCTTAAAAAAGTTCATCGGAGGCATACCCCAGTTGGACTGCGAAGGTCAACTCCAGCAATTATTATGCTAGCACGCTACAGGCTTTTAACAACAGAAATAAGTTCTATACTAAATATCTGAGCATACAGTGTAACCAGTACCGTCGTCACTTTGATTATTTGTCAAGGCATCAAAGCTGATGTTAATGTAAAATTCAAGCGTCAAAAAACATTTTTTCCTGCTGCTAAACACATATTAAACACTGTATATATTACCGTGATTAATATTAAGTACTACCTCATTGCATTTTTGAATCTAGCCGTTTCTCCGACTCAATACCGTTGGAGAAAAATAACAGTATACTTTCATCTCGAAAAACTTTTCATACTCGGTTAAAAATCTTATCTAGACAAAAAAGACATCTGAGCAACCATAATTTGCGCGCATAGTTATAAACGTTACAACCTTTATGTAATAATATAAGTATGTTCCTGTTATTAGGTTACCTGTATTGGCAGTTTTATGCATTCCAACATCGCAATAACATTTTATATTTAGGTGATCTCTGTTCAGAGAACATTTTTGTGATCCACGGAGGCGCTGCTTCATTCACAGGATGAGCGTGTGTGGGGCGTTGTGTCATGGCGTGGGAAGGCTAGTGCACAATTCTAATAGATTGTAAATGAACGGCAAGTCAGCCGAGAGTTTCTCGCGGATCCGGGAAGCAAGCATCCAAGGAAGAGCGGAAACCTGCGCGAATTTCTACAAACCTACATTACCTGCGCCAGATTTTACGACGAGCCAAAAGGTTCAACTGCCGCCCCAGGGATTCTCCTCCCACCCCACTGTACCTTCTACGCTCCCGGTTCGAACCCGGCTCCACCTCCAATCTCGCCCGCGTGCATGCATTACACGCGCTTCCCATTAATCATGCTCCCTCCCGCCGAACGTTATATCGCCGACGCGAGGTTCAAGCTGTCATCTAAAACCGGATGTTTTTCAAAACACTTCCAAAATAAAAGTCGAGACGTCAAGGCTGGGATGTCTCGAGCCCATTCTTTCTGCCAGGCTAATGCTTGGTTGCCATCTTCAAAACTCAGCGATTACAAGTACAAGGCGATCTTTAGTGTATTTCTTTTTGAGAATCAAAAATTCAATTGGAGAAAAGGCTGAAGATCGCGGTAAGGGAGTATCCCAGGTCCTTCGCGACGGAAATTTTCCAGCCGGTGACGTCTAAGGAAGGGATTTTGGGAGAGAGGGATGAGGTCACTTTCGTCTCCTAAGAAGTGGATTATGGGGAAATGTTTTTGGAATATCTCGCGAATCAATAATGACAAAGAATATCAGCTTAGTAATGAAGCGTTAATCGTTTATGTCAACGTTTAGCGTTAAGCGGCAATGAATGAGGAAAGCCTGATGAAAAGAAATAAATGATCATTGAAATCGCAAGAATTTCGAATTATATCAATGTATACTGATTTAAAGAACCTTGCTCTAAATAATTATTGCGGACATCATACGTAGGCATTCGTCCATCGAGGTTGCCGAATTGAAAATACTGACGAACTATTTCGTTAAAATAATTTTAAAAACTAAGCCTAAGTGGTATTCAAGAATAAATAATCAGTAGAAATTAACAAATCCTTTTGCCCTAATGCTCAATGATGTATCTGGAATAGGCTGGAGGTCTCCCATACGATTATTCCCTGATACCGACGACACTGTAAGGCTTTCAGATATTTTGTCTAAAAAATTTGTCAATTATCCACAGCAAGGGGGAAAGTGTAAAAGAAAATCGTGTTCCTCAAGTATGAGTATGTGAGTATAATTTCTTGTCGGGAGTGTTATATTTTCCAATCGTGTGTGTTTTTAGGACGCAATAGCATAAAAAAGTTAAAGGAAATAACACCTACCATGGAATATGGTAGACAATATAAATTTAATTGCAAAATTTTCATAATACGGAGGAACGAGTAGTATTCTACCGATGAATTTAAAGGTAACGTGGTGAAGAAAAGTATATACAAAATTAATTTGCCGGGAAACAAATGATCGCAGAAAATGAAAATATGGAACATTTCCGGGAGGGATTTTAATGCGAACTGAAAGAAATAAAACAATCAGAAGAATATTTAAAAAAACAACTGTAAAAGAAAATACCTAAAGTTGCGGACGTGGTGAAGCACGGTGGCAATAAACAATTGTCGAGGAGTAGGGAGTTGACAAAGACGTAGATACGAGGAGAGGATAAAAGGTAAAGAACGAAGAGTAGGTACCGGAGAGTGGTCGTAGGCGGCTGTACAGTTAAGTAAGTGGACAAAGATGATAGGGAAGAGGGGAGGAAAATAGAGGATCGGAGAGGGAGTAGGTTGAATAAGTAAGGTAGATACGTTAATGGTTTTCACCCTTCCCATCCTCACTTCACACTGGGAAAATGGGGAGGCGTAAACACAAAAGGTGGGAGGAGGTCAAGATATCAAAGAGAATGAACGCAAGGGCGATAGTGCAGAGGCATGGGAGACCGTGCGTACGGAAAGTTACGGAAGAGGAAGAGAATGGAACCTTTGATAGAACCTTGTAGTCCACCTATTCGGAACGGCGAAACGGAATTGAGGAGGAGATAAAATATAAGTGGCGCCACCGGAGGAGCTACAAACACGCGGCCAGCGACCGAAGCATTATATTTATGGCTAAATTGAACAGTCACTAGGAGTTGAGAAAATTGGCAGCCGCGGGGTTGCGTGAACCCCGATGATGTGTGAAGAAACGCCGACGGGGGACGAGGGACTTTGTAGATGATCTTATGATGGATATGAAGTAATAAGTTGGGGGCGAGGCTGGCGAAAAAGGGAGGCACCGATTGAAGGTTAAGGAAAACCAATGAAAATGTGTGGGTCAGAAAAACCAATGCATCGCACAAAATAAAATTAAAAACGCCTAAATATTATATTATTTCATGAAATAATTACTGTCGGAAAAGCTTTCTCCTTTAAAAAGATAGCCATAATTAAATATGGCGTTCCTAACGGTCAGAATAAAAGGCTTAGTGATATCAGGTGCTCCTGAATTCATGGCCATATTTCTTTTGACTTTATAAATGAATAAAAGCAGAGATGGCTCTTAATGAATTTAAAAGTCCGTGTTTAAAGTTAAAATAAGAGAATAGGTCAATCTAGACGCACGCATTATGTACAATTCACATATTTGTCACAAGGATAATGATTATTTCATTATATGAAATATATCATACTACAAAACGGAAACCTAAATAACACGACTTAGCTATAATACGCGGGATGAATTGAAATATATTTTCTTCGGCAATTTACATATGAAAGGAAAGTGATGCTGCTCGGGGAAAGGTGGATTTTACGTTCACTGTGAAGAAAAGAACGCCGGGCAAGCTTGCTACTGGCGAATGGCAAATACGTTGAATGAAAGGAGTGCGGCGAACGACACCATAAAACGATGCTAAGAAGTGCACATTTACTTCGACTCTTGCGCACACATATACATATACTCGGTTCCTCTTCAGCCGCCCGAGCTTTCCCGGGTTACTTTCCATGGCGGAGATGACTCAAGTGAATTCGAGATATACAGAGTAAAAATGTGGAGAAGATGGAAGATGGGAGACCATACAGACGAAGTAGTGAGCTGAATTTGAAAAAATACAGGAAGGAATGCAAGAAGGAAAGAATCCAAAGAATAAAGTTGGGCCGAGTTCTCGAATCACAGATGGGTCAAATTATCATAGATAATGAGTGCCATTAGGGATATAAATGAAGCTACTGGAAGGAGTCAACCGCGGAGGAAATATAAGAAATAGAAACTGAGAAGTGCGGCAATAAAGCCTATATTTGGCCTGACATTGCGAATAATGCTGAGGTGATGGAGTGTGTGAAAAAAAACATGAAAATAGTAATTCGATAATAGGAGTAACAAAAGGAATAAAGCATGAGAGGAGATTCAAGTAAAAAATATACGAAATTAAAGAAATGGGGCAGTTAATGGTAAATAAAAATTCATGAGAAAAGAAGAAATAAAAAACCTTGCCAGAGTGATTTACAAAGACTTCTAACAGAACACAATCTATTCAAAATCACCTTGCATGAGAACTGTAAAATAGAAACGCTTAAAATATCGAGTTTAAAGTTGATAAGTAATGGCATGATGTCAATAATTGTAAATCAAAAGCAATTACTAAGAGAGAATACTCGATAAAATAAGTTTTCTCAATAAAATGATAGTGTACACGGTACAATTCTAAGTTACGTTCACAGTGGTATTTTATTCCACTCTACAGTAGAGCAGTGTTTTTGTACTGTCATGTGAAGTTAATTTTTTGAGAACACGAAGGCAGGGCGAAGGTTTTCCGCACCTATTTATTTTGAGAAAGGATTAGAGATTTGATGCCACCTTAAAAATTGGAACACATAAAAAAAGTGTTGCCTTCTTTTTGGATGAAAAATAATAGTGTACAAATTCATCGTGGTGACTCATATTCCCAGGTGCGTACGTAGTGACACAAAATTTTTTTTAAGAATACTGGTTCATAAGTCACTCACGTAAGCACTCTATAAATTGCTTCAAAAGGAGAGTTGAATACAGAAAATTGAAAAAGATATAAATGTTTACTTGGGTAGGAAATATCTGCGTCATGGGAAGAATAAAAAAGTAATGGTTAAATTCAATCCAAACTCAAGTTCAAACCAGTCACGACCAAGGTGAATATTAATAGGAAACCTTTTCAAAATCAAATTTGCTATTGATAATTCTGCCAAGCATCATTCATGAAGGCCCTTCATGCTTTTCTGAGCGTGATGTATGCCACGCTTGAGAACGAAATAAAAATCCACTCATTTTTTACCCTACATTTGAATGCCTACCGGCCTAACTGGAGCAAGGCCCAGGACCTTATTTTAAAGCGGGGAAAAAACTAGAAAAAATATTTTTTCATATTCAAATAGCTTCATTAAGGGCATTATGAGAAGCATGGACATGATGGAATCGTTTCCTTTGATGAAAGGGAGTCTTAAAAATACCCTCGTGACATTGAATTCCCGTTGCGAACCATAAACAGAGTCTCGTCTCCATTTATCAAGCACGCGCCATACTTGTTTCCGAAGGCCACGCAGTCAGTAAGCTGAGGAGAACATTCACGCGGGCAGGAGAAAGGGCCAGAAGTATATTGAGATGGATTTGACTGGCGTGCCTCTAAAACATTACACACTCACTCTCCTCTTAAACGGTCTCATTTCAAGTTTTGGGCCGTTGAGAAATGACGAATTCTCTTCCCTGACAACAAATTCTTAGACCCAAAAATATTTGGCTTGATAAAGTTTCTGAAGCCGTTTTTCAAGCTGATTTAGGTGGAAATGGAATTCCTGACTTTTTAAAACGTTATCTATGACAATAATCAAATTTAAACTGCCATCCATGGAATGAAATCATCTTTGCTCAGTTTCACATTCATTTAACTTCCTTCTAGGAAGAAGTTATTTGAAGTCATAAATTATAAATAGAAGAGAGCGATGATGTAAACCGTTAGGAACAAAAATGTTTCGAGAGGAAGAATGTCAAAATGGTAGCAAATAATTACACTAAAGAGCGTTATATCATTAGAACCCGTTTTATTTTAAGTACTCACATGACTCTACAGTAAAAATTCGAAGGCTACGATTTAGTCAAAGTGAAAGCTGAAACTTCCAATCTATGCAAAAGCTTAAGTCAACAGGAGCTATTTCTAAGGGAAACCTTTTTAAAATTCACTAAGTGAATGATTGATAATTCAACCAAGAAACGTAAATTACCTCGTCCGAAGGATACCGCAATCGCCGGATGGCCTAAGGGAGTGTTCGGAAATGATCAGGGGGAGGTAGACTGCGGGAGAATAATCCCTGCGAATAAACACGCGTTTGACGTTTGAACCAGGATACGTGTGCTGGGAGTAGACATTATCGTATCCGCAGCGAACCACAACGCCGAGCGAGCACCCTATAGAGCTCGCCACTCTATAGAGCTCCGTGTTACTCTTTCCCTCCAAATCGCGACCGCTTCAGTTCATCCCTCCGCCTCCAGCCCCCTCGCATTCCGAATTTTTTTTTAGTTTGAGCGGACGCAAAGCCTCGCCGCATTCTAGTCCTGTGTCCATGAGTGTTCTCTGCCTCTAGGTCGGCTCCTTCCTCGTAAATTACTCGGATCGCTGAAGCACAGAACGAAAACAAAAGTGCATTGACATAAGTTATGCAAGTGATGGCCTCCTCCCTCTTATTATCTCCCGTTCGACCTTTTTTCGCCGGCACCGAGCGAGAGAGACCCAAGGAGGAGCGCCTCTGATAATGCCTGAGAGCTTCGTATAATGGACGCTATTACCTCATCCCTTTCATCATGGCCTTTATTTTGATCAAAGACACGATTTAGTTGTTGCGAGAGACGATAAGAACATTTGGCAGAGGCTTGAGTTATATTTCGTCCAAGAAAAATATTAATAATCCTATTTAAGAGAAGAATAGGTCGACATCTTTCGTCTGAATGACTCGAAGTGATTCTTTTCTGGAATATGAGCAATCTTGGTTTCGCGTGGAAATAATTTTCATCGAAAAGTAAAAAATTAATGAATCGCTGACACAATGGCACTTCAACTGAGTGATTTCATCATTTGAAAATCTTCCTAATGTATGAACGCAAGTCAAAGCTAAAAAGACACTTCTACTACATTTCCCGCATTTTATGAGAACATTGAATTTTCTGTTCCCCCGACTAGCAAGAAACGTCCACTTATCAAACACTTGCACAACATTTACCTTGATTCTCTTTTTCACCGCGGCTTCAACGACTTATTCAGAGGCCGTTTCAAATTACGCGACCACCGCGCAAGGAATCGCTCGCATATCGCCTAGTAATGCGATATTCACATGAAAATACAGTTCATAAGGCGCCGGAGAGAGATTTTCCTCTCTAATTCCTCATCCTTCATCGGTGGGACGTACCTAAGTGATTTCTTCGACCTCACCGCATTCATTTTCAAACCTTGGTTCTAATGCCGAACCCCTTTCGTTCCCCACATTCGCGAATAGACACTGGGGATGAAAGCGAGGAATCCGCGTGCCAAAAATACACTCGGATGCACCTGCTACATGCGGAATCTTCTCCACATAGTCGATCGACCGCGCCTCTCTGAGGAAAAAATGGCGGTCGCCGCCGTCCTCCCCGCGAATTCTACCCGCTCCGGCGGCCTCTGTCTACAACAACCGTCCCGCGCCGTGATAAGCCGAATATTTTATATACCCGATGCCGATCTAGCTCTGAAAATCCTCCCCGCCATACATCTCCCGCCTATCTCGAGGGAGCGAGCTTGGAAAGCGACCCGTCTTTTGTCTTTCATCGCCACTTTTACCTCCCTCCTCACTCCGTCCGCTACCATCACCTCAACCTCTCATCTCTTCACATTCCTAACCTCCCTCCCAGAGAGAAGAAGGAGGAGAGGCTGATTAATCTTTAAAACGTTCTTAAGCTTTCCTTTTCACCCCTTCAAACCTCCTCCCGGCTCCACAAGGGCACTACTACCTCACTCGACCGTCCCATCCACGCAGGCAGCCCACCCCCAACCACCACAGTCGGTGGCCCCTTAGTGCTTATTCTTCTTTATCTCGAATCTTCAGAGCTAATTTATTTCGACCACTGGTCGCTTTGTCACGCTAGCCATAACCGCACCCACATCTTAATTTTTTCATTGCCGTTTTCCATCGCCTTCCGACTGCTCTTCCGTTTCATTCGCTGTTCCATTCGCTCGCTTCCTACTCTCTCTCTCTCTTTCCATCTCTCCCCCGCTTTCTTCCTTTTTCGCCTGTTCCGACATTCCAAAAACGCAGCCTCAAGTCGGACCCCAAAAAGGACGGCGAATGAATTCTAAAAAAAAACATAGCGGAATTGTGTTGTAACAGAGAAGCAAAAGAGAGTTGGCAGCGGGGGGAGAATGTTGAAGAAATAGTGAGATGTTTATTTTTGCCTCCCAAGAAAAAATAAAGCGAAATAGGCTTTCTACCGTCCGCACCGCAAGATCGTTTGGTCGCATTTAAATATATTTTTAAAATAAATTACAGCGACAAAAAACCATCCAAAAGGGTGCGTACAATGGCATGTTATAATTCACTTCGCATATGTCTCTTTTTAACCGTTCGCCGGTAGGAAGCCGTGTCACGAAAGAAAAGTTTAAATCATTTTGAAAAACGATCTACATGACGTCAAAATGCTTCCACCGGGCATTATTATTTATAGAGCCGCCTGAATTTACTATTCAAATACTACATCTACATCTACATCTACTTAATACCCCGCAAGCCGCCGCAAGGGCGTGTGGCTACTAGTAGAAATAAAAAATTTCGCTGGGGAGTGTCCTAGCCTCAGTAGGAGCTGTTCACTCTACTCCATTGATGGGCTTCGTAATTTTCCCTGAAACGGATTTGCGTTCGACCCTTTCATTTTTTTTTTAATTGTGAGGAAGAATTTTAAATTTAGGTAAAACCACTCAGAAAAATGTACCCTGCTACAATCAAGCAACCATGAAAAAACGATTGCTATGGCCTACACAATATCAAATAAAATCATAAATCTTTCGCTTAATTGCCAATGGTGCAATGCTTAGGATGTATTCATAAAATACTAATGTTTTACTCATGGCAGTCAACTATCATCGGTTAACTAATTACATGGATTTTCCACGGCCGTTAGGGCTCGACCACCTCTTGCTCACGTTCACCGATTACCATAATTTTTCGATTAATCCAGTCAGCCTGTCCTCTACGAGCATGCAGCAAATAATTTTCAATAATTCCAGATCATCGAATCGCTTTGGTAAGGCGACAGCTTTGCACCTTTCCTTTTCATTTTATTCAAGACCAATTAATATACCCCTGGTATCCCAGGGACAATTAAAACAAACTGTTTCATTCTCCGTTTTCATTTTACTCACAATTAACGGCAAAAATGGAGCCGAAGAAGTAATAGCTTTGCTTTTCATCTATTGCCGCTTTCGATTACGGGAAACGTCAGAAATAACTAAGATGGCACGACAGAAGAATTAATGGCTTAAGACACAAACGTTGGTGCAGCATTTTTGAGAGCCGACAAAAAGTATACCGGAGGAATGACTAAGAGACTTTATCACATATAATGACCAACGGAGGAGACGGGATGCTCGTGGAATGACAAATTAGGATACGGAGAGAACACTTTTATCGAAGACACTGCAGAACTCATTCGCGCGTTATTGTGAAACATTACATATACGTACTATAGGCAAGTAGCTTTATCGAACTAACGACATGAATTGGTTATAATTAGATCATTTAGATAAAAAATTACTTATGATATCACGTCGCGTTTCAAGTAGAAACCTCTTCGCTTCAACCTAATCACCATGGCCATTTTCGACTGGGCATCTAGCGCGCATTCGGATATCTTCGTGGCCATTAAACCGCCAGGAATCACACGCTTTAAATGCGCAAGGTTTCTCTTCGGAGCAGGGCTCGAGGGACGTGGGTGAAACGGCATCGACCCCATCCACTCCGGCCTTCCGGCTGCTGTTCCTTTTGGCTTTCCAGCTTCACGTATGTCCGCTTCTTCCCAACCCTTGACCTTAAACTCCCACACGAAGCAACATCCTGCGAACTATTGGAACGAGGCATCCGGATCATCATACCGAGCCCCGCTCCCATCCAAGCCGTACGTACATGAATCCATCTGCCCTCTACCCGTCCTCACACCGGTCCTCCCTTTCCCTCCTCGCCCTACCCACACGACTCGATTTTATACCTATCTCTCTCTGGGGGAGGGGACTTTTTCCATACTTTACGGCACATCCTGAATCCGTTACATATTCCGTGCCATTTCGTTGAGTCGGCCGGGAGAAAATGTATTATTATCAGTCAGGGATAATGCGTTGCCGAGGTTCTCCGCGGCCGAAATAGCACACTGAAGGAAATGAGGTGAGAAAAAAGTCACAGTCTCGACTCAGTCGCACTTAGCAATCTTCGCGGGATTCTAGCGGATGGATGGGGAGACCCTTAATTTGCATTCCATTCCCACTCCCATTGCGTGCCACGCCTTCAATTGCAGCTCCTCCCACCGCAGCTACTCACGGCCTCCCTGCCACAGCGAAAATATTCACAGCTTCCAGAGACAAATGCAATTTAAAGGTCATATTTAAATGCTCGTTAAAATGGGCGCATCCGGTAAAAGAAAGGTTCTTCACAAAGCTTTGGGGGGAAAAAACATCGCTTTTTTTAACTCTGCAATGACGGTACGTCTGACCTTTATTTTTACATTAAATATCCGCCATTTGTAAGTTACCATTAGGATTGCGACAGTTCTTTATTGGAAATGTGCCAAAATATTATGTGAAAAGGAAGTCAGCATTGCCTATGCTTCCACAAAAACGATCTGGATTCTTTCCGAGCGCCATTATCTAGTTTTTCATCAACGGAGATGTGAGTTATGGATGACTTAAGGGAAATATTGCTCTCCATCTGCAAAGTGACAGATTCTTCTCCCAAGTCCTCATTAAAATATTATGTTGAATAAAAAGTTCATGTTTGACTTTATACATCAAAATGTACACAAGGAGCGTTTTTTCAACATGCAAAAGATAAAATTATGCTGGAAAATATCAGGGATGGAGACAGAAACAAAAAAACAACAGCGATATGTAAGTGTCAGTATGCTAAAGGATAAATTACTTCAATTGCTCCAGTTAAGGTGAGTATGGTGTACTTCATACTTCCCTCTTAGAAACTATCGCACGCACGAAGGAAAAATGAGTTTACGAGTATATAGTAGATAAATTTGAAGTAAAATTTTCATAGAAAAATACAGTCAACATCAATTTCCTCACGGGAAACCTAAGAGTACACTGCATTTTTCAGCCCAATTCAGTTGAACTTCCACCTTTTCTACCGTTGATACGTCCCAAACCTTTAAAAAAGCTTAAGTTACTTATACTCGTCGGAAACTGTTTACGTATACTTTTACTTTTTTCTTCTACCCAATCCAATTGCCATTGCCAATTTAACCCTTACACCCATCACGTTTCATACGGAAATACCGAGCAACCTCATTGCCTGCAGGAACATGGAAGTAAAAAGAATCCCGATCTTCCCCGGATAACAAGAAGGATAGGAGGAAAAAGGAAGAAGGGATGCAGTGAGCGAAAGAAAGACTACTCTTTCGGTTTGATTCATTCACTTCCCTAGATTGGAATCGCTCGTGAAATACTTGACCGCTCAACACAAAGGAAAATGGTCCTCCTCCCCCTCCCTCCATTCCTACGGTGCTTTATCTTTCATCAAGATATCTCGTCCACTCCTCTTCGCGTCCTACCCTCCCGTCCCAGTTCCCTCCCAACATTAACTGACCAGCAATTCTGCCCATCCACTCTTGTTCTCATCCCTTGCTTTCGCTCCACCTTTCTCATTATTCCTTTTATACACTCATCCTCATCCTCCCTTTCATGACCATTTACCACTCAACCCTCCTGTTTTATTCACCGCTGGCGCCATTCCATGACACTCACCACATCCGACTGTGGAGTATTTTGTATCTTTCGAAAATTACAAAATTGAAACCGGAGAAGATGCACCATCGGAATGACGAGGGGATGAAATACCAGTTTCCACAGCCACAGAGCTGTCAGTCGCCAAGAGTTTTAGCAATACTTTTATAATATCGCATGGTCACCGATTGCATGCAATCTGAAGACGCGACTTTCAGTTCCGATAATAGAGGAGCCCACATATTTTACTACACTCTTATTTTTTGAGATCACGATGGACTCTACAGCAGAAGTAGTGTTTATTTTATTTATTAGATTTATTATATATTACATACAATAGATACTATATTTGTTGTTCCTTTTATCAGAATTAAAACAGAATAGCTACGTTTAAATGTTTCAATAATGGAACAGTCTCATTTAGTCTCATTTTTTACAAGCAAGTTGTTTCATGCTGTCTTCATTATACTTCTCTGAGATATTTGTACATCCGGTCACCTTTATAAAAAATTACAATAAATATATGTATAAAAAATCGTTGCTAAACAATTTTCCGTATTTAAGTTTGTAGGAAAGATTAATCGCGCACGAGCGCATTTGTGATGCCAATAGCAAGCTGGTCGTGCTAAACTGGTGCGTATTCTATTGCAGGTGAACAGTAATTTCTAACTATTATTGCACTATTTATACAGCACAAAAAATTCTTATGCCGCAGAATGTTTACATTATGAAAATGCTTGACGAGGGCGATGAAAAAAAAGCTGCCAGTAATCCAGTAACCCGAGATTGAAAGCGGATCTGGAAATGAGACGGGAGGGACAAGATATGTTGTCGATAAATGATTTCTAACAGACCTAAACACTTGTGTGTAAACTCCTCATTCGCAATAAAAGCGCGTCATTTTTTATTTATGTTTATTTAACTGAGTTTACACTGTGGTTACTTGATTCCAGTATGCTATAGGGTTTTAACAATTTTCCGCTTTGCTAAATTGCCAAGCTTAGGAAAAGTACCGTGACCCCTGCGGTTTCAGAGGCTATTAGGCATCCAATCTATACTTTCCCTCTCTAAGCTCACACTAAGATGTTTGAACACTCGTCTTTTACTCCACTGAGGTAAAAGAATGCGATTGCCGGAGGTTTTGCGGTCACGATTTTCATTCAAACAGCTGACCGCAGTTTTCTATTCTCTTTCCTCCATATTCCGTCATATTCTTTTATTTTTCGTTCTCTCCCTGATTGTCTTGTCCGCGGAGCCAAGATGCCTTAAAGGGGCAACGAGAAGATATCGACTTTAAAATGAAAGCGGCTGTGATTGATAGAAAAAGGACGCCGCCAGTTTGAGACCAAGGGGTTCAGATAGCAGATGCTAGGTTTCAAAAAGAGAATTTATTACGGGGTTTTCCATTCCCTCAAAAGAGAATTTATTACGGGAGTTTTTGCTTGTAACTGAATTACATTTCTTAAAATGTGTTCATTTTTCTTCTCATCCCACGAGAGTTATGTTTTCTTAATAATAGTTAGCGACTTAGTTTTATCTGTGCACATGCTGTCATATTTAACAGCATTGTTCTCCCGCTAAAGATCATTAGGTGCCTTCCTACTAGTTTTTATGCGGAGTTAAGAAGACATACCCTAAGAGGGAAGAGTTTCAGAATATTGTAAACTCTCCATTCCGTTTCAATGCTATTCAAGTATTCATATATTCAATTTTAAAAAGCAGTACTAGCACTAAAACTAAGTGAGGGGTCAACTTCAGTTTCTTTCTGTAAGATCTTGAAACTTTAAAATAATCATAAGTTTTTCGTTGAGTACAAATGTCAAGAGTATCTTTCTGGAGCATAGTCCCTTCCTTGATTAGTCCGTCTTTCATCTATATGGCGGGAGACTCAATCCAGCAAATAACTTTAGAATCACCATGCGCTTTCCATGTTAATTCTTTCTGCTGTTCCTACAAACTTAGTGATCATCATACAACAAAAACTAACAAATACTCATGAGGTCCCCTGCTTTGGAATAATTAGGGCTTGAAAATCCCACCTACTGCGGCAATCGAATCATGGAAACCGATATACTATTTACATATACCATACCTAACAAATAGGATATATATATATATATATATATATATATATACATACATATAAACATAGAATATTCATGTCTTTAATAAATGGTAACTAGCCCCTCGTTCAGAGTCCCGCAAAGAATATGAAACTTAAGTATAAACATTTTACTATAAAACGCAAAGTATACAAAAAATATTAATTTTCCAGACCATAGATGTTGAAACCTTATTCCATTCTCCTAGAGGGCGAATGATATAAAATTTTCAGCATATAATAGTAAGATATCTTCTTCGAGACTCGCATATATTTAAAAAGATGTATGCAAACTCGCATTAAATCTGAAATTTGATTACTTTCTTCTTACGCGCTCCCTCAGTTTCTGAAAAATTCCCAACTTTTTACGTTTACTCCTCCTAAAGGGTTGAAGATATGACTCTCCTTCCCCCCATGTGGTGGGCTTTAAGCGATTGCTTAAGACAGAAGTGCATGGTCATAACATAGAATTTTCCTAGGCAATGAACACTGGGCTTAAGGTTAAGGCTGTACCTTTAGAGCATCCCTCATTACTTTAACGGAATTGCAGAAATGTAATAAAAACAAAAATAGCAAATAATTTTGCCCGAACTGGAGGAGAAGTCTTTAAATGGAAGACCCCGACAATGGAAGTCCGATTGAAATGCCTACGCCTGTGAAGAAGAATAATTTTTTTCACAAAATAATAATCGCCAAACTATTTCAAGTTAAAGGCACAAATCGACAAATAATCAAATTATGCATAACTTAGTCGAAGAAAGGATCGAATCGCATTTTTTATTTATTATAGCGTTATCTTTTTAATTTATTTAATAACTAGGAAATCTTGTTTCATTGAATATGAGAAAGTAGCGTTTCGGATTCTGGCTATGGTGGGATCTAGGTTAACTAAATACGAGGTTATTGTGGAATAAATAAAGAATAATATTTATATAACTTCCTCTAAAGCAACGCTTACACTAAGTTCGCGAGCATCATATGCCGGACATTAACAACCCCGTTACTGGGATCACTTAAGAAGAGGTTTTATTCATTTTCAGTTTGGGTGCGCAGAGGAGTGTACCTATACGGGTTATTGCAACAAAGTACGCGAAAATCTCCGCGTGAATTTATGTGTTTACCTCGGTGACCTCAGATTTTCTAGTCTCATTTTTCCGTCCATGTATCAACGATGAGAGTTATTCACTGTTACTCCTGTGTATATATTCCGGGATTAATCCAAAATGTATCATTTTAATAGCAGGCAGTGGGTGACAATACTTCCCCGATATCACTATTATGCAATACGCAAGCGCTGAGAACACAAGTAATGCCTTGTCATTTCACAGCGCCATGAAGAAAAATTAGCATATCCTTCCCAGGTGGAATTAACTATAAGATTATGATATTTTTAGATAATTATAACGCATTTACATCCCTTCAAGATATTTAATTATTGAGGTTAGAGCGCCACGCTTTGAAACAAACATAAATGTGACAGTTTTCCTCAAAATTCCAAGTCCAGATAAACTCTATTTTATGAGAATTGAAAAATTTTTGAATATGTTTTTCAACGTTTTTATTTCGCTATTCCTCATGAAGATATTAAAAAGGCACCTCCTTTGATAAAACACGCAAATGCTTAGATATTCCCATTCCGATCTTCAAGCCTCGTATTTTATATTTGGGTGGCAATGATAGATTCGAGGCTGATAGATTTGACTATCGCATCCAGCCTCTCCGAAATCATGTGCAACTTGAACAGGCAATATTTTTCAACAAAATAAAGGGAATCATGAAATCTAATATAATAAAAAAAATATTCAATCTAAAGTCTGGTGCATTCAACGAAAAAAGGGATTTTTGGCATTGAAAAAGGGATTAGTATGGTTTCAGAAGTGTATTCTTCAGGAAACTACGTTGAAATTTTAGTGAAAAATATACCAAAATGTATCATGGTAAATACGTATATAAATGACATCCCGAAGAATCATTTTCTCATAATACGTCGTAAAAATGAATTTAATTAAAAAACGAATAGACAGTAACTTAAATTATCTAAATACACTCATAGTTTTCTCTCGTTTAAGGCATGTACATTAGCACGGTACATGCATTATAGTAAGAGTAGAATGGCTGGATAGCTTATCGCAGAACTAAGCTGGAATACTTATGAACACTTGACTCATTTTTTTTAAGGTTCAAGATATTTGATTTCTCAATCCCATTACACCCGACTCTCTATTGGCAGATTTTTATTTTCAGCTGATAAGAATTAAGAAAATTTCGGCTTCTCAACGCTGTGACAGCAAATTTCCTAATTCTCGATGGCATAACTCCCCTCCGAAAAAAAACCCAGACTCATTTGCTACTGCCCCTCAGCTTCCATCGCGGATTTTTTTCCAGAGTGAACTAAGGCGCTCAAATGAACCGGGACCACGCCTAATCATTAGCAACTGACCTGTGGGAGGTCCGCAGAGGAGATATTACTTCGTGACGCATAACCATTAGTGGGCACTTCTTTACACTTAGACACTTTCACCCTCCCACATCTCCCTCCGAGCATACGCACACGCACCTACGTAAAGCCCCCGCGAAGGAAACTTCAAACGCCGTACGTCCCCCACTAATAATTTTGGTCTTCCTCCCAAACAACGGTCGTCAAGTGTACCGACGCCGGGATCCTTTCTGTCGTCATAAATCGAGAGGGGGTAGAGAGGTGATACTCTGACAGGCGGGGGTCATAGGAGGAATCGAGGGGGGTAAGGGGAGGAGAGTGAGGGAAAGGTGCGAGAGGAAGGGCGTGAGGAGACAAGATGGAAATGCCGCCCTCCTCTCCCCTGCTCGCCGTCCAACATCACCTCCCAACCTCCACACTCCCCCCACCCTGCCGCCGCCCAATTCTCCACCGTCCCCTCCCACCCCAACCCTTTTGGTTCGACAACAACGCCATCCGGCGAGGGAGGGGCTCAACGCCTCGGAAGGGCCTCCCGTTGAGGTTCTAATGATACATTCCCATTGTCTCGGATTTATGACGTCTCACAATATGTTACGCTCTCCTTAAGGACGGTGATTAATGAGTGGTACTTCCTTGGCCGTGCAAGTGAGAGAGGGAGTGAAAGAGGCTTAGAGGAGAGAGGGAGGGAAGGGGGAGGGAGAGAGAGAGAAAGAGTACGTGGAGGAAGGACAGGGAAGAGAATGAGACGTTTGGGAGAGAAATGAGGGTTCTCCAGTTATTTTTGCATACGTCGTGAGTTCGAACATGTGCGCGTCTCTCTTTGGAGGGCGTATTATTTTAACACACTCTGGTTTCGTTTGGCGTGAGAGCTCAGGACGATGATATTCAAGCTAAAGGAGGGCCGGTGACACCCGGGTCGGAATTGAAAATATCTATCCGGCCGAAGTGGGTTAGTTGTAAGAATTAACGGCAATGGTACACAAAGATCCTACTCAAAAGCATCTGATGCCTACGAGCAATAAAAAAGCTCACAGCAGAAACCATTACATTATACCAAGTTTATAATTTGAAATAAAAAACAGTTAACCCTTTGAAAATACAGAGCTCCTAGGCCACTTTCATCCCTAACTAAATACTGAATTACATCGGAGAAACTTATCATGTGAATGTAATCAGAATATATCCACATTATGCACATTAATCCGGTAGGACGGAGGAAATCCCTTTCAAAGTGCTGCCAGTATTATAAATCAAATTGTCAAATCTAGAAATGGGAATCACGCATGGAGTGATTAATTTCTTTCTCCAGCGTTCCACATGAGTGAAAACCATACCCTTGTTTGTATTCTACTCGGATTAACACTAGTTCATAAATTCATAATTTTGACAAAAAAATGATTTTCCTTCGTTACCATGACAGAGAGAATGAGAATAATCTCCACAGTAAATAATCAAACGCCAGACTCAATTTAATTGAATGTATAAATTTCACAGTAATCTGGCTTTCAATGGCTTGCAAGATAAGCGTAATGTCCTTCTCCTTGGTGTAGGGCAAAAGTACTACTTTAGACAATTTTTCACTTCTAATACACCTCCATCTACCTTGATGTCGGATTGTGTGAGTGTAGCGACACTAATAACCGATTCGCATTACAATAATGGACGTCATCCATCACGTGCAAAGACTGAGGGAGCCGTCAAATATCCCATTCGGACTCCGGAGAGTACTTCACCTGTGAGACCTCCGGGGGTCCCCCATCGACAAATCAACGCTTGGGGACAACAGCGCGACGTGCAATACCACGAGACAACGCGCCGACCGCCTCACAGCATCCCTCCTCGGGGCGGAGGGGGAGGGGCGTGGCAGTAATGGGTGACACATATCTCTTTACGATTGTCGCCGTGGGGAAAGATGTACGGAGGCAATGTTTCTGAGCGCGCAAACGGCAAGGGAAGGTCGACGATTTGCTCGGGGAGATGGGGATAATAGCCGGTCGTCGAGGTGGGCTGTGAAGGAAGAGGGTTTGAGCGGTGGGGCGACGGATGAGGAGAGGGAGGAGGAGGATGGAGGCCTGAAATGATGAGGTCCCTCCACGATCTCATAACGCCTCGCGAGGGTGAAGTGGAATGCTTCACAATGCATCGCCACCAACGCTTGACACCAGTGCGCGCGAGGCTCCAATTCCCAAGGCCGTGGGATTTCTCACTTTCTCTCCCTCTTCTCTCAGGTTTGCGAGAGGGGCGAGTGATTCACAATCCTCTTCGAAAACGTCCGGCTCCTCCCGTCCACATCCATTTCGCTTTCCCTCTCACACCGCGCCCACCCGTCTTTTTTTTGTCCTCCTCCCTCTCACTCGAACCGAGCGAGATCCTGGAAGGGGAATCGAAGGGTTGAGGTGGCGAGCAGAGGAAGTGGGAGAGGGAGGGGAAGGGTAGAATGTTTGCGGCGCGATGGCACACGAGCAAAACTGTGGGAAGGCTCAATGCTCTCCAATAGCTCCAGAGCCAATTGTGAGATTCTGTATCTTTGTCTAGATGGGAATGGATGATAATGTGGACAATTGATCAATAATATTAATAAATTATTTCTTTATACAAACATTTATGGTGCAAATTATTTGTTTGAGATTAAAGAAAAAAATACTAAATTTGAAGAAAAATGTATTTAGATGAACGTGGATGATTCATAATAGATACACACAAATGGAAAATGCTGCAAGTGATCAAGCTCACCTGCACGTGCGGTAATATTTTAAAGAATATTCAGAAAGATAACTCAAAGGACACAAATCTGTATAATGGTAGCGTTTTCTAGGCTCAAAACGATCCGGATGCCAGAAAACAATGGATACCATTTCTCCTCTCTCTATCCTTTCGTATGTCTTTGCCTCCCCTCCTGGAATACAACGCACGGAGTTAGGCGTACCGTGTGACACCGTGAAAGTACAAAGGAGCGATATGTCTTGGGTCTCGTCGTTTTGAGGCTAATGTCGTCATTCACCCGGCAAAAGAGGGAAAAAATATTTAATTGCGTGGAAGGTCAGGAGTTCTCTCTCCCCTTCTCATGCGCGCTCTCTCCTTCCCTTTCGATGGAGCTATTATGAAATCGCGTTAAGCACATCCTGCATTAACGGAGAATTACCCGTACGCTTCCTCCATGGTGAACTAGGTACTCATAAAAAAACCTCCTGGTGTTACTCATCGATAAAGATGGAATTTATTTGCATAACTCTCAATTGGCTAATGATAGGAAAGTATACCTCTGAATGGATTGGAATGAATAATTGAAATATCAAAACGATAAGCTCTCGCGCACTGTTCTTACTTGCAGCCTTGCAATAAATGCTCGAGTTTACTTCCTGCCAATCATTGGGTGGGAAACGCAAGATCACTTTTGTATCAGAATTTATTTGACTAATACGGGGCTTGTTAAACTCCGGTACACGAATTCCGAGACGTGCTCGTTAAGCCGAGCGTTGAAATCACCGACGGAACAATATTCGAGAGACTTGTACCTCGTGTTCTGCCCGCATCCATAGAGCGAGGTAATTGGAGTCAATTCATCAAAAGTACTTATGATAAACTTTCCATCGAGCGCGAATTCGTGCCGTAAGAGTAATTCATTCACCGCGTAGGCAGGCGGAGGGGGGAACGGAACATCCGCGTTATAGGTTATGCACGCCGGAGCCTGCCTTAGTGCTTTACGCACAAAGGCGATGGCAGAAGCTAAATAATAATCGGAAATTCTGCGCCAATCAAGTCAAAGGTTTTTAGACGAGAGGGAGGGGGAAGGACTGTAATGCCGCGTCCTGAATATCCGGGTATTGGAATCCGGTAGCCTTGGAAGAAATGCCGCTCCATCGTCTGGAGTCTTGACCAATCCGAGTCCGCTTCCTGTTGGCACTTAAAGTCGAAGACTGATGGCTGCCGCTCGTGTTGGGGAGGGGGGGCGCGAGCGAATGGGGAGGGACGTTCGCACCGAGCTTACAACGTGGTGGAAGGGGTGACGAATGGTTGCAGCGAAATTGATTGAAAAACGACGCCAGAGTGCACGGTGGATTATAACCTAAGAACCAATGAGTTTCGGCAAACTTTCAGGCATAGCCCTTTCTGGATTGCAGTCATGTATTGATGCATGGGAGTAGTTAATGAAAAAACTTAAATGGAAGTAATGAGAGCCTTAATTATCGTTATACAAGTGATAGTAATAGCTTCAATAGCTATTTTGCTAGGGTTCTCCGAGTTAAGGACATCCGGAACCTTTATTGGGACAATAAAACTTTCCAAATCAGACACTATGCCCGCGTAAATGAGTGTAGTGGAAAGGAAAATATAAAATGCCTATTTCATAATACATAAGTTGTTCAAAGAAAATATCATATTTTATTTGCCTCACATAATAACTGCGAGTGTGGCAATCTAATGGAAAAGAAAAAAGAAGATACATTTCGTAATATCCACGGATGCTTCAAAATTCATTATCCGTGGCCATTATGTTGGACACAACGGTCTTTCATTAATTTTGGCACGCCTTAGATCAAGGTATGTCATTTTGAGGAGAATAATAATACATTTAACTTAAGTACTATAGAGAAAATGCGGTGAACTTTTTTTCACAGCGTATTTTTGAAATTCACAATATTCAAGGACGGAAAATTTTAACGTGATAAATGAAGATGATTGCAAGATGGTTTCTTTAAAATAATGCTATCCTAACTTTCCGATTTCTAATTACCACGAAACGACAGTAAAAATAGCAAAAAGAAATAAAAGTGATAGAAAGAATTTTCACCAGGTTTTCCGTTATTACGTGCATTAAATCGCTACTAATGCGTAGGTAACAAGAAGAGAGGCAAGAGGAAGGACAGACTGCCATTGATTCACTCACCTCTTGGGACATTGTGTTGGGGACATACTAAGTTATATGCTAAAGGTATCTTCTCCCTATTATAGCAAGAATACAAAGCGGAAACCAAATGGACCAATATGTACACATCACACAGACAATTTACTTTTATCCCCACTATTCAGGGAATATATCATTTCCGCCCAGCGGCTCAAAAGTCGCCGAAGATACCCATAAAAATAACTAGGCTCCAAAATGTTTATAGTCCTTTTAATTTTCTATCCGCCTCTTAACGGCGGCCATCAAGGAGGCATAGAACCTCAAATATCTTTTCAACTCTTTGAGAAGTTAAATCCATCCAAAATCCATCTAAAAAAATCAAACGATTCTGATTGATCCGATTACGCGAACAAGGATGGGAACCGATTGCATGATGGAAATCAACACTAGTGAGCGAAGAAGTTTGTAATCACTAGAGGTGATTCCACATGACAACGGCGAAATGGAGGCCGCGGACTCCTGGGGGAGCAGGGCGATTGCAGAATTGGGAGGGGGTGGAGGAGGACGAGGAGAGTGGCAGGAGAAGACGTGCGAGGGTTGTGGGGGGTGGGAGAGCGATGGGAACGTGAGGGGGTGGAGTGACTCGGGTGGCAGCTCTCCTTAACACGAATGGGAGAGGTCGGCTGCGCTCACATGTCACCGATTCAATTAAAATGGACTCCCACCGCCTCGGCCCCTCCTCACACCCCCTGCCCCCGTCACGCCCAATTCCATCACACCCCAACCCTACCCTTCCCCGCTCTCACTCTAACACTCCTCGACTACTCCCACCCACTACGGAGCCAATTGATTGTCCGATTCACAGTGGTGGCGAAGACGCTCCCAATGAGAGAAGGCAGGGCGTGGTTTTTTTATCTGTTTCTCTCTTTCCATCTCTCAGAGGAAATAAACCGATGCAATTCATACCTGTCTCGATTGCAAAGAGCAATAAGAAGTGGCCCGACTTAACCCGCGCGGCTGGGGTTCGTGATTGGAGGCGACATCTAAGTGAATGTCTGCTCATTGCCAGCAGTACGACGTAGTAGGAGTGTTAAGAATAATGTCGATATGCGGGGGATAAGCCAAGGTAATATATATGATTAAAAAAATTGCTTCATACATATTCCCGCGACGAGATAAATATCCTGATGGGTGACTTAACGCTGTTCGAATAGACGGGGAAGAGTAGGGGGGGGGGGGGGTTAGCCGACAGGTAATGAGCAATTAATGAAGTCAATAAAGCGAGCGGCTGCAACCAATTAATAGTTATCTTAGCTTGATTTATTGATTTTTCAATGTGCTCTTAAGTTCTTCAGAAATTCGATAAAGATTGTAGTTATTCTGAACCTAGGTAAGAAACAAAATACTTCACCCATAAAAGTACCGAATAATAAACAAATGGAACCACACCAAAAGTTTAATTTTCATGTTAAAGGAAAGGTGAACGGTGCAGACATTAAGATTAATTTATGACCCGGAAAATACGTTGCACATCGTGGAGAATTTAACCATCGAGTGCTACAGAAATACTTGCGGTACGTGGACAACGATAAAAGTAAAATATCTAAAAAAACGAGTTTTTCGCAAACGGGGATGTAAAACTTTCAGCATGGAATAATTTGCGGAGATTCACGGTCGTTGAAAAGGATAGTCTACCTTTCCTTCACTCAGCTGTTTCTCTTCCTTTGCTCTTCCTTATGCCTCGGATATAAAATCTTCAGTTTCCATACGAGCGGATTCTAAATTTCCTTACGCTCGACCCCCTCACATGTGCGCGCGCCCTCGAGGGGGAGCAGTGAGTGCTCGCGTGATGCAAAGCAGTCAATCTAAACGCGGCGGCTGTCCCAATCGCACGCACCCACTTTTGAGATGTCCACGACAGGTGACAAGAGACACCATAGCAGGCCACGGGTGATCAATAGCAACTGCCTCTTACTGTAGTGGTCACTCATCTAAGGAGGCAACCTCCACTTGTCGAGGCTGGTGTCTTACCACACCGCTCACAACTCGATTATCTGCCTGCCCATCCCTCGGGAGCCTCATAATCGATTTCTCTACTCTACTCGTATACCCTCTTTCATTTCCTACTCAGATCCTTGAGCGGCCTCGTTCTCGATCTGTACGTTGGAGCAACCACCTTTCCTGACTTCGGGAGCGAAATTTTCATACTGGCAACTCCCGTGGACACGCAAATTATTCAAGTAAGAACATAATGACAAATTTTAATCGCAGAAGTTGTTGCTTATTGCAAAGATTTGAGAATTGTGCGCCTTCGCAGAAGAAACTCTTCAATTATATTTTCCGTCGATATAATAAACATACATCTCTTTGCCCTATACAATTGTGCATCCCAAGACCCGCTAATTAAATTTTTAGTTTAACCTACGATCCTAATTTTCGGTAATTAATATTGATGAAAGACCGAATTAAATTGGGAAAATAAATATCGAAACAACAAATACAAATAATTGAATTGCAGATAATAATATCGCATATAGAAAATAGAAATAAATTTGAGCTAGATCAAGATACTGAAAACTTTCTAAGACACATTCAATAACTTACGCAGGATTAATCAGTTCAAATTTTCATATTATGAACTTACTAATGAAGAACTCGGGCACATTTACACGTTAATCTCTCCGGCGTAGACAATTTATGCTAATGATTTCCTCCACCGCTGCCTCTATTTCGGTCAAATTGTACTATTCGATCTGGATACTACTTTTGTTAAAAATTACATAATTGGTCAATTAATGGCATAAGAATATAAGAGTGTAATTTGTTTGATTTTATCTCTTTTATTATATTATTTTCATTACGATTTAATTCGGTAAACTATTTTCTTGGCCAAAATCGGCATAGATCAGGATAACTTATCTAGTGACTAAATTAGCTAAATTATCATGATAGAAGGAAACTAATTTCATCGAAAATAAGCATATAATTTTGACCGTATAATAATGCTTCTGTTCTCCGCAGTAACTAGGAGATATTTAAAGTAAATAAATATTATTATGTGAACAATTTCAACAAAAATACTTGTAGATAATTGCATTTTATACGCATCAATATTGTTTCGCCTGCTGCTCCTTATTCCGTCCTCCCTCAGCCTTTCTCCTACTCATTTCACCACCCTATTCTTTAGAATATACTCTCTTCTTCCCTATATCTTTCCAAACCAAGATTTCCCCTTACTCCTTCGATGCTTCTGGTCCCTCGCTCGAGATGCAAATACGCCTAGCCTGAGGCGCTACTGCTATTGGTGGCAAATCCAGTTCCCCAACTCCCCCACCACTGGCTTCCTGGCCGCAGAGCCGAGGACATATCTTCTTCACGGAGACGCGGCCGTTAATAGACGAGGAATGGCCCCGAAAGGGAAGGCGGCGGGGGAAGAAATCTGAGAGTGGGAAGGGGCGGAGAAACCGGGTAGGGAAGAGCTTAAGGTATACATATACAGTTATTGGCTTAATGGGATCGATTATTGTATGGTTTATGAGTTGAAGTGATGTATTTTGACGCCAGGAATATTGCGGATTATTGCCTTGCCTCGAAACGAGAGAGGAAATGAAAAGGGTGGTGGAGGGCTCGGAAGGAGGGGAGATAAATTTTCCGTGTTGCAGAGTTATGCCAGCGATTTATGCATGTACGGAAACGATCATGTCGAATCCGGCTGCAGGTCATATAGCAGCTGCGTATAAATGGGCATACGCTTAATCTCGCACGATTAGGAGCGGAAGTTTACGTTTAATATGAGCGCGCTTAATATATTTTCCGGGATTTTCAGTTTTTTGATATGGCAACAGATCTTCGTGTGAGCATTATGTGAAGTCCTTGTGACACCAACGAAGACGAATGTGTCTGTTTAATTTTCTCGATAAGGACTATGTTTCCTGAACATGAATTTTATCGAGTGCTCTCCCGTTTTACCATAATCTAAACCCTTGGCAACAGGCGGTGATTCTTCTCGCATTGCTCATTGCCTCCACGGCAACGAAACCAATGGATTTCCTATTCAAGGGAAATTTCAAGTGTACAAGTAGTAGTAGTAGTTTTGAGGGGAGGCTGAGCACAGCTGAGACCGACAGCTGAGGTCATTTGCGCCATAGGGGATGGATAGGAAAGGATGAAGGGTGGAGAGAAACCCGGCGTCGGCATTAGCCTACTCTTTACGAAAGGCGCCAAGGGGTCCGCGGCTTAACGTCCCATCCGACGGACGGCGTACTCACTCAAAGTGCCCTCCACAAAGCACCTCAAGCAGGGATCGAGATACCTCTGAAAAATATTCAACACCGCCGGGATTTGAACCCGGGCCCTCTGGGTGGGAAGCCAGTACGCTAGCCCCCGCACCGGGATTTGAACCCGGGCCCTCTGGGTGGGAAGCCAGTACGCTAGCCCCCGCACCATCTCGATCCCCTCAAGTGTACAATAATAGGATTAAAAATAATATTTGATCGGTGATATGGCTGAGTCCTATTATAATTTTTCGTAGGTATATGACGAGATTTGGCTGCTGGGATATCAATTAATGTAATTAATTCACTTAATGTACCTTGGTTCCCAGTGTTTTCACTTAAATAGCAAAAGAATAAGATCAGAAACCATTATTATAATCAATTCAGTGCTATATTTTCCTTTGAAGAGACTTTTCTTGTTCTACGTTCTACATTGCACGCGATGATGTTTCTCATTCAGATACGTAGAACGTCTAAGACTGGCGGTACTCTGCCATTCGATCACACGTCGGGAATATAACATACGCGAGAACATCCAAACATATAACAGATTACTAAACTCATTTCCTGCGGACGTGACAGTGAAGCATTCGACCCGAGTCCGGCAATAGATCTCCGGTGATTTTGGCGGGAAACGGAAAAGCTAAACCATCGACAATGGATCTGATCATCAAGGGTGAGGCGGCGGGGAAAGGTATTGACGCACGTATTACATCTCGGGAGGAGTGGGAAGCAGGACAATGAGAAGGGAGGAGGGGGTGAAAGTGGGGGAGGAATACTGGGAGGAGAGAGCTCGAATGGAGAGGGAAGTGGAGGGGAGGGATGCGGGGTAAGAAAGGGAGAAAAGACGACTGGGATTGATTAGATGATTAGCCACTATTATTCAGGAGGAAGGAGACGAGGCTATTGAATACCGATCTGGGAGTGGGAGGTAAGGCAATAATGGGGAGGGAGAGTGAGGGCGTGGATGGAGGCTACAGGGGATGGGAAGGGGATTGGATCTCACTCAAGGGAGAGGTTCTAAGAGGAGGAGGGCTATCTGTATGTATAGCAATGTGGAGAGGAGGAGAGAGAGAGAGAGAGAGAGAGAGAGAGAGAGAGAGAGAGAGAGAGAGAGAGAGAGAGAAGGGTGTGGTTTTCAACTGGCGAGATGTACACGAAGAGATAAGTGGACCCTGGGGAGAATGAATGCTTCGCGTTTCCAGGGGGTGGGGGGACCGAAAAAAGAAAACTCGCTATCGGCCGCGGTCATAGAAGGAATAGATTGGACGATGATCGTTTATATAAAAGGAGTCGAGGGGCGCTCGCGTCGAGCCGTGGTGGTACTTGGGGTCGCCAAGATCGCCACACGAATCATTACCACCACTCACCAGGGGAGTTCCCCATTGCAGACTCTCCTCAAGGATCCCCATTCCATTTCCTCCCTCTCTTTGGGTTGTATTTCAGCTCATGAGGGCGATCGTGAAAAGTGGGGGAGGAGGGAAGTGTTCATCAATCATAGCTCATTAAAGAAAGGATAATGATATCGAGATGAGATGATCCGACGGAAAGTGGGAAATGGAAGGGGTGAGATCGGAGACTAAAAGAGAAGGAGATGTGTCGATTTTTGTCGGCAGTCAAACAAGCAGCTTACGTCTGGTTATTTAGGGCTCGGATCTCGGAATCAAGACTTTACCCAAGCTACATAAAGATTCTATGATGAAACAGGAGTGAAACAAACTCTGGAGCCATTATTTTGTAAGCGAGGTTCCAAGATACACCAAACTGCGGTTTTGACCTATTGTGGAACCCAGAGTTATCCGGGTCCGTGAAAGTTAATCCGTGAAGTCTCAAATTTACCTAGAAAAAGGCGATTTAGGTTCACCGTTCATTGCGTGAAATGTCAGAACAAATTTCAAAGTATAAAAATCTAATTTTTAAAAAGTTTGTTATACAATAAATCGATCCTGGACCAGTGCTAAAGTGAAACTGACAACGTAATAATGTTCCAATAGGTATTGATTGAACTCCTTCAAAGAGACTCCACTCGACTAAAGAGAATTGTTGACTTATCATGAAAACCAGTGGGATAGCAATAGCATTACTGTAAGGAAGTTATCACCCGGTTACCCTTGACATGATCAATGGCCGTTTCAACAAAACGCCAATAATTTTGAAAACGATCACGGAAAAGAATCCTGATGCACGTATGCAGAATTTCAGCACACGGGGCAGTATTGAAAACACTGCCGTTTGGCCTCACAATATGAATGGATAACAAAGAGGAAAAGCCACGAAGGGAGAGATATTCAATTAACGAAGGCATCACGTCTTGGGACATCACAAACAAGTACAATGGGATAACCTCTTGCTTCCGTCGCTTTTCAATATTAAAACGAATATTACGACCTTCACATGAATCCCTACCTACGTCCCTATCACCTACGTCCATTTCGTGTATCGCATGGGCGCGAAAATGAATAGGGATTGAGGCGAGAAAAGTAAAATGCTCCTGAGGAGTCGATTGGTTGTGGCTAATGAATGAATATTCATGAACTCATCTCATTCCCACACCACTCTCGTCCACCCCTCATGCCTATGTGCCCCCAACCCTAATCGCTACCGAGTGGTGGAAAGGACGCAAAACTGGCACCTAATTAATTTCCGATAGTGTGTGTGGGTATGTAAGGAAGAAAACGATGATGCAGGGGAAGGGAAAGTGATGCTTATTCCTCAAAATATTTATAAGCTATGCTTACAGGCGGGTGTGAGAATCTATATTAAGTTCACTGCGACTGGAGGCTTTGACAGTTGGCAACTTTAGATTAGCGATTGAGATTCGAATCAATCAAAAACCAATTAACTGCAACGGACTCTTTTTCTCTTTAAATAACTACCTTTTGGTCTGACATTGATTCTGTAAGAATACAAATCAATCGAATTTAATTTTACCTCATTAAAGTGATTAAAAAAATTAAAGTTAGACGCCTATTAAAATTATTAGATTTATTTTCCTCCGAAGATAGAGTACACCTAAACCTAGAGTACACCTAGAGTAACCTTTAGGTGTACTCTTCCTCCTCGAAAGAGTACACCTAAAGATTTCGATTTCCTTCGAATTAAAAATCCTATTCATCCCTCTTTGACCACCTAGCCTTCGTTCGATCTGCTTTCGTACGGTAATTTTGTCTTCAATTCGATTACGATCCACTTCGATTCATCAGCATCTGAGTTGGGGAATAATATTTTATTAGCGAATCGATTCGCATTCCATCGAGACAACTCTTTCTTTGAACTACCCGTCCCTTGTTTAGATGCCTCTTTCCATAGCGCAGGGAATTTTTGCTATCCAAGACTCCTTGGTTGAACGAGAGAGGGCGGGAAACTAGTTGGAGGGAGCATACACGGGTAAAATATATAAATATATTTGTGATCTGCTCGAGTCCACCTTCCCCACCCTTCCTGTGTTCGTCTTTTATCAGTGTTCCTATACATTTTCCTTATATCTGTATCCATGTGAATGAATACATGTATGTATACATACACATACATATATATATATATATATATATATATATTTGCATGGAGAAGGCGGCGGTTCGTGGATTTATGCAGTTTTTATTTTTGCCTCACGTCGAGTGGGGTCCCGGGCGATGATTTTCGATTGCCCATTGTCAGCGGCGACAGGATGGGGCTCGGTTGAAAAAAAATAAACTACCGCCGCGAAGAAAGGATAGATAAATCATGCTTGTCCGTCCTGGAATGGGAAACGTGTAATGGGTCGCCGACGCCGGAGGAAGGGGGAATTAAAAAGACACAAGATGGCGTGGAGAGAACTATCCTCAATCCGATGACAAGAGACTCACGAGTTTGAAATCCATCTCCGAAATGCACTTAGTGATCGTGATTCCAACCAGAAAATTAAAGGCATATTGTGATTCCAGATTGCTTGGGCATTGATTCGGCCGTAATCAAGCACGCACGGTAATGGCAACACGAATACGTTTAACATTGATCCTAAAGTCAACTCTTAGGCAAAATTATGTTTGAATGGATTATATACTCCTTCGTCTTATTGATTAATCATCGAAATCAGAAGTAACCAACCAAATTTGACCGTAGATTTTCACATCGTTGACTCCTAATATTGTTGGCTTCCAGGAGTTGCCGTGTCGTCATTAGAGACATTTTTACTCAAGCTTTCTTGATCATTGGAGGCCGAAACATCAGGGACACTTAATTGATATTTCTGATTGCCACCATCGGAATAAACTGATAGGTTAACAATGCGAGGCGATACGGGTGCAGTTTACTCCAAATGTATATTTAAATATGTTTAATTGAAGTTTAATTTTTATTGTGCATACGAACATCCATTCCCATTTAAATTTGTACTGAATAACATGTGTTAAGAAGCATATATTTAATATTTATTACATACTTCTTGATTCAATGGACTCTCAATCTAATATTCTAAAACTCTTTCCGAACCCTCATACGTACTTTCCAAGTGCTGCTTGTATCCTTGTCCTTTTGGTTTCTAGGCTAGATGAGCAGGGACAAGTATAGCCTCCACACACTCAATAAGTTGAGTAAGAGTGGGCGTTTCGAAATATAAATAATGGAAATGTTTTCCCCGAGGCGCGTTGGCATGTCCAATGTTCTTTCAAAGAAGATAAGGAGACAGGCTCTACAGGCGTGGGATATTTTCATTAAATTCGTTTCGTTGAGTGAATAAGGGATTTCTCCCCCTTCAAAATTAGACTCCTGGTCGAGTCGAGTATAAAATACAATGAAAAGAAAGATGTGCCCAGAACCTGAATCTGGCGCTGGAAAAGTGGCAACCGAGACAAGCAAATAAATACCAGCATACATTTCAGCGCCCACAAACCGCATATGGAATTATGGAGTGAGGGTAGGCGGTGTTGGGGTGGGCAATTTGGAAGTCTTCGAAGAGGGAGCAGTTGGGGTAAGGGGATGAAAAATAAATATGGAAGAGAAAAGGAAAATATTGAAGCAAGAACACACTTATGAATCATTAGAATTAGAAAAGAATTATACAGGAATGGGGAGAAAAAATTTACACTGGTTCAAATTCAACCTCTTCTAATGTGGAGGGAAAATTTTATTGCGTGTAATAGAATATGTAATTCTAAGTATATATTCTAATTCGCAAGAAAGGACGTCTTTGCTATAAGTCGTTCTACTTAATCCCGCTTTGGGTTTTTTCAATCATATGACGTTAATAATATCAGAAATAACTCCGTGGCGTGAAAGCGTTCATTATGATCTCTTCATTACAAGTTACTCATTATACTTTATACTCAGGTTCAATGGCACGCTCAAATCGAACAAAACTATTTTTTTAAATTCTAGGCCGGATGGGTTCAATAAAATAATAATTGGAAAATCATTACGGTTAACAGACAGTTGACTTCGTAAATACCACTTCTGAAGTCAATTAATGTATTCCTCCGCCGTTGACTTTTTATCGCAAGCAATGTCTTTTAACTTGAGGCGAAGAGCTGAACAAAAATCGCATTTACCCTCAAAACGGATACTTTGGAAAGTTGTGGAATCGAGACTCAGGATCTGAGAAGGAACGAGATGGAAAAAAACAACGGGGAGGATCTGGCCGGTTTGAGTTGGGGGGTGGAGGGGGGTTGGGAGGACTGGGTGGAAAGCACGAGGTGAAGGTGGGGGAAATGAAGGAGTGGGATGCCGCGATCCGGGTGACGCGTAATTTTAATAAGGCCGCAGGTCTTCCTCGCTGAAGAATGGAGGCAGCGCCGGAGACTCAGAGGGTGGGATGTCCGGGGAGAGGGGAGGGGGTCTGCGGTGAGACGGCGGAACGAACTCACGCTGGGAGCGAGGCGATTTACGGAAGCCATACCTCTCCCCTCCCCCAATACCATTCCTCCCCAAAACCCCCACCGGGTCCACCCCCTTCAACCCTCCGCAACCCCCCCTCATGCCCCACCTCGTCCCCTCTTCCTTGGCCACCGTACGCACACCCTTCTACCCTCCCGTCCACCACCGATCCACGACCCCCTTTGCCACACCGCCAGGCTCTCTCCACTTCCAGTGGTACCCCAATTTTCATTCGCTTCTCTTATCCTGCTGGGGTGAAATGGATTCGAAAATGGGACGGACATGAGCCGTGATACACGAATCAGAGATTTGTGCCAACGGTCCCCAAAACACTCCGATAAATAAAAATAACACGCTAATGCTCACATGCATTATTTTCCATCTAAAGATATCTAATATCTAAAGCGTTAACTGTGATTGACACACATGCGAGCTAACGGCTCGACCACTGATTTCACGTTCACGATTGTACCATTTAATTCTCAAGAAATGCCGGAATCTGTGGATCATCCCATACCTAGAAATGCATCATAGTTCTAGATCATAGAGATCATCATTATACTGTATTTTAAGTTCACGCTTAACATACTGGAGGTATTATTTAATCAGACAAGTATAATAAACTAATCGCCATGTCCCTCTTCATTTTTCTACGACATTTTAGGCAATGTTGTGAACCCTTGGCAACTGCAGTGAACAAACATATTTATATTAATATGCATTCAACAATCCCGATGTTAATTTACATCTGAGAGCCTAAGATAAATGTAGCAAAAATACCTTCAGAGAAGTTGCATTATAAGGTAATTCCACCTCGATTTTCTTCTATCGTGCATGAACAATTAAGAGTTAAAGTGGTCCTAGTCGGCAATTTTACAACACATTTTTGTCAATGAACGTGACAATTGTTCGGATCCACAATCACAAGCACCTCACTAGGAGAAATAGAATTTATATTGTGGCATAGGAATAAAAAGGGTGCCTTAATACTAATAACTTTTCAAGGACTTTGAGATTAAATTTTAATACAACTCCTACCTTCCAATGCTGGATTAAAATATTCTTTAAGGCTTTATCTGCTCTCTTCTTTAGTTCTGACGCCTTCGCTTTGTATTCTCCCTCCTTCTTCAATACAACACGAAACCATACGCCTAGCTATTTATCTCTCAGGACCATTCGTTTTCCATTGAACCCGCTCGCTCGACTCCACAGCATCTTCTCCGGTGGCGTGCCACATAGGCCTGAAAGACCACTGCCTGTTACGGGACGAGCATTGGGGAGAAGGGAAGGAGGCAACGCCGTAAAAGTGGCCCTTCCTGAGACAAATGAAGCACTAAAATGCCGAGGATTTCGATGCTACATTATGAGATCGCCCGTGTTTAGCTGCTCCGATGCTGTACTTTGACGAATGACTTCGCTTCTACCGCACTGCACTTGTAATGTGCTTTCAAGCAGGAACCACCGCGAGGTTTTGATTCACGAGATTATCTCGATACGATTATTTATCAACTTTTGTCAGCGTGCGGTGAGCTTAGTATCACTTTCCGTTCCTTTCCATATGTTTGGGTGCGGAGAAGACGGTGAAACAACGAGGGCTCACAAAAAGACCAATAGCTCTCGTTTGAAATTTTGTAAACCAGTTTGCTGGACAGACACTCCCTTCATCTCCCACTTACCAGCATTTTATCACTCCTGACTTTCCTCGTCCCTTAAGCCCTATGCGGATAGACGTTTGAGGTTATCCGATCGGGAATGATGCTACGTCGGAAACTTTGTAAATCTAATTTTTTTAATTACTCGGGAAAGTTAATATGAAATGCTTCCTTTCAGAGCGACCCCTGAGGATGATTTTACAATAGAAATGAACTTCGGTTTGAGTTATAAAATTCCTAAGTGAATTAAATAAGACGTCCTTCACGATAATTTCATTAATTTGTCATTAAACTTTGACAAACGACAGCTTTAAAATAAAGTTAGTAATGATATTCCTAAGC
Organism: Hetaerina americana; assembly: GCF_022747635.1. Lineage (NCBI taxonomy): Eukaryota > Metazoa > Arthropoda > Insecta > Odonata > Calopterygidae > Hetaerina > Hetaerina americana. The sequence goes on from NW_027286763.1 coordinate 97,952,793, forward strand.
ATGGAAATTTTTTTATTTCTTTCAAGATGCTAATACAGGCGGTGACAATGACGTTTCTTCATCGAAACGGATAAGTATACCCAGGCCCCGGGGAACCTTAGAATTGAATCATCCTATTATCTGATCAACTCTCTTGTTAAGGATGACCTCCGCGTTGTGAGTTGGTATGGTGACAGACATAATGCTATAGCTCAAAATTGTCTAATTTTAGCGGCTGTACCTCCTGCACCGTCTCTGATCCCTACCGAGACTCTCCGCAAATACGCAAGGATTAGGGCCTTGACCTCTCTCGGATGGATGGGCATCCTTGCTCGTAAGGTAAATTGCGGATATGCACATCTCCCGAGGCACTCGGAGATTACCCATAGCTTCATCAAGCGGAGATGGTCCAGGTGGGTCGTCAAGTCCTTCTCACGCCATGACTCGAGACTAATCGGCAACAACCCTCCCGTGATCCTTCGCCACCACCCCTGTCCCTCCAGACTCTCCCCGACTTCAAGTCACCCTCAACCACTTGGCTACTTTACTCACGCACCTGATATCGGACCTCCTGGGGCGGGAGCCGAGGTTGTGTGCCACGTGAGCTCGCGCTCTGTGCTACACGGTTGCATCCCTTGAACAGAAGTGGTTTTTTTCCACAAGGATTTCACAATTCTTGCGTACACGGTGCAAGGTTCCGACGAGTCGTCTCGCCTTGCCTACCGGGGACAGCTCACAGAGTCTTGCTAGTGATTTCGATCGCTCAGTCGACAGCTTCTCCCGTGGCGGAGGTTTCTCTCCGTGTGTCGTCCCTTCACAGAGTTCATGAAATCATCTTTTACGACATCGTTTACCATCCTCTGGAATTTTATGGAAAATTTATTCCGCTGACGGAGCACGAGGTATTAGCATAAATATTTGAATATTTTCGGTAATAAATGCGATTTTTTTCCCTTGGCTCTCAAACACCTGAGCTAATGGGAAAGCGTCGAAAGCAATTAATGGAAAATATACGGCCTATCGAGAGACTAAAGATGATGGGCCGATTTCAATTAGAGTGTAGAGGCGTTATAATCAGCCGCAAAAAAATACGCTTCTTCCAATAGATGAGCATTTTTCACTCCCTTCGGACTCTTCGAGTCCATTGCGATAAAGTATAGAGGTAAAAAGGAGGATTCCGGGAAAATGTAAGTGACTTCTCGGTTTTAACTCTTTCTGTCTCCCCTTTCTCTCGCTACAAACGGGCAAATCTCCAAAAGGATACCGCTCCACACACTGGAGTGTTGACAGGAAACAACCCGGTGCGTGTGCTCGCGCGTGTCTGGGCCAGAGAGGAAAAAGTAAATTCCAAATCTCATTATGTCGAGCGCGGTTCTTTATACCCCTTCAAAAACCTGTGGACGATGTTCCCGAGAGAGAGAGGTGGGGACCTTCTTCCCCCCTCCCACTCCACCCCCTGGCACCGTAGCCCCCATCTCCTCCCGTTCCGCTGCGTACTGAACGTTGGCAAAACCTTTCATCCGAGGCGTCATAAGGAGGACTCGAGATGTCAACTTGCGTGAAAGACTTCACAATCTTGAGGAAATCTCTCTCTCTCTCTCTCTTTCTGGGCTGTCATGTGGGAGAGATAGTCTGACGGAGGAGGTGGAAGTAGTCGCGGTGGGTGAGGGAGGGAGGGGGAGGATTCTTTCACTGGTCCCTTTCTCCCGGGGTTATTATTCCACCCCCCCCCCCCCGCCATATTCCTCCCCACCTCCAGGTCTCTTTCCTTCAAACCCTTTTCTCTCTCTCGCCTCACCCACTTCCAACCTTTCGCTCACATGACTCCGCGAACGTGACGGCAGAAGCAGAAGGCGAAATGGAAAGGGACTTAGGCGTGGGTGATCGCACGAGGAGAAGACGCTGCGGCGGTAGCCGTGCGCGACGGGTGACACGTGGCGTAAGGAGAGAGATCAAAGAAAAAGTTGAGGAGAAGAAAAGAAAGAAGCTTGGGGCATCATCATCTCACTGCGTGAAGGGCTGCCATACTCGACTCCACTCGCTGCTCTGTATCCCTCCGACTCACCCTACGTCCTGGGCCTTGAGGCACGAATTAAGAATGGGGACGAATGGGCATTGAACAGGGTCCGCTTACTCTCAAGAAAGATGTGCACAAGAGGGTGATGAATTCTTTATACGAGGGTCATCCGGAAAGTAGTACCCGTTCGTGAAATAAAGACACAAAAGTAAATATTAACAAACATAAAAAATTTTATTTGAAAGAGGATACTTTAAACTACTTCTCAACATAATCTCCAAGCAAATTAAGGCATTTGTCATAACGTGTGACAAGTTTCTGTATTCCTGCTGCATAGTCCTTCGCCGCCAGCTCATTGAGATACGCGAGGGACCCATCTTGCACAAATTTTTGCATAATGCAGATGGTGTTTAACAATTTCATGAACAATTGTTCGAGAAACATTGGGAAAATGCTCACAGATGTCATCAATTGTGACGCGCCGATCGTTCCTCACGAATTCGTCAACTGAGCTCACCAGTTGGTCTGTAATGACAGACGGTCTCCCCGAACGCTCATCGTCGTGTGTGTTCCCCCTCCCCATGTTGAAGTTGCGACACCACCGCCGAACAGACGACTCGTCCATTACATTGTCTCCATACACCTCCTTTAATTGGCGATGAATATCACATGGGCGAACGTTTCTTGCATTGAGGAATTTAATCACTGCCCTCACTTCACAACTGGCGGCGTTCTCAATTTTTTTAAACATTGTAAACAATCACAGAAACAACACAGGCAATGCTAGCGTCACGCAACTTGGCTCAGAGAAGGCAGACAAGCCACTGAAGCTATCTGACCTCGTCCAGCGGCTACTCGCGTCGTCAGCACTTCATGCGGCACGAACGGGTACTACTTTCCGGATGACCCTCGTATTTTGGAAAAATTTTATTCGGTGAAATGTACTCCCCAATTCCTACGCTTTGTCTTTTCAGCAGGATAAAATGAGAATTTTTTTCATGAATAACTAGAGAGAATTCCAGGAAATCTCAAGTTAACTATTAACATTATTACTGTATTGCTATTTTTTGAAGCAATAGATTCGGACCCATTTTGTTTCAATTCACCCGTGCCTTCGATATGATATTCCTTCGAGTCTCTCACCCTGAGCATTTTTCTGGTGAAGGACTAAATAATGCACAGTATGACCCCCCAACAAAATAATATACTAACTGATATTCACTCCTTGATCACCTTAATTTATTATGATCTTGGAAATAATGCTAGAGCTCATCATGGGAAAAAATTGGCGCCTTACTGTCATCAAGATTATTAAGTCTGTTTTCTTGTCTTCTTTTGACTAGCCTCTTTGAATGAAACTGAGGGCATAAAAATGTTAATCAAAGATTTTGTTCCCGAGTATTTGAAAGGTGTAGCAGTTGGCATTTTGAAGTAGGCATAGTTTGAATGATACTTAGTTTACTCTCAAATAATGGCCAATGGATTGAAATAATTGCACACTAAAATACACGCCCTTGCCGAAATCCACAGCTTTTAAATTCAGTTTTTTTTTAAATCTCCATTTTAAGGAAGATTTTTTTTTCAACTTCAGTCGGTACAATTTACGTCAAATTTCCTGTTAGCTAGAATAGTCGAAGAGTTACTTTTACTCGGATGAGTCCACTTGCTGAATATTTCTCCTTTGATATTTTTTATAAAAATCACGTACGGATTATCGATCAATCACACGGATTCCACAATTTGTAAAAAAATAAAAATAAATCGCCACAATGTGATGACGTCTGAATTGCACCGACGGCAGGTTGTCCATTTCAATTTCAAATACCGTGGGGGCGGGGAAGTAAGTGGGAGAGGGACGACGACGCATGCGTCTCCGAAAGTTATAAGAAATGGCTTCAGTCGCGTAGGAAGAGAAGTGGCCGGAGCGAATCACGACATCCGATTAAAAGAAATTCCGACTCCTTAACATGCGGAACGTGAAGAGGAGCATTGTGTGCGGACCGACGGGACGGACTCCAAACACTGTTTCGCTTCGCTTACTCCTACGCTAGCGAAGCAGCAGAGACAAAACGCTCCGATAAAATTTACGATTCCTCCTCTTCCCCCCCCCCCTTCCCACTCTACCCCCGCCCTTTCACCCACTTTTTTCCCAACTCACTTTTTCTTACGCTGGAGCGTTCGATTCAAGAAGCTACGAATGATTTCCCGCACTCCCCTCCCTCTTCAAATGAGAGCCCCCGTCCTCCTTTACGGTACATCCTCGTCTTGGGACTCGGTCACGGAGTTCGCCCACCTGTGTGTCTGTAGACCCGACCCCGCCACCGCCACCCATACCACCATCGCACCATATACCCATCCTTCTCACCCTTCCCACCTCCTTCCGCGACACATCGCGCCCACGCTGACGTACGAGAGCTCATTTTGACCGCCCGCCATCGAGACTACGCGTTCGCTCGCATTTCTTTTTCCCAGGCAGATAGATAGGTGCTTTTCCCTCATTTTTTTCGGACCTCCCCCCTTCTCGTGAGTGTGCTGCTGTGCAGCCTGATGACGATACACGTCTATGCGTGACGACGGGTGGCAGGGTCCGTACACTTGTTTACGTATAAGTATTCCGGGGGTGGGTACCAGAATGTTTTCCAACAATTGATTTACGTGGGGGTATATGGTCTCTAAATTAATGTTTACGATAGATTACGCAACGCTCGACGATTTTTCGGAACACTGGGTATGAGAGCCTGTGCATATTTTGATTTAACTTTGACGATTGTGCTGCGGGTGAGAAGTTTTAGACCAAATATATCTGCTTGCATTATAACCAAACGAGTATTTACTCGAAAAATAGGTCGTTTTTCTAAAAATAGGCGTATTATGCCACGACGAAGGTCAGAGGAACGGCTATCATTGTTTTCAACCAGCTACATCGGGGGTTTGTAGATGGAGGATTCAAAGAGCTTCCAAATTGCATTATGTAAGTAACAAATGCCCGGCCTCATCTGGATGCAGACAAAGGGCCAGCTGGCAAAAGTAGAGAACGGAATACGATCGTCCAACCTGTCACGGCTAGTCGGCAGCGGTTGACATAGCGTAGCGAGGAGAGATACTGGGTGAAAATGCGTGATTTTGATGCACCCTGCCTTAGTAAAAGGAGAAGAAAGAAACGACTGAACAGAAAATTTGTATTTCGTGGATTGAAAGCTTTAGTTTTGTGAACGAATCTGCTGGAAGAATATTTAATTTCCTCCAAGCGGCTTGTTCAAAAGTAGATTTCAAGGAAGAGACTTCCCCTGGAATGATCCCATGTCGACTGGGTGATGGCTCCACGAAGTTTTGAGGTTGACTATAGTTGGAGGGGCAAAACTAAATTATTCCATCATTCTACGAGGGTCTGACAAGCTCTTATAAAAATCGTATTTACCATATTCTTTGTTGAAAGCATCGTAAATGCTGCGATTCTAATCTAGCGGAAATCTACGATTGAGACCGACTTAAGAAATTTTATTTTACTTCATGGAGAAGTGTTCCGAAATATATTAATAGACCGGCCGTCGCAACATTTTCATGCGACCATATTAAAAGTTTTAGTTCCACCCATCCAATATTTCACTTATGTCTCTGCCCTTAGATATCTCCATTGGAGGTAATTTCCGCCCCCACTCATGAAATCATATTGGCTTATTCATAGCAACCACTGTGAACATGTCATCGCTAAAAAAAATAAGTAAAAGTTTGAAGATTTTCAAATATGGCATTATAAAGTGCCAGTAATGGTAAAATGTAATTAATCACGTTTCAGAAAGAATTTTGCCATACGGCTCATTCATGGTCCGAAGAGCTAATTCCAAGCGGTCACAAAGGTTTTCTTATTAACAACACAGCCTATTTTAACCACTGCAAATGCACAGTTGTCATGAATACAAAAACCATGGAAAAATCCCTTCTCGAAAGAAGGTAGGTAGCTATTTTTTGCTCACGACCAACAACTTTTCGCCTAGTCATAGGTGGTAAATACGGCAGCATCATCCCGCATGCTGCAAGAAAACAGATGACGATCACAGAGCGGTGGATTTTCTTTAGCTAACGCACTTCCGTCTTATTAGGCACCACGCACAATTATAATTACCTATTCATCTGCAATCAAGCACTCGTTGTTTATATTCGTATTCTTTTTCTTGCGCATATTATCTGGTTATCTCATTAGATGTCACTGAATTGCACTCGAATTGTTTCCATGAAAATAGTTTTCCAACAAATTGCTTATATCTGAGGATGTATTTTCCGGGACGAAAGTTTCACTCGCCAAAAGTGAATAAAATGTTTCTCAGCTTGTCATGAAAGGGGCAAATTATCACCAACGAGAAGAATTTCTGAACGCCTTTTATTTATGGCTCAATTATTATTATTTTTTTAAATTTCCTACAGTCACGAACTACACCTTTTAATGGGGTTGTAACGAATTATATCTTATTCATTGAGTACGGCTGCATCTTTTGATTGGAAAAGGAGTACCTTCAAACACAGAGCACGCAAATAAGCACGTTTTCCAAAAATGGCACTCCACTACCTTTTCCGTGGCACGAGACGAACGAATGCATTGCAATCAAAATGAAATAAAAGTTTTACGAGGAATATCCCTCCTTCTCCCACTTTCAACCATCACAACAGCCTCGGGGGTGCGCTGTCTTTCAAAATTTTATGAATCAACACGCCTTCAATCTTCACTCCTACGCAAGAAGTTTCTCCCACCACGTCCCTCAAGGCAACGTAACGAACCCAGAATGTTTAACGAAGATGATGGAAGATTTTTCTTCAAGTTTAAGTATTCTCTCTTCGTAACCTTCTAGACGAAAACATTTCGCTTTAATTTTAACCTGCCAAGATGATCACGAGGGACAAGGTATAGAGCACGGTGGAAATAAATTCGTAAATTGTGGCAACACACTCGTATTAAGACTTTCCCCATTATAACACACACATACACACTTTCTCGCTCCTGGCAGAGCGAGAGTCAGTCCTGAGTAAGTTAAAACCCAATCCCTCTTCCATCCAGTTTTGAGGATGGTCTGATGGAAGAAAAATCAATCCCTTTCCGATCTGTGTACAATACACATATCAAGCATTGAATTTTTTTGCATAGGGTAATACGGATATGTGACACTGAAGGGGGGAAAGAGCCCGCTTGAGCGAGTAAAGGCGCACCACTTGGGGTTCGCCCTAGGTTTCCTTTAATTCCGAGATCCTCTCTAGTCTACAAGCTCTCCGATGTAAAATATGCTAAGCGTAACTGTGGTCGCCCTTCTTATAATCTAGGGAAGGAGGCAGAAATATTTCCCCAGACACTTGCGAGGAAAAAAAATTAGCCGGTGGGACGGACGGGAGAGAATGAATAAACGCTTCGAAGGATTCCGCCATCAAGCACGCGGGCACATATAAATGGCACACAGTTAGTCAACCGTATTTTAATGACCCTGTGCAAATAGATTCGCTTGAGGATTTACGGACATTAATAGAGAGAGAGAGGGAGAGAAGTTTATAGAGAAGCTTCCTCCTCTACTTCTCCAATTTCCACCATTCCTCCTCCTGTCGACCTCACGGGGGATTTCGCTTCGTCTCCTTCCGAGAGGAAGGGAGAGAAAAAAACGGTATAAGGAAGGACAAAGAAGAAGATGACTGCTTTCGAGGGCGCTTTCCACACGTCGGAAAGGGCGGGAAGTCAGACAAGCGGGAGGAAAAATCCTCAGAGTGAGAACGCAATTGTGTGTTACTCATCTGCTCCGATATGAGGTGAGCAAGGCATGGGTGTTTATTAAGGGGAATCTGTCGTTCTCGCCGCGAAAATGCCCCCAGGAGGCAGTCGAGAAACGGTGGGATTATGCACGGTGGTGGCTGGGATCATGCGGCCAGGCGCGGAAAATGCTGAAGGGCTGGCTCCTCGGCCAGTGTGGGCGGAGGGGACGGGATTGCCTCTCATACCGTTGCCTGAGCATTAAAAGGTACCTCAGCAATCAGTCTCCCCCCCCCCCCTCCCAGTGTGCCACAAAAGCACTGCGCGTCCTCGCATGGAATAAAATGCATTTGACAAAGTCATTCCTGCGTTCCTCACCCATGGGAAATAGCATCTCCTTGCCTCCCAATGGAAGACGATGTTTGTAGCTCAAATTAACGACTTTATAAAATCTTGCTTGTTTTTTGGAGGCGCAGCTTTTGAAGGTAGGATTAGAAACGCATGCGTTAGTTTGGTTTGAGGTACTATATTTGTCATCGTGTCATGCATTACAATATATGACCATTTGCTAAAATTATATCTAAAATAAAATTCGAGAGAAAACAGTTGGCTTGCATAGGAAGAAGTAGTGCTGACGTCATTCCATTTGTGAAATCGTCAAATGGTTTAACCAAATAATTATTTATTTAGTTGGAAGCTGGAATAGCAATGGCATCATTTCTACGCATATAAATATCAATTTTAAAAAAATTCCTGCTATTGTGAACTCAGCAGTTTTTCATTGCCAATAAAATTAACGCAAGAAGATATTTTAGCAATTGATCATCGGTTATAACGCTTGGGTAAAATTATCCAATTTGAAAGTTAAAGAATGAAATCATTATAAAATATCTTTTTAATGGACTTATAAAAAATTACAGGCATGCCCGAAGCACTGCTTATTAGCTTTGTTTCTGCATTGTAATACATATATTTGCATACGACGATTGACTTATTTAAAGTTTCCGAGGTAAAATATGTAAATATCGCGGAACAGCGACAAGTATCACTACTTCGTAGGAGAATAAAAATAATGCGGCAAAATTGCATAAAACATTGGGTGTTGCGTTTTTCTCTTATTTATGCCTCTGTCTTAGAAGTTAACGAAAGAGTGAATATTTGGACTCACTCTTCTCCATTTTAATTTTTTTCCTTCGCGTTTGATTCTTCATTTTGCTAGACTCGAAATTTAATCTTTTGAAAAATTAACATATCATTCGTTGACAAACACACTTGCATTTAAATGGAGGCGGTCTCTTGAGAAACAAAAGAAACGATTCTGCATGAAGGGTTGCTATATAAATGCATCCTGAGAATCGTGTGCTTCTCGTGACGTGTGCGAGCGGTAACGAGCCTAGGCGCTGAAAATTATTACATTGGAAGCACAGCACTTGGGTATAAAACGTTTTATTTCCTACTAGTTGCTGGGAAGTACATAATATAAGCTTCGAAATAATTACTCCGCAAAAGCATTAAGTCGACATGGAGGGGAGATCGTCATTCCAGCGATGTTGCTCCTCGCACTGCACCCACAACCCAACGCCGAATGGAACGATGTCATTTCGACACCTGACGCTTCGAACGAATGACCCAGCAACTCTGGAGGATGACTTCGTTAAAGGAGCGAACGAGACTAAGTAATTCCTCGGCTTGGGTCCCCCATTCAATCTCGATTTAGCCGGCGGTGCCTCTCCCTCGCCTTGCCTTTTATTTGCCGAATGAGCCCAGGATCAGCTGAGTCAAGGGAGTGTTGTGGGAGGGGATCCGAGTCCGGATGATGATCATCATGTCTTTCAATGTCAACAGTATGTTATTTCCTAGTATTGCAGTTTGAAACGGTACGGGTGGAGAAATTATTAAGCGTCTTACTGCCCGTAGTAACCTTCAACATATCCACAAGAAGGCGCTAAAGAAAATAGTGGTCAACGAACCCACGAAAATTCACTAGCGTTCACAAAGAAGCTTCGTCTCTGAGGAGGGTTTCGGCGTCGCGGTCATTCCTTAGCTCGAAGAGCACGATCTACTAAATAACTAAAAGGCTGAGAAGGTAGGGAGGGAATAGAGTCTGTGGACCCCGTTTTACGACGAAACGTGAGCATGGAACTTGAAATAATTTTCGAAGATTTATGTTCTCCGTGCATCCATTAATCTTTGGTCTTTTCAAGTGAATGGCACATGTAAAGAGTAGAGTGAAGTATATGTTTTGCCATTTCAGGAAAATTTACACCCGATCATTAAAAAGTAGACGGAATGCTCAACATGTTCTTGCCACTCCCACACTCATCGGGAGAAACGCACGAATCTTCGAGAAAACTTCCCTACGGAAAGAGGCGTGAAATGTACAGACGCAGGTTGGAGGTAGAAATTAAAATGACAGTGCCTAATGAATGAGCGCTGTTTTAGAGGGACCTCGTGGCCTCATCGAGGAAGAGCCTTTTCTCGATACAGCGTTGAAGAGGTCGAACGAGAAAACAAAAGGGCTCTAGAGAGCATTTCAGGAAGAGGGAGGTTTGTTTGGAGAGATTTTCGAAATGGGTGTCAAGGTGGCAGGATTGGTTAGCGGGAGGTAATTACCAGTTTGATAACTTCACGGAGGTGGTGAATTAAATTTGATTTGATGAGTAGGCCTGCGGGGAAAAAGAAAAGAAAGCGAAGAGGGGGAACTGGAACGAGAGGGCGTTTTGGAAGATGAGGGGGAGGTGTGGAACGAGACGGATTTTTTTACTCTGTGATTAAATTTGGGAGGACCTAAAATGAAAAGAGGTGATATCGTGGCTGAAGTAATTCTGTATAATTACACACTCATGTAACAAGGACCGTGTATGTTGAATTTATAGATGAAAGACCTATACGGATATGCACGAAGATTCAAAATTAAGAACTTGGGATAAAATTTCAAGAGAACTCTTAAAAGTTTCTAAATATGTGTGTGTCCACTGGAAAACATGCAGAAAGTTTTATTAAGGGACTGATGTAAATCTAAATCTTAAGACATGAACATGAAAATCAAAATTTCTCGACATGAATTATCGAACAGTATTCAAATTATAAGTGTGTGTTGACAAGAAATCTTTGCGTCTAAATCGAAATTAAAACGAAGAAGGCGATTATTTTCTGAAATAGGAAAAATAAACGATGCATTGCACTGTAAATGTAGTCCAATGATGATAACAACACGCATTTACAAGTACAATCAATATTATATGAAACAACTAATGTCAATAAGTTTGATGGAAAGCAGCCATGACTTTCTTCAAGTCATGGAGAATACCGTAAATGCACATGGCTAATTGAAATGCGTGCATCAAAGGCTACATGTGTGTTTTCAAAACGTACCGTGGGAGGAATAGGTAGAAGATTTTTTCTGCAGCTAGGAGGAAACTGAACAGTTTTAATTGAAAATCCCTGGATACATTTACACAAAAATGAGAAATAATTCAAAGCCCTAAACTGTGAGTAGTATTTGAGTGTATCTTCATATTTCTCTGTTCCTTCTGTGCAATTAAGTTATTATTGAGCCGTAAACGCTGTGGCTGACATTAAAAGCATGAGAGATCTTTGCAAGATGGTCAAAACATTTCACCATACGGAGTGAAACAGTGAATTCATCGAAAAATCCTGTGTCAGAAACAGTAGGGAAAGAAAACAGGTTGTGATTGAAATTTAGGACGGAGAAAGGAATACATACATTCATCCGAACAATTCTACTGAAATATGACGCCATTACATGGATATGGTTATTTTTATGAAGTTTAATTTCGAGCGTCGATCGTAAAATCTCGAGCGTAAAACCCTTCATTGCGCCCGTAATTTAACATAAAATTCGTAGAGGAGAAAAACTGCTTAGTGGGCAAAACTAGTTTCCTGGTTTTATGGGACTGCGTTTGCCTACGATTATAAAAAAACATGGCCTAAGTGTATCGAGAATTATGGTCGATATACTTCATATGCCCATGAATATATTTTTGCTGGAAGAGATATCAACGACCGGATTATTCGAAAATTGCCATTGCTGGTTTCTTGATCAACAGTTTAGCCTGACCACGCCCTCGAACACTCGACACAACAGATTAGATCCAAGAACGAAGGGGAGCATGCAAGTACGTAGAGTACAAAGCCATTATTTTCGAAGCATGTTTAAATATGGGTTTCTTTAGTGTGAAATAGCCGGAAATCGTGCGACGAGGGAAAATATTGGTAATAAGGCATCATGAATTTCATCCAGATGCACTTTCACAAAAAAGTCCTCGTATTTTTCACAACGATAAAGAATAGAAAAATATCTTGCCCTAGAGATTTCTTTCTCTTTCCCAGGAAATATTTAACGCGAGCACTGTGTGACCTTAACGGACGAGATCCGACGAGCGGGTATCATTTGGCCCAGGCCTGCTCTGACCATAAGCATGGTAGAGGCGCGCGGAAATAGCGACAGACGAGACGTCCTCTGGATCAAGAGCGAAAGAAAAAAAATTAAGTAAAAATCATCCTTTACCTCCGCTCAAAGAGCGCTTAAACGCGCCAAATGGACTCGCGGTGGGTTCAGTTCGAAAGCTCATTGTGGCGATCCGTTCGGCGCGGGCCGTAACTCGAGCGAACACGGAATGGGAATGAGGAAATAAAAGCCCCAAGAGAGTCGGAAGAGAGAAGGCGTCGACCGGGTGGAACGGAAGAAAAGGGCGAGAAAAATGGGGGAGAGAGGGATGCGATGTGTGCAAGGGACGGACGGGAGAAAAAAAATGTTTCCTCGGGAGCGAGGGTAAATGGCTCGGAATGGCGTTGGAAGGATCGGGTGTCGAGACGGGCGTGAGCGCGGACCACGGAAACTGTGCGAGGTGCAGGGAGCAGAGGCGCGGGATGGAGTGGGGAGGGGGAGCGCCTGAAGGATATGACGGGAGGATGAAAGAACCTAGAAAGGGCGGGATCGAGCATGGTAAAAGGGGGGGGGAATGTGCAAACATACCGCGGCGGCACCATTCTCACGTTCCGCGAGTTACACACAAACACAAATGCAAACCTCCCTAAGTCCTTCCCACCCTCTCGTCACCTCGAGCTCTCCGACCAGACGGAAAAAAACATCTCGGAGGCACGGATACCACTCCAGTTCGGTCTCTTACATACCACGACCGCGAGATTTCCGCAGGTGGCACACACACACACGAACGCCTTGAGTATAAAACGAAGGAAAAAATAACCGAGAAATCGACTTAAGAAGAAAAAGCACTAGGTGCCAACATCACGACCTTCAGTTGCGGTTCCGGATAAACCTTTCCCGTAGGATAAACTAAAGGTTTATATTGTAACCCACATTGTTATTCCATCGGCCTATACCGCAGAATAAAAGAAGCCAGTGCTAAAAAGAGACACAAGAGAAACAAAAGGCTCAGTTGGTCTTCAAATTCAGTTAAATTTCCGATTAAGGCTATTAATTCAAATTTAATATGGGAATCTCAATTATCCATCAAGGCACACATTGTAATGAATACGACAAATTCAATGTCCTATTGAAGTCCTTAAATTATTTATTGAAACATTTATAGTTGGGTAATTAATCACAGTGATTTCGAGATACGAGGATTGCAAAGAGGATGGTAACAGGATCGAGTTCGAGATACGAGGATTTTAAACAGGATGGTAACAATACGGTAAGGTTTCTCCCACAAGGAATGGGAGGATTCGTACGAAAAAAATGGGCGAAAAGTGTTTAGATGAAGATGGAAGTGGAGCGAAAGAATACTCAACGGAATATACACAAAATATTTTAAACAAAAATAGTGGCTATATCGATGAGAATAGAAAGTTGCTGATAGTTCGGGGACTATCTTAGGCAAAATGTGATAGAGGGAAATCAAAGCTAGAGCTTAAGAGTCTGAATACAATTCCGTGCTTTTATATTCAAATTCCGTACTTGAAGTGATTATTGAAAAATTGAAATTATAATTAGTAACTCTGAAGATGATTTAGAAGGAGACAGAGTCTGAAGAGATTGGGCCAAATTTTATTGAAATTAATGGAAGTTTGTTTATCTTTGAATTTTATCAGCGCTCCATATAATCAACCTAATTATCAATAAATACATAAAAAATAAGATTTCTGGGAAGGTGGACACTTAAGAGAAAAGCGCCACGAAGCAAGACGACCCTCCGAATATCAAAATCCCTCGTCCCGCAGCAAACACTAAACCTCGAATTCGAACGGGGAATACGCTAACCAGCGTTTTTGGCTTGGGCGAATATACGCGATAGTGTAGGAGTGTGAGGACGAAGGGCGTGGAGAAGGAGAATAGATGGAAAGGGAAGAAGAATTATAGAGGAGGAGATGATTAAATGCTTCGGAATGGTAATTCCCACCTCGATAAAGACTCGAGGCACGCGCGACTGGATGAAAAACTGGAGTAAATCGACGAACGCGGCGTGAGTGTGGGCGGGACTCATCTCTATTGGGGGGCAAGTCTCTTGTTTAATTAAGTGCTTTCGACGTTCCGGCATTGACTCGTCCATCTGTGCTCTGTCAATCTGATAAAATAACTTCCCTAAGCACGAGACTTACACGAGATTTTATCCGACAAATTAGATTCGCCACTATATTTAGTGACATCAAAGCTCGATTTTGGGTCTTACATTCCGAAATGAGATTCAAATCACACGGAAGATACAACCGAATGTGACATTATTTATACGCGAAAATATTCATTGCTAATTTTATTTTCGATTATTCCTTGTTGCAAATTAGGAAGACCCAACACAACTTTCCTAATACGATAATATTGTCATTCTAGTCCGTCACACCCAAATGGTTTGTGCACGCTTTCGAGAAACTATACGCACGTTCATAAGTTAGTGTAGTGCTTCAGTATGATATAAACCTAAACTATTGCCTTCCTCAGCTCCTTATTGTTTATATGACCCCTCCTGTTTCCCCCTTCTTCCCCATTAATTGAATTTCTCACTTCTTTGGCAGTCCTCAACATTCCGATACCTTTAATAATGAGCTCAGTTATAAACGTGCACATTGGTATTTATGGTTAAGCCACAATACCGTTGAGGTGTGACGGTAATGTGTGTCTCATAATTTTGCCCACACATCGTCGCTAAACGTTTAAACTTCATATTTATAATTGCTAACATTTCTTCTTTTAAACCATGGATGCCGAGTAATTTTGCAATATTATATTGGTTTCAAAAAATCCAATGGATATATTGGCACACAATTAATGCGATAAATCTTCCGAGTCATTATAAATCATGATTATCGGGTTTCAATTGGAGTTATGGCAACGGTTTTACGGCATCAGATTGCACTTCCAATATCGTTTCAGATATATAGGAGACATCACCTTTAATTGTAGTAAAAGGGCATTAAATTTCCACGATGATAATAAAAAGTTCTCGATGCAGCGCTTTTCGTATTTTTGAAGTGATAAAAAACTCAACTGACTACCAACACGCGCCTTCTCTAATTTGCCACGTTTTAAAGATGTACAGAAAGAGAGCGAGAGTAATTCGTTACCTATTACCTCGTCTTCAAACGTCGTCTTCAACCAATGCCGCCAGAAAGGTTTTCATCCTTTTACCTTCCGACGATCCATTTTCTCACATGTATCGACTTTCCAAACGCTTGGCTGCTGGTCGTTTCTCGATGCCTCTACTCAATTGCCTTTAGAAACAACACGAGCGAGCCTTTCGCGAAAATTATA
Organism: Hetaerina americana; assembly: GCF_022747635.1. Lineage (NCBI taxonomy): Eukaryota > Metazoa > Arthropoda > Insecta > Odonata > Calopterygidae > Hetaerina > Hetaerina americana. The sequence continues at coordinate 97,968,246 of NW_027286763.1, forward strand.
GTTCCAAGCTCAACACCCATTTCCATTTGCATAACATTTTCCGCTCTGCCTTTCAAAGACCCATTTGATCAGTCAATGCGGTGCGGACGGCACTTGTTTCCATGCCGTTTAAGTAGACATTACAGGAATCCTCGGAAAATGAGAGTACCCTATGAGATTTCACCTCCTCTGTACCTTGATGGCGGATATCAAGGGGAGGTATTTACAAGCAGATTTATGAAGTCGACCGCTATTATATTACGTTAGCGTCACAAATATACTAAAAGCGGTGAGCAATAAAAAGAAAACCACGTGAACAACTGTTAACCCTTGAACCTTCAGGACTATATAGTTTTCTATGTTCACCCCTAAAAGGTGCGGATGTTGGATATGTGAATTTAATGCTAGGTTGATGATTGGAATACAATTTAAGACAGTTATGAGTGGGAAATAAGGACGACTACGATTTTTTCAAACGACATTAAACAAAACCTAGCTGATTAATCACCAGTGTTTATCATTAAAAACGAATTTAGTGAATAATTACGCGATATGCGTGAGTATTGTCAAGACATTAGAGCTGATTTTGTCACGATGAACTTCATGTATCAAAGCATACGATTGTTGAAATAATAGGTACACTAATGGAATATTAATTCGACACTGAAAATTGGAGATCCTTCCAGATACTCTCAGTAGAGAGCCGATGAAAGATATAGTTTTAAGGCCACGTGCGGATACGATCCAATATATTGTTTTCGCCGTTTGCACACAAAATCAAAGGCATTAAAAATTTATGGTCAGGCTTGACGTTCGTTCCCGGAGAGCAATGATACTAATTGGAGGGGTAAGGCAATTTTGCGTAAATCAAGTTGATACGAAAACGGAGGGGGACGGAACGGCGATATGTGGAAACCTTCAAGTGACTTACTGAGCACGCTATTATGTTGGAGGTAGGCAGAAATGGACGATCTCACGAGGACACAAATGATGCTCGTTCGATCCATCATCAATCAAGTCTTCCTGACGTTTATGAATGGATATTCGCATTGATCCACTGACTCACATGAATGCCTTCACCACATACACGTATATAAGTACAAATAGTCTCGATTTTTAGAACTGTTTCGCGATACTAAAGACCACATCAACTCAACCAGAATCCTGTCTACAGAAACAAAGATATGAAAACCTGGCACTAGATAGGGATATAAAAAAAACCCTACCTTGAAAAAAAATTCTTTTGTACATTGATTAGATGAGACGTCGTTTTTGATGATCATACACAGGACTATACGATTCGAGATAAACTATTACGTAGCCAAAGATAAAGACAAGCAGTGGTGACCGAACGATCTGCCACTGAAAGCAAACTCATGCTATCGATTGATAACTCTCTTGTCGAGGTCAATGAATTTATTTGGAAGGTTTGCACCTTGTGAGTACCCTTTATAGGCAATAATTGCTGACCTTACCTTGCAAATACTTTATTTTGAACGAGGAATAATAATTCTGAAAAAGAGAGCCAAAAAACAGTTGGTTATCCCTTAGTCCTGAGTCCTACAGATTCATTAAAAATACCATTACTATAAATGAATTCATATATGGAATATCTATTTGAAGGCCTTCAATTGAGTTAGTTTCATTCAAATGACAATTACGAAAATGAATTACAAAATATCACAGCATGATCAAGATAGTTGCAATACCGGATGGACGGTGGCGTCCTTAGTGAAATTAAAGGAGAAAAATCACCGTCCTTATCAAGGAACATCATCACATAATTATTCGAGTGGAGTCTGCCTGTCCTTATCGGGCACTTTGGCAACATTTATCGGCGAGGACGTGAGCACAAGACAGCCAACCTTCGCATTGAGTGAAACGAAACAAACAGCATCATGAGAGAGGAAACACGTACACCTTTGAGGCACAGATGGTTCAGCTCTATCTCTGAAGGCTTTGAGAGAGAGAGAGGGGAGCAAGTATGCAGTACAAAAAGCGTCTTTCTCCTTCTCTCTCTCTTACACACAAATATGCACAAATGACGCCCAGCTCCGGGCTGCTTGCTCTCTTTAGAAAGAAACGAGGAGGATGTGTGGGTTGGAGTCGCGGGGGCCTACGCGCTTTAGTCTTTTCAAAAAACTACTCGGAAACGTTCACGGAGACATACTCATGCACGAAGGTGCGCGAGGAATTTCTTCTAATTTTCCTGAAGAGAGAGAGAGAGAGAAAGAGTGTGGGAGAGAGAGACGATCTTTTCCTCTTGTTTTTTTTTCATTTTCAAAACGAGGATCATGCGAACGAAGAGTCCCGCCCTTTTCCCACACTGGCTTTTGCGATGATGTGTGCTGCCACCCTCCTCGACTCTCCCGTGCATATTTCCCCCACGATCGTCAAACCCCTCTTTGCCAATCAGTTTTGCGACCCGCACCTATTCATTCTCACTTCTCCTCCGCTGCGGAGAGTTTTCCTCGCGCGGAGTGAGTGAGCGTTGCTTCCTTTTTGCACGGGCGGAGTCAATCAGGTACGTTATGTGCGCGCGTGTGTGTGTGCGCGCAGTTTTTGCGGGGGAAGGAACTGAAGGGTTCTGAGGGTGTGAGCCTGGGTGCCTCGGAAAGGAAAAAAAGAAGGCGGGAGGAGAGGCGAGGGATGGGAAGTGGAGAGGGTTAGGGAGGGGGCGGGTTGGGAGGGAGAGAGGGACGGTCAAAGATAGCCCGAGAGATATTTTCCACCGCTTCAATGGAAGACTTCATAATGCTCAGTGATTGTGCGCGGGTTTCTCCCTCTCCCTCCCTCCCTCTCCTCTCTCTCATCTCTCTCCTTCTCTTGGCAGCTGGGAATTGGAGAATGGTGCACGGGAATATGGATAAGAGGGAGAAGTAAGGTGGAGGAGGTGGAAGTGGGTGAGGAAAAAGAAGTGGTTAGCATATGGAAAGGTAACGGAGAAGCAGCAAGCGTAGGACTCCGCGGCGTGGGCGTTTTAACGACTTTCGAAAGGAAATTGAATTACGGGGCGAATAGTTTTTGAGACACCGAAAATTGGATTGAATTGAAAATCAAACATTTCATTTCGCAAATGGAATTAGACATGAAAGGTTTTTACGAGAATATATAATTTATGAGAGGATGATATAAATACACACTTAATGCACTTTAAACGCATAAATCATGTATTTTTCAAATTAATCCGAATCCATTACATTTATCATGTCAGAAGTACCCATAACTCGCAAACTTTTACAAATAATAATCCATGGCGGGAAATAGCATTTGCCCACAATCCTAAATACCATACATTTCATCTAGATAAAAAAATGGGTGAAAGCTGCGGGAGCGAAGAAATAAACATAAAATTCAAGTCTACGGATGCATGGCAAGCTTTCGTTTTCAATGTCTCATTCGTAACTAATTTATTTGCTGTACTTTTAATTATTATTCGATGCACAAAATATGACGTGACACCAGGTTACTTTTTCCGAGAAAACGAATAGGAGAAAAAAATGGTCATTCGAATCGTCATGCTGAAAAAAGGATTGATCTTGGGAAACGAGAGCTTAATCCAAGCGGTAGCGAATCAGGGAATGGGAGACTCCAACAGCTGAAGCCTAACCGAGCATGATGGATCACTTTATATAAAAATAAAACCTCAATGGAATAGGAACACGAATTCTATTTCACTTCGTTTGAAATAGATAAACAACCTTAAATAGACGGCTGCAATGCATCGAGAGTCAAAACAGGGAGATGGGAGTTGGACGACAGATGGGAATCAACCGATAGATGCTATAGTGAGAGAAATGGCAGTCGTGAAATCCATATTTTCGGTTGTTAAAGGGAACACGTTGGCCCGAGCAAGGGGAGGAGGAGAATCGAAGGCAGGGGATCATTGGGTGAGGGGAGACAAGCAAGAAGGGAAAAGGTGGAGCGTGGGTGGCGGCAAGAGACGAGAAATTTCGGAGGTAGCCGGGGATGTTGAGGGATGAGGTGGGTAGGTATCTTGAACGAAGTAAGGCGAGCCCTACCAACCACCACTCAAATTCTCCCGGTAGCGCTCTCACACAAACGAAACCTCATCTTAAAGGAGCAATAACTCATCTTTCGCGAGCCGCCCAAAGGGACCCATATAGTCGCGAGCATGCGAGCGTCCCCCGCAGCTCTTCTACTCTCTCCTTCCTCCCTCGCCTCATCCCACGCCAGTCGTTGCCTGCAGGGGAGGGGGTAAAGCGAGGAGGGTGGGCGGGCGGTTGGCGATACCTACTCCCTCATCTCCTTCCTCCCCCTCAAGATCCCTCCCCGAGGGTATATGTACCCCTCAGCCTCACTTCTCTCCCTCTCGAACCCAGGCAAATACACAGAAACCCTTCCATTCCCCCCACAACAACTCGTGACCCGGGCGTGCGGGTAGGCGGGTGGGTTGGGGGAAGAGGAAAGTGTGTGGGGGTGAATACTGCAGCCGCTCATCTCCACTGTATCGGGGACGCGCGCGAGTGTATATGTGAGTACGTGTTTGTGCTCGGAGAAGTGGGACATTCCGAAGGGGCCTCGTCTCCGAAGAGGTGTGAGGGGAGGGCGGTGAGGGAGGGGATAGCGAGGGAAAGGCGCGGAATACCGGAATGGCGATGTCGGGGTGAAGGAGAAGGGGGAGGAGGAGGATGGCGCGGAGTGGAAGCGGCGGGGAGTGGGTGAGATTTTTCGGTGCCATCCTCATGCAGATCGCACGTGCTTTACCAGTTCGGCTCTCCTTCCTTCTTTCACCGCCCCGGGGTGGGAGCGTCTCCTCACGCGTGCGGGCGCAAAACCGTCTGCGGGCGGTGATGTGGCAAGAGGAGCAGCGGTGGGGGGCGCCACCGCTTTCGCACTGCCGTTGTACGGTTGAGGCGGATCGAGGCGTATGTGTGTGTGTGTGTTTGTGTGAGTGAGTGCTTCTTCCCTCTCGTCGGGTCGAGAGGTGTTTGCCGCGGGGCGGTGGGCCGCTACGGAGAGCGCTTTGCCGCGAGGAATCGGGGACTTCTGGGTAGGGGGGAGGTAGAGGATAGGGAATCGTGAAGCCTTTAATGATTCGGATAAAAAAAAAGATGCCGGAGAGATGCATCCTAGCTCCCCCACGATTTCGGTAGCCCCGTCTGAAAGTTGTCTAACGGCCTCGTGACAGCAGGGTGGCGGCTTACCCACCGAACAGCGTAATGGACGTCCTTGTATCAAAGTCATCTAGCTTTTCTTTTATTCAGCTTGAGACGCAGGCACGGGAGCGATACCGATGTGAATGCCTCGGGGACCGTTTGATGAATACTCCGGAATGAAACGTGGTTTTGAGATCAACGGAGATAAAAATGAAAAGGAATCTCGGCAGTCGTTGTGACAAAATTACTGCCATATTTGTAAGGTTGAATGTTGCGTAAGCTTTATCACGACACACTATGACGCACATGCGGTTAAAAAAGATAAATACTATTGGAAGGGCAAGTTTCCCTTAAAATCGCAGTTGATAATCAAACTTTGGCTGCATTATTAGTTCTCGACACTACTTGAATTACAACACAACCTCCATTAAATGGTAACATTGACTATGAAAGTTGGCTGAGTAAGAGTCGAGTATTATTATGCTTTCACAACATTGAGGAGCAGTGAAAACTCCTAAATTTTGCTAGGGAAAACGGGAAGGCACGAAATGAAAGCAGCATCGTCACCAGGTTTTGCTCGTGAAACATAAGGGGACGGAGGCATAGAGGCATGACTTTTACCGCCCGCCCTGATTTCACTCGTTACACCCATATCCATCTTGATGATGAATTCTGCATTACACGCTGATAATTACCAACATAAACCATCCCATCTAATCTAGTCAATGGGAACAAAATTGAAAAATGCTCGCGCGGACCTAATGAGCAATGTGGATTTAATTTCGCCGGAGGGACGGGAGAATTAGGTAAGGGTGGGCGGGAAAGGGGCGGGGGGACACGGATTTTCCTGGAAGTCGTGTAATCATCGCTTTTGATGGACCGACCGTGCGTTCCAGATTTTCGTTAATTTCAACTCTCAAAAAGAAAGATAGGGGAGTGGATGGAAGTGAGAAACCGGGAGAGGGGGAGGAAAAGGGAAGAGGGCGAAAAAAGATCCTTTTTCGGTTGCGTGGAGAGGGGTCAAAATGTCGAGGTCACTCCGAATTACGAAATTATCCCATGGAGGAGCAAGCCGACAAGTATCAAGGGGTTAATGAAAGAAGAGATGGAGTGAATAAATTCTTGTTGAAGAGAAAAAAATTGCCTTCTTCCTCGTGTCTACGGGAGGAGAGGTGAACGAAGGGAAGGGCAAAGGATGGACGGAGTCAGTGGAGAAGAATGAGAGAGACGAGAGAGGAAATATTACGTATTCCCATGTTTTTCCAGACGTGTAGGATAGATGAGGAACGAATTAACAAATGGGCCCTAGGAAAGAACAGCAATCTCCTCTTACGGCAATGTGCTCAGAAAAGTGGTGGCTCTTAAGGAGGAAATTACCAAAATGTGAACCTCGCACATGCAAAAAAAACATTAGTGCGACAAACATGTACATTTTTTATGGATGGTAGGACATATCGTACATTGACTTGAGAGTTGTACTGACCAGAAAGCAGAGAAAATGTCCTAAAATTAACTCTTTGGCATAGAAATAAAAGTGAAATCTTACAGCGAGAATGTATGGTTTGAACTGTGTATACACTCACCGAAACTGATAGCACCACGAATTCTGACAAATGCTGATAAGAATTAAATGCGCGCTTTCAGAGTTATTTATATCGAAGGAGTCCGTGAGGAGAAACGTTTAGCGCAAATCGACGCGGAGATTGGCTGTTTAAAGCGCTCATTGACGAATAGACTATAAAGGACGAATAATTGCTATGAAGACTTCATGAAGTGTGGTATTTCGTATACGGCGAAGAAATTACGGACGCAAACATTCAACGTGATTGAGAAATGGAATGCAAACAATTACAGAAAATTAAGCGCGTCCCCCGCAGGGAACTTGATTTATTCGCCGGGCGTCTCCAGCATCATGGGCTCGAGGGCGTTTAAAAGGGAACATCGCTGAGGTTAGCGACGCATCCAATGTAATTCGAACCGCCATTGTTCGTCAGCCAGGTGACCTCATGACCCAAGGTATCTCCCCACACCCCTCTCCTTTACTCTGTGGCGTAGCTGACCTCCGCCGTGACTCAAGCCGTCGTAGGCCGAGGACAGGACGTGGGACAAGTAGTTTTATCCGACCGGTGGACATCAATTCAAAGTCAACGTATGGTGTTGGAGGTGCAAGCTTTACTCACATGGATACAGGATCTTCAGATTGGATAGTAGGGATGTTGCATATTTTTTTGAGTTACTGCATTCAACCAGAAGGACGAGGTTTGCAAAGCGTTGAGACTCACCTGAAAAATAAACAGAGAAAAAAGATTAGGTTAATAATTTGCCTTTGAGCTCTAATAAATCTTGAAAGCGGGAATGATATCTTGAGTATTATTACTGAACGCAGATATTATCCACGAAACGGACCGAATAACCCACCGCTGAATTTTATCATTATATAGGATAAGTATATAAAGTATGTCACAAATATGACGCCCCGCATGTGCGTCGGTAGACAGTAAAATGAAAACTGCAGTGAAGAGGGTGAACATCATTCTCAATTCATATGAGAGTCACACACAACAGTCTGTGAGATCCCTATTACACATACGGAGTAATTTTTCAATTTCAATCTGCCAGATATATGCACATAGAATTCGAAATGCCCAACATTTTCTACTGATGAAAGATATCCTTTTATTAATAAGAGATTGAACGTAACGCACTTTTTCCGTGACGATCGGGGGAATTTCCGCTATCGGATTCTGCAGAAACAGGTTACATTTTGAAAAGGTTATTTATGTCCCTCACAGCTTGTTTTCTATCACTCACAGTGCATTAAAAATGGGATCGACCTTTTACCTTAGAGTCTTCCCGGCCGAGCATTTCATTAAATTTTTCCTCGAAACCTACTCCAAGGATAATATCAACGAGAGTAGCAGACGAATGCATCCAAAATTCTCGACTCGTAGAGCACTCTGAATGAGACTGAAAAGGTAAGAACGAGGAAAACGCCGGAAAAAAAACGATCCCTTCAATCGATTTCTATGAAACCGTCCATTCACTTGTCATCATTTGCGAGGACAATGAAAACGGGTTTAGACATTGAGAGAAAGACGGCCATCGTTTCGGATTGAATATGACTTGAAGACGACGGGTCACGGACTGTCGGACCTCTGCAAGAATCCCACGAGAACGATCGGAACGAAACTGCAGTCGGCATCCTCCTTTCCCAAGGAAAATTTTTTTGACCCCCTTTAAAATTCTTGGGATTAAGGTACGATCAAAGGAAAACGAAGGGTCTGAACTTAGGGCAGAGGATTGGACGGCCATCTGGTGCCGATATTATGTTGATAGGATGGCAGAGAATATAATATGGCGCATAGTCAATGATCGGGTAAAACATAAAAAACGAAATTAATGCATTTACCCATCACCGGAGAGGATGATCATTCATCTGCTGTCATACAGAAGTGCAAGAGATCCCGAAAATCATCGTTCAAAACGATGGATCCGTAAACAGAACTTAATATCAATTAGGACTGGTTAAAGACTGGAGCGGGAGGGGAGGAATTGGGAAAGCAATTGTCTTTTTTCCTCTCGCTGAATCCTTCAGTGACTCCTATATTTAGAAACTCTAGTTGTTTTGAGGTAAGAACGGAGAGAGAACCTTCTCTAACAAGTAATACTTGAGTGATGTTATTTCCGAATACCTAGATTTTCATTCATGCCTGATGTGTGACGTCACATAGACCGTTAACTTTAACGATGGTCGGAAAGAAAATAATGAGCGCATTTATATGATACTGCGGTAGTTACGAGTTGAGCTATAAAGCGTAAGAGCGCGGAGAGTCCCTCTATGACATTCATACCTCTTCTTCATTAATACCACCATGAACTCTTTGGTGAGTAATGAACTTGACTATAGGGTAAAATAAGAAGTGAAAAGGCTCAATGGAAATTGAAGCGATCAGACATGTCCTCCTAATGTGGGGCGCATTATGTCAAACAATTGATCGTACACTATTGAAGGTAAGGCTTTAAAACGCCCCTTAATTTTCAATAATTTGTTAGAGAACTAAGTGACTGTAGTTAAAAATATCCATTTACCCACTAGAATGGATAAGAATGAGTGTCAACACTGCAAATAAGACTAGAACGCCCAGTTTTGGATGAAATTATCGCACAATTTCCACTAAAATATTTTTGATGAGAGATTGCAACGACAGAAGTTGACAAATTGAAACATATTTATTTCTCGTGAATGCACAGAAAATTCTTAATACGTACTGAAACTACGTCATAAAATTTGACATTTTCTTTGGTGAAATATTTCACTATTAATAATAGGAAACGATGGATGAGGCAACTTAAAAGCCTTGACGCGATATGAGACATGGCTATGGTCAGATAAACAACGAGAAATACCAAGCAACAATGAAAATCGCACGTAGGTGTTTCCTGGAAATACGAAAAGCAATGAAATTTGCATAAAATTCCTGTAATTTTAATTTGGCCTTAAAATTAAGGCAAGAAATAATTTAAAATCTATATTTTTCAGTCAAACAGCACATAAAATCATGACGTTTCTCATTTCTCTCGTAAAACTTAGAGCAGTTTCCCTGAACATTAACATGATATACGTTCATAAGCTGCACTTATTTTGAGCGACTTTTATATTTCATTAAAGCGGAACTTTCCCTCCTAGATGCGGTGCAGTCGCCAAGTCTTTGTACAGCGGCAACGACGTCTGCCATGAAAATTAAAATTAATTTATGGGCGAAAAATTATGCTGGTATCCACTGAGGAAGCACAGACTTAAATCCTGAAGTTTGCAGAATAACAACAGATGACATTTTGTATTTCATCTTTCAGCATTTACGTGGAATATCTATGGTTATTTCTCTTTTTCAAACGGAGAAATATACCACAGCTATTAGATTCTGGACTGTAAAAGATTTTTTAATCATATTCAGCGATATCGTTGACTGCTATAAGCTATATCGCTATCTGCCATTGACGAAGTAAATTTATTATGTCATAAAAATATAATAATAACACATTTCATGGAAACATTCAATACTTTCGGTCCGAGATCGAGATATTCCATTCGATTATTCCTAAAGCTGTCTCATTTATACACTCGTTCCCTCAAACAATTGGCTTAAAAAATATGGTTAATAACCCTCGCGATTTTGACCATATGATCTTTTATTTATCAGTCAATCTTTTTAGGGACAATAAATTATTTTCCACCATTTTATAAATGAAGGTTAATGTCCCAACACCCCCTGTTAAATAAACACGTGGCGTGTCGCTGGACATGCACTTAGTAGATATATAGTAGATACGGATGAATATGACCGAAGGAAAGATTGCAGGAAAGTGCTAACTTTGCGATTAGTTTCAACTTTCTTATAAAATTGATGTCCAATATATAAATGGGATTTATGGATACCCACGCACCGTTTCAATATTATATTCATTTTTCTCCATCCAGTTCTAACTTCTCCTGGAGCCGCAGAGACGCATACAAACGAGCTTCCATCCAATGACACAGGGGAGGGTCCCAGTAACGGAAGCGGATCCCCGAAGGTAACGATAGGAATTTACGAGTGGGCTCAATTCAGAAATACGAACGGACGAAAACCTATATCTCACAAAGTCTTGGATTTGGTTATTTTATTTTCCATTGCTCATTCGGAATGAGGACTGTGGGAATCCAAGTGGGCGCAATTTGAACGGACGCAACCTAAAACATAACGGGGACGACCCGCCGGTGAGACTGGCTCGGACTGAAGCTGGGGTTAAGTGGCATGCGACCTCTTTATGCGGAACTTCTGTGAGAGTAAGAGAGAGAGAGAGAAAGAGAGAGATATAAAGGGCAGGATGTGTTTTGGCACGCGAAAATGAATTTCGTGGACATGGTCGGGAGTGGGGAGAGATGATTGATGCTGTTCAGCCCAAGGAGTGGAAGGGGGAAGAGTCAAAACTCGGATGCGATCGGTGTGAATGACGCGGGCTCACGAAATTCACCTGTTCCATGCTCCGGCAGGAATGTCTGCTTGCTCCATGATCAGAGAGAGGGAGAGAGAGCCTCGCTTTGACCAGCATTAATTGTGCTACTTGCATCTTCCGGATTTTTCTCCCAAATGCTTTATCCATGAACATTTATTTATTATGCCCACAGTGCCAGATTTTTGTTCGCATCACGTAAATAAACATATGCGACAATCTAAATGATGAAGCTTCTCCTAAAATATGTCAAAGTTTTTCACCATGCATTTCCTCTATCATCATTTTTCTCTAAGACGGGAATTGTATGGTAAAGTTACAAAATTTCACTACTTAAAGCGAGGTTAATGATACCGTGAAAGGAGAAAAAATTGAGATGCAACTCTTAATTTGGACAACTCTTACTCCTATATCGTACGAGGCGCATAATTTCTAATACTTCTGGAAAGGATATTGACAACGAACTCACCAAGAAAGCCCTACTATAACATTACGTCTTTTTCAAAATAGGAATAACAGTCATTCATTCATTTCTGTTAGGGCTACTATTTCTTGAATTTTTTGGCCGTAAAATTTGCCGAACATTTCACCTTGTGCTCAGTAACAATTTGGAGCCATTCTATTAATGAGCCACTGCATATCATCCTCACTAGAGAAAAATATAAAATGCATTTGAAGGTTTGACCAAGAGATTTATCCTGGCATTATTTACGGGTAATAATATTTTTTTAGAATCAAGAGCTTTTCCGAACGGAAGGATTGTATGGTAATGTTCTTTCTGCATGTTTTAAATTATTATTTTTAACATCTAAATACATCCAATTTCAAAAGTTACTTGCTTAGTGGAAGGGGACGAAATAATACAACGGTTTTCATTCCCAGGATACGTTCACCTTGTCTTTCTTTACTCAAGTGAAATGGAAGGGGATGATGCTCAATATCCTACTCGATTAAAATCAGTGAATGCAGATGAAAATGCACGGATGTATTCCATGGACGCATTACACAGAATACAAGTTGCATTCAACGTTTTTTGCGAATTTGCGACAGACGTAAGGAGAAACGGATTTAATAATTTGGAAAATAAGAACAAGGATGCACATCAATAAGAAGTCTGTAAAGGGAGATAGAAATTTCCCCCCTGAAATTACAACAAGGGCAACGGGGGGAGGACGAGACTGTTTCCAGAACCTTTGCGTGCTTCCAGTCTTATTGATAAGTCCTCCTCCACCCTCACGGAGCGAGAGAAATCGGAAGTCGGCGATATCAAACGAGAGAGTTCGATGCGGATGAATACCTCCGGCACGCGAAGGATCTTTCACCTCCCACTCTCCCCCCCCCCCCAACCACCACCTCCTTCCCAAACCCCCGTAGCCGTTTCAACTCCGGGGAAAGCTTCAATCTCTTAATGCTACCGTCGTGCTCAAAAAAGGTCGCGCTCGGAATCCCTTGGATGTCAACCGGGAGTGACCATTCATGCGTCCGGTAAAGAAAGCCCACGGATGCGCCGAGTGCCTCGACTGTAGCAGGAAGGGGGTCTGGCGGCCCGGTGGGAGTGAGAGGGGCTGGAAGAAGTGGCAGAAGTAGAGGGAGGGTGCGTGAGCGCTTGAGAGTGCTCGCTCCTTTGGAAACTTTCGGAAACACGTGAAATCGTGTGTTTAACGTAACGGATCCTACGCCCACGGGTCCAGAATTTCGAGGCATTCATTGCCAACAACTGGCCATCCAGTGATGTGTTGGCTGTGCTTGTAATCATCGAGGCAGTTCCTGGCGGTTGATGAGTTTCCGCGGACTCTACTCTGAGTGGATGACGGGGGGATTGAGTTTGACCGGGGCTTTTAATTGCATTAACAGGATAAAAAGAACGCCCACGACAGATCCGCTGAATCGTCGGCCGAAGTACCTGTATACGTCAGTGATTACATCATGGTATTCGTAATCTTCGTATTTTAAGCATCCCGCATGGTTATAAATTACTCTTACGCTCAAAAGAAAACGAAGAATATTTTTTTCCATCCGAATTTACAAAAATAAACATTCACATTTTTATAACATTTTTTCCGGATTAAGAATGGTGGGGAACAATTTACATTTTCGGCATGTTTTTCATGAGTTGGAGCAAAAATATACTATCAAATACGTCCCTTATCCAATAAAGGAATGGAACCGAATTCCAGCCTTATCCCGAACTTAAATATACTTTTTTCAGAGGTCATATTCTTTCTACTCGGACTACATTTTTAACGGTAAATGAACGGTGGTCGTTCTATATGCCATATCTCTCTCGAAAATACTACAACACATGTTAAACACACTCTCTGCACTCACATCTCTCTCCGTCCACGCTTTTTCTAGCAGAAATAAAAAACAGAAAGATAAACGTATCCCCATGCCATGCACAAAAACTTGAGAGAGACGCGTAGAAAGAGAAGCAATGGAAGGGAAGGCTCTTCTCCAAGCAGAGGCCCCAGCGGCTACCGACCCCGCTTGACCGCAACCTCTTCCAGCCTGCGGACGCCGACCAAGAGGTCAATCCAAGGGGTCGAACAGTAAACCCGCCGGAGCCGCGGGGAAGGATATTTTTTCCAACCGCGGGGAACGGGAGGGAGGGAGGTTTTGGGGTGGAGGGAGTGAGAATGAGGGGAAGCGAGGAGGTGGAACGAGACAAGGTGGAAACGGGGGCGTGCGGTTTGGGTTGCATCCGCAGCAGGGCGAAGGACCACTTGACGTGCGCAGTGCGGCGGGATAGGGTAGGGGGGGGGAGGAAGTCGCAGGGCGAGCGAGACGGGTGAACGGTAGGCAGGCTGCGATGATGGATACATCACTACGTGGAGGAGAAATTTGTACGGGCTGAATAAATTTGATGGGAAACGTCTCGGTAGAGGGTGAAAAAGATAGGAGTGACGGAAATCCACTATCGACAATGTTAATTCGTTAATTAATAGAAATAGGGAGACTTTTTAAGTCCCTAAATCCTTCGGAATACATTACCTAACGGATCGATGGAATCAAATTATCAACTAAAAAGCATTTTAAGCAAATTTTGAAATCGCGGCGTATTCGGAGCCAAATTCAAGAAACAAGAAATTGGCCATGGGAAAACTCACACTACTACGGACTGCTGACAAACGATCTCGGTGTATGTATGTATATATGTATATATATATATATATATATATACATACATACATACATACACATATATATATTCAAATATATACATACATACACATATATATATACATAAATAAATATATATATATATATATATATATATATATATATATATATATATATATATACACATATATACACACACATATATGTATATGTGTACATACCGTTTTTATCTTTAAAAGTAAAAAAACATTCGCTACTATAACTTGCTCTTAATCCCCACTCGAATACCAGAAAGGCTAAACATATTGTCATTAAAGTGAGATTTTATTGCTTTCGATTAAACGCTGTTAGACAATTTAATTCAATTAAAGTAAAATTATGGAAGCTCCAATGTAGCGGCAATTAATTTTTCTTATCACCATGGTGAACTATTACTCGAGTTAAATTCTCATCTGAATCTTATTTGAGTTTTAATTCAACCCCACTGTAAATGATACTTCGGTGGGAAGATTTACTATGCTCTTCACTCCTTTGAGGTCTTTGAAGATTTAAGAAACCTCCTCGCTTCATGAAATTAATCCTTCCTCATTCCTGACTTTATGATCTTGGAGAAAAAAGGAACATAATTCTCTTCGTTTCAATGCGTGGGTGGCTCTGTCAAAGAGGATGAAAGAGCATTACTCAGTTCTTAAACTCTTTGAGAAGCCGGTAAGTTGACGTGATAGCCCATCAAACTTGATGTTAAGAGGTTGCGGGTTCGAGGATAAAAAACCGAGTCTTCGGCTAGTGCCTCCCATAAACAAAAGATTGCTGTCTGGAACCGATCACCCCTCTGCTTATTATAATGGTCATTTGCGTACAAAGGGGACGATTAATAGGGGTCACAGCCTGCCTATTATTTATAAAAAGTAACTCCGACCTCTAACACGAACAATGAACCTTAAAGACTTGATACGCAACTTTTGGTTGCAACCTAACTATGATTTTGCTTGCCCTTAACACTCTCTATCACTCCTTACCAGATACATGATACCTTAAATTACTCGACTCTATATTAATGACCTCCATTAATCACCGTTAAAAAACATCCACACTTGCGAGAATTTTTTGGAAATATCTGAAAATAATTCGGCAATATATTGAAAATGCATTCGTTCACCCGCGCCTATTTATTTAAAAGGAAGGGGACCGCGTCGGGACATAAACAAGCGAGGAAAATATTTTCAGCCGAGATGAAATTCTAAAGTTTCACCTTGGACCATTCCAGAAGGCTGGAAACATGTAGGAGCGGAGCATCATTAGGTCTTGGACCGACCCTGCTTTCGCCATTACCTTGACGATAAATATACGTTTCGATAAACGGGAAAGAATATTACCTCCCACACGGCGCTACTTGGATAGGCTGGACTTCATAGCCGGCCGTAAATCACCAGAGCTGAGATACTTAGGCAACATTTTATGCTCAGAATGTTTCACTCCTTGTGTGAGGGCGCGAGTTCGAGGTGTAATTTCGATTATTTCAAGAAAATACATTTCACCCTTTGGAAAAAGTGCAACGAGTCAGTCGTTGAACATAAAATTCAACGGCAGACGAGCCATTTGCAATCACGCATCAATCGCAATCCTAAGTTTTAAAAGCCGGGTTTTAAATCTCGATGGATAAAAGGAGTGGAGCTATCCGGGAAAAATACATACGGTTAAAATGAGACTGCCTTCCCTGCATTTCACTTTAAGGCGAGCTGCTCCCACGCCAGAGCACCAGGAATGAAATGGCTTCAACTCGGACTAGATTTGAACTAATGTGAAAAATTGATTAATATTTTCGCGAAAAAGCCGACTCGCGTATGGCGTCGGTTGTTCTTCATTATTTCAGGAGTGGCCAATCGTTATTGAGACAAGAAAGAAATTAAACTGAAACAAAGCTCCCATCTTGAACGTGTTGCTGGTAATGGAAGAGCGCGAAGAACAGAGCGTTTCAGATTGGAAGAAGCGGGTGCGAGGACGAAGGGGATGGCGAATGGATGTGAACGCACGAATCACGAGAACCACTGGATCTTCCTTCTGGCCGCAGAGAAGAGATCCCGAAAGATTTCCACTGCAGTTAAATCCCTCCCCTCACACTGTCTCCTTTCCCATACCGTTCACCCCTGAAATCCGCAAACGTCATTTATTTGTGCACGGGGAAGGCAATTAAGAAACGTGACCACCTCTTGTGTCTCCCCAAGGGAGGGAAAGCGGGAGAGAGCGAGAGGAGAGGAGCACCCCTCCCACACATATTGCCATGCATTGCGGCGAAGCGGTGAGGGTGGCTTTTTTTCGGAACGGAACAAGCTTTCTGTGTGTGAGAGAGAGAGCGGGAGGGGGGGGGGGTGGAGGGAGGCGTGAAAGAGTAAGACGGGACCAGGGAGAATATTAACCCCTTGAATTAACAAAGGGAAGGATGTGTGCGCAAGGCAGGGTATGGTGACCCCCTGGAGGCAAAAGGGAGTTGAAAGGACTTCCAAGGCGTGTCCTGGACTCTTCAGCGCCGGTCAAATGGCACTCGTCGTTTCACACGGTGGGACATTCGAAGGATTTTGAAAGATGACGTATGAACTTCACCGGTCTCGGGAGCATTTCGATTTGAATGTGAAGGGAAAGGGATGAATAAGTATTATTGTTGAACCATCTCGGAATGAACGAAAGTTAAAGAAACTGGGGGGAAACTCGGTGGGAGGCCATATTTGTTCCACCAGGGAAAGAATACTCACTCTGAAAGCGGTTCATTACTTTCTCCCACCTAAACTTCAAACTCCCATGCTACGATTTCTAAGCGCTTCGATCGACTTCGTTTCATCGAATGCGGATGAAGGACGGATGGTATCTCGAGAGGGATTATTTTTTGTGGGAAAATCGATGAGCAGCTTCGAATAAATCGAAACAGTTCTAACTTTTCCTTTTTTGTTTTTGAGGAAATGAGTTGATACTCCAAAAAGCCTAAGAACGAAGGTCGCCCTTTGCTTAGTAATTTGCTCCATTATCCCCAATTCCGAACTGTTATCCTCGACAGATTTTTTTCCCGTTTTTTTCCCCAAACGCCCCAGGCAGTAATTCATCAGTCGAGAGAACATGCCCGAACACGCTTATCTGGTCTCAAATCACGTGGCATAGTCGGGGTTTTCAATGCGGTGGATGTTACTAACCCAATCCTGGCTCACCTAATCTAATTAGAGACTTAAACCTGTGTCCACACATACAGGTGTTTCACATAAAAAATGATTCATTTATGGAAAGTAGAGAATGGAATTTGCAAATTATTGGTTTATGAAATATGGAGAAATGATGGAATGCGGTTCGGCAGCTTATGTGACCTTTTTATTTCACTTGAAAAATCGTTTGAAATTAACATTGAAGCGTGCCGGTTTTTATCGAGTGTTCCTTATTAAGTTGTCAGACAAACTGCTTATTTCGTTTTAAATAAAATTATCTCATAAATAACGCCGAACAGTTGCTATTTTAGGTAGTTACACGTACTTATCTTTGCGTAATTATATATGTGGATATATGATATGTTGGCACTTAAACTCAAGGTAATCATGATATTTATTTTATTTAAAATCTGTAACATATGATCCTCGCTTGATTTCAAAACGGGAAATCCGCCAAGTCCAGCACCAGTTACAATAGGATAATCAGTTAAATAATTATTTTGAAAGAATAGGAGCAATAGAATGGGGGGACAACGTAACCATTAGAAATTAACAGAACGATAGCAAATTGGGAGATTGTTCCTCGAGTGAAAGTACTAAAAAATAGGCTTCGTTTTTTTCCAATGAATTTGTATAAAAAATTAAATGCTTTACAGCAATAATAACAACCAAGAAATAACCTCGGAAATAATTCTGTGCATGGAGGACCGAGCAACAAACCATGGGTTGAATCGATAAGATCTAAACATCTGTTTTTTCCCCTTTTCATCCTTCGATCCTCCAATTATACGCGCATTTACGACGATGCATTAGCATGCTTAGGCCTCATAGACCGCCATTATTAAAATGGGCAATCGAAGACTCTTACAGATATTAGCGAAACGAAAACGAATTATGAGATGATGGAATGAGAGTTGAGTGATTCGAATTCGAAATTTCCTTCGCCCTTAGGGCGTGATTTTATGCGGAGAAGAGTCGTTTCACACGATGCCTGGCTAGGGGAATGAACATCAGTACCTAAAGAATATGGATAACACCTATCAAAAGTGTTTCAGGTTTTAACCTAAAGGACACGTTTACGGATTTGAAACTTCACATTAACCGAAAGCTGCAGGCCAACTTGTAAGCAGATCTTTTCTTTCATTATCATTTTTATATTGCCATTCATTTATCTATGGATTTCGCTTATAAGTTTTTTAATCAACCTGATGAATCTATTATCTATGATCAGGGGAAAGGTATTTAGTCCACAGTGTCATCCACAATCAATGATTATACGTAAACTAAGCACGAAAATCGTCCAATCCATTACTGATCATAATCCCAGAGTTCAGTCGAATGTACACGACTCAATCGTTCAGACCGTAAGGAATGGAGAAAAAATTGGTCTTCTTGTACTAAGTCCCAAATGGGTGACTCGATTGGACAAACAATGAAATAGAACAGAAACAGGAATTGATCGAAAATTGAAAATTCAAAAAATGAATGTTTAATTCAGCCAATTTGGGACTGATGAAATATAGCTTAATTTTCGGCCCGGAGTAATTACTTTTTCTACGTTTTGATAATCGCTCGCATTAACCAAGCATTTATATATAAAACAAATATAAAGACACGTCCTTATTAACCTGATAACAAATGCATATTCACAAGTTCATGCGTGCGCCGCAAATGCAGTATCAATTTAACTATATCCTTTGAAACAAAATGAAAAAAAAACCATTCCGGTGAAAAACTAGGGCATACAATTTTTCGGACACACATTGAATGTATGCATTTACCCTTATCGTGGATGAATGCTATACACCTATGATGCTGCTGAAACCGTGTTCTGCGCTAATTTCAAAGGTCGAAGAGAACATACGTTAACCAACTAATGGAAATGAGCTTTTATTCTAACGAAGATTATTAATATGCTGCTGGTAAAAATCATGAAAAAATGAACAAGAAAATGATGGTACGGCTCACGACGAAAACAATATCTTCATGACGTGAAATTATCAAAAGTGCTCCAATGCCAAAGAAGTAGGGGAATGACAACGCTTCAGGAAATGAGTGAACGTTATGGTGAATTGCCATACCACCCCATCCAAAAATATCGGCCATAAAATATTCTAAGGACCTATCACGAAAATCGAGGCTGCTAAATTTATGCAAAAGTTTGCGGTTTTGAAGGTCCCAGGGAAAAATGGACGGCACACGGACGCAAACTTTTCCTGGAAACGGTAATTTCACTGCCGAAAGAGAAGTCAGGGTGGAAGAAGGAAGGCCATTACGGGGGAACAGTTCTCACACGGACGAGAGCCCTTGGAATAGCATTACGACCCACACGAGAGCCTGCGGAAAAGGAGAATCCGAGTGTGTGTGTGTGTGTGAGAGAGATGGAAAGGGACGAAAACGAAGGAGAGCATCCAGCATGATAACTTTCCTAAGGAGCCCGGGGATGATTTTTCCTACAATCTGTCACGGATGAATAAAATACCGTTCGCGCAGAGAAAAGGTGAAAAAAAGAATGCGATGGCGGAGGGCGAAAAATGCCTCGGCAACAAGAACACCCTTTCTTGAAAACTCGTCTCGCAGTTGTTCATTTTTATTTTGCCTATCCTGCGGGAGGAGGGTGCAGAGGGAAATATGTCAAGTGAGTCGGGGGAAGAAGGGGTTGGAAATAAAACATAGGAGGGATGACGTGAGAGAAGAGAGAGCCGCAGGGGATAAAGGAAGAGAGGAAGAGATGGAAGAGGAACATGCATGGGAAGGGGTAAGAAATGAGGAAAGAGAGAGGCATAAGGTATGAGGGGAGGGGTATCCTTCCTTCGGGGCAGCCAAGGATATCGGGTGGGAAAACTAGCTACCGATAAAACCCTTTAGGGGATATTCTTCCAAAGGGTTCTTTTTCTTCATTCCACCCACCCCCTACTCGCTCTCTCCCTCCCGGACCGCTCCCTTCCCACCCCTTATAAGGACGATTCCTCCATTTTATCTATCTTCGGTAGCGTGGGAACGGGTTTGATATAAACGCAAGCGTTCGGATCGGTGAAGCGTTTCGGGGAATAGGTGGGAGCGGGTCACGGGGAGGGGTAGGTAGGGGAGGGAACATCAGCGGGGGCGGGAGGTGAGGACGGGGGAGCCCGCGGGGTCCGTGATGGGTGGTTGGGGGGATTGAGGGGTGGCAGAGAAAGAGAGGAGGGGGGCTGAGGGGGGGGTTAGCGGCGTCCTCCCATGCAAATCCGCCTCCTCCACCTCCACTCACCCTCGGTCCCCGCCCACGCCGCCACCCCCGAGGGATTGGAGGGGGGCAGTGTGCACGCCCATCCGCCCCATACCCTTTTCTGCCGACGGATCGGCGCGGCGGCATGCGGCCCACGGCGGCGGGCCGCTCGGACTTGGATTTGGACGCTCCGCCCGAGTGGCAGCACAGACAGAGGCGATCCAGAAAAAACCGCCTGTAGTTTTAAGCAACCTTTCCTTTCCTCTTCGACTGTTTTTCTGGTCCGACATCGTTCGATTTTATGAACCGACAGCTTAAAAAATACGTCCCCCAATCGGTGACTACTCTACTTCACTTGCAGAACGCTGAATTCGATAAACGTTGCTCCCTTTTTCTCAGATAACTTCTGGCAACACCTTAAGATGTCATGAACCATAATTTTATAATTTGGTGGATGAGTTGAGAAAAAAATAGTCATTATAGGAGAGACTCTCGGGTTTCACCCAGCTAAAACGTGGAATATTCATATAATTGAAATAAAAAACTGGTTATGTTTCACACTGGTGTCTTAATAAAACCGACCATTTTTTCGACACCGACTATAAACTTCAGGGCCTTCGTATGAGTGTCCTTCGATTGTGATATAATATTATAGGCGTTCATCTAATTGTCAGAAAAAGTGCAAAAAAGAGCCTCCAAATTATCGCCTCTACCATGCTTGTAAGATTTATTTTTGGACGTCTAAAGGTCCGAGTCCTTTCCCCGTTGACTGACTTCGCCCGATTTAATGGACCCCATAAACGCTCTCGGATTCGCGGGCGTCTCTCCTGGACGAGCACCCGAGGACTCCCAGTGCCTGCGCTTGGCGAAGGAGGGGGATCTTCCCGACATTTTTCGAGGGGCTCAGAGATGCGCTCGTCCGATACGTTTGCCTGGGCGATATTCCAAGCCCATCCCTGGCCACCTCCACGCCCATTTCTCCGTGCGAGGGCGGAGTGGGAACGGTCGGGGTGAGGGCGGTTATGGCCGAGACGTGCACTTCACCGAGACCTTTCTCCCCTCCTTTGAAATAAATTGTTTATGTTTACCGGTGAAATATTCCAACTTTATTTTCAAGCGCCGGATTCCTTGAACGAGTGCGGCGCCGTGCTCGGAGGGGTTGAAGATTTCCCCGCTTGATTTGCTGGTTTATGGATTCTGTGAGGCGTCTGCACGGCTCGAATGCAAGTTCGCGAAACCTGGGACATCAATTGACAAAGATAGCACCAGGGTTTGAGCGGAAGTCGAACGTGCGACCTTTGGGGTCACACGAAGAGTAGAGCAGGCTTCTTATCTCCATCTCCCTCTCACTATATCTCTTTCATTCGATTTCTTTGATATAACAAGGAGCATGTTGGTAAATGCTTAACTGTTGACGACTGATTTATGCATTTTCTTTTCGTGACACGAGTGAGTTAAGTAACGGTTAAAAGGGTCCATTTATCACAGTCATTAAAAAAATACATAAAAGGAATAGATCTGCTACGGAAACTCTAGTGAACAAAAGAACGTGATACTATCGCCGGTTTTTCGTCGAACGTCAATATTTGAGCTGATGGTGGGCGATGCAAAAAAAACTTAATTGCCTCTGTTTCCACGCAGCGCTCGGGACATAACATCATATGAAAAACCATGGAAGTGCCATAAACCTTACGAAAACTCTTGGATGTCGCATTTACATCCTCCATTCCAATGGGAAACGTTCCCCTGGATTATTTTCCCAAAACTTTCGCAAAGAATATTCCCATGATTATGAACACAAAATTGGTTCAATTAGTGTCGGAAGAAGAAGGATACGTATTATGATCCGTTTCTTTTGGGAATCCCCGAATTATATTGTTCCCATAGTTTGTATAGGCCGCTATGTATGTCTTGACGTCCATTTCCCTTGCAGGCGGCGCTAATTAATTGACGCACATCAGAGCCCGGTGAGCACGCAGGCCGAGCGACGCATCACACGCGAGAAACGGAAACCACATCCCTGCTGCCGGGACTGCTGGGACGAGTTGAATTACGACGCGATTCAGTCATGCTCTGCGGTTCAGCATCCCATCACGAGCGCGCCTTCGGACCGAGCGAGAGTTGATCCATCGCTAATCTCCTCACGAAGTATAAAAATGAAATGAATGCCGATTTAATATGATTCGCGGGTGAGCGCCGGGACTACGACAGCGAATTCAACGTCTCCTTGCCTTCGGTCTTCACCAGCGCGAACAAATTAAGGACGGCAAACGCCTTGTACATAAAAAAGCTCGATCTACTCAAACCCTTTAACGGCTAAGTGGAAGAAAAGAGGGAGAGGGAGGGAAGGATAATGTCGTTTCACTTTTAAGGCAAAGCAGTCTCTCTCTCCCTCCTTGTTTTTTCGCCGAAATGGAATTCCATTTTTTTATCCTCATTTACATACAAATGGCAAGATGTTTAAGGGGTTTGCTGCATGAGGGAGGGAAAAGGTGGAGTTTGAAAGAAAGGGGGAAAGAGCAGAACAGGAGACGCCTTTGAAGTTACGAGGGGTGGGGCGGGTTAGGAGGAGGGAGGTCAGGAGGTTAAAGAGAGTGGTCATTTGGACCGGTCACCGCAGGTATCACCCACACACACTCGTACACAGACGCAGGCACTCGCAAGGGAAGACATTCCAGCACGGTTGGTGGTTTTCTTTTTGAAGTCTCTAGGTACCTGCCTCTAAATGACCCAAGGAAGGAGGCGGGGCGGAAGAACGGAGGGAAACCAAAAGAGGGGGCAGTGATGAGAAGGGAGGAGGGGACAAGAGGGGGGGGAAAATGGCATGTAGATGATAAAAGAAGAACGTGAAGGAGAGGCAAAAGGCAACTTAAATTTTATTTCAGCGAGGATAATCCACATCAGAGATGCTATGTTAAAAGTGCCACGAGGCACAGTTAAAACAAATGGCCTTGGAGTGCTCAGGTAATTACGGAATTTAGGCGAATCATAAACGGTCAAAGTAGACGAGACGAGGAATAAATTGTTTTTATCACGAGGTAGATATTGAAAAGGAATAATTTAAGGGGAGATCTGCTGCTATTGAGGGTGGGATATAAGGAAACCATTAGGCCAAGACAATATTGAGAACGAATGTTTTTCACCATTAATGCGTCCTACTTTGAAGTCATTAATTCAACGCCATCGTACGTGTTGTTGTGAAGTTACCACGCCATAACAGGGTAATTTTATATCAAAATCCTTTTGAGCAGTAGTTACTGCATACCGTAGTCGCAAATGAGAACTAAGTGCATAATATACAGACCAATAAAATCTTGTAGCAAACACTGCGAAGATCTACTGCTGGAGATACCTTACATTACCGACGCTATTTATGATAATGTAGTAAAATACTAATCAAGATTTTTAAGTGATCATTAAAGTTTTTATGATATCTATCAAATGCTTTCAATAAGTATTCTTTGCCTCAGTTCTTGTGATAAATTTTCAAAAGAGGATGTATTATCTTGGCGCAAAATCGTTAAAAACCAAACGCTAATCCATGATAAGACCTCAAACTAGCTTCCGGAATCTGATTTTATTGTGAACATTTAAGTTATTGCCGATATACCAACAACAGATCCTTGAAATATTGCCGCCAAATATAGTATCGAATTGGGCACAGATTTTACGTCGAAGGAACTTACTGAAGATTTACTTTGAAGAATTTTGTGGCATAATTTAATTCTGTCAGAGATTTCAGGTCAATTGAATTAATATTTTGATGAAGTTTTGTGAAAAAAATACTTTCGATTTGTCGCCCAGCTGTCAATCTGGATCATGACTACGCTAGATAGAAAAATTTATCATTGATAGGTAGTTAATATGCCTATTATTTATCTCATCTTTCATTTAGCTTGGGATTGAATCAGTTACTAATATTTTAAATGAATAGTGAGGACAAAATCTTTTGATTGCTGGAATTAATTTTACCGAACTTTACGCAGCCGAACTAAAAACCAAAGATATATGTAATTGACCGACGGCTGTTAAGTTGGAAGTGGAAATAGGAATTTTGGTAACGTAGGAGCAGGATATTACAGCTGTTGAGAAACGTAAACGAGTATTTAGCACTCGAACGACTGCAGGCGAGCAATAGAACATGCTCTTTTCCTCAATTAACGTTTGATCCAACTTGTCCGATACTAAACACTGCAAAATAGCTGGAGGAGGATTGCCCCATGTCTTCAGTATTAACCTCAGTCTTGCACTGAACTACTCCTGAAAAAGTATTGTACACAATAACCACTTTTTTATCAAGACGTTTCCCTACATTAACTTCCTCTGCACGTGTATCTTGCTACTGTCCACTCCCTGACGAGTCTTAAATTTCACGATGGAACCTAACCTCTTGATCTTACTCAATTAAATAGTCTCGGCACTCCATTTTCCTACACCGAAACTTTTTTATTATTCGGAAGCTTGCCAGCAACATGTCGATACATTTTTTGCCTTTAAAAAAGTACAGGATGAGTTTTTATGGAAAAAAATCATAAAAGAGCATCACTTCTAATTTAACCTTACTGATCTACAATCAGGCAACGAATTCAAAACGTAAGTATAGTAAATGTTCTTTGATCATCATGATTCAACGATTTCATCGAAGGGTAAAATACTGGAGGAGTGTTTGTCTTAAATTTTAATTTTGAGTACATTGGTAATCTCAATTTTTTGTTCTTATTTTAGTAAACAAAGAGGGCAAGAGATTTCAAGTGGGAAACGGAAGCACTAGAGTTACGTCAATGTGCTTCCATGGAAACGTAGATGAATATGCGCTGCCTTTCAATTTTGCTTGCGCGCGTATCGTAAGCTGAAAGGACAAACATTCGGGTAAGCGAGAGAGGCACACGAAATAAGTGGAAAGAGAACTTGTGGAAAGATACTTTAATACGGCAAGATTTTTAAAGGAAGGGCACTTGGTGGGCATCACGGACGACGGGGAAATCCGGGAAAAACCTACCAGAGCGGCAGAGAGAGAGAGAGAGAAAGGAAGAATGCGTTGAGCACTTGGATGCGTCAAAAAAAATTGGCGAACGATACTCGCATGAAGGAGACGGAGACGAGGTTGGAGATGGATTCCGAGATGCGAGAGCATAATGTAAACTCGCCAACAAAAAATGTTTTACCTCGTTTCTATCGGCAATGGTGAGGAAGTGGTACGATTTTTCTTGTAAGAGAGACTTGATGCACACAGTAATAGGACAGAGATTCGCTCGTGCGGAAGATAGGGGGATCGGAGACCGAGAAGTGAGGAAGAAGGGTTTTGCGCGGAGTTGGAAGAGATCGCGGAAAGGACGGAGAGATCGTAGGCGAATAAACAAAAAAAACGAAAGAGTCAGGGTAAAGCGAAAACACGCGGCCGGAGATGAGGATTACATCGTTACTCTGAGGAGTGAACGAGCATAGCGGCGTGAATTACAGCGCGACTTTCGACGGAATCCCATTTTAGGGGCAACCTAACAAGCACGTGCGCCCGTGCAAATCGCGATTCGCGGCTGTGCATCGGGAATGCGCTCCAGAAATATACGGTGTGCGATAAGGGGCATGTGGAAGTATGGAAACCGGCCGGACACACACTGGGATTGCGCCCCATGTTTTGCATGGTCCTTCCATCCATTGATGTGGACTCAACTCGCGTCGATTCACCTTTGCTTGAAGCCGTATTTTTCGTACAATCAAGAGGAGTCACGGAGGATTTCCATCTCTTTTTTAAGGATGATGTATGTATACCTACTCGAAGCGACATGCTGAGGACAAATTTAAACGAGCCCGACCTCGACCATGACGGATTTTTACTTGCTGACGTGGAATGGGAAAAGTGAGATTCCTGTTGTACATGCGAACATATTTTGGTATGTTTGTAATTTTAGGCATTCCCATGTGAATTTAAACGACGAAGGGGATTACGCTGAGTTAGATATATACATTTATATATAAATGGCCACGCTGATATGAGGTCTAAACGGAATATTAGCATAAATAACGCGATTATTTCCCGCGACCCTCAAAAGGTGATAATCCTGCGAGAACATATTTTACGGCGGACTTCTTTTGTGTTGCTTGTTTGCTTTTTCATTGGACACCCCCCTGTCCTTTTTCATGCATTCCCTCGACGATAGCGCCGCTATTCCTCTGCACAATAATAATCGCCGCGAAAGTAAAGTTTTTCTCTAAAAACACCCGAGAGGTTTATTATTCGTCCGACGCCACCCCTTCGTTTAACTTACCCCATTCTGCATAAAACTCAATATCTACAGAAGTTATTCAAAAGAAAGTGATTGGAAAAGGTGACCGAAATTTTCCTTGCTTATTAACTTAACCTTTCAAGTTTAACTTGCAAAAGGTCATCGGATTTGATACGCATGCAATTTTTTCGCAATTACATTTGGTAACTATGTACATATCTGTTTTTAATGCATTATTTCCCACAAGATCGATTCCATTTATAGTTCATTATGGAGAAAATAATTAATACAGCACGCGCTACACTTTGTTCTTCGATGACTTACATCAGCGAATAATAACGATGACGACTGATTTAATTAATTTCTCCAAGCATGAATAAAGTTATTTTGCATTGATTTATTGCAAATCTCTTACAATATTGAATACTTTTGCAATTTGATTATCCTGCAGGTATCAAACTGCACCAAAAATTTCCGTCATTTAAGAATTATTTTTTTCGCTCTTCGGTAATAAATGAAGTGCTTAAATAAGTTAGCCACCAGTAGCACATCACACAGTTCAAAAATAAATTTCTTTATTATGTCCTCTTTTCAGAAAGTTATTCTCTTGAAGAAAAACACACAGAGGCATTGGTATCAAGCTCCGAGGATGTTATATCGCCAGAAAACCAACAAATTAAGAAGGGGAAATGAAAGCTCAAAGAAAACGTATTTCATTATCAAAAACTTGTCATCCACCTCTATTAATTGAACTAAACGAAAAAGGAAGAAAAAGTCCATTTGCGGGAAAAAACTTTTTCCAAAATAAAATTAGCAATTTAAATAAGATTACGCATGTAAGCGAGCAACTAATTAACTCCGGCCCTTTTATAAAATGTATTCGGGGAGAGATGATTCCTTTTTTTCGCAACAAACTCCGTATTTAGATATGGAAAACCCTTCGCACATGTCATGAAGTTCCTCCCACACCCAAATGGTCCAAACCGTCTCGCACACCAAGTATTGCTGCCATCTCTCCCTCCTTTTTAGCACCCGTGGTTTATGCCACACGTCAATCAGGCATGAGGGAACCGCTCAGCTTCAAAACAAGCGAGCTCTCTTTCCTCTCCCTCCGGTCCCACTTCACACACGCATCCTTCGCTCTCTCATTCCGTCATTCTACTTCGCTCTCAAAGCTTCTCTCGTCTCCCTCTGACGGCCGAACCACCCACATCGCGATCAAGTGCGAACTCACAAAAGGGATGTGTGGAGGGGCAGGGGATGGATGTGGTGGGTAGGGAAACGCAGGATTACGCACAAAGTGTGTTCATTTTCCATGAGCTGGTTCTCGGATGGCAATTCCCGCAACCCAGAGTAAATGCTAACGATGAGAATTGCGAGTGAGGGTCGGGGGAAGTTTGGGAGAAGAGAGAAAGGGAGCTAGAGATAGGCAGAAAGAAACAGAGAGTACAGAATCTCGTGTCCGCGAACGACCAATGAAGTATTTTTTCACGGATTATTTAAAATGACCACCGATGAAAATGACAGAATCAGTATGATTTTTTCACATTTTATCAGTAACATACGAAAATAGAGCAAGTGGGTGGCAAATTAATACAAGCGCTCTTCGCAGAGATAAGAGTTTATATACACCAAGGGTATTTTTTTTAAGAACTTATGCTCATGAACTCGTTAGTCAGGTGATAAGTTCAAGTTCGAGTCATAAACAAAAAGAAGATGGAAGAGGCGAGCTTAACAAAAAAAGACCACTTATAGTTTCATTCGCTAAAAATATGTACAATTTCGAGATGCCAAACCGAAGGAGAAATATTGAGTTTATAGTTATTAATATATAATATTGCGAGTGGGGGGGGGGTGAAGTAAGATATGTATAGAAGATATATATATATATATATATATATATATATATATATATAAGGAAAATCAACGAAATAAAAGAACTCCAGAAAAAATCACCATCTAAAAATATTTTCTTTTAAAATTAAAGAAACCACGTTTTCGAGATTTTTTTATGCAGATGAAAGACAGATCGTGCCTAACCATGATTAACACATCTATTTCCTCAGGATAAACGAACAAGATTTAAACGTTTCGGGATATTCTGAATGATAGGGATAAATCTTGGACCGGTCGGGTCTTAGAACTAATTAAAACGTCCCCTTGTAAACCAAGTAGAGGCTCATTTTTCCGCCATCACAAGGATGCATGGTGAAGGCGGGCGGCGAAGTGAGTTTAGAGGAGGATGAGGGAGTGGGGAGGAGGCACGAGAGGTGGAGAAAGAAACGGCAAGAGTTGGGAGAGATGAGGAAGAGGGGCGCAGGAGAGGAGTGGCGTCCGTTGTCTGCGCTGAGATAAGACTCGTTCCCGTCTTCACTTTTCCGCACGCTGCGTCTCGCTTGTCAGTCGGAGGAAGATTTAGAAAATAAAGGAACACAAACGGAGGAGAAATGAAGGGAATAAGGCGAGGCAAAGAGAGGAGACGCTGGGACGAGACGATGAGCGCCCTCTGTAACTAAATGGTACACAAAAAGCCACCGATGGGACGTATGGCACGTTATTCCGCATCATACAATCAATATCCATAATGCACATATTTAACGGTCACGAAATGTAAGAGAAGTTACTCTAAAAATAACCATTCAAGAGTTAAAATAAATGAATATACCTTACCAAACATTTAGAATATAAGTTTTGATTATTAGACAAGCCATGCGAACTAAGTTCTTTATAATCAGCCCCACAAGTTTGCTGCGACCAGCACACATCTTTCTCAATACTCGATCTTGTTTCCGCATCATTATATTTCAAAATTGCCGTTTTAACAGCTCCAATTATCTGTTACACTATTCGCATATGCTGGAATGATGAATATGCGACTTTCTTTATTCTAAACGGGTTATTTAGTTTTAACTTGAACTATAATTTTGGGTAGAAACTATTTCTTTCCACATATTCATACTACATTCTACCGTTACGAAATGGGTGATTAATTTTACCAAGAAATCTAGGGTACCGAATGTGCGAACTGAGAATTGCACATTGAATGCACTTGTTTAAATGGAACTGAGAGTGAGAAAAAGGTATGCACTTAGATTAGTACTAGACTCACTTGTCACTTAACTGTTGGAGATATTTTAAAGACCTATAGTATCCCATTATGATTATTTTTAAGATTTACTTAGCTACACACACATTAATTTGGTCGGGACCAAACTATTTATTGCATTTAATCATTGTGCGGGGATAGAGAAGCATGAATTTGCTCTAAATGTTAGATAGGAATCTATTGGAATTGGATGTATTTTCTCCTTGCATTCGTATATGTAGAAAGCCCTGATGGCTACAGCGACGACATAGGGCTCAATAAATTTAATTTATGACTGATGGTTAATTCTATGGTTGATTCTACCCACACACACGGGATTATCATTTAGACTTCCCTTAATTTTATATTAACCCCACCATAAGGTAAAATCACGTACCCGATTATTTGGTAAACTTTAGTTCGGGATGGAAAAGAAAATAGAGTTGCAGCCTCTGAAAAAAATTAGGTAAAATATAATTGTACTTCCTCTATCGCATTGATAATGTACCTTCACTAACCAATGAATCCACTAGCATTGTATGATGGCAAATTTGGGGAGTGTAACACAATTAGCTTTTTTCAACATTTTACGATACCCTGGATAAAATTACAATGAAGTAAATAGTGTGTTATGAAGTACATGGTTTTCTATTATTTAAGTTCTCATTTATCCTTAAACACTTTCCCAATTTTTGAATAACGCAGCGATACCTTTAGAATGGGTTTCCCAAAATGTTAATAATTAAAGCTTTCCTCATATTTCATCGGAATGAGAAAAAATATGTCACATTTATTGGAGGGGCATCATTTAGGTCTCCGCAATAGTATTATCCGAGATAATGACGTGTTTTTTCAGTTAAATTGGCAACTTTATTGTTGTATAAGTTCTGTATGGAGATGTCTCAGGGTCAGCGAGGGAAAAGTAAATTATTTTGAATAATATTTTTCCCAAATTGACGAAAATCTAGAATTAGAGGTGTCGGATCTTCCTTCAGAAATAAATGCCTTTGGGAGAGTACGCTTGTGTAATACACGAGAATGAACTTCATTTGTCGCTGGAAATCAAAAACAAACAATTCAGCATGAATTTAGATTGTTGCGGCAATTTCTTTTGTCGCCAAGAAAGGCAATAAACAAGGAAAGGAAGGTTACTGGAATTGCTCCTGTTCCACGACTATGCAGAGGGAGGAGAGGAGATTCAGGGTAAGAGAAAGGAGAGGTACAGAGTGTATAGGGAACAGGGAATAGGAACCCGGGGAGACCCACCGCCGCCCAACACATTAAGAGGGTTCAGATCACTCGATACAGTTTCTAATTAACCGGTCGTGACGTCGGTGCACGCGAGGGAGCTTAAGAGACGAGGTCGGAGGGGTGAAGCACGGAAAGGGACAGTTGGGGGTTGGAAACGGGCGTCCATTTGGCGTCAAGTAGCTTGGCTTCCCTTTTCCTGCCAGCAAATTGTCTCCCGCGCCCGGGGAGAGAGGGTGCTCGGGCGACGGGGAAAGACTTAACGGACGGTGGGTGTCAGTTATGAGAAATCGGAGGAAGGACAACGACATGAAGGCGGAAGGGAAGATTCTGCATCACGCGAGTTCGATCTGTGTCAACATTTAATTCACCCAGAAAGGAAAGAAACTCTTACTCCTCCGCACACGACACGGTATCGCAACACACATTTGAAATTATTTAAACAAATGACTCAAAACTATAGTCATTTTGTTAAAAAAATTTAATCGGTCTTTTTTTTATTATTGAAAATGTGATTTCCTGATAAAAATGACATTGGAAATAAACAGGAAAAATATGGTACATGACTTTTCTAATTTTAGGATTCAATTATCTCCGATGGCAATGCATGGCCCGCAAAGCTAGGATAAATCAAAGGGATTAACGGACATATTTTTTTTGAAATAGCCTTTGATCCTCAGACGAAAATTAAAACAGCATTTAAAAAGGTCAAATTGGAAATAAAAATAATGCCTCCAACAAACGCCTTTTAAGAATGGAGGAACTTAAGTTATATTTAATTCATTCTCACAGCTGAATACACGAAGAAATTAAAGAAAGAAGACATCTTAGAAACATGTAACTCAATATCTTGCTTGATTCTATGCATAAAGAAAGAAAAACAATTCTTAAAGAACTCCTTTCTGCAGAAATTACGTTAATGTACACAATAAAAGATAAATTCAAATACACGAGTATCGTATGTCTTTAAAAAAATAATATTCCGCAATAACTGGGCATTTTAAGACTAAACTTAAAACTTATACAGCTATACTAACGGTTTTCCGCTTCAAGGAATTCCAGGGGTGCTTACGGGGAAAATGAAAAGGTTTTAGCACTCGCTGAAAGCGTTTGTTTTGAAAACGAGCTTCGCGTGACTGTCTGAGACGTCACCTTAGAGAGGTGAGGTATAAAAGAGCCTTGATTTATGGAAAAGGGAAAATTTATTCGAAAGAGAAAACTAGGAGTATATCGGAAAAGCGAATGTCAAAAAAAAACTGGATGATATATTAGGTGTTGAAATCGGATAACATCCGATGTAATGAATATGTCGAGAGGGTGTTTGCGGGTGATAACTTCAAAGACAAGTTCGAAAAGGGGAGATTTTATAAAATAAATCGCTTCTTTAGTAAAGATACCATAAATTTTCATTCAAACGACACGAGAGCGTGGATATTCCAGAAATTTTGGCTTGATATTATATTGCAGGACTGTTAAATTATCAAAACACCTTTTCGCGCTAATGAAAATAATCACTACCATGCAGATGACAAGGAACATATATATAGGAATACCTATCGCCGCAGAGACAGATCACAAAGTAAATTAAAAAATATTATGACAAATAGTCGTCGTGTCAAGGTGGATGTTATTAACCATGCAATTCGGAATGCATTTAAAATTGTTTGACGGGGTTATATTTCTTATTCTATTTTTTGTCCATAAACGTTTTAAAATAATTGGTTCATACAAAGATAACTGATAATTTAATATTAAGGTCTGCGGCGCACCTATTTGTTTGTTCACAGATACATTTAGAATGGATTTTGCTTGAATGCTTCGTTAACGTGTTCAAAGATGCAGCCGTAAGAAATCTTCCAAGCAATAGAATCGGAAGAAGTGAGCAACTGAATGTATTTCTCCAAAACCTCACTCCATTGCCCAAAAGGGTAATTCATGAGATTCCGTAATGCCTTTTCCAACTGCTTCGGTTATTGTCTAAATTAATCGTAATTGGACTTAGGTTAATGCAAGTATATCAACAATGATTATTGTTGTTCTGTAATCTACGCCAGTTGCAGAACCATAAGGGTCCGGATTAAAATAAGATGCCATTGAAATAGAAAAGAGTACCTTACGAGCGAGGGTCTGGTACGAAACAAGAAGACTTTGAGATCTCGTAGTTTTCAAGCAACAGAGGGCGAAAGAGTTTTCACGACAAGTATACTAATAGAAAGTAGAATCAGAGATAAAATCCTTACTTTCTTATACTTTCAAATGTAATTTTCCAGGAATAAAACAAGGGAACCTCTAAAGCAAATAGTCCATGCCTAATTAATCAACAGAATGGAGCGAGGAGAAATAAAGAGGCATCACAAACATTTTACGAGGCGGTTAGAGGGGAAAAAAAGAAAATAATATAAATGATAAGAAATTGGACACGAAAAAAAAGACAACATAAAAAATAATTCTAAAAAACGTTCCTGCTCAATAAAAATTACGACTCTCTTTGGAATTGTAGGTGATAAATAAATGAGGGGGCGGAAATTATTTTCTGCTGTTTTCCTCTAGCACAAAGTGCCCCCAACGTTATGATTGTACAAGTATGAATTAGGAGTACTGCAAATCCCACTTTAAAGTCCGCAGGTTTTCAAAGTTTAGTATTCTCGACCTTCAACTCCGAAGCTATGAATAAACATTTTGATGCTAAAGAAACTGGGACAACATGATGTCAAACCGAGTGAAGTTTATTTGCTCCAATTTGGATACCTCCAATCCCCTTCCATTTCGAAAGTTGGGTGACCAGGCCTGTCCGAAGTTTCAGGGTGAGATCCTCAAACTTTGCATATAGGTACATTCAAAGTTTTTGTTTAGAAAATATCACAAACGAAACAGAATTACAAGCTAGCAAACCAAATAGAACAAATGGTGCCGCATCTTGATTTAAAGTAGCAACAACCTGAGTATCACAACCCCATCAGGCAATCTTGCTTGAAATGCTGCTCAATCCCATTGGGTTGAAGAGCATTTCTGATGGCACCGAAATCGCAATTATTTTGTGTGCTAGGACAATAGGTACCTCTTTACTACCCTGCACACATGAACCAAGGGAAGTTACTCTGTTCCGACAGATCTCTTTCTGGAGCTCTCAGGCCCTTGGCTTTCTGCAAAATCACCATTCAATTGGCCGGAGGGAATTGTGATTTGGAGACGCTCGGGAATAATCCCTGAGGACCATGGAACATGGTACCATGTGCAAATGGTTTGATTTAACTTCAAAAAAAAGTTTTCAAACCTGTAAAATTTCCGAAGCGACTTCTGGAAATCTTAGCTAAATACCTCCGGCGCTTCATCCAGAAACCTTCGAAGCTCGAAACACATCCGAAGCTCTGGTGTTTCTAAGGCTTCGTAAAATTAGCAACACTAATGTGAATTACGCAGGTGCCAGAGATAGATAGATGGAGACAGAAAAATACGAGAGAAAAAGAGCGATGGCGTGTGTTTGTGAGCGTTGGAAAAAAAATTGAAGCTGATTAAGACGCCTTTTAAGTCTCTCTTTTCCCCGTTTGCTATTATGGGGACGGCACGGTTGTAATCACTCCCGTGACGGGCAACATTTTAATATAACAGCGGCAATGAGAGGGAGACAGGGAAGGAGGGAGTATAGGGGTGAGTGGGGTAGGGCAAGAAAGACTTAAGTGGGGGGGGGGGGAAGAGGTGAGGCGTAGAAGATGTGGTAGGGGTGGGGGAGGAGAGAAGGTAGGAGAAAATGGAGGCTGGACAACCCAAGAAAGGCGCTCGAGAGAAAGGGCGAGTGGAGTGCGGTCACTTTGCTTGCTCGCTGCTAGAGGGCAGGGCAAGCACGGCGAGATATCTGTCTCTCTCTTCCCTTCGGACCTCTTTCAAACGCGTCCTCTACGATTACGCACATTGCTCGGGGCGACTGCATGAACGAAATGTTCCAGCTTTTCTCTATAACTCTATGGTCTCTTAATACCTAAGGCATCAAAGGAAAGTCTTTGCATTTGGATATATTAATAACGAGGCAAGAAGCGAGGGAGACCACAGCAACCATCCCCTGATAAGTCCAGTACTTTACTGAAGTAGGCCTAAAAGTCAAATTGCCTCCAATAATCTCATCAATTTCCTTCGTCTTCCACTTTTATTCATTCTTGTGCCAACAAAATCATTGGATTACCTAATATTTACGCATTCCCAATCAGAAAGAAGGCATTAGAAGGAAAAAGGACGACTTTTTCCTTGAATTTCGCGCGTGTATACTATAGTATAGTATCTATAATTTCGGGGATCAAATTGTTTTAGCCGTGGACCAAACGCTTAGCGGGTTTTCTTCAAGTAATCTTAATTGTATTTTTAGTAA
Organism: Hetaerina americana; assembly: GCF_022747635.1. Taxonomy (NCBI): domain Eukaryota; kingdom Metazoa; phylum Arthropoda; class Insecta; order Odonata; family Calopterygidae; genus Hetaerina; species Hetaerina americana. Next base: position 98,003,772 of record NW_027286763.1, read on the forward strand.
TTAATTGATTGATCTTCCGTGGCGTTTTCCAAAGAACACAACTCTGATGGACTAAGCGGATGATTATGGGTACATCTGGAGAAAATGTTGCCCAGGCAAAATTAACCGTGATGCCTATTTCACACTCAAAAAAATACAGAGAATTTATGTAGCAATGTAGTAAGTTTGTAAAAGAAGTGTATTTGGTGAGAGTACCAAATTTAAAAACACATGGGATTTTTACATAAACTGGAATTCCATAGCTTTCAGAAATCATAGAACACTGCCTTTCCCACGTGAGCGCTTCAGCGTCTAGCACAACTACACAAGAAGATTTCGAAAGATAACAACAGGAATCTTTCACCAACGCATTGCGGTATCTAAGGCGGATGTGGACGGCAGTTCTCAAAGACACGGGATGCAGAATCTTCATAAATTGATGAGCTATAAATAGTTTAGGATGCCGATGGAGATGGAATTACGTCGTCCCGAGAACGGTGAGCTTTTAAAGCCCATGGTGCCAAGTGGGGAATGACGAAGGGAAGATATCTCACCGTTAAAAGGCCCCCGAGGCGTCCTCTCGGTCCCTCTCAAAAAGAAAACGGGGAGATATTTTCTCGTTGTAATGGCATCGTGACGGGTTAACGCCAAAAAGCCCCCAAGGAATGGATCCGGATACGGGAAATATGTCGCTGCTTGGCCCCCGGGAGAAGTGAGGGATTTTTGGCACGTTCCAGCTACGTATTTCGGCAATAAAGTTCGATGAATTCTCGCTTTTCCTACGTGCCTGTGGCAGCAGAATTCCCTCACGCGAAGACTCGATCAACTTATGAGACGGAATCTCATCTATACTTCTTCCCCATGAGAGCAATTGAATACTTCGACGGGTGAACTGGCGGAAATGAAAAAATCAATTTCAACGGATTCGACTTATTGATTTAACTCATACTAAGTTAATTATGAACTTCAGATTTGTTTTTGAAAATCCCATATTCTATTTCGAATAATATGACGCATCATTTTCAAGGCATAAAAAGAACAGATAATTATTAAGCGCGTTTTTTACAGTGATATTAACCCAGGATTTGTGAAATGGCGATTGACGTATTAAAACTAATGCTTGGATTATTATTGTTTTTTCTTAATACTAATAATAATTACAAAATACGACGCAATAAATAACCCTCAGTAAACATTTGGAGCAGTAGGTAAACGTTGATCATAGAGATGCGTCTTTCACAAAAAAATCGAAATTGGTTTTCCCAGCACACGGGTCCAGGTTAGATGTTTTGCTGGAGAGGAATTTTTAAGTGATGCTTCCTTCGTGGCTAATAATGCATGGAGAAAAAAATGTCAAGCAAAAATGCGTTTAAAATGCGAAGAAATGGAGAACATACGGATAAGAAAGGTGAGGTGAGAGGAGCGCGAAAACCAAATAGAATGGAGAAGATGAGGAACAGGAAGAGAGAGAGGCTGGGTGTGGACATGCGGCAAAGCATATATGCGTACGCAGTGGGCAGAGAAGGCGGAGGAGGGGCAGTCAGCATGTGCTGTTGGGAAAAGAAGCGGCGAAGAGGAAGGAGGCAGAGGAAGAAGAGGACGAACAAGAGGGCGGTGGTGCGAGGAGGGCAGAGGGGAAGAGGGAGGGAGGGAGGGAGGGTTGGGAGGGGCGAGAGGAGGAAGGCAGGGTGTGGGTGAGATGGGAGCGGTTGGAAAAAGGAGGAGGAGAGGGTGGGGCCGTTGCGTCTGCTTGCGTGCCTGAGTGGGAGGAGTGGGGCTGCGGATGGCATCTTTAAAACCGCGCGGTGATGTCACCGCGGCAGACGCACTGGCGCGGCGGCGACGCCGATCGTTTCCCCCGCCTACCCTGCTGCCACCGCCGCCGTTGCTGCTTCTGCTGCAAAGGAGACCCTCTCTCTCTCTCTCTCTCTCTCTCTCTCTCTGTCTCTCTCTCTCTCCCTTTCTCTGTCAAGGTCTCCCGCTATCCCTACTCGCAATCGCTCTTTTCCCGCTCTCTTCTCCCTCTCGCCCCTCCCTCTCTTGTCGTCATAAGCTGAATAAATCAAAAGATCCTCCTCCCTTCTCGTCCTCCACTTTCCTCCCTCCCGCGCACACGTTTATCCCGTTCCGTGATTAATTAATATGCAGTTCCACGACGTTCACGGAGAAACGCGATGGATTTTCTGGGAAAACGGCATTCTGACAAGGGTGGGGGAGAAGGAAAGGGAATACTGCGTGGTTTTCGTTACACATCGAACTAGAGGGATGACTTCCCTCGAAGAAGGGAATCGAGGAGAATACGTAAAATACTCGATTTTCCACATCTTCCCCGAACGAACTTCCGAAAAAAAAAGGTTTCAGCGTGTACTTTAGGCCGTGTAGTATCTCAACGGACACTATGCCGTTCTTAAGATAGGAACCGTCTTGGTGTCACGATCTACGGTCGCGTTCCCTTTGCCTTTTAAATCTGCAAGGAAATATTTCAAAATCTGAGCAGGCGAAGAAAAAAAAACAACGCTGCCTTCTTCGAGATCTCCTATTACAAGTCATTATAAAAGTAACAGATCCTTTGCATTTAGCCGAAGAAAATTACGTCCTAGTACTATAATTCCTCACATGATTTCATCTTTAAGTAGAATTTGAGAAAAAAAATCACGACGTAGGCATTTCAAGTTTGCGTGCAATTCAGTACCTTGTTACTACATTCCCGTCTTTCGTCGGATCTGGAATAGGAGTCGCTATAAGGCAAAAACACGCACATTTTTTTATACATATCAACTCTGAGCCATTTTGCACCCAACAGGAGGAAATGGATGAAGTTCGCGTGATTACGTACTTCTAATTGTACGTAATTTCGGCGCCAGGAGTGGTGACGATTAGGTGTATGCGCAAGAGCCGAGTTGCGGTGTTCCAGTGGAGGAAAGGTTTCCATTCCATCCGGCAGGAAAAACATTGCGTGCAAAGTGAAGGCGGAAATTTTGTCCTCTACACCGTAGAAATATTGATACCCAGGGAGAAACTACGACAGGCTCACGCATATCGATCACCCACTCGGTGTTTTCCCGTGGCGTGATCTTAGGTGTCTTGCCATCCAAACAGTCTTGCCACTCACTAATCGCATCGCTTCGTACAAATCATCCGACTTTCAGCGCTCTCTTATTTCCCATTAGTACCACCTGATGGCCACTTCTCGCCTTTTCTTATAAATATATTTTCGACTTCCATCAACGCAATCACTATGCCGGTTTAACTTGCTCCCGATTATTCATCTTTCTGAATAAGTTGAATGAAGAATAATCCGAGAAACGAGTGTTCACTTCCAGTCGAGCGGAGCGTAAAGCAAATAACATTCATGTCCAGAAATGATGAAAAAGTCTACGCACACGAAAGCAATCATCCTCCAAGTAATTTTTCAAAAATTTTTGCGATATCTAATTTTCATATCCCAGAATTTTCCTCCGCAAGTCCGCGAAGGCGGTGTGCGCTGGCTAATTACCCTACAGATTTCAACCGTTAGCTGCCCATATAACTTAAATTCCACTCGCTTCTCACGGAATGGTACAAGCATTTTTATGACCCCCTTTCGAAACCCATGCTGTTTTTCAAACGTGATAAACCTAAAAATATCAGCCCTACTCTTAACAGTCGAGCACCTTAGTCCATTGGCTACAATCGCCAAAACCATTACAATGTGGTACAATTACAGTTTAGGATACGGCCCTTACTGCGGTCAAGTATAAACAAAAGCCTTTAATTTTGGAGTCTATAAATTAGAGACCGATTCCACAAAATCTCGAAAGGACGCCGTGGGATGGATTCACGCTCGTTAAGGGGCATAAAAACGTGAAATGAATGGGCAGTGGCTTGGATTTGGTCCGGTCGTCCGAAAGGGAAATAGCATTCTCTCGGTATTAACCCCGCCCCGTATGAGTGTACTCTTTTACGACTGCTGAATTCATTTAACATGTCTCAAAAAACCGTCGATTCATCGCACAGATTAGCGGGGAACGGCAATAAATCCTCGATATAAAGGACTCGGAAAAGAAAGAGAGAGGGGAAGAGGTCACGGGAGGAGAGAGTGTGCATGGGCGCTCTTCGTACCACCGAATAACACCCGCGGTGAGAGATTCTAATTCCTCCTTCCCTCTCCCCTTCCTAGCTCCCTCTCCCGCCCCCCACGGAGCCGATCGTCCTATCCGTCCTTGTTCCCGTCTTCCCAACGCCTCGTCCTCCTTGGCCTAATAAACGCTATCCCTTGCTCCGACCGACGCTGCACATAATATGACTCACCCTGTTTGTTCAAACAGCATTCGTAACTACGAGGGTCATCCGGAAAGTAGTACCCGTTCGTGAAATAAAGACACAAAAGTAAATATTAACAAACATAAAAAATTTTATTTGAAAGAGGATACTTTAAACTACTTCTCAACATAATCTCCAAGCAAATTAAGGCATTTGTCATAACGTGTGACAAGTTTCTGTATTCCTGCTGCATAGTCCTTCGCCGCCAGCTCATTGAGATACGCGAGGGACCCATCTTGCACAAATTTTTGCATAATGCAGATGGTGTTTAACAATTTCATGAACAATTGTTCGAGAAACATTGGGAAAATGCTCACAGATGTCATCAATTGTGATGCGCCGATCGTTCCTCACGAATTCGTCAACTGAGCTCACCAGTTGGTCTGTAATGACAGACGGTCTCCCCGAACGCTCATCGTCGTGTGTGTTCCCCCTCCCCATGTTGAAGTTGCGACACCACCGCCGAACAGACGACTCGTCCATTACATTGTCTCCATACACCTCCTTTAATTGGCGATGAATATCACATGGGCGAACGTTTCTTGCATTGAGGAATTTAATCACTGCCCTCACTTCACAACTGGCGGCGTTCCCAATTTTTTTAAACATTGTAAACAATCACAGAAACAACACAGGCAATGCTAGCGTCACGCAACTTGGCTCAGAGAAGGCAGACAAGCCACTGAAGCTATCTGACCTCGTCCAGCGGCTACTCGCGTCGTCAGCACTTCATGCGGCACGAACGGGTACTACTTTCCGGATGACCCTCGTATTTGCTCAGTTTGTCTTATTGTCTATTCACACTCCTAACCACGGTCTTGGATAAGCTTCCACCCAAACAATGTGACTGGATTTCTCTCTCGCGCAGCCATAGAGTTGAGATACTCAATACCGCAACTGAATATACGTATGTGGACTCGAGCCGCATTTCACTCGGACTTGGAAACAATCACATTGAAAAATATTTTCCCGATGTTGAGTTTGTCTGATACACGATAACTTTCGTCACCCAGCGTGTAAATATTTATAACTTTAAGGCTAAGTCCATCGTTTTTGAAGAAACCTCACAATAATCTTTCAATTTTTTTGAGCAAAACTTAATTGTTACATTTTCAGGGAAAGTGAAAACAATATACAAACTTTTACGTAGGCTGAATGCATAATGAAATTTTCACCGTCTTAAACTTAGTTTTCTTCCGTTTTACTTTGATACTTGGATTAACTCTAGATTTAATTACGGTAGATGAAAAAAAATAAAATTTATTCCAATACAAGATGGAGAATCATGCCGCAATAAAAGTGAGCGAAAGATAAATAGGAAATTTTATCTTCGATATGCCTATCCATGAATTTTCCTTCATATGATGTGAACATACGTTGCCTCACATAAGGCTGCATATTTCACCATTTATGTTAAGCTGGAATATGGTATTTACTAAGCCAAATGCTGGTATTGTTCCATTTCCGAAAGATCATGAGCGTCGTTGGTGCACTGCAATATTTGTATCGTACACGCATTACTTTCCGTACTTTCATACGTGACAAAATACAGATTTCTTACGAAGGCTGAAATACTAAACTTCACTTTCAAAGTTCAGCCTGTCATGTCGAACGGCGCCGTTCAAAACTGAGCCGGGAATTATTTAACCCGGAGAGCAGACTCCGTTCTGCACTTTAGCGGCTATCGGGACGGCATGGGGGGTGTAACTTAGCAACAATTGGAGAATGCCACTGGAGTTTTTGCTTGGCATCGCGATGCCGTTTACTCCACGTTATTTTTTTTGTCTCCGCCATTACCCACGGCGGCAGGCACATCTGTGGTTTTAAAAGCAGCCGTTGGAATCTCCTCCACGCGTCCCCCACCCTCTCGGGTGTGTGGGAAGGTGTGGCTCTCCGCGAAAGGGACGCTATGAAAGCAGCGGGCGTCACACGCACACTTGCATTCATCCTAGCGGCATACCTCTTTTACGGCCCGAGGCCTCGGATGAGGTTCGAGGTGCCATTTGGTCGGAGGAAGCCTTCGAATGAGATTTAAACTGCGCAATACTCGGAGGTAATTTTTTTCAGAAGAGTACTTGCGACGATGCCAAGATGGGAAACGGGAAGAGGCACTCCTAGAGGACGCGCTTATAAGACGCGAAGAGGAAATTCAAAAATGCCCTCTCTCCGAATGACAAAAGTTGACCAGGCCCTGTGAAGTAGCAGGTTGATTGAAGAGGAGAGCCCTTTACCCTACTAGAAGTTTTTGTATTTTTTTATTAATTCAAATTACCATTTATTTTTGCAGTATGTTGAAGCATTACAAACATTTTGAGCATTGCCATTATTGACACAGTCTCTCGGGTTTTGAAGAAAGCCAGGGTTCCCGAATTAACAGTAGTCAATCTCGACGCATCATTCAGTGTTTGTTACTTCCATGCCCTACATCATTATAGAGGTTGTTCATTTATTGTCTGAACCGAATAATTTTCACACTTTGGAGTAATTATTGTTATGAATGAATAGAGAGAGTGTTACATTGCAAAAGCAGGAATAGAACTACTGAAGGTCACATGCATAACTTAACGTAATGAAAAATACTAACGATAGTCGTTAAATACTGATATATCGAAGAAATAATTCTAGCCCCTCATTATTTTGGTAGTATGATACAAAATGAAAGTTTATAGAAACAGAGTGTCGAATTATCCTACAATAGGAATCTTTTAACGCATTACGTTCATATAATATTCGCTAATGCAACAGCAGAAAGGTAAGCAAAAGTATTCAAGACGAAAAAAACTGAAGAGTCTACTGACCAACCCATTAATTTTCATGAATAGCTGGGGATCTAAAACCATCTGCTACATACTCCTTAGGCAGCTGGTTGGCTAATACGTAGCTGTGGATTTCTTCCTTTTTAAAGTCTGCAAGTGTTCCACTCAGAGCCATGATCATTTATAATTTGACTGGGTAGAGTAGAATGTTGGTATGAATAAAGAATACCAACCGATATTTCTTATTTTCAATTCTTGACCTATCTGTTCCATACCTCTTCATGTTTTTCAAAGTCATGTTTTTGTTCATATGCGACTTAAGCTTGGCTACAAAACAGCTAGAAACGAAATATACCCATTCGTCATGTTTTAAAATAATCATGATTCCAAAGGAGTTAATAGCTATGTCGAAATGTATAAATATTATATTTATTTTGATAGCTGTTATAATGCGGCAGTAATGGTGAATTATTACATTCCATCAAAATTTACAAGGATAAAAGTTAAAAATTAGTTTTACTCACATATATCCATATCTTAGTCCCAGAAATTGGAAGCGAAGTGAATACAGAAACGGGAATTACCTGAAAACAAGAAAAAAATATTATTGCTGATGCGAAACACAATTCACATATTTCAACTCTTATCTCAAATACGAGGCTTTTCAGAGGCATTGTAAATATTTAGCCAAATATTATCAACTACAGTCCGGAGAGCATAAGATGTGAATCCGCGTAAGTAACTTACGTAAGGGCTAAAAAATAAAAGAGCTCCGTGAAATTACAGCCTGCTTGGCCTACCCAAGGCTTAGGAATACGTAGAGAAATGATCAATCCACATTGATTTAATGCACATGTAATAATCCATTACGCGAAATATTTAGTCTTGGCAGTTTAGATAAAGGAGCTGAAAGATTACATTTCGAAAGAGGTAGCTCAAAATTCAAATTAATCCATTCATAAACCTTTGATGTAGGAAGATTAGGAGCCGTAAAATGAGTTTTTTTACGACAACACCTGAAAGCAAATTACGAGCAGGCATTAAAGACGACTATGAAAAGGAAATGGGCAAGGTAGAATAAAATCATCCACTTTAAGGTACCTTTTCTGCATTTATAATTTTGAAATCGTTGCACACATCAATTTACTCCATGATTTTTTCCTGCAAACTAATTATTACATTGAGTAAAAACTTTACTAACGGTAAACATCTAATATGAAAGTATACAGAAGTACGGCTTCAAAAAACTATAATTTACTTTAAGGTAATAACAGTCAAAGAGGCAATAAGATTATAAGGACGGAAAAGCAATTTCGAGTTATGATAGTCAAGCATATTTCATTTCATATGAGTATAATAACGGAAGAATTTATTTAACTTGAAGATTTTGTCTTTATTCGCTCTCTTTATTCCGTCCTAAACTGCCCTCAAATGGTCTGACAACCCAGACAAATGCATTTGCATGGTTTGCTCCTGCTATAATAAAGCAGGAAATTAATCTTCTTCCTTTCTTCATACCTCTTCATGCATTTCTACCCTCATTTCTCCATTTTAATTTGCTTAATTTCTCCAACAACCATCTAAAACAGACTTTTTCATGACATTTAGTGACGTCCCGCTCCGTGCATTACATTCCTTGGTCATTCTTTCACCTGCTTTCGCGGTTCATGTCACGTGTTCCCTCTTGATTGCTCTACCTCCTTCCTTGGATCATAAATTCCAAACCCCCACATCCCCCCACTTCTCATAATTTGCCTGACACGGAGGCTTCTTCTTGTAATTCGGTCCTTTTAGGCATCAGGAAAAACGGCACTCGCGAACCTGCATAAGCGTTTAGTAGGTGAATAAATTCGAGCGAGTGGCACATAGGTCCTAGCGCACTCCTAGGCAAACGCAATTACTGTACACCAAGAGAGCTCACTTCCTTTATCTGAGCACCGGCTTATAAGTGCTTTTCGTCTACCTCCTCTCCTCCATCCATCCCAAAAGCCACACCCAAGAGCGACGCCTACACGTTGTAATGGGGATGGGAGGGGTGGTTGCGGCTGTGGGGTTTGCCGGGAAGTTTGCGGTGGAGAAACGTAAAGGGAGTTAAGAGAAGAAAGAGTATTGCTCATATGGTAGGTTAGGTGCTTATGCTCGCACGTGAGAAATAATAATAATAAAAGTAGGCGTTAAAAGGAAAAAATAAAAGCTCGGAGGACAATGGCCATTGAGGGCTGAGACTGTATTTGAGTGTGAGGGCACACGGAGGAGAGAAATATATCGAGATTCCCTTGGGAGACCGTGAGCGGAGCGTGGGGATGGCGGGTCGCGAATCAGACGGCTCCTCCCGGTGCAGCAGTGGAGGAGATAAAGAACGAGTGAGTCACCAAGTTCCTCCTCTCATCGTCCTTTCTCCGCTTTGGGAAGGGAGTAGGTGGAGCACTTAAAAAAAATGAGGGACGATAACTTTCGTTTAAAGCTCTCCTCGGAGCATAATTCGCGTAAAAAGGTGGACGGGCAGCGTTAACCGGAAAAATTAACTTAAGTTTTCGGAAATTACGGTTATACGAGCTACTTCATCGTCGTGCATATTTTTTCAAGTTCATGCATAAAAATATATATATACTTTTTTTTCGGAGGAACACAATTCACAACATCCCGTTATGGAAAATATTTAGTTTATTTTATGATGGCCACAAAAATACATGGAATGTAAATGCTTCTCCACACGTACTCCGAAAGCTTTGGCTCCCTCTTCCCTTTGAATAAAACGTTCGGATTTAATGCGGGGATAAAATGGCCAAAACCGGTTTGAGAAATCTTCAAAAATGATGGAATAGTGATAAATAATAATTTGAGGATATGGGAAAATTAAATTCTCTCATTCGCTCGAGTAGAAAAAACAATTTTGGAGATGGACAAAACTATTTCCACATTCTCGAGTTTGGCACGTGTGATCCTTTGTTCTCGGTGGACTCTGGGCGAAAGTGGTTCTGTGCTTTCCAAACTGCCATTAATTGTGTTCAGATATGCGCGCACCCCCGGAATTCAATACCCGTCAAGATGACGATGAAGAGATCAGTGCGACTAGAACACGGACGGAATTGGTGACACAGCTAAGAGTTTTAGAATGCGCGGCTCGCTCCCCGCATTCGCACTATAAAAGAAACGATGTCGACGGATTGGCACTGCCATCCGACTGAAATCTCAAATGAAGTCGATAAGATTTCCCTTATTTAGCCTTCCTCCGGCTCGCTCCTTTTCATGCAAACCGAATTGCCGTTGGCTTGCTCAGCGGTCGCGCGGGGAGGGAGCGAACGAGGGCGGGAGTTTGAGGGCGAGTCGCGGGTTGATGGCTTTTTTTTTGTTGCACATTCCAAGCACGTCTTTAAATGCGTAAGTCTGTGTGCCCACAGCGTTTCCGCATACGGAACGCTTAGTAATGATTACGAAGGCGTGAAAAAACAAACTCTCTGTGCTTTCGAGCCTGAAAAATGGGCAAGGACTGGTGAAAACAGTGTTCCATGGAGAAAGAGAGAGAGAGAGAGAGAGAGAGAGAGAGAGAGAGAGAGAGAGAGAGAGAGAGAGAGAGAGAGAGAGAGAGAAAGAAAGATAAGAGAAGAGGGAGGGGCAGTCAGAGAGTAAAAAGGCGTGGAGGAGGAAGGGAGTGGCGAAGCAAACAAGAGTGGGTTTCTGAAAAAGGAGATAAATATTCTTAAATTATTTTCCTCAGGCTGTTAAGGAGGAAATTGCTAGATTTAATGCGATTCCGGATAAGTGCCTCTCTTCCAGATCCTTAATTCTGGAGCTATGCCTGTGCAAATATCACGTAAGGCCTTGCGTAGATGTCTTATCCGAGAAAGAGCATGATGGTTCAAGTATTGCAATTCGAGCCAAGTGACGTCATATAGCTCGATTGTTGGTTCTAAGTGGTCCAATTATCGCTAATCTTGTTAGGTAAAGTGTGTGTCCATAATACATTTCTAAATGTATGTGAGATTCTATGGATGAATTTAGTTTTCAAAATAAGACAAGAAAAGAACTCAATTCAAAAATTGAAACATACGTTCTCAAACGTTAATCGGCCATTAAATAAATTAATAAACAATTTGCTTGCAGCAATATAATAGACAAAACAATTATAAGGTTTACTAATCTGGAACCTAAGTTTACTCAGATTTCATAAATGAATTTTCATCCAAAAACATCCCCGTATTCGAAATAATGGGAAACAGGATTGGGTAACGGAAATCCAAATTTTAGTGCGGCGTAGAATAAATCAATGTTTCCTACAGACGCGATCACGATCCTCCGGAGTATTGACCCAAGAGAGAACTTATTTCAACATACGCCTCTTGTGTATTCTACACGTAAAATGTGAGATTTTATCTAGTCAACAAATCCACTTTCATGCAAAACAGATCCCAGTACCATTGCCATGGAAATGCAATACCATTTTCTTTCTACCGTGGGAAACTTGCAGCTAGCGAAGTACTACCAATTGCGTTTATCTCTTACTTGACAAGCCCATGTGGGTAGATTTCCCTGGTCATTAGTTTGATTTCCATGTACACTGTGAAAATTAATTATCTATTACAAAGTATCTATGATCGCCCCTGGCTTAATTACCGCTGCAATCAACCGAGAACACACCTAAGAGATATTAAAATATAATTTTAAAATAGTGGATAATACTTTGATAAACTTAATTTGATATAAATAATTAAGTTCAAGCAAATGCATCGGAGTTTTTAAATGCCTAAGCGATGGTCGTGATTGTTCCTCCAAAAAAACGAGCATACCAGTGCATCGCAGGATTTCTCTGTACCATTTTACTATTTATGATTACACTAAATGCTTCGCAATAAACTGTGTAATTATTTCACAATATTCTCCTCAAGAACTACGGACTACGTGTATATTGTCTATTAGCCTATATTCTCAAAATTCGCGAATACAAGGTCGCCGTCCGAAAAATGAAAAATAACACACGGGTTTTGCCTGGTCGCGCATTCTTTTTTCGGCTGAGGATCCATTGACGGAGCCCCCCGTTATTCTGTCGTTAAGAGCATAAACCCACCCCTTCTCCCAGATTCCCCGGGCAAGTATGGGTGTGGGGTCTGGCGGGAAGGGAACCGAAGGGGAGAGGTCAGGTGCGAGGGCCTCGAGTGAGCGGAGAGAGAAAATATGACGGGACGGGGCAGCGGAGACATAAGCGGCTAATTTCGGCTCACGGGGCCCCTCCTCTCTCACACAATCAACCAGCCCACCTCCCAAAATCCCCGTACTCTCGACCTCGCCCGCGTATAAACAATTTATTCATTTGTTGTTCTTTTATGCGTCGAGGAGGGAGCGTAATGATCTCACGCACGCCTCCTTGCCTCTCCCCCTTCCCCTAGAAGTCTTCAACCCATCCTCTTCAACCCCCCCACCCCGGGCCCCCCTCTTCACCTCCGCCTTCACACACACACGCACACCACCCTCCCGCCCCCTCGAGCAAGACACTCCTCGTGCTTTCGAGAGGCATCAGCAGGTGGGCATTATTGGTCATTCCATCCTGGAAACCGCTCTTTAAAAACTGCCTCGCGGGGGGAAGGGGGGAGGAAAAAAGGGATGATGCGTGGGATAGCGAGCGGCCTCTCCCCCATGACCGGGAGAGCGTTGAGGGCAAGGGAAATTCGGACGCGGTGAGTGGGACGAGGGCAAAGCACTCGCGGGCGGGACCATGGGGATCGAGGGGCGGGGGAGGGGGTTGTGTTCATCGTCGGCGGATGAATGAAATGTCTTCGGTTCCGCCGTCGAGGAGTTCACCCACCGACTCCTCCCACGCTTTCTTCCTTCAGCCGACGGACGCTCTCGTCATTCTTCACGAGCCGAGAGCCACGAGGGCGGAAAGGAGAACACTCGCTCTCAAGTCTCCTCCGGACGTCATTGTGACCCAGTGCTGTCAACAACTGAGTTTCGCGTGCCATTTTCGGCACCACAACGAGACGTTTGTTGTCCGGAGGAATTTAAGGGACAAGACGGCGAGCTCGAGGCATCATCATTTAACTGGTCGTGAGGCGATTTCAAACGTGCTATCCGAAGTCATCGAAGAGTTGATTTGCATAGAAATTCAACATGCAAATGACACCGGGGTGTTAATTTGATCTTGGGATTAACATCAAATAGTTATCAATCATTTAGTTTGGTTTGGTACCAACGTGTGGCAGTGTGAAATTTGCGAGACTCAATTAACACCCGTTTCGAATTTCCGAGAGTCGTTATGTTTAATTTGTATTTGAGGGGGTACCTAGTTACACGATAAATCACACTGCGCCAAACACATCAAAAACTTGTCTCTATAATATCTTACTGTCCCAGAATTCCTAATCACTACCTCAATTTAACTCGGAGAATTTGAAAATTGGAAGTCATCTCTTTCTTTTAGGTTGTCTTCGAGTGTTGCCATAACAATATGCTAATGAGGAACATTTTCGCCGGTTAGGAATAACAATAATAGCCACAACTGAGATCATAGGTTATTCCACTCGAATATTAATAAAACAATTATAGTCCTGCCATCTGCTTGACGGGACATTGTTGGTGGGGTTGTATTATCAGGAGGACAGGGTGAAATTCGACTGGGGAGGAAGAGAGAGAGAGAAAAACGCCAACGCAAGGATCTTTAAGGGGATTGGTCGAAGAGAGTCCACCCGTGACTCTTACTCCACTCTTGAAATTGAAAGAGAGGAAGGGGTGGGGTGAGCATTTCGAGTTGCGCGTAGGCGGAGACGCAATGCGGCTATAAACGGGTTGCATCCTTTAGGAGAAGTTTTGGAAGAGTCATTGCGGATGGAAGGATGAAGAATTGATGAGGAACAAAAATTCACTGAGAGGAGCCAAGTGTTTAGAGACTTGGACGCGACGGATGGGGAGCAGCTGTATGGATTGTTATAGAATCAAGCAGTGGGCACAGCGATCATATAGGAACAAATACGCTGTGGCGATCGCAACATTCCATATTGATGATGCTTTGTTTTTTAAGGCCTCTGTCGAGGACAGAAACGTGGTGAAATATTGAGTTTAACCATGATGGGAACACACAATTTCAGTTAATTAAAAGTGAAAAAATCGATTAAAAAAATCAAATCTGAATACAGTCCGGAAAAAATATTAAACATGAGCCTTGCATTTGCAACATCGATTAAGGTTTCAAGTGATTTAATTGGATGTGGTGACCATAGAAATACAAAATTGAATGAGAAACGACAAAGAATTTCACATGGGGCTGCTAAGGATTTGACTGATTTAAGATAAAATACCTCTCGGTAGGAAATAGGTCTGGTATCTAAGAGTAGTAACATTTTCAAGATAATGGGAAGTGAATGAAATATTTGGGAAAACGAAAAATATTGCAAAAATGCGAGGAAAAAGGCTATGAGCGGCAAAGGAAGAACGACGCGACGATACACGCGCCCTAACGTCTTTTCTCTCCCTATTTGTTCTCCTTGACGTTTCTCACATTTTTTTTGTTTAACCTTCCCAAGTGTCCCCATGCAAACGAGTGACGTCACACTCTCGTGGGTGTGTCGGATCCACATATTCCTCCCCCTCTTCTCGTCGTTCCACCTCCTCCTTCATCCCCTCTCGTCCTTCCCTCACTCTCCCACTACTCCACCGCTCTTCCCTCACCTCATTATACTACCACTCCCGTATCCTCCCCATCGAATCTATGCTGACAGAGGGGGAGAGTAGCCTAAGCCTTATACAGGGAGTTTCGCAGGACTCCACCCATTTTTTCTTCGCTCCTTAACTTACCGTCCACTCTGTCGGTCCCCCAACTCGCGCGCGACTCTCGCCCTTATCTCCTGAATCGTTCCCCTTATCCATTCCGCTCACATCCGCTCACTCCCTCGCGAAAGCGAAGGAGACGGTTTATGAGGGAGTGACGACGGCGGAGGGTCGGGAAGAAAGAGGGGGGGCAAGGGGGAGGAGGAAGAGAGAGAGGGAGAGAGAAGGAGGGGCAGGATTCCGCGGAGGTGAAGCTGCTACACATCTTACTTTTTTCGATTCATTGATTGCGTGTGTGTTCCACCCACTGGTTTCCCTTCCCTCATCACGTCCAATGATCCATCAAAGTATAGACGATTCATTGGACTCGGATATCTTTCGGCTCGTCATTCAGGCGCCGCGGAAGGAGTATGAAAAAAATGTAATATATATCAACTGAACTCCGGATTCCCGGAGAGGCAAAGCAAGAAGAAGGACGGACTGTATCGCGAATATCCATCGACATGCTTTACATCTATGGGATACGGGAACAAGCACGAAGAGACAGCGAAAAAAAACCACTGCAACCATTTATTTATTCTACGGGAGTTATGGGGGTCACCAGCAGACTATTTTATTCGTTTCCGATCTTACAACACGCTCCAAAATAAATCTGAATTGGAGACTGAAAAAATTTATTTGTATTGTTTGTTCTAAATACATTAACTTATTGAAGCCACAAACATTCCACGTAAATCTTGTACAATTTATGGCAAAATAAACATGCCGTTTCTTCAGAAACCAGAAAATACGATATACGTTGCAATATCACAAATAGCATTTCCTTGAGATTTATCAGCGTTATTGAACACAGCACTACCGATATGTTGTTCATTGTGTCCAGTTAATCCCCTCATTAATCCAGTGGCCACAGAACACACCAGTTTTGCAATCGAAAGCAAACATAAAAGCTACAGCCTATTAACATTAATATTTTTAATCCGGTTAATATAACAGTACACATATACCCGTTCTACAAAATGAGGTTTGATGCAAAATATTGTGCTAAGTAATTCTGTAAGTCCGTGAGTCCGAGAAAAAGAAAGTCCCAAGTCATCGCTGTCGGGTACAAATTACAAGAGGTGTCGCCATTCCGGAAAACATGAAAGGATCCCGTGTGCCCTCCTTCTGGATCGAGCTCACGTTATTGAAACACCACCCCACGTATTTGCACTTTGGACCTAATGGAACACGGAAGGCCACATTTCCACCATTCAACCGCTGGCCCAAATCCTGAAACAGCTCTCTTGGCCGGACAAAAAGTGATTTGAAAAGTATTTCCCTCTTCTAGGGGGGGAGGGGGTGGGGTGGCGGAATAAAAAGAAAAAGAGCCAAACTCCTCCAGACCGCCATTTCCAGTTTGATTGCAAGTCGCCGCTGCATCCAGTCTTTAACCCCTCTCTCTCTGTCTCCTTACCTTCGACTCACACCTCGTCCAACTTTTCCCTCCCTCCCCGCAAAACCTTTTCCTTCATCCGACCCGAATCGCCGGATGGAAGACGTTCGCATTCGTTCACTCCCCGTCACCACCCGTCCGCCCCACGGCGAGCGAATGAGCCTTGCGCACGGGGGGAGTGGACGACGAATAATTCACGACTGCAGAGGTGTTTTCCCCCCGCCGTCCCTCGCCCTCAACAGAACCTGGCTCACGCCGCTTCGCGAGGATTTGGGGCTGGGGACGAGGAGCGCAGCACGGTCAGACGACGATGACAACACTTCACAATTTCATAAACCACTCTCTCTCGCCTTGGACCCCCCTCCGGTCTTACGGACGGCTTACGCCGATGCCATTAAAGAAAGAAGGGAAGGGAGAAAAAAAACCTGATCCGTTGTCCGGTCTCCTCACCTCAACTCTTTTCTCCCGACAACAATGGGACGATACGTTTATTGCCCTATGCGACTCAGGCGTGTGCCTTCCTCCTCTCCTCATCCCCCCCCCCTACTTCCCGGTCCCCTCTGAATTTCGGTATGTATTATTATGAAAAGGAGCCACGCTTCCCTCCTCCGTCCCTCCCCTCAAACCCGGTGTCGTCCGCCAAAACCCTTCCCGTCCACCTTTTCTCTCGCACGCGCGGGGACACGCGAACACGCACCCATAGGCGCACGCATCCAAAAACGCGCCTGCGCACACCCAGCCCCGTGAGAGACGCCTGCATTGACAATACCGCCGGCGAGAGGGGGGGGGGGGAACCACTCCCCCCCCTTTCCCGAAGCATTCCGAATCTCTTTTGTATGCTGGATTTTTATTCCGCCAGTCCGCTCCTCTATCTCGGCTTGCCCAACGGGGTGGGGCGAGGAGGCGCGCCCGTGCGGCTGGCCACCTGCGGACTGACCAACGTCGGCCGCTCTGGCGTGAAAGATAGTCGAGGCTTGGGGAGGATTCAAAAGGATAATGTGCAAAAGGGTGAGGATTGTAATTCGTAAGGGGATTTCTAAATGGGGTTAGTAAGGGTCGGGGGTTCGCCGTGCGTCGCTCTTCGCGCAGGGGATCCTTAAGTTGCAGCTACATGAAGGTTGGATGAGAGTGGCAAATGGAACTGGCGTCGTTGGTGATTTAAAAAAATGTTTGGGAGCAACCTTTCGGGCGAACTTCTTGGGTTCGATTCCATTACAATTTGATACCAAATTGAATTTCAAAGATAAATCAACCAGTGTCTATTGACTGCGAGTCAAACGCATCTCTTGACACGGGTGGCGTTCTATTCGGCAAGAACACCAAAGAAATACGATTAACTGATTGAAGGACGAAATATCATCAGTAAGTAGTCCTGTTTCTTTCGGGCAAAGCATTTTTCGGAGTGTTAACGCGAGCAATTATTTCGGTCCTCATCTAATTTTTCCCGTATAAATTAAATTATCACGCTCCTTTTAATCCTCGGTGGTATAATGGAACGAATCATTTGGCATTCTCTTAACGCCATCCACGTCCACTTTTCCACTCATAGCATCCATAAAATGATAACTGACTTCATCTTACTCAAAATACAAAAATATTATGCCAACAATCCTAAGGCATGTCCCGGTCAATTCGCAATGAACAACAAGGAGCAACTGTACCTCTTCTCTATCGCGGTAATGTTGACTATGCTTCACTTTCAACGTTATTTAAGCTTTTATAGACTACGGACGGTCTTTGAATTGACTTGCACACACAAATAGGAAGTAAAAATTTTAAATAATAATAAACACTCTCCACCACGACGTGGAAAATGAACAAGTGATTATGTAGGGTTCAAAAGGAGAAAAAGAAGAGGCTTCCACACAAACTAACGTTAACACCTTTAGAAGACCGCGTCACCAAATGCGTCAAAAACATTTATAAAATACGACATGAATAAAAATACGGCACGCAGGAAGCGGATGGGAAAGTTGGCAAGCCTCGCTCGGAGGTGGGCAGCGGTCAAGTTTTTCGGAGGTGGGGAGGGGATGAACATACGGCGGAGTGAGGTTTCGGACAGCTGCATAGACAGGTAAAGCGTGGAGTGTGAAAGGTAAGGAGGAGCGGGAGGTGAAAGATCTTCTGCTGTTGTCAGGGAAGGGGGAGGGGGAGAATGATGGGACCGTTGGCCACGGAAAGGAAGGAATGGCTACGGGAAGATGATGGAACAGAACACGGGTGTGACTAATTCCCCCAAAGCAGATTCCATGTCTTCCAAGTATTCTCATAGGTTGACCGGTTTGCCATTCAAAGAAATTTCGTTACTTTTTATTAATTATTTAACGTTTGTGAAGAGACCGGGACGGAAACAACCATGACCGGTTGTTATAATAGAATAGCGCAGGAAAATGAGTGTATAATTTACTGTTTCATTCCCCCAAAACGATAATTGGTAAAAATGCAATAAATAACTAATTGCTTATTTCCCAGTGGGGGTATTTTCATTTTTAGATTTACGGTTATCGGGAAGAGAGGTTTTTGGCATTCAGAAAAAGGAAAGAATTATTGGTGAGTTCACGGAAGGTCAGCACACAAGATGAGTGCAGTTAGAAAGGGATACCAGGAATAATAATTATAAAAACATAGTGATCTAGGGACGTGCTTTTCTCGTTCCTTTGAGAATCAATCTCCGAAGACTCTCAAATTAAATCTTAGAAACGAAGGGAAACGATATTTTTGGGTTGGGAGAGAGTGCAGTATGCCGGCTTAAAATTATGGGAATGACTCCCTGGGATGCCTGGTATACACCACATGCTGGACACTCGCTATCGTGATTCAAACTGATCTAGCGTGACAAAACCGGGCAACTGCGTAACGGAAGGTGTTCAGAGATGAGTTGATCCGATAGATGGACAAAACGCCGTCATCATCCTTTCATGGCAATGCCTCGAATGAAATCGGGTGTGTATAAAAGTGACCTTTAGCTAAGATGATTCGGGCTTATTATGATGGATGCTTGCATGGCGCACAACAGTACATTTTATCCACCTCGATCGTACACGACCGCAGGGCGCACGCGTGAAAACGTCATCGCTCACGTGACGTCGCGTCATATCTCCGTGCAATCGAGATAGGGGAGATAGCAATCTGATGGCTTGCATCGCGCAGCGCCGCGTAGCGTGACTAAGCCGAAACGCTACGTGCCTTCCCTTCGAAGGGAGCCAGCACTAAAGAATCGCTGGAGTGGGAAAGAGAGGGAGCGGAATATAGGGAAAAACGGAAGAGGCACAGGGATAGGATGGAAATAGAGAGGAGATGAAGGTAAGGGAAGTTAAATGAAGCGTGAGACGCTGGAGTTGTACGAGGAAGAAAACATGAACGATTTCGCCGCCACGAGTCAAAGGCAATGGACGTACTTATTATCTTAATTTTCTTTGGCTTACCAGCTGGCAACGATCTGCTAAAAGAAAGGTGTGAAGAAGCGGACATTGTATGATCGGATCTTGGATAGCTCAAAACGGATAGGAAATTTTATATAGAATTTATTCGACGTATTTATCTTGGAGATGAATTTCAAGGCAAAGGGTAAAAAATAGATGAACAAGTAGATACTTATCTGGCCTTTTCTGATTAATTATTTAAGCACAAAATCAATTGGCATCTACAACGACGATTGTTACATATTTGAAGTAAACAAGTTATTTAAGAATAACATGCGAATTCAGATCTTCCGGCCCAAAACATTACCCAGGGCGACGCCAACTAAAATATTTCTGCCTGCTGCAGTCGTGCATGGTTGAAGGGTAGCACGGCTCAGGAATTTGGATAATGACCACGCCATGCTCAAATTAAAGAACTCAATTTCAAACTCACTGCACTGAAATGAAATGAAATTATTGATTTTGTTATTCCACACACTTTGTTTAAAAACACGACCCAGGTTTCGACGTTGAACCTGATGATGACGTTCAACATCGAAACTTGAGTCGTGTTTTTAAATAAAGTGTGTGGAATTACTAAGTCAATAATTTCATTTTATTTCAATATGTTATGCAAATTCCATAAAGTCACGCCGGAGACAAAACATTTTTTAAACTCAAGTGCATTTTTCAAGTCCAAGCGGAAATAAATATCTGGTATCGTGATTTCAAGGACGATTTCGATTTAATATTAAGCTTGCAACTTTGAATTTTCTCTTCGGGTTTTCAATTTTATTCTCAGAAGAGCGTGCAAGCAATCACCTACCAAACAACCCGAGGAAAGTGTTGGACGCAATCTTCCTGTCCGATTTCCAGGAAACCCCATCATCTTCAGACGATATTAACGGGCATATTTCTTGTTCAAGACGTAAATTTAGGGCGTTTTTCTCTTATGGATTCGAGAAGGTCATGCAAATGCATATAAAACGATTGATTGACATTAAATTATAATGAAACGTGAATTTGACTTCCAAGAGCACAATGCTTTAAAACTGCAACTGCTATTACCAATAATCTGACTCATACTGAAAAAAGATATTTATGTATTTATGTCACAATTATAAAAATAAAGTTAGCTCTATAATATTTCCTTGCACAATTCATTTATCAAGAGCAAGCAATGGAACAACCCGTCAACATTTACAGTACCTATCCTTATATACGTTTCTCGGTATTCTTGTGCCAAAACGGTTGAATAGTTAATTCGGTAAACGATCATTGCGGACTGAAATGTATGACTTGGAAGAACCAGGAGACTATTTTGTAAGCTAAAACCATTATAATGAACGCATTTGCATACATGCCATAAAATCACAGGAACACAAATCCTACAGCTATCTCAAAACTACGATCTAACTTTGAATGCACCAAGATTGAGGTAGAGCAGATCACGATCGAGCTCTCGGGCGACGGCCAATGAGACATATATCACCAGAACACTTGGACCCTGAGGGAATAAAGTTATATTCTTTATGTATTCTCCCTTGAAGCCAATACCCTTCCCCTTCGCTCCGCTCACCGTCCTGCCTCTCTCGGCTACTAAATGCCACACGAAGCTGGACACGGATTTTGCATTAACGGACACCGTAGGAGAGAGATGGCGAGAAAAAAAGGGAGAGGAGGAGTGGAGGGATATGCACGTGGGTATGGAGGAAACGAGTGGAATCAAATGAGACGAGTGACCCACATCGGGGACGAGATAAACAAGGACAAAAAAAGAGCATCGTTCCGTTGGATGACGGGGGACGGACGCTGAAACCTCATTGGCCAGTCACCGCCTCCGTCTTACCGAAGAGTGGTCGAGTTGGGAGCGATGCGAATGGTGGGGGGGATTGGTGGAGGTGTCGTGGGGAGGGAGGGTTTGGGGGTGTGTGTGGGGGGGGGGGTTGGCTAAAGCGAAAACAAGGGCCAAGATATGGAAGGGAAAGGTCCGGAAGAAGCCAAGAGCACGACGAAGGTACTCTCCGGTTAATAGGGTTTGGGGATGAGAGGAGGGAGGGGAGAAAAGGGTGATGCAGAAGGATTAAGGATAGGAAGTGGAGAATGAGGGGCGAAGAGAGTGAGGTGGAACCCATCGGCGATTCCTTATTCTCTCTCTCTCTCTTTCCCCTCCACACTCACCCAAAGTGGTCAACAGTGCTGTAGGCGGCTACAGTTGTGTGATTTATCGTTCTGACCGAGTGCTGGTTACGACCGCCGCGCAAATATGAGGACGTTAGCATTTACCCACTAAGGAGGAGCACGAAATTCTATGGGTTCGTATTATTTTCGGATGGAGAAAAATGACATGCATGTTCGCTGAGAGTAAAATTATGTGTTGAAAACGCAAATGGGTAAGAATTAGAGGGGGATTAAATTGCCAAGCACCGAAAGGGTAGGTGTCGTCATGAAGGGTATCATCAATTCCGGACCTTCTTTAACCCGCCATTTCAAGTAAACAACCGCCATTTACGCTCTGCGGTGATTCGAAGCGGTCGCAAAAAGAATATCGTGAAAGGAACGCTATGTTTACTCAAAATCTGATCGTGAAATCTCTCGACATCCGGAGAGTGAATCTTGATCAAATTTCAAATCGATTGTCAAATATTCTAACCAATTTCAACTCATGTGATGACAATACCTTCGTCTCAAGATTTAGATTGCACTATTATTAAAATTCGATCATTTTATTCGACCATTTCACCCCTAATTCAATATAAATTACTGTAATTGTGCGTTGCGCCTTGTTTGTTGAACAAAGGAATGTTAAGGTTGCACATTATAATAAATAATACGAAGATTTTATTATTGATTATGCGATTTCCTGGTGCTAATTTTCCATTATATTCTATTTGCGAACAGGTGTTAAATATTTTGACGAATGAATTGTTAATATTAGTTCATAAACAAAGCGTTCAAATAATTTAGTAATACTTTTATGCTTTATCTTCTCCAGAAGTTTCTAAGGCACAGAAATATTTTGCATCAGAAAACCACTAAAATATGACAGGTTCACCGTAAGCATCAGCATTATATTTCTAATTTCCATAAGTTTTTGACCTCAAACATGCCAAATGGCATAACATTAGTACAGACGCTTCCTTGGAAAACCGTTTCGAAATTCGTAATTACTATTCCGACTCCCGGGTGAAAGCGAAGTAAACGAGGAAAATTGGCTCCTCTTTCACAGTATAAATAAATGGCGCGAGCGGACAAGCGATAAGAAGTGGAGAAAGCTGAGAGTGTGTGTGAGAGAGGGACACAAGAGGAGTAGATAGGATGGGTGGAGGTGGACGTTGGGAGAGGAGGGTTAAGGCGACGGGGAGCTCGCCACTCGGCGGTGAGAGGAAGAAGGGTTTATATCTTTTACACTGGGGAGATATGGCTCGACGAAGCTTGGAGGAACGAGGCGAAGCGGAAGTCGAAACACGAAGACAGAACCCAGCGTCACGGAAGCAAGAGAAAAGAAAATGGAAGGTTGCATTCAGTGCACACAGAATTATGCCGGGTGGACGAGCGGTTTGTCCCACAAATTGGTAACCACTGGACACCGTAATGCATTTATAGCTGCCAATACGTAAAGAGACTTTCCTTCGCCTTGCGACTTACGGTTTACCAAGCGATATCTCTACCAATTTTACTTGGCCGAAAGGGAGAAAATAACAAAAAGAGAAGTTAAGGTCCTCATTATATAAAGGGATATAAAATTTATTATTATTTAAAGAAATCGATAATTAACTAATTAAGTAAACTTCAAATAATAAAAGCGTTTTTTTACTTACTAAACTATATTATCAATACTTTTGAACAAAACTCAGGGAATCAGAAAAATGGCTTTTGAAAAGTAAAATAAAATAATTACTAGCAGTTCTGCGGTACTCGTAAACGACGTAGTGCTAAATGTCTGGGCGTAACTTCCATACTCTAAATATTTATTTTTTCATCGCGAAAGCTCAAAATTACTTGAATTTTTTTAATTGTTGGCGAATCTAATACATATATTGACACACGAATATCAAAAAGATTTCTCGAAAATACTCAACAATTTTGCACATTCTCATTAGTTAAAAGACAATCTCATTCTGAGCCTACAAATGAGGACAGTGTCATCTTCACAAGTTCTGCACGGGAGACCCATCGCCATCAAAGAAAACGAGGCGTTATGCTCGTGCATACACAAGTAATTATACAAAAACTAAACAGAATTGCGGGATATGAAAACCGAGAACGCCAAAGAAGTGAGACTAAGGCTATTCCACAGGGCTCTGGGGAGGCGGGCGAGCGAAAGATACCAAATTGGGTAACTCCAATGAGTAGACTTAAGGGTGGTTTATAAGAGACAGGAAAGTTATCCGAGGAACAGGAGGAATTGGTTACCTGACGGGGACGCGAGAGCAGGAGAAGATAGAAGAAAATAGATGGGAAACCTGAACACTTGTGAAAACTAGCGAACCTCTCTTCCTCACGGCGGCGGCACCCTGATGGTTACGCCCCCTTCCACCCTTTCCCGAACAACTCTCTCACCCTCCGGCTCCTCGTCTCCTCCTCTCTCCTCACGTCCCCCCGTCCCACCCCACCCCCAACACTCCGGCCGCACCTCCGATTGGCAAACGTCCAGGGAGAACGCGTTCGTGATATATTACGTGGATACGAGCGCACAGCCGCGGACACCCGAGAGGGAGAGTCACTCTCCCGACAACACAAGTCCTCCTCGTCCCGTGCCCCTTCGAGTCATTCCACGCGCCCCGCTCTCCTTCCCACCCTGACCGGCCACCTCACCCCACCCTCCTCCTCCCTCAACTCTTCTCACGTAGCGCACGCCCATACTTGCATCCTCCCCCGCATCCTTTACTCCACCCGGAGCTGCGGCGACGTCCCATGCGGATCGGACCAGAGGAGCATCCCCTCCTTCGCCGACCTGACCTCAATAGCCGCAGGAATCCGACGAATTTCATTCCCGGAGGAGTTCACACCTTCCACTCTTGAATCCGGACCCGGCGGGCATTTGGCTTTGGGGACATTGGGGGAATCCCAGGTGCATCCAACCCGTTCTTATACTTTTCTCCCGCCGCTCGCGATAAAAAATGAATAAATTCTACTCCGCTTCGTTAATTTTGAAGATGCATTGGGAGTGAAATATCGAACAAACCATGAAACTT
Source organism: Hetaerina americana (assembly GCF_022747635.1). Taxonomy (NCBI): domain Eukaryota; kingdom Metazoa; phylum Arthropoda; class Insecta; order Odonata; family Calopterygidae; genus Hetaerina; species Hetaerina americana. The sequence goes on from NW_027286763.1 coordinate 98,028,601, forward strand.
CTTTTACCTAAGGTTATAACGCTAGCCAAGTACCCAAAGTTCCTTTCGGTGGTTTTGGATTAACTCTATAAACATTTAATTTCACAATGAAAGACACATTGACCATGGACAAATTGACAAATTTATAAAGGTCAATAAAATATATCACGATTTAATATTTAAGCCGCTGAAGCGATGACTGGATACGGCAAATTCCTTGGTACAAAAGGATTTTGTAACTTGGCGTAGTAACTAGATGTCCTTCAAATTCCAACATCGGAATGGATTCCACGTAGGCACATACTATGTAGCGATGTTTACACATTGTGAAGTCGATAATTAAAATGATACACCCGCTATCGTCGATATTCTAAAAGTAGTTTTTCCTGTGCTTCCACTTTAATTTTATTAATGTTTACCAATCATCACAGCATCTTTTTATGATCCAATATTTGCCTTGTGGACCTAACCCTTTACCACTAATTTACGTATTTCTCTCTTTTGAAAATCTGCTCGCTCGGGCTCTCTTTGGAAAAGATTCCTTTATTTTCTCCTTGGCCCCTCCTTCCAGTAACCCCTAAAATATGCAGGAGCACGCGGCACACAACCCCGCCTTCGGCTCATCTCTCTCACCTTCCTCGGACCAGCCGCTCCTTTACCCCCTGGGCACGTCGCCTCACACCTCGCCCCTCCCTCGACGCAACGAGCTCTCCTCAAGCTCCTCCACTCCTTTCCACAAAATCCCCTTGGGTACGCTTGTTTTTTTTCCCCACTCCTCTTTATTTTCGGTTCTCCTTTCGCGGGGGCGTGCCCTTGCGCACACGCGTGCTATCACGCACCCGCAGAGCGACAAACGTACTCACGCCCTTATGCTTCCGATACTCGCCGTGCCGCGACCGTGCCGAATCCCAGAGCCTTGAAGAGAGTTCCCCTCACCGCCAACCCTCGTCCTTATCCCGTGCGCGCGCGGTCGGCGACACTCCCACGAAACCATACCCACTTCACTGGAAGAAGCCTGCTCGGAATGAAATGAATACCATACGCAAAGTTATCATCGACCACAAATACGTATACCATCGTGTACTTCTCATTCGTCGGAAGGCGTGCAGCATGTCATCTGGTCGCTTCCTGTTTTGGTACATCAAACCAATTTTTTTCAACGCGATCAAATTTCTGCTGCAAATAGCATTATAAATTTGTGCTCTCGCCGGAATCCAGACGGAGAACTTGGGCATTGTGATAATCAAGTTTGGTCATTAAGTTTTTCTCCTTCCAATATTATCACCAAGTCGATTATTTTAAAATAAAATCAGAACTTACACGAGTTTTTGCAATGTGCTAAACTTCTAAAAATCCACAAACACGTTTTTTATCGTTGCTACACGACATGATCTCAAATGAATATACCAGTTTAGATTTTCCTCGCATCAAAGGATGATGAGATTGGATGCTCAGACCCGAAAGCTCCGCTAAGCTAGTTTGTATTTTTAAAAGGTTGGAGAACTAAGACCTGATTAAAAGGTTTTTTCTAAAAAATAGGTACTTTGGAGGAACGATATCGTTTTTAAAACTAAGCGCAGGCGCTGCACATACTTTCCCATGCACAGTCCATTTAAGAGAGGGAGAAATAAATTTTGGCACACTAAGCCCATTAACATGGAAGAAATGTGAATGCGTTTTTTTTGCTATTGATATACCCTACAAAACAAGTTCGCTAGTGTAAAATACGAGATTGATTTTAGATGCTCTACCACAATGCGTAAAATAATAAATAAAAAATGGTTTTACAACGCAATTTTATCTTGCATTTACTTTGCCTATCGACTTTTTCGATAGTGACCCCACATAGGCTAGGTCCATGTCATAGAAAATCATTGATAGTGAAATCTATAATATTTATGAATACTTACGACTCTAAATTTAGAATTTAAGTACTTGTTTGGAAGGCATTCGTCCTCCGCAACCACAGCAATACTACACTTAGATCACGCGGAAAGATGACTAGCTCTCATTCTTTGCTTAACCCATAACCAAACACGGGTTGCCTCGTCACCATTTACAGATGTATGTAGCTCTCGTTGGTTTGCATTGTCGATTGGCCATAAGATAATAATTACTCAACGGGATCTTTCCCGACCCGCGCACGGTGTGGCTATTTATGGTAATGATTTGCCAACTGCCAAGCGGTTAAAATGCGTCACTGAAAAGTCTTGGAATTTGTCCTCCGTGGATAAAAAACAACGCCAATACTTCTTCCACAAAGGATTATATTATTTAGAAGGTGATTCAAAAGAAAGCTTAAATCTATCGTTTTGCCAGAATCCAGCCACATAAATAACCATGGCCAAATTCGATGTCTTGAGGTCGGGTTGCCATTAATTACAGGAGTCAACCATGGCTGAGCACACATGACAATATATTACGATGTGGCCCTGCATTCATCTTGACACAAACATTTTTCACTGCTCCTGGGCCAGTGATAAAGGGGATACGACTAAAAATATCTGATATTGCTACCACACATGCTATCACTGATATAACAGTTTTTCAGATTAAATGATCGAAAAATCAAACGCACAATGTAATTTTTTAAATCGCTCAATTTAAATTTTAAATTGTAATTTCAGCTTTAAAAATCGCCCAAGCAACAGTTTTGAAGTCGTTTCTTTTCTCAAATTCCGAAAAACCAAAGTACGGTGAATATTTTGAGAGGCCAATAACAAGGATTTTTATCTGGCCAAGTTGTTTTAACATCTAATTATCAATCCTTCCTTTCGTATTCTCCTATGACAACACTGCCTGCAAACGCAAAATCACTGATTGTTATCCTTGAATGGGCATCGACGGAATGAATTAAATAAATACGCCGCATTTCTAACTTTATCGAACCGAATGATGAAAGAAAAAACCAAGTCGCGGAACCCATGCGATGGAGGGAACTGGAGAGAGAAAGATAAATGAGTGGGTGTTGATGCGGAGAGTGAAAGAGAGGGAGAGAGAAACGACCGATGACTGACAGACGAGGGTGGGTGAAGCAGAGGGATAATATAAAGAAGCTTTGCGAACTCACGTATGTCAAACAGCTTATAGCCTGTTGAGTGGGTGGTGATTTACAGGAGAGCTCCGAAAGGGGAAGGGATAACGGAATCTTAAGGAGCCGATGACAGTCACGTGACAGGGTTTCACAGTCACCGGTGGGAGTCACTGGGGGAATAGACACCGCGCATGTACTAAGAAACAATAAAGCGGTAAAGTGAGACGTTCACATGGGAAATGTCATGTTGTTTCAAAGGAACATCCTCTCGACTTTTTCTTCCATCCAAGTGCCCTCAATAAATTTATTTTAACGGATTCAAATATACATCATTCTCTTCACACACACACAAAAGTGCCCTTTCCAACGTCGTGGCGTGATTACTCTTTAAAATCTCCAGTTAATATATATGTATCAACCCTCTGTTTCCAATTGATACTCCGGATAACTTAGTAAAACCATGTAAGGAGGTTCATTCAATCCTCCACTATTACTGCTTCCGGCTCATACACGATTTTCGACGTGAAATCTCCGACTTATCCGGTTACAATAGCATTAAAAGTGATTTGATGGCGCCGAGATGAAATATTATCCACGAAAAATTAAACGCCGCGAGAAATGGTGGCGGAGGCCGTTTATAAAGCCAACACCTCTCGGAGAGTTCGTGAAATATTGGCGTCAAAAAGAATGCGTGCTTTATGTTTCATCCGCTCATAAAATGTCCATTTATCCTTTGGCTGCCTATCAACATTGTTTAGTTTAATGAGTTCCGTCGTCGCTTCGCCCACGTGACGCCGGCCGCAAGCGATAATTCCCAATGGAAAAAGGGTGGAGGATTAGCGTGGGAGGAGGCAGAGGCAGGGGACTCCAATGCTTTTGTCATCTCTCCATTGAAGCAGCCTCCTCACTAAAGGGGGAGCGAGCACTACGCGAAGGAAAAGTAACAACAGGAGGAGAGAACACCGCCCTTCCTTGTCTCTCTCATACCCCTTCTTCGTCTCGTGGGTTTACTCTTGGCCGGGTCGGTCCCTTTGATAAAAAGAGAGAGACAGAGAGAGAGAGAGAAAGGGGGAATACGACTTCAGCCTTTCTGCAAAAACGGCGAAGGCGACTTCAGTCGCCACAACCCCGGCGGAGCGGAGAGCGCGCCCCGGCCACACCTCCATCATCTCCCGGGACAACGCCTCCGTGCGCATACATACATCCCGACTGTCATTTCTTCCTATCAACCGCCACACCCACGCCCGGCAAAAAACCCCTCCCACCTGTACCCCCCACCCCACCCCTTCAACTGTCGACATAGACGGCCCCTCGCTCTCCTACCCCGCCCCCCTCATCCCACACCTGCCCCGCAAGTTGGGACGAACCGATATGCATCGCCGTCTCGAGTGGAAGTCGATAAATTAAAACCTATTAAATATACGAACCAATCAATTTGGCTTTTTTACCCCTTTGCTCTCCCCCAGTCCTACCTTCCTTCCTCCCCTTACCCTTCCGGAACAACGGAGGACATCTCCTGCCCAGGTCCTGTCGGACCCCACCCTTGCCCCGCACCCACAACGACCATGGTTATTATACGGCAAACAGGACGCCGCCCAGTGAACACATACACTATATATGCGATTCCGCCTTTTTCAACTACCACCACTCCCACACTGCGGAGATGCACGCGACACCCTCGTAAATACAACAGATTTGAAATAGCCTTTGTACAAATTATAAACCTGAGAGTGGGTTACCTATGACGGGTGTAATAATAGATGCGGCCGCGAAGAATTACTTATATAATCACTCATAAGGTCAGCAGCAGCCAGCGGTGAAGTGAAAGAACGTAAGGTGGGAATGCTTTTGAAAGCGGTGATTGACAGAAGAAATTCGCTAGATATTCCATAAAGCAGATTTCACGCGGAACCGACCATTATGTCGTTACTTCAACCTGCTGAGACTGGAGTGCAGAGGGCAACGGGGTGAGTCCATTTCTCATCGCATGAATAGGTAATTTATGCTGTCTGAAGCGCTGCCAGTAATTACGGATGCGTGTATTTCTTTAATTTCCTTCCATTTGCACAAGACGATTTCTTATGCGTGATTGATATTTTTTAACGCCTTTATCTTATAGTTCCTTTGCGTGAGAGTGTTTGGATGCATTCATTCTTGGATTGAATATAATCCACGTTAATGTATCAAATATATATGCATCCCAACACATGCCAGCACCTACGACAGCATATATTTTATTGTAATGTTAACTCCGGGTTAGTTTAGTCTTTCTCAATAATTTTCCAATTTTGAATTCAAAAACGACCAAGTGTTTCTCTTACAATCATAATCACCAAAAAATCATAAGAAACAGCATATTTTCATGGTCAACAGAAGATAATGATGGTCCAAACGCAAGCTTCATTTGTAGCCTGCGAAGGGATTAGTAGGCGTTCATCAGAAATACTTCAGAGTTTGAGATAATATTTTCATGCGAAGTGCGGCTAAACATTTGAAATGATCGGGCACCATACATTTTCACAGCCTAAATAATGAACAGAAAATTCAACAGATTATTATCACGTACATTCACACCATTGCTAATTTTACCGCACGTCTCTGAATGATATTGGGGATAACTGTGGTGATGTGATCAAACAAAATCGCGACAGAAGGCGGGAAACATATATTTTTTTAAAATTTAAATACAATTTCATATTTATCATGCACGGAGTATAAGTCTTAATTGAAAGATACGCAGGCACTACTCCACAGAGTATATATATATATATATATATATATATATATATATATATATATATATATATATATATATATATATATATATAGTATGAAAGTCCGCTATACACAAGAGGTACACTAATTCTGAATTACAGTAAAATAATGTCGACGTGATTAAAGTCAGATAATATACAACAGCACCAATTGTACGGTAACTCACGTAAAAGCTTCATCATTTAACAACAGCTACATTTAAGGAAAACTGGAAACATCACAAGAAAATTAAATCCCTTAGGAAATATAACAAAAAAATGAGACACGATTTGAATCAGATTTCATAATAAAATAAGTATAAACTACTATTGAAAGATGCGGGACACCTTAAAGCGCACTCGATTGGCTAAAATTGCACCAAATACCGTTTCATACACCGTCGCATCGTGGCCGACATGAGATAATGGTCCATACGGATCCCAAAAAGAATAAATTTTTATGCAATTAGGTAAATTGATGCCCAACGGAAAATTGATACAAGTTAATGAATAAAGAAAAGTTCTTTGAAAAAAGATAAGCACAAAAAAGTGTCTGAAGTCATTTGAGTCGATTTAAAAGATTAAACGAAAAGAGCTTTAGTAGTTTAAAATGGGCAATTTAATTCCATGTCCGCACAAAATCCACCGTTTAATTTCACGGCCTTCCCCAGGAAATAATTTTAGCATAAGGTAATGCGATATATTTCCTTTGATAGGAGTTGAATTTCCCTCCGTCGATTGCCATCATCAGTAAGAAACCTACGTAAGTTAAGACTTTCAGACCTTACTGCGTGGACTAATATCCAATCGAGAACATATCTCTGTTTTACCCTGAAACACGTATCTAGCGTACTACGCGCTGCTTCAGCGAAGGTATGAGGGAGAAAGAGGCAAAATAGAGTGTTGTTCACGGTCTGGCAACTTTTGCGCCAACTTCACCCTCACGCGATCGCCCCGTTTTTACGTTTTAATCCTTCGATGGTGGAAGGGAGAGGCAGGAGAATATTTATCTCTCGCCCACCCTTGAATACAAACTTCTTCTCAACTCCTCTCCTGTCCTTTTTCATTCCTTTTCCACCCCCAAATCGAACCACCTACGTCATATCTCATTGGAATCGGGCATTTTCTCTCCTCCTCCTCTCGTCCGTTTCGCCTCTCTCCCATTATTCTCTGTCCCACCCACTCCTCTCTTAGAGTTTATACTTTATAAGCGGCCGACACCCTTCTTGCTCAAATAGTGAGGGAGGACAAGAGAAAATATGACCTCCGAGAGTAATCTTTGTCTAGAGAAAGAGGGATGAAATTACAAATATCATGAAATTAGGCCACCAAAGGAAAGTCGAAATGAATGGTGTTCGGAGGGGTGGGAAGAAATTAAATTTTCGAGTAGATAGAAAACCAAAGGAGAGTTTTAATGAACCCTTTTTCTCCGGCCCCATACCATCTCATAAGACTCTTGCGGAAATTATCCGCGAATTTTCCTTTTAAGTATGACATTTTCTCAATTTATTCATGAGAAACTAGATTTACCTGTGCGCTTGGTCGCACCGTACCGTCGAAGTTAAACCAAACCTTCCTCCGATGTATATTCTTATGAGTTTTTAGTGTATCTTCATCGTTCAATCGGTTCACTTTCTTGCATAATTACAGTTAACCCTAATTTGAATTTTAAGTTTGATTGCAACTTCAAATTTCCTGACAGGGTTAGAAACAACTTAATCGAAAGTTTGCCATGCCATTTAAAAAAAGGTAAATACCGAATATTTTATGCAGCCAAGTGCCATAAAACGACTAATAATAGGCTTATTAACTAGAAAAAGTATCAACTAGGTTTTTCCTCTTCTTCTGATAAACGAAGAGTGAGTTTCTGTTATTACTTATATATTTTCGATGGGTACATTTGCATTATGATGAAGAATTAAAATCATTACGCATGCTTCCAAAGGAGAGTCTGGAATAGTACCCAGTGATTTTTAATTCTTCATACTGAACCTAGAACGCTTCCGCCAAGTGACGGTTGCGATGTGATAATCTCCGTATTTCTTCAACGACTTTCCGCGTAACCTCAAAATATTTCATAAGACAGGAAAACGTTAAGCTACCGGAGGAATATTTAAAACGTCACTTAGAATCACGTGACCAATATCTCCGTTTGTTCACCGCATCTGGATTTGTTTTCTAAAAGTGGATGAGTAACATTCAGAGAGGAATGAACAAATTGATTCAATCTGGCCGATATGGTACGATACGCGCTTCATCTTTGGTCCCCATGAGGGAAAAGGAATTCCAGCTCGGAGCGACTTCCTTAAACCATCGCTTTGACGGTTTTATTTGTGGTCGAGGGGTTTTGATCGGCATTATCCGTCCCCTCACTCTTCCTGGAGCACGAATGGCGTTTGCTCCCGTTCCCTCCTTCCGTGTTTACACCCCTCCGTCATTCACCCATCAAAGACATCGCCTCCTTACCGAAACTCCACGCGTCGTTTGCTCTTCAACCCCCCCCCCCCCCGACTCTCTCCCCGCCCCCGTGGACGACTTAATGGGACGCGGAAGTATTTCTCATACCCTCTCTTCACCGTGTCAGTGTAGTGCATCCGAAACGTCTTTTTCAACCGACGGGGTGACATCGAGATTTTTTCAAGCCCTCCCATTCGTATGCGGGGAGACAGCTATCCAGTCCTTGACATTTGATCAAACCATGTCGATTCAAGTCTCACTTTTTCTGAATCCCCCATGCACCTCGGTAACATTAGGGGATAACTGGAATAAGCGATAAAATAGGGATTCGCCCTACAAAGAAGGAATTTGAAAATTAATGAAATGTTCAATTAAACCCTTTTCAATTACTTATCCATTCATGATCCGGCATGTATTAATGACATCTCAAGGGGTCTTAATTGAGGCTCATTCATTCTTATGAGATACCACTGGTGAGGGTTTGGTTGTTCGCCAACTATTTCGTAATGTGTTAGAGATCGCGCAATGTAATACTCTGCAACTGTCTGGAAACACTTCGTCATGCATCATCACTTTAATAATGTTGCTCATAGTAAAATACTGGTGAGCACTGGGCACCACGAATGCATAACCAATGGAAATTTACCTAACTCAATGCCGCTTCACGTTTCCGCAAGACTTCAATTTGTAAATTTATCGCTTATTCCCCGATTTGCAAAACTACATTACGCTCGACGAATCGATTAGTTTTTGTATTTGGATCATATTCGTTGAAATACAAAAAGAATAAGCGGATGGGGTACGCCGCACACAGTAATTACCTCAACGGTTCGTCAACAATGTCTCGTATACTATTAATTTGCATGTCAAAGTGAGGCAAAGGGCGCATAAAAAAATTCTCCTCAATGACAGTCTAAAACGAAAGTAAATCCATGAATATACCATTACCGCCAGTATATGGAGCACGAATGGCCAAGGCAAAAACATTTCATCATCACCTCAAAGCACCGTATAAATTTAATCTATTTGCCACTATAGCATTAACATAAGTAATTTTGCACAACTCTCAACCTTCAATTCATCTTTCTGTAATGTGATTAAACCGTGTACAACAACATCGGTGCGCACAGCAAAGATACATTTTGTTTTCTGGACCCAAGAGAAATGGACATCCAGCACCAATCCCCTGACGTGATGCCGTTACATTTACTGAAGCGATGATAAGGAGCGAAAACGTGAGCTGAAACATATGATTCCACACAGACGGAAACGTCCATCAACGTCCGGGAGACAATCGCCAGCCATATTTAGCTGCTCCCAAGGGCAGCGGACATTCGAGACAAAAAGAAATAACACGGAAAATCCCCGAGCGAGATGATTTGCACCCTTCCACCCCTCGAGGGGGATAACCAGGGAGAGATCGAAGGAATAAATATCATGAGCTTTTTCCACGATGACTGGAAATTCAATTTCGATCCGTTTACGGAGGTTTAATGAGACTCTCCAGTACAATCTTCCATCTCCTGCTCATAAAACTAACAAATTATCCCCCGCATTCACTGATTTGTTCTGCTTAATGGCTGTAAAATGCAGTTAAAATAATTTTCCGAGAATAATGTTACCGCGTGGAAATGCATTGCTTAAATAGCCTTCCTTTAGATATTTATAATTAACCCATTATTACAACGGATGATCAAATGGAGGCCCTAAGATCGGAAGAAATATCTACCTCGATGGGCCACAAAATATTAGACGGCAAGAACAACTACATTAACTAAGTATAGAGTTAATATAAACATAGGATATTTTAAAATTAAATACTATATTTAACAACAACCAATAGCAAATATAAATAAATGTTTCAACGATATTTAGGAAGATTTTTCGGACATTACGATCAATCAAAATGGGTATTTTCAATTTATCTTTAGAAACTCACAAACCAGAATCGGAATAATGTTCTTGTGACAATTTTACTCTTAAATCACTGAAGTAATAAGATCCGGACGTTATGACATAAATTCTAGCGATAAGACCGATGTGCGCATGTCCAATCACAGCTACACACCCTTGTTAACAGGTTAGTGCGATTTGTTTACAATAGCACTTAGTTAAGTTCCCATCCAACCGTTTCATTCTCGATCTAGTCACAGAGAATCCTGTGTGTATGAGCAGTTTCAGGTGCTTGCTTCATCAGCCCACTTCGCCCCTTCGATGAAACCGACAGGGGAGGAATACGAGGGAGCCTTACAGGAGACAGAGAGGGGAGAGTGGATGGACACCAGTGCATAGAGGGGGTTCACGTCTCAATTAGGGCTCACCCTGCTGAGAAAACCTCGGCGGTGTCACGCCCTGACTACAGAGGGGGGGCGGTGGGGGAGAGGAAGATGAAGAATAACAGGAAAGACGGAGGAAGTTAGGGGGAGCTGGCGGAGAGAAGGGAAACGGAGACAAGAGCAACGCCCTTGCGAGCAGAAAATCTCCATCTCTCTCTCTCTTCTCTTACTCTCCAAGTGCGGAGGTGGAGAGCGATATTCGACCGTCTCGTTTTTAAGACCTCGAAGCTCATGTCTAATGCAGCACTAAGAGTACTTATACAAGTACTTGAGATGTCAAGAGGCATTAGTTATTGAAGGTCCCTTTTTACGTCTCCACGTCTCTCCGTCATCTGCACGAAGGACGTCTTGTGTCTCGAGAGTGCGCCGCACCTACCCGCTCCTAAATAGCCATTTGACGGATCCATTGGGAGAATAAACATGTTTTATAGAGCGCGGGGAATGATTTTTTCCCCGGCTTTCGGCATTTCGGGGCGGAATTTTTTTTATTTCCCAGAAGCTGAATTGGTATTGAAGTAAATGTTAAGGGTACCTTTCACTCTTGGACATTTGTAACGATTTTCTTTACAGAAAGTAAAATCTGTGAAGGAGATATTTTTTTAAATTCAGAAACAATTTTGTACAGAATAGGCTATATACACCTACATACAATTTCAGGTTAGCTCACTTGAATATAGGTAAGGTTTATTTAATAGAATATAGCACCATTTCATAAAATTTAAAGCACCTGAAGCATTAACGTATACCGAAAAAATCATAATAAATTCCTGACATATAAACAGTAACTATGTTTCTTGGATTGAAGCTAATATTCGCAAATTATATGAGTAGGTAATCAATACCATTGAATGAGAATGTAAATGCATTCACACGTGAATTCCATTTATCGTAGTCGAAAATTTATTTTTCCAGTTATATAATAAATTTGGTAGATAAAAACGACTTTGTCTCAACTGCTTATTACGCTGTTTGCCACAAAAAATCGAACAAGAAATTTTGCAAAGGATCAAAATTTTTATTTACAGCTTAAACATGGCTGTATATTTTAGCAATTGGATACATCGACGACAATTGGTTATCACTGCTAGTGCACCGTTCCTTGTGAATAAAACCCCACGCTTGACGCAATGGAAAATTGCTTTCATCTGAAATCTGGTTGATGGAGGTGAGGTCAGGTTTCTGTCTCTGGGCACAACAAAGGCAACTAAATGAAGCAGATTGGAGGGAACATGACAAGAACAGGAGGACGACAAAAGACCTGGAGGAGGGCGTTCATCTGTTGATTACTCACTCCTGTAACGACCAAAAAATAAATGACGATAAATGACCGTTTTGAATTTACATTGGAGAACAATACTGTATGAGTCGTTCGAGAGCGCAGTTCAGTACGGCTGTGGGCGTGAACTATTTTCAAGTAATGACCGCTTAGAGATAAAAATGTAACAAAAAGGATATGTAATGAAAGATAGCTTTTATATATATATATATATATATATATATATATATATATATATATATATATAAGCTATCTTCTTATTCTTCGGAATGAAAAAAATTACAACGAAAATTCGGATTCTGAGCAAAATTAAATAATAATACAGTAAACGTTTTCGAGTATAGAGAGAAATAAACTGAATAATTAGTTTGATGAAATAAATAACTAAGGTGGGTAAAAAAAATAAAATACAGTCTCCAACATACGCAGATAATGATTCTCGTCAATCAAGACTCTTGAATGGATTGAAAAAAAATAGGTTATGACAGAAATATTAACACTGGATGTTTTTTGCTCCCACGCAAAGACTTTCCTAGAGTCTCTCGCTCTGTACATAACCTGTGATATCGTATCGAGTACTCATGATTTTTCAGGCGAAAATAACTTTCCTGGACAATAAATTTGGTGATTTCAACACACTTCAATACTAACAGATTGCTTTAATGCAAATTTCAAAATTAGTGATATCAATATATGCAAAAAATTCAAATAAACTGCTCTAAAAACAAAAACAGGCATGGTCTTATTGCTGGTTCAATACTTTAGGGTTCTGCTTCGAAAAATCTCAGAATTCAACCAGATTACAATAAAATACCTGATATTATTTCATGACTAATATTCAATTTCTCCGACCCCTCTATAGGTGTTCAGGCTAAAAGTTAAAAGTTCAAGAGCAGTCCTCCTAATCGCTTTTATTATGATGGCTGTAAGGAATCAGCTTCAGGAACACACGGAGAATTTTTCTTTTCTCCGCGAAGAAACACTTCTAGGAGAGATATATTGGCCCTCGCGGTCATCAACGTCGGCGATGGGTTGAAAGTCGTGCAAAGAGAGAAAGAGATTATCGGTCCTCGACATTTAAAATGGCATCCAATGCATTCGGATGCATATTCCCATTTCCTTTTTATGAAAAAAAATCGCCTTATCCACGGGCGCCGCCATGCGAGCGCGCGCGTTAGCGAGCCCGAGCGTGGCCTCCCGAGGGGAGTGGCGGGCGGTGGTCGCGGTTGTGGTAGAGAGGCGTCGCCCCCTTAGAGGAGAGCATGAGGAGGAGGAAGGAGTTGACGGTGTGGCGCGGAATTGGGTGCGGTCCCCCCGCCCGGGTGATTTATTCGTAATAGCCTCCGGGGCCGAGGCGAGGCCTAATGAATGGGATCCGAACGCGGACTGAGAGCAAGGGGCCGTTGAGCGGGGGGGAAAAGTCTCTTAACTCCCCTTGGTCCGAAGGAGCCGGGATGGTACCGGGGGGAGGGAGGAAGGGAAGGAGGAGGGAGGCAAGATGACCTACCGGGGGGTGGTAGGAAGGGAAGGAGGAGGGAGGCAAGATGACCTCCCCGAGAGAGATTGGAAGGGGGGGGGTTGAGAACGGAGTGGGAAAAGAACGATGAAGGCTCACTCAAGGGGGATGCGCCTAGGTACTCTGGACTGCGTGGAATGGGACGGCAAAACCCCAGGGCACAGTGCCGGAAAGAGGTCTTTTCTGATCGATTTATATATTTACCACCTATAATATCTAAATGAAGAAGTGAATAATGAAGAGAGGAGATGAAGATCAAGTAATTAATTACGACGATGAAGTTATGGAGGCCATTACAACAACCATCTATATCAGGTATCATGTAAAGACTGCAAAAATATGGGAGTTCATACAATTGATGACGATATCAAACTATATCACACTAATCGCACAGACGAATGATAACATTGATGCATAACGTGATGATTTATGATTTAAATGAAGCAATAAAAATGTTTAGCAAAATAAGTGAAACCGTTTAAACTGCGTGAGTGCAAATATTATGAAAGCAATTGTCAAACCAGGCCTTAAAAAAAGTTTACTCTCAGGGAAAGCAACATTTTCTTCTTTTTACACCCACAATTCTCCAGAACTATAAATGATTGACAGTTAACAGATATGTAAAGACTCTCATACGGCTTTTCTATCAATGATAGACTTCTAACTTAAGTGTTATGATTAACACGAAAATGAAAATTTACCTTTCTGCGTGCTGCATGCACACCTTTACCGTAGGCCTACCTACCTATTCGTGGACTATGGTAGACTTCTCTATCTCTCTGTAGACAGACAATCATAAACATTGGCTCTCGACTTAGTTCTATACGTATGCCCACCTGTTTGTTTCTTGCTCTTCAAAAAGCTCGAAGACATACTATATGGTCACGCGGCCGCTCTCCAGAGTATAAAATGGAGTCCATTAGCATAATCGGTTAATGGCAACTTTTTGTGAACTTTAGATCCAAATGAATTTTACTGAGAGTCTCCAACTCCTGGGCCAATTATTGGTGTCATCTCTTATGTAAGTATGAATATTTAGCTGAACTGCGTGTATTCATAAGTTTTTGGAAAAAATATCGTTTGAAAAAGTTTTTATTTCAACAAACGTTGGTATTTTGAGAAAGGATATGAGAGTAGAAAATTCAGTTGAAGAAGAGTCAAGAAGCGATACACTCCGAAATTGGCAGACATCGTGTAGTTAAATTGTGCTTGTTTTGGCATTAAAAGACTTAAGACCCTTCTTCATTTGTATCGAATAATTACTGCTCAAGAATCAAGTGATGGAGAGTGAAGAAATTGTTGGAAGCATAACATATATGACATGAGATCGTAATATAACTTATAGGGATAAGATAAAATAATAAAAAATCGGGGAATTAAAAGACAGGCTTGCTCCTTTGCCAACTCCCGATGAGTTCGCGTAATATCGTAAAGCATGATGTGCTCCCTTTGCCATTACCGTTCTCTTTGCCTGTGTTAACATGTGTAAGACGGGTAAAAATGTTTTTACACATATTTACTCGGCTTTGATGGTCCAGCTCACGTTATTTAGAGAGAGTAAGTAGTTGTTTCAGCGCGAATAATAAATGAGGTCCGAACAAACAAGAGCTACAATTTTAAACTGGAATAGAAACCCGCAGGGAAACAACAACTGCAAGAGGGGAAGAGGGAAATATTTCAACGGGCACCCTTATCTGGGGCGTTTTAAGTTGACGCGAATTAGCTATCACTCATAAACGTCCCGACGGGATGGCGGATTCTTTACAACAAGAATCGGAAACCGTTCATCTGCGGACGGTTGTTAGGCAATAAGGAGTCTGATTGCACGCGTAAGAATTGGTTATGAAATGGGTAGCGAGTCGCCTTAATTTATTGCTTCCAAGTCGGTAGCAGAAAACGAGTTGTCTCCCGGCACTGATCCCACCGCGATATCCAGCTCTTATGGCGAGGGAATTGAGGATGGGGGGGTGGGAAGGGGCGGGGGAAAGGGGGGGGGGTGAAGGGACGGAGAGAGGGACACGGGTATCAGCCTCTCTATCCGCCGATGGCCGAGGGGGAAAGACGTTTTTGGAGCAAGTTTGAAGGGAGCTAGTTTTACTCGGCATAATTCATCCTCGGAGGAAACTTCGCAATCGTTTATTTATACTGCTTTTAGTTCTCGACCGAAAGAGATGCCGCTGCTACCAATTGGCCATGTATCACGCTGCGTAACGAGTTAATCCACAGTCTCTGCGAGGGCATCTTGCGAAAAATAAACGTTTAACGGCCATAATGCAAGATGGAAGAGCGGTGAAGCGAGCAGTTCAATTGGCAATCTCTTAGACGAGACAAAAATCAACGGCCAGTGGGAAACGCAGGCCCATACTCGGAGAACACGTTAAGATGGATTTCTTCGAGAGACATCATAATTTTGAATATTTTGTTTGACACCAATGAGATTAATAATGAAAACATTTTCCACAATCTTTTTCTGGGAGACTCACCCTTTCATCTCAAAGAAAACGATTTCAATTTGGTGCTCTATGCTAGTACGAGATAACGTGATCACACTCGGGTGAGAATTAGACATTTTACAAAGTTATTTTTTCACTTGCACCATCTAAGCTTCTTCCCTATGCACATGTAAGTCAAACTTAAGCACTAATACCTTATTCAGCACGCAAGTAAGGCCATTCAAGTTCCTCGCCCATTATACCACAATGTAATCAGAATGGCTGCCATTTACCTTCTAAATATAATTGGGTTGCGACGGTTTTTGCTACTGTATGCGTTAATAGGGTGCAAAAAAATTAACATGGCGACTATTTTTAGAAAATGAGTCCTCAAATGCTAGTTATATTAATGCCGCCTCAAATAACCAAAGATGAGAAGTTTTCCTACCCTATAAAAATCTGCAGTCGTAAATACACAAGTGTTACGACAAAAGCTTTGTAGCTTTGGATATTTAATCCGGAACTTGTGCTAATATCATCTTCAAACGAGTTGACCCACTATATCGACTATCTTAAGGGTACCCAAATTCAAAAGAATTCAACATTTATGATGGTATGTTTTAACAAGTGTGACTATCGTTTACTTGAATGCACACTGAGGATATTATCGTTCAAAAGATCTTTAGGGCCACGCAGCTAGGAGTAGCAGTTTGTACAGATTAACTTCATTCGCGCCTGCACTGAGAAGTGTGGAGGGGGGGGGAGAGAAAGAGAGACGAAATAAATCACAGGCAAAGAGTCCCGGCAAGATAGCATCAACCCAAACGTAAAAGTAGCGAACTTATCGTAATAGCACCCGCGGCATAATGAACGGCCAGCTCTCGAGCCCGATTAACAAAATAAACTTCCGCCTGGCCGAAAATTGAGCCATACGAAAATGTAAACTAAAAAAAAAATCGTGTTTGCGAGCCAGAGCGTGCCTTTCTCTCCACCTTCGCCTCTCCCTCCCCCAAAGGCTTTACGTTTTGTTTTATTTTTCCTTTAAATACCGAGTAAGTTATGGAGCAAGGAGGAGAGACACAAAAGAAATGCTGGAAACAGGTCCATTCCTCATCCGGATAGCTCCTTTTATACTTTAAATCGTTCAGAAAACCTTCTTTATCGCCGTCGCACCGCTTGGTCCCGGACGCGCCACCCCCCCCTTCCCCGCCAACCCCCTACCGCCTTCCTCCGCCATTCTAACTCCTTCTTAGAAGGGGCTAGGGAAAAGCTGGAACGGGAAATGAAAATGTGTCCTGGTCAGATAGAAAAAAAACCTAACATTTTCCCCTCCTATCCTCACGCCTCCATCGCCCGCAGAAACTCCTTGGCGACACTCTTCCGGGCTTAAAAAAAGGTAATAGGAGAACGATGGAAGGGGGAACAACAGCGGAGGAAGGAGCAACAATGGATATAAAGTGTTTCCCTAGGGATCGGGAATGGGGAGAGGCTGGTGTGTCCCCTTCCCGTCCCTGCGACCGTCCTATCCCGACCTCCCCACTCGAACCAGGGCCCCAAATCCGAAACGCCGCCCTTCCCCACCCTTTTCGTACCCTTTTTCAAGGACCATAAATAATGCGGAGACCTCAGAATTATTCAGGTTGTGGTGGAAATAAGAGGACGCGTCGCCCCACTGATTTATCCGCATTTCGACTCCAAGAGATTCACGCTCGAGGCTCCTCGGGAGTAAAAATCTCCACCAGCTTTTCGGTTACGAGGTGGCTAATGGTGCCGATGGCGTGTATAAATGGGCGAGGTGTCGGGCGATTTCCAAATATAATAAAGCAACAGAAAAGTCGAGAAATGAGCGTTCATCACCGTTTGTTCCCGATAGGGGGACGGCTGTCCGCGTGCCCAGGCCGTGGGTGGTGGGGGTGGGAGGTTGTCTCCCAAAAGTTGCCTGCGGAGAGAAAGGGAAGTCTCCGGGTACGAAATTTATTAATCGAACGGCCTGCTCCGCCACCCAAAACCTCAAATAAATATCAAGAGTACATACATATGCCTAACGTGTAACAGCCGGGATAATTTCTCTAAAGATTTCGGACGGAGGGCATTTTTTATGCGTGTGATACATACGTGAACTGTACGGTTAAACTTTCCGGCGTGATTAATTCGGAGGAAAAACGCCACGAGGACATGCACATCCCGGAAGCTTGGTGAGAAATACTCCGAAGAAAGGGTCCATTGCGGGAAAGGAACAGTTTAAAAGAATCCGCCTTTTTTGTCGGGAGGAAGTTTTTCACCAGCAACAATAAAGGATTCTAATTGTATTTGAAGCGCTTTCAATCGGAATTGAATCATCATATTCGTGTAAAGTTGGGTATTTCACACATCCTCTAGCTGGATTTTCAATCCATAACCGTGAAATCAGACGGTAAATAGAGTAACCATCCAGATAGCTCATTTTTAGTTAAAGAGAGTTTTACACTGTTGTTATTTCGTAGCATGTTATACCAGGCATAAAATCCATTTTTTGCACATCAACTCGAGGGAATTCAAACCATTTCATAGATTAAAATTGTGCGTAGCGAAATTCGTGGGAGTGAACGTGGAATTGTGGAAAATGACTCGCCTGAAGTTATATTCGTTACGTTTATAAGTCCCCGCTCATCACTTTTCAGAAATGAGTACGTTCCTAAGATGGAAAGACGTACGGTGAGTTACCTATAACACGCACGGGGAAAGGGCCTAATTTAAGCACATACGTCAACTAATCGTTTCCAGGATAAAAAATTTAAATTGCAAATCCGTCCATCTTTCAACCTGGCTGACCAAATCATTTTATAGTCTCTACATGATGTTTTACAATTTTAATAGGCTCCCTTGTGAGCGCTACGTGTCTCAATTACGAAGCACTGACGGTAGACGCCAAAAAACTTATTAAAACGGAAACACCATTCATATTTTTCAAATAATAATTTATTATGACGACTAAAAGAAAGTATCAATGAAATTCACTGGTGTTGATGAATTAGAGCAGACTTTTCCAAAATAGTCACGGAAGGGATAAATCAATGGATATTGGTACGCGTGATATTAACCGGGCTGATAAATGTTCTAATACTACTCGATTTTTCATTCAACGCTGGTTGACTTCGTCAACTTCTCTCTGGTTCGGAGGATAATTCGACTAAACAGAGAAGCAAAGGAAATTCCTCTGACAAACGCTGGAAAAAACTAACTATCCTCCAGTGTATTTCATTCAAGGAATATGTGATGAAAAAAGACGAAAGTTTTAAAAGGTGATGTGATAAAGATTCACGGTTTTTTAAAAATGAATCGCAGCGTAAGACACACGGAGATGGAGAGGAAAAGGAGAATGCCCTGGAAAGAGGAAAATCAAGGGTGTACATGGCTCGCTGGCGAAAGAGAAAAAGAGTGGGGACGGATTCTGTGATCACAGCTAGGTCCTTACTGCCTCTAGGAGGATCTTCGAAAAACGATTTATTGGCCACATAAATCACGGGAGGAACAGAAGTCTCCGATGGTTTTCGGGCCGTTCTTTTCCCTCTTTCACTCCACCTTTCTTGCTCTCTCCCATAGCGTTCCGAGCTATAAATATGATGAAGGGAAAATTTTTGGTATAATGCGATGAAAAACAAGAGGGTGTGGCTCTACGGCTCTCATATCTCTCCTAGAGAGAGAAAGAGAGAGAGGGAGACGGAACAGGCCAGAAAAATATGTTTCCGAGGCAACGAAATAAGTGGAAATATGGATGAAATTCATGGAGACCCAAAGGGGAGGAGTGATAGCGTTCTCCTATTCTTTTCTTTTTAATTTTATTCCGTGGGTAGATCTCGAGAATATCACTCCCCTCATATTTTAAACGAGACTGCCGGCAATTTTACGGCAGCGCATAGAGCAAACGATTTCCACCGCGAGGAGTTCAAACACGACGGTGACCCTCGAATTAGTGTGACATCAAAACATTTACCCCCCCCCCCCTTTAAAGTTATTTCCTTTCCTCATCCAACATTCCGAACTGGACCGAATCCGTTGGAGCAATTTCTTTCTTCGGAAAGATGTTTTCGTGCATACGTTCCTCCTGAAAGCTTATGAGATGGAAGAAAAATGCCGTCGCATCGTGTAATTTAATAATCAAACAGAGGAAAAAGGAAGGCGGTGGTGGCTCGACCGGCTCTTTTCGACTCCTCAGTGGGATTTACTCCGACCCTCTCACGAGGTTTTCCGTTCCTCCTCCCCCTCCCGGAGCGAGTCCCACGAAAAAGCCCAAAACTCTTTTTCGCCTCTAAATTAAACATATTAAAGTGCTACACCACTCGCATTCGCGGAGGCCGCTAATTAAGCTTTCGAGTTTTGATTTATCCCCCCGAATGCTAATAAGCGGTTCGCTTCCACCCACCCGCGCCCGGGACCCGAAATATCCCGAAACATTCACTTAACGGAACTTATAATTTCCACCGCTTATTAACACACTTCCCCCAACGACTCGTGATGGGAATTGTTACACGAGTACGTGCGGTATCAAGTTGGAAGCGGATGGGGAAAAGTGTTGGGAAGAGAGAGAGGACGAACGAGGAAATATGAAAGAAGCAATCGTCATAGGGAAAAAATCACGTGAAAGAGTTACTCATCTTTTTCTCTCTCTCTCGGAGAGGAAAGGAGAGAGAGATTTCCCGCCCGTCTCGACGCTTCTTCTTCAGATTCACTCCCACCACTTAGCGAGAGGTCTCCCTCACCCTCCCTCCGCGTGGATCGCCATGACAACGGGCAAACCCCTCCCCAACCCCTCATTACGTCTCCGGGCAACGTGAGGAAGGATAACCACATCGCCTCCTCCCTCCCATTCCCCCTTCATTCTTTTTGGCTTCGGCCAGGGAAGGGAGGGAGGAGGAGGGCAGGAATATAAAGAATAAAACTTCAAAAAGAACGGTCTGGCTTTCTCCACGCCTTCACGCACACACTCACACACGCACAAGAGTTGATCCCGGATATAGTGAAAAGGCAGCGAGAAGTGGGGAGGAAAGAGAGGAGAAGGGGGTGAGGTGACCGGAGGGCGGAGAGGTAGGGACGAGAAGGACGGAGGGACGGGACGGGAGGGAGGGAGACTTGCTGAGGGCGCTCCAGGGGAGGGCGGTCACCGTCAGGGAGAGCAGCGAGAAGGGTTTCCTCCTTTAAGTAAGGGCGGGGTGTCAGCAAGGAGGGCGAGAAATGGAGAGGAGGAATAAAGATGGGGATGGGTTGTAGGTGGGCGAAATATGAGGGACGAAGGAATACATAGAGAAGGTTGATGAGAGGGTGTGTGTGTTGTGGGAGTTAGGAGAGCGTTCGGAGAAAAAAATGAAACGACCGCTTTTCCTTCAGGAGTGAGTAAGTTTTGAAAAGGAAGTGCTCACGGAAAAATGAAAACTCAAAGGAGAGTTCCTGGAGCTCGTTAGGTTAAGCTTTAAATAGAAAAGGGGGGCAAAGAAGGGTAAACTTAGGATGGGATATGAAAAGGAATCGAGTTAGTTCTGGCTGGATACAGAGTGAATGGGATACTCTAGGTGAAAGATTTCGTTGATTATTAGTCCTGAGTATGAGAGCGAGAAGATTGACCTAACATATTACAAGAGGTTGCGCAGTTAGGGAACCGTCCACTCGCAAAACTAACCCGCATTGAATCGGATGATTATGACTTCAATTTGTAGAAGAGGCTCATCTAAATTCAGTGTTTCTCGCCAAGAATATATAATGATATTAAAAACTTGTAACATGGCAAATACTCCATCAGCCATTGGCTACTTCCATATTTTGGCTATATTTATCCATTCTCGGACTGAGCCGATGGTTCCCACTGATATTAATAAAAGGCTCTTCTCGACACGTCATACCGTCAAATTTCAAAAGAAATTGGATACGCAATATTGCAAGATGTGGTTCTCCGTGTGGTGGCTGATTATATCGATCATATGAACACCGAAAATATTTTTCATGGAGATCACATTTTCGTTCACAGAAAATTTGCACCAGCAAAGGTGGTGATGAGGCACCACCCATACCTAGAGACGACAAGTACAGTAATATGTCGCTGTCGCGCTGACTTAAATCTCGCTCGTTTATGAGTGGTATATTCCTTTTCCTGGAAACAGTATTTTCACCGGAGGAGGGGGAAGAGGGAGGGGTGCTTTTCGATCGCAGATATCAGGTCCCAGCTTAGAAGCGGGAATGACGCGCCGTTGCTCGCGAATGAAGAAAGACTGTGACGGCGGTGGCTAGGGCGAAAAGTTCTTCAGCGAGGGCGGCAGAGGTCGGATGATGAAAATGACGATCCCCGTAAGATCTTTCAGCTTCGCTCCGGTAGTGGGTGCGGAGCCTGTGGAGATTAGAGCTGAATTCAGGCGCCGCTTCCCTTCTGGGAAACGAACGAGCGGCGTCAAGAGTGGCGGCCGGAGGGAGCACGTGTAGTTGTTCTCCCGACGAGCGGGCGGCTTGCGTATATGGAGGACGGAGGGGTTTATACACTCTTGGGCCTCTCTTCTTCCTTGAGAAGGGGCCGAGGGAAAGAGAGAGATAAGAGGCCTGCCTCACTCTCTCGGATGCCTGGCTGCACCTTGCACTCCATCCTTCTCCCCCGTCCTCTCCCCTCCGCCGCACTTCCAGAGGAGAGCACTGACGTTGCCAGAGATTGAGGATACCGCACAATGGAGTCTTCCTCCTCTCGTCTTCATCATTGCGCACCAGCGTCTTGAGCAGGTGACTTTAAAGGAGCGACCAACTGATGGGAAGTAAAGGAAGGGAGAATGAGGGCTTGGATGCGGAGAGGAGTAGTGGCCCGAGGTCGTGTTTCCATATGGCGCCGATCCTCCCTCTCCAGCCAAACCTCCCCTCGACTCGCAGTCTGCGGTCGCTCCGCTAACAAAAGCGAAAATTCGGATTCTCTCCGTGAAAAAATATTGACACACCGGCATGCCCAACATAATTTCCACACGACGGTTTCTCATCTTTAAGGTAAGGGTGGGGAACGATCCCTAAGGTGTTGCCAGCAGCTTTATGACGGGGTACAGCTCTTTGAGATATACAGCGGAGCGACTGAAAAGAATCCTACGGAATGGTTAAAAATAGCGTATAATAAAATGTAGGTGGACTTTTAAGAGGTTAAATCTACCGCCACTCAGAAATTTTTCCTCCACAGCCTCTTTTGCCAAGCTCTATTCAATCGCTATCGAATTTCGAGGGCGACCAGGGAAATACGAACACCTGACGATTGACTATGTTAATCAGCGGAACTGGAAATCGTAAATGACAGCGATTTTGTAGTTTTAGTTTAGGGTCTACGGCCGATTAAACTGCAGCTGTGAGTTCACCTCAGCCTTGAATGGAATGCCATTTAAAAATACTTCAACTGCACTAAACTCACCAATGTAAAAATCATTTTCGTACCACTCGATCTACTTAAAATCAATGCCTGTATTAAAGCATAAGGTAACAAGCATATGAATTGCTCATGAGTTGACGGCCCATTAAGTACACCGAACAAACGGTCGTGGAGAACACATTCGTACGCTTCAGAAACAGAATTTGTGCCGGCAGGTACGAGTAATCCTCACTCACTATGATATGGTGAAAGTAAATATTCCTAAAATTAAACTAAACTGATTTTTTTCATGTGTTTAACTCGTCGGTACACCATTTTTTTAGGCGAAGTGAGACATTTCCGGGGTTGAATTCGAGATTGATGCGTACGATAATATTATGAAGTTAGTTAACGCAGTTATTAGAAATCCACTACCGAATGGAATTTCCTGAAGACCCTGAGATTAATTCGACAGGTTTTTAATTTCCGAGAGAAATTCTGACGGGTAAATAATCGTAGCTGGGTGGTGAGCACGTGAGTGAAAATCGGTGATGGTGGTTAGAGAGGGGAAAGAAAATCGGCGATGAACTCACCTAACTATCCACAGAGTACACAGGGGAGCCACGCAACTTGGAATATTTCCCAAGAACCGTAAGGGTTCAAAAGGCCGTGCTTCAATTACTTCGCTTAACTGCTCCCCAATTAATGCCCATTATTTCAATTTTACTTAAGAGCCGACGAGAGCCACGTTTTTCACGAAACCATCGTCGAATATGGCTCTACGGGAATAGGGCTCTGACGAGCCTGTGGAGTGATTTTCGTGGGAAGGAGAAAGTGAAATCGTCGGCTCTCAGATAGGAGGAAAATGCCGAGGCAAATTCTATGGGGCGAAATTTGGACCATCATTAATACACAGCTACATTCAAACTCGTTTTTAAATGCGAACAGCAAAATATTTTTACAACACTTTGTTGTTAAGTTGAAATATTGCGTTCCTTCGCGATTTATGTCGCTCATGTTTAGGTTTTGGTGGTTGAAGTTTTACGCCATCCTTCAAAGAAATGATTTACGTATATAGAAACTATGTTGGTAAAAGCAGACACTAATATACTTATATAAGCCATATTTAAATTTAGAATTAAATTCTTAACAGCTTTGTAATGCAATTTAACGATTATGAAATAAAACGTTTAGCACAAACGTATTAAAAAAACCGGAACGCTGGTAAAGGACATAAATACGTCGGAGCAGGGAAACGTGAACCGAATCATGGCTACCTGGGTATAAAAAGCCCACGCAAAGATTCTCACTGAGAGGTGATAGGCGGACCTTCGAAAACCTTAGGTAGTCCTTTGAATAGGAAAAAGAGAACAAATAAAATTGAATTTGAGTCGAAAGGAAACATGAAAACAAATATCAAGTGACAGCCTAAGTGGCCCGACACAAAGTTACACGCGATAAATAAGAGGGCGGGTAGGATCACGAGGGAGCGGTGGGTAGGCGGGGAAAGAGGGCTGGGGAAAGGGTTTAAGTCAGACGCACAGGGGAGTTGAAGAGAACGAGATATGGTGGATCGAGGGAAATAGCGGATTCGATTATATTAACAATACTGACCTAGTAATATGAATGGGTATGGTTAAAATAAATTACGTCATTCAATGATAACAGACTTCTGACGAGAACCATAGATGAATCGTCTTGAATAGTTACTGGAAAGGAATGAGTGAAAATCTTTGCCGGACCGCATTACGCAACATCATCCCATTTCTATCTCTCCTGTTGTGATGACGACTCCACCCGTCACGCCATATATGTACTTCTTTCAAATTTACCACGAAGTGTAGTCAAATGATGACGTTTATCAGGTAAAGGATTCATTTAAAGTCGTCGAACAGCGAAATGGTTACTTATACTGCCTTAACTTCTCACTGTAAGCATGTATCTCATTGAGAGAACTTACAATACGAGGAAATAGGACAAATACCTTCAATGTGACACGAATCCTTGACTTTTGTATCAGCGAAAGAACGAGTTTCGTATTGGCTAAATCGCATTGCATTGAGTAACGGTGTCAAAAATTCGGGTAAAATGGATCAAGCCTGCTGAAAAACTTATAGTTGTTAGCCTCTCGGTATATGTTTAATAAAAAGAAAAAAAACATTAAAATTGAAATGGAAACAGGATATTCTAAAGGTCACTCCTTCCAAAACTAAAATACATTCAAATTTGTTTCAAAGTATTCACCGGTTAAACTGTTCATTAGTTAGGAATAGTTCCACTTGATAAGTTCAGTTTTCTCATTTGACTAAACAATCTACATAAACAATAAAATATTTCCAGAGTAGGTTTCCTACACCTAACAAGAAATAAAAATTCATACTCGCAGCATTCAAAAGAAGAATCAAATCCGAACCGGCATGTATCGATTCGGGATGAGATTGAACCGACCTGGAAGATCATATTAAAACCCGATGCAGAATACAATCTGAAGCCCAATTCGAAAGGATCGATTTTATTGCGTATCGAATCGAAATAGTCAATCTCCGGTGCCAGAAGAAGGAAGGAGGGGGGGGTAGAGATGGAGAAACAAAAGAGGGTGTTACGGGAAATGTATAGGGAAGGGGAGGGGAGCAAAAGAGTGATGGGAATGAGGACGCGAGGCTTTTTTATCATCCCCCCATTCTCGAGACGATGGTCGATCATCTCTGCCTCCTCCTACCCTCTCCCCATCCCTCTCCTACTTCCAGAGGACACACCCATCTCACACAGCCCCTCTCCCACGGTCCCTCGCGCGACGCCCTCAGGCGGATTTATAACTCTTGAGGGGGAGGGAAGCCGGGCAGAAAATTGCGTGATGCAAAAATCGGGAGAAAAGTATCCCAAGCGTCGGTCGTTCACGAGGATGGGCGGGCGGGCGGGTGGGTGGGTGAGTGGGAAAAGGTTTTAGTGAACCCTCTGCTGCCTTCACCGCGACCCCGTCCTCCTGGAAACTGAAATGTCCCCGGGATTTTTTTGTCTTTCCATTTAGGACAAAATACTTACGTAAGATTCGATAAATTTGAAAATGTTCCTAACTTTCCCCTTCTAGACGGAGAAAAATCTGGATTCTAGCCTTGATTCATTGCGGTCCACGGAAAAGTAATCTAAATTAATATGTAGAATGCGTAAAACCCTTTTAAGATCGATTCAGTGAGTGACAAGAGCATAAATTTATACTGAGTTTTTTCTTCCCTCGTAGTCCATATGACTTATATAATTAAAGATATCAAATAGACGACTTCATAGTTAATACCTACCCTGTGGAAATGTTAATGTGAAGAGTGAATGACATTATATATATATATATATATATATATATATATATATATATATATATATATATATATATATATAAATATCTTCGAAATGGAACGCTCTTCGGCGACACACAAATATATAAAAACACAGATGTAGATTTTTAGAATATAGAGACACAAAGAAAGGACACTGACAATTTGTTATTTTACGTTTCGACAGCCGTGCTGATTCTGAAGACGACAGCCGTGCTGTCGAAACGTAAAATAACAAATTGTGAGTGTCCTTTCTTTGTGTCTCTATATTCTAAAAATCTACATCTGTGTTATATATATATATATATATATATATATATATATATATATATATATATATTATATATATATATATATAAAGTGAAATATGCTTTCAAATAAATTACTCGGTGTTTTATCTCTTACCTGGGAGAAACATTCCTATGCATATACAATTTATTTGCTTACAAACGCATATATTCTGATATTCCTCGTCGTAAAATGTCTAATTTGTTGAATCTTATGGGGAAGCTAATTATTAGCGGAATGCTCATAAAATGTCAACGGGAAATGGAGGCTCTTGTCTCATAGTTGTTCGGTCCACTCCGTAGATGTAAAGACGGTAATTGGCATGAGCAATTCCATTACGCCGTCCATTTCCCCACGCCCGAGCGCTTCGCCACCGTGAGTACCTCGCCCTGATCAGTTCCTCAGCGAGCCAATAATAGCTCGACCACCACCGTCCTGTATTCTCCGTTCAATTCGCCGAAACAAGGATTCTACATATTCAAATCGACGCACTCGAAGCGTCCGTCGAAGGTTTTCTAAAAAGAGTGCCCGTAGCGGACAAACACTGGGACAGGGAGGGAGGTAGTGAATTCAAAGTCGTCTGACGCAAGGCACGATCGGTTCGTCATCTCGATTTGTATCTCGCAGCGTGGGATAGAAGTCTACTGGGGGAGGAGGGCGTGGAGGCTGGGAGGGGCCGAGGAGGAAGGCATTGGGGAAGGGGGTCGGGAGGAAGAGAGAGGGAAGGGTATGAGGAGAGGGTGGGGGAGGGGAGGTAGAAGGATTGCGTGGGCGCGAAGTGCCCTCTTGGGAACTGCCTCGGAGCATTGTTGCGTATAAGGTTAAGGTCTCCGCGGGAAAGCTCTGAAAAACATCCGGCAGACTTGGTTGGTATTTTGATCCGTAAAAAAATATATGTACATGCGCCCACAGATAAGGCGGCCGTTACTTAACGATTGCAATTTCAACGCCGACCCTTACGAGTGGCATGCTTCTTAAGATTCACGGATTCCGGGAAGGTACTACTTCAAAGAAGAGAAAACGTACGTTTATCCAGGCCGTCAATTTAAATGACATAATGCACCGATAAATTCAGGAATATATAGTGAGGAAAACGACCAAAAATATTACCGCAGGTAGTGAAATTATCACGATTACGGTTTGAATTTGACACGAGAACTGAACTATTTGAAAATAATATGGCACGAAAGACGCAAATAGAGCTTGTAAACAATAAAAACAGACATTCATTCGCAAATTCTTCATTTGCGGCTAAGTTGTTCGAGTAATCTTCCAACTAGAAGTGAAACTATCCTGACTGTCAATAAAAAACTACATAAATATACTCTAACATGTTTCATTGAAGAGAACATTGTGGTTGGGTAAAAATTAATGGCTTCTAAAATTGAAATTGGGCTAATTTCCTGTAATGAACACCGTGAAGCTACAGCAGGAGTTGGCTTTCGTGATATCTTTCGCGCCAGGACTTTCGCTGCATCGTGTGCATTTACATTACTCAACCTTCCGGAGGACTTGGGCAAAATTCTCGTCACGCCCAGTAATATTTTCGTTGTAATGACACATGACTTGCGTAACCCTAAACAAAGGTAGGCAGGTACCTACCTGCTTCTTATAAAGGGCGTAGCCGAAACGGCAGACGAAAAAAAATAAGCCTTGAACACTTTTCTTAATCGCATTTAAACAAGAAATTAAGAACAGCAGCCACCCGACGGCAGGTGTTTCACCGCAACCCTTTTGTGCAAACGACCCCAAGCGTGTGAGCAGAGGCTTTAGGGGGGAATAGGCGGAGGGAGAGTAGCGCGGTGGGTAGACGCAAAGCGAATTAAAAACAGATTTTTTCCTTCATCTCTCTCTCTCTCACACACACACACTCTCCCTCTCTGCCTTTATCTCTCCACTCAACTCCCACCACGCACATTCGCAATGGGTCGTTAAGGACGGGAACGGGGTTTTGCGGCAGCCGAGAAAAGAGTGAGTGAGTGAGCGAGAGAGTGAGAGAGAGAGAGAGAGAGAGAGAGGAGGGAACCGCAAGCGATAGAGAGGAAAAGAAGAGTTGGTTGTCTGATACTTACGAGAGATGGCAGCGGCGGCGGCGGGAGTAATTGAGGAAACGGAGGTTGGAAGGCAGAGAGGGAGCTTCGGCGCTTAATCCTCCCTTATGCCTTCACCCGGTCTCCCTTCACCTCCATCCCCCACCCCTCATCAGCTTGACAACACCACGGCAACCGAAGGCAACAACCACCGACGATTCAGAGAAATGAAGGTTTTGTGGGTGGGGGAGGGGGGAGTTTAGTACGGCGGAGGGGTGTGAAGGGGGGTGGGTGGGGGAAAGGTGTGCGGGGGAAGGGGTACGAAAGTGGGGGGGGGGGGGTGTCGTGCGAGAGAGAGAAGAGGCAATCAGTTGGGATGACTATGGGAATATGCGGAATGCGCGCCTTCGCGTGTTTCGAGTCCCTGGAAACGAAAGGCGACTCGCGTCGGGGATGCAAAGGAGCTTAACGCGCAATGTTTGCGGCAAAAGTTTGTCGAGGGAGGACGGGGGGGGGGAAGATCATCGAGAGGGGAGGAGGGAAAGGAGGGAAATCAGCGACGGGGGAACGCAATAATAACGGCAGAGCACCCCAGAGTTTTATTTTCTTTCAGGAATACTACGGCCCGTGGATTGAATTCCTAATTAACTTCGTCGGGGATGCAACGGAAGAGACCGTTTTGAAGTACCGGGACGTGAGACCGAATCAGATATGACACAAACGGAAGGAAATGAATTGGACGGCAGAACGCTTAATACCAATTCATAAAAAAACACCGTAATTTCTGATTTAATCCTAAAGCACAGAGCAGAAAAGCTACTGTGATAATTATATAGATTGTCTCTAGAGAATGAGCTCGTAAGAAACGGAAATGCATACCTTGTTAAAACGGTTTGGGCAAGTACTCTCCTACTGAGTCAAGGAAGTTCCGCAGTCACAGGAAGTGAATTTTGGAGGGATCCATAAGGGAGATCCTTCTCACTTTGAGAAGGAAACGGTGGCAATTAGAGCAGTTCTATGAAATATAAAGATAACCATAACGATGAGAAACTATGAAATTTTTCTCTAACGAAAGGCACCATGAGACCAGCAAGTTAGTGTTCACTCCCACGGAAGCTGTGCTATATTGACACTGCTCCCTCCAAAACTCGCAGAATAAGAAAAGACATCCTGCGGAATGGCGATGAGAAACAAACCCCGGTCGTCGACATTTGCACATGCAAACGATCACCTTACATTTCAAAGCCTTTTCCATAGAATGTTTGAATGTCAAAACTTCCGTCGTCAATGAAACTATCATTCTACGACATAGCATTTCGCTATCTGAAGGGTTCTTCATCCGGACGTTTCCATAGGACGACACAACCGGCAGAAGAGGATGACTAAACAACCCATATTGTAAGCAGCGGTGTCAGAAAACCTGTTGTTCCGGAGCGCAGCATCAGTGCAGGGTCCGTTGACAATAAATGTTGCATGGGAGATGGTGAGGGACAATAATTTGAATAGAACGGGATGTAAAAATCCAGGAGATAGAGAGGAAGGAACGAGAAGAAGAGAATGCATTGTGTTGGTGTATGCGGGTCAAACCGTAGGGATAGACAAGATACCAACTCTATGCGAGAGGAGTGGAGGGAAGAAGAAATATGACAAACTGCGCACGGGAGAGAGAAGCGCACGCATGGATACCAACAGATGAAGCATGAAAAGCAACCTGCGCTCTGCGTGAACTATTGATGGAGGGAGGAGGATTGACGGGGACTGACTGAGGTGTGGCGTCGAAATGGAAGTGGGTGGGGGTGGGGAGGACGCGAGGCGTGAGAAGGAATGCAAAATGTCAGTTTGGGTGAGGGATGAATATCCCTGTCTACCTCCCTCCCTTACAACGAAGACGAATTAAAGGGAGGGAGGGAGAGTCTCCTCGGAGGAATTGGCTCCAATCACACAATCGTGCTGTGACAACGGCGGAAAGGGAATCCGATATAACGCATCCCCCTTCTCCTTTCCTCGTTCTATAATTACTCGAACGAGTCATATAACCCTACGAGTCAACGCACGTCTACGCAAAAAGGCACATCCGTCTCGGAGAGATGTGCGAGCGAAAAAGAGAATGAGAGAGAGAGAGAGAGATGAACGACGACAGGGAACGTACGAGAGTTTTCGGCTTTGCAGACAGAATTCCGGGCCCCCCACCCGCGCAGCGGAGCGGGGCTTCTCGGAAAGCCGTGCATAATCGCCGTGAAATTAAATTACACGGAATGTGATTGTCTAACGTTCTCTGACATTCATTCCGCCGCGGTTTGTAAACGTTCCGACTCCGGGGACCGTCACGACTCACCGAGAAAGTTGGTCCACACGAAATCCGTCTTTAAGGTAGTCGAATGGTTCTTTATTAATGCGACGGAAATGAATGGGATACTTCCACGAGGGGGTAAAAGGAATGAGTTCGCGCTATAAAGATTAGGGAGAGCCGAGGACGCTCCGAGTGGGAGAGAAAGAGGTTTCACAATGCTTGGGGAAAACAAGATGTTGGTGGCCTTAGACCACGCCTTAAAGTTTCCTTTAACATTTTTATGTTCAGGATATATTTCCCTTCGTGTTTTTTTAACGCCGAACGCATTACAAAACTCTTCCAGGTTGTTCAACTCTGTAGGAGGAAGAAATCAAACTAGATGCAATAATGACGTTAACTTTATAAATGCAATAAAATGATGAAATCCGCATCATTCCAAAGTTGCGTTTACGAAAATATTGCAGCTTAAAGTTACGAGCATACAAAAGGCAAGAGAATCTTCCCCGACTTCACGCTTTAAGCGCAGCATCGTGCGGGACTTTGGGTTTAGCAGCAACACCTCTAACGACCACTATAATTCGAGGACAACTTCAAAAAACACTTTCCAAGCAATCATCCGAGCAATGACGCATCTGTAGTGCTTTTCGCGGAATCAGTGAGAGGGAACGACATGACCCGGAATCGAGAGCATGGAAGCCGGAGACAAATTATAATTGCGGAAGTAAAGTTCGCCGTACCTGTTGCAAAGGACATTTCGATATTGAAAAAAAATACGGACGGCCATTGGAGAGGGATTTGTTGTGAGTGGAGAACTAAGCGTAAAGAAAGTGAGGGAAACGTTGGGAAGAGATTTGAAGGTGTGGGAGAGGAAGAAAGAGAAGGGGTTTTCGGTGTCAGTGTATGGGTACCCCTTTTTGAGGCGGCGTGAAACGTGAATCCCGGGGCAAAGGCAAGGCTGTGTGATATGCAGGGAAAATTATGGGCACGGCGAGTGAAGAGGGGAAGGTGAAGAGCAGTTGGAAAGGGTGGGAGGATGAGAGTAGGCAGAAAGAGAGAGAGAGAGGGGACTGAATCGAGGAGGGAAGGTGGAAGGGAAGAGAGGGAGAGAGAGAAGCCTGTGGGATGAACTCTTCCTCGGTGACTTCGTGAGAACGAGGCACGAACAGGTGGGTGTGGAGAGGCCGCGCGGAGCTGTGGGAGAAGCAGGGGTGAGGGTGGGTTGGAGAGTGAGATGGAACGGGGGGAGGGGGAGAAGAGAGGAGAGGAGGGTGGAGACGTTTGGGCGGAGGAGGGGGGAGGTAGAGGGCGAGGAGGGGTGGGAGACGGAGAAGGCGGAGTGAGAGGGGAGGAGCCCCTTGTGCGTGGGAGTAAATTCGACTGCGGCGAGTCACGAGAATTACATGCAAGACGAGGGAGGGAAGGAGGAGTAGAGTTGGATGAGGGAGGGAGGTAGGCACGAGGGGAGGGGATGAGAGTTTGCGCGAAATAATGGAGAGTGAGGGGAGGGGAAGATGGGAAGAGGGAAGAACAACGCTAAGTTGCCTGGTACGAAACAAGAGGGGGGATCGGAGGGTTGTCGGTGGAAGGAGGTGGAGAAAAGTGTGGGAAAGGGATTAAAAAAGTCCGGCCAATAAACGCCAGGGATGAAACTGGGAGAGGAAGAGCTCGCGGTTGCAAAATCCAGAGCAAGTGCACACCCACATAATAATCGACAGGCTACACATGAAGATGAAAAGAGAAAAAAAATAAACATGCACCGGGGCCATTAAAAAAACTGGAACGTCTCCCTCCCTCTCTCTCTCTCTCTCCCTTGAGCCTTCTATATATCGCCGATGTAAAGCTGCATTTAGTAGACTAGCCATTAGTTTTTTATGAGAAATACACAAAGGCCTCATTTAACAGAGATTGCATGTTTCTAAGGTCTCTCAGCCGATTGATATCTCAAAAACAGATGAATTCAGCCATCTACAGCACATCTGTCAATTTAATGCGACGATTTGATGGAATAATTGGCTAGGATAACATATTCATCAAGGAATCAGCATACAAAGACGCCACGCAATAAAAAATTAATATTAGTGAGATGAAATAAGCAATGAGGACTCTGAGGTTTGGATTATGACATCTTGAGTAAGAGAGCTTTTTTTAGAAAAGAATCCAAAACAAATGAAGGGATTACAAAGTTTGGGAAAATGGGATGTGTTGGCTACCAAAAAGGATATTCAGATGAGTCCATTGCCGAAAGTAACCAACTTTAGAATAGAAACTTTAGAGGAATTCTCCATCGCACACTATTTGACATGGAAATGTTTGAATGAATTGCGAAGGACCTAGTGCACCAAGCATTCTAGCAAACGTATTAGAAAACATATCACCCCATGAGCAAAATACTTGAGAGGTTCAATGTGATTAGGGAATAAAATGTAATTAGGTGATAAAATGTAATTAGGGAATGAAGGGTGCTTGCGGGGGGAGAAAACATCGCGTTTGTGGAGGAACGTAGGATAAGTAGAAATCACTGCACGGGGGTTGTTTAGCAGCTAGTAGTGGAGTGAGTGGATACGATGATGTCTAACTGGTTAGCTCACCAGCTGACTGACTGATTGATTGATTGATTGATCGAATCTCTGTAACTCTAGACGTTGAAATGCGAGAACCAACCGTTGAATTAAACATTTTAGATTCTTTCATAAGGGGAGAAGAAAAATGTTTCTCCAAGCGCGGGTGTCACTCTCTTCCATCTTTCTATGACGCCGTTTCCCATAGGGAGGATACTTTAATTAAGTTGGCGGCATGAGCTAGGAGGTGAGTTCATAGCAGGCGTTATTAATAACGAAAGTGACGTGATGGAAACTTTGTGCCAGAAGTTGAAGGCGGATATGATAACCACGGGAATCACGGATTAATAATACACGTTGATGGAGTGACGAGAGGGCGTTAGTTGCTAAGCGATCTCTTTTTAACAAGGTAGTGGAGATAGTGTTTCCATATTTGATCATGAATAAGAAATGAGATGATACGAACAACCTAACAACCTTAGATTACGACACGTCGACAATCATCCATATAAATAGTCTTCGTGAAAGTTGAGAGACAACGAGACGAAAACACCAAATAGCAAAATAAAATATAACCGAAAATTGAAGAATTGCAAACGTAATTACTTCACTCCGATACTTTTAGACCCCATTTCCTAAGAACAATTACGCTTTGGATTTAAATATGAAATCGGCTGTGCAAATACGTTGAAATAATAATTAAAATCTGAAATAATGAGTCACCTCCGTAGTACTTAAACTATTGGTGATTACTGAATTTACACTGCGTGCATTTCACCGTTTCTTTCCTCTTTAGAAACAGCACGAAAAGTGTTATATTCTAGTTATATCTATTATGCTTCTATCGATGCCTCTAACTGTCTATGATACATAAATTAGAGCTAAAACTGACAAATATCATGCAGAAATGGGGGCCGCTGCGCTTTTAATATATCTCTCCCCCTCGTAAATTTCGGTAGTTCCAAATGGGCCACAGATCAGAAGTATAGGCGGAATTAGTGTTCACAGGTAAAACAGAAGAATATTTTACAGCTTAAACGGGGTTTTTATCACCCAATTTCTCTGGATTCCTTGACACATCCCTCAGCGATGAGCCTGCTCTTTCGTTTAGTGCTCTTTCAGATAGATATAGTATGATTCCTTGAATTTGACACGGTGGAACTCTTTTGATAAAGCTAAGGAAAAATGCTCAAAATTGAAGCATTCCGCTGAGTGATTAGGCATGTTAGAGGAAAAACTTTTACAAAATAACTTTGTATCTCAAATTCCTTAGACTAATATAGGAATAAGTACAAATTATCAACTAGGTTATGGGAGGACTGAAGAGGGCTCTGAAACGGATGCGGTACAAGTATTCATATTTGAATTTACCTGTGTTGTATACTAATACGTGCGTCATAAAAAGACGAGTAGTGATGAGTGGGTGCATGTATATATGTGTTGTGTATATATATATATATATATATATATATATATATATATATATATGTGTGTGTGTGTGTGTGTGTGTGTGTGTGTGTGTGTGGGTGTGTGTGTGTGTGTGTGGGTCAATAACCGTGAGAATGCCCCTGAGGAATTATGTAAAAATTAACTTATCGTGTAATTTGATTATTTACATCAGCTGTTAGCTTCTATTTTACAAGTTCATAACCATATTACCATAGTAATTGCTCGCTTCACAGAGGAAGTTAAACGCCGCATTGACCTTGGTGATGATCACCTATTAAATCTTGTATTAAAAATTCTGGAATTCATAGGTTAAACTTAATACTATCCCTTAGTCAGGAATTAATCCATAATTATTAGAGAACTAAAAAACTACAACAGAATAAACTGGTATATGTGTCCCAATTCAGCGTGCACCGTAAAGATTATTCAAAACTTAACTTCTTGATGTCTTCACTCTTTTTAAGTCGGACTAAAAATTGAAATTTCGCAAGAAAATAGGCCCTTGGCAGTCTTTCTTGCCGTAAATTTTCAAAGGAAAATTCCGCTAGTTAGGCAATTCCTATAAAACAACATCCGAGTTACATGATGTCACAGTCTCCTGAAAAATGATCTGATCTTTCCTTGGCAGCCGTTAACTTGTCATTCGCGTTACACTGGCGGTATCCACGGTCGTGAGCTGAATAAAACTCCCCGTAATTTTCACAGAGCCTTCACGTCACGGTCGGTCTTAAACGGAGTTTCGCGCAAGTGCGAAATTCCTCACGAATTGCATCGTAAATACACTGCGAGATAAAAGTGTAAAGTTTACATTCCTCGAGAGCTATGCGTCTGGATACCGGGAAAAATAAAAAAAAACCAAAAGGACGCTCTTGACTCGTGAAATCACTTACTCAACGCCATGATCCGAAAGATGCCACGAAACAATTTTACCATCCCAATTCTCACGCCTCACACCAGGCTTGGGCGTGTGATTGTCGCCCCGTCCACATCCACTGCCTCCTTTCTCCGGGGAAGGAGGAAGATGGGGGTGGGAAATAAAAAGTTGAAATCCAAACTTGTAACTCATAGGAGCGCACCGTTGCACGGTTCGTTGATTTTCTGGTCAAGGCCGCAGCGCCGCGGTGGCGGGAGAGAGGGGTAAGGGCAGCAGATGAGCTGGGGTGAGGCAGGAGGATGCAACGATGGGGGATGGGGGAGGCAGAAGGGGGGCGGGGAAGCGGTTGGAAAAAGGGGCGTGGGACGGAGTTTGGCGGCAAATCACGACCGGGTGTGGGGAGGGTGGGATCCCGAACACGAAGGGAAAGAAGGCGGAGGAATCACCCACCGTCTTGGTACGCGCTTCGCAACAGAACCCCGATACCCCTTTCCTTCCCCGGAGCTTCGCCTCTTGGGTGGGGCCATTCTGGTTGAGTTCCTCAATTCCTCCAGTCCCACTCACTCTTGGATGGCATTCCTTTCCCCGGGACCGGAAAGAGATAATTAATCAAGTGCCTTTTTCTCAGCCACCAATCTTGATACAGTAAGTTGCAGGCAGACGGGTACTCGGCTGCAGTTCCCAAAACTGGGAACTGCAAACGATCCTAAAGTGCTCGTCGTTTTTCGTTTCAAAGACGGTCGGTGAAGGTCTGATTTTCTAACGAGTACCATCGGAACGGAATCGGGTATTTCAACACGACGAATGGCATTCCAGGACAGGAAACGAAAAAGGCCGACGGTCAAAAACAAAAGGTGAAATGCCAAGGCAATCGTATAAAGCTACTCTCCTTACAAAATATAACCGAATAGTCGAAATATTTACGACATTGGCAATTCGACAACATTAAAAATGTATCCGTACTGTACCATCCGGCGGGATATAGAGCATGTATGTTTTACTTCCAAATAAAGTTAGGAAGGTCAGATAGGGTAC
Source organism: Hetaerina americana (assembly GCF_022747635.1). Taxonomy (NCBI): domain Eukaryota; kingdom Metazoa; phylum Arthropoda; class Insecta; order Odonata; family Calopterygidae; genus Hetaerina; species Hetaerina americana. The sequence continues at coordinate 98,065,573 of NW_027286763.1, forward strand.
AGGTGTAGTTAGGGCAATGAGATAAGCCAAAGAAAGTTCCCCATATTAGGGTAACGTTTCCTGAGCCTACCAAAATTCATCATTTCACTGCATTTCCAGCAAAGGAAAATAACGTGTTCATACGATTACGATTACCTTTCAAGGGACTGCCTATTCTTCACTGAAAGGATTGTCCAAAGGTTCAGATTAATCAGAGGCATGGAAGCAATTTAGATAAGACTGTTCTCAGAATAATCTGGCAACAGAGAACATGAAACTAATATAGGTACTTAAACGTGGCACGAGACTAATTACAAGTTACCAACAACCCATAAATACGACTTACAAAGCACCAATTCACGGCGGCATAAGTTCATAGCGAGATTCAGGATAAATCTTAGGCGTATTATCTCTTCTCTTTTAATTATATCTGCGTGGCATTTTTAGGGATTTAGGATCATACGGCGCACAACTACATAAAGCTACGAGAAAGCGTCTCTCCTTTCCGGGAGAATTCAAGCCTGATGGGCCCTTGTCACGGAAGAGACAATCGTGATACTGGGGATCTCCATCCAATCATGGATGACTTTTAAATAATATTATAATGAAGTATAAGTAAAAGGAAGAATTTAATTAAAGGTGACGGCAAAAAAGTAGACTGAAGGTAGGTAGAAATAATAGATGCACTTAAATGAAAGGTAGATGGTAATTAAAAGAGTAGCCACAATCACTTCATTTCCGGCCTTCTTTGACGGAGAGCCATGGAGTAAGTAACAGGAGGTTGAAATGTTAACTGGTGTGGAAGTGCAATGCGAGCGTTAAGGATCCATTCTCAATATGCACCAGCCCGAGACCTCTTTTAAATTCCCCCGTGTGGGGGACCGATTCTCAGGGGAAGGAAATGAGCTAAGCAACCCCTCTCCCCATCTTCATCGCTCGGAAGAAAATCTGAAATTATCCATGTCCGACGGAATGGCACGACACGACCAAAGACGCATGTGATTTGGACAGTGAATGGGAAGGAAGTAAAGATTAAAGCTGAATGCTCAATAAGGCGATTTAGAAAAATATACTATAAACCATGTGAAAGAAATCCCAATCTTCTATCAAAAAAAATGTAATGTATAAATTCAACGAAAGCTCAAGTCATTACTGCTTCTGGTCATGCCATTTATACCATCGCAGTTTTACCTAATGATGCCGCAGATGGCGAAAACGGTAGCGCTGATATATTATTGTTTTGGAAAGTACAAAGAGTTTTTTCTTTGAAAAAATCCCACAGAGTAACGTCTGAGAGTGTTAAAAATTGGGCCTTTAAATACTCTTCGTTACTACATCAGGATAAATATATGGGTGAAGTATTTTAAGATTTCTCAAAAGCCTTTGAAATAATCCCTCACAGGAAAAGAGTAAATTAACGCTCACTACTTGATTTCACTGAATATTTTATAAAATGATTTTTTAAAGTGAGAGATATATCAGATTACGAATTTCTTTTTCACAACGTAAGCAAATAATAGTCTACGATATGATGAGCCCAACAGAGGCAGGTATAACATAGAAGGTGGAGTCTTACCACACTTGCCTTCTGGGCAGATCCTAATTTGATCTGACCCCTTGAATGAAAAACAAGTATAACCCAGCACCGAAGAACTCAGCTAAATTAGACTATATTATTCGATATCCCCTTCTACAATTTGCAATTATAACAAAACCATGTGTAATCACTCCAAAAATAATATTTGAAAAAATACTCCAAAAACTAATTCTTTTGCGAACACTCCCATGTTTACACACATAATATAATGAAGACTGATGTTCTAACACACCTCGACCACATTCCCCCCAGTCCGGTCGGAAGGTATGAATTAGATGCGTGTGCCCCATAAAGTCTGTAGAGCAAAAAAAATCGGAGATTTATACATCCCAAGTGAAAGAAAACCACGGGGGAATCAAATTTAAAAATTAAAAAGAGCGAGAACTGGGACTTCCCCTATACTTCTACCGAGGCGAAGGTGTAAATCCGACACCGCGCGCAGGAGACCAAGATTCACCACCGACACCACTGCCGACGGACGCCACTATTTAAAAAGCTGTTCGATCCGACTGATAGGCTCAAATGGCCGGGGCACATGAGCGTAGGAAATTTACTACCACGCAATGGTTCAAAAAATGGTTAACAAATTTCCCGAGTCACTCCCGTAAATCCACTCGGGCATAACAATGCGCCTCCTTCCTCTCTCGCCCCTCACCCCTCCGCCGCACGCTGCTTCTTGGGTAACTGCGAAGAGGAGGGAGATGGTGGAGGAGGGCGAGGAGGATGAGAGGGAAAGGTGGAGTAGGAGGAGGAATATAGAGAGAGAGAGAGAGATTCAGCGCCCAGGGAGAGGAGAGAGAGAGAGGAGATCCACTCGTTTCCCACGGACCTCGCAGCTTATCCGCCCCTCTCACACCCCGCTGTGTACTTAGGCGGTCATTTCTCCCTCACTCCCGCGCGCCGCCCCGGGGAGGAGGAGGAGGGGGGTGGCTGGAGGGAGAAGCGAGCTCAAGGCGATCCCCTCCGACCCACCCACCCAACGCCACCCCGACCCGCGAACACCCCCCCCCCCTTTCTCCTGCCACAACACACCCAATTCCCGTCCGCAACGCCTTACACTACCTACCGTGAAGAAGTTTTCAGTACCGTTGCATCATTAGGGAGGCTAATGTCGAGGGGAGAGCAGAGCGAGAGGTCTCCTCTTCTTCTCCTCACCATGAAAATCGCGCTAGCCGAGCCATTGCACGGGGAGAGGTGGTCGGGAAGGGGTTTTTTTGGGGGGAGGGGGAAGGGGAGGGCAGGGTTATACGGCGAGGCGGATCTTTCTATCCTTCCGCCCCCTCCTAGTTCTCTACGCGTGCGACCTCTCTTTGTTCTCTGGTTCTTCTTTCGACCGCATCATTAAACACAGTTCACGGAATCAAACAAAAGCTATTATTACTCTTTTTTTTCGTTTAATAAATATTAAATTCATTCAAATCAAAGTGAAATTAAATACAACGATGAAATGAAACGAAAAATAGATAAACTCCTACGGGTATGAATAAATTTTGCCAAACGTGTTCAAGTATATTTTGTTGCGTATTCTATGACACTTAGACAATAATTTATCACTGAAGGAGTTCTGCGCGTTTTTTGACGTAATCAAGACGTTTGCGTAAGAGGTGCTCGTTTGTAGGTATCAGTATATAATTAATATGAATCGATAGCGAGGTCCACAAATGTCCCGGGTTCGATCCAGGGTTATGCCTCTTGACTCTCTTAACCAAGCCCAAACTGTGACTGTAACGGTTACGAGAACTTCCTGGGAAACTGCAGGAGAGATGACCAAAGGGACTAACCCTTCCCACTCTAAATATGAAATTCTCACATGCAGTGGGACTTTACTATTAGTACAAGGTAATGTTTTATCCTCAACCTTCTCTCCCCTATAATCTTCTTATAGCAGTGGTTCGACTTAATCTACACAAGGCGTGAAAAATTTTCTCCACTCTGTCTGAGAAGTGTGATATATTGCAATATCGGTAATATCACTCCATGAATACTTTAGTCGACCGTCCAAAAATTCTAAAATCAACAGATTGTTACAATTCAATTTCTTTCCTTGCAAACCTCTGTTCTATACTCAGAACAGGAGTACTTTCCGAGGGCATCATTGCAAAAACAACACTAAATAATATTATTCCTAATCTCTAGCCCTACGCTTGCTGTTCTCCATCGTTATTTACTCGATATTCCATTTCAATGCCAAACGATGGATTATTTCCTTTTGCTTCTATTGACATACAACATTTTCGTTTCTCTATAATAATTTCGAGCACTCATCAACCTCTCATTCGCATTTATACTTTATCTGCCTTTCGCACTACGTTACATATATTTGATCTAGGTACCTTGTCCAATAAAAAGGGTATTTTAATTTCTTCACCCACAAAGACACGCACGCAAAACTAAGCAGTGCTCTACCCCGCATTGTTTTGTCGTTAATTCCATACCGACCCCCCCCCCCCCGTTCGCCCTTTCGTGCTCTCTTCCGAAGCCGCCGCCTCCATAGTCCGTGGGGATGGGAATGATTTTTTAAACGGTATTCGAATTTATGAGGTCCAGTCAAGTTTTCCATGCAAATAAAAGAAGAGGGGAGGGTAGGAAGGGGGGGGAGCTCAAAGGAGGAGGGAAACCTCGTTCGGACGTTGATGCATCGGCCTAAGAGGCTTTTAGAAGGCGGGGAAAAAATGCCCTCGCCGACACGCACGCACACGGCCACGGACACGACCCGGTTCGTTTTGTGGACTTTTTAACACACTTATCGTAAAAAAAACGCGACGGACACCATCTCCACCGTCTCACACTCTCCCTCTTTCTCTCGCGCGCCACCCAGCGGAATGGATTCCACTCGCCTTCTCTCACTTATTAATTTTATCTACTTGCGTGGAATATTATACATATAGTATATATTTTTTTTCTCTTCCAAAAGAAAAAAAATAAATGTTTCTCCCGATGATGGCGAGAGAAAGGGCGGGTGTGATGAGGTGGGGAGAATGGGGAGAGGGGTAGATGGGTGCAAAGCGATGCCGATGGTGGGTAATCAATTAGGATTAATTTCGGAGCGGCGTTTTGGGAACTGGCTCGTCCCGGCCGCTAATAAAGTCGTGCAAAAGGTGCACGTGATTTCATCACCGCGGCACTTCCACCCGACTGGCGAGGGTGCGTAGACCTGGACTCCATTCCGTCACCAGCGGGGCGCGCGAGGGGCCGACTGTGCTCGAATCTCTCGCCACAAGGGAGATTTAGGGGACGCCTTAGCGGTGGGGCATAACCTAGTCGTGGGCACTGCACTGGATTACGAAAAACAACGCGGCGACCGAGGTCTGAGATTGTACGAGAATATACGATGAGAACATATCTCGTATGCTCTTAAATATTTCTGTGCATATTCAACGTTGAACCATCATCTCGCTAGGATTTTATTTCAACGCTTTAGTGTGTTTCGGATGTGAAATCTTCATTTTAGGTGTATTAAAAAATCTATAAACTTAATATATGAGAGGTATGTATCGCAATGAATGGACTTCAACAAAATAGTCAATATAATGAGTCAGCATTATCTATCGAGAGAAGTGGGAGGGGTCAAATCTCCGACATTGTAAATTTCGTGAAATTTAAAACTCTTCTGATGCAAGGGCAATAGGAAACATAGCGAATAGAATATGGCGTGCGATATGAATTCGATGCTGTCAATAGGTATCATATTGCCGCCTCTTAACGAAGCTGGATATTGCATTTAAACTACACGCCTCTTGGAGGGATGAGAGAATTAGTTGCAACCCACCGACTGAACGAAAATGTGAGCAATCGAATGAACAAATATCGAGTGATAATTGTTCCTGATTAACATTAAACTTTCATTTCTCTCCCCGAAGAGACTTTAAATGGTTAAATAAGATATCCGCATTCCCACAGTACATTAAAGGCTTTCGAATCTCCAGGTCCACCTAGTTGGAATGTGTAATCACACCGAAGAAGACGAAACTAAAATATGAACAGAATTTTGCTTAGCGAGCAGACTGAGTTGAGTTAACATCAGCGAGTGAAAAGTTGAATGGACAACTTAATTGGAGGTAACGTACGCAGTTTCTCCAAAACTCTCAGCGTAATAATTACCAGTTCTCAACTTACATGGGTTTTACGCCGACCGTTTGTTCAATAAATAAGAAAACCCATCGAATCGCATTAAAAATGGGAAATAACAGCGCATGATAGATTATCCATAGGACTATGGACACAGAAAAAACCAATATCCACGGAAGAAGTTCGAAAAAGCTAAATTCATTTATCTTTTTTATGTGGTTCACATCATTCATGTGCAAAGTTCTTTTCAGAATTTCCCAGCATTTGTAACATCCATAATACGAATAAAAGCAAGGACAGAATCGGGTTCACCTCGCATTCTGTGCTTATAGTAAGTGCGACAGGGAAACTCATTTTTTTTGCTCGTCCTCTTCAGGTCCATCTTAATGTACTTATCGATGTCTAATATTATTTTAAAATCCTGAAGGTGTAGATGTATTCTCAACGCCGTGTTTGAATATTTATCTTTTATTAGTGTCCTAAGCTGTATCGTTTTTCACCCGAGAGCAAATTAAAAGAAGTTCCGGATGTTGAGAAAAATCTTCGTTTTGGGACCCCGGTCCCTCACGGCCGACTCTTTTAAGGGCACCTCGTTCGTTTTTTGGAGTTATTAATCGCCACTTTTGCTGTCTCTCTCCTATGTTTTCTGAGCATCGTGCACATGTGTGCGAACGAGGGAAATTGATTTACTATCTCACACAAAATTTTTCCCACTCAAATAAATAATTACCACTTAAAGGGGAACTTTTCCTTCAAAATTGGCTTTGACTCGGCTGGGTAACATTTTGGGTGTTAATTACCATAACGAAATACACCCTCACCAGACTTGTCAGGTGAGGTGATAAATGCTCCGTACAAATTGCCGGCAAAGTTTCTCGACCGCGAAAACGGATTGCCTAAAACAACACGCGCGACCGGTGCAGAATCGGTAACTCGTGTCTCTAGTCCTTCTCCTATGTGTAATGGCGAAATGAGGTTTCAACGGCCATCCCCTGAGATATATTACTGCTACACTTACTGGATCATTATCTCACCAAAGTCACGTTTCATGCTATTTACTTGAAAAGGAAGACGTGTGATTTGGATTTTCCATAAGTAAACACAGCATGATTGTGGCTGAATAATCGGCATGTTAATTATCTTTCGCCCGCTCCAGGATAAGGAAACTCGTTACTTTCTATAGAAGGAGGTAAAACAATTACATTCCTACAGTCGAAATAGACCGAAATCGTTCCTTGCGTTCTTATTTCACATCAATGTTGCTCAATTAATGACTAAGAATTTAATTCATTTTTTAATTTTTACTAAACATGTCGACGACTTGATTAGATAGGTGATTTTCTTAAACTGCGTACTTTCGCGCATTACGTGTTTCTCAACGATTGACAAGCGAACCAATCACATAAATACTAAGCGCTAAATTATCTAAGGCTTTATTGAATTATTTTATAGGAGCAACATCGGAGTAACACAAACCTCTTCAAGATAGTACCCACTTTGTTTGCAGCATTATTTGAAGTCTCTTTTATAAGATGTCTTAGCGATGAAGAAGATTTCCTCCATATCCGTGCTATGAGATCACCATTCCGATGCCCACTGCCAAAAAATACCCTATTGTTCATTGTTTTGCGAGTCGACAAAGCGAAAAAAAGAGGTCAAGCACAATAACAATAATGAATCCGTCAAACCCACGCTCCAAGCCTTTTTAATGACCCCATGAATTAATACATCCGATGGAAAAATTCTGCCCACCCAGTGAAATCCGGGTGGAACTCGGCCGTCTACCCATTGTCCGACAGGAAGCGTGCGTACACTTGTCTCCAGACTGAGAAAGAAAACAGACCCGCTAAAATTAATCGATCAAAACCCACGCAGTGCCACAAGACGCGCATGAGAACACGTTCGCTATCGCAACCCACCCTTTGGAAGCCATGGAAAACATTTACCTTCCTCGTTGAAATAATATTAAAATCAAAACAAAGAACTCATGAGACTTCTTTTAAATTAAAAACCCGACAGCGACAGGTTTCTTCCTTTTTATTCATTCTGCGCACAGGCGGCAGAGATAATTACGTACTGAGCATGGAGCACAAGGCAGAAATAAAGAAGGAAACGTTACTTATTATTTTCGAAAGATATCCCTGTAAGGATCTTTTCATTTTTTTTATAAAAAACTGTGAAGCCGAAGTATTATACAGTGATGAATAAAGGAAAAAAATATTTATTTACTAAAACCTTTTTTCGCGACATGATCTCGCAATGCGTTCATACGCTCGTAGTCATCTCTTCTCCAATACTTATGCAATTAACAGTACTTTTAATCTGGGAGAAGATAAATAATTCAAGTATAGTCATAAGAAATGAGCATTAATTATATGTTTTCCATTTCCGTCTTTATTCTCGCAGTTACGAAAGAAATATTTCTGATATCCTTCTAACAGCAGCTTCTTCCACACGTGCTGTGCGACGTTGGCGAACATTCGTATATTTGTACGCGTGAACTTATGAAGTGATCGGCAGACGTTGAGTGAAGGGCGGAGCCGCGGGGGATGGCACGGGTCCTTAGGAACCAGGAGGGTGAGGAGGGGTAGGAAGGGAGGAACGAAGGCGGTGGAAAGAACGAAAGGGAGAGGTTACTGCCCCTTGGGATGTCTCCTTCGTTCTCCAACACCCACACGCATAAATGTGTCCTTCCTGGGCTTCCATCGACTCTCACGCCTTCGTATCCTCGACTCTTCCCATTCCACCATCGGTAACTAATGTGATCACATTTGTTTCTTCTGCCCAATACTATTTCATATTCGTGAATTATTTTTTCCACCCCCCGGCCCGTTATATCGCCCAATCATTACCGAAGTCTTTTATGACTTTCGGTGAATAACCAACCAATCATTTCCAAATTTTCCGGTTGTTTTGGCATAGTTTATACTATCCTATCCAGCGTATGGATATGGCTTCTCGTTATTTCACTCCCGTATTTTTTTTTTTTTAAAACTCAAGAGTCAGTTTGTATCTTTTTAATCCGTGATTTTTTTTAACAGTTCCGGGTATCCCATTACATTTTATTCCGACTATTTAAATATAATTGAAGTCCGGCAGAGCTGCAATATATAAAAGTTAACAGTTTCAGAATTTTTATGTTCACATTTGTTCTTCCTCTTTGGAAAACCGTCGGGTATCAAGCGTTTCTCTCTGCTGGGGGAGTCCTTGGGGAGTACTGCAAGATACCTTCCCTCTCAGTTCACCCTCTCTGACCGTTCCCCAACACGTTCTCCCTCCCGCGTCGCCACCAACTCCCATTCCTCCGACGCGTCGCTCACGAAGTACCTAACTCACTAATCTCATCCACAAGCGTATCCTTCTTCTCCTACTCTTTCTCCATCGGTGCCATGCCGCTTCAACTCTGTGTGTAATTCATCATTTCCACACCCCCGTCCCATCATTTCTGCTTAATTTTTCTCAAAGTATACTCCCCCACCACCGCAGCAGCTCTCGACCTCTCCCCGCTCCCACATTCCTCCCCCCGGTGTGATCCAGCGATCGTATTACGCGAGAGTGTGGCGCTTGTATCCCGCGCTCTCCGTCCGCGCCCTCCTTTATTCATCAGCATATTCATCACGGTACCTCGATACATACTACTTCATGGACATTATTCAGGTTATTAATTGCCTCATCAGCATAATTTCGTGGCCGACACGCAGAAAAAAATGGGAAGCCGATGTATTAATATACTCCATCTGCATGAAGCGAGACCATTATACGAGTACTTGGGCACCATAAGATGGAAGAGACCTCCACGTCACTTAAGGAGGAAAATTTGAAACCAAGCGTGCACCTGTCACATAATGATATCATAAATTAGATCAAAAGTATGCTTCGGTTCATGGGAAGAAGTAGAAATGAAACGAAACAGAAAAATTAATCAGAGTTTGATGGACGACACGGGTTATTTGAAAAACGAAGAACTCACTGGCTGAGTTATTTATTTCGTCTGCGCACTTAGTTCAATGGCCCATCGTATTGAAAATAAAAGCTGAAATTTATGTAACCATAACGAATGTAAGATCTTTAAAGATGCAATTTAAACTTAAATTCTGAATGAATTTAAATTGTATTAATTGTATTAAATGAACGGGTAATAATACGCGCTATCAACAATTCAAATTTCTTATAAATGTCTGAAAATTCATAAAAGGATTTGCGTTGACCCTTCGTTAAATCAATTATCATATTTGGTATTAGTAGTACTTTCCTGATAATTATATACTTTTATTCTAAATGCATATTTCATTAGAATAATGGTTCAACTGTAAATGGGTGAAAATACTATATATTCTTTATATTGTTACTATGCACATATTTTGGAGGATAATTATACGTAGCACTACCCTGCACAACATTTTAGGAAATTTCATATAAAATATTGTAATTCGGGAAAGTAAGTTTTAAAATCAATTTTTTCATTCCATAAAATTGCATAATTATAACCTATCAAACCCATTGAAAACATTTATGTTAATTGGTAGTTCAATCTTTAAGGTAGGTTATGGATTGACACTTGATCCTAGAATCAGCGCTTCCTCAATGCCGCGTGCTCATTGCCTCCATTTATTCGCTCTGCTCAAGTTGTCTATCCTTTTTCTTCCCCTTTCTTGCTTGCCTAATGTTCTCCTCTCTATCAAAGTCTTCATCATTCCATCGAAAAACTTTCATTCACCTTTCGAGCCTTCTTTGCGTTCCTCCCAACAGTCCTTTCGTCTCCCTCGCAATGGTATCATTATGTCTAATATGAAATATATCATTACGAAAAACTATACGTTTTCTAACAAATGGAAGTGAGCATTACATTTCAGACGTCTCTCTCACACAAATAAAAAAGACCTGGCAAAAATCTCATTCAATTTACAACAATAAATACAATTAACCATTTCAGGTATTAATTGGAATTCCCATCACATCCCGCAAAGCAATTCCTTCATTTATATTTACACTTTAGAAGGTACTAAATAGAGTAAAGTAATGGCATCTGATGTTCATTGCAGCATCATATTATCTGCGAATTCACAGACTTATGGTAGAGACTAATTAATTGGAAATCAATGACTGTTCATCTAAGAGAAAGTTTCTGTTGCTTTAAGATCCCGTCAGTAAACAAAGGATTAAGCAGTTAAATACAAGGACTTTTGATGATAAACTCGGATAGGATCTGCGGTCTAATGCGTTCGTTTGGCGTAAATTTACATGTGATATGTTAACTGAGATTAAATTATTTAAGTGGAACTAATGATTATTCGGAACGCTATCAATATTCAATATACCTCAAACACCAACTGCAGCTGAGTAACTATTAGGTATCTTAGCGTCGGTTGCTTCCGCCTCGCCAAATCCAACCGGACAAAAAAACAGGAAGAGCAAAAACAGGAACATACCGATGGGAATCTCACGAAAGGGAACGTCTGTACAGAGTTAAGAAGAAAAAGTGCTAAAGGAACAATGGCCGCCGGGCCATGGTGCGGGGATACATCACCGATATCCACTGGAATCCGGGCCGGAAGACACCCATTCACGGGGTGAATATTGCCGAGGCCAGGGTAACACGGGAGAAGGCGTAGTAAGGATGGTGAAAGTCCTTTTATTTACCTGTTTGGAAGAGAGAGAGAGGATGCGAATTAGAACAAGTAAAAAATACATGAACCGATAAAAAAAGGAAGGAAGGAAATAATATCATGATAAAGCATGAGTAGATAAGTTGATGTTTTCATTCAAACAAAACAGAGATGAACAGGTCTTTCATCATGCTCATGTCTAGCAATACCCAAAAAAATTTCAATAAAAATTTATAAAAAGAAAGGTATGAATACAGGAGAAAAATATACGATGTAGATAATATACATAATGCAAAAATATCAAATGGAAAAGTATTTCAAGGGAAAAAGTCGGAAATCCCAGTTGCACACACTAGCAAAACTTAACGAAAATACCAATGAGAAATTGGGAGAAATGATGGATCAATAAAAATCTCTATAGAACATACACGGCAAAGGTGGTTATCATTGAAATCGGAAAAATTATGGCAAATGCTGGGCAAAACAAGCGGTCAAATTTCCTAAGAAAATGAATTTTTTTCAATATATATCCAACAAAGCTTCTAACTTTCAGCGGATTTTATATTTGAGGTACGATCTTCCCCTGCGTTTAACTCAGCATCTTGTGAAATTCCTTCTGTAAAGATAGGGTCGATCAGTTCCTTCTCCTGAGTCTCCAGCGATTTCTTAGACAGTCCTCTTACTCAAAATCTCACAATTTGGATCGAGTTGGAAGTATCCAGAGATATCACCCAGATTCAAACCCGGGACAATATTGGCAGCAGCCGAATTATTTAACTCAAGATTCCCAAAATTTTTGCGAAGCGGGACATAGAAATACGTGGAAACTACAAGGAAGGTCGGATCTAAAAGAACACCTTATTTATTTAATTATAATTATTAATAACGTACGTAGAAACACAAAAATGAAGCTTTTATTCTTGATAAAATAAAAGAACGGTATGATTTCAAACTGCACAGCCAAATAAAAAATACGATAATCTAATTAAATACAAGTGTTAGACACCAATCTGTGAGCATCTAATTATTCCACGCAATTCTTGGAGATGATGGCGTAGCTACAATAATATCTTAAATCGTCCGGCGGGGTCTTAGCGATGAAAGAGTAGCTCGAACAAGCTTAGGTTGTACAATAACAAACGAATTTGCCAGTCACATTAAAAACCTTATTCGAAGACCGGTTCGTTCGAAGACCCCACCTCTAACCACTAGGTACAACCCTATTTTTTAAATAATAATAAAAGTAAGCAACTTTTAGGGTCAGGTTAAAGAGGTGGGAAGGTGGTGAGAAGGCAGGAAGGGGAGAGATAAAGGGGGAAAGGTAGGGGAGCGAATCGGATCGCCTACGTGTCACGGAGAGAAAGAGAGATGGACGCACACTAAAATGAACAGCGATGTAAACAGAGTAGACCATGGCGGCGGCGGCTCCCTCCTCTATTGTTGGTCCAGTAAAAAATGACACGGGATGACTACCATACCTCCTTAGTGCCCCCGCGTCCCTCCCCACCGTGAAGTTGGTGAGATCGGCGAGGGCGGAGCGGAAGGGGAGGGGGTGGAGGAAAGTAACAAAACGGGGGGGGGGGTTGAGGGAATGCAGGGGGGGGGAGAAAGAGAGAGAGGGAACCGCACCCTTTTACGACGACAACGTGGGACTTGAAAAATGGATAAAATAAAAAGGTCCTTTTTCATTCGCTTATCGAGCACCGGGCGGGATGGCGGGTTTAGAAAAGGAACAGCGGATCAATCACGGTGAACTGAAAAATCAACGGAGATGGAGTTGGGGGAAGGGAGAAAACACACATAATTGTGTAAGGGGAAAAGATATGAGGGAGCCGATGCTGTGTATATTTTTTTTCTCGTTTTTAATAAGAGATGGATTGATGAGAAGAGGGCGGGGAGAGATTTGTCGGTAGGGAGGACGAGGAGCTAGTTAAAAATAAAAATTGAAATACAACCGAGCACCCTCTCGAAGGGCACATATTTCAAAAGCAATAAGGAGACAACGGTGAGGGTGGGACGGTGGGAAGAGATCACGTTATACCCTCAGACAATTTGCTAGCCCGTGGGCGTCTCGAAAAACTCTTTCGTGGTAGAGTATACTTTTTGACGAGTAGGCGTAGACTGTTTCCTGCCTGGGACAAAGTGGTAAAACTTTTTACGGCCTACCGCCTCACTTGCCTCGTCCACCCAGGCCTCTCAATGCCGCGAAGCAAAACAGGAGGAGCCATTTCCATTTGGATTACCTATTTTGCGATGCGATCAAATGTCACATTAATCCTGTTGGAGATCAAATTGTGCACCGAGTAACATTCAAACAGTAGCGACTGCCTGTCGTGCGCTACCGTTTACGTTCTATCGCCCAGCATCCTCTTTAAAATCCAATAACCTGGGGGTCACAAAAAAATATGGTGATAATTTTAAAAGAGTCACTACAGACTTCAAATTAATTAATTAAAAAGCAGTTAAATGAAACGGGAAAATGAAAAAAACTAGATGCCCACTTGATGGGTGGCGTAGGGGTATTTAACCTATGGAATTATTCGAAAAACAAATTCAAAACACGATTGTATGCCCTGCTTGTACTCGAACCCTTGTCTTTTGTTTTGATATAATAATGCTTTACCGATCTGTTTGTGTCTGAAGACTAAAATGATGCCTAAGCTAAACTTGAATAAAGGTGAAGGGTCCCAGAGACAGGAATTAGTGCGCAATTAAACTTGAGCATTGGATGAGCGTGCTCACAAAATTTTAAAAGTACTGCAAAACAAGTGAACTAGTTCACTTTTACAATTAAACGAAGATTATTTCTCTCGCTTATGAAACGCTCTTAAATTAAAGAAAAACGACGATTAATCCTGTTTGTTTTGCAAGTAATGGCACGTTGCTCAGAGGCAAATTTGCTTACAGGTTGGTAAACAGAGTCTGGAATCATCATATGAAATTCCACCTCCGCAACTAGTCCCATGATGCTTAGTTAGTTACATTATACTCTACCTATAAATGGCGAAATGGTAACTTTCTGGTATTTTCTCGCAATTCGTCATCAAAAACGAAAACAATCATGAATTTCCTAGGCCTCACGCGGCAGCATAACGACTTTTAGAACAAGAGTAGGTGCAGGACTCACTCCAACTCAAAATTAGGCTACGGTCGTGACTTTTCCCTCGAGGCCCTGAACATTTACCATCCTTTCCAGTCGAATCTGAGCCCGTGGTGGCGCGACGGGGGAAAAGACCTGGGGGAGAGGAGGGGGGAAGCGAAAGGAGGGAATAAGATCGAAGTGAGAGGAAGCGAGATACAGGCTGGGAAAGACGGACAGACAGACGGATATCTCGATAGGCCTTACGAGAGAGTCTTGGTGTGTCCGTGGCGCCGCTGATGAAATTACACAACTGACTTGTCACACACGCACATGGGGAGATTAAGTGGGATGGCAAGGGGGGGGAAAGGGGTTTACAGAAGGAGGGATGCGGGTGTGGGACCTGATCAGATAACATAGCGCGAAATGAACGACCGCGTCCGGTCCATTCTTAATACTCCTCCATTTGGAAAGGCGTATCTAAGTGGGGAGGCAGATCCGTTAAACTCCATTACGACCAGCCAGGTATCTGCATTGCTGAAGCCACTAGGGTAAGAAGAGCTAGTAAAATTGGCAATAAACATCTAGGTAACACATTTTTTTACGTTTCTAATCCTTTAAGGAGGTCAAATGAAGAATTAAATTATACTTCCCTCACTGAGCGAGGGCCTTATTGTTTAGATAAAGCAGTAAAAAAACCACCTCTCTGAATTTCACAGAAAACCTTTAGAAAGTGCTTTTTTAACCGCACCACCTTTTTATAGGAACTAAATTTATTTATATTCTTTGGGAACAGGACCCAGGAGAGAAAATAGACGGAAACATTTGCTGAAGCTGTGGAAAAGTGGACGTGCTTTCGTAGTTGGCGTGCATTGATTTATGAAATTTTAGATGAACTTCAATTCGTCAAATAATATTTCTCTTCAGAAAAATTCAGAAAAATTATTTCCTGAATTATTGTTTTACATAATATATTAAATGTGTTCAGGTTCCTATTGCTTTCCATTCGCATAATCGAAAATAATTTTACTCTAAAATGACAAGGGTGCGTAATTATCGAATTACTACTGCAATTCTAATGCCAAAATGTTTATGGGAAAATATTTATGGCACGAAATGAGTCCTACTTGGATATCATATCTTTAGACGACAGCTCGGTCGAGGCTGAATGGGCTATGTTCTTCCCCTGTTACACCGCCTTAGAAATTGTCTGAATGGAACTATAAAAGCAAATATAGAAAGATGGATCGGTAGAGATGGAGAGAAGGGAGAGATATTCAACGAACAGGATTTTTGTGGAAAGGGAGCGATCTGGTGGTGAGCACCAGTATTAATAAATATCGTGAGAAATAAATGGACGGTACAGCAGTTCTCGTGTAAGGCAAGAGAAATATTTACACGGGGACAAATGACCTCCTTTGAGAGCGATCCGGCGGATGATGCATATCTAGAGACCCGCACGGCACTGTTGGTTACCCGCCGCCAGGGTCCGCTGATTGACTGCCCTTTAAGCGAAGTACAAAGGCAGCCGATGACGTGGTGAGACAAAGAGACGTGAGGCGATCGCCGAGGTTCAAGCTAAAAGCTTTGGACGTAAATGGAAAAGATTTTTGACGCCAACTAATGTTTCACATAGACGGAAATTTGAAATGATATAAGGCCGACGATGACTACCTCTATGAACTCTCTCTAACCCGCCACGAGCATGAAAGAGAGATACGAGCACTTACAACCCCAAACTGGCACAAAAAATACCGAGAAAATGTAAAGTTTGAAGCGTGAAATATGCACACGTAGCCACTAGATATGAACTAAATCTAAAAAATTAAAATCAAAGAATTATGATGATTAACTAATTCCTGCAAAACTGCAAAATCTTGAAATTAACTACTCGTTAAAAAAAAAAATAATATCCCAACTCGATTATTACTACCTGAGAGGAGCGATTAGCATAGTTTGATTTCGCAGTACGGCCTACAAATGACGCTGTCTCCGTGAAACTATAATTGGCTCTTCCAATACAACGGGAATCGTCTTTCTAGAGAAAAACTTCAAAATTATAGATCAGCATTGCAACAGAATACTTTTCCAAGTAGGTGCCTATCCTAGTTTAGTTTCTCATTTGAGCTGCACCGATATAAACCAATGAAAACCTAAACTATTGCGAAAGCAATATTTTAATATGCCGCAAAAATTTGGCATAACATTTTACTAACCTACCTACATGTGCAATTTTCATTGCACTCGAGGACTCCACGATTGTATGGTAGGAATTTCATCCTCTTCTTACTCTTGCAAATGTGAGAAACGAACGCTTAACACAAGGAAAGTAATGACACTGAAATATGCGCTCCAATGAATCACTAACCCTCACCGCAATAACCGATTTATTTCGCCCGTGATTCCAATCTCAGAGCGTTCCCATGAGATAAAATGACCGCGCTCGTCTCAAGTCAACCCTTTATCCAGTGGGCAAACGCTGAGCATAACGGGGAGAACGCCATTTAATGCCCATTTTCCGCGGATAATAGGGTGGATAAAAGAGAGGAGGTGGGAAAAAATAGCTGGTGGGAGAGAGAGCTAGAAGAAGAGAGACTTGTGGGAGACCCAGCGCACTGCTGCGGGTAGATAGACCATTGATAGGAATTGGATACCACCCTTCTTTCCAACAACCGTCGATGAAAAAGGAATGGAAGGAACGCAAAACCCTTTTGCTCTTTACGTTTCCGCTAAGGGAATGATGGGCGGTCAGCTGGGTCACCTGAAAAGGGAGCTGGAAGGTAACCTCGTTAAAATTGGACGCGGATCGTGGCTTTAAGGTCTTTGTCCATGCAGCTCCTTTTCCGGTGTTCGTATCAAAGACCAAGGGGAACGACCGTCTGCCGACGTGGCCGGAGACGTTTTGATATAGGCTGAAAAAAATGTATCCTCATAAGGGGTTGGTAACTGCGGAAATACATTGTCCACCGAACAGCAGGAAGTACGAATGGTGGCGTTTAATGTAATAAAGAGTGGGGATAAATATGATATATATATATATATATATATATATATATATATATGCACACACATACATATATATGTGTATACATATATATATATATATATATATATAATTATATATATATGCACGTATGAATGAATCAGTGTCAATCTAACATTAGGAAGGTCTCAGAAAAGGCAGAAGGCTTAACATTTCTGAAATGTGAGTGTTGTTTTACGTGTTATCTATTTTATGTTTCTGTTCTCTTGTGCCGTCCAAATGTTATATTGCTCTCGTGAGTGCTTCTCCATCATCTATATATAGCCCAAGCAATAAAATAACTCATTAGGGCGCTGAATTTTTTCGAGCTTTTGAGACTACCCCAGGGGCAAAATGATATCCTCGTGATAATATTAAAATACCACAGAACAGTTGAAACATATTTCATCGAAGAAAGATGACTCGATTCAACCTTTTTTTATACCTTACATCGCTAGTTTTAAATTTAAGAGCTAATCTTTGACTTTACTAATAGTTTTTATTCAGAATTGTCAATTAAGTTCGATTTATTTGTTAGAGAGTGCTTAATTTTCTGTCGAGTTTTAATCTTCCATAAATATGTTTTAAATTCATTTCCGAAGATGGAAACATCAGTTCGTCGACATGAAGGAATCATTTTCACCCTAAACTGAAGAAAATTCAGTTCAGGACGAAAAGCAACTAAATGCATTGGTCCTGATCACTAATTCTCTTCTACATTTCGTAAAGAACAGGTTACCAAACAATTTGGCAATCTTGGCAATTGACGAGCAAAAAGAAAGACCTGCGAATTCACTCAATCTAGGTCGTCCGTAGTAAACAGTTCCAATTCTCATTCCGGTACTATATGCCTCATTGATAATAACGCGTTCTTCTATCGTTCTAAAAAATGATTTTACCTGTCCACTTTGAATATTTGCTGAAAATAGATACGTCGTCCATTTACTAAATTTTTCTAAAAAATAATAGCATAAATTAACACTTTAAAAATTGTAAGGGGTAGAAATGCGGTGAAGGGGTAGAAAAGGGGTGAAGAATCTGCATGAAAAATCTCTCTTAAAATCTTAACAAGATGACGAAGCTTAGAGAGAGACTTTCCGTAAAACCGATTTCTAATACGATGCTGAATGAAGACAGAGAAAAACACGATAGGAGGAGACACTTAAATGATTGGCGGTATCGATCCTGCGTCTCCTCACAAAATTTTTTCACTCTCAACATTCCCCTTCCTATTCCAACACTCCCAAGTTCGAGGGACACCTTAAAACCGTTTCCCCCCACGTCACCAGCCAACGCTCCCCACCAACACCCCCAGCTCTCGCTTGTCTCGCATGTTTGCACGTGTCTTCCCTATCTCACTAATCTTTAATCTGGTCTTTTACACTTCTCTTAATATCTTGAGGGTGCGTTGTGGGGAGCGGGAGCAGTCCATTCATTTCCTCCTCTCTTTCGCGCACACACATACACACTTCTCTCCCTTCCTCCCATTCTTCTTACGACTCTTCCTCTCCTTCCCATCCTCCTCCGCCCACGAAACATGCTCCGTCCACATCCTCCTCCCCGTCTACCACTACCTGCTGAACGATTATTACGACACTCCATTCGGACGGAAGGAAAACACGGGAGGGGGCGGGGAAGATTGGCGGGAGGGAGGGGATTGTGGGTGGGAGAAGGAGAAACAGGGGGCGGGGGAGAGGGAGACAGATCAAACGAGCCACCAAGCGAGCGAGATGTTCCAAACTAATTAGTGCTCGCCTCAGAGGGTCTCTCCCCTCCCGAGAGAGCACACGAGTCCTCGCCGCCACCGGCTGGACGGAGGAACGCGTACGGACCGACCCCGGTATCCATTACTCATATTTCCTCCCCCACCACTACCTGCCTACACGGACCTCTCCACCCACCTCTCGCCCCCCTCCCCTCGAACGAACCCTCCCGCCCCACCCATTGCTTGACCGCCACACCCCCCCTCCCCCCCCGCCGCCATCGATATGACGGACAAGATTAATGCGGCGTGCTCAAAGAACTGAGCCTGTCACCTGTCGCCTCGCAAAGCTATCAAAATGGGTATCGGAGAGTAATCAGGCCGAGGTAAAGGATTCGGTGGCAAGGCGAGCGGCTCGGAATTGCAGGAGGGGATGTGTAAGAGGTGCCGTGGTAGAAAGAGACGGAGAAAGGGAGAGAAAGGGGGAATTAGAGGTGGAGGAAGAATGAGTGGAGAGAGGGATGGAGGTGAGAAAATAAGAAACGAGTCGAGAATGGGGTTCGCCCGCACCTTACGCCAGAGGTTCTCCGTCTTCGGAGGTGGGTGGGTGGCCTCTCAGACCGTATCAGATAATAACTCGGTTCAAAAGAATGAATCATTTCCCTGCGCACACAATTGATAATCGGTACAGATTTAATTTGTTTACTCCTCTGAGCTACATGACATGAAAGACTTGAATTCATGTTTTCTGATTATAGCGATCTGTCTAGTGACTTTCATTTCATTCGAATCAACGCTCGGTACTAAGGTACAAACAATTCTAGTGTATTTGAACTCTAAATATTGACGAGATATTGCTAATACGGCATCACGAATACAAGAGCATGTAGGCATAAGTATGTTGTAACCCGGAAAACTCTAAATGTCAAGTTAAAACTCAAAATATAATCCATATATTCTGAGGCATTCAGCTGGAACAGTTTGATTGGGAGATGCCATAGTGTTGTCAAATAAACAGCTGATCTTTAAATTGAATCTCATTGCTTTCGAGTTCTTAGCACTAGGGGTATTACCAACTCAAGTGCACTGTGATGTCTACTAAAACTATTTGCCGACACATGAATGTCCCAACATTGCAAGAATAGGTACATCTCCGGGAAGCCTTATCTAAAAATGTGATTAAGCGTGGATTTAAAATTTAACTTGGCAAAGGGTGTTCCCTCCAATTGACCAAATGAGTGAATATCAACCCAGGATCGTTTCAACGACGGGGGAACAACGTTTTAAGGGAAGCTCCGACGTCTCCGTCTTCCTCTGGAGCTAAAATGATTTTCCAATCCGACACGCCTTAAACACGTCACTCGAAAAAGATGATTTCATAAAGAGGCTCCCTGTGCACGGCGACGCGGGATGGAAACCTCACGTCGCAACAGGTGGGGAAATGACAAGTGCGTGCCTCTCGAGTCGAGCGGCGGGAGTAAGGGGGGGATGGAGGAGGGGGAGACGGCGGGGGGTGGGGGTATGTAGGCATGTGCGTGGAACGAGAGGCATCTGCGTGCCGGATGAACGTTAAAAACGTGGAAACGTCGAGTGGGCGTGAGCGCTCCGAAGACTTGTCTCCGTGTGTGCGCAACCGACGGTTAGAGAGGGACAGAGATGTGAATTTGTGGGTAAAGATCGGAGGGACGGAATGGGATGGGAACAAAAGAATAGAAGTAGTTGGGGAGAGAGAGAGGATGATGATGATTTAAAAAAAAATAAAATTTTTAAAAATTACCGGAGAAATCATACGGTGAAGTGGGCGATGGGTTAGGTCGCCCTTGGTGGGCGGGGATGGACAGCAGTCTGGGGGGTGCGCCCCTTTTTAGAAATGACGGCAAGGAATAAGGGATCATATATGTGTGTACGTATATATATATATATATATATATATATATATATATATATATATAGGTATGTGTACGTATATATATATAGGTATGTGTACACACACATATATATACATGTATACAACCATATATATATATATAAATATATATATATATATATATATATATATATATATATATATATACACGAGAGAATGAAAGATGATGAAGAGTGAGAGGGTTACGAGGAGGAGGGGGAGTGGTGAAGAAGACGAGAAGGGCTTCGACGCGGGAGGAAAGGGAGGCGGCGGTGGAGTCTGCAGGGGTTAACACATGCATTGTTTCCTTCGTGACATTAAAACGACACCTTCATGAGCCGGGGGTTGTGAATAATCTCCTTCGCGGGGTGGAGGGGACATGCTCATGAGACGGTCGAGCTGGCTCCATGTGAGTACATATCTCCGTCTGCTTCGCCTCCTCCTCCACTTCCCCACTCTCTCTCCCTCTCTGTCTCACTCACTCACTCCGGCAGCAGTTGAGCGCGGGGTGGAATGGGCGAAGCTGAGAGGCAGGGGAGAGTTTGGAGTGGGTGGGATAAAGAGATATGAGTGGCACGGAGAGAGAAATGTGAAAGGCAGAAAGATTTGCGAGGCAGGGCGTGAGGAGTGAGCGACAGGGTCTGGGGCGTGTGACGGCAAGATGGGAGGAGGCTTGGGAGAGGAATCATTTAGACGCCTCGACGTGCAGTTCTGTGTTCCTTACATTACGGTTCGCCTTGGAAAAGGCAAAAATCCTACTACACGGACCGAATATATTTTAATAGGTGAGGGAAGATTTACTCAACACTTCTATTTGATGGATTCAATTTCGTGGAAGTGAAGAGGTTTCTAATGTTCCGATGCCTCTTGTGACACAGCGCTATGAGCGTTTTTCGACGTCAAATGCGTATGAATCACATGATATGTGGCTGTACCTTTTCATTATAGCTGTACCTCGTTCTCAAGAATGCACTCATTCGTTACATAAGAAAAAATAGGAAAAATATTATAAACTGGCAAGACGCAGTTAATTCCAACTTTGGCTGTGTCATAGATGATACATTTTGTTGCTACACCGGTAATACCAAACTATTCGGAGCTGAATCACGTTTTTTTTCTTTATCTTCCATAAGGTATCCTGGGTAGACAGAATACATCCACAGTGACAGAGAAGAGAGTCGAAGTATACCTGGTTGGCTAATTTGTATTCCATCTACTGACCAAGCAATGCAATTTAATTCACTAATATTAATTTTCAATGTTTATGGGATATGGGATGCGTATAATGAAGATACTTGGAATACTACCTTGATCAAAAAGTTCCCGGAATAACCACCGTGTGGCGCTCCCATCGTTCCGATTTGAGTTCTGTTTTTTTTTGCTAAATTGGTACATCTGTTGTTGATATTCCCTTTAAATCTTAGTGTCATAACTTGACATTTGCAAAAGTTACGGTCGGTTTTCGGTATGTCCATCAGTGCTTCCTGCGATTTTTCCATTACTTCCTCTCGGCTGCTAAAACGCGTTCCCCGTAATGGTTTTTTAACTCGATTGAACAGAAAGAAGTCACAGGGAGCCAAATCAGGTGAATTCGGTGGCTGTTGGATGGTATTTGTTGCATTTTTCGTCAAAAAATTACGAATAATGATAGCACTGTGCGACGGTGCGTTATCATGGTGCAAAATCCACGAGTTTTCTGCCCACATTTCTGGTCTCTTTCGGCGAATTGCTTCACGCAAACGTCTCATAACGCCCAAATAATACTCTTTGTTTACTGTCTGGCCTTCTGGCAAAAATTCATGATGCACTACACCGTTGTAATCCATGAAAACCGTCAGCATTGCCTTCTTTTTTGACTGAAAACGACGTGGTTTTTTTGGTCTCGGCTCATTTGGTGAACGCCATTCACTTGCCTGATGTCTGGATTGCGTGTCGTACTCATAAACCCACGTCTCGTCTCCAGTAATGATCCTTTTGATGAATGTGGGATCGGATTCAGCCTCGCAAATCATGTCTTTTGCGACGTCAACACGGTCTCTTTTTTGCATGAAATTGAGGTCTTTTGGCACCAACTTTGCTGCTACACGACGGAAACCCAAATCATTAACCACAATGTCTTGGGCGGATCCATAGGCAATGTTCAAGTCCTCCGCTATTTCTCTGATGGTTAATTTGCGGTTATTGACCAACATTTCTTTTACTTTATCAATTTTTTCACCGACTTTCGATGTCGATGGTCTGCCACTGCGTTCATCATCTTCGATTGACTCACGACCACTTCTGAACCGCTCGTGCCACTGGTAAACGACCGTTTTTTTTAGAGAATCGTTGCCGAAACACTTTTCCAACATTTCCAACGTCCGTGCGCGACTAAATCCGTTTTTTACGCAAAATTTAATACAAGTTCGTTGTTGCAAATTTAAATCCATTTCTGTAATTGTAAAAAATCGCCAACACACACAGAGATAGATGTACTCTTGGCTACGTAACTTTTGCAAATGTCAAGTTATGACACTAAGATTGAAAGGGAATATCAACAACAGATGTACCAATTTAACAAAAAAAACAGAACTCAAATCGGAACGATGGGAGCGCCACACGGTGGTTATTCCGGGAACTTTTTGATCAAGGTAGTATTATTGAATATTTACGTAAGGAGTTTTTAATTGGAGCCATACGCTTTTAAATATCTGTAGAAGTATACGCAAACATCTCGACTATTCTTCGCGTAAAAAGATGCTAAAACACAGTAAGGAGATTCAAATTTGAAGCCGTTGCTTGTATTTCCGACCAAAGATTTCCAGGAAGGATACATGTAAAACACGTTGAAAAATCAGATTGAACTTGAATTTGCAACTTTTAAAAGTATTTGAATTAAGAAAACACTAATATACGGTAGGAATCACTATAAATCCATAGTAAATATAATGAAGTATAGACTCCATGCTGATGAAATGCTTTTCGATTGAACCTTAACTCAATTGGAAGGTTTTTAATTCAAACGAAAAGCTTTTAAATTCTACGAACACATTTGTAAGTGAACGAAACTCTCCCAAGAAACGTCCAGCAGATCTACAGACAGAGAGAGAGAGAGAGAGAAACGGGAGGGTTAGGAGTGCTTTTTAAGTTAAGCAATTAAAGCGGTGGAAAAACACCGATAGCCAACAGGACATCGAAGAAGGTGGAGAAAAAAATACCAGTCTGAAAATAACGGACGATAATTGGACCGGAAGGAGAAAAAGCGGACGATTGTACGATATCGAAGCGTTGAAAAACGGATACGGATTCATAGGTAAGGCTCATATGGAATGGGATAGTCACGACCCAGGCAAGAAACACCTGGGATTAGGATGTAGCGTTTGATCGCTAATGAATTGGTAATAATGGGTTGTAGACGTTGTGGAAAAGGGAAAAAGAAAGACAACGAAGTGAATATGTGGGTTAAGGAAATTGATGCAAACTATCAAACCATGTAATCCACTCGGACATGAGAAGCAAATCCACCGGGTTAGGCACAATTATTGAAATTGCCTTGCGAGGAGGGGATGTGGGAAGACTGATATTTCTTTTTTTTTAATCGAAAGAAGAGCGAAGACCCGTAATGAAAGGCCGCAGAAACCTCTCGAGCGACGCGACGCACTTGAGAATGCGAATCTTAATGGAGCTTAGGGCTGACTGCTGAATTTTTATCTCCCCTCCCCGCCTCTCTTATGCTTTCCTTTTCCTTAAGGCGGAGGAACAAGGCGGGTAAAAATCCGCGGCGAAAAAGCGCGCGTGCAATGCCCACGCCGAGTGTGGGTGGTGGATATGGTGGTGGCTGCAATACTCGGGAATCGAGTTTCCTCAATATGCGTGGGAGGTCGCATATCGCATTTGACGATCTATCGTGTACGCGACGGCGCAAGAACTACCTGCGGCCGTCAAACGGTTAAGTGGCGACGGTGGACGAAATGCGACGGGACGAGGACAGCGGAGAAGGGATGGGGGAAGTGTGGAGGAGGGAGCGTGGGCCGGGTGGGTGGGGCAGAAGCAGTGGTGGTGAACCTTTGGGGTGGGGGGACGCAAGAGTAAGGCTTATCAGATCACCTTCCCACTTGAGTGCTAAGGCGTCACCAAAGCTCGTGGGAAAAACATCAGTAGCATTGGGAGTAATATACCGGAGGGGAAAGAAGTATAAAATATTATTAAGAAGCCAAAACGAATGGAAGAAACGAAAAGCGATCAAATAGAATTAAAAATATTTGTATAATTACTTGGTTTAAATTTGATTAATAATAAGTTTCATCCATATTTATCGTTTTGTTTACGAGACGTTGCTGCCAATTGAAAAAAGCAATAAAACGTTATAAATACAAGAAAATTCATCGAAAACATGAATTGACTTTATGAATAAATATATAATTATTAGGTGCGTTATCAAACCCCATCCGATCACTGTATTTGGGCTTTTTGGAACCCTAATATGAGTAGCACACTCCCTCAGCCCTTCTCCAAAATTTCTCCTTTCCAAGTTTTCCCCTAAAACGACAAAGATTTATTATACCATAGAATGAGTGAAGTGCATCCTAGGACACAATTTAGAATATGATAGAGCAGTTCAGAGTATAACGCTGACGAAGGCCAATACTGTTTTCTGCCTGCAAAAGAAATCGAATTTCCCGCAGTCCGAAAGCGAAAGTCAATGCAGTAACGATACCTCCGAGATGGAGTGCATGAAATATTTTCATCTATCATTTTGTCTTCACTCATGTTCCATCATTGGTCCTAAAGGCTACTAGTCATCCTTGTCGATCTCGATTATCCTGCAAATCTCACACATACTCTTTTCATTCCTTCAAAATTCAGCGTTCACCAACCGTTTCTTTTTCTCCTCGTTGGTAGATGTCATCGAAGGCTGTTGTCATGGTTAAACTGCTACCCACTTAATCCAATGCCAGTGACTCAGGAAACCGTTACCGTGGATGTCGAACAAGGGGAGTTCAGACCCATACATGAATGGAATGGTATCATATTTACGCATGCAGATTAAGACTTCAGATAACTTAAGAGGAAGTCGCTCACGAGGAGCCCGAAAGGCAATGGAAACGAGAAGGGCGAAGACAGATGGACGCGGGAAGGAATGTGATGGGAGCGACGGATCCGTAGTGGGGCCTAAGACGGAGGAGGAAACTGTAAGAAGGGCTCGCGTTGGTGATCATGGGTAAGCTAGACATTCGCAAAGTAACTGGCTCCGTAGTTTGTAGGACGAATTAGCAGTGTTGGGCAGGATGACAAAAAATGACTTTACTACAAGGTTAGCATACCGATATCCAATTTCTGGTGAAATGGTAGAAAGAGTGAAATAGAAGTTGATCAAGGAATCGGGAAATTATTCATTTTCCTCCCCATTTGTTATCATACGATTCTGGTCATGATGGCATTTTTTCTATTTTCTTAGGTTCCAACGTTTAGGTGTACTTGTATAAGACGGTGCACTCTTTTGGTGAAAATCACAACAACCCAATGAAAAATTCAAAGTAAAATGGACCTTGATTAACTAACTTTTACAGAAGATATAGAATGCCATACATTACTGTGACTCAAGTTACGATTATATATATTAAAATCTATTAAACACGGAGATCGTCGCATGACTGGCAGACCTGGGGAGACAAAGAAGAAGAACTCAATGTAGTTGCAAATGAAGAGTTATCCTGTATTGAGTGAGAGCG
The DNA here is from genome assembly GCF_022747635.1 of Hetaerina americana. Lineage (NCBI taxonomy): Eukaryota > Metazoa > Arthropoda > Insecta > Odonata > Calopterygidae > Hetaerina > Hetaerina americana. The sequence continues at coordinate 98,092,243 of NW_027286763.1, forward strand.
TTTTTGGAAAGGATATTACTATATATAGGAACAGTGTGGAGATCAAATGATCAAAGTATCTTATACGTAACAAGATTTTTCCCTGTTTTTAAATTCAAATGCGGTTTATTCAGATGGAAAAAAATATTTAAGAGGCCGCGGGGTCTGAGGGAATACCCCAAGGGGCTAGGGACGAGTTGAGCACCACCTAGAAGAGCAGGTGCAGAGGTGGAATGGGAATCAATAGGATGCATATTCGAAGGAAAAAACGGCAAGGGTGAGCATCGAGACAGAGGCGCATTTCTTTCAATTCTCCCCCGTCTCGGCTGAGGAAATCTGCAGACATCGGAAAGATCGGGAGACAATGAAGGGAAAAAAACTGGAGCGGCCTAAAAAAAGTAACTATCGAACCCAACTAATTCTACGAATCACAGCCTCCAGAGCTAAACGAAGAAGTAGAAAAGATAAAAGAAATTCCACAGCCGTTTCCTGATCGAGTATTATTTTTTTTAGATCCTTACTCCAAACATTTGCTAGCGGGTTCGTTCGCTCTCTCTAGAAATCTGAGCTCGTTAATTGGGTGCTAATTCTCCAATTAAAAAGGACTTTATTTTTCGTTTCATTGCGTACACATTGTGGTCTGAATCGTAGGATTAGGCGAGCAAAAAAATACAATTTTCTTCGCGACATCTCCTTCTTTTCCAAAGCATAGCTCCTGCGTAGATAATTATCGTATTCATTAAAAAATGTACTCACCACTCCTCCTCAACGTTAAAGCTTAGTTCGGCTTCAATGCTAATCGCGGGATTATTGCTCGTCCGTGACCTGAGAAATTAAAAATTTTTTCGTCTGCAACGGCTGCGACTTTCTCAGCTATCCTAGTGCCCATTATTAACAGTTACCATAGTGAAAGAGCAGTTGGAACATTTAATGACATGAAATAGTCACTCAGGATCTATCAAAGTACCAATGACATAAAAAAATGAAAGGATCCTCCATCTAGCAGCGCAAAAGTGAGAAGCGAACCAGTCAACTGTGAATAAAAAAAAAAGAATGGTATAAAACACAGATCAGTTTTATATCTTGAACGAGAAACGATATTGAAGAAACATGGATTGAAGACGTTGATGTGCGATGAATGATACCTAGCTCGCTTCGGAAATTATAAATTAATTCCGTTACAACAATAGAAGTACACGAACGGGATTACGTTATCATTTTCTCACGCCCATGATTTGCTGTTGGAGTACCTACCTCATAAGTGTGGGTGAGATCACCACCTTCGTCGCACAATATTACTCGTAGATTTAATTTGTTTCTTTTGCACAAAAACATCACTAGCACGTTAGTCACGCCTTTACCCACACTAGGTTAAATCATTCATGTGATTTACCGCAAATATTGCGTCACGTTGAAGAATCGAAACCCTCCCTTCGTGCGATACGTCACGCTCGGTGCGGCAACTCATCGCCAACTTCCGGCCCCCACATGTGACTCACGGGCGATGAGTGGGGGAGAGGAGGGAGAGAGAGGGAGGGAGTGAGAGAGAGATTTATTCGAAGCTAATCCCGACTCCAGGGCCAGTAAATAGCGACCAGGGAAAAATCAGCAAAGACCAAGGTATCGCCCGTAAGAATCGAACGCATCCTTTTACTTTCGGTTGAGGTTCATTCAGTATTCATTCCGGTTGATCGCCGACGGTTCTCATGATCGCTAACGGTATAGTCATAAACCCTTCATCCCCCATGTCGTTCCAAGCCTTAACGGTGCGAAGATGACGTGTGCGGGACGATGTGGGATCACGGTCGGCGTCTTAGGTTTGCGGGAGGGATAGAGAGGGAGTGTAATTAACTCCCGGGGCGGAGGATCCCCAATCGGTACTCGTTACTCGAAAGTATGCTTTAATTCGAAGGGAATTGGAGGAATGAAACAGGAGGCTGCCCAATGGGACCAAACTACTTTAAAAGGAGAATTAAGCATCGAAGAATTCGTCAAAATGAACAGTTCTCCCACTCACCCTAAGGCCATTTCATTATTTGCGGGAATGACTGATCCCCATCACCTGATACTGACATGGTCATAAGTTTTTTTTTTCTTTTTTGACAGTAGATTATTTTTGCGAATTGAGAGATTTATTTGAGGCTATATTTTAAGGAAAATACGGGACATGAAGCAAGGTTCTTCAGGCACGTTAGCAAGAACATGTAATTCATCCAAAGACGTCCGTCATGTAGAATATGCTAATCTTCGTAGATTTTTTATTTTCTTAGTTTTGCAATATTACACAATCTCACGTATTTTATCTCCGAATTGTTACCCATACTCAGCATTTAGAATTATCTTCTTCTGAAAGTCTATTTCATTTTGTTATTTAAATCTGATTATTACAGGTTTGTCTTTGGGGGAGACCACATCCAAGGAAAATGGCAGTACCCACAATACTTAGCACTACACAACTAATTATTTAAAAACGAAACGAGGACCGCAAAATCTCCACTATGACTCTATATTTAAAATGATGCAGTCACGTATTCACTCTCAATTGGCCAATATTCCAATTGCAAATAGGCAAATGATCTTCAAATATTTTCATTTAAAAAACACTCCACCTTTCTGATTCTAAACTAAAAATATTATTAACATCACAATACAACTATGGCGAAAGAAAGTGCGATTAATAGCGACTAGTTGTGATTATTTTCAAAATTGAAAGAAAATTCATTATATTTTCCATTAAAATTTAATTAAGAGAACGGAATAATGACTTCGTTGCACGGTGAAATTACATTTAACGGCTGAGAAGACCGCCTGGGAACAAATTGACGCAAAGAGTGACTCAAAAGCGTGACGGAAAGATGATTATGACAAATCAATTATATTCAAACATGTGATATGAGCTATTCTTCTGCGAAGTGACTGAAGAAAAACCACTTTAATTCACCACACCTGATGGTATGTATTCATTAGCCGCTTTTCCTAGGAGGATCCGGCAAAAATGTTGGAAAATCGGGGCCAATTTTCTCGGGCGTCAGTCATTTTTAGTCCTTGACCTACCTTCGTACTATCGAAGGGATGCCGATCACCAAACACATGATGCGATAGGGATTCCTTAAAATAAATAATGCAATGCCGCAAGGGCCACTCATAACAACCTCATCTTCTCCTCCTATCAGCGGCACTTACATGCAAAGACAGCGGAATCGAAATGAGGGAGGGGAGGGAGAGAGAGAGAGAGAGCGGGAGACTCGCCCAGTTGGAAGGCAGCCAAATATTCCGCCGGGCTCCAAAAGAGCAGCACGCCGCTCACGCAACTGAGGAGTCGCCATGGGGAGTAAGAAAAAAGGGAGGGGGTGGTTAGCGATAGAAACGGGTGGGGGGGATGTAAATGTGCGGAGTTAGAACGGAACTAATATGCAACTCGAGGCATGCCGCGGTCAGAATTTTTCGTCGACGTCGCGAAGTGGTGTAAAATTCACGGGATAAAACTACCGTGAAGAACAAGGAAAAACGATTTATGGGAAGGTGGGTAGTGTATCCAAGCGGAGAGATCCCCGAGATGGAGATCGTTTGAACTCGAAGCTTTATATTTATCTTCACCCCTACTTGGTCGATAACTACAACATACTGTAATTTCCATGCTTGATCCCTCGAACCCATCCCATACTATTGTGCAACGCATCTGGGACCGTCATCGGCAGAGACACACCACTCTGGTTTCCGCGTGCCATGCCTGCTGAAGTCTGAATTGAGATTATTGCAAGGGTCTGGAGGCGTAAATTTGGTTATCTATCTTATTTTTCTCCCTTACTCATAAAAATAAGCATGCCGCGATCTAATGCTAATACTAATGTAATCGCGATCACGGATTTCTCTCTCAGGTATTCAGAGAAGTGCCAGCAATTCCCACTACGTGGATTTCACGTTGACTCCCCGCAAACCCATTTCCATTCTTTATACTTTCGAACATGAAGAACTGTACGAAGAACGGTCTCTTCCAATAAGTCGCCGTTGCAAATGAAGTGTACTGAACGCTTGAAAAAAAAATGTCCCGATATGTTCCTTTGCGAGTAAAAGTTGGCAAGTGTATGTTGTATCGGCTGCCTGGCGATGTTGTAGTATGAGTGTGGGAGGGGAGAAGGAATAAATAAAGAAGCACGACTCTTTTGACGCTTGGACCGGAATGAGAATTGGGAGGAGAGGGAGAGCGGGAGGGAGGAGGGAGGGGAGAGAGGGGTTGGGCGCGCGCTAGGGATTAACTTTCGTGCGGCCCAAAGATCCGGGTGGGCAATCCGCCGCTCATTTGTCAAGCCGGACGGGCGCCAAGCATTCTTCTGACTATCGACGACTCTCTTGATGCCCATCGCGATACTTCGGGGGTGGAAGAAATGACTGCGGTCCTGTCGTCCGGTCGTATTTTTTTTTACGATTCCGTCTTGTAGGTCCACCTAAAAGGAAGGTGTTCCGTCGGGTTTATTGATGACTCGTTTGTCATTTCCTGACGTTCGGTGGACAGAAAAAAAACACAGAAGGCGACGAAGAGAGCTTTAAAATATACACACGACGGATTGTATAGGGTTTTTATCGGATTTCTTTATGAGCTAAAGGAGTTTCAACAGGATAAGGAAGGTTTCCAATAAAACGAGTTGGCTGTTAAGAGGTCTAAATGTCTCAGCACCATGGAAGGAGCATTTTGCGGGGAACTTCAAAGAAAATTCCGATTAAACGTGAAGTCACGATGATTTAAGTAAATTGCATTTTAGAACAAGTTCGATGAATTAAGTTACTGCTAGATTAACATTATTAGTCACAATTAATCCAAAAGCACATCACATAAGGCTATCAAGTAACCAGATTATAATTCATGTGTATTGTTTTTCTATACGCCTCGTAATATTCCATATCCTTTTTCGAAGTGATAAATAACAAGCTCGTTTACATTAATAATCGCACGGAACAGGATTTCTTAATAAACCGTCAGAATAAGGTATTCTGGAATAACCTTTGGCACACTTTATTTTCGTTGATCTCCCAAGATATCAAGGAACAATGAAACATCTAAAGTCTGTTCGTACGTTTAAATTAAATTATTATTCAACAAACGCCATGCATTAAATTACTCCTCAGGCGGCCTCCTAGAGCGAATAAAAATACGTACGTGGGCAACGTCAGACTGGGTGTCCCTGCCGCAGCCTTTCCCTATTTATGCACCGGGACTATATTAAAAATATTCGCATTGTTTTATTAGGAACAAACCACTTCTTGACTACGAATGTTTTATTAATGAGAAATTTTGCAAAAGTAGTTATTACAAAGGAGAGATCTTTCTCATACGAGATTAAATATTTCGTTAGAGAGTTTTGTTAAATATATCCAACTATTCCACATCCACATTTTTTCCCAAGGAACCAAAGGCGGTGATGACGGCAGTCACACCGTGCATTGGACTATTTCGCTAATGGCGGGATCCGGGAGAGGCAGAGGGAGTTGATTCGAGAAACTCCCGCGATGCAAAAGCTTGATAAATACGGAAAACATCAAGATTCGGGTGAGAATTAAAATGCATGAGGAATAAATGGGCTTCCAAACGGCAGGAAAAGACGATTATTTCATTCCCCGAGGCAAAACCAACACATTAAATCCCGTCCTCACCCGAAATGCTCAATTTCGTTTCCTCCGGAATGCAACTTGGGAGTGACCTTTAAAGCCAGCGCACCCTTAACCCTTCGGCGGGGTTGAGTTGGAGGCAACACGCCGGGGTGACCCGGGGGTCCCTCCCTCGCCTCTCCCTCTCTACTTGCGCCAACAGGAATTCAGGGCACGTGTGTGTGTGTGCCAAGAGTGTGCGCAACAGCGACGATGCGGTTATTGTCTTCTTGGGGGCCGGCGGAGGAAGGCGGAGGGGGCGGGGGTTTGGGCTGGCAGAGTGCATCTTCACGAGCCATCACCGCGGGCCCCCCCTTCCCCGCCGCCCCCATCCATCCCCCACCACACCACACCACCTCATCTCCTTCCCTCCTGTCCCAACAACAGACACCCACTCCAAATCTTCCAGCCCAGACAATTCATTCTCCTTAGCATCAACCCACCACCATTCTGAATTCAGATCTTATCTCACGTGGTCACGCATTGCGAAAAAATATACTCGCCCCCCTCATGCACCCCTCGAATGAAAACCTGCTCCACTAAACGCTACCTCTCTCTCTCACTCCCCTTCCCCGAACCACAAACCCCGTCCCTCCCTTATATTCGGCAACTTCCACATCTCCCTTTCCGGCTGTTTGCGTCCCCTTCTCACCTCCCCGCCCGGCCACAATGGTCCCTTGAAACTTTCAGAGAGTTGAAATGAGGAAGGGAAAGAGCGTGCGCGGGCAAACAAACGCACACACACACCCATAAACACTCGCACCGCTCTTCTGCAGTGCGATGTCGAGTGCATCTTTTTCTTGGCAAATTTTCCTCCCCGGACGAGGGAAGATCGCCATAATCAGATAGAGAACAAAAAACACGTGTAATGAGGCCCTCCCTTGTTCATCAGTTTATCTCACTTCGATTCATTTTCTTAAATTTGACCCGGGAAGCGGACAATACAGACGTACAAAAGTCTAGTGAAAGCGGCAACGGGGAATTTTGGGGCGATAGAGAATTGAAACTGGCTGTTCTCCGGTCTGTAAGAAATAAACGCTGAGTGGTAGATAGGGGAATGAAATACTAAACGTTAGTACCTAATCTGTGTACAGTGCTTAAATAAACTTCTTCACCTTAATATCCACACTAGCTCTCTCAAAATATTACATGATATTTAGATTGAGCGATCCATTATTAAGACCAAAAAGGGAAAGCCATGGTTATTTGATAAGAAAAACCTTGTCAATTTTTAGGCAGCAATTCGTAAAAATTAGTATTGACAAAATGTATGCAATAAATTGCATGTCCACATTTCTTTCGGACTTTTCTTTCAGAGGTCTAATACGTGCGAGTTAGATGTTAAAGGAAAGAGTTTTCGTCTCCTCAATCGTTGTACTGTCGATAAATGTGTAAAGTATTACTTGAATAAAACGTCAAAATAGTTTATTATTTACCTATAATTAATCCTTAATCAAAGGACAGAGAAAATATATATCTAATACCACAAGTCCGCGAAAATAGAAATTATACTAGCCTCAATTAACTAAGTCACTAAAACAAATGATGTCGGTCTAGAAAGATATAACAATTTACTGGATGACTGTGCAACAGCTTCAGGACCTCACATCCACGCCTAATTTCGCGACTTCTAAGTAACTGCAAATTGTACTGGTTTTATAAAGCCGCTGTGATACGTATATGACAATGGAGCAATATTTTAAAGGACTCTTTAATATTATCACTTTTCTACCGCCTTCTTATTCAATAAATCTCTCTTCAGGCAGTCATGACATTGTGGCCTAAGGCTGTTTGAGGTGCCTTGATTGTCGAATAATCCCTTCAGTAAAGGTAGCTATTTATTCCCCTTGATTAACCTATCCGTCGCTCACTTCTCAAGTACATGTCTCCCATCCTTTGTCTTTGTCCCCAAGGCAAATCTCCGACAACTCGACTTCCATTAGCGGAGCATTATTCGCGTGAGTGGGCATGCGAGCTTTTGTGTGTTCACCGCTATTCTGACTGACGTATTTGCACGGCTATGTCATCATCACGTTGCCCAGTGCAGCACCACAGGTAATAAAAACTTTCACGCTCTCTCAAGAGAATTGGTCGGTCTGGACTCAAGGTTTGTAATTTTATTATCCAGTCGTCAGCTTACGCATCCTCTTATTTACGGAAACATGGAAACGTTATCAATTCTCGTACTTCTTTTGTGACAGTCAAACGAATCATCCATTGTGGAGATTTTATGTAGAGGTCAATTCGCAAAATGAAGAGCAATACTCTTAATTAGCCCTATTTCAAAACCAATACACCCTCTATGACAACCAGTACGCATTCATGTTGGATATAGGAAAATAATTGTTAAGTCTATAAATTTTACGATACTATCTTTCAACGTAAATCACGAATTCCGAGTCACAGAAGAAATACAACTAAAACTCACAATAAAAAGAATAAAAGAATCGTCAAAGAATAAAACTGAAATTTTATCGGAAGTAATACGTTCTCAACTTTTAATACTCATGTCATCATTCCCAGTTGGATTTTTGAATGACATGTTTATTGCCTCCTTACATTTGTTCACAAAAAAATTTGCGAGTTTACGAAATGCCCATCCAGGGACCAGAAGGAGGGTAGCGAATTGCAGGTAGTTTTTACTCGTAAATTACTTGAAGCAAAGCCGAAGCTATAAATACGGAGTTACATTGAGATCGACATCGAATTGGCAGTTGCAGAACATTCGTGGAAGACGAGTCAGAGGAATACGTTTATAAAAGCAGTATAAGCGTTAGAAATCCCTAATCATGACATACCAATGACTTGAGTACCGAATCATTAACAAATTACATACAAGAAATAAGGCGGGCTTTTGCAAGTATGTAAATAAAACATTATTCCCCCCGTACCAGGAAGTTGATTGCGGGGGAAGTTTAACAAGTGGAGGAGGATCCTGGCAGCGAGCTGTGCAGAGCGACATAGACTGAGGAGATATGAGGAGAAGGAGCAAGGAGTACGAGGAGGTTGGTGGGGTCAGAGAGAAAGGGGACGGGGAGACAGAGGGATGAGCGAGCGGGGTACTGAGCTCGTGGGATCAAAGGCGGTGTTGGCTCAACACTGAAATGCAACAGTTGGACCACGGGATGGATGGAGAGGAGGAGGGAAGTGGGGTGGGAAGGAAGATGCAGAGGTGAGGGGAGGGAGATGGGTAGACATGCGCATAAGTGTAACGAGCTCCAAAGGGGTCAAGTCTTAGTTCACAACTGAATGACGCGGGGGACGCGATCTTTTCAAGGGCTGGAACAGCCCATGGAGAGGGAGGGAGAAGAGGAAGGGATCCATCTCACTCCCACTACTACACCCCCCCTCCTCCTTCGACCCTTCGCCGCTAACATGCGAGTCGGAGGGGGTGGGGGAATGCAAGGGAACGGGGGAGAGAGCGAGTCGTGGGCAAGCTGGAAGCACACGGTGGAAGAATTGCGGGCGGGGGAGAGGACGATGAGAAGCAGGGTAAAGCAAACCTTATTAGCAGTGATAGGAAGGGCCGTGCGCTCGGCATAATATGAAATCGTTCAAATGCCGGACGAAGGAATTTGGGAATATTTCCACGAAATGTACATATTTCCAGAGAATCCGTCGGGTGTAATCACGGCATTGTTAAGGAAATGAACGAATAAATAGTTTCCCTCGTGCAACGAAATACGCAAGTGGTTAACACGTTATAAATCCTCTACGGTAAAATTATACGTGACAAGAATATGATATTACTTTCATCCGCAGGAGCGCAGGATTCAACATTTAGGACACAATTTACCGAAGAAAAGAGTGATAATATTTCTAGTCAGTGAATATGAGGTACAAGTACAATCGTAAAATCAACTCAAGGAGTAAAAATTAACGAAATAAATTAATTTACCGGTACCTAGATTTAAGGATATGACATTAGGAATTGTGTTAAAGATATAGGCTTATGAGTTTGAAGCACATTATGATCGTATTGAAAAGATATTTAAGCCCATTTGGCCCTCCTCGCTAAGTGGTGAAATTTCGAGTCGGGGACGGGTCTAACTCATGATTTATTCTGTGGCCTCTAGAAAATCGTTTCCATTGCAAGGGAAAAGTGTAAGAAGGGGATGGATTAGATGACTTGAGACTGGGAAAACTACGAAGATCAAAGAGGGCGGAGCCAAGTATCCACTCAAATAAGGTGCGACAGAAAAAACAAGAGATATGCTTCCATAATTGTTAAAGATGAAGAGTTAAGAGGCGGATGGAGAAAGAAAATACGGCACAGTGGTAACAAAAATTGGGAGGTCGTTCGCGTGATGCGTAGGCGGCGGGGAAATCACGCGGTGCAGGACCGGAACTCGACAACTATTGACGTATTTTGATTTTAATAGCACTCTTCAAGAATAAAGGGAAGCCGGGAACACGAAAGAAGGAAATGGTGGTTTTGGTTGAAATTATTCCAGGAAAATATAGCGTAGTTGAAGAAGTGAGACTATTTTGAGTTAGTTAAGCTAGGGATACGGGGGAGTTGGAGGAGGGAAGAGACGCATTCTCGCAGCGTGGAGCAGGAGAAGCGAGACTGGAGGAAAATGGGAGAGATGCGGAATAACTGGAATCACACCGGACTGGAGTCCTTCTATATGATGAATGATTACACGAAGCCGTCGTAACGGGTGTGCCCGCCGGGCTGGTGCGGACCGCGGGCGTGGGAAAGGTGTGAAAATAAGTGTCCTCACGGGGAGGAATGACGGTAATGAAGTTTAAATGCCACGAAATGAGTTTGAAAGGAAGGCGGGGAGCGAAGGCGGAGATTCCGTGGGAAAAACGACGCGAATGCGAGCGGAAAAAAATGAGGTGGAATGCTAACTCATCTCACGAGGCGTTCAGACGGGAGTAATGAAGTTAACAAGCACTTGAGGAGTCTCCGCGCTGTCAAATAGTCAGTGTGCATCAATTTTTCACCACATGTATGAATGAACGGGTGGATGGATGCCTTCGGACACTTCCTCCCCTTCTGAAACCGCCCCTCTTATAAACGGGAATCGGTTCACGTCATTTCGGAAAATGGTGCGGTGATTGCGGTAGAAGGTTGCTTTGCGATAATTAGATGGATGGAGGGATGATGTGGAATGCGCTACAGAGAGAGTTATTCGATTTACACAGAAACAAGCTTTTATTTAAGTCATTCGTTATCGCTAGTAACTCTGTTCTTAAAATTCTACCATACTTGACACACACATCAAAGGCGTTTGAGTTATTTTCGCGATGTCGAGGCCAGCAGACTCGGAAACTAAGATTAACAGACGTGCTAACGAACAGATGTATTGCACAGGGTCATTGGCCTTAGAAATGTAAGGGAAAAGTGAGGAACGTCCCTTGCTGTGAAACAGATGCATACGCATAAGAGAAAAGAGTAATCGTGTCCGTATTTCGCTCCTACATTAGTTTAACTTTTCCTCCAACCGACATAATCCAGCACGATGAAAGGGAATTCAGACAACATAATTTGTAGGAAAACATATCCAGACGCGTTCAATTGACACACACTGGTTGCAATGAAATAAACTTTATTCGTTAACAGAGCAACTAAGAGACTAAAATGAGAGATGAGTTGACATGCAATTCTACTAAATTTCCACATATGGTGGCTGTATTAAATAATTTACGTTTACTGAAGAACAAATAAAAATAATTTATTGGCATACGTGCACTTGAGAATAGTATGCGGATAATATAAGTGTCTAGATACGCCTTCATACAGATTGTCTATACTCCCTTTAATCTTACTGGGTTATGACGGTTGGGGGAAAAGTTAAACTAATGTAAGAGCGAAAGACGGATACGATCACTCTCTTCTCTTTGTAGGAATCTATTCTGCAGCAAGGCACGCATTATCACAGGGTAAATAAGTGCAACTATAAAACAAATTGGTAATATTTTAACTATAGATACAACTGAAGTACTTATATAAATTAGGACAACGCTGAAATTAGCCATTCAAACGGGAGAGGGTAATTGCAGATGGCTATAGTTGATTAGGGTGACCTAATTAAAATAAAGAATGCACTCGCAAATACTGATAAGGATAGTAAGCCTTAACGATACTTGAGAAAAGGGAAGATGAACGTACATTGCACCTTTTTGGAGACATGTGTTATATGTGCAGACGGACGGAGAAAATGAAATGAACGCAAACGATAGCGACATTCATATTGAACGGTGTCTAAACTATTGACTAGTGTTATGCTACTGACCGGAAAGCCCCGGGCTCGATTATCCTGGACTTTAGAACCCCCCCCCCCCTAGATTCAACCAAGCTATTCTTTTTCGTGTGCCAGATCTTTCTACAGACCTCAGGCATCGCAGGGAAAGGAATCTGTCCCCATTCCCCCAAGTGCGAATATCAAACGCTGCACGAGTTGGACTCTACCCTGACCCATCAAACCATCCTTCGGCTTGGTTAACGTTGTGTTAGTAAACACACATTTTTATTTTTTATTAGAACACAATAGTAAGCAGTGGAGTAGGCAGAGCTTTCAGGTTAGACAAATAGACTACGTTCTATCGGCAGAAAATTAATAAATTAAAAAAAAAACAACCAAGGATTCAAGGTTGCTAAACGAACCTCTGTTCGAAGCAATTAGACAATTGAGATCGTCGCTCCGTCGCTGGGCGATGAGGGAAAACGTTTTGCGCAACTTCATGAAGATGCAAAAATACTGACGGTGTAGAAATCGAATAGCTCGAATTGCTCACGCCTGTCGCTCGTCAAGTCCAGGTGAAAGGAAATGTAATAACATCTCTCAATGACGTCAATTATTGAATCTTAGGTTTTCACCTGAGGGAGTCATCGCAGCCTCAGAGGGTCTTTGCGCAAAATTAATTTCGAGTCATTAGGAGTAATTTTTCCATAACCTCTATAGAACTAGCCCAAGAATTGAATAAATCCAATGACTCATGCAAACACGTCAGGCAGAAATCTATTAAGCAAAACTACATATTCCATCAAATTTTGACACCAGTACATCAAAGTACGCCTAAGGCGAGAAATGTGCCCGTGTAGTTCTAAAGAAACAAATTTCAAGCCTAACAATAAAAAACATGATACGTTCAATTCGAATATTTAGAAGAAATTTCACTGAAATGGTTCACTCTGAGAGTGAATAAAATGCTTAACATAGAATGCATTATAAAATTCTCAACCTTGAAGGCACACTTGGGTGCTTATACAGTAGAATTAATTTTTCTGACCAGTATAAGAGTTTACGGCGTGGTGAATAAATGGAAAAATGCGATATTATCATTGCTTGAAGTGAAGAATGATTTTCTTCCGACAACGAATAAATGAATATTTCATAAACGACAGAGCGACGAAAAACTCAAGTTAACTCGAAATGCCGGCGCTCCCTCACTCATTAAAACCGATCATTTTTTTCACGTAATGGAGAGAAGCTATGAAGGAACGAAAAGGAATCTTCACGCCGACTTTATGGCAGTTAATTAATTCCGTGTCTCGCCAAGAAAAAATATGTCTAAAGCTCAAGTGGAAGCTTCAAATAGCGGGATACCATTTTCTCCCTTCCCCTCCTTCCCCCTCTACAACGCACCTTCCCTCTGGCGGATTTTCGTTCAAAAGTGGGTCTCTCCTCCCTTAAGGCCGATTTACCGCCCTCCCTCCCACTCAAAATGCCCCTCGGCCCTGCCTCTGAATGTTTTCATTTGTTTACCCTTTCCGCTAGCGCCACTCGCTAACCCCCCTCCTCATCCGTCTACCCAATTTCCCCTTCAGCGCTCAACAAGCAACCCTCTCTTCCCTATTTCCGTATCCCACGGGTCTCTATCACCTTCCGAGCCAATTGATGAAGAGTGGCGTTGGGAGGTGCTAGATGGCTTCAAGGATGTAGGATACTTAGAGTGAAAATAACACTACCTGCCCAATCGATTTTTATCCGCGTGCTTCTCTCTCTATCTCCCCACCTTGCCCCCTCACACTTCGTTTTCTTGGACACGCAGAGGAAGTATAGTGTCCCGAGCGACAAGTAAAATATTTTCTTTGTAAAGATCACCGAAACACAATTTTAAAAAAAATTCTGCATTGTGAATTGGGAATGCGAAAACTCTTAGTTTCGTGAAAAATGAAGTTCAGCCCTCGAAAGAAGAAAACTGACTTGTAGGTTTTCATAATGCTGTAAAAAATATCACAACATTTTGACTCCTAGAAAAAATAACTAGTGACACCCTTCATTTCTCATCGCGAGATATGCACGAGACCCAAGTTTGGAGGCGGCCATATTGGTACACATTGCATCACCATATGAAAATGGAGCAGAAGCATTCAAATGAAAAGCAATGATTAACCCTCATATGTATACATTAAATGACATTGCTTTTATGGAAGCTACTTTCATAAATAGCATGAAAGTGAGAATCAGTTTAGCCATATGACTAAAGCCAATCGAATCGTGTCAAGTGAACTCCGTTTATCCCTTAGATTGTGTCCTTATCCAAAAGAAAAAAAACTTGGCATAGAACAATCCAAAATGAGGCTGGAAGGATTCAACAGTTTATTCTTTTTCAATCCTTTTGGCTGGAGAACGTGATTGCTTTGTCAGAGCAATGAAATCGTTAAATAGAAATGGGAGTACACTCATTAGTTGCCGATTGGCGTCATGGATAGTTCTGTGAAGATTTAATTTTATCTAATACCAAAATGTCAATTTGAGATTTAATAACAATTTTCAAACCATCACTAGAGCAAGACGTAAGCTTATAGAATTTCGTCAGGGAGGTACACTTTTTTAATTGGATTTGGCTTTGATGAATTGCTTAGCCAATGAACATTTGCCCACCATAAAAACGCCAATCATCATTCGCTTACCAACAAGTAGTACATACGTACCTCACGGTTTCTGTGCCATGCCCTTATCCTTACATTTCGTAAATAACAAAAGAGCAACGTGCCTTCTCGCTCTCTCTCTCTCTGCGTGATTTTCCTTGGACTGTCAGCCAAGTAACGACCTCTGCGTGCTGCTCGCATTAAAGAAAACGAAAGTGCTTCCCCTGTCCCCTGCTGCCTTATAATCCATCGATATAAATCTCTCCCCAGCTTTCTTTCCGTTTTAAGCAGGGGATCGCTTTCTTACACATATACTCTGCCTGTGCATCGCGATACTTCCTCACCAGCATCATTTGATGAAAGTCGGAGCTGAATCCAAGAGCTCCCAAACGGACGCTTCTAATGTTCGACTTGAGACTATCAAAAGAGTGCTAGTGAGCAGGAGAAATCTCTTGGCTATCTACCCTCCATACATAAATATTATTTTCCCTGGCGGAAGGCGTGGAACGAATCCCTCTGAGTTTACAATTAATGTACTCCTTCCATATACAGAATGTGGACGATAAAAACGTCTTGATAGCATTTATAAACATGATCAAGATGAAGGATAAATTTGACGGCAGAAATATATATTTATCCGTCCCTGAAGTGAACTAAGGACGGCAGGACTGTTTTAATTATCAATAAATGTCTTTCAAGATTTTAATAAACTCTTGAAAGATATATGGCAAACGTCACCTCACAAAAAAGTCTGTCACGAGGACTAAAAACGTATTGTTAAATTGTCACGAAGAAAATCAAATTCTACCTTACTTCTAATGCCATGAAAAATCAATATTTGTTTTGTTTCTTCCAAGAATGCAGTTTATTTGTACAAGAGTGCACCAAACGCTTACGTCTTAGAGCTATATATTTATAATATTAAAAAGCTTCAAGTAGGAAATATATTCCAAGCATCATTATGCAACACTGCAGTGCCTCACATTTGGAAAAAAATAGTTTGAATGATATATTTGTGCGGAAGTAAGCTCGGTGAGCAGACACCATAGATATTTCAAAATTACTAAAAAAGTTCGCAACAGCGAAAAGTAGCATAGGGCGCTAGGAAGGGGTTCTCGAAAACAGTGGCCGAGGAATGAAAACCCATCGAATTCAGTACCCTAACGGCTCCTCTCCCTTTTTTTCGCCCTTTTCCGTCATCAAACCCCCGGTGTGACCGGGGACTCGCATCTCATGCGTCCGCGTCTCACGTGGGAGATATCGGTAAATCCTCGACTTATCCCCCTCGCGTATGTTTGCTTGTGCAGACGGGTAGCGTCGGGGGTGGGGGTGAGGGGGAGGGTAATAGAGAGGGAGAGAAAGGCACGACCGGGTCTCGGTGCGAAGTGGGACGGCTGGGCGAGAAGAGAGAGTCGTGGGGGGCGGGGGGGTAGGGTAAGAGCTCGGGGGTTACGATGCGGGAGACACGAGAGGGGAGGGTAGGGGTGTCATCGGAGGGAAAAAGGAATACGGAGAGGCGGGAGGAGTGTTTGCGGAGAGCGGGGCGGTCAGGGTGGCGGGGGAAGAAGGGTTCGGGGAGGCAGAGTTATCGGAGGATGCTTATGGACGCGGGTTTGGGGCGAGGAAGGGAGTGAGGGGGGTTTGGAGGAAGAGGGGTGCGGCATGAGAAGGACGTAAGGAGGAGATAGTAGTATGACCGCATGAAGGGGGCGGGCACTTTGCCCCACCCCCACTCAGCGGGGGTGGCAGCACGAGCGGGCCCCGTGCCCCACTCGTGCTATCGCTTCCAAGAGAGAGAGAGAGAAATACGATCCCACTCCGTTCTTACTCACCTCCTCCTGCTCGTCAAACTAACCCCCTCCCGCTCCCATCACGCGCCTCTCCCACACATTCCCACCACCCAACCATCCTCCCATGTTTTTCCTCTCCTTCAAGGTACCCCGCACACTAGGCCGGCACGACACGACATTACAGGAAACATCCCAGGTTTTGACTCTGGTGGGTGCCGCTCCGCTCTCACCACCCGATCCCCCCTCCCCACACACAGCTGACACAAGAGACCGGCGGTTCGAACCATGCCCCGATCTTGTACGAAGTGTTTTCAAGCGATTTGTTATGCTTCGCGAAATTTGCGATTCCCCCGAGGGTGAAATAAAAGATTCGGAACAATGGGAGGAAATGTAGGACCTGGTGCATGGTTTTTGAATGGAGAGGAGGAAGTACGGGAGGTGGGGCGGGGGGGAATATAAATTTACGGAAGAAACTGGACGGTTGAAGTCGGGACATTTATGCGATTGGCTTCTGTGGAAATTGAGGGAAAATTACTCAATTAAGGAAAGGGGGGAACAAAGCAGACGGTTCGAAATTAACTCAACCGCCACCATTAAATAGATCTCATAATAACTATAACAATTTCATGGAATACGGATAGCACAGCATAATGAAATCTTCCATGGAAATAAAGTCGAAAAATTATTTTTTAATTGGTTGACAAGAACTTTCAATAAATAAATACACACTGTAGCATTGGCACAACAAAAAAGCTTGTATTTTCACGCGATGCGAGAAAATTTACGATACAAGTATTTTAAAACTCCAAATGTATATACTTTTTTGGAAATTCAATTATACACATAATTTGGCAAAAGCCACTCTCTTGGAAAACAACAAAAAGAGGATTTTCGCACGGTTCGAGAAAAGTTCCATCAGTTAGGTACTCTAAAA
The DNA here is from genome assembly GCF_022747635.1 of Hetaerina americana. Lineage (NCBI taxonomy): Eukaryota > Metazoa > Arthropoda > Insecta > Odonata > Calopterygidae > Hetaerina > Hetaerina americana. The sequence goes on from NW_027286763.1 coordinate 98,109,416, forward strand.
CTCCAAACCTATTTGTTCCTTTAGAAATTCGGCAATACACCCAATTTGACGAAAGCCACTCTCTTGGAAATGAAAATTATGAAAATCATCTAACGCCGTTCCTTCTCGATGATGCTCGCGCTGACACCTAACAACAGACAAACGATTTGTTAATAGACCACGACACGTTGCTGGAAGTGGTTACCTGCTCGGCTTGTACTCATCAATCGAACCATATTCCTTAAATATCTTCCCAGTCTACCTTCGCTTATTATCTCCGTTTAAAATCTCCTGCTCTACATACCGAAGTCTCCCATCATTCCAGCTCGATCCCCTTTCCCTATCAGATCCCACCCCGGCTCTCCCTTCACGACCCTCCACTCCAGATCCCTCATCCCCTCCCAGCTCGCGTCCCTCTTTCTAGTGTGCGCCCGACTCATCCCCACGCATTCCCATATGGATTCCTCCCCGTCCCCGCCTCCCTTCTCCCTCCCCAGCCCCTCGGCAACCCCATCCCACACGCCTCGTGCCAACCCCGCGCCGAGTCTCCTCGGTTTGCTCTTCTACCGTTCGCTCACTCTCCTCGCTCACAACCTTGCCTCCTACGACCCCACTCTTCCTCATACCCCATGCCCCCACCCTAGTTCCCCATCACTCCCCCTTCCTCCCTACTAACGCCATCCATCCCCTCCTCCATGCCACATTTCCAATTCCTAACCTTGTTCTTCACCTCACACTCCTGTTCACCCTGTTCCCTTCTCTTTTTACTGCCACAAAACCCTTCACTTCTCCTATGCCTATCTCGAATACATGCATGCATATACACACACACACTGTACATCCCTCCTCCCTTTGACCCACTGTCCAACTTAAAAGGTGCCACCCGCCTTCTCTTCCCACCCTTCCACTCAATCCACGCGCACGGCATCACGGCACGCACACCCCCTCGGCGTCCTTTAAATATCGCCTCCCTTCCTCCCTATCGCACACCTCTCTCTCTCTCTTTCCACCTCTCCCTGGGGAGAGAGAGGAAAAAACAAAGATCTTCTTCACAGTCCCTTCGACTCCTCCCCCACTTCGACTCCTCTACACGTCTCGTAGCGGCAGCCTTCGGCTCCTCCTTTCTCTTGGCCAATCAAGCAAACTTTAGCATCCACAAGAGGGGGGAGGGAGAGCTGGTGGGGAAGGGGTGGGAGCGAGAAGTAGACGAGGTCCGTTCCTTGCCCGCATTAAAAAAAGACATGTCACTCGTAGTTTCCAAACTCAGATTTAAACCAACAGTCGCGTAGCTAACCGTTCGATTTTGGTATTTTTTTCACATTGATCTTAGAGGCAGATCAACGAGAATTAAATAGCGCATAGGAACTTCTATATTTGTACCCAATCATTATTTCCACTTTTGATTTTGACGCCTAGAAGATTAGTTATCTAAAAATTACTGTCGATAAGTTATCTCATAACTAGCCTACATAAATATGATCATCAATATCAATTAAAATATCACATTATCACAAATTTATAAAACGATTTTGCAATTAATTTCAATCAAACGTGAACATTTGACGCACTTAATGGGATGGCTTGAAGAAATAAATCATGTACGCCACAGTCGCAGTCGCAGCCGCCACTTTCTAACAGGGCATTTAATTTTTCTACCCAAATATCAAAGGCAAACAATGAAAAACCTACTACCGCCCTTAAATCCATCTCACACTGTAATCAACCCGAAGGTTGGTTTGCTTAGTGAAGGTAGAGCTCACCTAATATCAAGACCACACCAAGCATATCAGGAAAGATATGCCAGTTCTTTTCCCAGAATTATCTGGTACCCAAAAAATCAAACAGCCTGAGTGAAGCTGGCATATTCCCAGAGTTGTACCCGGGAATCGAACCCGGACCCTCCGATCAATTGCCCAGCGCACTACCCACCGGACTATTGCGTCCCTAAAATCCATCATTCTAAAGTGAAATAAAAAAGCTAATCTTGCTGAAGGCAAAATATTTAAAATTAACGCCAGTGAGACAGCGAATGATAGCCTGGAGAGCGTGAGTGCCGCGGGAATGTACGGCCGGGTGGAAGCGGAATTTCATTAGCCGCATGTTTTTCCATCGAGCCATCCGCTCACGAGCAATGACGTCTTAAAGCCTCCGCCGATCGCGTGCCCCTTAAAGCGTTCACATCCCCTCCTTACGAGGCCTTCACATAAAACAACGCGGCGAGCGTTTTCACCGAGCATCGGGAAGAAATGTTTTAAGTTTTCAACACCCACCGCCGCCGCTGGAGCGGCAGTTGGTAGATGATGGGGCGGGTGGGCGGCGTTAGGTCGCACTTTACAACCCATCGCGCATCGGGGATGACAATGCCACCACCAACACCAACAACAACAACCTGCCGACTCTAAAGAAGCGACGACCTTCACTTTTTTCCCTTCTTTATTTTCCCCCGCGCTAACTTCACACACACGCACGCACGCGTGCGCTTCCTTATTTTTCGCTTCCCGAGGAGTAAAAACATTTTAATCTCTCTCCCCTTCGAGAGGGGCGGCGGGGGAGAGTTTTAATCGGCATTCCTTCTCCCCCTTGATTCTTCCCACCCCCTCGTCTCTCTCCTCGATCCTCTTGTCTCCCTCTCACACCCCCTAGGGCTCTTCCTGCCTCTTCTCTCTCTCCCTGAAGGAGGGAGACATTCGCATGCGGAGACAAGCAAGGGGCGTTAAAGAGACACACACCCTCTCCCCCACACGCTCCTGCGGGCACAGAGGGTATCCGAGGGAGGTTGATGGGGGGAAGAGGTGATGACACACGGCATAGGCGTGCCGGTTCAAGAGGGCGCGAAGCAGCTGAAGTCCCCCACTTTGATAGGCGGTGAAGGGAGGACCCCCAATGTTTCGTGTGTTCGGTGTTTTGCGGCAGGTTTGCCTTTTTTATTTTATTTTTTTGAAGTCTTACGCCTCTCTTCGTACCTCACCGCTTTCTCCCCCCCCTCTTCCCGTGTTTCGCCCGAGGTTACCTTTATTCCTCCACATCCATGCCTTTTTATATCTCTCGCACTTTCTGCCCTTTCCGACTGTCTCGCTGATGTTCCATCCCTTTGTCTCATTCTATCCCTTTTGTTCCTTCTTCTCTCTTAGTTATATTTCATACTGTTGCCCACCAGTAGGGACAGCTAACATCCTCAGAGCATTTTGAAAATTTTACCGAATAGCACAATGAGAATATACTTTGCAATCGATGAAATAATTTTCCATTATTTCCTGAGAGATCTCCAACTTCGAGGACAACTAAAAATTTAGTCAGATATAGATTTGCTAGAACTTTAGAATATCTTTGCGTGCGACTCCGTAATTTCTTGTCAAATATATTGAAATGTTATCAGGTGGTTTCCGCTATTTTGTGAGACCTGGTCATGTAAACTTAAACTTTCTCCATACATAGTTTTGTATTTTGTTCTTCATAGAAGAAAAGCGTCTAATTTAATTAGCGAAAGCTAGGCCATATGTGAATAAAAAACAATAAATTTTGACGTATATATTTACATTCATAAAATCATGTCCTTAAGTTATATACACATCCAGATTAGTTATAAACACGTTAAGATATAAATAAGGGTTCTACGTTTTCCCCGCGTGTAATTGCATTGAAGTTCTCGGGTTGCTATCAGATCAGGCCTTGTAATTCCGACGTTTCGATGGTTAGCTAGGCTACTGTCCTCAGGATCCTGGGTGTGAAATTACCCTAGCATAGCCAAATTCTGAATTCATCACGGACTAGTTTTCCAGAAACTGGTCAAAATATTTGTGACAATTTTTCTCAAATGAACAAAATGAAAGAGATTCAAATACTTCATTTCACACAATAGGGATTTGGTGTGGAATTATGTCTTAGCGAAATAATTACGGGTTTAGGTCAATTGCAAAATGTAACCAGCAGCTTTTAAATTTTCTTAAGGCTCGAAACATGTAATAAAGGAGACGTGAACTCAACAAATAAAAAAGTTTGCAGTAAAAGTGTATCATCGAAGCGAAGTATAGTTTATCCATACATTTATTAACCAAGCGTTTTGAACTGAAAATCTGACTCTACTTTTAAAGTGAACTTCCCATCTTTTACCTTTAATTTTCCACCGAAAAAATAACCCTTAGATTGAACTCCTAATATAAATCCGCACGATGTTGCTTCCTCTACCTTCCCCACTTTCCATCTTATACACACTTTTACTTACTCAGCCAATCCTTCGCATCCTCAGCCTATCCGAGGTCCCATCCCTTTAACCACGATACGCCGACTTTAACACAAACAAAATACCATTTCCTGTGTTACCTTCCCTGTTCTTCTTCAAGAGAGGGGCGAGAGGGAGCGGTCACTAATTAATATTTCGTAGTCAAATTCCAAAGAAACTGCGGGAGATGCCGCAACAGTAACCTTTAACGGAGTCATCCGCTAATGTGCATTTCAATGCAACAATTTCAGATCCCAGTCAAGGCGAATGATTTTTACACTCTGAAATTGTTGCATTGAATATTTCGTAGTGTTAGTGCCTTCGTAGTTGTAAATTTCCTCGCGGGCACGCTAAAGTTTTCATCGAAGCGAGCGGATGAGATGAGTGAGAGAGGGAGGAGGAGCCAGTTTCTTTGCACGAGGGGTTTTTATCAGCATTCGTTGCCGCGTGCATACGTGGAAGTGAATCTCACCCCCACTCTTCCTGTCCGGCCATTCCTCAAATGGCCGGTCAGGGAAGGCGGGCAGGGGTCAGGGCGGAGCTGGAGGAGGTTCAAGGCCTCCAGCGGTCATCGCGAACCCACCTTCTTGCCCAAGGGTTTTGGCCTCGGCGATCTCTCTCGCCATTACTACCACTTCCTCTTGCTCGAATCCTCACTCTTTACATTTCTCCCATTTACCCTCAACTTCGCATCTCCTTCGATTCACGCATGTGTGTCCTTCCCCCTTCGTACGCCTCTGCTTTGTATTAATCCAGAATTTAAAAAAAATCTAAAACACTTAAGCCGGTCAAACATTCTCTCTTCCAATATTTTGCAGCGAACTCTTTAATGGTGGGATTAGGGGCTGTCCCATTTGAAGGGAGAAAGGCAAAGAGGGAATGTGCCTTCACAGGTACGACACTTAATATTTTTTTGAACTAAGCACTACCATAGTCATGAGTTATTGGGCATAAGGATCCTTTTTTATACCTAAGTGCGTGAAAAGGAGAAATAGCCCACAGTTTATTAAATAATTTCATCAAACATTTTTTTGAAAGAGGGTAGGTGTGGTTTAACGCCACGGGAAAGGTTTACAATTCGCGACAATGTGTGACATGGGGAAAGAAGAGGTCAAAGAGGGCCGAAAAAACAAGTGAGGTAAGTGCGGAGAGTCCCCCATCACATCATTTCGTGAAATTATAACCATTTTCTCTATTTCTCCGTTTCCGAACCACATTTCCCCTCTCCTTCTTCTCCGGCAGCCCATGTGGAAAATCTTTCTTTTTCCACACCCCCATCTTCAACTATCCTTCTCAACTCCAGCTTTAACAACCTTCTACACCCGACTTGTACTTAATCTCCCATTCTTTCCTATCCTTCGGTACAATGCCTCGCAGTCTCTGGGCGCTGTTAGGTATTATTTTTTTTAGCTTACCCCCGGCATCTCTCTCATAATCTCCAACTCGCGAAATGGGATGCACTTTTCCGAATGCCGACACCCTCACACGTACTCCCTCTTATTTTTTTTCTTCCTTCTCCATCTCGAGAGTGAAAATGAGAAGTCTTGTAGTCGGAGAATTTACAAAGTTTCCCCGCTAGCAGCTGTAATCTAACACTGTTGATCTAAGAGTCGGGGGCAAGGAGGGGAGAGAGGAGGAAGGGGGATGCGGTAAGGAAAAGAAGAGAGAAAGGTGAGAGGGGTTCATTCGAGGGTGGAAGCACAGATTTAGCTTACTTCAGCCACGGAGAGGCAGAATAAAGAGACTTTTGCCTTCAGCAATGTTTTTGAGAAAGGGTGGGAAAAGCTCGAAGACTCTTCACTGGAAATCTCCAGCCATGGACTAGTGAAGGGAGCCCGCGGGGAGAAAAATACCGAGGGATTGAATTGCTTAAAATGCTTCCCGAAATGAAATGAAATAATGGGATAGTATTATTTTATTTCATTCTTAAAAAATAATAAAAATAGTAAAAATATAGTATGTATACATTTCGTATATTTATGCACATATATAGTATATATATATATATATATATATATATAATTGGCTGACACAACATAACACAAATAGAAAAGAATAGACACATATAAAAGAACACTTACACGGTAAATTGTTCGAGCTTTCGGCCCTCTCAGGGGCCTTCTTCAAGAGAGACTGAAAATATGCTATGGAACAGGAGAGGGGAAAGAGTTATGGGCGTGGAGGGGAGGTGTGGAGGGAATGCTGGGAGGGAAATTAAATATGGCGGTTAAGGGTGGGAATTTTAAAGGAACGGAAGGATAGTATGTAGGCGGATTCACGAGTTCTCACCTCTATGTTGGTAGCTGAATCAGGTAGGGATTCTAGGATGCTGAGGGAAAAACACTGGTCGAATGAAAGGTTGTGGGAATTGGCGTGTGAAGGGATAGGAAGAGAAGAGAGTGAGGCAGAATTACAGGAGTATCGGTGATTATTCATTCGGATGGATAATGTGGCTGGTTGCAAATAATAGTGGCTGTGGTGTTGCAAATTCGGTGTCCGCGGATAGAGAGAGAGTTAGGAATCGAGCGTTTTGTGTGTTGAGGATGACAGCTAGTGTGGTGAAGGTATTGCTGATGGTTAGTGGCTTTGATGTGTACTGAAGTAGTGAATTTGTTGTTTTGAAGTGAGATGTCTGTGTCAAGAAAGGTGATAGTGGAGTCTGAAATGGAAGAGGTGAATTTAACCGTGAAAGATGAATTTAAGGCGGATAAGAAGTTGTTGAGAGAGTCAGAGCCATGTGTCCAGAGAATAAAAATATCGTCTATGTAGCGGACCCAGAAAAGAGGTTGAAGGGGTTGCTGTGACAGGATATAAATATTATTTATCTTTTATCATGCAAGCATTGCACTTCCTTCTACATAGGTGAATGCATTACCCCCTTATCCATCCGAATGAATAATCACCGATACTCCTGTAATTCTGCCTCACTCTCTTCTCTTCCTATCCCTTCACACGCCAATTCCCACAACCTTTCATTCGACCAGTGTTTTTCCCTCAGCATCCTAGAATCCCTACCTGATTCAGCTACCAACATAGAGGTGAGAACTCGTGAATCCGCCTACATACTATCCTTCCGTTCCTTTAAAATTCCCACCCTTAACCGCCATATTTAATTTCCCTCCCAGCATTCCCTCCACACCTCCCCTCCACGCCCATAACTCTTTCCCCTCTCCTGTTCCATAGCATATTTTCAGTCTCTCTTGAAGAAGGCCCCTGAGAGGGCCGAAAGCTCGAACAATTTACCGTGTAAGTGTTCTTTTATATGTGTCTATTCTTTTCTATTTGTGTTATGTTGTGTCAGCCAATTATTGTGCCGCTCGTATGAGTTTTTCCGTACAATCGTTATATATATATATATATATATATATATATATATATATATATATATATATATATATATATATAAAATATCTTCGAAATGGAACGCTCATCGGCGACACACAAATATATAAAAACACAGATGTAGATTTTTAGAAGACGACTGAAGACGACAGCCGTGCTGTCGAAACGTAAAATAACAAATTGTGAGTGTCCTTTCTTTGTGTCTCTATATTCTAAAAATCTACATCTGTGTTTTTATATATATATATATATATATATATATATATATATATATATTATATATATATATATATAGTATATAGTATATATATATAGTATATAGTATATATATATAGTATATAGTATATATATATAGTATATAGTATATATATATAGTATATAGTATATATATATAGTATTTATATAGTATATATATATATATATAGTATATATATATATATATATATATATATATATATATATATACACACACACATATATAGTGTATATACATTCATACATATAAATTGACACGCTAATTGAAACAAGATATTTATATTATTTAATTATCTTGCTGTATTACTTTGTTCATTGTCCCCCGTTTTGAATAAATAAAGAGCATCCCTCATTCAAATCGTGTCAGACGTCAACGAGCCGAAAATGTGTTCTACATCAGGATGACACTAATGGTTCATGGGCATTTTATCAGTCTAATCTGATAAAGAAATACTTTAAAACGCCCCGTTAAACGACTCGCCAGCGTGCGTCATTTCCAACCCATTTATGATAACAGAGTTAATTTTAAAAGAGCTATGAAGACATTTAAATGGTGAGAGCGACCTAAGGAGATTAAAAACATGGGGCGGAACGCGCTGCGTTCGATACTATGCTATAAAACGACGATCAATTAACATCGCCCACATTTATAAAATTTCCACACCTGCCCAAGGGTTAAAAATTTATGAAAAGCAGCCACGCACGCGAGAAGTTTGGACAACCCTGATTTATAAGCGTACAAGCATCATGAATTGAAGGAGAACAAAAATGGGACCGGAGTTTTAAGGCACGGAAAAAAGAAACCGTGAGATGGAATTCCTTAACCTGGATATAGGAGCCCGATGAAGGCTAGTTAGTATAGCAGAGATTTCACGTTTGTAAATAATATATCCGCTTGGGTGAATGACAGCATAAATAATTATTACCGGCATATGCGTTAATGTTTTCGTCCTGAGTGTTCCCCCAACCCACCTCCACCCTCTCCACAGGCTCCTTTTTATTCTGTGTGTCTCCCTTCATCTTCCCGCTCTCACCCCTACAGCCTCCCCACCCACCCTCTCTCTTCGCGCGATGAGAGGAGTAGATGATGTGGGGGAGGGGTGGGTGGGAGATCAAAGATGAGGATTTTGGGAGGAAACGTTCCCTGAACGTCTGACGTCTATGTTATGTCAGACCTTTCACACGCCGAAAGTGTGGACGGTTGGTTTGTGAGGAGAAACGGGAAATAACGGACGGCGAAAGCTCTCAGCCAGAATGGTTGAGGGGGGGGAATAAAGGGGAGCCCTGAGGCGCCCCTGTGTATTCTTCCGGCTGCACCTTTAACTCGCTCTCCACCCTAACTTCTGCATCCATCCAAAATTATCCCCCAGCGAGTCAACTTCTGAGAAAGCGAATTAGTCGACAGAATGTTTATTACAGCTCTATTTGCTCGTAGTATAGTTGTGATTAGGTGAGACGACCGATGGCTGAGGTCATTTGCGCTATCAAGGATAGGTGGGTCAATGGTGGAAGATTTAACAGGTGGAGAGATACTCGGCATTGGCATTAGCCTGCTCTTAACTCGCCACGGGGTCAAAATTATAACGTTCTCTCCAACGGACGGAACGCTTCATTTTTGCAGCCTCCGCATTCTTTCCACAAGGCACTCAGGGACATGGATCGCTCTAAAAAATTTTCACTACCACCGGTATTAGAACCCGGTCACTCGGTATTTGTATTCGCTTTTTTGTCATAAGTACGATGCTGAATGAGGACATTCAAGCTAATGATATAAATAGACTACAAAATATAGTTAGCCAGATTTAGAATTGCAATTTTTTATTTGTCAGTGGATAGGCTTTAACCGAATCATTTCTCAACTAATAATATTACGAAATAGCTGATACTTAAAAGGTAAAGCTAATTTAGTACATTTTGAGAACTTAGGCAACATTCAATTGGAATGAAGCGTAAGCTGTTTTTCCAATGAATTTTAAAACGACAAGTAGGTAAATGGAAGGATGTCCATTTCAGATTCTAATATAATTAATAAAAATTTCAATATAATTTCGGCGTGATCTAAAGACAAAATTTAAAACAGAAGTGTGTAGGTAATATATAGTATTATCCGAAAACACGAACTGCACTTGACTAGTTACATCTGCCTTGGTCAGGGGTACCGAACACACCTGTGGCACAGTCAACATGCCGGACCGCTCCGCTCAGAAGGCTGCAAGACGGGAAAACTAAGGAAAAACAGTATCTTCTCAAAAGATATCGCGAAAGACCATCGCGGAGTAACTTTTTTTTAAGAATTATTATTTTTTAAATTTAAAATTTCATAAACAGAAATGTACAGTTCAAAGCTGATATAACATCATGATATCAAATTTTCGGTACCCTACGGCATGTAAACAAAGTTCTTCATGAACTACCATCCGACTTTGACATTCAAGGACGAAATATTAGTCAAATAGCGTTGGTACAAGAACCTGTAAGTCGGAATTTCAATTTCGTTTCGAAAAAAATTCCTCGAAGCGAAATATGCCTCACGAGGAAAAATTACGGCAGCTTGCAAAGGTTTCACTGAAACTTGAACGCCATTTTCTTTAGCCTTATCTCGTGAAGCTCGATGCCATTATTGCTCCCTCTTATATCATAATGAGGTCAGAGAAATCGTTGCCGACCAATCAGAGGAGGCTAACTTACCGGTTTCGAGGCAGGGAGGAGTGGAGACGACGAGAACGGCCACCCTACGCTCTGCACTCGACAAACTACCTCCGCCAGGCAACTGAAGATGATGCTCGAATAAAACGGCGCAGGAAAAAAACGTCACGTTTCAGAGCGTCGCGGTGGCGCGAGTCGAGCACAAAAAACTGCATCTTGTGCATGGCAAATGAGTACTCAGTGGAGGGAAAAGATGCAGTTTTTCCTGGTCCATGACGGCGGAATGTGACCCGTATGGAATATTGTGGAGCAAAGGAAAAAAAAATGATGCATGCGAGTTGCATCTCTTATAAATGCATTCTGTTGGTTTTATCCTCGGAATGAATCGTCTCATTTTTGTGGACTTACCGTCTGAAAAGGCGTGCGGGCTACGATCTCGACGTCTCTGGTTTCACAGTCACGTTCAAAGAAAGGTAAACCACAAACGAGCTCTACACTCGAAGGAAGTGGAGGTCAAAATATTTTAGGCTTTTTTTCTTTTTGTTGCATTAATAAATTCGTCCGTGTCCGAGGGGGAAAAAAACTGGGAACACGTACTTGGCAATGCAGTACATTTTCACGGTACATTGACACAGGTGAAACGTCGCAAGCAAACACCACAATTAGCAACACGATTAATTGTCTTCAGAGTTGTTAAGTTTCCGCGTAAGGTCCGGAACCGTGATCATATCACGCGTATCATTTTACCCTGCGAGAGAATTTTTTTCTTTTATCATTTTATTGCCTCTCGAAAGCTCGTGCACGCCCCAGAGGTACCTCCGACACCCATCGAAATTTAGATTAAGACAAATCAACTGGCAAGGCACGCGAGTGATCATATATGGTACGGTTTGGATTGAGAGCGCGCAGAGTAATTTGAGCACTCACGACCTAAGTCCTTCTTGAAGACTTGATGGGCTATTAGCCTTCAAAATTGAAGGCACAAGGAAAAAGCGGTGCATTCCTCCCGAGGAAATAACAATCTAGCCTTTTTGGGAAAGTGAAACTGGGAGATAAAATACATCCAATAGTAATTATACGCATACCACCGTCCATTATCCTCTTCGCCCATCATGTGCGTTTCCCCAAAAACGAGAGATGAATGCCAAATGAGATGAGACACAACTGCAACGAAAATAAATTAAAACAAACACGGTTGAAAAACACGCCACGGGAGAAGGGAGACTTCGTACGCATACTTTCACTTCCAGATTTTTTAAGTCCTGCCGTTGGAGAATATCTTTCTCTTCTGACATCTTTGGCGGCTGGCAGATCTCGCGCTCCTTTCCGCGACCCCTGAGGTCACGTTCGCCCAAATCCCTCCCCCCCCCCCCGATCGCTCCCACTCCCCCACTTCCCTTCCCTCTCACTCCCCCCGCATACGCAACTCGCCGCCTGGACCAACCCTCCCAACTCGCTATCCCTTCACACTCGAGAAATCGCTCTTAATGATCCGCTTGGGCATTTCATCCTGACGTCCTTCTACATCCCTCGAATGCTCTGCAGGCACAAGCCGTGTAGTCGAGCGCTCCGAATTCCAATTTACCTCTCGGTTCCCTCGCCTTAATTCTACCAATGAAAGCAGTTCAAGAATATGATCGACTTGATCAATTAAGGCTCGACCCCATCTGCTTTTTTTCATTTTCTCGCCCTGCTAAAAATCTTTAGTTATTTCCTATCGGCCAGATTGCCAACGTACGGGCATGCATTGCATCTATAACTTTGTACGGAACATTATTATCAGACTCAGTTGCCACAAAATTGCGAGGGGATCAGTAAAAGTTTTTAAATTAAAACAAGCTTTCTGAACATAAATTGTGAGTAACGTGCGTACAAAGATAGAGAGCTATTAAAAATTCAAAACAAACTGAACTCAGACACTAAAGAAAGGTGAATCACGTACATATTGCAGTGATATAGTTTTCATATATGGGAAAAGTTAATAAATCTTAATTTTTCGATGTGCAGTGCTTTCAGCAAGAACAGTTAAATTTTTAAAAATAATCAGGAAAGGAAAACCATCAAAGAAGAAAAGCGGAACTCTTCCCGAGAGGAGCGGAGGAATTCTATGACTTGAAAACAAAAAATATCATTATATGACAGGGTATAAAAAGATAACGATTAACCATTTTTTTTACTTGCTTGCTGGAAAAGTAGACAGCTATTTGAATTCTTCCACAATCATTATTGCATCAATGACTCGCAATTAATTTTCTCTGGTGGCAAATTGAGAATTGCAGGATTACGAAACCGCAATCTAACGTGTAGGAGGACATCACTTCAAGCTGGTCGCAAATGATGTGTTGCCTTATTATTCGCATTACCTCTTCTAAGCTCCGCCTATCCACCATAGACCAACGGCGTCAGTTCTTGCCGTAATCCTTGAGATTCTCTAGGGAATCCTTTCTAATTCAAATTCCAATCAAATTGCGTCCTTCCAATCCCATCGCCGCCCACTTTCTGAGGCAACACCACCGTCCCTATTCCCTCTCTTCCCTTCCTTCCCTCCTTCGCGGCCCTCCATTCTTGGCCAACCCCGTCGCCATTTGTGATTCGTCCAAGAAATGATCCTTGGAAATCTGTTTTTGAAAGATGGAATTTTCCTTTTTAGTACCATGACTGCTGTAAGGTAATTTATGGAGGAATCTAGGTGAGAGGTAGACGACTCACGAATGAGAATAAATAGGATCTAAAATCCAATTATGAGAAAGCGGAATGAAATCCAAAACAAAGAACGTTCCGGGGAATGTATTATGACGGAGCATTGAATAGCTCACGATAAATAAAACAACAAATCGGCATTCCAAGAAAAGTTGACACGCACGTCGTTACCTCCTTACTTTTAACAAAAGTAACTGAAATGATATTGAACTCTGGGCTGACACGCTGTTATATGAAAAACGGTCGTAAAATTCGGATACCCGAATGTTCAAAAATGTCACCATATTTCACCTGCTTACTTCAACCAGGGAGCTGTCCCGTTCTAGATTTCTCAACAGGTGACATTTAGCATGGGCAAGGACTCTTCCTTTCCTGTTTTCCCATCCCCTCTGGCGCCCATCAAGGCTCCTCCATGCATCCATTCAGCATGGCAGCTGACAGTCGCAAGGTCCTCTATAGATCTTCCCATTCCCTTCGACCCGCTGACGCACTAAACAGCGTAGCTGAAGCCTACATCCCCCCTACTTCTTATGCAACCCCACACACTCACTGTCACTTTCTATCGATCTCTAGGTGCTTCGCTAAGAACAAATCACTTAAATTCAATTTCGGAAAAGAGTCACGGAACTTCGATCAATTAATACATCCTGAAATTAACTATCCTGACTGAGTTCTCTGTTAGTGATGATTTAAACGTAAATCATAATTGGAACTTAACTTTAATTGAATATTCCTAAAATTTACAAACGAAAATTGAAATACGACATAAAACTCATTAAAGTGGCTCACTTTCATGATGGCTTTTCTTTGAAAGCTACAGTTCTAAACAGAACTGACAAATCTGGAAATCATGCCTATTTTAAATAATGGACGCAGTATAGGTTTTTCACAGGAGTGCACTCTCGGCGTAATTAGTAGAAATGAAAAACAACCTGTGAATCAGATCTGAAAGTACATGTTTTCACAGAGACGCAAAGATACAAGATTATCGTGTCATCATCGGCAAGTATCGCATAAAAACATACATTCAATAATTCAAACTCACGGTAAATTATAATAAAATTACTACGCTTTCAGTGAATTATCTAGTCCACTTACTTCGAGGAGGCCTACAGTGCCTCAATGGCACGTATTTATCTTTATCTTTCATTTAAAGCAGGGGAAACTGACCCATGTACAGTACCTAACAACTTTATCATTCTCAACTGCTTGGAGTTAAAATTAAATTTTTAATTCCAACGCCAACAATCTGTCCTTCATTACCGGCGAGTCTAAAAGCGAATGAATGAATTATTCAAGCAAAATATCCTAATGCTATCTCATGCAAGACCCGATGCAGGCTGATTTTTCTCTAGTTTAATTCGACAAGGCAAGGTTTTATGATTCCTCCTGGGAGCGTGCCTTGAAAAACCCGTCGAAATGCCTCATGGTAATCACACGAAATCGACAGAAGGCTGCTGCTATGATGAACATGAAGCGATCTCGATGGGAAAGTAACACGAAACTACCACTTCATACCTAATAACATATCTTTGTGTAACTGCCTAGAAAATTGAGTTAATTAGTGTGCTCTGGAGGTGCTTCGAAGTGATTTCACTTTTAAAGTGCCTTAACTGGAAATGAGATCCGACTTGTTAGATAATCCATGGAAAATAATGTAATTCAAATTCCGTCGGACGTCTTCACCTACCCTTGCTGTGAATATTTACAGGCGTAACAACAGTAATTTCCTCGGATTGAAGGGCTGAGAAGAAATTAATGAAATAATGTGAACAAATTGGAGCCACTTGTAATCATATTTATACAATGTTTCTTGGTCATATCGTAACAATATAAGTAAAGTGATCAGCAAGTTAAAGATAGCATCTGTGAGCGCATGGTATTCTGCCTTAATATGATAAATGCATGTGATTAATCGACAGTGAAGAATTATTAGATGACAGAAAAGGACTCTCTTGAAGTGATAAAGCAAACCGTCCCATTTGCGGCTGACGAATATGTCTACAAATAAGATTAATGATGAATTTTAATGAATAAAGTATTCTATTATTGATGACTTCAGGCAAAGAATTTGAGTAAAAGTATTAAATATCTAAAACTCACAACTCTACAAATAAGACCGACTGCTACGAATTAATTCCCTTTTTTCTACTAGTGGAATACTATATAGTGAAATTTGAGGATCAAGTTTATTTTAGCTTTGAAAAAAAGTCTTTTAACATTGCAAATTGCACAAACCGTGCGAATGCTGGGCGTTGAAGAAATCGCATAATTTACGAACTTCTGCACAGAGCCTCCTCCTCTTCAGTTCCTCTTCACCTCTTACGAAATAAATACGTGACAATTGAAGCGACAATCAATAGCTCAGAGCTAATTAATATTTTATCCGTCAATTATTTGAGTTGGAGCAAAGAACATAAAAAAATAAAGCAATCAAACCGTTCTTAAAATGTAAATATCACGTTAAACCCTCGTTATATGGTAAGAATTTGCTCAAAAGCTGAAAGTACCGAGGTACTGAATCCTCCTTCACGAGGAGAAGAATGAAAATTATGATAAAATCTCACCAATCAACGGAATGATTACACTCGTCGTCTGGCATATTAAAACCGCAGGCTTCAGGGGTTCATTCGATGTTATAGGTGCGGGTGATCCCATGAAATTAACCTTTTCAGGGCTACCGTTTTACTTCGTTGAAGGATTCGCTTGTTGATCGCGAAGATATTCTGAAGGGTGTGGAGAAGGGAGGGGGTAGGAATAAAGAGGCGTTGGATAAACGGGTGCAATTACCTCAGTAATTTATGAGGAAGTTGGGAGCATCCCCCGATATGCACAGTCTCTCAAGAGGAGAAATCACGCGATGAGGTGAACGGTTTTTAGGAGGGAGAAGGAGTGGATTGGGAAAGAAGAATCCGAGCCTACCTGACAATGGCCCCAGCTTTCCTCACCCTACCATTCATCATCCACCCCTGCCTCACTTCCTTAACGGTGCACTCGTGTATTTGACACGCGTTTATTTTACCCGGGACGCATGAATGCCCAACTTTAATCCATAACTAAAAAATCGCAAGATAGAAGAATTCGAAGAGTTCTGTCACGTGAGAGACAGGATAACAGAAACGGTGGACCAACGAAAAGGAGAGAACAGAGTAGGCCATACAAAAAGATACATCAAGAATACGAGTGCTACCAGTAGGCAAAACGACCCTGAAAGTAGGGAGACACTTCAATGAAATACTTCTGGAGAATGATTTACTGTGGCAGTGAGTCATAGGCAATTAAATCAATTGTGAAGAAGATTGGGAGCATTGGAAATGTCGTGCTTTACGATAATGACGAAGTTCAAAATGGATGGATCAAGTAACTAACGAAGGGTTTTTGAGGAGATAAAAATAATAATGGATAAACGTCAAATTGTGAGAAACTGTGGTCAGATAATACCATCGTTGAGGGACATTGGAAATATAACAGGGAAAGACCTTGAAGAGGATTGACGAAACAGGTATGGACACAGGCTAACGAAAAGAAATACATAGACATAAAGATGTTGGCCAGGAGAAGGACATAGTGGAGAGCGGTTTAGGAATGATGACCAGTGACGTGGATGATTCAGACTTTTCTCCTTCTAAGGTTCTAAGGGCTTAGCAAAAAGTACAAACAGACCTATGCACCTTAATTAAATACATAGGAGTGATGAAATCTCATATAATACGAGTCTGATTAACCAATCAGACTTAATACTCGTACCAGGATAACACGGAAAATTGCCATGTACAATAAACTAACGGACCAAGAAGTATCACTATGAAAATATACATAATAAACTTAATAGCAATATTGGATCTCCATCTTTGAAAATAGACAGTAAAAATGGCATTAATAAACTAATTTTTATAGCCTTAATCCCGATTGTAACATGAACTGAATTCGTAGGGTAAACTTTCATATAAAAACTATTTTCAATGCGTCCTTCACTATCCTGAACGGATTTTCTTCACATATGTGTACCGTCAAAATATACAACACAAAAAATTATATCATACCGTAGTGGTAACATAGGACATGGTGAAATATAAAGAAACTGATTGGTCACAAAATATAGTGTATTTCAAAATCTAAATACGAACAATAGATCTCGTAAATATGAATCAACAATTTCTCATTCTTGAAGTTGAAATAATGAAAAAACAATACATGAATGCAAGTATATGAAATATTTTGAAACCTCATCTATCGGTGAAATTTAATGAGATTTATATCTTCGTGCGCAACTATTAATTCACTTTTTTCGTTCTAATTGTACCAAAAGGAGCCTAATGTATAACCTCCGTGATAAGTCTTGAAATCGGTTTCTTTGCTTTTTCAACAAATTTATCCTTGACTTGGGTAATTTTTCAGCTACAAAGAATGATTGAAAAATAATTACGAGTAATTTATCTCACTTCCAACAAGTTGGAAAGAAAGCCATATCTGGATAAAAAATATTTTGCGAAATCCCAGTAAATTATACCTTTCTCACAAGAGTCTCTTTATAGCTCCATTAACTCTAATCGTAAATGTAGGTTAGCAGGTTTAAAAACCATATCTAAGGAATTGCCATTCAATTAACAAATATGGTATCGTGAGCCCATGGAAATTTTTAAATAAAATTTTTTACAATTATTCAAATGAGAAACTATATTTTCATATGAGGATCTTTACATGACCAATGCTCATTGCATTTCCAAAAGATGAAAATTGAGAAAGGTTTCTTCAGTTCTAAATTAAAGAGGAGGGAAGAAGGACAACCTGCTGTCCTCTGGAATCATGACGCGCTAACTTGGAGCCAGATGTGACACTATAGATAATGGCAAGCCAAGACATCTTCAAAATGTTTTGCTTCGATCCCTTGGTATCTATTGATAACCAATGATAAAGAATAATCTCCAGGGGAGTATTTACTCCCAATTATGCACGAGACGCAAGTTAGGTTGTTTAACCCCGCAGAAACGACAAGAAATGATAATAATTCCGAAATTCACCACATATTTGAAGTACGAGGGAACGTTAGAGGGAAAAAATATGGTGAGATCAAAAGTGTTACAGGAGACGACTAAATGAAGATTAACGTTCTCATTTTATTCCCCTCGGATTCTCAGAAATGAGGCACTTCATTTAACGAGACGAGCATAAAAACTACTCGTTCCAATGAAACGAACGCATCTCTCGTGAACCTCTTCCTTTCAGTTTTGAAAGAACATAATTATAAGAACTCTTTTCACCTTTCACGACTCTCAATTTATCCAGAACGGTTAAAATAGGAGAAAGCTACCGAAAAGCCTCAAAAAAAGCCTCGGCTTTGGAGTTGAAACTACGTATTCACGGATGCTAATGCGTTCCAAGGCTATGGGGGCTAGCGCTCGAAAGAAAGACGAATAAGTCACTCTTTTAGGCCGCACGGAGACGTCTTCAGTGAAAATCAAAAGCCATCTACCTGACAATACGGATAAATTTCCCGCGGTGAAATATTCAAACTAATTGGATACGGTATGAAATAAATGGCCAGGATTGACGGTGAAACGGAGCGAAACACGAATAAATGCCAACTTCGATGTTCAGGACAAGTCCAATTTTCTTTTAATTTCACGCCAGTCCGTTTGGATTGGCAGGGCAAATCTCAATCTAAAGGTGTAGGAGGATATTGCATTCCTGCTCCTAAAAGTAGGGCATAAAGGCACCCGTGAATGTCTTACTTAAAGAAATAAATACGCACCACTCGATGCCACTGCCCAGCTCCAAATTAAAAAAAAACCGACTATATAAACAGGTGTGGGCACGAAAGTGTTTTCTTCTTACGTCAAACACGAAGAGTTATCACGCACTCGCATCCAGTAATAAATCCGTTTCTTTATTTGGAATAAATGACTCGACTGCCATTAATTGGGGCATGCGAGTGCTTTATAGAGGCGAGTCGGCGACGAGAAAAAGGAATCACGTGAAAAAATAGCAGTGCGTTACGGTGGATACTAATGAGAGAAGGGAGGCAACAGATAGATTGGATTCAAAACCGGAGCCGAAACCAAAAAAAAAATAGATATCACCTCTGCATAGCATTCGGTGGCGGGACACTTTATTCGGGAACTCCCATTTTCGTTTCATTCCCCTTGTGCTCTCCGCCGAGGAACGCGGAGCGATCCCTTTCCAGAATAAAGGAACGGTATCTATGTTAATGAACACGACCGTAAAATTTCCCGTTCGATTTTTTTCCAACTCTACTTATATCAATGGGCCATTCCTCCCCTACTTGTTTAACGGCCGAGTCTCACCTCGTCTAGATTGAAAGGCCGAAGAAATTCAAAATCGAAGGAGATTTACCAAGGGTCTTTTTCCAATGTGGAAAGGGAGTGAGGAGGAGGTTAAAGAAAAAAAAATGATTCCTTCGGATCGATTCCTTTTCAGAAGAAGATCAAACGGGAGCGGATAGCTTTCCACCCGTTCCAATCCACTCAACTCTTCCCCCGACCCCTCCTCCCTTGACCAGCTCAAACGCTCACCTCTTTATCCTCGATTCCTCATTTTAAACATAAGAGAGCTCTCTTTTTTCTTAAGCCCCGCAGCTGTTACTCCCACATAAAATTTGATACGGTCTCCTTGGATACCCAACCCCAAGTCTCGTACTTTCCCGTTCCCCAGTCCGGCGACGGAGTGCGCCGAACTCTTTTGTTGCGGCCGTTTTCGCAGTTTCGTTTATTTTTCTCACCCCCACCCCTCCTCTCCGAAGCCCTCGCGCCACTCAACCCCCCACCCCTCTCTAGTCACTTTGGCGGTGGCCATACGGGTTCCGTCCGTTTTATTCATTCTACTCCTTTTTGTCGTGTCTGTTCCCTTTTGTGCCGAGGCACCACTCCAGGGAGGATGCGTGTGCGGAGCGGTCATTTTATTTTCCATTTTTATTCTGACCCTTTTTTTTTATTTTCTTATTCTACTTCTCCGTCCATGTGATGCAACCTCACCGTGCGTGAAGTCTCGGCCCGACTTTCGTGAGTGCCATTCGCATTTTTTTTAGTTTTTATTTATCTTTCTTCGTGAAGTTTTAAAACAACCCGGGTCACGGGAGGTCCTCACGGAGAAACTCATGAAGCTTTGACGCTCCCGGAGTACAGAGAAAGAGGTGTGTTTGGGTGTGTGTGCGTGTGGGTGAGCATCATTAAATGCATACACGCACAGCTCGTTTGGATTGGGGGATACGGATGTACTTCAATTAATACATATGTGTGTGTACAAAAACATAGACAAGAATGAGAGGAGAATGTCACTTGAAGTTTTACGTTACGACGGAGCTGCCATCTTAATCGAAACTTAAAAATATATGCGTGAGTGTTCTTTTTATCTATGTTTCAACTGTAATTTTCATTTGCACATTGCATACACACGTTGAAAAATGAGAATACGCCGAAAAGGGAAAAAAAATATTCCGATGGATATAGGGATAGGAAAAAGGGAGAGAAACATATTAAGGACGGGAAAAAGGTTAATAGGAAAAGTGGGAGGGTGCGAATTCCAAGAAGTTACCAAGGAAACTTTTTCTAAGCACACGACTTTTGATCTCCAAGAGCGGAAGTCAACTTTCAGGAGTCCCGGGCGAGTGCCAGTGATCTCCGTCTCTCTCTCTAACACACAAATACATGCACAAACCACACGCACATGAGGATTTATGGATGCAATTTTTAAACTAAAATGTTTTTTTTTAAAACTCTGATTTTGGCCAAATAAGAATTTTACACGTATTTTTGCAAGGATTTCTTTTTTATGGCTTGGAATTGAAATTCCTCAAAATAATAATTTACTCATTTTTAGTCTTTTAAAACATTTAAATATACCTACAGGCACATGGAATCACAGGAATACCAAGTTCCCACTAAATAGTCCGAAAATGTTCGCAGATAGAAAGATATTGGCATTTTAAGGAGGCTAAGGAAACAAATCGAATTCTAGTCAAGGAAGTGAGCTGGGCATACTAAGGAGTCAGCACATCGAAAAGGACACCTAATCATGATTAAGGGGGAAACGGTTACGAAAACTCTTTTGGAAGGTAATCACAGGTATCATGCGAAGGACAAGAAGCAGAATATCAGGGTAGCTTACAAAAAAAAAGAAAACCGGATTTCTAAGAAAGCCTTGTCCAATTCTCTCCTCATGCATATGGATAACTACGCTTCGTGCAATAAAACCCTCAATCAAAAGTGGGCTTTTAGAACATGTATAACATTAAAAACGCACTATACTATCTACATTTGAATTAGAAAGCGAAGCATTAAAATACCTGATGCGAATCAGAGTCCCCATTTCGCCGTAAAAATTTGGCGAATGTTTTCTCTGGTTTGGTAGGCACCAAGAGTAAAAAAAAATAATACATTTTTATGAGTTCAAATAAAAAGGTAGTGGAGGATTCGATCGCAACGGTAGCCCGATATTACTCAACACAAAAACTCTTAATCGACTCGAGTCAGACGGAAGAATGACGTCATTAACCCAAATAATAAATTAACACCTCTTTATTCCCATAAAAATTGTAAAATATAGCCCTTTTCTTTCGGTAAGTTGATCTTCGTAAAAGTCTTTAATGCTCGAGGGGTCCTTCCTTCCCGTTTTATTTCCAGGTAAGTAGGTGGTCGAGGGGACGAGAAAAGAATAAAAATAATCTTAGCTCAAGAGCATTAAAGGTCTCCGGAAAAGATAACCGTGGAGGCTGGCTGAATGGATTGGCTGTTGCCCTTGTCTCTATTCTCTCTCGCTCTTCCGCATGTCTGTAAGGACCACACCCCGAGGTCTGCTGCAGGCGCGTCTTCGGCCTCTAAACATGGGGAAGCTATGTCTTCACGGTGTCATTACTTTCGCAGGCAGTTTAGCGATGTTCACTCAGCAAGCTCGTAATTTACGTATACCTACTTTACTCATGCTTTGCGAGAAAGAATGGGGATTAGATTATCGTGAGACGGGAGCAGCGAGTTGCTACAGCCCGCGGGAGAATGAAATGGGATGATTTAGAGAAATGGACATCGAACATAATGGTTCAACTCGCCACTGTCAATTTTCCGTACAAGGTGTAGAGACTACTTTCAGGTGCGGTGATTCATATTTGTATTGCAGCGCCATTCATATGTCGCATTACATAATATCTTATATTTAAAAATCACGCAATCCAAAATCAGTCCATACTGACGGCACTGACATACGGACGCTCACCATTCCACTATTATCACCAAAACATAAGCCTGCCAAATTTCAGTAACTCATTTGACAATATGGTACGGAAAATGACTACATAAAACTGGAAGCAATCCAATTGTACCATCATAAATTGTACAAGTATAACTACTGTATTTAATTATGGGTCATTGATTCGAACGAAGAAATACGAAAAACGGAACCATTTGAGACTTAATTATGAGGAAACAGCCCAATATATCATTAGTATTAAAAATGAAGAGAATATTTACATTTGTATACCCTGGTACTACTTTTAAGAGGCTGAAAAGAGGTAAAGTGAAGCACGGGCAGGTCAGAATGAAGAGAAAAGAGCTGCGAAGAGAGAGGAGGGGGGGAAGGGGAATGCTCCTCATTTCAACCCTTGCCCATCGTTCACCCATTATCTTTTGTCGTGGAAGTCTCAGCTGTCATAAGCTCGACACGAAACATCCATAAACTACAGAAGGAAAGTATTTTTTCTCTTCGAAGAGAGTGAGAGAGAGAGAGAGTTCGGTAGGTGAGAGGTAGGGGAAAGAAAACGGTGCAGGAAAGCGAATGGGATGAAAGCGAGGGCCGGGAAGCGACGGTAAAAAGGGTTAAGGGTTAGCGGGGGTGGAAGGGACGACTGAGCGGGGGGAGAACCTCCGGCTTACTCTTATTTTTCACCACCCTCCCCATACCCTCATTCAACCGCGTATGGTGGACTCAACCCACCACCGCCGAGATCTTACCTCCTCGCTCATTTTTCGTATCTCTGGAGGAATCGAGAGACTGATTGATGACCGAGAACGGGGGTAGGGAACCCAGAAATGACAGAAAAGAGAGTCTCGCCTTCTACACCGGTAGTAAAAACCCCCTTGCCGAGAGAGGAGGAAGAGGGGGGAGGGAGAAATGGCATGATGAGGCTCCGTCTGGGGACCTCCACTTGCTGGAAGGACCCTGGAGGCTGACTCTCCATCTCCTTTCCTCTCTCTCTTCTCCTCTCCTCGCCTTCTCCGGTCCCCTCTTTCCCTCCTCCTCTATCCCTCCACCTCCGTGGTGGTCTCCCTGGAGCGACCGTCTCCGGTTTCCGTGGGGTGGTCGCCGGGGGAGCCAGGAGGCCGGCGTTGAAGGGGTTTATACTGGGAGTAGTTGAGCGGTGGTGGGACGGGGTGGATATTTTCTCTCGACGGAGAGTCGTTGGCAAAACGATGTCGCGTGGGCATAACTCATGCGGAAAAGCCACCCAAGTCGAGGGAGCGCAGGGGGAAATGAAAGAAGGAGGGGGGTGGAAAGGGAGGGAGGAAGCTGAGAGGAGCCTCTCCGTCCCATCGACCCAACTCCCGAGGAGAGCCCCCAATGCACCTCATCCGTGCCTCCCCTCCGCGCCGAGCTCTGCCCTGGCGAACCCAATTCCATGCCTCTCCCCTAGGAGTCCACTTCCGGACGCCACCGAAAGGATTGATCTCGAGATATACTATATATTTCCTGATCGGCGAACCACTCCGAGGGAATGGCCACTAAACCTTGTTTTTGTTTGTTCTACTCCTTCCCGTCCACGTAATAACCTCTTTGCCAGACCCTTTTGAGAGAGTAGCCGATGTTTTAGCGTTGAGAGCGAAAACAATCTCTTTGCATTTAAAAAAAATTCTACTTGCAGAAATTAACTTTAACATTAAATTTAATTGATAAATGTTTTAGCTAGACCCTAATTTAAGATTGTTGGACTTGAAAAGAAACCAATGTGAAGATTTTTGGCATTTTGGTATTTATACTTAAACTTTTTCGTAAAATATTAAAAAACGCATCAAGAAAAATAATGAAATTCTTATGATAAATATCAACGGTTTCCAATTTGATGTGGTGGAGGGAATTCATAACATAAAATATATTTTAGCATTTTTCCACAATATTAAAACTTGTAATAAATAACGACCGTTTCAACTCAGAGCTATCTTCAGGCAAAAGGATAGAATTTTTCATCAAATATTATTAATAACATGCATACTATTAGAAACGTATGATTTTGACACTTAGCATTCGTTTTACCGGTGAAAAAGGTTCCCATTAAAATAATTAATAGAATAATATATATTTCGCGAGAGAGGGAATTAGTTTTTACCGGTAGATAAAGATCGACATAGGTAGCGAAATAATTTTCATAAAACTGCTACCACAATTAATAAGATTCATCGGAAAAAAACCCATAGACATGGTGCTGGTGCATCAGAAAACAATTTCTTAAGTTAGACTTACCCCTATAAACGCATGAAAATGTCCCTTCAATTCAGTACCATTTCTCTGACGGCATTAAGGAGAACATGCTTAGAAACACTGCAGCGAACGGTGGTCAGTGTAGACAAAATAAATACACAAATGCCAATTTTCGATTCCTTTGTCAATGGAAAAAAACACTGGCGCCACGAGCGCAGCATTGAATGAATACACGACTAACATATTCCCCTCGGAAACGTGGACATGCTTTCTTCTCCTTTTTCCGTTCCGCCGGCCGCTCTTCGTGTTTTGTGTCCCCAAAGCGGGAGATGGCACTGGAAAATATCGTGTAGAAGTGGGGGAAGGGTTCAGACGCATGCGTGGTGTGGGTGGGGGAGGAGATGGGGCGGTATAAGCGGAGATCGCAGGGGAGGATGAGGTGTAGCACGCCGTACGTGTTGGTCCTTAAAAGTGGTTTGAGTTCAAGTCCGTGATTTATTGTTTTTCGCAAGCATTGACGCATAGTGGCCGGAGGAAAGTAGAAGGAGGTGAGGTGGGACAGGGAGAGAAGATGGGAAAGCATGTGTTGCGGTGTGTGGTGCTGTCGTGTTAGTTCGTCTTCCCTTTTTGTCCCGAGTGGGCGTGCCTGGCAGATTACCCCGGTTTGAGACCGCAGTGGGACCCACACACACGCTCCTACGCCCGGCCGGTTTTTTTTCATATTCCATTTTCTCTTCTTTCGGCCTGAAATCGTGAGTTGCGCAATTGTCAATCATTGTTCGACTGTTCACGATCGCGAGCTCCGCGCGCCCTTTAGTTTCTCCCAGTCTCCCCTACTCCGGTCAACATCCCCTCCCACCCCACTTTCCTCAATCTCCTCGCGATACAGCCTTAGCACCCTCACACTCTTCCTCCGCGACTCTCTCTCTCTCTCTTCCCACCCCCTTCCTCCCCTCGACTCATCCAGAACGGTTAGCGCGGTCGGAATTGAGATGACGGCGGGAGTATTAAAAATTCCAGCGCGTATGCAGAAGGGACACGCATTGGGCGGACTCCGCCGAGGATGGGTAGAGAGATGGGTTACGAGGGAATGATAGGAACTTATCGATGCACAAGCGAACATGATTTCAACCCGACACGAGTGATTTTATCGGATCGTGAAAGTGAGTCAAGG
Source organism: Hetaerina americana (assembly GCF_022747635.1). Taxonomy (NCBI): domain Eukaryota; kingdom Metazoa; phylum Arthropoda; class Insecta; order Odonata; family Calopterygidae; genus Hetaerina; species Hetaerina americana. The sequence goes on from NW_027286763.1 coordinate 98,135,152, forward strand.
CAACCTTCGAACTGAGGAAAAATTGTGATCGATTATTTAACCGGTGGAACTTTTGATCTTCTCTGAGGTATTTTACTCAATTTTGGCCCTGATGACTAGTTTTCAACATGTTCCCATAATAAGAGAACGGTAATGTTAACCGATTTATCTACCGTATAAATCTGCACCTGTGTCATTTTCAATGACCGACGCAATTTGGAATTAAAATTTCCGTTTAAGCGTTTTTCTACTCTTGAACGTCACCGAAAGAGAGAAATTGAAGGGGAATATCACGGATACGTCAAATGGAGCATTAGGTAAGAACGACTAACTATCTGACTGACTTTCGACAAGGCAAAGGAGATGAGATAGGTATCTTATTTGGGAGAAAGATAGACGGGTAAATTTAGAGGTGGCGAATAAAATCAGTAAAAAAGTAAGTGCATAAGGCCGAACGCTGTTCATTCCTATGAGAGTGTCGTTTTCTCTTTATTTCGTTGATCACAGTAATTTTATTACATTATGCCCCTAACATTATCAACTGAGAGCTCCAAAAGGAGACTCTACCAACAACTTGTAAAATGACAACGAGATCGATCACATTAATGTTTATTAGGGGGAAGTGATTGGGAGAAAAGGAGAGAGAATCTCGAAGGATGAGAGGGATCATGATTTTCAAAAGGATGAAGGGAAATCAAGCGAGAGGTCGAGGTTTGGAGATGGTAAAAAGTAGGAGTGGGATGTGGTTTCGAATCTGCATGCACTTCTGAGCCCCGGGGTAATTGTAGGAGAGAGACATGCAGGGAAAAGAGTTGGGAGGGAGAGGTGCCCCGGGGAAGGTGCACGGTTGGAATGGAGACGGGGGAGGGATTTGGTGCGGAGTAAGAGACAGAGAAAGATGTGCATCGCTAATTCCTTGAGTTTCTTGAGAGCTGGCGCACGGCCAGTCGTTTGCTAAGTACGGAGCTATTAATGGAGGGAATCTATGCAGGGCAGAGGTGAAAGGCAATCGGGCGAGGAGTGATCCCAGTCGAGCCTTTTACACCTTCCCTCGTTTCCAGCCAGCTCACCCTATCCTTCTACCCCCCCCCCCACCAACATCTGCCCTCCTCCCGGGCATTCTCACCCCGAACCTTCCATTTGATCGTAATCCATTCCGTACTCCTACCTCATCCAATCAAAGGGGAAGCGAGCGGCCAAAATTTTGTACCGAGAAGAAATCCCGCGACCAACCTTTGGTAGATTTCCACGAAGATCCATCCAGAACCGCAGACTCTCTGACCCCCCGATGAACTCGCCAGCCGTCCGGGAAGGTGGAGGATTTGAAGGCGATAGAATTCGATTGTTTGCTTTTACGACGAGTCGGAACGTCAGAGGTAAACACGAAAGTCGATCTCGTGAACGTCTTGGTCGGAAGAGTTCGCGGAGTATCGGTGAATATCCGATCGTCCAGGGGTTCGATGATATCTTTTCCATCCATGCCAGTATCCAAATATATTGGCATCGCCATATATATTTTGCTCGTGAAAAATTAAAACCACCGCGAGACCTCCCGCGATTATCGTTTACGATTTATTCAGTTTTGGATAACTGCAAAACTAGATGTAAACTTCTCAGATGGAATCCGTATAGGTATATCACCAATAGGTACGCTGAAGTGAGTTAGAAGTTAATAAAATTATTCACAGGCGTAAAAAATATTACCAGCGTGAAATAAATGCCATTTCTCCATTACCTCATCATCCTCATTATATAACTGCATTTTTGTAGTACTTTTAGATAGTCATTACCAACTGAGATCTTCTAGCAAATTCCTTAAAGAAATATTGCCGAATATCTTGGCTGAATTTTTTTTATGCAACTTTTTTCAACATATAATGCACTCATTTGGGTGGGTCGGGTGAGTGATTACTATGTTAGTCATATCAAATACTGGCTTTCCCCATATGGCCACAAAGAACTTCACGAGAATTGGCAAAATAATTCTATTAGCAAATTTAACAAATCAAATCGTGGGTAAAAATTCAACGATTCTGTAGCATAAAAATTTATTTAACGATGAAAATCAACGGCTCCTAATGCATTTTCACGTTGAATTTGAATAATTTGTAATTATAATCTAATTGATTGGATGGTAATCAATTACAAATGGCGAATTAGATTACTAATAATTCATTGCCAGATTAAATCGCGTTAGGAAATCTGGGGAAAACATGCAGGCAGAGCGCCTATCGCTAAACAACTGATTGGAAGGCCAGGATACGATGCTCGTAAAGAGCATTTGCCAATTTTAGCGCATTGACGTGTCCAATGAAGTTAACGATTTTTTGCGACCCCGCCTAGGAGTAATTTACGATCGATCGGGTACGAATAACTGATCATTTGAAAGTGGTTTACGATGCATAAAGGGAGGAAATTTATGTCCTCACCTTCGTTATTCAAGTAAACCGACGATTTTTTGCGCAATTGTCGAGGTAAAATAATCACAATCCAATGGTAATTTTAAATCCGAGCAGGCTACCTAATAAGTCATATTTCATCTCGCTTCAGGGTGGAGATGCATGGATTTCTCGAGCAATTCTTCCCTTGAAATGATCGCGATATCGATCTGGCAGGGCAGGCATTTGTGTAAGTGGTTTTAGTTGCTCCTAAGGCACAGCTCATTTTACTCATACCGCAATTTAACGATGAAAATCGCGAGCAATCAATAAAAACATCCTCAGGCAAGATTATAACCGGTGACCTTTAAGTTATTGAAAAAGAATTAGCATGCTCTATTTCCTGGTAGAAATGGTTGAGTTTGCGAAAAGGGGGGGGGGTAGAAAAAATTGAAAGTAATAACAAAAAAATAATTTCTATCAACAAGAAGAATGAGCAAATCGCGTGCCTCCAAGTGGTAAATTGAATGATATACAACATTAATATCGGTTAACAAAGGGATACCAAACACTCATCACCTATTACCACACTGAGATTAAGTAGTGTACCTCATCATATAATTACTTCAGCAGCTATGCAATAGATTTTTAAAATTGAAAAACGGAACTGCTATTAAATATTTCGAAATGGCGAGAACACACAAGTAAAGGATAAAATAGAAAATTAAGTGGGTAGCACGAGAGGAGCAATGATAATTTCTGAAGTCAAAGTGAAGCAAGGGATTGACTAAAAATCAAAAGATTATATATTTTGAGAAGCAGTCATTTTCTTTTCAATAGAGGAAATAACGGATCATTAATGGACCAGGCTCGTTAAGGAGTGCATTAGAAATGATTGCAGGTGACGCTAGTTTCCATATTTTTACAACTGTCGCCCTTTATAACATCAAGGATAAATTGAAAGTGAAAGGAGAGATAAGATAAAACAGCGGGGTAGGGAAATAAATGCTGACGGCGTTCCTTTAAGGCCTAGAATAAAGGAAGAACCACTTTTTTGCTGATTCCGTTTCACGTTCTTCGATGCTGTGCCACGTGAAAACCCTACAACACCAAGGTTTAAGCATTCTAATTGCTCAGTTTTTCACAGAAATATTGTTAAACTGATATTGTTGATTTTATCAATTGTACTCTACTTTGTTGTGAAAAACGTTAAGGAACATAAAGACATAAAACATGCAAGGAGAAAAAAACACATAAAATCACACAAAAGAGAAACGCAATAAAAGAATTGTCTCATTTCAAGGTAATGGAACTTTTTCAGGAAGTTGAACACTGATTCATCCCTATCCCCAATAACGCCACATTTTATTTGCTTAGAAAGGAGAGAGAGAGAGAGAAGGTTAAACATGAAAATAGTTTAATTTTTTTGCAGTATCGAACGGTATTAGTACATTGTTATTTAAGAGTTGGTTGTTTCCTAAATGTTAATTTTATCAGTGGATAATAACATATTTGTAAAATTCGTATTTTTCTAATTTTCATCAATATATTTCCACGTCCTCATTTTGAAAAACTTAAATTGAGTGCTAGTTAGTACATAATCTCAAGGTCGAATTTTCGTGGACAATGCTGATACGTAACCTTAATACCGTCACTTATAAGATATTCTATGAATAGACCATAGTGTTTTCAACACAATTACGGAAAGGATCATGGAAGAAATATATCACGTTGTTGGAAAAATGTATTTATCAGGATTCTCCCATCAGTCATAACGTCGGATAACGAAATATACAACAAATCTGCAAACATTTAAAAACTAAAAATTCTCAAAATTATTACTAATACTGTCGATTAAATTGAATGTTTAATGAATATGACATAAAGGAGTATTTCTTAAGACCATTTAATCGGAGGAGTCAACCTTGCGATCCACTGGAAAACCAATATTCTCAAGCCATTTATTATTTTTACAAAGGATCCCTTTATATTTATTTTTAAGTAGATTGGAACAGGAAGGACCCAGCCGAATGATATCCGTTATGCACAGGGGTAGGTGTGAGCGGGTTTTCCCCGGACCAGCCCGTTAGACAATCGCCACCATCGAACCGATCGGAGTGGGCTGCGAACAGGTGACGCCGGGGACGATGAGGGGAGCTGCGGAGAGAGGGCAATCGAGAGAGGGAGGGAAAGAGAGAGGTTGAAGTGTCTGCGGGGGGGAAGAGGGAGGGAGAAAGGGTAAGGAACAGAAGGGGGAGCCGGGAGAGCGGGAAGGGGGGCAACGGAGGATGAGAGGGAGTCGTGCCTTATAACATTCGTATTCCCTCAGCATCCGGGACCACACCTCACAAGTCGTGCTGAAGATTCGGTCGGCGCGAACACCCTCCCATACAAAACGGGTGAAGACCCTCTTTTGTTTTTCTCCCTCAATCCCTCCCACCCTCTCCAATCCCCCCCTTGGATTTTTTTCTCTTCCTCCCCAGCAATACCCTCCTACTCTCATAACTTTTTACTTTTATTCTTCAAGACGATATTCTTTGGCTATCTTAACCACGGCGGCGGTGACGTGGGGTGGGGCCTAGTTCCATGCCCCGTCTTTCGCTTCTTTTCCGCTTTGTTCTGGCACTTTGGTCGAAGGGACCTGTTACGCGATCGAATTCATTTCAGCACGGAGAGCGGATCGCCCAGGTGGCAGGCGTTGTCCCAACCGTGTCCCAGGGGAAGGTGACAAGGGGGGGGGGGTGTGTGGAGGGTGTGAGAAGAGAAAAATAGACGGCAGGGGCGGGGAGGCGCCCTCGGCTGCTCCTCACCTTCACTCATTTCGTTCCGGGACTTTCATTACAATGGAATTATCATACGGTTCTGTTCCCTCGCCTTATAAATATCGAGCGCACTCCCCTGCCGACAATAGAAGATGACGGACATGAAGTCACGCCTTATAAAAAGGACGTGATGCTGCCGGGTGACGATGTCATCAGTTTGGATTCCGTCGCACGGGGGTCGCGAAGTTGGTTGGGGTTGAACCAGTTACATTTAAAATTGGATTTCATTTCGGAGGACCTAAAAAAATTTTTTACTTTGTCGGCACTTGAACAAAAGTGGGCTAAATTATGATACTCTACCAGGCATGCCAGTAAATTATAGTTATAAAATGAAAGCAAATATCTAGAGTTAGAAATTAAAGACTCGATCCAGCTCTCTTTTTGCGCAACTCGATCAGTACATTATGTCACAATCCACTGGCATTGTACAAGCATAGCGATTTCTTGTTGAGAAAATGTTAAGTCACAATGGGAAGCGTGATAGTAATATGATGTTTACTTCATAAAAATTACTGTAAGAGATTCAACTACTTGTTTAAAAATAAATATTTGGTACATCCTCATTATGTGGTTTAAATAAAAGAAGGAAATCATGTTAAATGAACATTTCAACTTAGTGTTTAACTGATAAACTGAATAAAAAATCGAATTTAAACATAAATTTAAGAGGTATCTATTTATGAAATACGAGGGTCATCCGGAAAGTAGTACCCGTTCGTGCCGCATGAAGTGCTGACGACGTGAGTAGCCGCTGGACGAGGTCAGATAGCTTCAGTGGCTTGTCTGCCTTCTCTGAGCCAAGTTGCGTGACGCTAGCATTGCCTGTGTTGTTTCTGTGATTGTTTACAATGTTTAAAAAAATTGAGAACGCCGCCAGTTGTGAAGTGAGGGCAGTGATTAAATTCCTCAATGCAAGAAACGTTCGCCCACGTGATATTCATCGCCAATTAAAGGAGGTGTATGGAGACAATGTAATGGACGAGTCGTCTGTTCGGCGGTGGTGTCGCAACTTCAACATGGGGAGGGGGAACACACACGACGATGAGCGTTCGGGGAGACCGTCTGTCATTACAGACCAACTGGTGAGCTCAGTTGACGAATTCGTGAGGAACGATCGGCGCGTCACAATTGATGACATCTGTGAGCATTTTCCCAATGTTTCTCGAACAATTGTTCATGAAATTGTTAAACACCATCTGCATTATGCAAAAATTTGTGCAAGATGGGTCCCTCGCGTATCTCAATGAGCTGGCGGCGAAGGACTATGCAGCAGGAATACAGAAACTTGTCACACGTTATGACAAATGCCTTAATTTGCTTGGAGATTATGTTGAGAAGTAGTTTAAAGTATCCTCTTTCAAATAAAATTTTTTATGTTTGTTAATATTTACTTTTGTGTCTTTATTTCACGAACGGGTACTACTTTCCGGATGACCCTCGTAAAATGTCCCTACACTGTGAAGGCGTTTTATATAAGCGTACGACAGCATTGGCAAAAAATTAATATATCTAATAATTATGCGTAGCCTTTCAAAGATATGCCCCAGTTTAGTAGCTACAGAAGGATAACGCCTTCGAACCGAAACAATTTGTTAAGTAGGCGAGCGTGGAAGGTCGGAGCACGGTGGTATGTGTTAATGAGATTCTTTAGAGCATTTTATGAATATAGACATACGCTGAATGTCACTCGTGGAAATCTTAGGTCACCTTGATCTTTACAAAATTCAAGACGCGCGTCATCTGATAATTCGGGGTGCATAGGAAATAACGCGAGACGAGGAAAAGTAGATGCCAGAAAGAAGGAAGGAGGGGGGAAAGATAAGGAGCAGACTGGAGTAGGAAAAGCACGTGTCCTCCGTGGCATTCTTTCAATCCTCCTATTGATGTTCGAGTCAGAAAAACAGCGCACCCTTTGTGCGCAGGGCATTAATCTTGCAAAATAAAAATCTGCTCTACTACAGCAACGGTGTTGATAAAATGGAAGGGCTGTAATGAGCATTTAGGAGCCACGGGAGTAGATAAGGGAGGAAAGAGGCAGAGACGACGGTAGAAAATTTGCAGAAGAGGGAGAGTGAGAAAAACTGTGCATTACGGGTCCGACATTATCGCGAACGGAGAAGGGGAGAGAGATTAAAAGCAACAGCAAAGTGCTAGGGCCCACCAGAGCAGCAAGGAGGTACACCCGCCGAGGACATAGTCTTCAAAAGATAAAAGGAAGCGGGGGGGGGGAGTAATGTGAGTGAGCGAATGCGAGGAAGAATGGGACGGACGGACCCATAGGTGGACGTACGGAACGCCTCCATCCATTCACGTGGCGCAAGAGTGTCACAATCACACGGGCGCACAGATACAGGCGCACGCACATCGCAAGACCCAGGAAAGAACGCACGCTCGGGAGAACGAATTGATATTGGCAGCGAGCGGAGAGGAGACCGGCGAGATGAAAGGAAGCGGACGGGTGAGATTTTAAACGAGGGAGATCGAAGCTTTAAAAAGAGATTCGGGGAGACGCGCTGACAAAAGGGAGGAATCGGCAGGAAGGTGTGGCCGTCGTTGGGATGGGACGAGGGGAGATGAACAGAAAAAACAGATGAGAAACGGGAGGCGATGGAGTCGCCGTGGGGGCGGATGGAGGGGATAGGGCTCCGAGCGAAGGGCGTGTGGGATGAGATCTCATTTACATAGAGCTATTATTTGAAACGGATCTAGGCTCATTCAGGTGAAGAACGCAGCGATCACGGAGGGGAGTGGATAAAAAACGGAGCTCTGCCCTCCCGCTACACGGGGTGGACAATAAAGAAATGAATCAAGATTAAGGAAGATAAGGTTAAGATCGAGAACTCTCGTTAGCGAGCCAGAGTGGTTCCGATGTCTTGGGATGGCGTGTATCACACATATTGCCGCTGTGGTTTGTTTAAACGAGTGTGTGCGTGAAAACTATTGCGGAACGATGAGATAGCACCACCGGGATCATATATAACCGGAGACAATGGTGCCAGGTCTACTTGGCTCATGTTACTGACAAATTCGTTAGCTCGTTCGGTGAGAATGTGTTCACGGTTCCGCAAGGAAACCAACGAGTTACACGGTTGATGATATTTGAAGCAATTTAAAAAAAAATAAAAACTAGAATTATTTAACTGTTTTAAACGCACTGTCCCAAAACGGATAACTTATCCAACTTAAATTTACAAGAAAACTTTAAAACAATTTATCATGAAAATGTAGAGAAATTAGGCCCCACAAAACCACTATAAAGGTGTATGTTGTATTTTCAAGGCACGAGAATATGAATCATATGTTGTTCAAAGTAGCAGGATGTTGAAACTTTTATCCGAATTCCTGCGTGCCTCCCATCAAAATTATTCTCACCTAAAAATAAAAATAGGGTCGACTACAAGTCTCTTAAAATTTTCATAGGTGAGATATGAGTTCCAAGCAGGCTCCCACCGCTCACAAGGGAGCTTCTACATAAATTTCAGCTATCAAAAAAAAAAAAAATGACGTTTCATAAGCGGTGTGTCTGTACGAAACATGAAACGTGAAAGGAGTAAAAATGAAAAGATGTTCTGCTTTTAAATAACACCACTCACATTGATATGCCCAATGGATTTATTTTTTAAAATATATAAATTCAGCTTATTTGAAAATCCTACGAAATTGCACTTGACATACGAGGCTGTTATGTCACACCTGACCATTTGAAAGGGCGCTGGGTGGGTGATTAAACATATAAAATAACATAAAAATCCGATGCCGCGGCTTGGCTGGACTGGACTTGTTTTTTAACACGAGGTCAACCAATATCCTCATTTGCGTCCGTTTTCTGCAGAAGGTCAGAGAGAATATTAATGGCAGAGGAGAGGAGAGCAAGGGAGGAAAATATGGGTCGAAGAGGATTCGGTCTGGATATATATACTCAAATTCAATGACAATTTGAAGCTTCCTCCACCTCAAGCTATCCCTCTGCGACTTGCAGACTCATTTCAAGGAGATTAAAGCCTTTATTTTACTTCAATCTCATGGAGAATTACCATCGTCCTCTCATAATCAATAATGACTGGCGAGCTTCTTACTACATATCTAATTGTTCGAATTGGGAATACTCCCTCTACACATCAGCATAGTTGCATAATTGTGCGACTTAACCATCACTTGAATCTGGAGAGTAGTTTCAACTTTTAAATAGATGGTCACGTCATTGCCTTAAATTATCCCAACAAGAGATCAAGCCTTTTAATTTCTTATTTAAAATAGCAAACAGAGTAAGGAAGATTGGTTTACAACGAACAAGTTAGGCCAAAGTACGCATTTCACTAACCCTATTTTACGAGTAGGAGAATTAAGGATTCCATGTTTTTAAAAACTCAATTCTAACAGATTACGATTATATAATAAATACACTAATAATTTAACAATTGTGTCTGATGAATTGTGCAATGATACGAAAGGCCATACATTTTCCACTATCGGATTCCGAATATTAACGGCAAAATTAGGATTTCGGACCAGTATTTCCGATTGTAATTCACTAGACTGTACATAATTGTTGGAAGGTTCGGTGTAGGCAGTAAATCCATCAAGTAATCCTCTTACGAATCCACCAAGAACTGACGGCAAGCTAGAAATACCTATTCCAAAACGCTTCAATAAATTACTTTCCCCTTATCAAATAGTTTTCAGCAAACTAAAACACACATTCACCATAACATGCGCGAAAGCATATTGGAGAGCCTACGTAGTTTCTAAGAAATTATACCAACAGAAAATGAGTAAATATTCGTTATTTACCACCGGATCAACCCTCTCATAAGAAAGACTTGGAGCGGCGGCACGGCACCACGAATGGGAGCATAATTAACGCAAAAGCGAGAACGAAAAAGAGACAAAAATGGCTTAAGTAATGAACATGAGCTTTATTGCTGACACAAACGTATGGCCCGAGAACTCATCTAGTCCCAACGGTAGTAACTCCTCGTGGATTCCCTCTGCAAAACCAATTGCGGGCAAAATGACTTTCCGAGGGCTCTATTTCATTCTTTTGCGGGAGCGGTGGCGCTCCTATCTCAAGTGGTTCATTTGTTTCCTTATCCTCTCCTCTCTACCTTTTGCTCTTCTTTTCATTACCCCCGCGGTACCCGTACTTGCCCCGTCTCTCATCACGCATTGCTTGAAATTTACACGCACCTCCGTCCTATTCCGACTTCTCCCGAGAAGAGAATGGCAGGAAAAAGAAAATTGCTCACACACGACTGTTTCAAATTATCTTAATTATCTCTCCTCCCGTCCTTCCTCCACGCTCCAGCTAAGCTCCTCAATCAACCTATTAAAGGAAAATATTTCTCCTCCGAGAAGGAATATATTTTTTTTCCTCTCCATACCGGTGATCCTAACTACCGCCAACTTGCCGCTATCTCCCGAAAAATCCGCTCTAAATCTCTTTCCTTTTCGCTCGAGGGAGAGAGGGAGCTTAAGGAGGTAGGTGGGAGATAGATCGCGCTCAGCCCTCCTCCTCTCGGGAAGGAGACGAGGCATTCACACGCATCCCTCTTGCAAAACAGACGTCTTGTTGGCTCACAAACGCTCCCCCTCGCCCCACTCGACTCCCCACGGCAAACAATATGAGCGCCTCGGTGGGAGATAGCGATCGAATTCGGGCACATAGTCCACACGCGCGAGCGCTCGAACGAACGCGATTAAGACGAGAGAAAACCTCTCTCTTCCCCCTTCCCCCCACTCTCTCCCGAACATTTGTCCCGATTAAAATAATTCGGATGGAAACATTTTCTTTCCCAGGGAAGGGAGATGGATGCGGTGTCCCGGTACGCATGTCTGTTATAGGGCAGTAACACACCCAATTGGCCACGGTAGCAAGAGAGAAGCAGCCTTCTTCATTCTTTCTTTCTTTCGTCCCTTCTCCCTTTTCCACCGTGCACGGAGAACCTAACCTTGTCGTCGGGGGCATAAATTTTTCCACAAAAGGATGATTGCGCGCTCGGCACGTCTCCCGGACGTGGATAATTCAACCCTTCTCTCTTTCTCCCAACTCACCTCACCCACGTCCATAGAGGCGGGGAGGGACTTCTGAGAGCCTCGCCGCTAACGAGATGACACGCTCTGACGCAGGCGCCGACCGGGCAAGAGCTGGTGAGTCTAGCGGCCCTATCTCTCTTCTTCTCTCTGTCTTCTTTTCTCCCGACGAGAAGAAAATGGAAGGGGGGGAGTGCGGGTCGTCTCTCGTGTCGGACAGTCAGAATTAGAGGAGGAGAACACGGCGAAGAGAGGAGCTCATGCAGTGGAGGGAGGGAGGGGAATGAGAGCAAAGATAATACTCGAGCATCTCTCCATGCATTTCACCGAGGCGAAGAAAGAAAACGGAAATGTCGGGAAGAGAAAAGGAAGGCGGAAGAGGAAGGCGGAAAGCGACGCTAGGTGAGTCCGTAAGACGCCACTCCACTCTCGGAGGGAAACAATCCAGCGGACGAGCGATAGATGAGAGCGGTAAAGGCGAAATTAGACTGAAAACGTAGATACAAATGAGGTGAGACACGGTTCCGGGGGATGAAAGCGATCCAATGGAGAGGGGAGAAATGGGGCGGGCGGGTGGAGGGAGAGGAGAGGTTTGAAGGTGCGTTGTTACGCAGGGGCGAGGGGGGGGGAGGAGAGGGTGAGAAGAGAATCGAAGGAAGTACAATAAAATTTATCGTTTTAGGGCTCGGCGTAGATAAGAGACGAACGGGAATAGAGGGAATGATGAGGGGGGGAAGGGTGGTGGTGGTGAGGGGAAATGAGGGAAGGAATTGCAGGCGAGTCGATCGTGATAGAGGATGAAGAGCAGTGGAAGGGAGGATATTCCTGAGTGGAAAGGATCAGATCCGATACCCATTTCAGTCGCGCTAACATCTCCACCCCGGCTCTCACCCCCTTCCCTTTACCGGCCTCCCCAACCCACTATACTATCCCCACCATTTTGAGATAATGAGGGAACGGAACTTGCTGCGCATCACTCAGGTGGCGCAGATTTTCTCTTTTTTTTTCATCCCGGCTACGGAGAAGTTAATTGAAGGAGTCAGGATCTTCTTCAGTCGTCTCTAATATTATCTCTTTTCCCTCGGATCCTCCGCCAAAGCACTCGCATCGATTCTTTCGCAGCTCCCATTCAGATAAATTTCGTTTCCCAGCTTCATTTACGATGGATCCCGGCGATCAGCACGAATTAATAAGATAGTAAAGCGGAGCGCCCTTAACAACCGCCTTCAACCGGGTCCGAACACCATTTCCAACTATGTAAACTTTAAGGGCTCTAAACTTTCCACGTGAATTTGTTTTCAATGAGCCTTCTTCGACGCTGCAACCAACTGAAGCGAAAAGTGTTAATACTGGACTGTAAAATGCAGTTTCCATAAATTACCAACTAATAAACATGGGATTCAAACAGACACAGAAGAATCACTGTCCTATAAATAAACCTCCCAAGCCATTATACAAGTCAATTATTTGCCATTAACTTTACTCGACCATTCAAATAAATTTGGTGCCACACTGGTAAAGTTCGTAATTTTCTTCATATAACTACTACAAGAAGTCCCATGTATCGGTTTTCCAAAGCTCTCAACAACGTTTATTTTCTTAACTAGGTATTTTTCCTCAATTATGCCGAAGAGAAAAGACACACAATGTAGAGATCGTAGTAGTAATCAGTATCCGCCTTCGACGTGTACCTACTGAGTCTGACGAGAGCGGAGGAACACCCATTGAGAGCTGGAAAATTAACACTCGCTGGCCGACACCCGTCTGCACAAGAGCCTGAAAGAAATTTGGCTCGGCCGTCTCGGAGAGGGAAGTCCCGGCGGCAACGAAGCCGTGCGGACGTAACCCGAGAGCTTAACTTATTTTCTTTCCCACAAGGCATTCCAAAGGAGTGCGGAACGAGGAAGAAGGAGCGAGACTCACTTCGTATAATCCCGGCCGCTCACTCATGAGCCCGGGTGCGAGCGAATACCTGCCCGGATGGATTTACGTTTCGCGCGTTCTGCCAAGGTTTTGGGGGGCGGGGGGGGGAGAAGAGGGAGGCGGAGGGCAGCGAGGTGGAAGGACCGTAATGGGGATGTGGAAGGTGCGGGGCGGGAGGAGGTGCATTATTCTCCACGTCCGGTGGGTGGAAGAGTTTGGCTCCTAGAAGCCGACTCGAGGGCGTGATAAGAAGGGGCAGGAAAGGGAACTGGAGGGGCGGGAGCCATGACGGAGGAAGAAGAAGAGACGGCAGAACCCCGCTGCTTTATTCCGCCAGCATTCTCCTCATTATCGGATAAAAGGAGAGGATAAGATCCACGAACGCAACGGGGGAGAAGTTGCTTTGTGCCAAAATGAGTTGAAATCATGATTTCTTCAAGAAACATCCCGCGACTGAATTAGGGATTACGGTTAGCACAATTGGACGTCATCTTCATATGCCTTCAATCTCAGGATTGATTAAAGCAGTCCTCCAAGTCACTCCGTTCCCGACAAATGCCTTCGCTCCTTCAAGATTTCTTTCAGTGACCTCCAACATCTCCTTGTGTTTCCAGACAACCGTGCATAGTTCCTTTAAATAATCTCCATTACACCGCGGTTCTTCAAAATAGCTCTAATTAGTCTTTCCTTCCTCACGTCAGTACAATCTTCTCTTTCCAGTGATAACTTCTTTGAAGGACTTCTTCATCAATGACGCCGCCTATCTACTTAGTTTTCATTATTCTCCACTAAGCAACTAATTATTTCAATGGTGAGAGAACGGTGGTGTTCATGATTTCCCATATTCATAAATACGCTTCAATACCGAGTTAGGGGAGAAGGAACGAGCTTAAGAATCCAACTGACGTAAAATATTTAATATTCGTTTCTTGGCAATAGCAAAGCCAGGGCAGGATTTCTTTAACAAAATAAGAGCGCCTTGGAGTTTTTCCTCCTATATGCCGGAGTGGATAGGCGTATCAATTTCTTATGAAGATTTAAAATTTGAAACAAATTGGAAGCAATCTCATGGGTATTGTTGATATGGTTTAATTAACTTTTACCAAATGAAAAAAAACGCAAAACCGGGATTTAAGCTGACCAAATTAAGGGAGTTCGCTAATACGAAAAAGATGACCTCATAGTTGCAATTGAGTGAAACCTCGAGTCCCGAATGCATGAGCTAATGATTAAAATGCAGTAATACTATGGGCAGAATATTAGAGTTTATCTTAAAAATCAAGTTTTTTAATGCAATACATAATTAATTATGAAGTGAAAAGTCGGCCAATAGATCTGGAATTGAATTAACCTTATTAAGAGTCAAACTTTCAAGTTGTATGAACTTACCGGGACGGGTAAGCGGTCCGCATTGGGATGTGATAATCAGCTTAGCGAAATCCCTCTCACGCAAAATCTAAGAGAGGAGTACCCGTTTCAGACGGGAGCGGACAGCTTACTTTTAAAAACTTATATCGCCAGGCCGCAGGTTTTTATTTTATTATTTTCAGGAGGCATGACTTCTGAAATGTTAAGAGCGCGTTTCTTGCCATTGTGGTGTCTATTAGCACTAATTCAACGAGCGATTTAAGTGCAAATTGGCTTAAGAAGTGAATTGAAAAAAATATTCATGTCAAATAATCAATCATCAATCAAACCCGTTTGTATAAAATAAATATCTGATGAATTCATTATCCGATTCCTCTTATACATATATAAGGATAATATAGAGATGAAATTTTTCCTATTCATATAAGATACGGGGGAACGAGGTTTTTTGCATAAAATTATGGGAAAATCATTCCTCCATAGATATATCTAAATAAAATTTTACAATAACAATAGGTGTCGCAGATGATCATGCATCAAAAACTCTCAAAATATGCATTCACGCGATCACGAAAGAGATTTAAGTTTTTTACTTACAAACCCTAGAATCCCATTGACTTCTTTCCTCCCTGGAATCTCTTACCTGAAAATAGAAAAAAAACAACGCATAAAACACAAGTCATGATTTTAAGACATGTACAAATCACTTTCCAGACAAGCTCACCAAAGGCGGTGATCGTTTTAGTACTGGACACACAAATCATGAGCCGAAAAATAAACCACTACTCAACAAGTACAAGATGCATACAATGTAGCGATTCCTCCCATAAAATGTGCCCTAAAGTTTTAATATGGTGTCATCTGAAGACTGCGGTTCACGAATACGAACGAACATTAAAAAAGTCCACAGAGAAACTAAAACTGGACAAAAAAAAGCGTTGTCACGCGTTTGAATATCGAATGGAGGCGATGTTCAGAGACGGTCGTGATCGTAAAAACAGTTCCGGCTTCGTTTCGAGTTCGAAGGACGCGTCGCGTTGGGGACCGACCCCTTTCCCCCTCCCCTCGGACCCCCGCCACTCCCTGTCGATCTCACCGTCCCTCCGACTCCGCCGCCAGCCAACCGACGCACGGCCTCCCACCGATCGCTGCCCACACGCCGACCGCTCTCTCTCTCCCCGGAACCGCCCGGACGCAACCTGAACCGATGGTACGTGACACGGCGCACTTCGGGGTGCCATCCCGCCGCCCTCCTCATCCGACTGACTACCCAACCAACAGCTCCACCCCGAATATATCTCGGCGAGAAACCGGACATTGATATTTTTTCAGAAGCAATTTAATTTTTTTCCCCAGAGATGACCAGCGCCACCGGAAAGTCAGCGAGGCGATAAGATGTGTGAGACCGCCACCTACGATACACATTCCTACATCACTGGAAAAAAAACACAGAAATATGTGGCGATTTGGAAGATTGCTATCGGTATAGGCTCGATAAAACTTCCTTTGATATCCATTCTCATGAATTGGAAATAAAAAGAGTTCCAGAAACGTAGAGGGTTTATAAATCTAACCGAACTCAAATGATTCGCCACAACTATTTCAGACTTGAGATACGCATTTGAATTTTAACATTTGAACGAGTGAAAGTTGCCAATTATGTGCGAGAATATACATATAATTTTTCCGTAATGCAATTCAATAGAATAATCATAAAAGCAAATCACTCTGAAACCACTGAAACCAGAGTTTGAATGTCCGGAAAAAGAGCAAAATCAATAATAAAAATGATTTTTTAATCATTAAATTATTTCCTTTCACTTATTATGCGGAATACGGCTTAATGATTTACCAGAGTTGGTATTTATTCCCTGGATCACTCCAAAGTGCGAGCAGTATAAAAAAAAATTATTTTCAATCGAAATGTTTTGGTGAGATTTCTTTCTGGTAAAATTCATTAACTGGTTTTGGAATATGCCCACTTCCTTGAGGCGATCTCCAGCCATTCACATAACTGAGAAAAAAATGTTGGGAAATGATGTAATAGAAGGGCAGTACCTGTCTAGGTGCGATGGATGCCTTTTAAGGCTCGTGAAATATATCTCTTACATTCCATGAAAAATATCGGTTTCAGAGGTAGATTCCAAATGACTTAAATCCATGTCCACGAATTTTTCCCGACAGCATGTCGCATTGGCAAGAGAGGGAGCTTAACTCTACCCCTCGAATCAGCAATAAACATTTTGACACCGTAGCCTACTAATGTTTACTTTGGATGGGCGACTTCTACAACGGCAGATGTAAATCAGGAAGAAACGGAGTCGGGAAGTAGCTTTAGCCTTTTGATCAGGAGCAGAGTATTTGGAGTGGAAACGAGCATGGTAAAAAAATAGCAGCTCATTACGAAAATTCTACACCGGTCCGCTTGGAGCAGAGATATAAATGCGTGCATCAAAACAAGAGAGATAAAATAGGTGATCAAGAGGCAATCGGAGAGAAAGGGGACAAGTGGGAGCATTCTTTGCCTACGCCTACGGAGTGGGAGTGGCGGAAAAGCTTAAAGTCGACTTTATCGCGGCTTGGTGACGATTAAAGTGATTACCCTTGCAAAGGAGGTTTTCTACACCCCGAACATGTGTAGGTTTTCGAGCTTGTTATCGTGATTTATAGCCACTGTTTTTAATGCCCTATATTACCGCTTGATAAATGATATAAATGTAATGAAGCAATAATTGCAATGAGAATTGGAAGCACAAAAGACGCAATCACTTTAAGATTAAAATGACATTATTTCGAAATTAAGGTAATAAACGTGCGTTTGCCAAGGAATAAATTTCACGTTTAGTATCCATTAACATTCAGCCTTATTCGATCGTTTATATCCGGACAGCGGTTGTCACATGTTTAATATATATTAGCCTATTAAGGTCACTCGTTTATAAATCGACAGTCGACTCTTATTGAGCCCAATGAGCTGACAATAGTGAAGAATCTTCACATAATTATAACTTAACAGTACTATTTTAAATAAAAGGAAACATGTTAACCCTTTCAAACTAGGTACACGTATATTTGACTTTTTTACCGTAATTCATGGAAAACATAACAGCTGTAAGTATCCTCGTTCACTATTTCCGCTAACTAGTAATTTCTGCCGGCTCTATTTACTTAAATGCCTTATCATTATTTTACTTCAAATATTTTATAAAAATAATATATTCCAATTTTGGAATCAATGAATATAGTTTGATTTTTCTCTCTTCTCTTACTGAGTTAACGTAGCCTGGGGTTATTAAAGCGCTTGCATATATCGTAAAATTGAAGACTATCAAAATTTAACCCCAAAACAAAGAGTATCACTCAATCAGGAGTTTAAAAACCACAAATTAAGAGTTTAAAATTTTCCTGACAATATGAATAATATCCCATAATTGTCACCTGTCTTCTAAATTTGGGCGATGTGAAGTGAACATAATTTATCTGTAATTAAAATGTCACAATTTCTTATTTCAACTGCGCTCACTGTATTTCCTATAACAAACTACTTTCCGGCTCGCCGGCTCGACGACAAGGGGATGATGGGATGACTTTCAGTTCCTAGAGGGAAATATGAGACAAATCGATGAAAGACGTCGTTTAAACCTGTTGACGGCAATGCGCTCAAGTAGGCGTCTCCAACAATGGGAGGCGGATTTTCAGTCGGGTACCTTCCTTATCTCTCCCCAAGTCTCCGACACCCAGCGAGTTGAAGGCTTTTTGATGGATGAGTCGGGCCATTGATTTCATGCGGCAATAAGACGATAAAATCGGCACAAAAACTTTCACGTCAAACGTTAAAACGTGTCGTCTCCTTTGGGCATGCCTGTCGTTTTGTGCGTCGCTTCGAGTCTAAATTCGAATTGGCGTTCTGGGGGGTAAACTGGGAAACGAGTTTTTTTCACCTGAAGGAATGGGTATAACACGTGTCCGATACAGCTACAGAAAACTTTGAGCCTCCTTTTGCTTATCTTTACCACACCATGTCACCCCAAGACTTAAAGGAAGACATTTGAGATAGCGAAATCTATTGGCAAGATGACGCGTTGAATTGCAGTTTTGTGACGGTCATCAAACTAAATGAGGAGAGGAAGCGATTTAAGAAAATAATGTTTCAGGTAGAGAAGAAATAGCGACGTTAGCTAATGTGGAAAGTTACGCAATTAAAAGCGAAATTTGTCTTTACTTTTAATGACCATTACCATTATTTAATCTTTTTCAGTAACATATAAAACTGAAAGAATGGTAAATTGTTAAATGCCACATGGGCGTCATGTTCATCAACTATTAACTTCAGAACGATCCGGAGGAGCATCAAGGTTACATAATTTACAAATATTTAAACTAAAATTTCATTTGAATTTAAATAATTTTAATTTTAATGATTAAATTCATTCACGAAAGAAATAATTCTCGCTTTGCTCGAGGATATATGTAGAAGTAAATGCTAAAGAAAAGGAACAAATTCGGCCGAACCCTGAGTAGGATTCTAATTTGCGAGTGCATTAAAAATAAAAATAACCTAAGGATCGAATTTTTAACGCTCTATTCCTGACGCAAGGCTTAAAATCATAATAGACTTCCTGTCATAACTCACTACATGTATTCACATAATGACTATGGCTCAATAGACTGACGAAATCGTGCCTTTCAAAACGGAGGCTAATCTGACTTTTCCATAATACAGAGTACGGATTCACGGTCGTCACAACCATTTCGGAACACGTAAGAGGAGTCCGCTCTCCCTCCAAAAGAGCTCACGATTCAATCTCCTGCCGAGAAAAAAAAATAAAAAGCGAGTTGAGTCTCCGAAATCCGGATGAGACAGTTGGATTGAGAAGAAGATGAGTTTTAAGGGCTTATGAAGGATCGCGTGCTGAGATGGAAAGATAGGAAGAGCGGGAGCACGCAAGCCAAGAATATTTATCCACAGCCTCCCAGCCTTGAAGAGATAGAGAGAGAGAAGGAGAGGTGGCTTAAACGGTCTGTGGTGAATGTCGGACTCTGCGAAAAGTAACGCCATTGTATGAACGCCTAAAATAGCACCCGGCGACATACGACCATGGGTATGGAACCGAGAACACAATAAGCGCAGTACTGGGAGCTGTTCACTGACCCGACGTAAAGTGGGTGTCAGCCTCTTTCCCACGGTGATGACCCCGCTCTTCTCCGCCAGGGTGATATGCCGAGTAATTACCATTGCCGGACCGGGAGCGAGTGCAGTTTATCGCTGTGTTACACCCGAAATGCAAAAAAAAAAGAGGAAGGGAAGAGGATGCTGTGGTTTGCGGTTCGCGATGCTGGTGGGTGGGAAGGAATACTGGTGGGGCTGACGTGCATGTGAGCGCGATGGGCGGCGCATTGAGTGCACCTCGGCGTAAAACGCTCGGCGCTCAGTGGGTCGAGCGATTGCGTGGGAGGTTGGGTACGGAGAGGGAGGGCATGAGATAAAACTACAAAGAATGGAGAGTATGGATAAGCGGGATCTAGAGCAGGAAGGATGTCGTGCATCAACGGGACACTGGAGATCTATGTGACATGAAGGACCTCAAGGCCCAATCAAGGCCACCTGAAGCAGGAACAGGATAAAGCGGGCAGATGTGCTACTCTCAGTGTTATCCTCGCAAAACGGTTGAGACATTGCCGGTTAATTAATTCTGCCTGAAAGCATGGACTGCCGGTGACTGTGTCTCGCATGATAATCTGACATTTTTAATTGAGGAGCTTAATTGGCTTAATTAAAGATTGATTATTACGAGCAGTAAATGCCTGTGCCGCTCGCGGGAGATAGTTTTGGCATCCAGATAGATCGAATATTAAGTTCACAGTGGAAATGCAATTTGGCTGAAATAGAAGAGCCGGAAATTAATATCAGGGAGCAACCAAAGTTTTCTGTTTTTTGCGATGAGCACGGGAGAAATGCCTACGGGTTGTTCTAAAGATGGGTGGGATATAAAACATATTAGGATGATTTATTTTCTTCCCTTTTCCTGTGCTTTTTCTGTACTTTTGTACTCACACTAAGATAACATTTTATTTTTCTCCAATTTTAACGGAAAAACCCAATCATTTGGAATTGAGTGCTGGGGACAACACTACACGGGAATACGGGTACACGGAAATACATGTATAATCTTGAAAAAATATTAAGTAACTCATCACTGAGAGAGTTGTATATTATGATTAGCATGTACGTCAAATGGCGTGGCGCATGCTATTTTTTCTCACCCGAATCGCTTTAAATGCTAACATCTCCAGATCGTAAAAATCACCAATTATCAACATAAAAACATGTTAGGAACCAAAGATATAGGTACGTCAGGTTTCTGATACAAAGAATTTACGAGTTCTCAAGCGTACAGAGTTGTAGGCGATTCTCCGACGAGACGTGCGTAAATATTGCGCCATTATCAAGTTGAATCGCAGAAATTATTGATGCAACCTCACTAAAACGTAATCTATTTGGGAATAAAGACTCACCTCAATTTTGCCTTCGCTTTCTTTAGCCTTCGGTGGGAAATAAGTTGCTCTCAACATTTATTTTCAGCTAATGGAATTATTCTGTACTACAAATTGTGATAGCTGCAAGCTTAAATGGATCGAGCGAAAAAATTACGAAATCGTTAAAAAAAAACTCTGCGCACACATCAGCGGTCCCGTTTATTTTGTATAGAAAATACACGACGGAATTCACACGAGCAATTTACACCACGGCAGAGAGAGAGAGAGAAAATGAGAAAAATGGAGGAGAGAGTGAGAGAAGAAGAGAATGTATGTATAGAGCAGAAGATCGCGGAGAAACGGTGTGGGAAGGGAGGGACTAAATATGGAGAGCTGGACGGAGGCGAGCAAATTCCTTAAGACGTCTCTGGAGAAATAAAAAAAAATACGTGGCATGCGCTAAAGGATGTAGCAGCAGCGGCGAAAAGGGAGCGTGGATTGCATAGCTGTTGCAACGAAGAGAGAGAAAAAATAGGGAGAGAAGTTGAAAACCGGAGTGGCTCACACTTCGAAGGGGACTTGAGGACTAGAAAAAATACGAAGGAAGCATGCTTTGCCTCAACGCTAAATGAAATAAAACTCATGTATCTATGATCCCTCGCTGGGTTTAGAAATTATGAGGCGGCTTAGCAAACCGTGCGCTCTCTATAACGGCAGCTTGGCTTAAAATACAAGGTGGAATAATGTGGCGTGAAATGCCGTTGTCAAGTCTACCAAAATGTTGTGGTTCATAATCACCTAAAAAAAAGGACGCAAATACGGTGGTTTTGATTTTCCGTTTAATTGGCTGATGCGACGCAATATGGCTCGAGGTGCCGTTTTATACGAAAATCGTTTATTTTTGTAGCTGATTAGTACAAACTGTCAAGGTGCTTACTCATATTGAGATACTATTACTTCGTTAGGAAAGTGATGTGATAGGAAGCTGAAATTAATCAATAGAAATGGACGAGCGATCTACACCTTTTCTTATGTGACTTCATTACGGTTAAGAGGATGTTAAGTCGTAAATCGTCTCATATTAACAAAGGAACAGTATACTAATCTGAAAGAATACTGAAAGATTGATCACTTAAATTATTATACCAATAGGTTATGCGAAGGTAAGGTTAAGGCTAAGGTAAGGCTAATTTAAAAGAAAATTGAGGAACGAACGGTACATATTGCAAATGTTTTAACATCGCATTGATCGTAAATAAGTGAAATTACTATTTTTTTAATAATCGGAGATCATACCTTTATTTAGAACTCCGGTAACTTATTTTAAGATAAATTATAAACCAAATTAAATGCATATTAAGAGTAGCTCTGCATTTAAATAGCTCAATTACGGTATTAACTTAAATTGATAACAGGTAATTGTTGGTGACTTGAGATAATTGAAACCGACAGACAAAAATAATCTTTTCACAGATGGTCTTAATCTCGTTTCGTAGGAGATACATACGAAACTTGACGTAAGTTGCTCAAAGGCAGGGTTTGGAGCGTCAAATTGATGAAAAATTATTTCGCGAAGTCGCTCACGAGGAATATTAACGCGGCCGACGACGCGCTGCATTTTTGCGATTTTCTCGGCAAAGTTCCATCAGGGCGACGACGCTAGTTGCAGCACCACTGCATGCACATGGGCGTGTATAGAACTGCGCCATTCATCTCTCACTGGGCCCAGCGGCTTATCGCTCTGCCCGGGATATCGAGATCCCCAACTGCCTCTCTAATGCTACCGAATGCCTTAAGATGACCGCTTTTAATGTTTCCCCGATCTCTCTTTAGAAGTAGTTCCGATGTCCATAAATGGATTCAAAAGAATGGGTTTAGAAGCTGGCAGAAGCAATTAAATTTGTAAAGCACTCCCCATTCATCGACCTTCTCCGAGAAATGGGCGGATTTTATCGAGATGTCCCAGTATTTATGGAAAGGCTTACTTAATAAAGTTGCGAGCACTTAAAGGAAGCTGGGAGTGGACCTGAGAATTTGCGATCACTTATATTATGGTTTTCGAGATAAAGCATGGTATACGAGGTTTTTCCAGGCTAACAGTGGCTTTGAAAGAGCAGTTCCTAAGCAAAAGCTCTGAGTCCGGCAATAAGATAGATGTTATCTTTGGTTTTAATATTATGTTTGTAATTTTCAATGGAAAATTCTACTTAAAATGTATAAATGCCAGGAAAAAAACTGTAGATTTCTGAAATTTAATTCCTCTCCTAATACAATTATTGTGGCCATTATTACGTACCCTTCAAAACGACTTTCCAAAGCCTAAGTAAACGTCAGAAGTAAGAAAAATGAAATGCACTGAGGGATATTTTAGCTATAATATTTACATGAATAATGACGCAGTGGTTAAGATTGTTGTGATCTTAACTTTTTTTTACTTAAGAATACTTAATTTTTTTACATATTCTACCTCAAAGAGCAAATGAATAATTAATGAATCTGAATTTAAATGTATCTCACTTCTTTTAGATGTCATTCCACCATTAAAATATAACGCCATGATTGATGGGCGTTGGAGGGTGTTGATTTCTGCAATGCAGATGATGATTATGCATCTGTGAACGCTGGCTCGCCTCGGTTCTTCCTGGATATCACCACAATCGTTGGAATGCATTAAGACCGTATCCGGGATCGCCTTGGGCAGCTTGCTGGACAATAAGTCAGCTTGCCAAACCTTGAGTTGCGCTTTGGAGTCCAGCCTCGATAATCATTGCTTGGATGCCAAAATAGAATATGCCAATAGAAACTAAATAATCACCGTAAAACGTGAATAAAGAGATTTTTAAAGAGCAATTCTCGACTGCAATATCCAAGAACATTGTAAGCAACATCACGACATTCCTCAACAATCTCCGAACAAATCCAACAGCTGGGACAGAATAAGAAAAATCATGTGAAAAACATACAAGTGGGATTTTTATACGTAATTTCCTAACATTCAGGATGAAGTAGGAAACAAGTAAACGGAATATGAGTAATTTTACATTTTGAGGCGACTATCAACTCAATATAGTCCATCACGTTAAACGCACTAAAGAAATATCGGTCGTGCAATTATATTCATGACATCGCGGAAATAATGCAAGCCCATGCCCATCATATCATAGGGAAAAAATAAGAGCGATTGATTATTGTAAAGATCGATTCGAGCATTAATTTTCCCCTCGTAAAACTCGCAACAGAACTACAGAAGGAAAACCTAGCAAGTCAAAATATATCACTGGGATTTAAGATTTCCTCCCATTCGCTAACAATGGTTTGTTGACCTAAAAATCCTTGCCACTCGTCTCCCAGCGATTTTCTGGGCATTATGTAGAGAGCCGTCCTCAGAGAACCTCAAATCAAATTTCGACTATCAATAGAATAGGGTTTTTCTTGAAATGGGTGGTCTGTGCACTTGCAGCTACCTCACGTGTACAGACAATTTACTTCGCCAGGGGCTACATGACCCCCGCGGTTCATCGTTCAACCCCCGGAAGCCTCCGTCATTCCGCCGCAACCACCCACGCTCGCCCTACCCTCCGCCCCCCCCCAATCCTAATCCACTCTCTCTCACGAAACTCGCACCATCGGCCTCAACAGCACGCCTCACTACCACCAGACATCACCATTTCCCTGTTGGCCGGGGGTTTCGGGGTCGTTAAGGGACCCCGTTACGTACCGAGAGAGCGTGAGATTTTTCGCGGGAGTAAAAAAAATAGCAAGAAGAGAGTCGGGGTGGGGGAGGGGGCGGGGGAAAGGAAGAGGAGGAAGAGAAGGGTGAGAACGAGAGGAGCTGGGGAGGAGAAGAGCGTTACCTACGCTACCGTCTTCCCTCCCTCGCCTCCCCCGTTGGGGAGCAGCGTAGCGGCTATTAATGAGACGCCGAGTGTTGGGGTCGGGGCCTGGGGATTGAGCGGATTGGAGAGGGTCCCTCCAACCGTTCGCGAAAAATGCAAAACAGATTGAGATCTTCTCCTGCGCACACCGGTTAGCACGCCAACTCTTCCTCGCACACAGGAACTTTTAATGGAGGGCAAAGATAAGAAAGACAACACCCGAGAAAGAATTTGCCCTGGGGGACGGCTACGAAGATCAAAACGATGAAATCCTCAACTGGACGGTAGGAGATAAAATTTTCGGGATTGACGGTTAATTGCACAAGAAAAGATGAATGCGCCTGAGACGAACTCTTGGCATTTATTTTTCCGAGGAAGGAGCGCCAAGGCAATTCGTACCGTAAGAACATAATGAGACTTGAAGAGGAAACATAACTACTACTTGCTCTCAGATTCTGAGATCCGAAAGTGGCCAGACACCTTAGGATACTGAAACAGAGAAATAAAGACTAATTTTGGAACTCTTTTTTTATTCCTGTTTCGAATGCGATTTATTTACCAACTCTATTTGCAGTGAATAAATATTATTAGTATAACTTGATTAATTCTTTTCTGAAATGAATCGCTTCCACAAAGTGACGCCTGAAACCATTACATTGATTAATTCTCACTAAAAACTGATTATGATTTCGGAAAAGTTTTTTACTCCATAGTATTCGAACAACCATTTCTTCAAATTCCAAATATCAGCAATGATTAAGATCTCATTCCATGTCCAAAAGACTTGGTAAATATTTTATTCTGCCAAACACTTGGAATTTATGAAGCATGCACTTTTTCTAACGTTCTCGATTAAGAGCATCCACAGCAAAGAGCTCTTCGACCACCGTGAAAAAATATTTTCTCCTCTTATCACTTTCCGGATAGTGTTAGCATGCACAGTCACCATAATAATGATATTTTCTCGTTTTTCTGAACCTTAATCAATTACTTGAACCACGGCATCATACAACTCCCATTCCACATTCCTTGCGAACTTGCTCCAGACGTCAAGGCATGCCCAGTAGCAAGAGTCACATAAGATATCGAAGAGGAGACAAACATAAGCATCACAGTTGTACTAAAATAATCAATCATAACAACTTATGTACTGAATAACAACCAGGTAGCCGCAACGAATGAGAATAACTTGCTTCGCAGACGAAACTGAAAGCGATTTGAAACAAGACCGATCTGAAATTGTTTTCGCGGCCCTGCCACGACAAGCACCGCCATCAAGACTTTTTCCAACCTCGATAGAATTCTAGAATGAGACGTTTCGAGAGACGTGGGAGAGCTAACTAGTACTTCATTTCATACTAACAAGTAGCAACCGAAGGAGTTCAGAGAGACCCAGTGCGCATGTGTAACTATTATCGTGACGGATTGAGAAACGAGTGACATCGGCGTCGTCAATAGGTTGAGAATGTAAGAGCGCACTTATTTTAACAGTCAATCGGTCCAACGAGGATTAGAATCGGGCGGTGTGAGGTAAGGTAAATGGGAAAAGGGATAGGCCGGGGCAGATAGAATGATGCTGGGAAATGCAAGAGGAGGAAGCAGGACAAGGTTGATGAGGGGGGAAGGAGCCTATCTCATCCTTTGATGGTGATCTTTTTATATATCCCCACTCACTCCCTCGTTCTCTAAATTCTACCTCAGATTCCCGAAACACCTTCATCTGTTTTCCCTTCTCCGCTTCAAGAATCCGGATGACCAATGCGCACGGCGCGCCACGTCACGTACCGCGGCCCCGATGTGGTTAGACGACTTAGACTCCCTTCCCTGAGCCGAACAAATAGCTTTTCGATCACACTGACCGCCGCTAATTCAAATCGAAGAATTCGAAACGATTTCCTAAGAGGAGAGGTATTTGTGCTGTGGAAATCGGATTGAGTCACTGGGAGGCTCTCAAAGGGGACGGCAGGAGAAAGACGGGTTACCACAAGATTCCCTGGGAAACTTGAATGGGTCGCCGCCACAAGTAACCACCACCACGTGATACGTTGGACGGAGTTAAACGATGGGAGGGACGCACCCCATTATTAAAATCAGAATCACTGACGGGAAAATGAATTAGGGAACAAGGTATCAAATACTTTATTGTTCGTAATTACTCTCCAATTCTCGGATGAAGCTTGGGTCCGCCGTCACAGAAGCAGGTTCCATAGGACGGGTGGGGGGGAGATTTCAGGAATGAAAACTTAAGTATCTGATGCCTTGTTGCTAAATTTGTTTAATTCATGGAAAGATAATGTAAAAAAATATAATGAAAAGCATGTGAAGTTAGTTTCCGATGATGAGAAAGCTAGATGAAATTGACAATTTATAACACATGTATTTTCCACTATCTTATTTACTGTATTTTATTTATAATTTTACACGTATTGAGGAAATGCTATTGTTTTTATTAATATTGAGTTATAAAATTACGAGATAATATGCAATTAAATAATTATCGTTAACATACTAATTAAAACAGAACAGAATGACAAGATTTAAGGGATGAACTTAAGGAATGCTAAAAAACTCCAAAAGTTGCGGTAGGAATCCAGTGGACCCGCTCGATATCCCCGTTGTTTCGATTTAAACTACGGGCGTGCCTGGAAGTTGAGTTTTGTTTAGCATCGACTTTAAAGGCCACATATTACGCCTATATTCAAAATAATATGGAAAGTTTAGGAAGACCGAATTTAGATGTCATATCCATCATTCAAGTCTATCATTATATCCATAAAGGAGCTGACACAAAGAGCTTCAAGCTTAATTCAAAAGGAGTCAAAAGTGTAGGTAACTTCCAGGAGGAGGAAAATAAGATTTACGAAGACATTAAAAATTATTATTTGATGATAAAGAGTTGTGGCTTAAATATAATAATTTATTTAGCACAGTTCCCATATTAATCAAATAAATTCAATAACCCACACTGGAATTATGCGAAGTTAAGTCATGAATGAATCCAATATTGGAATCATGTTGAGGTAGGGAAAAATTTTTTCTAATTACTTATGAAATATTTAAATGAACACAAATTATCTCGCCAAACCTTAAGCAAAGTGGGTACAAAACGTCCAGGACAAATAATAAAAATAAATCTATCACATTTAAACAATAAGGATCATAACAAAATAATTAAGATAAAATAATATAACAAATAATTAAATTCTATGCATCTTTACTAATCGATAGTCGGTGACTCCACAAGTAATACTGTATGTAAGAACTAAATTGTGTAGACCCTATTTCATTCATCTTGAGACGCAATAGGAATTTTTTATGGAATGACAATGGAATAAAATGTGTTAACATTAACTATTTGTTCGAGTGGATTTATAAATTTATCATGTAGTAACTAAAGACCTCAATTCCACTTTACTTGCTCTCGCGAAAAAACTCACTTTACTAGGTATTATGAGGGAGGGAAAGGGTACGCAAAATAAATAGTCAACGAATCATGAAAATATTAGGGAAAAAATCCAAAATAACTGTTGAAACCTTTTGAAACGTTCTTCATTGGACTCAATCAATAGTTGGTAGCATTGGGGGTACGTACTATTAGTTTCGAATGCGGAAAGACTGGAATGGACAATAATAATATGCCAGAAAAGGTAACGGGACAATGAACAAAACAATTAGAATACGAATCGATAATGATTAAATTACTTTAGCAATATAACTGAGGCAAAGACATGGGGAAGCAACACGTTCCGCCGGTGACGTGCAATAATTTGTCACTGGATAGTTCTGGCACAATATACGCATCCACCTGAAATGTAATCTACAATTATTTCAATCGTAAAACTTTTTAAACGTGATTTTACATACGAATATTTCACAATCATTTGACTTTGAATGGTAAACTTGGCACATTTTGCAAGGGACAATTTACGCGCAAGCCAGATTTAAACTTGGCAACGTGAACAAATCCATTTTTCAAGCTCCACATTCCTGCGCAATTTATTTCTATAGCAACACTACATTCGCAACGATTGATTTCTATTAAATGACCGTATCGGACAGAGAAAAAAAATGAAAATGTTTTATCCCAGCCGCGACAAAAGAGAAAACGAAAAATGATAAACACCGTATATACCGTAAGAATCTTCCGCCGGGAGTGGGTGGAAAAGAAGACGGAATGGGTGTTAGCAGTATCGGATAGGGTAAATGGACATAATAACACTGGAGGGAGGAAGAGAGAGGAATGGGTGTGAATGAGGAATAAAAAGCAGTGATGGGGATGAGAGTCGAGGGAGGAGCACTGACGCCGTATCACTGTCGTAAATCGCGATTGACACGCATTCTAGCGGGTAATCGATCGGCGCAAAGAAAGCTGAGAATAAAGTGCGCCACACCCGTCGTCAAATGAGAGAGGGATCCGATGGGGAATGAATGGAGAGGATAGGAGACGGGGAGTGGGGCGCGCGCCGCGGAATGGACGCAGTGCCCTCGGGCATTGCCGCGTGGTCTTGATGGGAGGACGTGGAAGTGGGTAAAGGGATTTTTAAAAGGGTCCCGACCGAGATGCGACCAGAGAGATAATAATGAGATAGAGAGAATGGAAAGGATTCGGAGAGGCCCGAAGAGGAAAGAGAATCGGCGTGAAGCGCCGAGGGATGGGGTTGGGGGTGGGGGGAAATGGTTAGAGAGGGGGTGGGGGAAGTGGGTGAGGTTGGCTGATGCCGCAGGTGTGTGTGACGGAGAGAAAAAAATGGCGTTTCGAAGAGATTGATTCCCTCCGCATCCGTCACGTCGCATTAAAGGTGACACGTTGCGATCTCATTAGGAGGATTATGAGTCGGCGTGAGACAGCGATCGTGTGGGGAGGGCGAGGGGAGGGTTTGATGACTCAGTTTAAGCTGTCTCCGGAGCTGCCCAGATTCACACAGAGCCGTTACGCAGGCATGAAAGAATTAATCAGGTGAAGATATGCTTTATTGATTAATCCTCGGACGAGATGTCAATATGCATTAATTGATTTTCACAGTGCTTAGAAAAAAATATCGCGGGAACCAAAAGTATAATGTCCAATTAAAATGTATATCAATAGTTCTTTAATCCTAAGATAAAGTTCAAATATTCTAATTAAAATAGAAGATAGCAATAAAGGGTGCCGCACCCGGGACCTAGGCATAACATGTGACTAAGCCAGCATATCTTTCATATCCCAGAGAAGATGCAATACAGAGCATACTATATATCCATTTCAACCTATCAGAAGAACTTCAAATAATATTTATCACGGTACACTTACTTTTTTTCATTACTTATATTTAAAACTGCATTGTAATACTTCGTCACTGCAAGTGACACGAACGTTTTCCTGTACTTATCCTTCTTGAAGTGCCTAACTCTTCCAAGAGTTGACGCCTGGAATGGAAAACATCCAAATAAGATTGCAAACGCTCTTTCCGTTAACTCAGGGCGCAAACGCTTTTCAAGTTTAAGACCTCTTCGTTGCTTGAGTATCTCCAGAAAAGTGAGATCCATCAATTTCTATTTTCCCAGATTAAGATTGCCTTGTTCCGCGAAATAGGCGTCGAAATATGTGCACTCCGCGGACAAATTCCCATTTCATCCCCCTCCCCCGACTCACGGAAGATGTAGTTTCAGGCTTGAAGCGTGAATGGGGTGGAGGAGGAAGGTAAAGACAAAAGGCGGCTTTGAAGAGGAAGATGGAAGGGAGAGAGAGTGAGGGAGGCTGAGCCTTAGGTAAGGTAGGAGCCGGCTGGGAGGTTAGGGAGGAAAAGATACCATTTGCCTCATCGGGGAAAAGGGACAAGGCTGAGATGTCGGAGGTGACCAAGTCTTTCGTGTTTGTGTATTTGTCGGCGACTCGGGTCCTCCACAAAACCTCCCACGCGGACAAATGCGGCCCTTATATCTCCAACCGGACAGACGAAGCCGCTGTCTTTGCCGAACTCCGAAGAAAATGGTACCGCGCGCATATCATGCATCTCTCCTGGCCATTCATTGCGCGGCCGGGTAGAAATCCCATTTCAGTTAAGGCAACTATCTTTCAGCAGTCCCGCAATCCAAACGCTGGGGTAGACATTTAGCAATTTGCTTTCTTGCTTTGAATCCATTATTCCCGCATTGGAAGTAACCGGGGAACTAAATAGTTTCAAAATTGCGTGCGTAAATTTGCTTTTAAAGGCTGACGTAACGCGCTTCATTCCGAGGAATATATATAGTATGTTTGCGAGAAAAGACGATTGGAGAGGGAAAATGATTATCAAGGTGAAATTACTACGTTACGTTCACTGCCATCCTACTTTATTCTAATATTTGTTTTCGTCTCAAACTCATTTCAATGAATACCCATTATTGTAATGAAAAGGTTAGGTTTTAAATAAATTCAATGTGCTGACTTAGGGATTGAAGAGTAATAAGTGTAATTTTTTCTAGGGTCAAAAAATAATGCTCATGCTGAATTTAATTCAGAAACTGGATTAACGAATTTCTCTCTGTGATTATTTACCCATTCATAAGACGCTACGTCATGTTTGAAAAGCCTTAGGCTATAATAAACAATCTTAGGCCATCTTTCAAGTGACTTTACTCCACAAAATCCGACGAGCAAGTCACAAACTACCACCGTATCCATACTAAGGCAACATTCATCGTGCCGCTCGGTACAGTTTGGGGGTTGTATCCGACTCGATACATAATGCCATTGAGCCGCAAATTGATTGTGCGTCCCTAATAATTCACTTCGCTAACTCCCTCCCACAAGATTTAAGGGGACCTCATTTGTCTCCCTTCCTCCTATCGTGTAGCGGCCCATCCCTACCTCCTACGCTCACGGCTAATAAGCGCGCGAAGCCCTAACCTTTGTCGTAACCTTAGAATGAGAGGAGGAACCAAGCAGGTTAAGAGCCGTTTAATGCTTGACTTCCATGCAAATTCTCACCAATGCCACCAAGGAAATTTGTTTGCCGATTCATCATAACTCATTTTCTATATTATTTCAAAATGATTCCTATTACTTCCCACGTGCTCATCCGATATCCGAGATCTTCTGCAAAGTTTGAATCAGCAATAATCGACCACAAAATAAAAATTAGTCATTAAATAACTAGTCATTTTTTCCTTCTCGCCATTGGAAAAACTAATTGACTTCTCAAAAAGGTTAATTTTCAAATCTTATGTAAATGAAACTGGCGAGATTTCCTATTTAATCCATGCTGGATAGTTGCAAATTCGATGCTCATTGATTCTAATACATGCGACGAGATTCAAAGAAAGCATGATGCCGATAGACTCCCACTTTACCTTTACGCTGACGACAGTCACTTAATGTTCCAATTCACTTTTCCCAAAAGAGTAATTTTATTAAAGAGGCAGGTGTAGCGTTTTTCGCATTGCAAGTCCAGCCAGCCTCTGCTTCTCCCCAATATATCCTACCCATATAGCCCTTTCTTTCCCCTTTCTCCGTAGTCGGAATCAATCTCTCGTGCGTGCCACTCGCTCTCAGATGCCGTAGATCTCGCTCTTGTGCTGGGTGCGCGTCCCTGGGAAAGGGACAAATCTCTGCATGTGCACCTGCGGTGTATATCTTTCCCTCCTTCAGCTGCCTTTCCCTCTTTCCCCCCATTGGGCATAATACTCCACCCGGCCGGACCCCATTCCGCTCTCGTACAGCCCCACCATTCCCTCTCTCTCTCTCTCCCTCACACCCCTTCCTCTTTCATATTCCCCCTGCTCACGAGTTTCCTTCCTTGAAATCGCTGCTCCTTCGCACAAGCTCCAGCAGGAACTTCCCCAGCCATCCAGTCGGACGCAGTCACTTGACTAGATTATCCCAAAGCTCCTTTTATCGTATCACTAACCCCACTTGAAGTCGCGCATATGACATTTGAATGGACTAAAGTCATACTTTGACCCCCTTGCAGTGTTCAACCAGATGCAAACTTCCCATCAGTACGATTTGAGCACAAAAGGCCTTACTCAACGTGAGATTTTTCAAGCTAAAATTATTTCAACATTTGTATTTTGGATTTATATTTACCCAGACAATAGATTTAGAAGACCATGAATGACAGAGTACAACGTAGGATACATATGAAACTCAAATAATGTGGGGAAAATCTGGTTTAAAGTGCGCAGAAGTGTTTTCGAAGCCCACAGTTAAGTGCAGTAATTCACAAGGGCTGTTCAAAGCCTAGGTACGGTGACGCAATACAGAACGTACGTATATACTGCTTGGGATCGTGTACGTCGACATGTTGGAAATGGACAACAAACATTTCCACTTTATAAAATCCTGTCAAAGAAAATTTGCAGCTGGGATCTTAGCAGCCGATCAACGAAATTAATTAAACTTAAATTCCATCGAACTTGACCCAATGGATGGATATGTCCGCTAGTGACGAGTTCAATTCCGTGTGACACTTATTGCCACCCAGATTTAATTTCGATTATTTACTAATCTGGGACATTGTCTTCAAATTTAAAGTATACTGAGCTGGAAGAAAATGTGAGGCCCAACCACGTGTAATTTGCACATGCCGTGAGTTTGTTTTGACAGGTGACCGCAACTTCAAATATGATGTCAATCTTCGAGTCGATCACTGTATTTGGAGATTGAGGCCAAATCAACTTTAATCGATTATTCCGGGTAAGGAAGCACATTTACATAAAATCCACATAAGGGAATTTGTTTAATATCTGTCGACACGAAGTCCCTCTAGAGCCGCAGGGGTAGATTCACCAAATAACCTACGAGTAAATGGTGTATTGGAAGGGTGGACATAGCATCGTGATGATGCTCCTATCATACTGCCAACCTTTATTAATTATAATGGCGAACTGAGGTATATGATATTCACACAACGATGAAACTGTACGTTTGATAAAAACTATTCTCGAATGAAAATGCATGATATATGTTGACTGAAGCTCAAAAGTTGTCTGGCGACTCAACTCTGATCGTAACCGGACATAACTTCAAGCAAATGTTTTAGCGCCATTTTTGTGGCCATATAAAATACCGCTTTCTCAAAACCATTTATCAACGGAGGTTAACAAGGAGTGGAGAAGGGAAATAAAGAACTTAGAGATGGAAAAAAATATCTGAGCATGACAGGACTTTCATTTCAGGAAAATACGACTGAAAATATCTTACGGTCGTCGAATATTCCATATTCCGCTGTACATCAGCCTAGTCTCATAATGAAAAGGGGTGTGATGGAAAACCGTTATCGATTGTCGTGACTGTCACGGGAAATTGACCACTCAGCCGTTGGTTACATTTGCTCGAGTGATAGCGTAAAGCTGACTAGGCCAACGATCTCTATAATTTTCTTTTTGAAGCAAGGACAATGGACTTTCCTCATTTTTGCCTACCTACCTGCTTAACCGACCAACCTAGCACCGCCGCCTCTACATGACACGTGACCCCGGGAAACCGATCTAGACGGATGACTGCGACCCGAGGTGAGGAAAAACAAGACAAGGCGTTTGAAACGAGAAATCGTTCCTTATTTTTCATCCACCTTTCCCTTCTCTCGTTTCGTGCGGGCTGGTCGTGTATAACTCGTTTTTTAGTCTGTTTCACGAAAAACGGTTACAAATTCGGCTTCTCTTGTG
This sequence comes from Hetaerina americana, assembly GCF_022747635.1. Taxonomy (NCBI): domain Eukaryota; kingdom Metazoa; phylum Arthropoda; class Insecta; order Odonata; family Calopterygidae; genus Hetaerina; species Hetaerina americana. Next base: position 98,169,631 of record NW_027286763.1, read on the forward strand.
GTCCCCTAGCTGTTGCGACTCCAAACAGTACACAGAATGATAAGAAATCGGTAAACATAGGAGAGCTTCTCTCCATTCGTCTCGAATTGCACGACTGCAATTATAGCGCAGTGCAATACTCGATGATCCAAATTTACACACCATTTTTGGGATCGTGAATCATAAGAAAGAGTAGAAATTTACGCAAAAATTATTATAATTCAGCGCAAAAAAATGTTTATTTCACTCTTAGTTCTTACACCTTTAAATGAGACGGACGGAAAAACAATGGCTTGGGTTCTCGGGAGTTCGAATAATGACTCTTGCTCCTTCTATTTCTGTCCTTTGAATAATTTGATACGAGTAGAGAGTCTCGCAAACAAGTTAAGTGGCTGATTTCTCGTAAGATTGAGAGTGGGTTTTTGTCTACAGCCAAGGAAATTTCTCGGGACGGGAATAATAAATAAGTCGCCATGGAGGGAATCAATCTTGGCTCAGCAGCGGTTGAGGTAGAGGGAGGTAACATACTGATGACGGGAAAGAAAAAAAGACAATTTTATATTTGAATCCTACATTTCGCTTTTAAGTGTGTTTACTGACGGATAACATCAGAGTTAAATAACTTGAGTTAAACGCTACGGTTTTTTGATCTGCTGTATTACAGAAGGCGTCAATCTTCGGAAAAATTTCAAACTAAAAAAGACAAGTTTCTCGGTAAAAAAAGTTCGGTGCCATAAAATGCCATGATAAATATTTCATTAGGACAACAGAATTTCCTTCCGCGTGTTCTTTGAACCATAAATATTGGAATTCCAAACATTTTCGCCCAAAATTCCTCGCAGTATAAAAATATTCTTCTAAACATTACATTGTAGAATTTTCGTGGCACTGGTAGTCAGTCTTTTCATACCACATGCAAGATAAAAATCAGTTATGCAATTTAACGATAATTTAAAATGTATTGACTATACAGGATTTGTTCCCTACATTTACCTCAACGTTGATATTAAAATTGAGATATTAAATTAAGAACGCATAGAGAAATATAGAATCTAAAGCCAAGGAAAAAGGGTGTCAATTGTACTACCACATTTTGCGAAAACAATCCTATCAAAGCCAATTACCGATTACTTGAAAGTGATCCTATTAAGAAAATATATAAATTTACTGCCGAACTATTCATAAAAGCAGTGAAAATGAAGAAAATCGTATTATTATACACGTAACACGTAGACACGTAACTTTTGCAGAGTAAAAAATCTCCACTTACCTAGTCTTGAATTCATTTCTGGGAAACCATTAAATTGCGTCTACAATCATTTAGGATCACCCCTTTAACGTGACAAACTTTAATAATATTTCTGGAAGATGAACATCAAAGTTAAATCTGAAAGGTTAATTTTTCGCGGATGTCTGTAGAGATATTTACCGAACAATCAATCTTCTATAGCATTGCATTTCAATGCGGAAAAGCCAAAGTTCACATGGCATATCTATTGCGACTACGTTAGATGAATGACGCTCGTCTGAAAACAGAACCGGAATCTCATTTCGTATGAATCATTATGCATACTTCCTCCCATAAATGAGTTCCACATTTCTGACAACATGAACCATGACAACTCTCTTCGAAGCAAGCAATTCCATGCATTGAAGATATTGAATTTGCTTTTATAAATTTTCTCATCTTCAGAAATGTTCTCCCATCCGAAACGGTAAATCTTTAAGACAAGTGTAATAAAGAAAACAAATTGCAATGTCTCGAGATAGCATTGCATGAAAATCTCCTTATCATGCCAATACACTCAATAAGATGGGTGTTACCACGACAGAATGGATTTTGACTGATGTTCAAAGCACACAAAGTATTGGACCCAGAGAGAAAAACTGGTGATGTTAGACAAGAGAAAGTGCAAAAACAAAATGGGTTATTTCTTCATGGTCTAAGTTTGACTCCAGTCATAAATAAGAAAACCAGGCATTGAGGTGAATTATAAAGTTATCTAGGAAGAATGAAAACAAGGAAGTTATGTAATTTTGGAGGCCAAGAGATGCATAACTTTTGAGGAGTTAAAAGAGAATTACGTAAGATAAAGAATTCTTTAAATTCGTCATATGTCTGAAAATAAATGTGCCCACTCTCCAAACAAGAAATGTTCAGCAACCAGTAATCGTAAAAAGCCTACTTATACTTAGATTTCCTCCTGAAGGAACTGTGTATAAAGATAGGCGTTCCTACTGAATCATCACGAAGGGAAGAAGCCAATAATAATAATTATATAAACGTGGAAGAATTGAAAAATGTTGAGAGGGAGGGAGAGAACGGGGGGGAGGAGGGAAGCGGGAGAATCGAGGGATCATGAGAGGAAATGAAAATTTTCCGTCGGGGATTGGGATGAAGTGAGAGGGCGGGAAGCGGCGCTGTGGGGCGGGGAGCGCACGCACCGCAGATGGGCGAAAGACGCCGCCGCTGACGTAGTACGGAGAGGCGAGCAGGTGGAAAATAAAGATGGCGGGGGAGGGGATGGAGAGGAAATATCCCCCGGGGCGGGTGTGGATGACACGATCTCCGTTCATACGCGCCGCCCTCCCTCTCCTCCGCCCTGCCCCAACCCCCCCCCCCTCGCTCATCCCCCCCCTTGAATCACCGCCGCCGCGCGGGGGTGGAGGCGCTCTGGGTGGAGAATGGGTACATGAGGGCTGGAGGATGTGTGGCGGCGCACTGGGAAAAATGTGACCGGGGGCGGAGGGAGAGGGGTGGTGGCATTCGATGGGCGTGCGTCGCGGGAGGAAGGAATAGGGCAGCGCCAAGTGAGCGGGGAGAGCCGGAGAGAGAAAGAGCTCCATCGGGGAAGGGAAGGCGGGGGGGGGGGGGACGGGCGGGAGGGAGGGAGAGGGACCGGTAGGATGTGACTCCCGCATTCCACATGGAAATGTGGAGACAACAGAATCTTCTCCTTGGAACTGCTGCCTCCTCCCTCCACCACCTTCCACCTACCGAGCCATCTCCCACCCGCCCAGTGAGGCCAAGCATTCGCCGCAGTCGGATTTGCATTCGTGCGGCGAGGGGGAAGGGTGAGGAGGAGGGAGGAGGATGAAGACTGGAGGTGGAAGGAGCGAACGTTTTGTGCTTTGAGGTGGAGCTGCGGATGGGTGGTGGAGTGGGGTGGGGTAGGGCGGGGGGGAGCAGGGTCTTTCTTTTAGAGTGTCTGAGGGGGAGGGAGAGAGGGAAGGGGAAAGTAGGCACCGGGAGCATCAGCGGTGGCGGCCACACTGTCGGCTTGCTCAAACGGAATGGCAAAGGGTGTTCCTTACTTTTCAGTGGAATACGCAACTGCACCGCCACCCACGACTTTTTCTCTCTCTCATTCTCTCTCCGTTCCCCGCCTACCAACCTCCGTCCCTTAGCTTCCATCGACATCCCCACCACCTCCCCCAACCCCGCCACAAGTAACGACCAATCTCCCTCAACCCTTTCTTCTCCATACCGACGAGAAGTCTCTCATCTGATCTGTTCCTCTCAATATCACTCCTCTCCCATGTCTCTCCTCCACCCACGACAGCGGCCTGACTTTTCCCCGGCGAAAAGGGCGATGCCAAATCAATGTATATTTGTGCTTCGGGATTCAAATGATACTCGGCTCTCGGATCTTGACACGACTGGCCCCTTTTGAAATTCGCCGGCGACAGACTTTAAAGGTATAAGGTGAGAAGGAGTGAAACTCTTCAGGGGACGTGCACAATTCGCGACACTAAAATTCTCCAGAAATGGAGAAGCTGTGCATTGCAAGAGGATATTTGAGTAGGTGAAAAGTACATGTATAGATAACAACAAAACAAACGGAGGCAGCTTCACGTTAATCAATTCAACTTCACGCTACCTTTTACCAGCCACAAAATATATGTGCCATTAAGATAATTTTATCGTTTCCGTCAACTAATGACGTGTGGTACACCATAAATAAAATTCTATTAAGTTCTGAACATTTAAGTCATGGAAAATTTGAAACAATCTGAAAAAATACCCTTCAGTCACTTTAAGGGAAATCATATATAGGAAATAAAAAATGATTCTTTCTTAAATCAAAGATCGCAAGCTAAATAAGTGAATCATCACTAATGTACAATCGTGAAAAAATTTGAAATCCAACATTATGAGTCGAATGCTGTAAAACTTTAGTGTCAGAAAGTCTGACATGAAAAATATCTCATCGTCAACTTCAAACTGCCACACCACGTAAGAAACACAAACACAATGGTCAGTGCACAGTCCAAGAGCGGAGGCGTATTTTATAGCCATCATAAATCGGAAGCTTAGCAAATTACTGTAACAAATCACTGTAACTGAAGCTGCTCTTAATGTCCTGTTTGATTTGGAAACTATTCAAATCCGCGCTACTGTCCTGGCACTGAAACGGATTTTGGACCCTCCAGGTGGCACTATCGCCTTGCAAATATTTCATAATCAAGTAACGTCTGAGTTTAAGATAATGCCCATTTACTTGGTTCCTTGCCATAGAGAAATCCCAATAGAATGCATAGAATTATGGAGTAGAACGAAAAAGCAACTAAAAATAAATTAATGAGGACGAATGACAAAAAGTAAACTCACGCAATGCGACAGAAAAGAGGATTCCGGATGTAAGCTGAATTGAATGGAAAATAAGCAGCCATTTGAACGGTTTCACGATTTGGTGAGACGCTCGAACCACAATTCCGAGGATTTTCGTGGAGACATAGCACGATTCATATGCCAAAATAAATGGAAAACCTCATCGTAAAGATCGAAAGTGATAGGACAAACTCCAGGATCTCCCACAGAGAGGAAGAGTCGCGGTGGGATCGGTGGTAATGTTTTGACGCAAATGATCGGCGAAAACGACGAGGGGAGAGAAGGAGTAATTTCCAAAAGAACGAGAGTGAATTTTTTGGGAGAGGGGATGAATATTAATTGGAAAAGACGGGATGGTAGATGAGAGAACGATGAAATGTAACAAAAAAAGGCGACGGACCAGAGGGAGAAAATGGCGAGGAAGGAGAGGCCGAAGAAGAGGGAAGAGATGAGAAAGACGTGAGAAGAAAGAATGGGAGAGGGATTGGTGAAGACAGAGTCACTTCCTGAAACGGGTTTTCCGCCGAAGGTCAACCTGTGTGCCACAGAGGGATGAGAGATGGGGAGGAGGGAGGGTGGGGCAAGGGAGGGAGGAGATAAAGAGGAAGGAGATGGGGCAGGGAGGGAAAGACAAGAACAGGAGGAGGAGGAAGAAGAAGAGAGATTGTATGAGCTTTCTTGTGACCTCACAAGAGTCGGGAGGGAGAGGAATGTAAAAACTGAGGAGAGAAGGGTGTGGGGAGGAAGAGGCTGGAGAGGGAAGCGGTAGAGGATGTGTAAGGGAGTGAGATGGACGCGACCATGGACGGTGGAAGAAGCGTGGGAGGGAGATGGCTGCGGAGGTAGGGAGGGGGAGGAGCAGGACGCGGATGAAACCACCTTCCTCCCTGAAGGGTCAAAGGGCAATAGCAAGAGAGGGAGGGGCTCCTAGCACCGGTTGGTGGGGTGGGGGTGTGGGGTGGGCTCCAGTGGATGAGATGAGGCGAGTGAAAAGAGCGACGCTGTTTTCTACGGCAGGGGCTGGCACATTAAGGGGTTAAGGGAGGAGGAATGGGGTTCTCCTGGGGTGGGGAGACGGAGGGAAGAAAGGGTTAGGGTTAATGGAGCAGTGGGCGAGACGGATACGAAAGATGAAAGGAGAAGGAAACTCTAAAAAACTAGTTAGGCCAGAGGTTGGAGGAGAAAAACACAAATGGAGAGAGAGACAGAATGCATTGGCTGTTCAATACACAGAAGAGCCATCCACCTATTTGTCAGACTGGCGCGGACTTAAAAGAAACGAAAGTCTTGGGAGATAAATATTTGCTGAACAATGTCTTATTGTCATATCATATTAGAGCCTTGCATTTTATTAAGAAAATAGGCTAACAAAATATCCGCTCTTCACCGCGTATGCACTGTAAATTTCTAATCGATTATGATGTGAGAGCAAAAGTGGTCATTAGTATCTCTTGTTATCTTCTTCATCAGAGTTGTGTTCCCTATTATTCAACAAAGAATGCATCTCATGATTGCCCTGTACAATATAAATGGTTTTCGGATGATGATTGTTTCACTTAAAATTATTTTAATGACAATTTAGAATGATTCGTACGCCTACTCATGATTCGCTTATCAATGTGGTCGCATCACGCGCAGATTTAAATGATATAATCTTACTTTCAGGTAGATTATCATTTTATATTATATTGAGAAAATCAAAGCCACTCGGAAATAGGACGTTGTAATCAATGGAAAAGAAGATTTTTGAGAAATCAGTGAAAAACGGATGATGTTATCTCTATTACGGTTGACACATTAAGGATCAGCTGAGTGGCGGTATTTGAGCTTCCCGGTTTGTTATTAGTATAGTTTGGATTCGTATTTGCCAAGGAAAATGCAAGCTTTTTCACCTTAAAAATTTTAATTCTTTAAGAAACGCAACGAATACATATGCTGGAGGTGCAAACACAGTAATGTAAAAAATTCAGGTCAAAGAAGGTGCCCAATTTTAAAATTATAATTCCTGAAGGGTTTTTGTGACTGTCAGATAGTCTACTATACAACTTCATAGTAATCTAAGGTGAACGAAATGACACAAAATTTAACGTGCACCGATTGCTTGAAAAAGGTAAAAAAAGGTTCACATTACGACTATGGGACAAAACCGCTCTAAATAAGCAAGGAATCGAAATGAACTTCGGGACGAGGAGTGTTTGATGGAAAGGATGCCGGGCGAGTCGGGAGGATTGGGATGTAGGGAGAATGTGGGGGCGGGGGGATAAAGTGCGAGCGATAAAGCGGGGCGAGGGCACAGAGGATGAGGGGAGTACAAGGCAAAGGTGAAGGAGGCGAGAGAAACATTTTGCGCCAAAGAAGCGCCGATGTTTTTATAATTGCATCACTCCTGAGGATGTTATTGTTGGAGATCAATGATTGATAGGACATACCTCGACGAAAGGAGAGACGGAGGAAACAAAAAGCTGGAGAATGCTGGAAAATGCCCTTTATTCAAGTGTCATCGCTTTGGCGGCGCGGCAAATTGAGTGATGTGTTTTCCTTTGGCCGAGGTTTAAGATGGACTGCGAGCTATTTGAAACACGCTGCATTATGCTTGCTTCCTGGAAGGTCTCAGTGTTTGCATTGGAGCGTTTTATTTACGAAAGATACGCGAAATGTGAGAAGGAATAGACGTAAATATAACAAACTGAAAACAACAACGCAAACCTAATGACGACTGTTCCATGTAAGTGTATTTACATTTACTGAAAGCCAACTACAGGTAAAAATTATTATGCAAGCTGCTAAAATATTTCTTTGTGAGATTCATTGTCTTAACTAAAGAATTTCTTTGAAATCCGTGCGTGCTGAATTGAAATACCCAGGTCAGATGTAGTTTAGATCATTTCAGAATGCCAACTGAATTCTGGAAACGAGTTCTCTCAATTTCCTCGCGCGTCGCTCATCAATTTCGCTGTTCTAAGCTAAGACGAGGTTTCAGTGGATTTGGTAAATTTATTTTATTATTGACAAAGAACATAAAACTCATACTGATGATATTAGTAGTTGGTTGTAATTTTCCACAGAATTCACTGCGTATTACGCACTTCAATTCACATGCATCATCTTCAGGTACGAAACCGTTATCAATGCTCTCTTTTCTTCTCATTTGATATATTTTCACAAACTGGACTTTGCCTCAATTAGTAAAACCGATGCGTTATCGTACATTGGACTCCAGCATAATATTATTCAAATAGCTTACATCTTAGTCGATTAGAGAAAACGATTGAATATTCAAAGCGATATTGCTATTTAATCTAGTAAATATTTGTTGCATTTGCCATTAGTTCACAAGTTAAGGAAATATTTAAAGTGAAGTGCAACAAAAAGCGGAAGAAGAAGTTTAAACACGCACGCACTCAGACACTGTTCAATCCCACAGTCATAGGTCAGAGGAAATTGATTTGCATTCCCGTACATTTTGCCTTGAGGAGGTTATTTTTTTGAACGAACTCTCGAGTGAACCGTTACCCCATGCTCAGAAAAATCTTAGTAATTAGACTAAAGCGACGTACTGAGAATAACTTTTCACAATTTAGATGGTAAAAAGCATGAATAACAACCGGTAATGAACAGAGATAGGAATGAATCAGATATACGGTGACAGCATGAGGCTAAACAAGCAGCTTAAGAAATGCCATTGTAGCTCTTAAGTTTTACGATCACTTACAATAGGTAGGGGATACGTGAATCGTAAGCACTCATTTCTAAACGAAATAGTAGGCTTCACAACTGTACTGTGGGTGTATGTCTAGGCATTGTGACGGAAAATTACACCTAATTCCAATGAGGCTTTCATTTCCGCGAGACATTTTAAACCTAATTCCAGGGAGGCTTTTATTTCCACGAGACATTTTTATTGACTCTTAATTTGGCCAAATGTGGTGGAACTGAGACGTAAGGAGAATGCGCAGAAACGCTTTCTTCGGAAAATGTATCCCGCTTAATATTATGACTAGTCGTGTATTAAAAACAGAAGTATGAAGGATACTTCGGAGCAGAAAAAAATTCACGCACAAAAAGTCAATGAAATTCGTTCGAAATAAATTGGTTAATTCACAGAAGTATTTCTGGACTTCCAAACACGAAAACGGCGAAGTTAACCTCAACCGAATCGTCGGTTTTAACTAATTTGTACAAATGATTGTGCAAAGAAAAAATATCAATGCATGGGTTACGCAGAAATATCTACCGCAAATTTAAAATCGAATCAGAAAAATTTTTACTGTAGGAGTTCTCATTCTATTCGTTCACTTCCATTTTGGTGGAAAGATAAAAGAGAAGAGAATTATTTTTATAGCTCCGAAAAAATGTAATGAACTTCCTTCATTTTCAGGAAGTTAGTTGGAAATCGACTTAGCAAGTTCTCAAGAAATAAAAACGCCCCAAAATGACCAAATAACCTTTAATGGGGGAGGTGAACGATGAAAGCTGGTAAAAATATCCTCTACCCCTTCTCCGGATTTCGTGAGGTAAGCTGCTGAAGAAAATGACCCGAGTTGGAAAGAGCGGGAAGATGAAAAAATTAAGAGGTCGGAAAGGCGGGTCACAGGGATGGATGACACAGAGTGAGCGGTATGGAAGGTAGGCAAGACGATGAGGATGGGAAGAAGTGATGAGTCGAGGGAGCGAACAGAAATGAGCAAAGGAGTGTTCACTTCGTGCAGGGCGTATCTTGTAAGTGCGATCCAGTGCGGACGAAAAAAATTCCTAAGCGGAAAACGAGTGATACAACGGGACATTGCTAAGAGTAATGTTATATCCTCCCCGGTCTGGTTAAAATACAAGGAAAGGAATTTGGATTAAAATCAAAACGTGACGGCTGAATACGTTGTGCATTTGGTACTTCTTTCATCAGCAGGACCGAATTTATGCAATTTTAGCTGGATCTTCCGCTCTCAAGGTACCAAACTTTACCTTTAAATTATTTCACTTATGTAAGCAAAATGTTACTAGACCGTTTAATTACTGGTTACTTTATGGATGCTTAAAGGGTCGAAACCATAATTTTCAATTAACCAATCATATTTATGGCATTAAACAATAGCTTGTACTTTTTTCTCTCCCCTATTAATTTCAAATTATGTTCATATTTGATAAATAGCTTGGGTTCACCTGAAGGAGTTTATCGGCATCTGATTACGGACTGATAAAATGAATTTTATCGAAGATTGTAAAGAAATAAGGGGAGAGAGGAGGAAAAACCCTAATATTTAAATAATTTTTAATTAAATACTATTCACGCAATTACAGGCTCACGGAGATGGGGAATAAATTTCAATAAAAGGCGCGAAGTTAGCTATATGCTCAAGCATTTAAAACAATTGAGTGACCTCCGACAGAGTCAATGGAGCATAATTAACAGCGGAACTCTGGGCAGAATTATCAGAGGAAGCCGGAAAATTTAAATTAATAACAAATACACCACATGCACAGGAATATGTCCGCTTGATTAGTATCGCGAACTAAGGCGTGAGGGCTTTCGAGTCCGCCGTTTTGAAAGATGCAATCGCGTTACCGCCAATGAATGACTCTATTTCCAGGGAAATGAGAAATTGTGATTAAATTGAGGCAAGGAAGGGCAAACCTGAGTGAGCAGTAAAGGTAAGAACTATTATTTGCTGGGAGAATACCTAGAGGCACGAAGGAAGTGGAATAGACGAGAGTGACCGAGGCGACGGATCGGGGACCGATCGGGGTGGTGAGTAGAGAGAACTGACTCGCCAGAGTGGGTTTATTGACCATTCATGAGTACGGAGGTGTCCCATCTAGGTGTACCTAGACAAGTTATTTTTTCCTATCCTCGTCTGTGTTTGGCTTTCCCCACTTCCCTTTTTCCCGCTCCCTTTCACTCGCCACATCAGTTCGCCCGAGAGGAGGCATGGAAATAAAATGGATGGAACCCATTATCCCAAAATGATGTGCCGGTCACGATTTTAGTCTAAAAGTCCGCATTTAATCCCCAGAAGAAAAAAAAAACCTTCGAGCGAGTCCCACGTTTTGTGCATCCGTGTGAGTGAACACTTAAACACGGGCACAAACTCACGCTAGAGACTTGAGTGCACGATTTACAACCCCTAATATGTTAAAGAGGCCTTTATGCGAAGTTAGCATTCCGATGGTAATTTCTGCACGGCGCTCGGATTATTTTCAACCCCTTTGGGCGTTTCGCCGACGAAAAAGTACAGGTTGAAATTTCTTCTTCGAGCTTGATATTTATATAATTTTATAAATGCCTTAATAACAAGCGCAATTCAATATAAAGCGGCAAGGCAGTTCCAGTGTTTCGTGACCCACGTGGTTCCTGAGAATATGTCACAATGGTTCAGCATTTTGAAGATGTGCGGTGTACTCAAAAGGCACGTCTATGAAATGAAACTAATATTTTTACTTGGAATTCGGTAATAGGATGTAAAATGTTAATAGGGTTCTTTAATTTGACGCAGTTTACATGAAACAATGAAAATTTTAACAAAATAAGATAAACGTGTTTACATCATTTTTTATCTGACACAACACCCAAAATTGCGATGCTTATAGTGCAGCACAGAAAATGGATTATACAAATTCCTAAATATATCTCACTGTTTAATGCATAATTCATAATATAAATCATTCATATTTCGTATACATACAAATAAAAAGACTAAAATAAGACTAGACGAACATTTAATTCAATTAAATTAAATGAATACCGATGTTTATTTATATCTAGAAAATTCCATTCCGATTTTTCTTGCACTCTTGATATTAAAACTTTTACACCGCGTTTCCTAATATACCACTTATTATAGAGTTATAATACAGTATATCAATAATATAGCGAGCTAACTTGAAGGACTCACCAGGAAACAGCTAGTTTCAATATTTAAACATTACAGGAAATGCGCACCTCAGGGTTATAATGCAACTATTCAAATGATTTCGCAGCAGGTAGCAGAGTTGGCAATAATAAAATGTTTTATAGGTGAAAGCTTAAAAAGAATATAAAAACAAGGCTGCGATGCATGATAATTCCAAACCTTCCCAGACATTCTAACTGCAACAATGTCGTAAGGGTTAGGCTCTCATTAAAAATATCACCTATTTAAAAAATGAAGTTTTTTGAATTTATGCACAATGAATGCATTTCGTATTTAAAATTTTTAATGTGATATTCCGACTGACTTATATTCCGCATTGCATCTTTCAGCCTACGCCTATTTTCAACCCGCTCCTTCTCCTTTGCATTTTGTAACACCTATTGCATCCCCTTCCCCTCGATATCATCTTCAAGCCTTCATCTCCTCAGATACACTCGGCCTCCCGTATTTTATATTCCCCGTTCCCAAACCATCCCTTCCCCCCACCACTCCTTTAACATTCTAAAACCTCCTCCCTTCCCATATTCGCATTTCACTTAAGCCTCCCATACCTCGGTGCAACCTTTTATGGTGTGACACTGGGCTCAGTAACCTCCGCGAATCAGAGAGCCGCAATCAATCAATAAATCCATCAGATTCTTCCCTCTCTTCTTTCCTTCGCTCCGCAACCTCAGCCTCCTCCTATCCCCCGCCCCAGGAACCTCAACCTCCCCAACCCGACCACTTCCCCATCCTCTTCCTTTCCCTCCCTGCCCCCTTCCACCCCACCCCCGCTTCTAACCTTTCACCTGTCCCCACCTCCGTCTATCCACACACCGCATGCATACCATACACACAAGTCAGTCGTAGCATCTCGGAGCCATAACGCGAGTGTGGCTTCTCCTTTTATCTCGTTCGTTCCCTAGCCTCGAGGAGCCGATATAACATCCCCGTCCGGTTACTTTCGCGAAAAAATGATACCGTTGTTTCGAGACCGACTTTTTTTTCCACGGGAGGCTTTACGATTTGACGGTGGTTTTTTCCCCACTTCACGGACGAGAGTCGTCGCTCCGTACGCGCGCGTCGTACCCCGTGTTACACACACGAGATTATCTGCGAGACCCACGTACAAAGACTTCCCTTGCGCTCTCTGTAACTGTCCGAGAAGGATAAGTCTCAATAGGGCGTTAAACATGCCGAATGACTCCGGATGTGTTTAACACCGAAATTATATGGGTTGTACAAATGAAACATGGACTGAGGAAGTGATGGATACTATTTACCGAGTTTACGTTTAAATTGAATGCAACTGCGTGCAATGGATGCAGGGAACATTGAAAAATGGGATCGAGAATGGATACCTATGCATGGTAAATAGGAATAAGGGGTTGAAGAGGCTTAAGAAATACGCGACGGAACAATATTTGGGGAATTTCAACAAGAGCACGTTGGTTTTTATAAAATCACCGATGATTCGATTTCGACCGATGACATGATTCAATGTCTTCATTTCCTCATGACTGTACTGCAGTTTAGTGAACCATCAATATTTTACCTAGGCCCACCACGGAACCTTAAAGGCGACCAAGTCACGGGAAAGGCATAGTGAACAATAACATCGAGAGAAACGGGGTTTCTCCGATCATTACCCGACACGACACTTTCCCACCCCCCAATCTCCTCCGTCCCGACCCACGTGCACAAGGCCCCATTCCACTTAGCGTTGATCGAGCGCCACTGATTGCCATCACGTCGATATAATGTGCACGTAACCCTTTCACGCAGCATTCCTCTGAGAAGGGGCGTATTAAGGAATGCGACATGGACGGAAGGTTGAAGGGGTTGGGTGTACCCTCTCTCGCGACCAATCTCCTTCCTATATGCCGCCGAGGCGATGGAAGGTGGCCGTGGGGGGCTTTATCGAGTGGGGATGGGGAAGTTTTCGAAGGGGATTGAGCGCGCGGAGAAGTGGGGGAGGATGGAGGCAGCTGCGGGAGCACATCTTTGCGACAATCTCTCGTTCAACACCCCATCTTCGGGGCGAGGTTGCTCGCTCAAAGTGGATATAGGGGAAAGGGTGGAGGACTCGATAGGTGAAGAAGGGACCGACGGGTGGCCTCGAAGATGACGGGTTTCGGATAGAATGTTTTTCCACAATAGAAGACTACTAACGTACTGAAGTTAAATTATGCGATAATTTAGTAGTTTAAGCTATATATATTTATAATAGTTATCAAAGCTGCTTTCGCTAAAAAGTACTCGCGAACCACAACCGGGGCGATGTTACCGTTTCAATACAACCACTGTCAAATATTTTTAATGCAGTGAAAGGATCATCTTTTGGCATCACAATCACTTGATAACTCATTATGCTAACACGGAAAACTAATGTGCTATCCAAACGGATATACAAATGTGGAATTTACTTTTTGATTCAAATAGTTTAAGATATCAAAAAAAAAGAAAAATTAATTTAGATTTCGGTAATGGAATAATTAATTGCATATTTTTACAACAAATCATTTTCAAAATGTTTCAATCAGCACTCTTAGACCGCTAATACAATATAGCTCTGAAATCATTACTAATAACGTTGAGATATCTTTCTTTTGAAGTGTTTATAAATATGGGGTCATCATTAAGAATACATATTTACCTGTGTCGGCGTTAGAGCCAACCAGGAGTTAAAACTTCACACAAGGCTCTGAAATTATTCACGTTCGCAACGCGACACTGTGCGAAAGACAGAACATCACCGAAAGGTATTAAACTAATATTATCGCCTCATTAAAGTCGGTGACCCTTTAACCAGTGAACACCGCGAACATTTTTGACTACCCCTCCTGGAAAAAGAACAGCTAAATCCACATTTTCTCCCCCTCCCCCCCTCTACCTTAGTGAGGGGCAAGGTCGGAACGTTAAAAATATCCAAACAGTGGAAACTGAGGTGGATGAGGTGAAAAAAATATTTGGCTAAAATCTTCACGAAACAAAGGAAAAAGCAGCGGAAAATGCAGTTTCATTACCTTGCCATAACTCTTTATCTCACCCGGAAAAAACTTCTCGTTCTCACCTGTAATTACTTTTCACCGTCAGCCTGCGTAAAACGTAGCCCTTTAATTTCTTTCTCATACGAAACGTTTCTGTCTTCATTTCCACTTCTTTACGTCATCGCAGAAATGTTTTCTTAGATCATCCAGTTTCCAGGTTCCCTAAGAACAAGATATTCTCCTTGCCAAAAAAATAAATCACGCAAGGATTTTATCCAAACGATTAAAAACTTAGAAACTCAAAAAACAATATGGATCTTCATGTACTATTTTCCACTAAAGACGGTACCTTTTTCAATTATCGCTCCTTCCATTCCGTAGTGTAAAAATATTGCTCGCCGAAATTTGCTAATGAGAAGGAAAAACCTTTAGACACGTCTTAGGTGTAGGTGATGGTCTTGTTTTCAAACCAGCAGCAAAATGGCCTACACATAGTACCTTCTCCAATGGTGAAAATTTAGCATTTTGAGGAAAGTCATTCCATGAATTAGAAAAAATAATTCCTAAATAATTTCATTTTCGCGACGACAATGTTTAAATATTTAGACATCACCAGGACAAAAGGATGCTTCCGCTGTTACAAACGCCATAAGGAGGGCCAGTCATATTCTGGATGTCTGCTTCTTAACTTCATTTTAATATGTCGTCTGGCGCTATTTTGGCTAGAGGTGATATACATCTTCAATGCCAATATATGCATCAGAGAAGGCAGTTGCACGATCGGCGTCATCTTTCATCTTCACCTCAGGCGTCCAAGAACATCCTCTTCTCCTGATCAAATTTTCTCGTCCTCTCGTTCCACGTCAGCCCCCTAGCATTATTCTCCTCCCCCTTATCGCACTCTCCTTGCGATTTCTTCATTTCCCAACCCTGGAAAGCCTTCTTATCCCCTCTCCACCTCCTTTCCTCCCTCTTATGTATTTCAGATTGCCACTTTTCTCTCTTAAATGTCCTTCCATCTCTACCTCCCCATTCCACCCTGGGTCTTCTTCCTTCCCCAAACCCTTCATTTATCTCATCCATTCTCTCCCCCACCCCTCCCTCTCTCTCTTATTCTACATCTCTCCCACTCACTCCCTTCGACTCTCCTCTCTCCTAGCTTTTCCCACGCCGTCTTAGCCTCGGATGAACTTGCCCTGCCTTCTTCCACCCTCTTCTCCCTCCGCATCGCCCCTCAAGCGGTTCCCATGACCCCTCCCCTCCCTTCCCCCCCTCCCAAGCTCCCCGCCCAGTCCCCTCCCCGCACTTTTCTCTGCCTCTCCTCCACCTCCTCCTATTACCTACATCCCTCCAACCCTTCCGATCCCCGTTCTACCTCCCGCTACTCAGTCATATACAATCCCTCCTCCCACTCTCCCACCTCCAAGGCAGCGGGGGAACGCCTCGAGGGCCACCACCTCTTTTTCCAACCTCTCCCTCCCTCGCCATTTTCTCACACACACACACACACTCACACCACAGAATCCATCCCCACCCGTGTCTTCCCTTTTCGTGTGTGTGCGCGCGCGTTGAGTTCCTCCTCGGTCATCATCCACTTTATGCGTGATGCCGACCGTGTTGCTGTGGACCAACGTTTAAAAAAAAGCGTGGAGGTGGATGGTGAGCAGGAGAGTATACGGTAGGGAGAGAAGGGGGGGTACAACAAGGCAGTGTACTCAACGCCGCCGTTGCATACGTGCACCCTTCTACATTCGGAAAACGGAGAGCCCTCTTTTCCACAGCCTTCATTTTATTGTTTGTCCTGTATTTTGTTTCGAAGGGTAACCCGTTTAAACAATTTGATTTACGCTTGTCATTCCGCCGACGACTTCTTTATGGAAAGACGCGCAGGCTGGAATGTTTAGGTGGTTTTGGAGGGACCAGGGGATTTGCCTTAACAGGCGAGGATTTTAAATCCAGGAATGTCGACGCGGAATGATATCTCAATGATCCAAATTGAATTATTCCTCCGATGGGAAACGATCTCAAATCGCGGTTCACCTTTCAACAGGCGTCCTTCTCAGCAGCACGAAGCGGTCAGTCAAGAGATTTCTTTGTTAGTTTGTTTGTTCATCAACTTTTACAAGTTTATTTTTAGATGTTTTACCAAGTAATTTTATTCAGACGCAAATCCACTTCAAGGGATTTCAACACACTATCCTGCAGCGAGTTTCAAAAGTTTCCAACGAGTATTGGTACCACATCCATTTTCTCTCGCTAAAGCGCGAAAATTTTCAGCATTTCACCTCCCACGTCCCCCATTCTCCGGTGAGCAGACGAGGGCTCCACCCTCGGTAACTATACACCGCCCACTGAGACTCCTTTCTTGATCCCTCACACTGACATCATTACTAGCCCATTGCCAAAAATATCGTGGGAGAAGAAGCGGCAGATGGCTAATCCATTTAACAATCAGATAATAAAAGCTGGGTACTCGGAAATTGGATACGTGAGACTAGATTTCTGACACTGCGATGCACGAGTTATAATAATACAAATTTTCTTGAATATTTAAAATAACACTTGGAGGATCAACTGCCAAAATATCCGAGATGCCCCGAGTACTTTTAAATAAATTTCGATGCGACTCCAAGGGAAAATACAAATTTTCTCCGCAAGTATGTATGGTGTTCCTCACTATTATAGTGCTGAACTATTATATTGCATGAACCTAATGTTTGCATGTAGTTTACGTATTTATATAATCAGAAAAACAATAATAAATCATATTGTTACTCATATAGTATTATATCTTGAAAAAGCACATGCGCACTCAATCAATTAAAAAATTAATGCCAATATTTACAAAAATGAAAAACACAAGATAGATATAATGAATTAAAATAGAGCCCCTTTAACATGGACTATAAGACCGAATACGCTGAAATCAATACCTTTACGATCACTTGAGAACTTAAAATGACTGCATAACACTATTTTCAATGGGCGTGTTGACTAAGTTTAGTAAAATTTGTCATTGTTATCGACAAATTTAAAAGAATACGCCGCGAAACAATAAATACTTTGAAATGCTTTTGTGCTTCGTGGGTGCATTTATTCTTTTCAACGGGCTTCAAGATTCCGGTGACTAGGGGAGTATGAGCTAGACCCAACTAACCCTCATTCTGCGATAACGGAACAATGTTTAACTGCTTAAAATAATACGAGGGAATCTCATATGCTCGACCTTTAAAGTGGGTCCACGCATTGTAATAGATGAACGCTTGGGGAAACTCGATTCCTTTCCAAGTTCGAAGGAGGAGTGAACGAATGAGGTGAGAGATAAAGTGGTTGATAGTTCCCTGTCCTCGTGCGCCTTACCACCCCTTAAGTGCACTTAATGGAGCAGGGATTACAAAGGAACATCATGAGCGGAGTCGAGTCATAAAGTGATGGTAATGTTTATTGAGAATATTTTTTTAAAGACACTAGATCTCAAGTTACGATTTATGGAGTGCAGAATCTTAAAAGAATATCTTTGGGATGGATATTACCCAGAGGTAAATTAAACAATGGAAAGGAGATTAAATAACAATTATGAACCACTCGACTTTGAAATAGAATCAATATCTATTCAAGCGAACGACTTTGCACAATGCTACTTCAGGAAAAAATGAGGAACAAAAATTTTCAAAGCCATTTCGCCGGATTTAAAATACAACTTGTCAGCATTTTATAGAAAGATGGGCAGCATTGTTCAAAGTATTTTGAACGATATTATGGAATGTTTTCTATAACTCCAGGTAAAGAGAATTCGGAATAATATGTTTACATATTATCATATTTGTAAAGGTAAGAAATATTAACTACTATACGAAGAACGACATAGACGGGAAAAGGAATCCATAGAACTTTAAAATATGGATTTGAATTTAAGAACTGCACTTCAAAGTCCAATTTTCATTCAGATTCTAAACCCTGAAATAAAAAGAAAGGCTACTCGTTACATTTAAAGCATGCCATTTACGAATCGAGAAACTTTGGGACGGCGGAGTGATGATGGGTAGATAAAAAAAAATAGAAGATGGTATAAAATATATGTGCTTTCTTATTCCAGGACCCGTAGTCTGGACTAGTGCTACTTGAATGGAAATTCCATCGCTGAACTTTTTTAGTCTCGCTGTTGTCCACGGCTCGGATTTCGATTAATACTCGAGAAACACACTTGTCCACACAAAACCATCTCAAAGAAACTTGATTTTACAACCTGGTTCTCCTATTTCTTCATAAGAATTATCTTTTGATCAAATTAATTTGTTTATTGGCATTTGTGTGGTGTGGAAAAAGAGAAATGTAAATATTAGGAAATTGAAAGGAAGCGCTCGGCTCATTTTTTTCTCCCATTAAATACAATGCTTCAAATTTTCTTCATATCTCAAGGCTCTTTATGGCTTTTTTGAGAACATGATTACCTAATTATGAACCACGTTGAGCAATAGCGATTCAGTTATAGATATGCATAAATTAAATCGTTTCGACACTTGAGATTTGATTCTGGCACAGAATAAATACAGTGCGGTTGCCTGAATTCCAAAACACGAAAAAACAGACAGTGATAACTTTGAAGCATGATAAGAGAATACTGAACTAGTTTTCTTTTGAGTGTTGGCGATAAATCATTGCTAAATGCTGAATAAATTCTCTTCTAATTTCACACAAATGAAAGCATTCGGTAGAAGCTATCCAAAGGTAGTATAATTTGAATTAACTACTGTTATTCGTTTAATTTTCGCTTCCAAATGCAATTTTTGGGAGTTGATTTTTCAAAATTTTAATTCCAATATTTATGAGATTTGAAAAGAATAATTTACATAATATGCTATGCGACCGAAGAATTTCATGCTACTCACACCATACGCATTAATAGAACAACTTTTTGTCGTAAATTGCCGGAAATTAAGTCGTAGCAAAATACTTCATCCAATACATTCCCCCATATTAAATGGGTTTTAAATCAGCAAAATCCTCGACGCAGACTTCAACTACATCGCCTCAAGAGAGGATTAAGAGAAGAGAAGAGGAGAAAAAATAAGCGAGAGAAGGGACATCTTCTTTCGGACCACCAAAATTTTATCAATACCTCGTATCAGAAAAATCCTTTTTGAGAAGGAGACGTACGATGACGAAAAGAAATAAAAAAAACACCGATATGGAATAGTAAAGAGATTACTACTCTTGGCAGGGAGGTATGAATAAATTAGGAGGATTTAGTGGGATGAAAAATGACGCATTTTTGATGCCGACCGACTAAGCGGCCCAAGAGGATTCTCACGCAAGGCATGGCGCACGGAGAGGTCATTTCAGGTCAAGGGTGGAGAAGGATGGAGGCGAAGACACGGTGGAGAAGAACATAAGGTAAGACGGTCCGAGCCGAATGGAGGGAGACGGGACATGATCTCTTGCGGGGAATTGCGAAAGGCAAACGCGGGCTCCTTCGAACGCTGTAGGGATCTTGAAATAAACTTCCGAAAGAAACGTCATCAAGTGGTTCCCGTAAGAATGTTTTTCGAGAGCAATAAATTTCGAACGCTGTTACAAGTCGGAGGGAAGGGATAAAGCGATTATATATACACATATTAAAATACGAATGATAAAAAAGGAGATGGGGATTCCAACGGTATGCCCACGAGAAAGAGGCTGAGATGCTTCGTAAGGGATGATGGGACGTAAGGAGAGGTTTTTTGATTAGTTGTGACTGGTTGCTTTTTAAATAGGTGTGGAGGAGGAAGGATCTTCCGAGAATGCGAAACGTGTTTAAAAAGCAAAGCCGAAAAAGATACCACTCGGTGAAATTGATGCCTAACACACTCGGGAGTGATTAAATGCCAGTGAACGAAAAAGAAAAAGTGAAAAATTTGGACAAGTTGTTTTGCATGCGTTTAAATGAACAAAATAAATAAATATTGACTGTGCTCATATGTAAAAATTTTTACGCATTGCGCTGACGAGGTGTTGCCATAAATTTTCGAAAGCGTTTTTAAACTAAAGGTAGGTACTAGCTGTAAAAGAGAAATCCACAGCGAATTACCTGTTTCCACTTACGTTAACTGGTGTATTTTACGAATTAAATTCGGTTTCGCAAACACCATTCCAGTGGCGAGAACAAATTTATACAGGGAATCAGTAATTACAATAATATATCTATGCATCTATATCACCAATTCCTACATAAATGCAACCATATGCTCGATTGTATAATACCAAAACATGCTAATAAACGATATAAATTTCGCCATTTTTATCATTTCACGTCATATTAGTTAAATATGCCCACAAAAATAACTAAATCACCGCATTGGAAAAAAAAAATTTGAATGAAACCTGAATCGGTCATATGTGAAGAATGTTTTCGGCAATAATGTTAAGAATGTTGTTAATCCAAGCGGTACATTGACAAAATACTGGTAAGTATACAAATCTAAACGAATATCCACAGAGGTTAGATGAACAGATTTTTCAAAAGGGCACGACTATATATATGTCCAAGTTTACAGTGCCATATGCTAGGATTTCGATGGGTGGTAGGTAGCAAAGCAATCTCTGTGAATATTTAAAATCGAACGTTAATCACTGCGATCAGTAAATAGAGAATTATGAAGCCTTCGAATCCCAAATAACTTTAGAAGTTAGCACCAGTTCGATTAGTGGTGACTTCCTCCCTATGAATCTCAATCTCTCGTCTTCGAATGGTAGCTGTTTCCCGAAAAAAAAACGAAAGCTGGTGAGAAACATGGGAAATGGGCCCGCGGGAAATATTGAGACTCTTTTCGTTCCACCCCCTTCTTAATTGTCACGGAATGCCAGGGACTTCTTCACCCGCGCTAATAACCCACCCTTCGTCTCCCGATCGACCAGCAAACGGCGACGTAAGTCCGCAGCCACGCCGTCCATTAGTGGAAAATGCACGCCCATATACGAACACATGCAAGTGCACACATTCAGATGCGCACGAAATAAAAACACACGGTTGATTACGAGAAGGGCGGCGGGTATCAAAGAAACTCCATCATCCGACGATGGCTCTGCGCCGAGGCCTGCTGCAATAGTGGTTATTTTTTGACTTACGCAACGCCCACAGTTGTGCGCCGGCTATGGGAGAATGAATCGACGATTAAATAAGTTACGATTAGAAAATGAAATGGACCGAAGTGCACTCGAAGTAAGCGGAGAGGTAGGGGTGGAGAAACACCTTCACGGGGTATGCATACGTACTTTCTCACGAGTGGGCGTGGAGAATGTAGGTGAGCGCAAAGCACCTACGGATATTCTATTGAACAATTCATAGTCATGCGCTCTTAAAGATAATTACTCGAAATCAGTCGGTGACATATTAAGTCTTGACGGTCAGGATATTTTAAAACTATATTTAACAGAAAAATAGGTAAACAAGGAAGGAGACGATATCGAAGAGTACTGATACTATATGTCAGAAAAAGAAAATCAATACTCTCTCCAAAGCTTGAGCTGAGCCCTTGTGACATGTGTAAGACTACAAAAAATCTTTTTGAAAACACGGCAGGTTTTTAACATGCAAAACGTTTCGCCACACTCACGGCAACGCAACAAAAGTGCTTCAAGTTTCTTGAAAACTTCAAATTGAGCTATTAGAGGAAAAAATATTCCCTCTCGTTGACAAATCATGCATTGTTTTTACAATTAGACAAGCACTTAAAATCGTATCTCAGCATCTTTCATTATCTTTGCTCAAATATTTAAAAAGCTTTAGAAATCCGGATAATATTAACTACACAACAATATTAAAATTTGTAATTACTTTAAGTGATATTACAAATAGAAAAATGTGTTCATCTGTACAGTCTACTATGATTTTTCTATTGTGGTGCGATGAACCTGAATCAATTAATATCAAATCAAATACGTGCGTCCACTATCTATGTGTGAATGTAAATACGCAAATCAATTGTTTATTAACAATGATTTTACATGTCTATCAATGAAAATTTGTTTTAATACTGTTTAAAGACTCAAGTTGCAACGATGTAAATATGAGTGCACGAGAACGCTATAAAGTTAACTTGTGTTGACAAGTTCAATATAATTGTCTTTTCTTGCATCACCATGCCATTATACTAAACCACTTATTTAATTACATTTTGGAATCAGCAGATAATCATTAATGGCAAAAGAAAGTCATGGTCTCATATAGCGGATTTTTATTTACATAGATTGCTTTCTCAGAAATGTCTCGTTTCAATTTCAGCCGGTCGAATGTGGTCATCATTACTACCGATTGGTAGGGGAAAACCGCTTCGATGGAAAATGACTCTAATTACGCTTTAAAATTCTCATACAGGTAATAATAATTTTTCATGCCCCTTAATTATGAGGCATTTGTGACAAAAGCTGCTAAAGTTTCCCAGTAATGGGATTTCCTTCGGGTTGACTAATGCAGAGGCTTAAGCTTTATGGTGGCGGTGGGCAAGGAGAAGATAAAGCTGAAGTAATACAAAGAGCTCATCCGACGCTGGAAGACAGCGGCAAGCAGCATGCGATTCAAATTGCAGCACTGAGTCGTACGGGAAATCTTCAATAGCCGTTAAATCTCACGGTAGCGGAGCGGGAGGCGATGCAATAGAAAAGGTGGATAAGCTGTTTAACCTGCCACGGGAGCTCCTAAGTTGGAAGCCAAGCAAGAAGGGTTGAGCTGAAATGTTCATAAGTTCATGCACGACAAATAACATCGACCTATGGGTAATTGTTTCGGAATGCCCGAGTCATTCGCGGTTTTCTTCATTTCAGACGCTTCGTTTTTTTCGTCAGTGCACATATTAAAAAATTTTTTTTTTAATCACACCACGCAACTGCAATTATGAAGATAACGCCGGAATCGTGCGAGGGACAACTGCGGGGAGCGTTTTACGACACTCACACAATATATGTAAACCATCGAACATAATTACGAGGTGGTGGTTAGCAACAAGGGAAATTGTATTCCGATGGTCCTGGAAAATTCGCCCTGAGGTGCGCGACTTAAAATTTAATGTCGACTAATCAAACTCTGCGTTAAAAACATCGGATGTTGGCGCAATGCCACGGATGGTAATAATGCAGCGAAGCGGTGAAATTGAATTGTGAAAAATAAAAACGTAATGATGATAAACAGGACCCGAACAACATGTTCCTTGGGGATAGCTAATCAGCGGGGGGACACGAAAGCATTTGCTGGGATTCCCGTTTGGCAGTGAAAAGCCGTGGTTCATTTTTCATATTACATCATGCTCTGGCAAAGGGCCATCACATTTTGACTCCTTTTTTGGTTGCAACTACAATCACTTATATTAATGTAAGATGATCCTGCACTCTCAGAACGTATCAATCAAGTTCAATATTAAAGAGGTAACTAGCTTTTTCAACTTCACATCTGCATAGTTAATATATAAAACTTTATGCTACAGAATTTTGTTAAGGAGAGAATAAAAATAAAGAGAGGATCTAAGGAAGTTTAATTACTATTTAGGGTTGACGATACATGCCATAAAGTATATGAATCGCTTCTCAATAAATAATAATTGAGGTAAGAGGTCTTATCTATTGAGCATTAATCACCTTCATCGTCGAATTTTGCATAAACAGATTAACCACACTACAGGAAATGTCAGGTGGTATATGAAGTATATAACAAGACATGGTTCAATACGATTACATTTCCTATTCCAAATTTTTATACAATTTGATGGACTATTGCCATAGTTTCTAGCAAAGATGAGTGAGATTCATAAATACATCTAATTCACCAAATATAATAAAATATTAATTTAATTCACATGTTTCTCTATTTCATGCGCTGCTACCAAAAATCATAACTTAAGAGCAAATACTTAAGATCATAGCCAGGGGCTCGAAAAAGGCAAAACGAGGACAAGGACATGTAAAACAATGCAGAAAAAAGAAAGATTTTGCAGGAAATAGCGCAATTATCCATTCAAGTCAGGGAACCAACACCTTAAAAAATATTTTACATCGTAGAAAGATTTAATAGAAAGAAAAAAATTCCCCGATGTAATTTTAAATTCTTTCGGACACTCATTTATTTTTCTTTCAACATTTTCAAGTGTTCGCAGCCTACAATTTCAGCCTCTCCACATTTAACAGATTACATCCCTCACTAATTGTACTTTTTCTTGCTCATGACTGGTTTCATAATAATCTCCGTCACACGGCCTCACGGAATCAAACAAAATGAAGAAAATAAAAGATAAAACATTCATTTTTCTATTAGGCTTGATATTTTAAAGAAATAATGAGAAACAAAACCAAAATCCGCGAAGTACGTGACGAGGAGAAATCGCCCGGACGTGAGGATCTGATTCTTGACCCAGAATCCAAAAAAAAACCAGAAATTATTGTTCGCGGGGACGAAGGGCAAGACGAAACGGTCAACAGGCTCACCCCTTCGGGACTCCATTAAGATGAGCGCTCGCCCTATGGTGTGAGTGAGCGAACAGCGGGGTCGCGTTTAGATGGCACGGCAAATCGCTTACTACTCTTCCTCCTCCCCCATTCTCCTCACCCCTTAACTATCCGGAACCACCACCTCCTTCTACTCCCTTTTCCGCCTCGGCAACCACCAACCACCTCGCAATGAAGCCGTTCCCGCGGCGTAACAAGGCTGCATTACCATTGCGATCTCATCGATAAAGTCCACACGCCTTTATGAACTGCCGATGCCTTCCCCGCCGCGCCGCGAAGAGCAACGGGAGTCGCAATGAAACGCCTGCGATCCGGATACGCAACCTGGGGCGGTTTCGCGAAATCCGTATAATCGCGGGGATGGGACGACGGATCTCCTACCTGCTGGAGCGCGGATTTGATTTGCGAGGGAAATTGGAGCTCACGGTAAATCAGGGTGGACACCGCGGCGAGTCTGACACTTCTCGAAAGAGTGCAATTCGCCCCACATTTGTTCGCTAGCGTGTTGGATGGGAGAGGCCGTGAAATGTGTCTATAGTATGTTATTTCAAGCGTCTGTTCATGCAAAAAAAAGGTGATCGGTCTGACGATCAAGGAGAAATGGTGAGTTCCATAATTTCCGAGTCTTTATGGTTTCCCCTTTCTTCTTCGCGGAGTAATAACAAAAATCGTGAATCCACCCAAACAATCATATCACACGAAATTTTTTAACCTCTTTGCTACCGATTAGATGTCATGCTGTACTGAAGCGAGCCAAGAGAAGATAATTCCGTCACAGGACGTCTGTGGCATCAGTACTTAAATCGAAATACACCCAAGAATATGTTTTCATAAAATAGCAAGGAATGAATACCGCATTTTATTGCTCCATAGGGAGAACACGTAACAGGGTTAACAATATATCATTCCCCATCCTCGGAGGTTCTGTAAAGGTGGAGAATAGCCAGTGAATACCAAGGTCTGCACCATGACTAAGGGTACCAACTCCAACCTTAATGACTCGTCTTGATTAACCTGTCTGCTCGTGATGGCAAATAATCCAAGGACGGTAATAACGGTAAGGGAATCCTAAATAATTTTCGATCGCCCTAGAACGGACTCGGAAATATACTCGACAACATAGAGACTTATGAAAGGGATGAATACTATTCAAAAACTGCTTCATGAGACGCCAACATAATAGCCACTAAAAGTTCCTGGTTTTGAAAGAGTGATGCTGTGTTGAGATTGAATACTGTGTTTACGGAGTACGTATACGGAACAGCGACACCGACTCGGCCATCAGAGCACACTGACTGCAAACTGTTGCCTCGGACCATATACCTTCATGAGTGATCATATTGACAGCGAATACATAAATACGTTTCTGAGGTGAATTCTCTCACTCTGACCTACAACTAGTCAGCCACAGCTGTTAGGGTTGGATTAATTCAATTGGCCACGCGAAAAAATGACAATTCTACTGGGATGAAATCCATAAGCTCGGTTGATTAAAATTAACATATTTGCTGACACAGCTTTGAACCAACTGTCTGATGAATCAGCCACAATTTATTTGGGCTCCGGACGTAACCTCCTTCCGAGTTCTCCCGGAAAACGCGTTCCAACCGATGGGCGCATCACTGAGCACGAAA
Source organism: Hetaerina americana (assembly GCF_022747635.1). NCBI lineage: Eukaryota > Metazoa > Arthropoda > Insecta > Odonata > Calopterygidae > Hetaerina > Hetaerina americana. The sequence goes on from NW_027286763.1 coordinate 98,196,200, forward strand.
AGAGCAGAAACCAAACAGGGATTTGAATTCCTCAGAACAATCCGCCACCGAAGGAAATGGAACCCGAACTCTCGGTGCGCGAAGTCAGTAGATAATTCATCCCACCCATCATCCAAATATCCTGAATTGGGATCTCGAATTTCCGTCCGTTCTTGACAGAGTTGTCCGACATCGTCACAATTCGAGTCAAACGTACCCAAAACATCCCACCACCCCAATCCAGTTCCATCAACCGGATCTTCCATGGGCGCCGATATCCTGGTGGAAAAAAAATGCCTGGCGACGAAAGAGGGGTGTGTGCATAAAAATAAACAAGCGAAGAATGATGGAGGAGAACGAAAGAGTCAGTTCGTCGATCAACGGTCGTGTCCTGCATTTTTGTGGAGGAGGTTATCAGCCATGGGAAGAGAGCGGGAAGGGAGTAGGGTGTGTATGTGTGGAGGAGAGGCTGCGGAGGGGGCAATATGCGCGCTTCCCTCGACGAGCGCCGCGTGGTTGTAAGTGCATGATGCAACAGAGAGGCGGGCGACCTTTCACCGTTCTCTCTCTTCTCTTTCTCCTCCTCCGTCCCGGCATTCAATCTCCCTCCCAACTCCGTCGGGGCTGGGGTGTATTGGGCGAGAGGGAGGAGGCTCGTGGAAGAATGATGATACAGATGTGGGAGGCGGGGGTGGAGAGAGGTAGAGAGAGAGAGAGAGAGAGAGAGAGAGAGGAACACAGAGAGAGAAGATTCCTCAGTCGCCGGGTCGAAGGGCCGGAGGTTGGCCGAAGGTCACGCGGGAGGTTGGAAGGAGGATGGAAAAGATGAGGCGAAGGGAGGGGAGGTAGAGAGATGAACTCGTGCGTGGGTGGAGATGCAGCAAGCAGAGCCGCAATTTTATTTTACCTCCCCAAAAAAAGAAAGTCGTGGAATCGCATGAGACCCACTCGCGACACGGACAACTCTCCGGACTCCTAGTATGCTCAACTCATCCATTTTTGGCCCTGGGAACGATATCGGTGTCGGCATTACGTTAACCAGCAGAACACCAAATTAGAACGATAGATTTGTCCGGTATGACCGATACGTTTATTTTTGAAGGCTAACTAATATTCTCCTGAGCAGAGACGAATGAAAGAAAAGGAACGACTAGGTTAGCCGAGAACGCCGTGATTGCTGTTAATGAGCGATAACACGGGATAGTGAAAATTCATAATATTACAGAACTATGCTGGAACTCATTTAAGCTGAAGAAACCTAACTAGAGCCAGAAAAAAGTTTAGCTGTGCTATCGAAATCCTTCTTTCGCGGAAATAATGCTGTATCGTATCCCAAAAATAAAAGAAGACATTGGGATAACTTTCAAGTAAGTGACTTTCGACTGGAATGAAGGTGGGGGAGATAGAAACTAATTTAAAGAATAAAAAGGCATGCTTCTATCCCGCCTCGGTTCTATCATCCCATCTTCTCAAAATGAGGGAGTAAATGCATAGTTATCCGATGTAACGATAGCAGCATCGCCGAATCCGAGCCACATCGGCGGAGGTTCGAAATAAGTACTCTAAATGATTTAACGGTAACAAGATGTTCATACTTGAGGGCAAGAATGTTCCTCGAGATATCTCCGTCCACAAGCGGGGGAGAGAGAGAGAGAGAGGTATTTTGAGCACCTCGTCCGACACGCCAGAGGATCAACTCTCCGTTTCGGTTGGGGAGGCTGGGGAGAACGGGAGTGGGGGGGGGGAGAGTGCGGATTGCTGACGACGGGGAGATGAAGAAGATTGAAGCTCTTGCGCGATGGACAAATTACGCACTGATAGCTCAATCGCCACGCATTCGTGAGGCGGCGCCCCGCGTCGGACCACCCATCGAAGCTACTCCATTCGTGGACGGATAGAATGCGTTTTTTATTCATGGAATGAGGAGGGGAAGGGGATCGAGTGGGGGAGGTGGGGGGCAGGAGATTAGGGTCGCCGTTGGGAGGAGCAGGCAACGGAGAAAGGGAGACGGGACGACTCGGTGAAAAGAAAGAGTAGGGGAGAGATGCGAGGTAAAAGAGAGAGAGGGGGAGAGAAGTAAAGAGGAAGGGTAGAGGGAAATTTGGGCAGCACGGAAATTACAAAACTGTTTCGTTTTACGAAATAGCTTCCCCCTCCAATTAGGTATTAGTCATCGTGGCGGCAGAGTACAATTCCTTTCTCCTCCCATCCCATTCCCACCCGCAACCATTGCGAACTCCTCACGACACGGGGATCGAGGGGTGGGGTCCCAACCGACTGTAATGCGAGTGGAATCGCGTGCGGCAAGAGGGGAGGTTGAAGGAAGGGCTGGGTTTGCTTTCTTTCATCTCCCCCATACCCGCCCTCCTGTTCCCATGAGGTGGGCCCGGATGCTTTCAGGACTCGGTCACTATGGCCGTACATGCTACTTAATACACCGGTAGCAAGGTAAAGAAGTATATAGATACCATATCCATTCATAAATATGCAGAGGAGTTTTGTTTTTCGGCGTTCACATTAGATTTCGAAGATCGGAGTCAAAATTCTAAGCTCCAAAATTAAAAGTGCAATTGAAATTCAATGCGGAAATAGCAGATCATGACGAGTTTTGGAAAATGTATTGATGTCTATACTGTTTATCATATAATACTATATAAATGAAATATAAATATGATTATAGTCAAAAGTATTGATGAAAATAATGCATTTTATACACCGTCTACGGGACCATTCCGATTTATGTTGTCATGTAGCCAATTATTACGAAGGGAAAATAAAAATCGTAAATCCTCCTAATCTTCAAATCCCCGAGGACCCCTTATACAGGGTTCGTCCGGAAAATAAGTGTACTGAGCTCAGGAAAAAAAATTTATTACACTTTTACATATATTAAGCTAATATTCCTCAAAATAGGACCCTTGTGAGTCGATACACTTGTTCCAGCGGCGTTCCCATTCCTGGAACGCTCCCGCGAAGGCATCATCGGGAACCTCTCGAAGACTCGTCGTCGACCTCTTCTCTGCCCTCCACGAACATCTTGTGCCACCGAAAGATCATGTTTCTGGACATGGCTGACTCCCCGTAAGCCTGGTTAATCATACCGACAGTTTCGGTAGACGATTTCCCAAGCTTTACCGCAAATTTGATGGAATAACGCTGCTCCAAAAACTTCGGCATCGCGTTCCGTGACGTGGGTCGAGCGTGGAGGTTCGCGTTAACAGAGCTCCTCACTACACCACAGCTCAGAGCCGACTGTCTTTTTCAGCGTCGCTTGCCAACATACCCCCCTCCAATCGCAGCCCGTCAGAGCGGTGCTGGGCGCGCCTGGAGCGGCGCGCCCAGCCCAGGAGTCAGTACACTTATTTTCCAGACGAACCCTGTACATAGTTGTTAACTTATATTTCAGCTATTTTGAGCATTTGATCCTCCAGTGTTCTATAATTGATTCAACTTTTCTAATATCCTCTTAGCAGTTACTCTTCTAAATTATCCACGTGTCCTTTTAAAATGACCTCTACACATGGCAGTTCCTTCACCCACATCCAATTATACGCCACCTAGATTGGTAAACCTCTGTATCCGACCCGATAAACGAGAGCGATATTGATCCGTTAGGTATTAAAATTCTACATACTATTTTATTATATACCTTATTATCAATTAAACATAATCCTACCGGTTTACTTAGTTTTCGGATGGGCACAGACTGATCTTCGCTAAATTAAATAGCTAGTCCTAAAATGGCACAATCTGACACCCTAGACGACATTAAACGTTTCTTCAATTCCGAATACGTACTTTCTATCTCCCTTCATTCTATCCATCATCCGTATCCTCATTCTCCCCTAACTTCGCATGCTTAAAGTTCTCTCCTCGATCACAATCTTCAACATCTCATCACCAATCAAAATGCTCTACATCTATCTTTTCTATCTCCTTTGGACCTCCCCCAACTCTCTGTCTCCTCCCTCACCATAACCAGTACCTCTGCGATATTTTTTCTGTCCACTTTACCTTTTCCATCCTTTCCCACACCCACATTCAAAAGCCTTCAATCTACTCCTATCACCTTTCTTTAACGACCATGTTTCCGCACTGTAAAAAACCACGCTGCATATCAACGTTTTCACTAGTCTTTTGTAAAATCCTTACTTAGAACACCTGTCATTAACTTCCTCGTCTTGGTGAAATTTTCTATTCCTAGAGTAATTTTTCTTCTGATGTCCCTACTACTTTGAACATCTTGGCCCAAAATACTTCAAAGATAGGAAAACTGTTCCCCCTGTTCTTATTACTGCCATCCAATGTTAACGGTTAACATAATCTTCCCCTTCTTGAAAACTTCATTACCTTTTCTTTGATCTATCTCCATTCAATGCCTATCATATTGATTTCATAATGTGTTCAGTTATGAATGTAACGCCTTGGCTTCATAGCTAAGTAAAGCTTGATTAACTCGAACCTAACTGTTTGTTAAGTTCACCAAATGAAACAGAATCATGGATACTAAATAGGTGGTGTTAATGACGCTAAAAGAGGTCGTCCATAATTTCATCCAGTATATTCCAAATTTTATTCTTAAATTACCTCTCCCAGTTAACCGCAGAAATATTTCTCATCTATGCTACCAATTTTCTTGCATTTCACGACATAAATATTAGCCAACTATCATTATGATACTCGCAGATTGTTTGCTCTTGAAATAGAAATTTATCATCCAGAGATTTTTACACCCTTTCGACATGGATCTAAAAAAATATAATAGCATTACTATATCCGACTCTAGTATTTACTTGGCTCCTCTCAGTACGAGTGCAGTTTCAAACCGAGCCCTTCTACTCCCAACCGTAATTTGAATTTCTCATGTCATAAGAGACCCGATTTTTTTATTCCTAAAAGTTGCCCACTCGCACGGCTTGAATGTACAGCGTGACTTATTTCCTCCGACAGACGCACCGGGTTTCATGCAGGGAGGGACCACACGGACACACAAAGCCGCTCGGAATAAAGTCCTTTGTCTCCGCGCCAGTTTCGCCCGAAAGATGGGAGGGAAATTTACGCGCCGGGTCGCGCGAACTTCTTTTGTCGGAAATAAAAAAAAGGAGAAGAATGATACTTTCCGTTCTCGATGCGAGCCGAAAAAGTGCGAGGCGATCTACATTCCGTTCCCAATGGCCCTCCTTCCCCTCCTCCTCCCTCACCACAGGACGGCCAGTGGGGGAAAAAATACTCCTTTCGGTAGGGACGACCTTAGGAGCGACAAAGGGAACGAAAGGTTTCTCGACTCTCTCTCTCTCGCGATCGCAGCCCTTCCCATCTCTCTCTCTCACACACAGAGTCTCTTGGCTGGCTTGCCCTTTTTCCTCGCGGTGGGGGCGAAGCTGAACAAAGGGAGGACATAGAGATCACCGCTCGGAGAAATGCGTCTCTTCGCAGTCGTGCCTTCCTATTTTCCTCCCCAGCCTTTTTCTACCTCTTTCACCCCGCCCAGGCCGAATCATGCATCTCGAATACCCTCCCCACCCATCCACCCTCACTTCCCACATCCGCTGCCGAGGGTACCACCTCCCGGCCAGCCTTTCACTCTGTGCTGATGATGATCCGAGTTGAAGGAGGAAGGGACGGCGATGAGAGGACTTGACGCTCACACCGTCCCTCCCCCACTCCTCGCCTTCCTTCCTTAAGCCCCCTTCTCCGTCTCACTTCTCATGCCACCAACGGCACACCCAACCCTTCCCACTCACCCCTTCTATCTCTCTCTCTCACACACACACAACCCGAACAATCATCTCCTTCCTCTTTCCCTCCATCTCCTTTCACCACACCTTTCAATCTGCACTCGTCCCGTCACCTTTCTATCAAGTCCCTATGTGCGCCATTTCCTTCCTTTTTTGGAATATTCTTTTCACGACTCTTCTCCTAAATCATTCCTCTTGTCTCTGTTCGTGTCCATTACGTTTCCATCCTCCTTTCTAAGCGAGTGCCACAGTTTTTTCAATTGTTCCGTCAATGAGATGTTGACGCATCGAAATGAAAGAGTGGTTGCCATTGGCAATTACAAAGGCTGCGACTCGTGAAATTAACTCCAATGTTTTCCCAGCGACGTTTTAACAGAATGTCCCTTTCTATTCTCCATTACTCGCTATAATGATGTCAGCGATTAAAGTTTACTATGGGACAGAGAAAATTAAAAACATAAACGAATAATTAAATATCATAATATGGAATAACATTAAAAAGTGAATTTTAAAACGAAAATGACGTTTTGTGCTAGACAATGCCTTCAATTTCTCCTGCAATTATGATCCACGATACGTGGATCGCGATAGGAATTGAGCTGAAAACTGAAGGACGTCTTAATATTTACGCTGCCGACGGTGTTTGTTCACGAAACTCTCGAAACGTAATTCATCGCTTGGCAAACTGCAAGCAGAGACGCGAATGGTGGGATCGTGATGTGTTTTGAAATTTATGCACGAGGATCGCAGAGGCCATGGACAATAGGAGTATTGGGTACTATGATGAAATAATACTATGATGTCACTTTATAAACTCAGTTGTTTTCAGTACCATATGACACCATTCGAGGCAAAGGAACTTATTTCCATAAGTTAGTTTCATGTTTCCAACGCCGCGGTAATAAATTTCCGTCGGAAATTATAAAATATATCGTGAGTTTGAATGCCTTTGAGTTAATTGCGCACTTATGAGCACAATGAATATAATTCACTCTTCTTCACTGCTACTGTATGCCGTTTGACAGAGAGAATATGTCTTGATACGTTTGTGTACACTGGGACTCCTGGACTCTCCGGTGTTTTTATCATCCGCAAGCGGTGAGGAGACGACCCGAATTGTGGAACTGCGGTCGCAAACCAAAGAAATGAAAATAAAATAATGGCAACCAATGTCCAATTACATAAATTAAGTCCCGCAACTGGTTCTGACATGATTTAATGGCCCGAAATCGGAACCTAGAGCGTAATTACTTTCGGTGAACGAGACAGTCGTCTTTCTCCTGGAGTTGATTTATTCCAACTTCAGCCTGAAATTTCCGTCTCCGTAAGAGCCGTTTTTCTCTCTGCTCTCACGCAAACTTTCGGCGACACTCCTCCATTTCATCCGCTCGACATACCGATCCAGCTCTTTCTCGTAATTTCTGACTCTCCCATAGGGCGGGAGACTACCCGCAAATCGAATGAAACTTCATGGCGAAATACGGTGGAGGAGAGGGCCAACCAAATGCACAAAGTGGCGAGTCGGCAGGCATTCAGCGATCGGGCGTTTGAGGCCACGGGATGGAAATGGTCGAAAAAGTAACAAGTCTTGAGAAATTCACAAGCGGCGTGTCAAAAGGCCGTTGAGAAGACCATTTAAGACCACTATAGACGACGAGAAGCATCGAAAACTAGGCCGCCCGATCTCTGGCAAAGTACAAATCATTTTTAATTGTCATGGAGATTCTTCTTTCGAAACACAGTCGATTGTCGTCGGCGGTGTGGGGGCGGCGAATCCATCCGGGGGAACGGAGCTGGAAAGGTGGAAACCCGAGAGATGCCTGAGGAGATAAAGCGAAGAGGCATCGGGCGGGGTAGACATTTGCGCTCGTTCCTTCTGACCCACCCCTGTCACGGGGGTCACGGCAGGTGAGGTGGAAGCGGAAAGAAGGGAGGACGAGGAGAGGCCACCTCGTCCCCGTGGGGCCTGGCGATGGGGGCCGGGAACATCGAGTAGACTGAAACGACGACTCCTCCCCAGAGCTCCTCCCGGGACTACTCCGTCCACACCCCCGCCGCATGCTAGAATGTCCTACCCCCTCCCCCAAGTCTCCTTTGCCGCCCACGCAACGATCATCCCGCCCTCCCATACCGACCCTCTTCTCCGCGAATTCACGCACGTCCAACCCCCCACGAGTCCCTTCACCGCCGATGAGACCACACCGGGGCGCTCAGAGTGTGCGCCCCTTTTATGTCCCCGGGGCGGGTGCGGGTGGCTTTCATTCCCGCGCCACGCCCAGAGACACCTGCTTTCATCCTCTCGGGTCGTGAGGCAGGTGTGTGTGTCTTCCGCTAACCTCGAGTGATATTTTTTTTTTTTTTAACGCTTGAATTTTTAACGGGGACCGAGCTCATGATGAATCAATTCCCACCCGTAAGCGCCACGCTTCTTGGAAGATGCCTCAAAGCAAAACTTTTTAATATCAAAGTGGCATTTCGGTGTGACGAATTCTCAAAAGAAAATTAGGTGGTCGGGAGGAGTCGAAGAGCTGGAAAAATGACAGGCATACCACGGTAATATTTCATTATTTAAACGGTTGTGGTACTTCTAGTGGCTTATGAATCTTTATCACGTTCCACTTCCGTGACTCACTTCCCGGGTCCCAGCCATTACTCCCAATTCTTTTGAGTTTTTTAATACCCAGGAGAACTTTTCATGCTCTATTGCTGACTTTAGAAAGACTTCTGCCCAAAAAGTTTACATTCATAATCTGGGAACTCTTGACAGAGGCATCGAACTTTTAACCGCCGAAAAGGATCAACCGTTTTTAAGGAGAAAATATTTTTCCATTATCTTCATACAAAATCTACGGTATTCTAAATAATTCGAGGTTCAGCAACCTCGCAAATGGGAAATGCATGCACTTTATTTGGAGATGGTAATCTCGTTTTCCCGTAAATCCACTTTTGACACGCACTAAATACATTCTTGCGAGCTATTAAGTCGAATACCCTTCGTAAATTTCCATTTGCTCCTCTTTTGGTCCGAGAGGCAATGTGCATTTCAATGCACTCCAGATTAGACGAAACATATCGCAAACTCAAGGGAAAGAGTGGAAGATCAAGGGCATGACGATATAAATATTGAGTGAAAGTCCATTCCAAGTTCAAGAGGTCGCTTATGAGCATGAGTAGAGAAATAAAAGTTAATCGAGATTGATATTCCTTCTGCTAACCTTTGATGCTCACTGATCTCGAGTTACATTAGTGCTGCCGAACGATTTTCATCGGTTCGCTTACCTTTTACTCAGCAATAAGAATCAGCAGGGTGAAAAATGATTCTAGTTTGGCATTGAGTGCATTTTACTCAAAGCTGCTATGTCGACAATGGTGGCTCCTAGCCAAAAAGCCTTTCAAGAAAATGTATACCTACCGGAACAGTGCTACACTTAATGCACTTTTGAGAGCCATTATAAGAAATTAGACAGGAGACAACCAATCAAAAAACATGTTTAAACTTTCATAATACTTGTACACTACGCTCGGAGCTGAATAAGTGCAGGAAATTAGAAAATGACTGCGTAAAAATAAACAAAAATCAAATTTAATGGATGCTAAAAGTTTACCCTGATTTACATTTACACAAGAAATTATAATGAGTACGGTATCGCTGTTAAATACATGAAGATTTGAAAAAAAATAATTGTGGATATAGTTCTCACTGTTATTTGCTGTACTGGGAAACGCATTTACACACAACAATTTTGTCTAGAATATTCTATTTAATTTACTATGAGAAATGATCTTAGTAGACAGGTTGCACTCGCTTTATAAAGGAAAAGATGTTGATCGTGCGGATCTGAAATTTCTTATTTACAAAATTGGAGAAACGCTAAAAACTTCCTAAAACTGTAAGGCGGAGTATGAAGTATTGATACAACAAAAACTACATGCGTTTTAAAATTTATATATAATTGAAAAAAACAATTATTTTATCGGAAAGAAAAGTTCCTAATTGGAAGCCAAAAAAAATGTTAGTTGAATTAGTTTCTGGCAAAGATATATTGCCCATTACACGAACATGGAAAATAATCCATTTTATCCGAGATACAGATAAAGAGTGGCATTTTAATAAGTTTAGAGTCAAAAACCTGCTTTCAAACAAAATCAATCTTGAAGAAAATGATTAAAATATGGGGGAAAAATTTCAAAGAAGAAATTTGGGAATGCATTTACCTGAATTGCTGATCCTTAGGTCGACGCCGTTGCCGGAGGATGCAGACCCTGAGGGTAGCTGGGGGCTGTACCGGGGCACCTGGAGGACGACGGGAGAATGGGGGCCGCCGCCCCCTCCGCCCCCGACGCCACTGGACTTGTTGACGCTCAGGTCCACTGGCTCCATCTGAATGGGTGGGCATTCCGCCTGCGGGAGGAGAAGAGGCGGGAGGCCGTCAGTGTGTTTTTGGGCGATCATTATTAAAGAATCAAGGGGGGAGGACGGCCGGCTACCTTTTGGGGCCGGCAAGAGGGCGATCGCGTGCTCCGAGACACTCCTTTTCCGTGTTCCTTGGCGTGGCCAATACCATGGCGAAGGGTCTCGGGCATGACATTGAAATAGGATGTAAACCAATCGCGCTCGTGGGTGGGCTCTCTTTACATGTTTTACATAGGAGGATTGATTAACCTCATCGCTACAAAAAAATAACCATACAAATGGACCAGTTCTTCCTTTTCGCCATCTTATTATGAGTGAAGAACGAGTCGCTTGCCACGCCACATTTTTCACGTGGCACACTGTAAGAGGATTCGACCACGTGCGAAAGTAATTTATTGAGGGCGTGAATTGCGTAAATTAAATTGAAGACCGTAAATAGACGATAAAATAAACATAAAACATAATTAAATGTCATGTGTCACTAACAAACCTTGGCTAAAGATAAATACTAAGTGATGAAGAGGATGTCCGGTATTATGGATATACATACATACCTGTAGAGAAAACTTATTCACATAAATTACTATAAAATTGTTAAACGAGACTCATATAGACATTAATCGGAAATTATTTAGTTACAGCTCAATTACTATTCATTATACGTAGAATATTTAACAGGAAATTCTCGATTTACCGACCATTTTCCCCGTCGGAGACTTTTAACTACGAAATACACAATTTCGTTCAAAGGACCCAGGAAATGGAAATAATCTTTTAGGCTTCACGAAACAGAATTTTCAACGAAGAAAGTAAGACGCCTGATAAAAATCTAAAAAAACTTCGAGCGACTGAGCAGACCCGATTTGAATATATTAACTAGGTTGTCATTAAAATATTTAAAATAAGTAGGATTTCAGCGAATTTCCGGTTGGAACACGTAATGCAAAGTGCTTTGCTGGACTAAATAAGTCGTATACGCCAATTAACAATCATAATAAACTATTAATACGCAATAGTTATTTAATTAAACCCATCCAAAATTAAGGGAGCCATTTCTCCGACAACGAATCATTAAAAGCCACTAAACCTCCCAAAACATTCTGAATCGGCGAGGCAACTGCATCTCCCCCTCCCACCAAAAATGGCCCAATTCCATTGTTTAGCTGCACCTGTGACTCAGCCAAGAACGAGGAAGTGGGAGAGGGAACTAAAAACCTGACAGAGTAGATACGGTTCCAAGTTTCTCCCGGGAGGCGGAGCCGCATTCTGCCTAATTGAAGGGGAAGGAAAATTAGTGAATTAGGGTGGGGGCTCGTGCGATGAGGAAAAACACGGACGAGAAGTTTTAAGAGGGGAGGGGATGATTGAGGAACGGGCCAGTGGGATGTGAGGCAAGAAATGGGCGTAGTGCTCGCTCTAAGGAAGGGGAATGACGAGAGACTGGAGACCGGAGGATGGGGAAGACTTTAACTCGATGGTGTTGCTTCTACATTCAATTTTCATGGGTCATATGGAAATTAACCCTTGAGCAAATCGCTAATCAGACATCGTGGCACATCTAATCGAATGGACAAATAAAAAGATAAGACAAAAGGACGTCGAAGACCTTCGAAGCGTCTTCAGCGGCGACTTCCTTCTCCCTGATGGAAAAATGGCCGACTAAATTAACTTTTCATAAGAAAAGGATTTTAATTTGGAAGTCGACATAATGAGCATATTTGAAGTTTATCCATTCTTGCTAAAAACGATTAACGGTCCTCGGGTGGTCCGTGTGGCTTACTCAGATGCTAATTACAAGCCATTAACAATTTTAATTTACCGATGCCCGTAACACAATTAAAAAGGCGATATTTTAATGGTCTACGAGCAAAACCGATTTGCTGGTGGTAGTTTTACTTCAGAGCTCAACATGTAAATTAAATTAACGCTTACAAATATGTCGGCGCTCTATACAGAATATGAGAAGATATGGCCGTTTGAAAAGAGTTCTATTTGCTGCCGGCTCTTTTCGTACTGAAAAGTTTTTTTGATATAATTCCGATGGCATAATTAAAAACATCATTTTAATGAGTGAAAAAATGGGTGCAGATTTAAATGAAATAGATTAGCAATTATTACTGCAATAACGCAACAAGTAAAATGATTATAGTGATTACGATTAGTTACACCAGAACATACAACATTATGAATACTGGCAACAAAGCGTTTCGCCAGAGACTTGGCCAAAGTAAAATGATTACTGAACTTCAAAAGACGATACTACAGTGCGTAGTACTTTTATGCAAAATTTTGCTTAGTTTAATCTTTAGTAAAATGGAAGTGAAAGTAATTGATTGCATGCACCTGGTAAAACGTTGATGGGAATGCAAAATTCAATCGTGAGACCAAAAGAGCTACAGTAAAAGAAATATAGATACAATTAACATATTGCATTCACTGCATCATGTTCTAGAAACCTTTCCAAATAAGCATTTAACAGAAACAGACCCATGACAGAAATAGGATGATTTCGCCACAATTGAACCGTACTTTTGCTTTCCTTTATCCGCAGCGTGTGTGCTAGAATTAAAACAGAATGTGGCCATCTTGTTTGCATTTTGTTGCCTAGAGCGTGGTCTAATTCCAATTTCATTTTAGATTAACTTGATTAATAATTTTTATTTTTTTAAGAGCCCTACTTGGAGTCCACTAGAATGGGACGGCTTCCTCTGGGCTCACAGTTTATTCCTTAAAAGGTACTGTGGAGGGAGCGAGCACCAAAGGGCCGCCGTCATCGAGTTGGAAGAGTGAGATAGCGGCGGAGCACCGCTCCAAGGTGTGTGTTTGTCCGCCTCGGGTGTGGGGGAAGGGGTTGGGCAGCGCCCTCGCCTCTAAGATTTCTCGAAACACATGAAGGTGGAGAGAGCCTCGGGCCTGTCCGGGTGCAGATACTAACTGGGTGGTCGAGGAGGCGGCACAGAGCCTAACCCTCGGCCAGCGGCGGTCCCGGAGCCAGAGGAGCGGAGGGAGTCCTCTTAGAAGCGAGGGGACGGCGGAAAATTTGATCGAAAAAAATGGGCAAAAGTTTTCAAAATCAATGAGCGTTCCAACATACGCACTTTGAGTTATCTATCCAGTTTAACTTTTCTCGGTGAGCATAATTAGTTTTCAAATTAAGAAAAGAGAGCTGAATAAACAACCTTTTAATGCTCCTTTCAAGAACAGGGGTGATTGATATACGGCTCTTAATGTTGAGCAAGAGTGTTATTATTAATATTAAAGTGATACTTTTAAATATCATCGTTTAGCCATTTGAGTTTAAAGTTTGCTAATTTACTAGTTGTCAATAATTTTTCATGCGTGTTTACAATGTGAAGACGGGAGCAAATGAACTATTTGACGAATGCCGCCCAGGATTTATGCGGAGGAGACGGAGTCTTCCTTATAAGCATCTTGCGCATTATGCAATTGAAATTGTTCCTTATAATACGATCTAACCAACATGCGAATGCTCGAACGGAGGCATTGCGGAATACGCAGCACTAAGTGAAAACATAAACGTATATAATATGCTATTGTTCCTCACTTATGCAAGGGAAATCAACGAAATTAATGAACCATTCAGCCGTGAAACATTTTTTTGAACACACAATTGTATTGCATGCGGATTAGAAATGAACACTAAAAATTACTCGGCGATAAATTATCAAATAATCAGAAGAAAAAACATATGTACGTTAAACAAATTTTAAGGCAATAAAATTAAAACTGACAGGTGAACTATTTATTCTTAGCATCACCCAGGATGAAATACTCTAACTCAATCTTCTTTTCTCTCATTCGATCCCTCTTTTCTTCATGGATGGGGTCCCAAGACCTGCTGCCACACTTCCTTCGAATGACTTCCTGGAAATCACTTAGAAGTATTTGTGTAGCGAGACTGGCCTTCAAAATCCTTCTCAGTATGTTCAACGTGATGTGATGAGGTAGTATGTGAGTGGGTCGCGGATAAATAAATGAACTGAAGCATAAGATAACACCAATTCTCCCGGATAATAAGAATGTCTAAAAACATTTATTTTCAGAGCGAGGGCGGCATTTGTTTACCATTTGCCGTACTATGATCCTGCCGGCGACGATATAATAATACGGACATCTTTCTCCGATACCATCAAAAATACATGAGGTTCGGTAGAAACCCTTTCACGGAGAGAACGGAACTCAAAAGACGGGCATTAATTATTTTCCATCCCCTACGTGGCCCGCGAACCGAAACGCGGTCGTCCACCTCGGCACATTGGGGGAGGAGAGGATTCGGGTGAAAACAGGGCAAAAAAACCTCTGCAGTCTCGGCCGAGAGGAAAAAGAAAATGAATAAAGAATGTGATCTTCCCAAAAATTTCCAATTTATTTGTCGTCTGTGGTAGTCTGCCGGTTGGTCGGTTTTGTCGGCGTGGAAGGAGGGAGGACGGGGCGCATGGGAGGGAGTAGCCGCCCTCTGTCCTACCTCTCTCCTCCTCTCCTTGTTCCCTCCTCCACGGATCCAGCCACGCCCTTTGAGAAAGGACCGCGCCCTTCAGACGATGCCGAAGATGCCTCCGAAGGAATGGGAGGTGGGTCGGAAGGCGGAGGAGGAGGAAAAGGAATAGTAATGGAATCGAGTGGGGAAAAGAAGAGTGGTGGATGAGAAGAAACTTTGTTCGAGGAAAAGACCGAAAATAAAGGGAACCTCATGGAAGGGACGAGACAGGGGGAAAGGAGAAGGAAGGGGATGGATGGAAGAGAAGAGAGAAATCTGAGAAGGGTTACCACAAAATCGGTTCGCTTCAAGACGAGAAGTGGCACACGAAAAAAAGGTGACATAAGGATTTCTTTGAATAGGAATAATAAAAATCCATCGCGATGAAATCATAAAGGAAATTTTGTATGGCGGAGATGTGAGATATTTAGATAAAAGGATAAAAGCGAGCTGCACTAATTAATCAAGGTGCCTACTTCGAACACTTTAAAACATCCTTTTTGAGGATATAATCAAGGAGAACAGTAGGACTGTATTTAGGGTAAATGATTGCACGTGTATTACCGCAGGCTCCTGGGTGAACGGGAAATAAATGATAAAAGAGTGTAAATGACCGAGATACCCATTAACGTGAGTACTTATAAGTAGGCTTACTACTTAATACTAGCCAGATAGATTAAAGTTTATAAAAATCGGTTCGGAGGTAACTCTTTGCAAAATCTAACAAATATGCGTATTGAATTGAATATCAAAATCTTAAACTAAATTCACGATGGGTCATAAGTAGCCTATGTACGAGGGTCATCCGGAAAGTAGTACCCGTTCGTGAAATAAAGACACAAAAGTAAATATTAACAAACATAAAAAATTTTATTTGAAAGAGGATACTTTAAACTACTTCTCAACATAATCTCCAAGCAAATTAAGGCATTTGTCATAACGTGTGACAAGTTTCTGTATTCCTGCTGCATAGTCCTTCGCCGCCAGCTCATTGAGATACGCGAGGGACCCATCTTGCACAAATTTTTGCATAATGCAGATGGTGTTTAACAATTTCATGAACAATTGTTCGAGAAACATTGGGAAAATGCTCACAGATGTCATCAATTGTGACGCGCCGATCGTTCCTCACGAATTCGTCAACTGAGCTCACCAGTTGGTCTGTAATGACAGACGGTCTCTCCGAACGCTCATCGTCGTGTGTGTTCCCCCTCCCCATGTTGAAGTTGCGACACCACCGCCGAACAGACGACTCGTCCATTACATTGTCTCCATACACCTCCTTTAATTGGCGATGAATATCACATGGGCGAACGTTTCTTGCATTGAGGAATTTAATCACTGCCCTCACTTCACAACTGGCGGCGTTCTCAATTTTTTTAAACATTGTAAACAATCACAGAAACAACACAGGCAATGCTAGCGTCACGCGACTTGGCTCAGAGAAGGCAGACAAGCCACTGAAGCTATCTGACCTCGTCCAGCGGCTACTCGCGTCGTCAGCACTTCATGCGGCACGAACGGGTACTACTTTCCGGATGACCCTCGTAAGTGCGGTACGAAGATAGGCTTGTGGGTTGGAAAAATACTGTCCTGATGAGCATTCTGTGAAAAGTTTATTGCACGGGAAAACTTGAATAAGAAAGGGACACACAAAAATGGTAAAGAGAAAAGTAGGAAGATACCCGAGCAGAAAGAGAATGTGGGATAAAAAGTAGGGAGAACGTTGGTTACGGCGGTCCACCTTAGCTGCTCGTCCTCTTCTCTCAGTCCGCCCGCAACCCTCGCCGCACTCCATTCCCCCCCGTTACGAAAGAAAGAGTCGCCCGAAGCCCGACACCGAGGCGCCCACACCCCCACTCAGCCCCCTCCCTCAACCCGTCCCACTCCCCTCAGTGCCCCATCCACCGTTTCGGGCTCGCCCTCAACCTCCCCTTCCACTTCGTCCACCCCCGTCGGCTCCTCCCTCACCCGCCCCGCCTTCCTTCCTCCGACGCGCCCTGGATCGCACGCACGCACACATACGCACGCAGTGACAAGACACACACACACACACAACCACCCCCGCGAAAAGGGTGGTGACTCGATCGGTCGTCCTGCCGGAGGACAATGGCACCCAGGACTACCCGGCGGGATGAGATAACGACTAGTGGATTCGCCGGGCGCCCGCCATGGGCTTGATTTACCCTCGGAATCCATGGTGAAAGGGAGAGCTTGAGAGGGCTTCCATCGAAGTCGGGTGCACAATGAGCATGGTATTCTTACTGCTGAAACTATCTGCCTCTGTTACTGTCTCTGTGAATATGGTAGACAGAGCGGGAATTTTCACTCCCCTTTAGCTTGGCTTTCGTAAACATTTGAATCAATCTGATCGTTATCGTATCTCTCCTAGACGATAAACTTAAAATATCCTGCGTACAGATGAAGTAGTAGGAGCAACCACATAAAGTTAAACTATAATTTTTTAAGTGAAAACACATCATTCATCTACTACGACAAAATTTTAAAAATAACCAATTTCCGCTTTGGTTTAAGAATATATTCATTAATAGGTAAAATCACCCCTTATCCTCGTAAGCATTATATCATATTATTCATTGACTCTTCTAAGTAAGAAATCTTTGCACCTTGCATGGCGTGCTTAGAGTTCATTACAATTAATACTCGTGATAACTGAAAAGATTTCGAAATCCGTAAAAAAAAATTATGTCTTCATTTTGATGGAGAAATTGAAATTTGTGAAAAGAAATTGAAAAAAAACAATACTTTTGCGACCTTCAAAATTTCTTAAGATGGTAAATTCACATTTTGTTGAATAAGGTACCGTACGAGAGCTCGGGCAGGATCTAATTTGGGAAATCAAGTGGGAAGAGAAGGAGGTCGAAACCCACTGAGCATCTTTGTGCGTAATTGTACAAAATGAGAAATTCGTCGATAGAATCGGGTGCAAAAAGGGCGGATGAAGGAAAAAAATAAACAGGGACGGAAAATTATCGAACTCTATGGGAGTAAGAGCTTCTTCCTCCGATCTCCGATGCGTACGAAATAATGGGCCATTACTATAAATGGGACGGACGTGGATACGGAATTGCAGGAGAGGAGAAGCGTGCTATTCTCGGATCGCATTTCCTTCCTCCTTTTTCCGTAAAAATTGGAAGACAACGGGAAAGGTTATAAGAAAAGTACAGTAAGGAAGTTTAAGAGTAAACGTGCTTCATTATACGCCGTTAGACATTTTCCCAAAAGGACTAGGCCTAAAGTGACTTTGGAAAATAAAAATAAATTCCGCCATGAACTTTCTTCACCCGTCGAATCTATAGCAGAGAATTAATGGACGGCTAAGTGAAGAATCGTATTTGTTCTCACTCTTCTCCTTCCAGCAATCATTCTCATGGGGAAATAAGCAATTACTTTCGGCGATACATTTGATATTACGCATCACCATAAGAGAAGCATATTTACTAAGAAGGTACTACGGATTTCTTCCAAACCAAGCTATTTTGCGAATTAAGTTTCTAATAATACATTGAAAATTTATTGAATTTTACACATTACGCTCATGAAATTATCCTCGAGAATGGCATTTAAACGCAATGGATTGGAAAAAAATCCCTAACATTTCGGTACCCGTTTCATTTGCGTTAATACACATTATGTAAATGAAAGAAGGTGAAAATGCAATTAAAAATAGCAGATAAGGTTAGGATAGGAGTATTGAATACATATTCTAATTTCTGACGTAGCGCCAATTTCTTCCTCTTGTAAGTATGAGCAAAAATACAGGACTCTAAAGAAAATGAAAGATCTGAAATAATCTGAAGCCACACAGCCTCAGAAACATAAAAGAGATCCAGCTATTAGTTTTATCAACATTCAAACAGCAAAAAATTCTCAAGCAAGTTTACGGACCGTGGACACATAAACGAACTTCGGAAAATAACCTCAACTAATCTCAATCTTTCCGTGTCTCAATACGAAACCATTAAAAAGTTAACGTCGGGGTGAATGATGAAGAGACATATTATTTGAATTTGGCGCAATGACCAAGGACAAAATAGTAGGAAAGCGAAGAACCGTGGAAGCGCAAGAATGAAAGAATCTTTGGAAATGATATTGGAAACACGGAATAGAAGGAAACGAGAAAAAATAAAGAAAGAAGAAGATGCGGATTAAAATAATAAGTGAAATGGGGTTCTTAGAAAGGGCTCGAGGGTATTATCGGGAAGAAGGAGAACTCTCTTGGGCGAGCGTGAACGGTCGGGCCGACACTATCTCCCGAGACGTCCTCAGGGAAATTCGGGCGGCTCGGTCGGGACTCAGGGAGCGAGCGAACAAAGGGAAGAATGTAAGAGAAGATGGAGGTGGTGAAAGGACGGGCTCATAAAGCGTGACCAAAAAGGCAAAATGACAAGAAGAAGAGGAAGAAGAAATGGGCGGAGGTTGGGATGAATGACTCGCGCCACAAATTGAATATCTAGAAAAGAAGGAAAGGACCTCGACAAGAGTTTTGATAGAAAAGGCGGTTCCTCGTATGCCCTAGGCGTCGAATGAGATTTCGGGCGATGAAGGAAGGGAGGGCGAGAGAGAGAAAGATACCGAATTGAGATTTCTCCTTTGTTGGTGGGCATAATGAGCGAGGAGGTTTCGAACGGAATGATTATTGATATTCTACGAACTGTGAATAGTGAATAAAGTTCAAAAGTCATCGCGGAGTCAAAGACTTCTCCAACACTGGCAGAGAGCATGTTAGAATTGGAACGGCTGTGGGTGAACGAAGAATGACTGAATGCGATAGTTACAGTTACCCACCCCGTCCGATATAATCCGCAACGCTGCACCTCCACGAACGCTTGAGTACGTACGTAGCCGTGAAGATCACAGAAATAAGAGCACTTTTTTCATATGCAATGATGATAAAGAAGAGAGCGCAGGTTCCACCAACCTTGTTATACGCTTCGCTTGGTTACTCCTTGCACACACTCTGAGGAACAATTTCGTCGCAGTGGAGAGTTATTTGGTGGACTAATTTTTCCGTGCAAAACGAAAGAGCGTCGCTTCGTGGTAAAGAATACACCAGACCAGAACTAATATAATATACATGTATGCATACACGCGCGCACACACGCAACAAAAGCGCATCGCATTTGCGCGACTTCCACATTTGAATAAGCGTCTCGGGATGACGACGCGCGGTCCGTGACATTCGCATCCTTGGGACGTCACCGCTGGGAGCGGGAAAAAGCAGCGGCGCTCGCTAAAGAGTTTGTTGATGAAGTGCGCATGCGATGGTTATGCCATCTCCAATTTCGTCACCCTGTGAAGAAGGGGGAGGCTATTTGGTCGGAGCGAATCGCTTAAAAACATCTCGCATTTATCAACGTCGTTTCCAGAAAAAAAGGGGCGGCAGGAGGGAAAGATATAGAGACAGAGTGAGGGATATGTGGGCGCGGAACATGGGGAAGACGTTTTCCATCCAATAGGGATGACTCCTTGTATTCCCCCTCGTGCGAGCGGGCCTTCACTGCGGTTTCCATGGGTACGGTAGGGTGCGGAAAGGAGAAGGGGGAGAGGGATCGGAAACATGGAACGTGGAGACATCGAGTAGGAGAAACGATTAAGAGCAACCTGAATGTGGATCCCGGGGCAGTCACGCACTGAGTGAAATGTTACCCTCTTAAGATCACATGCCCTCAGCAATAAGTGAGGTGGACGAAAGGGGCAGTTTCAGGAAAGGACATTCGGATGAACAGTTAGACTATCCTGCTTAAAAATCCTTGCCCAATAAGTAATTTTCGCCAAAGAAAAAATAAAATTTGCCACTCAAGATGTATCTAGTTACTATGCGTGTTTTAATGAATGTAACTTTTAATGTTGACAGGGAAAGAAATGCTGAGTGTTTAAACGGAAGCTATTGCTAACAATGCCACAAAAGAACAAGCACTTTAATCTAAACATACTATATGTACTTTTCTTCAATTGAAATACTTATAATAAGAAAAAAAATATTTATAGACATTCTATTTTTTTACGAGCTTAAAATATTGCCTAAAATAAGAACTCCCACAATTCTATTTTACTTGAGCACAAAAACAATAAATTTAAGGTTCATTTACTTTGCCATATTCGACCAAGCTTGTTTGTTTTTTTATCGTAAATGCCTAATAAAATCCCTTCTAGCACTTAGACGCAGCAAGAATAACCAAGTGGCCCACGTGGTCCGTCTACGCTTTACAATCCTTGGAAGTTCTCAATCTTCATGTTTCCCTCCAGCCCCGGCGTCTCTCGGACTGCCGCCCATCTAAGCTTCCCACACCCCTTCCGCCTTTCAATCCCTGCGTCCCGAAATGCCCCGGCGACCACTCCCTTTTACTCCGCTCGGGTTATAATTCAACGCGGCACTTCTTCCCTTATTTGGCGAAACGAATCGAACGATCCAAAATGCCGCCCTTCCGCCTGACTCCCCTGCAAGAAGGGCAGGGTGATAACGCGCGGAAAGAAAAAAATGAAGGATCGACCGCAAAAATGAAATAAATAACGTCGGGATTTCCTTGCTGCGTACGTGTGGAAATGTGGACTTCAGTTAATGCGATTATTTGAATGGGGAAACACAAAAAAATGAAAAAATATGCACATATATACGAATATGTATCATTATATATAAGTATATATTTTGCTCGGGAATTAGAGACTATGGCGGATTGCGGGAAAAAACTGACCGAGCAACGACTGATAGAGCAGGTGATTAAGATAATGACTATAACTGCTTATTTACATAAATTATGAAAAAAAACACGGATACCGATACTATTTTAGAGCAAATGCACAATGAAATGAAACCACATTAAAGAGGGGAGCTTACTTTACATTTCACAATCCACTTTAGCCGATCGTCCATTCTTTCCATTAAATGCAATTATTATGAGAAAATAATGCAAATATAAATCTGATTGGAAATTCAAAAATTCTTACGGTTGGGCAACAAAGTTCATAGTAAAATAGCAATATCTAGTGACAGTATTTCAACCGCAAAAAATTCGTACGATAGATTCAAAATTACAACTGATGGTATATAGTGAAAACCACGGAGCCACGAAAAATAAACAGCAACAGATAGACAAGAGAGCTTTCACTATTTATTAGCAAAGTATAAACTACCAAGTTTTATCAATTATTAACAGGTTCTTAGTTAACAATAGTCTTTATCCAAACATTTCCGGGGAATTTCTTTGAGATAATGGTGAATACGTAATTTTATGCTACGAAAACGAAAATGACCAACAATACCTTTACGCGCAATCGTCATTCATTGCCAAGTCACTTTATAATGTAATAGCATGTAATATTTTGTCATGAAATTCTTGTGTCCGTAATGAATGAGGCTGTGCTAGTAATTCTCTCGCCCGTACAAATAACCGGGGGATCACATTGCCCCTTGATCTGGCAGGTATGAAAAACTACGTCTGGACATGAAAAGTTAGTTTAAAATAAACAAACACTGAAAACGAAGCGCCAATACATAAAAATTGCTGCATGAATCGGACACGAAGGGAAAATATCGAGCGCTCAAGGCAATGCCGACGCAGAACACGCAACGCAAAGAAACCCGTTTGAAATCAAGAGGAATGAGCGCACCTAAATGCTATGGAGAAAAAAAATTGAATGGACCCCGTGCTCCATGTTGCAAAGGCGTTTTGGGACGAGATAAAGACATATTTCAACGGTTTATCATGTCCACCACACATAACGTTGTGGCTTTTACGATGATCTTCGGCGATTCTTTTAACGTATTTGCAGTCACGGAAAAATTCCTCAAAAGAACCGCTCCCATCCTTAAGAGACCCTTCCGAAAATCACTGTTAACAACTGCTCAGGTGCGTACTGCTTGCAAAATGTTTATTAAGCAATAAAATCCTCGCGCCTCAGTTTGGCGGGGAACTCAACACAAAAAGTCAAATAGGCCTCATACAGAAAGCTGAATTTACGCTCTTGTCATATTTTTCATAAGACTGGGTGGAAGTTAAAATCGTTTTTATTTAGCACGTTCGAAAAAGCAGTTTCTCTTTGTACTTGAATTCGCTTTTGAGCGTCGTTCGATACCAGTTCGCTCTACGCTAACATCCAATATTTTACAGCAATCGATGACTGTTCTACATACTTCAAGGATTCGATGTCGTGGTTGATTTGTTTTCCGCTTTCCAAAGCAGGAGTGCAGCTATTGAGCTCCGACCATTTGCATACTCAGTCGATGCGAATATGAATACTCAAGAAGCGTGACGATCGTGTACCTCTAAAACATTCTAAACGCTTTCCATTATTTTGTATTCTGAAACTGTCAATGGTATTTTCGAACATCGCCCGAAGGAACTGCGCCTCAACAAAATCAACCAATGATCATATCACAGAATAATATCGCATTTTATGTATAAAAATACAATAAGGCACACCGAATGAATCCCGATCTATTTCTTCGTGATAGCTGGCGAAGAGGCGACAAATAGATCGGATCCCACGCACACAGGTTTTCAATTTCATTTCGACGGGTAAGGCATTCATTTTTTCCAGGGATACCATGTGACAAATTCTCATGACTTAGTGACCCAATTGAAGTTTGCAAGGCTTAGGCAACAGGTGGTAGGAATGAGAAAGACCGTTCGCCAGTTTATGTGGAAGTCAGCAATTGAAGGAAGGGACGATCAGTGAGAAAAATAATAAATATTGACCGACGACTCAGAAATGTCTGATATTGTTTAAACTGATGAAGGAAATTCGTGAGACACTGACAGACACAACGTTTGACATTTTACATAATTAAAAGCTTCCACTTAAAAGAAGGATAGAAAATCCAGATAATGGAATAATAAAATTAAATGGAACCTATGATACCGACATATAAGCGAGAAAATTGAAAACAGAAGAGTTTCATCTTACGTGAACTTAATTACACGAACTCAAAAAATCGTTAAAAAAATAAAAACTTTCCCGCATGTTGGCTCGAAAAAAATATTAGAAACTTATTAAATTTCATACAAAGGCACTAGCAAAAACAAAACAATCAGAAAAGGATTTCACAGAGTTACGACCAGATGAAGATAGAAGGTTAAATGGGGAAAGAAGTTCGAAAAGACACTACATGCTTTCCACGGGGGCATAAAATACACTTTTTCCAAAGATCAAATCAGTTTTTGCGTTTCACATAAGTTGCCATTTACAATCCGAAAATATTTCACTTGAATATAGTTTTGAACATACTATTTGACCATAAACTACACTAAAATCTCATGTGAAATAAGGAAAATATTTTAAATAAATTCACACGTAGATACATAGATTGAAATATATGCATTTCACGGTCTTCTGACGCACGCGTTAAATTCGGTATCTCCTCAGAAAATTCGCTCGGTTGAAAGTCAACGACATGGTCGACAGGCGAGGTCACAGGAATAAGCAGAGCGATATCGCTACGTCGAGGCAAACAAAAGTATGGAAATTAAAAAAAGGGAATGACGTCAATACAGGTAAAGACAGCTCAGAAAATTACCTGGATTGCAAAGGGATTATGCAAATTTCGTTGGGATCCGCAAAAAATCTATTTCTAGTCATTCCCTAGAGCAGAAAAACATATCCTTTCTCAATAATATACAGGCCGAGAATCAATAAAAGTTCTGCCGAGGAAAACGCGAACCCTGTTGGGCGCACAACGCATACATAGCTCTCCCATTATGTCCTCCCCTACCCCCCCCCCCCCACCCAAAGTCGTAGAAGATGCATGCGATGAAACTTGGGACGAAGAAGTGTTTAGGTCAAGGGACTAAACGACCGGCTGCTAGATCCTTATAGATTCCGGAGCCGAATGCCTACGCGTAGCCACCTCAGCACCCATAGAACATGTTGAAGTAGGGTGAAAGAAACAAAGAGCGATGCGAAATAATGAAGGAGACAAAATGGGGACGAATATAAATAAAACGGCCCTCATTCTCCCTCCCTAGTGTTTTCCTTCGATCTCCATTTGCTCTTCCAACTTCGGGATGAATCCGATATCCCGACCCCGGCTCTCCCTCTCCGAGTACAAATGTTCTTCAGGATTCCTCCATTCCCTTCAATTTATTTTTTTGTACTTTTCCGTTTCGAAAAAACGCATCCGCATGGACCATTAATGGAATTAGACGGAAAGGTAGAGGTGGTATTTTTATGCTGAGTGTGTTCTCTCGTTTGACCGACAATCGCGATTAATCTCTCCGCCCTTCCAATGGCCGCTTTCCTCTTGCTTCCAGGCTCACCCGCTCTTCCCCTTGCCCTTCCTCTTCCACTTCGTCGGCGGACAACTCGAGAGTGCTCTTTCGACACCTTCGGCTCAAATGATTTTTCAGCCTCCCATTTCCCCGAGCTATGTTTTAGCAGAAAGAAATCATAGCTACGAATTCATGGAGCGGAATGGAAGCAATTAAGGGCCCTTTAGGCACTTGAATTAAATCACTGCGATAAACAATTCAAATTAATTGCCCTACACATCGCTGTAAGTCAATTCAGCACTGAGAAATAAATTAACATGTCTTTCTCTGACCAAAGTTTTAATGGCCTTAGCAGGCAGGTCCTCGCCATCAGATGAGCGCACATTTGATCGCAAAGGGTAACCTCTTTTTACAAATACCTCCTTCGATGAAGAGAATCATATAAAGCCTATTGTTTCCAGCCAAAAAAAAAACGCTGAAAAATATTCCTAATCAAAACTACCGATAAAAATCGCAGCATTGAAAAGTAAATAAATATAACCTAGGCTGTCAAACGCTCATACTTTGAAATGGGAAAATGATTTCTACTTTTCATTTTGACACATAACTATTAATAAACGAAATCACTCACTGGGGCTTTATCACATTTCAATATTTCGCTCAATTATAATATGGTAAGCAAAAAGGTCTTTCACATAAAATCAAACTTTTGCACGCATCATTTTCATTAGCCGAAGTTTCACGCCATTCGAGGACGTTGCAGAATCTATCGACAGAGAAATCACATATAAATGATATCATTTATTTTTTAAATCATGATAAACGAGATTGAATCGTTGACTTCTGCAACTATCACACTGCATTATGAAAATAATATAACTTGACCGCGGGAAGGTACGAAGCATGGGTGCCGTGAGAATGGCTGTGTGTCAGTGTAGATCTGTTCATTATGCGCGAGTCACGAACATTCGTGATGGGATCGTAATGGGTCCGAAGGGACAAAAAAAACCGGGTGACTGCTAATAACCCCGCGGACTAATCGTCTCCGTGCGCCCGATGAAGACAAGATGGATGTCCTCGTGGTTTACCGTCCGCGATCCGTAAACCTAGTCCTCGAATGAATGAACACCTCGGGGGTCCGATTCCGCTCACAATCGCCTGTAACGGCCGACCCCTCCGCCAACCATCGCGGTGACTTGCTGGCCCCTCATGAGAAGTCGCTTCCGGGGATACTGGGAGACGCCCTAAGGGGTCCGCCGAGGATTGTGATGGGTTCCGCGCCGCATTCAATCACCTTGAATCCGCGAGAATGAAAAATGGATCCGAATAATGCTCCACTTGAGGAGCGATGGGGGGGGGAGCTGAGGGGCGGCGGGGAGAGGAGAGGGGAGGAAGAAGTTGGCTGTCGGAGGTGGGCGAGTACAAAGATGGAGAGAGAAAGACGAAATGTCTCGGGATAAAAAAATTCGGGACATTAATAATCTCAGGGTAGAGGCGAC
Source organism: Hetaerina americana (assembly GCF_022747635.1). Taxonomy (NCBI): domain Eukaryota; kingdom Metazoa; phylum Arthropoda; class Insecta; order Odonata; family Calopterygidae; genus Hetaerina; species Hetaerina americana. The sequence goes on from NW_027286763.1 coordinate 98,222,557, forward strand.
GGAAGATTTTTAAGACGGAGAAAAGAGCGAGGTCGGGAGATGGGGAAGGAGAAAGGGAAAACCCGAAATATGATGAGCGTTTATTCTCCTTCTTATGTATTCCCTGTCGCCCTCCTTTGTGTGCGCGGCATTTAATTTAATTTTTCCCCATCACATTAATGATACAGCGTGTCAGTCTGAAAAGCAGCCGTTTCAAATCCGGGCCTTCGCCCCGAGTCACCACAGCGATTTCTCTACCTCCAGTAACGAGCCACGCCTTTCCTCCGAGTCACCCACCACCACCCTTCCCTTCTTTTCATTCGGAATAGCGCTCCTATTTCTATCTCTGCCTCCACGGAGCGGAGACACGCTGCCGAATAGTTACGTTCACGATCGCGTGGAATTCTTCTCCGGACGGAAAAGTCAAACATTGAGTCGGTCGTGCGCGGTAACCCTACACCCCCTCACCCCGATTATCAACCGTGAGTATATCTTGCATAATATCTCCGCAATCCTCATATCGACAGAACAATACCGGCGTGTACAATTTATTTGAAGGGTCAGTTGCCACGTTGAATGACTTCTGTACTCTTCGCCCACGTACATATAATCTGGAAGATTACGAGGATGTTCCTTTTAATAATTCTTTCACTCAAACGAATTCATCAACAAACTTCATTTTTTTGTAGACATGGTATTTGTAAATGGATTACCACGGATTATAATTTGGACAAAAATCGAAAGTTTTTTCTTCGTTTGCCATAGTCTCGTGATAGCTATTTTATGGCTCACTACGTTGATGCGATCTAGCGTTGCGATGCAGGCTATTGTTTGATAAAAAATGTAATGTTGCTTGAAATCGAAACTTTACAACAAAACTTGCCCATGTAATTATCTTAAGATTAATTTTATAAAATATTTAATTCGTCATGCAGTGTAAAATAAATAAAACACGAACGGTAATTACATCATAGTGTTTTTATCTCAACCATCTTTTTGGTCGTCTGAAATTGCAATCTATTTATGGTTCTTGAAAAGTATTTTAATTCCATGTAAATATCAAGATTTTAACCATTTTTTTAGTTTTAAAATTGTAATTGGTCAAGATCGAAGTACAGCAATAATCATTACATCATGATCATTATGTAAGCATTGAGGGAAATAAAATGCATCCGGGAAGAGTGATATTGCCATAAATACCAACTTTATCCGAGGTGAGAAGCGATAAACGTAGACTTTAATTTCCAGTGAGAGATAAACGAGCACATCTCATCCAATGGTTATGAAGAACAAACTGCTTGAAATTGGTTCGAACGTGTTTACTGGCTCCAGCACTGCAAGACACTGCCAAATCACATTACACTAGAGCGGCTACATTCTCAGCATTTCCAATTAAATCGTAAAATCGACCGCTAGCGTAAAAGGGATGAGAAAGCGATGAAACCAAAATGCGAGAACAAGGTAATCGCTCACGAAAGTCAAGAAAACCTGCAATGTCACGGGGAAGGGGAGACGCCATCCAATTACATACGCAATGCAGGAGATCATGTGTTTTCTCTCAGGAAAAAATAGTACACTTACATTTTTCTACCAAATAAAATCAGAGGTCCCAGGAAGGGAGGGGCGTTATAAACACTTTATCTGCAGGTAACCAGTTCATGAATAAAAGATCACCCAGTGATAATTTCCAGTTCGGGTGCGTTGGTACAAATTGCTATTCGCATGTAAAATCATGCGGCTTTCATTCTTGGAAGCGCTTGAAGAAGTCGCGCTCGTTCTTACACGCACGAGAAGCAAACAGAGGGCACGCATCTCCCCTACCCACAAGCCACGGCGAACTCATACGAAGTCGCACGCATGCGACCCGCGCGCCATATTTGCGAATGCAAAGTTCGACCGACGGGAACTCGGACGACGAGCACTCGAACAGTTATCCCTCCCACCCCCCCAACCCCCCCAACACTCCCCCCGCCACCTTCACCCCCCCTCCGACTCGCGGTTTAAGACGCCATATGTATGCAGAGCACCGCGCGCCTGAGCGCCCTTTATTTTTACAGCGTGCGGGGGTGGAAAACACAATGAATGCAACGGGCGGGTTGGAGGAAATATGCGCACGAACGCCCCGGGCCGGGCGCGCTCCCAAAACAGGCGGCGGACGAGGACACCGCGACGGGGGCGTGTCTCCTTCCGAGGTGCGAAGAGACGCGTCGCCCGGCCGGGGGGTGGGGGGGAGTGGAAAGTCGCGTCGACTCCAGTCGCAGGGCTGATGTGCGCACGGCTCGCCGAGCATCGCTTAAATTATTATTTATCGCACTTCGAAATTCCACGTGCACACATCTTCTGCCCGTCTCTCCTGTCCTCTCGATCGTCGAGGAGTGCGCACTCACCGCGGGGGAGTGGGAGCGAATTTCGATTCCACATTCGGGCCCCGGCCTCAGTAAATAAACACCGTTGTCTGAAACGAACGCCCATTTACAGTCAGCACGACCCGTGCTACTCCCCTCCTGGTGAATGAAATTGAATGAAAAAAACGCCCAATCGCCCTCACTTCCGGATCGGTGGAATAAATAGGAAGGGGGTATGAAGAAGGCGGTGGGAAAAAGAGCGACTTGAATTTAACAATTTAATAACAAAAATGCTCGCTGAAAATTAAAATATCTTTGATAATTCCGCTTAAAAAATATGATACACTCAAAATCACTGAAAGAAGTATTTGCATTACCGAATATATAGAAGAAATAATCCAACATAATAAGCGATAGAAAGTAAAAAGTGTGTATTACCAAGAATTCAGTGAATAAATCAAAAAGAAAAGCAACTTCACATAGGCTTCCTTGACTGATTCAGACGGCTATTCCGCCCAAGGGAAACAACTCCGTTTTCCCAGTTAGTCCTCAAAAGTTAACCATCTAATTGCACCTTCTATGAATCCATTGTTGTAGATAAAACACGGACAAAACGTTGCAGACTCAAAAGGCGAAGAGATTTACCCAATTCCTCGCACTGTCCCTGGAGAAGGCGAAATAGAGGAATGAAGAGGCAGTTTGGGACGACCGAGGAATAACACATATTCAAAGCTTAGATTTGTAATTTTTCGAGCGGTCGAGAGACATAGTCCACCATGAGCTTCAAGCCACTACTCAAGACGCGAGCAGGAATGCGAGAATGCCCGGGTATCGGAATAAAAGTAGGCCTGCGAGGGCAAATGGAAGGGAAGACAGAGCAATGGAATACGTAGTTGAGATGGAGGGGGCCGATGAAATGGGGAAGGGTTGCAGGAAGACGTATGAATAGAGGCTTGGCAAGTGAGGTAGAAAGGGGTTGGCGAGGATAAGCAAGTATGAAGGGGAAATGTAGGGATCTCCCTGGCGGCGGCGGCGTAGAATTAGGCCCGGAATGTATGTACGTGAAAAGGGATCGGTGTTAAGAGTGCTTTGCCACATGACTTTTGAGTCTGGTCAACGGTTAATTTGGCAGCACAGTTTAAAGATTCACGCATGCGCAAGCATCGATGGTGGAAGTGAACTATTGAGGCAAAGAAATGCTCATTTTGCAACACTCCTCGGTTTGATTTGTTAACCCTTTGAGGGACAGTTTCCCTCTACCCTTATTCCTTGCACTACCGTAGCTTTCTTCGATTGCCCGACCAGTTGGTAGTGCGCGGACTACTACTCTAGGTCGTCGGTCGTTGGTCAAGCCAAAAGACTGACGCTTGACTGAGAATTAATGGACTCTTATTTATAATCTTCAAGATAGTGCGGCTCATTATTTCTTCTTACCACGAGGTGCGAAAAATTTACGATGATTTTCGGTTAACTTTGGTGTGTGTCTCACTAGCGGAAAGGGCGGTGTGCTCTGGGCTGCATTTAAATCCTAATGCAGTAAAATCTCGACTTTGCCACCGGAATTGACAATGTATCTGTCGATTCGTATTTTTCTAATGGTTAACTTACACTTATCCATAAACAATACTTCTATACCATTTAAAGCATGGTAAACTTCAATGAGCAATGCGTCAAAGCGCCCATGAAATAACACGAGAACTCATTACTTATATGACGGGGGTGACACAAAGATTAAAGGCGGAATAAGAAATGAAGGCTTCATAATATAGGCAAGTACATTTTTGGGTTGAAGACAGGATATCAAGATAATATGACGTAAGGATCGACCTTCTGAATAGGTCACGCAGATAGAAGGAGTCATTAGGATATGGCGGCTTTCAGAAGACCTTAGGTTTAAGAGGGACTAAAGAAGACAATGAGATTGGTTTCAAGGGTGGGATTAGAGCAGGAATGTTTGCATACGATAGGGAGGGATCCAAAATATAGACTAGGGCCATATAGTTCGATTGTGGTTTAGCAAATTTTCATCAACTGGTACATTTAAAATTACATCGCGTTCCGGGTTATTATTTATTCGCGTCATCCGATCTCAGGTGCAGCGAGCTGATCGATCCCTCGCGGGCACTTGTTGCGCAGTCCAACGATTAATGCGGTGTCGGGAGGAGATTAATTACTCGGATAGAGCTTACGTATATTGCAATTTTCTGATCATGAATATTATCTACACGCATTTGCAAGTTTATTACTGTGAACTCCAATTAAAAGCGACGTTAACGCAGGGCATTCGAGTTGAATGTTGACGAGTTCGAATTTCGGACAATCGCTCTGGCTTTGACCAGCAATGGTGAGTTTATTGCATAATAAAGACGCGATGGCATCTAAAGAGAACCCGAGAAAATTTAATTTATTCTTTATAACAAGATGGCGTACTTTCTGATAAATGCTGAATCATATAAATTTTCAGTCAAAGGTATGACTTCAGGGGTAATTTAAAAAAAGAGCGTAAATTGAGTTGATGGAATGGAATGCCGCGAAAAAACTGGATTGTGCCTATGAACAAACAATCCCATTCAAAAACATAATCGAAAGTAATAATTATTAACCTTCCCACCACATGGATTCAGCCTTGTAATGCTAATCAGTTCTCTTGTTGCATAAATTTACAGGTTTAGAGCAAGACAGCCGTCCTGCAAAATTAATCTTCGAATGTTCAGGCATCTCGAATGCCTGGGTCTACGGTGTGAAGCTTGACAGTTTAAGCCACGCGTTGTATATGAATACATCCAGCTACCAAAGAACCCAAGGCGCTCTCATTAGTCAAATACCGATAATTCCGGAGTGAATTCCTGGGCAGAGTCAAAGGCTGAGTTAATCAAGAGCAAAAGAGAATCGCTGACTGAATTATCTAGATCCTCTATTATAATTATCTATCCTTTTAGTCCGATACGCCGAGGTGACATAAAACATAGTTTCATTGAAATAGCACCAGATTTCTTTCTAAAATATTTCATTTAACTCAGAAATATTGTGGAAAGGGCCCATCCTCTGCAAGATGAAGTCAGAAAGCTGACTGGTGTGTTTTTTGAGATTTTCCTGATTGGGTTACGTAACTATTATAACAGTTGCTCGAGTAAAATTGGAAACGAAGGGTGAAAGATTGACTGCGGAGAAAATCGAAGGATAATGCCGCCTCTTGAGTTGCCACATTTACAAAATAACGAGATAAAAAAATACAAAATTGAAGAAAAAGTGCTAGGGAGAATTCCGGGCAGGCAAATTTTAAAACAATCCTTCCTTGCCGTAAACGCGGATGATGAGCACGGCAGTGAAATTTATTGTGAAGGAGCACGACCGAAGTATAGTAAGTGGAGATGGAAAGGGAAGAGAAACAAAATGTGGCGACTTATGAGGGAAGAGGGCAGCCAAAGATATAGTACGAAGGGGAGGTGGAGGACGGGAGAAGTGGGAGGAAGAGGGAGGAGAGGATTGCTCGAAGAAGAGGCAAGGGAGGTGTCAGCTGAAGGAGCCTTCAATCGAAGAGGGAAGGAAGGGTAGGGGCGCATTACTGAAGCTGCGGCAAAGGGAGCCGACGCTGGATGATTGAAGATTAGGGCGTCGACTCGGGACGGAGAGAGGTGGAAGGAGGGGCGGGGAAAGGCCCGGGTGAAGCGTAGGGGGAGGGGAAGTGGTGCGCCCAAGGAGGAGGGATATATATGGGCGTGGATTGGAAGGAAAAATATGAAGGTCGGAGAAGAGGGAAACAAAGGAGTGTCGGATGGGGGTGGGAATTGAAAGACGGGCAGAGAAGGGACAGGTGAGGCTAAGAGTTCCTCTTTGCCGGTTGATTGGGAAAATACGAGAGTAGAAACAATCTAGCCGGCTTCCGACGTAACACCCGTGCCGTGCAGGGGGGGAACCGTGAGAACGTTTTGTCTTAATGTTTTGGCAGACATATTAATACACACGCGTACTTTAACAATCAAATGAGGAGGTAAGCAACAGCAAACAAGGATCACTAAGAATATATTTCCCTGGTACTATACGGCGAGAATATTGCAAAATATTCAGTCAAAATTATGGTTAGCAGTAGTCAGGAGAAGACGATAAAAATGCTTTACGAAAGCACAAAAATTACTCGATGGAATTATGATAACGTTCCAAGGGAAAGCATTAAGAGCACAATAAAATATTAAAATAAGATTAATCTACAGCCAAGTTGGAAAAAAATTAATAGAATATTCATTTTGATAAAGTAATAAGGATTTTGAAGAAAAAAAAACCATTTCAGTCGGTATCTCTGATTTTTCCTTTTGGAGAACTAGCTGGGAAAAGTAGAATTTAAACGTGAAATTGCAGTTAGATTAAATTATAATAAAATGGAAGGAGCAATTAGCTGTGGATTTAATCTGTTAACCGTTCTTGGTTTATTATACTTCCATACACAACTCGCTCAATTAAGACGGAAATTAATTTTTCAATATGGCTTGATTGTTTTCAAAATTGAAATATTTCTAATGGAACAATCAATTAGGTCTGTATTTTTTAAAATCATGATAGAAGCGTAAAAGTTATTCCCTTTCTCGGCTTAATTTAATCACAAATAATTTCTGGATTGGAACCGCTTCAATAAGAATACCTTTCAAGTTGAGATGAGGAAACCTGTTCATCGATTTTGCACGGTGAGCGTTTCTGAGAGACCTTTCAGATATTCATTTTTCCTTCTCAATGGAGCATTAAATTCCACACTTAGCTATTCCAGTTTGAACAAAAATATTATGTATATGTGTGCAAATGAAAATATTGAGAACATTATATATATATATATATATATATATATATATATATATATATATATATATATATATATATATATAAATACACACACACGTGTATAATAGGATAATTCGCCGACAATATAATGAGTGTGCGTATCTAAAATCCAGACTCTGCCTGATAGGTTTAGAAGAATACGTTTTTCAAGCTTTAATTAAATGCGCTAATACGAAAGTCTATAATCTAAAAAGTCATCGGGAAGCGAATGAAAAAGTCTATTGTGTGCATTTAGTTTGCTCCACTCCTATCCGTTTTTGGCTCGCCCTTCCTCCTATAGGGACTCTCACGTTCCCTCAACACAAATCCGGCCATGTTTTCGGTTCGGCCCCTCTCGAAAGGATCGCACAATGCCTAATCAGATATCTCGGACACCATTGAAAACACTCCGGAAGAGAATTCGAAAGCAACGATGACTGGACAGTAAACCTGAATAAAAAATAAATAAAATAGGTACCCTTTACTTGCCTTCTTAAATGCGGTCCCTCTAAACTCTCCTTCTTCGAATTCGAAAGCATTTCACATAGAAGGCGGGGCTACTTGGACCTTAGAGTCACCGTCGCAGAAACGGCAAGAGTCAAAAGTTATTCACCTGACCGTGCTCATTTATGAATTTCGTAATCTATCGCAGACGTCTACTGCGAAAGGCGTTCTGTTTGCTCGAGCAGGAGCTACTAACAAATTTCTGAAAGTATTTTAATGGATGCAATTATGAATAACACGTCTTCTTTACAAGTCCGAAATTTGGAAAATATAAAATACTCTTTCACTCACTAGCAATTTTATCGATATATCTACCCAGTGACAAAGGGAATTTTTGAATAACCGCAAAGAATGTTTTCGAGTATTTGACAGCATTGGAGAACGAATTTATACATATGTATATTTGCGATGATTTTGAGAAAACCACAACTTGATGACGACAAGTGCAGATTAATCAATTTGTGGAAACGAGTAAGTAAGCGATTTACGTCATGGTACTGAATACGGAGGTAGATTATTTACCGACAGGTGCAATGCAGTGGCATATCCGTCTACGTATGTCTCGTATAACTTCCGCTCGTATGGAATCTGTGGACACGATAAATTCCATATATGTACACATTAACATTTGAGATGTGCCATTAATCTATGAAATGGATAATACTCCTTGTAGCAAGGCATAAATTTGGCGCCGGAAAAAGTATTTGAAACGATAGGAGCATAGGAAAAGAAAGAGACTACGAGACACTTAGCCAAGCATCACAATTATATTTGACTGAATCCATTTCTTTGAAAGAGAGTGCCTACCTTTCAGATCACAGCATACGTACATAACATATTCCGATTGAAAAGGTATTTTTGAAAATTTGTAGATTTGAAACGTTGTTCTAATCAAATTCTTCCACTTCCGACTGACTGCTCCCGCAACGTGTAGCGGAGGCTTAAAGCGTAATGCAAGGCAACAATGCCAAACTATTAAACATACGTACATATATGAAGGATCAGTGAGATTACGTACGTGAGAAAGAAGGGAGTAAATTGATGTTTGCACACGAGACCAGGGGGAAGTTCATTTAAATCCCGATGAGACATGACAGACGGGACTTTCCTCACCACAGAAATGCTTAATTGTAGCGAAAGGTATTCTTTCTTCCGGCGAGTTGCGGGTGCTCTTATATACTTGAACTCCTCCTCACGTTAATTCTGCCCACAACAATCGACCCCAACTCCTTACCTACAAGAGATTCAGGTTCGAGGAAGAGAATATAGTGTGAAAGGGAAGTAAGCGGCGAGAGCAAGGTGTCGGCGGTCTGAGGTTTTGCCATGCACTCTTTAATGGCTCGGTGCCCCCTTTGTCGCAAGTTTCCACCCGTCGTCTTGCCTCCCTCACACACCCCAGCGCATTCCGATCGCACTCCGAAGCCTACCACCTCTCTAACTCCCGCCGATTCACAACGACAGCAACAACGGCGACGACGAAAGAATCTGAATCTTCCTCTCTCACCCTCTTTTTCTTTCTACATCAACCTCCCTCAAACAATCACGGGAGAGAGGGCTGGGGTGATCGTAAAAAAATGCACGTCCCCATCGGTGAACCGACCGCATCTTCGGCGAACGAACAATCGCGCCGTAAAGCACAACTCGCCTGCCCCGCGATCGCCCCCTTCCTCACTTATGGCCTCCATTCCTCTGTTGCTGCGATGAAGGGCGCGTACTCGCGCGTGTTTTGCGTCCCCTAACCCTTCCTCGGGTCCCCCACACCACCGCCACACACGGCCGCGTTATGTGTTTGGGTCACTCCCCGCGAGACAGCAGCGTGGGTGACCGAGGAGAGCCTCCCTCGCACGACCCCGTGCCCATGTCTCACCCGACTCGCATTCCTCCTCGTCCGCAGGGGAGGATGGGCCGGTTCCTCACCCAACCGCCCTGACGCCCACGAAGCATCATCCTCCCCGTCGCTCCCTTTCTTTTCTGTCTCTATATCTCTCCCTTCCTACCGCTTGGTATCATTCTCTCTCCCTCCACCGACAACAATTCCTTCCCCATAACTCGTAATTCGTGCGGTTCCAAAATCTTCACGATTTCTCCAGGCTTATTCGTCTTTGAAATGGTCATACGTATACTTGGCATTGGAATTGGCGAAACTTCAGGTTGTTTGACGCCGCTTTCTCTTCGTAACTAGTGTTGCTTTTATTCGGTACATACACCATAATTCGAAGTTCGGTGAAAATGGCAGATGTTATTCCATTCAGCAGCTATTCATCTTCGGGACAATATTAAGTGCCACTTTAAGCGGAAACGATTTTATCTTATACGTAGTTAATTAAAAAGTTATTTTTAAACCATGAAAAGGATTCATATTAAATACCTAAAGACACGAAACTTCTCCAAAAATTATACATATTGCCACCAAATATGAAGTCAAGAGTTACTATTCTCCCATAATATAAAGCATGAGTGGAGTCGTTTGAATTCAAGAAGTTAGCACCGACTGACAATTATACTGGGCTGACCGTTCATTAATCCATCTTCCATTATCAATTTCTCTGCTTTTCACTGTCTATAATCCCGCAATTTGGGGTGAAAAATAAAACTATAGGTATAGCACCAAACTATCCTATTATTCGCTCTATTCTCGAGCCACACTCACCCTGAAGGCAGCTTAGTATATGCGCGAAACCCATCAACGATTTCAGTGAATCATTGCCTAGAATCTAGAATTATAATGACAGATTTAATCAGAATCAATTTCATATTAATTAGAATTCACTCCGTCATATCCTTTTCATTTCAACGGGTAACGTGTTCATTTAAAATATCTTTTTACATGGGCTTCCGATTTTTTAGTCACATAATTGTGAGGAATTAACTCTCAACGTGAGTGGAACAATGCACACATATTTCCTTCCGTTGATTAACAGGTAACTAACAGGTGCATAGAGTATCAATAGCTTGCTAATGGACATAATGTATAGAAATCTTACGGCACCCCTGAACGGAAGTATTAAAATCTGGTGGTGTTGCATGACCACCAGATAGAAAACAGCTTATTAGATCCGACGAAGTGGACCAATGACCGTACATTAATCCACCTCCCTCTCTCACTTCCTCTACCCGGCCTTCCTCTGCTCTTAATTCGACCTTCCTCCATTGTGCCCCCTTATCTTTCGGCCACTCGCAATCCAATCCAATCCCTTTCACAAGTTGAGAGAGCCTCGCGTGGGTGTCACAGAGTCCTTCACTTCCGCCTGACGCATCTCGTACCGCGGTCGCGGTGCGACCGGTAACGCCCACGCGGAGGTAAGCCACCGAGTGCAGTGGCGACGTCGGGCTGGGCGCGTGGGGCGCATTCCTGAAAGGACACGCCCCAGACTGGACGGGCGATAGGTGCCCTACAATTGAGAGCTGAATGACGGGTGACACCAGGGGGGGGAAGACGCCTTTGAAACGGTGGAGGAGCCGGAACGATTGACGGAGAGTGCATTACATTTCCTTGGCTGACCGCCCAGCGGTTAGAAGGCTGCCATCGAGCAGCAGGGAGGATATTTTAGAAGATATTCACGATGAATTTCGTAGCACTTAAAAAACTGCCAAAGCATTTTTTTTTAGTATTCAACTGGGGAAATACGGTCACCTTTGATGCAAGATTTGAAAATATGCATCTTTTTCAGTTTCCATCGGGCGAGTTTCATTTATATCCCGCGATGTAAGAAAATGAACAGTTTAAATGCTACGCGAAGACATTGAATTGATTGGATAGACACTGATTTTAAGGGTATTCCAATTCTCTAAAACGGAATATGAATATTAATCTACTATTCATCTCAAAGTGGTTGGAAAGATAAACATTTTATTGTTTTACTGATTATCTAAAAACAAGTTCAATTCCGACGACGTGATTATAATAACGCGCTTCTTCTTCTGTTTAATGAGATGTAGTCGCTTGGAAAAAATTACCCTGGATAAGAGTTTGCAGAGTTAATGATCCACCATAGTAAATTCATTTCTGCAATCGATTTACGAGATTTTTCAGCGAAAGTGTTGATAAAATATCACTAGGGAAGCTTAAAGGGACGACTATTTCTTTGCAGTAGTTTAGAAGATATTAACTCGAGGCCAATTATTTCACTCAGATCCTAAATGCTGCTTTACTTCGATTCATCCATTAACGCTTCACCACACTGCTAGGAAAAAGGAATGAGCACATGAATTTCACCAGAAAAATTATGCTAAAAAGGACATCAATGTGATGGTGAAAAATTAAAGTGCTTCGCTACTCATAAATTTCCCCGTAAAATGAGGTGCGTTGAGCATAACTTCCTCAGTAACAGCTGTTCTAGGAAAGTAACAACTGTTGGAAAATAAGCAAACCAACGCTCCTAATGCGCAGGTTCTCATTTTCTGTACATGGTTACGTGCTCGATATTTTTATTTAATTTTCTTCCGCTCTCATCACTTTATGCCCTATGAATGGGGACGTTGACCATATTCTTCTTTAAAAGAGTTGGCACAACTCGACCGCATACCTTACCACACATACATCTCTCCGCCACCTCTCTGTTTCTGCCGCTCAAAGGAACGATAAGTGGGGTTTACCATGTAGCGTGCGAACTAAGAATTTGCGCTCCAGCAAGCCTAGGGATGCCTATACTTCCATATTTGCGCTCACACACATCTGAGTTCGAAGCGAGTATACGGTAAGATGACGATGAATTCATAAAGTTTAACGTTTCAACCATTGAAACCTTATCTTCATTTATTCATTGCATATTTTATAGCCGTTTCGAAGTAATGTGTTAAAATTTTTATTCAGGAAAATCCCACTTCAACAATATTTCATGGGCAAAAGTAACATTTTCATTGCTCTTTGCGTACAATTGACCTAATCCCATAGCCATAAGTTAATATTTACGTTTACTTCAGTCACAATCATTGAACGGTAACACGACACATGGGTCTTTCTTTCCTTTTCTCACGTACGTATTAGGAAACATTATTTTTTACTCCGTGGGGTTCACGAGACACTGGTTTGCAGAAAGAATACCTAATTCCTTTCGGCTAGGACCAACCTGCATTAAGTGTTCCAAATTTTTAAGCCCCTCAGTTCCAATACGTTTTTTGAGCGGTTATCCGTTTATTATATTTATTATACCATTAAATAAACTGGTTGGATAAAGAAATCAACCCCCTTATCGAAATTCCCCTTATCGAAATTTTTCAAAGAGACTAAATGCCAGTAGAAACAGTGTAAATACTGTAATACTCCAATTTATTATTTCCAAAACCAATGCACGTTTACTTTACAAGAGACTCTGTACATGTACGATCAAATTGATAACAGACTTCAGGGCAATTAGTGCAATAAACAACGATTTCATTTAATATATATAATTAGCTCCTCACTAATGGCAACCCTTTACTCATGTCTGCCAGTGAAAATGAATGGAGTATGCGATATTTAGAAAATGTCTATATAATGAGCGCGCAGCTCCGGATGGCGGAATCAGGAGAGCGTGATTCCGTGCTCAAGCACATGTTCGATGCAAAAGAAGTCGGGGGAGGAGCCATGAGACAGCATGTTGGAAACGATGAAACGGGAAGAGAACCGCTTAAGGACTTTTTAATCCTTCAATCGCCGTAAATCCGACCACTTGCTTATTCTCACTCACAAAGCTACCCCTCCTGAACAGGACTTACGCTTATGAAACATTCTTATCTAGATGAACCGTGCACGCTGGCTCATCCGGCGGACGCAACCCCAAAGGCACTCTTGAGGTGCACAATCACAGCACCACAATCGCTGTTGACGATTTCCCGCCTTCGTTAATGATAAATAAAACGGTTTCAGAAGTTCCTCCAACTATATTGAAGCATGAAGCCATGGAGCTTGGGCATTAGGCAGGAATTTTTTCTTCCTGCTGGAAATATCGTGCAATATAATATTGTGTAGTCATAGAAAGTCACTACATAGACCTCGCTTCATCGTGTGCATCATAATTGCGCAGACACATTGATGACCGTGGGAACATTTTCTTATGCTACGGGATCATAACAATGATAAAACAGATTAATTTCTTCAATTCAAATAATTTCTTTGTCCAAAAACTGATTTGAATTACTTTTTATAATGTGGGAATAATGGCGAATTGATAGATATAAATATATTACCTAGGTGTAGATTATTTTCGAAAAGAGTAATTAAATGGGTAATTTAAACCATTAATATTTCTAAATCCATGATTAAAATAATATTACTGGGACTGGAACTTTGTAATACGTACATATCTTAATGGAGATAGAAGAATTTCTTTGAACCGCATATTTCCAATACAATTAATTTAAAAATGTTACCAGCTGCTTTATATCAACGTGAGTTACAGGTTCTTCTTTGAAATTGTGCTTAAAATGAAACTTAACACATAATTGACATCGTATGGTTCATTCAATTTTATTTCCATTATGAATCTCTGTTTTACTTCAAGCACATGCAACAGGGGTTAACTATTTCATGAGCTGCTTCCGATTTCTGCATAAACGCGAATATCTCTCGCTCAAAGGATGTATATGAAGATAAAATTTTGGTTTTCTCAATTAGACCGCTAGAAAAACCTAAAAAGGGATTGACAGAGAAATTTTCTCCAATGTATCTTGTTACCGTCCGTGTTGCATTAATTTAAAGACATACAAATTGACAAAGAAAAATTTCCAATGCCTTGCACGATATGTGTCAGGGACTCACCTTTAGCATCATATTGAGAGTGTTAGTTCCCATGTTTTAGAGAGCTATCGTGCAAAAGAAAAAATTCTCCATTTCATCCTGCAATTTTCTTTTTTTCAGGATAAATAAAATTAGCTAGCAGCAAGATTTTTAAGAGTTCTTTTAATGGTGAATAAATCCAAGCGTTGTAGAATTAACGGACAATTACCGCTTCAAATGTAAGTGATCATATAGGGTACATGTAACTGATTTGGTAAATGATAAAGGCGAGAATCGCCATAAATCAACGCTAATCCTTAAAACTAAACAACTAATTATCTCGAATGAGATGAATACCAACAAGGAGGTTGAGAGATTAGGTACACATAGAGGGAGTGCGAATGGCATAATAAAAATAATTTCAAATCACAAATAATTTCACTTGGTTATTTACACCAAAATTTAATGATTTAATGATCTTGAATGACAAGGCAAAATGTTTTGCATTATCATTTATTTAAAATTCACTGTCGGTGTATTCCTTCCGGATTACCAATAGTCTCATAATACGTTTCCGTGAGATGGAGAAGTGAAATATATTACTCATGCGATCACTCCCTACGAATCTCACAAGTTACAGATGTACTGCCACTGGATTTCATCTCCTTATCCGCTTCCCTCCCGTCGTTCTGGTCTTTGAAACCTGTTTTAAAGGACAGGCGGACGGATCGTCGCATCAAATTTCCGCGGCCCATTGGAAAGTCAAACGTTTGTGGGTATTATGCTACAAGAATTATTGTAGGCATCTTTTAATAAATTGTTCCCAACTCGCCGGCGTCTCTAATATCCGCGCGTTGCGAAAAAGAGGAAACATGGCTCGCCCATTACACATTCGGGCAAGGATCAACGGGACCGCGTGGTACGAGGAGGCGTCGTCTCTTATTTTAAGACGAGCCGGAGTCGTCGTGAATTATCGAGTGATCGCCATCCATCGTCAATATCTTTAATAGGGCTTGGCAAAAGAACACGAGAAAGGGATCAACTATGGGAGGGAAACCCGTGATATATGGCCGGAGGCCAGAGGATGAGGGGGTGTACCGAGAAAAAGGAAAGAAACGAGGTGGGAAGCGGAGAAATAAAACGAAGGGAGAAAAGGTTGGTGAATGTTGGTGCGTGGGTGAAAAGAAGAGAGAAAAGGCCAAACTGAATGGAGGAGACAACGACGGTGTGCGCTCTTAAAGAATCAAGTGGTGAGCCGAGAGAGGATGTTCCCTTTGGAAAAGCTCAACAGGGTGAGTGACAGGAGAAAAGATTAATACTCTTCAAAACCAACATTGCGAAGTGCGCATTTCGTTGATTATTATCAATGGTTACGCTTTCCGGCGATTGAAGAGTTAAGAATGAGATATTTTATTCTAATGCCGCGAACACACTATATAACTTACTAGTGAGGGCATGGTTGAACCGTGGATGTGTTCGCAGTTGTGGTCGTGTTATAATACGATTTATACGAAGCGTTGTTAAATAAAACCAGTCCTTTCTCTCCTGATCATGTTGAATTCTTCTTCAGTAGCCTCTAAAGCATGACGACCTAAATTGCATCGAATTAAATTGAAATTACATTAAATCAGAAGAAATGTCAGATTTTATCTATTATACCCCTAGAGCAGCGTCGTAAATGTAAAATTTGGAATCCCATTGCAATATTAATTAGATATTTATACGGTTGGCAACAGTGAGTGCCTCACGGTTCGGACTTAAAGATTTGCCATTATCTACGTCCCCGCAAGTGCAGATCACCAACAAATTACCCTCGTGTGAACTTCCCAGACACGAACGTTATTATGTGTTTGAAGAACTTAATCGTACCTTTCGCCTTTTGACAAGAAACGGAACGGAAAAGGCGAGGTTTTTTTACGGAGGTTTTTAAAAGGTCATGCGAGGCCGAAAAAAGATAAAAAGGTTCATGATTTTGGGGGAACCGGAAAAAATTTTCTCTCGGGAATGCACATGTGCACGATCAACTCTGCAATTCGACTAAGTACAAATCTTGTGGTGCACCCACTCACGCTTCCGTGTGTCCTAAAGATTTGAAGCTAAAGATAATCCTGTTTGAAAGTTTCGAAGATTCCGTAGATTATGAGCGGTACTCAAGTATCACACAGAGGTAAAAGATGAAACGTGACTATTCATGGTAGCACTTTGCAGTGGAATGGGTTTTTGAATTTCGACTTATGATTTCACAAGCCATTTCCATACCACGAGTAGGTGAGCTCTATTCTCAACTATCAAACCAACCTCCGGGTTGATAACTGTGGTTGGTTTGTGGCAAGAGGAAACTTTCAATTATACATGTACATAATCTCTCCAAGGTTCCAAAATAATGACTCAGAACCAAAACGTCACCATAAAAATAATAGGTACATTAAAAATATGAAATACTCTGCATAACATATTTTGAAAATACTATTTTCTACTGTACCGTGCAAGTATTATTTTATTGTCGACCAGTCGTACTGGCACAAACATTGTTTGATATCCAAAATACTTGCAATAATTTAGGTTTTTCGCTAATTTAATTCTTACTTTCAGGCACGGGTATCATTTATCCTTCAGTGCTCCACGAAAATTATCTAAGTTATACAAACGTCCGCGTGCTGCATGAATATGACTTCTAACTCGTATACACAACATCTGATGGCCATCATATTATGGAAGATTTTATGAATACCACAAGACGAGGAATGATTTTCCTTGAAATAGGATACGCAAGTGCAAACGTTTAAGACGGGGATCTGGCAAACTAAATAGTTTTCTCTGGAGTGATATAGGTGGAATACGGAACCTGGCAATAATTCGTAAGTGGGACTTTACAAAAAATTCTTACCGGTTTTTCAGCATTTTGTACACCTTGAAGAGGCCAAGGAGGAAGCAATCTATCTTTACATCAACGAACGTGAATGCTTTCCTTGACAAACCTCTGAACATATGGCAGACCACGGTTTTAAGTCAACAGCGTTTGTCAACAAGCCGTCGCGGCCACCGGGAGAGAGGCGGTATAAAGAATCTGCCCAACAGATGACATGGAAGTTTCGCGCGGCTCAGCTTAAGGGCCTAAAGTTTCTCTTGATTGACGGTAATCATTTTTTTTCCCAATCACTTCTAGTACCATGCACTACAGAGCACTTTCTCCAAATTCTTGGCCTTCCGCCGAATAATTTACGTGAAATTTCGGTTGACAGTTAATGTGGCACTCGAAACTGTCAACTCGGGAGGTGACTTAACAGCGAGCTCATTTGAAAATTTAAGTGATCAGATCCTAGCTGCGAATATTTATAACGAGAAATTTTCTTGAATCGATTTCATTCCTGGTTTCCCGATTGAAATATTTTTCTAGCTCAAAGAAAAGCATAATGGTTACACCAGCGAATATTACGCTGACTGTTAATTAAACACGTGAAACAATTCGTGAAATAGGAACGTAGGACGAGACAATTTTGATTTTGGAAATAGGCTTACGGTTTTAAGAGTCGAAATAAAAGTTGTTAAAAAGCATATTTTTATAAAAATGGAAGTATTCGTGTTTATATAAAATATTTCTATTCGGTAAATGTTAAGAAAGAAGATTAGGCCAACATGATCTACATTCGCCAGCGCCATTACTCCGCAAGGAGTGCAAGGCAAAAGCGATCTCAAACGCAGACCGGAGTGGTAAAAGGAAGAGAGAAAAAGTGCGAAGTGAGGGTGGACGGAGAAAAGGACGAGAAGGCGACGAAGGAACAGAAAGAGATTCATTGACATCGCGGAACATTTCAGGAAAGCCTCCAGTAAATTGGCCTCCTCGTGTCCTTGAAGGAGAAAGGAAAGAGGAAGGGGGAGGAGGAATAGGCAGGCAAAGAAAGAATTCGAAACGGATGAGTTTTTGATACTGGTGGCTCGTATCCACAGTCATTACACGGATCGGACGGTACCAAAAAGTATACGTCTCTGGGAAGGTGGACAGAGGCGCGGCGGAGGTGACTTGGCCAGATGGGAGACAAAAGGGAAGGAAAGGACAGGGAGGGGATGTGAGGAGAGAGGGGAGAAGTCGTGGTGGTTCCGAACTCAACAAAGCTTGGCCTTCCATCCAGGGCGAGGACCACATGCTGTCCGAAGTGGAAGGGAAAAAGGACCATTAATGGTTTTCGGGAGGGCTTTTTAAAAAGAGTGGCTACTTTTTAAAGGGGTACTGCCCCCTCCCTTCTTCTCCCTGGTCCCAGAGAGAAAGGGAAAGTGACGCGGGCTGGCCACAGTAACGAAGTACGCAGGGAGGTGAGATGGATTTGAAAAAAAATCACTGCTTTCACTTCCGCTTGAGGACCCAATGCTTGAAAGAAAAAAAATCAACCACACTCAACATGGAAGGGGTATGCCTCACCCGCATAATGGAAGGTTGGAGAAATGCGACAAGGGGGAAAGCGTGGATTGAAAAAAAACACGCAAAAAGCTTGAAATGCTTTGGATGCCTCCGTCTCGGACATGATGGGTCTTAAAATTGATAACCCCGACAAAGGAAACTATGCATGATCTTAATGAGGCAATGGGGTTCGCCGATACGACTCGCTGACGGATGAGACCATCATAAAGAGTTTCTTTTGTAAGAGTTTTGCGCGATTTATATTGTATCCGTGCAAAGAATTTACTTGTTGAGAAAAATGGTGAAATAATTCGTCAATGAAATGTTGGCTAGGTCGAAGCAAAGCTTCTCGGCGTGCGTTTATTTGGAGGTTGACCTATTGTGAATTAAAATTCAAATATTTTATTTGACTTAGATATTTTTAATACATTAGGCAAAATAGTCATAGCATGAACCGGAATGCGATGAATTAAATATGTAATCAGACGGATCTTGAATCAATAACTGTAGAAGCAATTTCTCAACTGATATAAAAATGATGGCAGTATTTTCTTTTGATAAAATAGATATTCTAAGCAAAAGTAGAAAATATCCACATAACTGACCGTTACTGAGTTCGTGAAACATCGCACAAATTGGATTGGTGATAAGAGAGTTCTTGTAACTCTAAGCCCGCCTTGCAACAAGAGAACGCAACCTCCTTCCTGCGTATCGTCCCCCCCCCGTCCTCGCTAATTTTTCTCTAACCTTCCCTCATCCCGTTGATCGCTTTTTTTCGGCGTTCCGTTGCCCACCCACGTCGGCACATCTCTCCCCTATGACCCCCTGTCTCAACCTTTGGGGCGGCAATTCCCTTCCCGCAGAGGACGCGAGGAGTGGGGAAGGGGGAAATGAGGCGAGCGTGGGGCGGAGGAGGGAAGAGGGGCGATGGGGCGAAAGGAGGAGGTGGGGGAAATGCGATAGGATGAAATCTTCACGAGGGTGATTACAGAGTCCGAAAGGAAGAGATGGAGGGGGATGATTGGCCGATAGGATGCGATAAGGAAAGCGTTCCCTCGATCTTTACCTGGAAACGGGCGCGTGGAGATTGCGCCTCCTCTTCATCACAAAGATACACGCGTATGCACGCACGGATAGACACCGATTTCTTTCTCTCTTCCTCTCTGCACATTAAATACAACGACCGCGCGTACAGGAAAGTGGGAAACATTTTTATAGCGACTATCGCAGAATGTCTATTTGTTGGTCCTCCGAAGACGTGGGAACGAACAAGCAGGGTTTAAGATTTTGAATGGTAAGTTCTATGAAAACAGTGTAGACATCTTGTACGCTCGGTTGCCAAGTCGGTAAATGTCTTTGAATACTTCGGTAATTTGTATGGAGAAAGAAGAATATGAATAAACACCACAAAAGCCTAACCCGCACGGAGCCTAGTGTAGAATAATTTACAACGATACATTTTTCCAAAGGTTAGTTATGGTATCCAGGAACAGTTATGGAACATTTTGTCGGATTCACACTCACGGATCATCAGATGGTTTCCGTATTCGCCCCCGATTTTGTAAAAATCCCCGTGCACGTCAAATAAAATATTCTCCAGGCGTCACCGTAGAAAAATCCGCAAGTATTTTCGCGCCACAATTGGTGATACACCATCTATCAATCTCTCACCGAGCGCGAAGTAGCAAAGCACTAATGCTAAAATGCTCACTCTCGATTTGTTATAACCGAAAGAATGCCTTCAGCGAACGGCTTCAATTACGACCAATTATACGCCTGCGTCCGTCGACGTGTTTAAGCTCGTGTGTGTGTGTGTGTGTGTGTGTGTGCGTGGTGGGGAGAGCCTGTGGAAGAATGAGGGGTTCAGTAATTTACTCCCTTGAAGAAAATGACGGAAGAGGCACGAGTGTCACTCACCTCCTTGGAGGTCATCGTGGGATGCATGAGTGAGAGTGGTACTGCACGGCGGCGGGGCGCGGTAGAGCGACGGTGCTGCGCTCTCGCGGCTGCGACGGCAGGTTTCCTCTCGGGGCCCGGCGACTCGCTTTCATTCTGGAAAGAAACAAAGGGTGATCAGTATATTTTCATAAAATTGCAGCAATCAACGGAAGTTTGATACCTGATAGGTGAGGGGTGAGCACACCTCATGTACAGATCCATAAGGCGCGTGAAATCCGCACATTAAGTATAAATTCTTTCTCTGTGCCAACTGAGGTTTCACACGACGCTCTGATATCTAGAACATCACTCCGCTTGGATCGCTCTTCATCGGAGTTTTGTTCACGACATCTTCATATTAGCAGCAAAACACTGAAGTCAAAAGGCTACCACATCTTCTATATTATTGTACACCTTGTTGAAAATGTTTTGGGAGGTCCTTAGACATGAATCTCCATGCACCTCTTGGTCCATTGTACAAATCCCATGCTTAACCTGCTTGCCATATGCAGACAGGGGACAGGAGTAGCAGGGCAAAGGTGTCGAAGGCACTCATCCCACCTCCGTCCGAGCTCAACATTGCTTAACTTCCGCGAAATATAATTGGCAACAGTGAGTCATTGTAACTAGGCCTTTCCCCTTCGTATATTTTGATTAAATAAAAACTGAATTTACGACATCAAGACAACAGAGAATCTATACAAAAGCAGGTAGACGCTATTCAGACTATAGAAACTGATGGGGGACCAATCAGATATGCAAGATTTCTTGGGCAGACAAGTCAGATCGGTATTTTATAAATTTTTATTAATGTTAACTAATTATGCAGAGTTATGGCGCTATAATGTGAATGTTAAGTACGGTTGCCTGAAGGTTAACGATAATTTTCTGGAGATGAAATTAAACAACGTGAATCGATGAATCTTAATGTGCACACCTATATAAACTCATAATAAATTGAATTTAAGGACCCACATTCAACTAAATGCAACGAAAAATATCATAACTCAATGTGTGAACGCAATACCTTTATCCTAGCAATTAGGAACGCATTAAAAAAAATAATGTTAAGGTTGAGAATGATGACGATATGCGTCATAATTCTAGAGAGTTGGGGAAAACATAAAGAGTGCACTAAACAGCAGAGAATGAGGCTGCAGATTCAGCCATCAAATCACAGTGAGGGTTGAGATGAGCAGGACAATGAACTCCAGACTTTGGTTCGTTAGTATGGCACGGAACTCCCAACAATCCTTCTTCGGGTCGTTATTATTCCACAGCCAGTCTCAATGCCTCACCCCTTTCATATGTCCAACTCACTCTCTTCCCCCATCAACTACCCACACCAAACTCCTGCTCACTAATCCTGCGACCATGGGAAGAAGAAAGGATCACGCTTAATGACGGAGCCCTATAATGTGAATGGGCAGAAAGGCAGAGAGGGAGAGAGAAGGTATTGGTCTAGCACGGATACGATAGCAATTGCGGTGGAGACTCGTTAAGGGTGTACTAGGTCGTCGGGGTGGGGGTGGAGAAGGGGGAAGCCTGTGTAGGGGGGGAGGGGGGGTAAATATACATAGGAGAGGAGTAAAGCGCGGCAATGGCAATCAGGAATGGTGGAATTCTTCGGAGGGTAATTGTTGGGGGAGTTGTCGGACGGTCGAGAAACTTGGATCTTTGGATTGCGCGGAATTAGAATTGTGAAACGAGGAAGAGGAGGGGAGGAAAGGGTAGGGGTGGATGGGAGGGAAATGGAGGGAGAAATACGAATGTTGGAGACGGCGCGGTCACAAAGGACTCTTGTCTCTCCCTCCCCATCGCGGGGTGAAATGGGAGGCTGGGATCGGCGAACGGCGTCGCCAATTTTCTAAATTAATCCGAGTTAATCGGAGCGGAAATTCTCGCACTGGTATTCTGATACAGGCGATTCCCAGAGGATCGCTAGCAACACAGAGTGAAACAATACGTTTCGTCATTAAAACCCAGATAAATTTGTACGAACAAGTATTCAGTTATTTCAATTGCCGATTAATTCCTGCGGTTGACTTAGAATTTTTCACTCGATCGACCAATTCGTTGCATTCGACAATGCTAGATGACCGGCAGATGTAGTTCCCTTCGGGCAGAGTTCAAAAGCGAAAGGCATTGAATTGGTAGCAGATTTAGAATAAATGTAGAGAGGAAGACTATGTTTCGACTCGAGGGAAAGTTTAATGCGATCAGTTTAACCGTTTCGAGAATATGAAAATGTAGAATTTACGAAAGAAGTATTAATAGCAATCCTCACTACAGAAATCCGTTTGCAACACAATAAATTCACAAGAACTTGTGGAATTGATTAATGAGCCAGCCGGAATTAGGAGTGCCTCATCATTCAAGAATTTCAATTAATCTGTGGGCCGAGAATGGAATTAAAATTCTCTAGATCACTGTGATAGCAACGGAATTCCTCAATGACAATTAGTTACACTTTTCCTCAAACCTGCGCTATAAAGGAAATCATTTCCTCTCGTGCTCGTGGATAAAGTGCGCCTTCATTGTTTCAAGAATAATAAAAAAAACGGGATCGTTGTCCTCAAGATTTACGACTGACTGATCACATAAAAATTAACGTAAAGCCGTTTGCGCATGCCACCAATTCCTCTCCTTCTTGAGGAAAAAATATGAAAAGGAAAGAGGATTTAAAGGTCTAAAACAATGAATTTTGAGGTAGCCACCAGGAGAAAATAACCGCGGGGACTTTTATGAAACATAATTCCAAGCTTTTGGTTCAACTTGGGCCTGGAAACGGAGAGAAAATAAAAGAAATCCGACAAGTGGTAGCGGGATGTGAAGCGTGAGCGTTTGGGAAAGAGGGAGGATTGAGGGGGTAGCGAGAGATAGAGAGACAGAAAGAGAGAGAGGGAAAGCCGGGAGCTCTCCCGTCTCGGCCGAACGTTCAACAAGTGTTTTTTTTCTCTCCTCTTCCCTCTCTCCTACGGCACCCGGTGTTCCAAAAAATCTCAAGGCGTTTCATTTCCTTCGACTCCCCTCCACTTAATCACCTCCACTTTTTATCACTCCAACCAACCCCCTCCGCAAAACCTCCACTCTTCCAAAACTCCCTTCCGCGTTTAACCCTTTCCCGAGTTGTGAATTCCCCTTTACGAGACAATGAATTACATTTTAAGGATTCATAAAAATCTCGCCCCCCTGAAGGCCAGAACCCGAGCTTTTATTGTTCTTCCAAGTATTCTCCCCGTTTTCTCGTCTTTTATTGCATCCTTACGACCCTGAGGGCACAGCTCCGATTCCTTGTTCTTATCGGGGAAAATCTCTCGAATCAAAACCTACGCCATCTCCCTTTGGAAGATGCGATACTGAGGAAATTCATCTCTACGGAACCGATGATATTTTCCGCGGTCTTTTTACGTTGCCGCGCGGTATAGTGCTTACTCGACCAAAGTGGTAATCAATGAAACGGATATATAATCCAGTAGATGCAATGCGCTTGCTTGTACGACAAAAGAAGATGATCACTTAGAAATGCAAATTCATTGAAAGAATATGCAAACTCATTTTCTCTAATGAACAGCCATCTCCTCATGAGGTAGTTGTAAAAATCGCTTTCATAATAGCTGCGGGCCAAGATCCAAAATAGGTCCTTACATAAATTTCGTCTTTTCATTCGTGTGGTCCGGGTTCCTTATCGGCACACGTAAACATTTATGCGTGCTGACTTCAAAATTTAGTCGTTACAATCAAAACTGTGAGCGTTGTTTTCTCGCTAGGAATGCCCTTCAGTGGGATCCGGCCCAAATACATGGATACTAATTGTACACAAATTTCAATGACTCATATTAATTCGGACGCCATTTTTGTTTTAAGCTAAGGTCAAAAATAAGAAAAATTTTATAATGCAAAATTTCTATTTAACAAAAGCAGAGCTTTACGAAGAGTATCTTTGTGATGGCACTTCCACCATGAGGAATGTGTCCACTCACTCCAGGCGCAACATCCTTTGAACTTAGTAAAGGATCAAGCGATATTTTTTCATTACACAGGAGAGAAAAAATAATCTATTAACGTTGGGGGTCCCTAAATTTCTTTGGTTATCATATTCTTCGAAGAGCATCTTGTAGTTCGATTAACATAATGTTGGTGTGTTAACCATACGCTCCGAATGCCCGTGAGGATTTTAGTTAGAATAAGTCAACTTCCAAATTGCCAGAATACCATCAAGAAAAAATACACATTTAGATATTAGTACTGTACTACGCAATACGTCAACATCGAAATAATCATTGAAACCGTGCCTGCCACGATTTAGGCCGTCATTTGAAAGTGATACCCGTACCCAGGTAAAAATGATCCCTGAATAAGCCACCAGCTCCTTTGATTTATTTATTAAGTATTTTTTCTCATTATATCCTCCGCATTTAATATTTCCCTCGGGAAACTGCAACGAATGATATATTACCATAGAATAAAATTCCGTACGAAACGTGCTCCACTAGGGATGGCAATTGCAAAAAATTAAAAACGTTATGTTTTCATCCTCGCATCCTTTCGTAATGCCTATTCTCTTCGATTTCCAGATTGGGCGTAGAATATTTTAACAACTTCAACGAAATTTATAGAAACATCGCCCGAGTAAAAGACAACAGATGGATCTATCTTCACACAAAAAGGTTCTCCTTCGGATACCCTTGCACCGACGGGTTTTTGGTGCATCCATCATTCATATTCAATATTCACAACCCCAATTTCCAGCACGGCTGAGCGAATGAGCCATGATTAGTATTCCGGACAAAAACCGCGTGGGTATAGGGGGATAAATCGTAATCGGAGAATGATAAACCTCGGCCATAAGACCCCAATGAAATACCATTTGAGCACTCATCATGCCCATATAAAGGAGCGCCCAGCACCACAATTAAGACCTCAAGAGGAGAGGGATAGTCTTACGAGAAGACGCAGAGAATAGAAAGAAAAAACTTCGCTTTGGATATCCATTCCAGCCGGGGCCTTCGGGGCGTACTCAATCAAAGAACATAACGTGCGCAGCCGCGAGAAAGAAGCAAATAAAGAGAGAGAGGAAGTGTTGCGAAGTCATGAAATGGGGTTGGATGCTATTTCACTAGTTTCATTTACCTTCCTAACGATATAAAACTCGTACGTTCGTCATGAATCCCAATCAAAATATTATTGTCATATGGACAAGAAAATCAGAGCATCAAAAAGTATAATGCCCAGGTAAGTTAATGATGATACCTGCATTAATCCGCCGAGAAAAATTACAATAAAATCCTAATGATTAAAGCCAAGTATTTACGATAAAATCTGCGACTAATCATTGCGCGTTTAAACATAAGACCCGGAAGTTCCATTCAAATCGGCATTTTTAAACGTTTACTTTTAACTACACGACCCAAGAGCCAAAATTTTATCAGCCCATACAATCTTTTCCACCAGAAATTTTCTCACGTTAGGTTCATTCATCAACCTATGTATGCAATGCTACTGTAATAAAATAATGCATATTTAAGAACAATAAATGCTATCATGCGGTATTCTTTCTTGCTTATATTCAATGACAGATGTGACCTATCAGGATGAAAAAAAGCTCTCCATCATCAATGAAACATCAAGATCTTGAGGCCTCCAAAATTCAAGGAAGCAGTTTCCGTAAGTCGACTCAACTTTTAAACCTCAGAAGCCACTGCCCCTCCCTCCCACTGCATCCACGTCTCATTCCGGTCAAATTGAAAGCGAGATTACAAACGCATTAACCCGGGCTTCCCTCCCGCTCATTTCCGTTCCACGTGTTCCGTGCAGCGGCGGAGGGACGACCGGCCGGGAATGACAAATTGCCCCAAAACGTATTCGGGAGTCACGCGGCCTATACGCGGAGGTGGAGCCGCAAGCGGCTGCCGTTCTTTTGCGGTCATTTGTTTGTTTCCGCCCACCTTCCTCCCCCTCCACTACTGCCGTCCCTCCCTTTTCCATCTTTGCCTATTTATCTCTCCCTCCATCCTCATCCCATCCGCATTCTTATAAAGACCGACACTCCTCTCAAATCCCCTCGAGTTCCCAAACTTTTCGGAAAAAATCTCCGGGGGCGATGATTTTTCCCCCCTTCCATGGAAATAAAGAAGGTGGGCTGGCGTGGATGGAGAGAAGCGTTAAGGGTGTAAAGTGGAGATGGGAGGCAAAGAGAGGTGGGTAAAGAGAGGTGGGTAAAGAGAGGTGGGTAAAGAGAGGTGGGTAAAGAGAGGTGGGTAAAGAGAGGTGGGTAAAGAGAGGGGGATAGAGAGAGGGGGATAGAGAGAGGGGGATAGAGAGAGGGGGATAGAGAGAGGGAGATAGAGAGAGGGGGATAGAGAGAGGGGGATAGAGAGAGGGGGATAGAGAGAGGGGGATAGAGAGAGGGGGATAGAGAGAGGGGGATAGAGAGAGGGGGATAGAGAGAGGGGGATAGAGAGAGGGGGATAGAGAGAGGGGGATAGAGAGAGGGGGATAGAGAGAGGGGGCTAGAGAGAGGGGGCTAGAGAGAGGCGGATAGAGAGAGGCGGATAGAGAGAGGGGGATAGAGAGAGGGGGATAGAGAAGAGGGAGATAGAGAGAGGGGGATAGAGAGAGGGGGATAGAGAGAGTGGGATGGAGAGACGGAAGAGAAATGAAGTAAGTCAGTCTCGATGGGATGCGAGTCGTGGTCGGTGTCGGCGGTGCGCGGGAGGGCGGCGAAAATAAATATGAGGGCATAATTGGCACTGTCCGCAGCCACCAATTTAAAGTCGTTCGCCATTACAAATCGGAGCTTTCATTCAATTACTCTCTCTCTCTCGTGCTTCGCCTGGCTCCGCCTCTCCCGTTTCCACTCCTTTTCGAAACCTGTGCCCTACCCCACTCCCCACTTCCAACCTCCTCCCCTCCCCCCTTCTTTTTCTCCGACGGTCACTCCAACCATTGTTGCTCGCGCCGATTTTCGCCAAATCGGTCAATCCGCCGCGGACGTTGACGTCATTTTTAGGAGGACCGAGCCGATTGATTCGACGGCACGTACGAAGAATCCAAACGATTCCGGGACGCCTGAAGGGGTGATTTAACGTTAATTAAAAACCTATTACCTTGTTGTTATGAGCACCACATACAGACGTGAAGAGAGGAGAATTTTTTGAGCGCGGGGGAATCCCGATTCTAAGTTGCTAATGGCCGAGGTCGATAACACAGCCCCAGATATGTGCCCGGAGTCCGGTTGACGGGATATAATTGGCATATTATATTCGAAATGGAATTTTATTGCCTTATACTCTCAAGAAAATTATGAAATTATAATTCCATTAGCGTGGCAAAAAATGAGCGATAAGCAAAATTTTTAAGCATAAAAATTAATTGTTTGAATGAAAGCATAATCAAAGCGTAATGGTTACTGAGAAGCCATTCGATGCTCTGACTGACTTAGCACATATTCAAATGAACGATCGAATTATAGCCTAAATTACTTTCTATAGCGCAGTTTTCAAGCACTTCTTCGCACACCATGTATGTTCCTGTCTACCCCTTCCGCGCTACGCTAACGGAACACACAAGTCGCTCCAGGAAGGAGTGGCGGTCGATAATGAAGGTCTAATGGAATGGAAGGCGATTCATGAAAATGGAAGGAATGGGCAACCTTCCCTCACGCTCTTGGAGGAGCGAGAACGAAGCAGAAACGTTCAAAATGAAACGGTGATTTTCCGTCTACATTCCCATCCCTAACCCGCTCGTTTCCCGTCCACCCAAGCTCTCGTTAATGACGTCCCCAAAAGATTCGGCTGTTTATTCGAGCGTTTCCATTTCCATCCCGGATTCTCATAAATTAAGACCTATTTCCTTTATAGCTTTTTATCTCGTCAGATCTGTGCGATCTTATTCTCCTCCCTATATCCTCCGGTCCCCGTTGCCCACATCCTGGCATCTTTCTTCTCACATACCTCTGCCCTCGTACCCACACGAATACCAAACGCCTTTTTTTTTAGCGTTTGGGAGAGCAACTCGAATTATTTTGGATCCGCTAATATCTCGTGGATATATGCGACGGAATTTCCTTTCCCCCCAGGATTTCCCTCAGGGGAACGAAACAAATATGTTGGGAATTACGCATTCTGAAGTTTAACTGCGTATAAAAGACCTGCCTCCTTCGGCCATTTTCGTCTAGATACGCTTTCACAATATCTAAATTTCAGACTTGGTAGAGCGGTTTCGTTCGTTTAGTTATGAAAAAATACTCCAGTAGATCTAAAACATGTAAATTTAGTATGCCTATTTATATTCTTGAAAAATTAAGTAAATTTCCTTCCAAAAATGGAATTCTAAAAAGCAATACATGCAGTGAAATATTTTAAGAGTAAAATAAACATGCAATGAGGAAGTTCAGAGGAGACCACTTTTGGTGGTGAATATTTTTTATTAATTCCAATAAAACTAATAGAATGATCTTTGTCTTTCATTAGGGGACAAATATGGTAAATGTTGAATATGGATACGACTTCGCATAACTCATATCTAAAATCTAATGCAAGACAAAGACGATTCAGTGGTGATAACATTGGAGAGACCGCATTGCATCACTTACGAAGTGAGCACTATTTGCAACTCACCAATTAACTTGGACCTTGCTTGTACCCAAGTATTTAAGATAAAATTTCAAGTATTTTTAAATCTATTTTGGCTGCAAACGGATTTAAAAAAGCTGAATAATGCTAAAAATTAGGAAGTTTGACGAAATTGAAAAAGAGGCATTGAATTAAAGACTTCAAATTTATGAGATAATGGACTAAATAAAAAAATACTGTGACCGTAACGAATGGCATTATATGCAACCATTCGATTCAAGAGGAAGGACTGAAAATCCGAAGCACAGGTGAAATTCTTGAGTCATAAAATGTATGTATAAATGCACTTGTTTCTGACACCTGGTACATTTGAGCCCGTACGCTCTTCGCGTAACGGTGGGGAGGGAGGCCCGGGGGGGGGGGGGGGTGAGAGAGAGCAAGAAATATCTCTGGATTGACATAAGAAAATCCGGGGCGAAACTGAGCGCCTGCACAGAAGAATCCCCTTATTATCCCTGTGCGTGATTTTACTCTTTCCTTCTCCTGACGTCAATCCCTTCATGAAGTTTTCGGGCAATCGGAAAAATATCTAGCTTGTGACAACTCAAGAGTCCTTTACTGTATGCTATCCTGAGTAAGTTGAGGGCTCATGACAACCGTTTAAACACTTGTTATCTATTGGGTGTGGAGAGGATATGAAAGGTCTACTGGCCCAGATTTTGTGCAATGACCGACTTAAATCTAGCTTCATTGGACATGGGCCCCTTAGAGGAGGGAGATAGAGGGAGAAAATGGGCTGCAATTCTCGCGGAATAAAGTATTGCATGTGTTCCGGAACAGGAATGGTGTCGGATTATTTGGCACGTTTGTGCTCATCATGGGCGTGTTCGACGATTTGATAAGTTTTCTACTGATGAATTCTTCCACTTACTGGAAGAGGAAAGCATTTCACTATGAGGAAGTTATAGTCCATGGTGGATAATTGGCTACAAAAAATTCTCCAGGAAAAACCTCTTCCTTCGAGATAAACAATGTACAATATGTTTATGTAAGCCTTCTCTTAGGGGGTATTGACCGGCAGTGGGATGTTGAAGACTGTAATTGAGGGAGATAGAGGGAGATGTTAGGCAAACGAGGAAAGGGAAGGAACAGGATAGGGATGTTGGACGGGATGAAGGGAGGAAGAAAGTACACAGAGATGGAAAGGGACCCGATGTAGAGTAGGATGCTGGATTTTGTGTTTTGTCAGGAGTTACAAAAAGTTTTATTTAGTAGCTGTGTCCATCCAAAAACCTACCTTAACCGGTAGATTACCTAATAATAATAATAAGCCTTCTCTTACTTTTTCTTCAATTATTTCATATATCGCCAATACAATGTTTTGATATTAAGCTTCACTACTTTCACCCCTTTGCATTTACTCTTAAGTTTGTTTATGCTAAATCTTTCGTAAATTATCTGATGTGGTAAATAATCCCGTGCTCACAATTTAAACATTTTTAGCTGAAAGCATAATAAGTACATGTATATATCATGACATTATTACCTAAGAATTAGACAATAATTCCGAAAAAAAGTTTTCGTATAATCAAAAAGTAAATAAAAGAGTAAAAAACTTTCTGCATATACACACACACACATCTATTTCAAAACAGAATTGTCTATAAGAGATCACGTAATTCAAAAGTTCAATCATCAACTACAAAATAATTCTGCGAGGAGGATTTGCACTCGGTTACTATCTATTTTGGGGATTACAGTGATAGGAAAAATTCCCCGTCCGAATATCGAAACACGAATAAACTAGCTTCATATCTTACCGAAGCTATAATGTTCAGTTGGAAATCGTCACCCGAGACTTCGGACTTTTTATTTGTATAAATGACCATGCGCCAAAAGCTTTACGACCCTTCCTCGCCCGAGACCCGTACGTTACAAATGAACTGCACGACAATAAACCTGTACCTAAATTTTATTCCACTCTTCGTAGAGGAGTGCAAGTGCAATTAAAGGAGGGATTGGGGGGGGGGGGGAGAATGGGAAAGAAATAAGACCAGGCGGAATGAAATCGACAAATCGGCGATTTATCATCCCCCCCTCCCTCGATATCCTCCCTTCTGAGGCCTGCGAAGGTGTTTTCGGGAATGTTTTCGAGAGAACCGGATTTAAAATAAAAGCAGAGCGAGACCCGGAGAGGACGGGAGCAGGAACTCTTTCAAGGCGGGAGGATGGGTGCGCGGGGCAAGGAGGGGTGCAGATAGGACGAAGGGAAGAGGGAGTAAGGGGACGGTGGGCACGGGAGGAAATATGGCGGCGGTGAAAGGGCTAGAAAGGGACAGGCAGAAAGGGAGAGATAGGGTGGAGAGATACGGACTGGGAGGGGAGGGGAAGAAGGAGTGCGGCAGTATTCCACGTGCGTGTAACATGATCCCGTTGCCTACGCAAAATGGGCGTATTTCGAATTCCCGCGGTAGGATAACGAATCTTTGAAACTAATAGTCTGACCCCGGAATCAATCAGATTTTGAGCGAAATCCATCCGACGCTAAAAAAAAATGCCTGAGAAGCTAGAAAAAATAACGGTGTCATTCATAATTCTTTCTTGCATTTTTCATACCACCAGACTCACAGTTCATAGATTTAAGAAAATAATGGCAAAGTATACATCTGCTCAGGTTTGACTAGTTTTTTGTCTTTCGCCCACAGATTAAATATGCTCGACCCAAAGATCTGCAGGATAAAGAACTAATTTATGCAAAAGCATACGAGGGAGTTATCTATGAGGAAAATCACAATTTTAGCAGTCGAGGGAAACATCATGACAGTTGTTTTTAATATTGTTATAATGCTAAAATGACGATAGATCTAGCAAAATTAAGCAAACCCATCCCTAGATGACATTTGATATCGGTATAAAGTATTTCGGTTCAGTTTGTAAAGCATAATATGAAAGACATAAGGTCGTAAACTTCAGTTCAATGAAGCTGCTCTTAAGAATGCGATCCCCAAGTGGGACTATTTTCAACTCACCACAGCCTCGTTGAGGCGCCAAACGGACTACGATAAAAGCTACGAAGCCGAAAGCTGTTCCGCTGGAAAAGGGTCCCTTAAACTTGCACTCAATCAAATCAGGTTCGCTTGTGAGAACCTATGGAAATCGCCACGTCATATTGCTGCACTAAAAATTCAATTCCATGCACGTACTGGAACTATCACTTTGCACTCAACGAGAAAAAATTATATTTTCCATCCAACAACTCGGTATAACATCCTTTACTCGTGAGACTTACTTAGCGGAATGTGCGACGCAATATCTCAGCTTCGGGAGAGAAATAAAAATAAAAGAAGGTAAGGCGAGTCTTCGGATGAAATTTTCGAGATAATTGAAGGAGCTGAAATGGAGAGCGTGAAGAAAAAAGGTGGCAGAGGTGGAGTGGACAGACATTCGTGGTTGATCAGTTTCTGGTGTTGGGAGAACGAAAAACTCAAAAACGTCCGATTCCTCGGAGACACCCGGTGTTGCTTCGCGTATCTTGCGGGGACCGAGTCCAAGCGACCCAGGTGAGAGTGAAGTAAGGGCCTCGGTGGGAGAGATCGGATGTGCCTCTCCTTGCCTTCCCCGAAGCGAATAATATATATGGATCCCGTCCTAGAAATCTCAAAAGGAGCCGCCTTTCTTTAGCGATGCCTTAAGAAGCTGATGCGAGAGCACCCATCCCTCCCTTCGCGACCCACCCCCAGAGCGATCTGCCTCCTCATCTCCACACCTAAAGCATCTTTCTTCTCCTCCTCATTTCACTCTGTCGCGCTTTTCTGTTCCTCTCGGGCCCTGTTCGTAGCCAATAATCCACAAATATGCTCTCGCGAATATTCTTAGGCAGCGCATCGACCTCAAAATTTACTCAATCTAAGTGCTTACCCTACACGGCTGGGATTTTAAGTTCAAGAAAGCCCCGCGCGATACTCATGGCCTACCTGCTGGAGTACCTATATCTTAATCGCAAAATAAACTTTAAACTCTATTTATCAGGGAGAATTGGGTGAAAAACTCTCTAAACTTAAGGGAAACCTATTATTTTATGTAGACGGGGAAAAAATAAAAAAATATTTGGCTACTTTAGCAGAAATATGTTATGCACGACGTTTTCTTGGGATCGAACTGCTATAACTTTTCAATTTGCGATTGGGCAAACATGATGAGTGGCAACAAGCTGCTATGGGAAAAATAAAAAAAAGTAAGTATTCAGGTACCCAGAGATTTTTATCCAAATATAGGACGGAAAAAGAAATAATTTTTGAAATATGTATGAATAAATCGTTTATATTTCAAATCCATTTTCTTTAACTTTCAAAATCTTAATGCCCATTATTTCAAAATTTTAAAGTCAGCATTTTTCTCGACCCTTTCTAAACTTAAGTTGAGGTTGATAAGTTGAAGTCTACCATTGAGGTTGATAACACCAACCGTCCGTAGCTTTCCACATCTCTTCAGGAAAGGCACTGTCTGATATTACAGGAAAATAAAGGAAATTAGCTATTTTCTTTAAGAAAAACACCTTTCTTAGATTAATCTCCAATGAAATTCAAAGACATTAGTGGATGACTGAATTTAACGCCTGTTTTTTTTAAGATGAGATAAAAGTCATCACTTATACTTTCATTTCTCACACTCATATTTTTTTTCTCTTCTTCATTCATGGTTCAATTTGCACTAATTGCTTTCTATTTGCCCTCGTTTTTGCAAATCATATGTAGGCAAATATATCTTGCATACTTAAGATTTCACATGACGCATTCATACTTTCCTGAAAACGTCTATTGGCTGTAAAAGCTTTGCGTGGAATGCTGGAGAAATTTTTTAAAGTACTAGCGCACCAATTAAACAGAATGATCACGATTTTTCCTCAATTTCCTCACCATATGTTCCCTGTGACACGTGAACTTCGTAATCACCTTTTCCTTCCTCCGCCACCACCCCCTCATTTCCCACTCCCTCCAATTTTACTTCACTGCAACCGACTCCCTCAGTCATCCCACGGAGTCCACGGGAGTGAAAAAAATGATAAAAAGAACGTTACTCGTCCACCAAGGGGGTCATCCCTTCCGACAACTCACCACTTCCTCGGTGGTGCTGGTGAGATGGTGCGAGCGAGGATAAAGCGGAGCAAGTAACCGGTGCCGGCACACAATAAACATGCCAAAATGAAAAACCCTTCCCTACCACCGTGGCTGATATCACCAACCGTCCGTCGCTTTCTACTTCCCGCTCTGTGGGGTTAGGAGGGTGGGCAGGGAGCGAACAGGTACAAGGGTGACCGGGGCGTCGGAATGCATCTTCCCTCCGGTTTAAAATTCTCCTCCGCGGTCGAGAACGAGAGAGCGAGAGACGAATGATAAAGAAATTGGAGGTTTTCGGGGGAAGATTGGGGGTTGGGAGGGAAGGGGGAGGGTTCGAGAACTCGAAAAGGAGAAGAGCGTTTGGTTGGGGGGGTGGAGGGGTTCACAGGGTCGGTGTGATGTTCCGTTTATTTCAAGTGGAGTGCGTGTGTGCGCGAGTCTGTGCGATTGCGTGCATGGAATGCATCCAACGGGGAAAATGCAGTTATTTGGGTGGGCCGTTCGGGTTCGGCTGTTTGCTGACCCCAAGAGTGGACGACCGTAATGGAAGTGGAATCGGCAATGGGAAGGTTGGATTTTTTTTCGACTTCATTGGGTGGATGTATATATATATTTTTTTAATACCTTTTTTTGTGCCCCATGAGAGGTAACAAATTTCCACCGGATGGGTTATGCGCACTCAGCAACCCCGCAATTCAAAATTTCTTCCAGTTATCGAAAATTTTCTCCAGTTTCATCTCAACCCGTATTTTTGGCGTTCGTGCGCATTGCATATCAAAAACAAGATAGGTGAATAGTGACCATTTTCTTCGTATCGTTGACATTTGGTGTTTGATGAGGAGAAAAAACAGCAAAAATATAGGAATTATAAATTTTTTCGCAACTCCGTACTCGCACATACCTAAGTCCCACAGTGTCTTAAATTGAACACATCGATGATGAGAGGAAAGAACATGGAATACTATTGAAAGGGCATATCTTAAATTGCACATAACGATAATTGGCCTGGGACTTGGATCCCAGGGGGTAGATCGCTGAGCTGCTGACTTGAGGGCCCGGATTTTATTTACGGGTACGCTTCTGGGTACCCTTAGCTGTGTGTTATGTATCATACTGTGTGTTTTTTCAGGAACCAGCTCGTCCTAGCAAACTACAGGCGGCACAGGGAAAGGAAGTCATCTCTAATCCGTGATATGTCACTTCACACGCCCTTATGCTAAGCACTAGTAAGTTTTACCGTTAGTAATTCATAGCTTCGGGTGGATAACTGCGGTTTGGTTTGGCTGGTTATAAGAGATCTTATCAACACGAATCGAATCGAATCAAATTTTATTGATTAAAAATACATTTTATTCAGTGGAAAATACTATTATATGGTCATTAATGAATACTTTTGGTCAAAAATTCCAAAAGATTTTTATTATTTACTAATTATCGTAAATTCCTTGGGCTTAAATATGGAATGGTTAAATTATAATGCACCCTCGAACAAAATTGCCTCAATAAAGTTTCCATTAAAGGACCTCAAAACGATTCAAGGAAGAAATCAAATTAAGAAACCAGCTACTCAGCCCTCCGGCGTTGCAGTTTTAGCACCACTTAAAAAGATATACCCATTAATCAATTTCCTTTCCACTGGGACATGAATGATAATTCCAAATTCTCCCCACCAATGATTTGGCAATAGCGACGAAGTTTAATCCTGTTCCCTTCCCGAACGATCACCGTTTTCATTCTTAAATCCCCGCTTATAAATTTCCTCGGCGTAAATGCCGAGAGAAAGAGAAGACGGACAAAGGAAAGATGGATAAAAAAATCTAGTGTGTCGAGCAAGAGGAGGAGAATGAAAAAAAATGTATACCGCGCAACGGTGGTGGAAAAAAAAGCCGGCTCGGAGAAATATTATCCTCTTCTCGAAGGATAGAGGGAGAGAAGGATTTTGAGGAGATGGGGCCAAGAAAGAAAGAGATACAGAGAGGAACCTTGTCTGCCGTTTGGATCAGCAGCATTAAAGGAAGGAGAGAAGAGAAAGGGAGATGGGAACGGTCGGGAAGGGAGAGGGGTGACAAATAGGGGGCGTCAACCGCAAAACGCGGACCCTAGCGGGAAGAGGAATGGCCGGGGGCGGAGGTGGCCACTCGCTCTCCCGAGGAGAACACAGTGGCCCTCTCCCTCTCACCTCCGGTACCGGACTACGAAGTAAAAAAACACCCTCCCAACCACCCACCCCCATCTCATCTCCCCTTCGCCCGGGGTAAAAAAGAAAATAATAACAATAACAGTCGGGACGGGGCGGATGGAGAGCGAGCGACTGAGTCTCTCTGTCCGTCCTCCTACCTTCGCTCGGAGGCTCTCCTAACGTGAGCTGGATGCTGCTGGTGGACGACACTTTCCGGGACCCACGGGCGACGGAGAGCAGGGAGGGAGCCTCACGGCGAAGACGGATGACCCAGGGTGGGCGCGAGGGTGAGTGGAAGGGCAAAAGTTTTTCGGAGAGAGGGAGGGGGCGACTCACGGGAAGGAGATTAATGCCCTATGTGATAAGAGTCAAAAAATAAGGGGTGGCGTGGCGTGCGTGGGGAGGAGTGAAGAGGGGTGGCGCGCACCCATCTGGTGGGTCGGGAAAGGGGAGGGTCGGGGGTGGTCGAGTGCCGCGTGTGCATACCTTGTCTGTTGAGGATGTGCGGGAGGAAGGGGGGGGGACGGTTGGAAAGCGGGGTGGGGCACGGGCGAGATAGTGTGTGCATGTGAGAGAGAGAGTGTCAGGCGTTTTTGGGCGTGTTCCTGGAGAGAAGGGATGACGAATGGAGGTGGAGTAGGGGGGGGGAGCGGAGACTCGCATGATGCCGCCCGAAAAATTAAGTCGACTCCGGGAGGATGTCATGAAGAGCGTTGCGGGTAGATGATTTCTTTTTCGTCGGGTTGATTTTTTTTCACAGACTTACAGGACGAAATTCGGGAAAATGTTGATTCTGAGGCAAAGGGTGAGCGGAAAAATATTCCCTCGGGGACCAGGAAAAGACGTGTACATTCCCTTCGGGGTAATGTGCGGGGTCAAACGTTTTGTTTGGACGATGAAGGTATGTGTATTCGTCCTTCCGGGATGAAGGGCAGTCTCCGACACGAGGGAGGGAAAATGAAAATGGGTATGAGAATTGAATTGAGGGGGAAAGGGGATGGGTGAATATATGAGGTGAGCATGAAAAGTTGAAAAATAAAGGGAAATGCAACGAAAAACAGAGAGGAGTTGGTCGGCTGGTGAGGTAGAGAGCTAACAAGAAGATTCACTGACGTCGGGAGGTTCTTTGGTTGTAGAGGTCACTCGCTTCCTCAGATGATATCGAGGTCGAATGTTTTCATGAAATTCTTTTACGAAGCGATAGTGCTCAGTGCACTGATTTATCACTCAAACATGTCAAAAATATGAGAATTTGGAGCAATCTTGACAGCCAGACAAAAATGACAATGAAAAAAATTCACAAAAACATCCACTGACTTCGTCAATTCTGGTTTTCTCGCTTTCTCGGAAAATAAAAGGTACACCCGAAACATTTTGCAACCTATTCAAAATAGAAAAACTGCACAGCAAATGAAGGCTCCTAAACATAATTATGTCACTTTATACCATTTCAATTTTCGAAAGTCGTATATAGTGCACTTTTAAAACACAACTACTAACGGATTGCATAAGAACGAACCCTATACGCAGGTAATTTCAGCGAGCGGTAAATTCAGACTTTTCAGTCCATCCTTCGTTTTAGTAGTTCTGTTGGCTATTATTTTAAAGATAAGAGTTTGCTGTGCACAATAGAAGTTCGTGGAATCATGCTCATCATATTCTCATAAAAAAATCATGATTTCTAATCTATAAACATAGCCAAAAGTGATGACAAAGATTTCCGAAAAATTAATCAAGGGTGTTGTCACCGTGTGACATTTTTTCGAGCATATTAAATAAGTCCGACTAACGGTTAGTCTTCAGTCCAATACCATCCCGACTACAGCATCGGGAAATACAATAATTTATCTTCAATAACAAAGAAATTCAATTATTCCTCAAGAACGACCATAAAGAGGACTCGTCCATTGGTAAACGACTTAAAATTTAACTTTTGATTCTGTTAAGTCTTTAAAAAGTGACCCTGAATATAAACCCCGCCTGCATGAGGACTCTATTCTTGATAACATAGTTGCATGGTGAATGAGAGAGAGGGAAACAGGAGTCAGGGAATAGAGCAATATAAAAGCCGGAATGGCACCTCGCGAATCGAGCTATTTCGCTATTCTTCCACATTTTCCGCGAGAGACTAATACGAGGGGGAGCGCAGGAGAAGTGCGAAAGAAAAATGGATGCTCAAGAACAAAGGGATAACAATTCTCTCTCCCGAGGAGGAAACGGAGTGAAAACTAGAGTGGTCAATCTAACGGGCGGCACCAAGGGATAAGAGAAAGGGAAGGAGGAGAGGGGGAGTGAGCGGGTGAGAGAGACAGAGACGGAGGAGAGACAAGCTGAGGGATGCGACGGCCACGGGGAAACCTTTGATACATGGAGAGGAGGACTCTTTATAAAAGGGGACGCAAGTGACAGTCCTTTTCAATCAACCCGCTAGCTCCTTTTACCCTTTCCTGGGAACGAAAATAACATCGCCGAGGTCGCATTCCGTTTTATAAGCGTTAGCGGAGGTGAAACGAGGCGTTCAGCTGGCGTCCGCGGCTGAGAGTTCGAGAGGGAAGAGTGGAGAGGAAAAAGAAGGGATGGTGGCATTTTTTGTCCTTCTTTATTTTGGTTGGACGACATGTAACGCGGGAGCAGGAAATGGTCACCGGATAGATACACGGGGCAGCGGTAAGGAGGGTTGGAAATTGAATGGAAGGCCGTGAAGAGGATTGTGTGTGTGTGTTTGTGGAATGGAGAATGCGAGAATAAAGAAATGAAGAAAACAAGTAAGATATTGAAGTCAAGGGTGGGGGAGATCCTCCCTTGCGTGAGAAGATCCTCGCGCGTAACACAAAGCGAAACGAAACCGCGCGGCCGCAAACCGAATCACAGACACTAAACAAACGCTCTCGGGTGTGAGGAGGCGGCGCGATTTATTTACACAATCGAATCCCGCGGACGGACGTCTCTTCGGCACGGCTCGGCTTCCAGCGTCGGGAGCGAGCGAGTGATTTACTTAAGGGTCCTCCCGTCCTCCGATCCGTTCCCCTTATCGGGCAAACCATTGAATTGAGGGAGCAGGGGAAAGGTTAACTGTTTAAGGCTGACGCTGCTGGAGTTACATCTGTAAACATTTACGAAGGCAACGCGAGTAACGAGGAAATCATGAAAAATGGAGCTTTCAAACGGAAATGATCGCTATAAAAAGTAATTGCGTTACACGAATTAGGCGAAGCAAGCCTTTTTTTAGGGGTGAATACCATTTCAAATATATGAAATTATGCATTCCAGTACCTCATCTCGGAAAAGTTGCTTAATTCTTAAGCTTATATGCTTTAATTTCATTATCAACAGCAAGCAATCATTAAAATATTTTCAAATAAACCCTAAATGAAATCCATAGGTAACAATACAAAAACGGTAACTGGATGTAAAGCCGATGCGTCGCAGGAAATAATACAATTATAAAACTTGAGGTTTCGGGAAAATGCCACAGATTCAAAGGGACCTTTGGACCTATAATATAACTAATGAAAATCACATAAAGGTGACCCTAATCCTAATTCACCAAATTCTAATCCTTAAATTTCGAAGGTGATGACAATTTTCAGTGATATAGGGAGTTGGGTCCTGGCGAAAATGTGATTCCGGAATTTCAGAGCCATTATATACCTATTCAACAACACAGACAGGAGGTAAATTGGCAGGTAAGAGAATAATTGAAAAAATAATTAAATTATGGATGTACCGACGCAAAAAACTCTCTAATCTGCCAAGAGAATGATCATTTACTCCTTAGCCAGAGAGAGTTGCTTCATTCTCGGGTTTTTCGAACATATATGATGTCCCTTATCTCGTTTCTCTTTCGTTTTCTAATTGATCACTACCCATTAACATGCAATCAGAATGCATCATAAATTTTTCTATTCAAATTCCATTTCATTTGGCCGACATTTTCCTCAATTACTCACGAGTTCACGCAGTTTCAACTACTTCGCTGAGTCAGTGCGTGGTGAGAAATGACTGGCAAAAAACTACTCGTCGGAATGTACACATAAGCGTATCCAATTCAAGCGAAAAAAAACAAAACAATAAAATAAGAAAAATGTCGGTATCCAGACATTACCCATTTGTAACGATTACAAAGGGAAAGACTACTGATTTCAAAGTAATGCTAAAGCCCATCATGAGCTAAATACTTACCTGAGGTAGCCGAGAAATTCAATTAAGTAAAAAGAAGTTTTATTATTTCGTGCGAATCGAATCAATCGAATAACACGCCTACCTAAAAACTATGTCAATGCTCGGGATAATGCCGCAGTGCCCTATGGTAAATAAAAACTGCAATTCATCGGAGTCATCAAACCGCCACCCAAGAATGAAAGAATGATGAATGTGAGGGAGCTTGGATAATTTGGCGAGGTGAAGGAATATGGGCAATTATATGAATTAAAAAAAAGCCAAAGGTAAAGAATTAACGCCAAATTGAATATAATGAAATGTACAATTCTAATCTTCTGGTATTTAAGTCTACGCTTACGTCACTGCTGGACTAGAAAAAAATAACGACCCCTACAAATAAGGGGCATGAGCAGGAGGCACATTTTTATAGCCCATCGAGACAAGCAACACTAACAGTGATCTCATTAAGTCTCGAACACTCGGTCGAATGCGATGTAAGCAGCGGTAGCATTCGGGACCACTGGAACAGAAAGACCGTAGCTAGTAGGTAGCTGAAGTAAAAACATCGGATGGTGGGGAGAGGGGAGGAGAAAAATGCAACTAATGAGCAGCGGTGTTTTTTTACCTCGATGGTATGAAGCGACTTGGTTTTTTTCAAAGCAGATACTCTTCTAAATGACTCAGAAAAAAATATAACCATAACTCTTCTGGGGAGGGAAAGAGGAATACGCAAAAAAAAATCCCCCACGAGTAGGTAGTTACATTTCTCCCATTGCATTCCGGGAAGGAACGTGATGCGTTGTGAGTGGAATTGAGAGAAAGGGGGAAATGGCATCAAGGAGAAGGTAGGGACACCCAAGTGACGAGAGTGAGGAGGGTGAGAAGAGGCATTTTTTAAAGGTGCGTCGGTGGGTATAATGAGGGGATAGAGTTGGGAAGGGAGGCGTAGAGGAGTTGGCTCTCTCCCCGTCAGCCACCTGGCACTTTCTTCCGGCGGGAGGGATAGTAGGAAACAGGCGAGGTCATCTTAAGAGGTGGGGGGGGGGTGTCCAGCATCCTGCTCGCATACACACACACGCGCCCGCACAAACGTGAGGAATACGCAACCCTTTTGTGTGTTTTTTTTGTTATTTTCTAGTTCCATATTCCCTTCCCAAAACCCTTTTCTGAAGTGGCGACGGAGCGATAATGATACAGGAGATCATTTTCTTTCACCAAACTCGTCGAGTTTCACCCACCAAAATCCTCGCTTCGCCTATTTCCCTTTCACATTTCTCGATTCTCCATTCTCAACCCCCATTACGATGACAGCCAATTTTCTATAACCCTAGCAGCCGCTGTCTCAGTGGTGCCAGTACAAAATATCGCACCTGCCGTGTTTTCTAAATTGGTTGATGGGGCTACTCTAGAGGAAAGAAAGAGTACTTCATGGGGAGTTAAATAATTCAAGAGCCACAGTAAAGGGAATATTCGGAATGTATTCCAACCTAGTGGATTTAGGGGTTCAGGAGTTCAAATTTTACGTTCTACGAAAATATATCACAGGGAGTACGGAAATTAAAATTTCAATACTTTTAGTTACAAACACAACGGAAGGTCAGAGAATTACAGCGAATAAAATCAATTTCACCAGCACCTTTTTTACGCTCCAAGTAGGGCCACAGGTTTATGGCTACTATCAATCGCTCTTTCAAAGTGTTTTACAATCTTTCACACATCCGTTTCAAAAGTTGCCACGCAATTATTT
Organism: Hetaerina americana; assembly: GCF_022747635.1. NCBI lineage: Eukaryota > Metazoa > Arthropoda > Insecta > Odonata > Calopterygidae > Hetaerina > Hetaerina americana. The sequence continues at coordinate 98,265,005 of NW_027286763.1, forward strand.
CTGGCACATTAAACCATTATGGCATGTCTCCAAAGCCATTATATGAACCAGAAACGATGGAACCACAACGACAAATAATTCATGCTAGAAAATTACATAGGTAAAATCCTCAGGTGCTTACTTGAAGGACTACTTCAGTACTTCCAAGGATGGAGAGGGGCTGGCCCGCAGGCAGAGGGCGACGTAACCAAGTTAAGAGTAAGGCGATAAGAGGGGTAAAAAGGCATCCGAAGAAAAAAATACCTTTTAGGAGGGACGAAGATGAGGAATGAGACGAGGGCATTACCGCGGTGGGCGGAGAGAGGAAGGACGTGTGTGAGAGAGGTGGGAGGAGTGTGTGGAGGGCAGGAGACGGAAGGGCATGGAGGGTGAAGAGAAACGGGAACGGTTCAAAGGGGGCACACGGGGGTGGATAGGAGGCGGCGGAGGGCACAGGTGGTCCACCGCAACACGTAGGCCGTGACAGCTTGGGTCAAACGCCGTGCTGCGAAGACAAAAGAGTTCGCCGATGCGCACTGAGCGCCACTTATCCCGCCTTTCGACCCACCTCACCTGAAATGCCTCCCCAACCCCCCCGTCTCCTCCCCTTTCATCCCCTCTCCTCTCAAATTCTCTAAACCCCCAACCTCTTCCCGGCTTCTTCTCCGCCGATCCCCAACCCACTGCCCTCCACGGCCGTATTCCCTCCCGCCCTCACGTCCCTCCGATTTCTCCATTTCCATCATCTCAGAGGGAGTCGAGCGGGGAGGTGGTATCAGGATTTCGAGGCGATCCGCCTGCGCGGCCTCCGCAATAAAACTGGTGGTATTGCCGGAGATGAAATTGGGAACCAAGGGGGAGGCGGGTGAAATAATAAAAATGAAGAGAGGATGACTTCGGCATGAATGATCTCCCATGGCATAAGACCTCGACCTTTTTCTTGCCCGCATCTTACCGTCTTTTCGGATTCTAAACTTCTCCTGTCCCCCTATTTCCCGAATACTCTGTCTCCTCGCTCGAAAAATAAAATACTGCACCGAGGCGGACCATCACAATTAATAATTCAGATTAGGCAGGGCCATGTGAATCAAACTGAGGCCATTATTATATCCAGGACCTGTTGTTAGGGCAAAAATCGAAAAAAGAAAATTTCATACATTATATCATGTTGAAATATCGAAATGATGTAAGTAACCAAGAAATGATTCCTATGCAAAACGAAATTGTCACCTGTCATAAATCTTTACTGAAAGATGAAGAATGAAGGAATATATATGTTCCCAAACTTATAAGAGTGTGTTTTAACCTGAAATGGGAAAAATCCTGGACCATATTATAAGCAAAATCAGTCATTTCGATAGGTCACAAGATATTTATCTCTCTATCACACAAAAAGGCTAAGATTATTTTAAAATGATTCTTACATAAAGGATTACATGATAATTATTGCTCCATTACCAATCAATAAATGTCCACGATGCGAAGTGCTAAAAATTGTGACCAATACCAATAAGAATAAATACCATAAATTGTCGCTACGACGTTGAAATTAATGACGTAAATAAAAAAGAGTGACAAATGATTTAAATTCCAATGTAAAAAATCCCTGCAAGCATTAGCGAGCAAGCACGTTATTCGAAGGTGAGCTCATGCAAGGGGCGACCGCCGGGGTAGAACTTACGCTCAAACACCCGCAACCACCTGGTATGTTTCTGCCATGATTCCTACGAGATACTAATTGCGCTTCCTTCGGTCTGCCCGCAGGGGGAAGGTTGGAATTTAGAAGGCAGGAAAGGCAGAAGAATAGCACGCACGGAAGAAATAAAAAGAGCAATATAGCCAAAGAATAGGGAGGAGAATGAAGTATAGGAAATCGGGAGATCGTATAATGTTTGAAGGAGAGTAGGCGGTCTTGCGGTAGCGGAAGGATTCCTGAGGAAGGGAAATAATAGAGCTTGCGCACACGGGGGAGAATTGGAGGGGGAGGAGGAGAGGACGAGGCAGATGGCAGCGTTGTGGAGTAAAAAGCTGCTTTATGAGGGATGGTGGTGAGAGGGCCGGAGTGAATGAGACGAGAAGCGTATCCGCAACCTCCGTCCTACCTTGTTCCTAATTCTTCCTGCCCCTTCTCTTATTCTTCCTGGTCTCCTTTATCACAGCCCACGCGGACTCCAGCTCCTCGGTGGTTTGATAAGCCATCTCCCCAGAGGAGGACAGAAAAAGAAGAGCGATATATTCGGAGGTGTTCCTTTTTTTTAATCCCCCCCCCCCGCCGTGAGTTGTTCCCCACAAAGCATTCCTTAATAAGCCAGGCATCCCCTCGGAGACATCTCCCGATTTCTCATCCTCATTACATGTGAGATAATAAAAACTTTTATTTCATTATATCCCCTCCTATAGGGTATACCAAGAGCAAAATTGATTTGTAGGTGCGATAATTTTCGCGCCGGGAGGACCAAAACCTAACCCGGAGGCGTGTGGCTCGGTCCTGGGCTTAGCGGGCGGGATCGAGATCGAGAGATGGGAATAAAAGCGGTCGTAAAACATACGCGGAAGGAGAGCGGGAACGAAGGGAGGGCGAAGGGGCACAATCTCAAAACGCGGGATCCAATCAATTTTCAGCCGCGACGGGGGTCAAGAGGAGGGTGAGGAATAAGGGGAGAAGAAGAGAGGACGGCGGTCGAGACATTAGCGCAAATACTGCACGGAACACAAAGGAGGAATGAATCGCAAGATAAAAATGGCATCAATAAAAATGCTCCCGTAGAAGAGGGAGGGGGGAGGAACTTGCCGCCCTCCTTGGAGACGTCGACTTAGTCCCGTCGGCCGGCCCTTCCCACACCCTTCCCAACCTCTCGAGAAGAGAAAACGAGTGAATAAAACGACGAAACTGACGATCTCCCACGGACTCGCGAGGAATCTGGACAAGCGATCTCGCCTTTTTGCCTATTAGGGGGGAGACGAGGTCACGGGAGGCAAGCCGGGAGTGAAAGACCCCCCTTGGCTCTTCCACCCCTCTTCCCCAACGTTTAAAATCATGTTGGGATGGTCACTTTAAAAGAAGAGACTTTCCTGCCTATATCCGACCCCGTGGCGGATTAACCTCTCCTCTTCTCCTCCCCCTCGCCGCTCAACTCCCCAATTAATCTCCTCTTCTCATCTGTCTTCCCGTGTGTGCGCTCTCTTTTTAACTCCCGACGTCCACTCGGATCTCCTCGATGTTCTCCGCCTCCTTAACTCCACCACGGACAACATCAGAGTCCCGCACTATTTTTCCCTGAAGCTTGTCTTGCCCACCCAGCACTTATCGCCAGAAAATTTTAACCGCAAGAACACCTGTACTTGCAGCTGAGAGTGCTAAACTTCGGATCACGACGCAAATCGCGTTCTTGATGACTCGGACGAGGACGTGGCCTCTGATATTCATTTATCCAACACGGATTCCATAACCACTCTAAGCTAAGGGGTTTACAGTGAGCAGCAAATGACATTTTTTCAGGAAAATATTTTATGTATACGTAATTTTATGCACCAACATGTATGCTTTAAAGCAAATGACTACAAAATAATTTTCTTATCCTTGGTTGTGAACAGATATGAGTTAATTATGGGAGATTTGAAATAAGTTTCGTAACGATATTGTATCAAAGAATTTATGACTAATAAATGCTTTGATATGGACCCTGGTACTGTACGGAGCGGAAACATAGTCGAAGCAGGGTGGTAAGCGTAGATTGGAGGTTTTCGAAATGTGGATTGGGGGAAGAATGTAAAAAAATGACGAAAAGGACAATAAAAGAGGATGTAATAGACTTGTTGGGAGGGGGGGGGAGAAAGAATTACTGGGAGAAATCCAGGAGGGAAGAAAGATGGATGCGTAGCATCTTCATTGGCTATGGGATGTTGAAGACTGTGATAGAGGGGGAAGGTTAGCAGTAGGAAATATATGTTGGAAGGAATGAAGAAAGAGGTATGTCAAGTTGTGTTTTATTAGGATAGACCAAGAATTGTATCGTTATATATTCTGTGTCCTACCAAAACCGACTTTAAATGGTTTCAATAATTATAATAACACATAAACTACACATTCAAAGAAAATTTAAATGAAAATGAAAAATATGACCAATGAACGCACTTCGTGATTTTCATTCCGATACAATTATCCGCGATGGAAACCAGAAACAGAGAATTTTGCTTTTCCAGGACATTTCTAAGTATAGCAGAACATCGTCTCCAGACCACACAACATCTGATTCGTGCAAATTAACCACCTAAAGCGGTGATGAAGGTGATGAAATGCTTAAGCGACGGTAAAGATCGGCGGGTGATACATTGAACGACATCGCGAAACGGAGGAATAATTAACTCCACCAATGCCATGAATCTCGGAACCAATTTTGTGCATAAAATAACAATCAAGAGGGGAAAACCGGAATCCCAAGAAACAATCGATCCCGTTTTATGATCTCTTTCCACACACATACACGCACGAGGCGAAAAAAAGGATTTTTAAATGCAATGCGACTTTTAATGGTCCCGCGGAGAAAAGCAATATAGCAAAGAGCACACGAACAACAGGAAGTTTTAATAGCCCTAATCTACATACGCATTCTGTCCTCTCTCTCTCTCTGTGTCTCACACACACATACATACGCAAATCCTCTCTTTTCGCGCTGACACAATGGCTCAAAGCAAACGACTTCTACACACACGCACACGAGTGCAGGCACCTGAGCGCGCCCTTTTACACCCACCGTTAAAAAAGCGCGCAAGTGAATCACGCTTCACTCTCTTCACCCACTTCCCCTCTTTCTTTCTCTCTCTCTCTCTCTCCCTCCCACTCTCATCCGCCTAAATCCATTTCCTCCTCTCGAGGGAGACCGACGAGGGAATAAAAAACGAAGGCGACATGCGAGCGAGCATTAAAGCGCGCGCGCTCCGAGAGGACCGTAATTAACTCAATCAGTCACACGCCTTCGATCGAATCTCTCCGTCTCTCGCCTGTGACGACGATGAAACAAAGACGGCGCGCGTATATACCCATTCCCACCACACCAATAACACGCCATCTATTTTTCCGATTGCTCAGTCTTCCACATTCACTCGGCGAATGTTCCGCGCTAATCCGTCATCAGGATGAAGTGTAATGAAATTTAATGTGATTCCTTGACACAATGTCGTACTTCGAGCGTTGCAAGAATTAGCATAGTGGTTTATTTACACGACTATGCTTCAATTTCCTTAAGCACCTTACTGAAACAGTTCACAGAAACGTGCATATTCACAACTTTGAAAGAGCAATTCAAAATGTTTGAAAAATTGAGGATGAAGTATTTTCAAGACAAATTAAAACTAATGCTTACCCAGAAGTACTCTTTTTATTTATGAGGACGCATAAAAAAATGCTTTTCATCAAAATTAGTGACGAATTGCGGGTAGATTTGAAATGATGCCATCGCGAAAAACCTTTTCCATGTTATTCATTAAAATTACACATGATATGCAAACATCAGCTTCAGGGAGTTACTTGAGAGAAAAGAGAAACAATATACTAATAAAAAAACGAGGACTTTTAAAGTAATTCGAGACAATTTCACACAAACTCGACCGGGCCAGCATAAGTTTTCCACTCCTTGAATTGGTTATGAGTTGTTTTCAGGTCATGATCATCCTTGTTGGCTTCAAAACTGTAAAATGTCAGACTGACATAAAATTGACGTCAGATTGGTGTTAATATTTCCTGATGAACGTTGAAAAATGAGCAAAAATCACCTGGTCAACTACTATAAAATGTAGTGAATTAGGATTTCTTAATCAATTCAATTTCTCTCCTTGAAACATCTTTGAAAAAATTACCTCTACCCGATCACCTGGGCGCAGAGAATTATTTATTCGTCCTGATGAAGTACACATCAGTGGAGACACACGACGGGTAGTACCTTTACCAAGTACTGAGTGGTGAAATAAAACATTTTCAGCACCTATGAACAACCAAAGTTTTAACAACGTTCAGAACTCATCCTGACAGGGTAAATTGCATTATAGTCAAACTCATTTATTTTTGTGTGCACAGATTTGAAATTAAAATAGCAATAACTACGCCCCCGAGGAAAGTTGGCTTAAATAAACAGTTAGGAATAGCAATTGACGAAGCTTTGTCCCAGTCGGTTCCCCAGCGCGGATATTATTCACGTAACACGTGTACGATCCACTAGAGGTAACTTTCCTAACCCTTTTGCCAATCTGGGTGTTGTCGCCGACGTAAGAAGTGCCACTCCCTTTCATCGAGTGACGAGAAGATTGGCGGCGGAAAGGGAAATTGAACGGAGAGACAATGAAAACTCTCATTTCTTCGCGTCAATCCATCTTTTTCTTTCTCCGTCTCCCTTTCAGATTCCCATTTAAAAAGAGCGCCGGAGCGAGGCGGATGAATGACTGTCACCTAGAAACAATGGATATACCACATCAAGACGTGTATGTATATCGCGGGGGCTTATTGAAGGACGTGGGAAATTGAGACCGAATGCAGGGCACCAGCTTCCTCCCTTTCTGCTTACCTCACTCCCAGAGGCAAGCTCCCTCTGTTGTTACACTTACCTATCCTTGGCTTCCAATGAGAATTCTTGAGGAAAAAAATATCGCTAGAGTTTTAAAATCAATCCTATATATTCGACAACGTTCATATTTCTTCATGAGCACATAAACCATATAACAAAGAATTCTGACGCCGGGGTATCACTTTAATGAAGAATACCAGCCATACAGGGCTGGAAGATAAAGTTATGAGTTATGTAGAGCTTATATAAATTCAAATTAAAGGGATAAAATATAGTCGCGTACATTTACCAGCAATGTATGGATTATAAATTATAATATTATCATATCTTAACATCCTCTCAGAGTAAATAAAGCTGAATATTTCTTGTACCATTCTTCTTATGCATAAGGGATTCCATCCATCTGCTTATGACATTTATCCATTTAGTGCCTTCAGCGAGATCAAGTCATTTATTTTAGTGTGTGCCCTTTAATAAATAATTTCGCACAGTACTCGAAATGTGAGAAAGTAAGGAAATAATCAAATGAAAACTGCAGTGCATCTCCCCAGATAAAGGCCACAACATTTAATTAACAATTCCATTGAACCTACCCTAAATTCCTTAGCTCGTATCGAAATAATTTCATTTTAATATGACAACTAATATACCATGCGTAAATTTCGGGGTGGAATGGGAACAAAGAGCCTTCGCCAGCATCAATTTACGACCCGGTTCAAGTGTCTCTCTTAGATAAAAAGGAAAGGCTCCATTAAATTATCATAATGCGATAAATAATCACGCCATTCGTAAGTTTATTTGTTTACGATCTATAAAACGATTTATCTTGAAAAATATTCTAATCTACCGATGCGTGAGTAATGAATAGCAAGTGATCAATAATCAACATTATACTACGTAATTTGTAGTCATTTAAAATGTTCCGCCCTTCACGTAACTTCATCACTATAAAAAAAAAACTGGTACCATTCCTTCTCGAAACCTTTCGTTTACAATGTACACACACACGAACATATATAAATATGTGTGTGTCTGTATGTATGTATGTATATATATATATATATATATATATATATATATATATATATATATATATATATATATATACATTCATACATACACACAAATTTTTTTTTCGATCAAAAATTAATTGCGATTCCTCCTCGATCAATTCTCAATTGCATCTCTCTTCATTCAGAGCATTTATAATTTAGCGTGCAATACACTCAGATTTACATATTTAGGTTTTGAGGCATAAATTTAAAAGGTCTGAATGGGACACCATTCTTCAGAGGCGTATTAATGAATGACACACTCCTTTTATTAGATTCATCCAATGAACACATCATGCCACAGCCAGCCTGGCTAAGGAAATAAATCTTGCCATACGCTGCTGCAATAATTCATGTGCCGCGCACGCCCGATCACAAGTAAAAGAATTTAATTCAATTCATTATGGTTTGAATTATGGTTTGAAATGTTAATTGAGTACAATGAAAATGTGAGGAAACGATTCTGTCTGCACCGAAAATTGTCTTTTATCTTCATTTAGTGTTCATGCAAATACCATTTCCTCAGGCAATATAACGCATTACTTTCCAGGAAATGGAAAAATCTATAAAAAATGAGATTTCGGGTTTTCATACGATCAAGCAAAAATTAATAGAGATCATCCTCACTGAATTGTTAAGGACTTCGAGAGCAAGCAATAACTCGTTACAAGAAAACTCTAATGCCGCGTTCTGCCCCCGTGAGAAAACCATTCATTCTCGCAAGCGAACACGAAAGATGTTCGGACCCTGAACCTAAAGGATAAAAAGTGCTAAGAGTTCCCTCTCCGAGGAAATGGGAAGGAGTCTTTCCTCGTACGAGCCACCGTGAAAACAAGTCATGAGGAATGAAAGGGAAGGAGAAAATGAAAACATCCTCCTCCTTCGGCTGCCTCGGCAAACTCCTCATTCTGAGAAAGACTGTGGGGAGAGGGGGACGAGATAAGGTGAGGGATGAGGTTCCAGGGAACGGTGCCCTCGGGCGGTCCGCGGACTCAACGACGCAACTGTCTCTCGCCAGGCAGATGTTCCCCCACACCCTTCCACTCTTATCCCATCTCCACGCCCTCGCTCAACCCTCTCCCTCGTCTACATCTCCAACAGGCCTCATCTAGGCGCACTTTTGAGGAAGGTCCGCGCTGGAAGGCCAAGTGAGAAACGCGGAGGAAATGTTCCCTGTCACGAAAGTCCCGGTCAACTTGTGCCGCTGCATTCAGTTACACTCACCGTTAACAAGAAGATCTACCACGCTATCTGATTCTCCTACTGCATGAGCTAAAATCTGACGCAATCTTCATTTTACTGCGAAGACCCCCACTGTCTCTTCACTGAAGTGGTTTCTCTGCTATGCCTCCGGTTATTTCACTACAGTCCCCGGAAATTTATTAAATGTAAAATTAATTTACAGAAAGCGTTCATGCTAGTAACAGTTATAGCATGAATCACTTCATGCTATAACTGTCACTTTTTAAAACAATATTCAATGCTGATGAATGCAGTACGCACATAAAACACTGGGTAGAACAGAGAACAAGACATATGATAGGGGACACTTTTAAATTATAATAATGCATAAATATATATTCAATGCCAATTGTGAAGAAAAGTTAACAAACTATTTTAAACGAATCTTAAAACACCTTTCCTTCAGTATACCGGCAAATTAATTCATTCAATACAAGTAATATGCGCAGCAACGGTGGGGTTATTTTATTGGTTACGATACACGTCAGCAGTCAATTCCACCACGTAAATAGCCCTTCGCCTAAAATATACATTTATAAGCATTAGTTAAATTCCATGTCTTCCAACTCAAATGTAGACTTCGAGCCAAATGTGTTTAACACTACTGTTACAACCTGCCTTTGCGCACTGGCGGAACAGTTGGCAGAACATGATCCTATTCCGCCACACAACACTGAAACCGACGGTAATTCAATCCAGCAATGCTCACTCCCATTTCCCGTGCTTTCCTTGCATGGAATCGCACAGTCCAAGCCTTTTCACGCGTGCACACAGACACACGCACACCACACACAATGATCATCGGAAGAGAGGAGGTAGTTATTTTTATTCCACACGCATGCACCACGATTCTTTCCCCGCTTGGAACACCCATGAAAACCGGCTAAGGCTGGTTGAAACGACGTCCGAACATACCACCTCGCGTTCGAGGTGGGAATCTCGGGTTCTCGTCCTGCAGGGTGCTGCATGGCAAGCTACAGCCTCGGACTGGGGAGATTACTAGGCGAGGCAAAGGAGAGGGAATAAAACCGAGCAGAGTGGCGGCCGGTGCGTGGGTTTCCACCTCGATGGGAACGCGTGAGAAAGGAGGATGTAGTGTAAAGAGAGGGTGGGGTCGCCGGAGAAAGAGGAGGCTTGGCCGTTGGCGAGCGGTAAATACGGTCCCGGGAAAGTCTCGGAATAAGCATACGCAGAAATTACAAGCAAACGAAGGATCGCGGCGAACAAACAATCACTTAACGAAAAAGTGAGGAAAAAAGAGAAAGAAAAGGGCAGGAGAAATATATCCACAAAGAATGTGCAGTAAGTTTCATATTCAATCAATATATTTTAAGGCCTACTTTGCAATTTTACCAACTCCATTTCAGTTTTGATTACCTCATACGTAAAGATAAGCATTACGACGAAGAGGAATCGAAATTATAACGAGAAGTCAATTTTACTGGAGAGGAAAAAAAATCACATTAATCTTAATTGTCACCTGATCATCTTTGATACGACTCAGAAGTGTCTGCGGTTCGATTGGATTGGTAGAAAGTAAATGATAATCAATGCACTTAACCTAAAATTCCCAAGTTAAGTAAGTAAAACGCTGAATGATTAAATATTTAAAAAATCAAATGTAATAATAAAAGTTCCCATAAGAACGAAAAAATTATACACTGGAACATTTCGAAATTTCTATCAAATGAGCATACAAGTTAAACACTGACAAACTGAAACTATTTATAAGTTTCAAAAATATAATAAAACAAACTAAAACAGAAGAATGCATCATTTTGTCCAAAATATCTAAATCAAATAAAGTAAATGGAATTATCAAGGGCTGGTAGTGTTAAAATAAAAAAAATGCTTCTTTGAAAGCAGCATTTGAAATAATAATCACCATGACAAAGTGAGCTCGAAAGAGTTGTGAAAAAATTAGATACTTCAAAGAAAAGATTCTTTTTAAAATTTGAGGCGTGAATGAGATGATTTATTGGTAAAAAAGGAACATCTGTTTAAAGCAAAAATAACCTTTTAAAGGAAAATTAAAATTCGTTTCATAGCTCTTCATGTCCACGTAATTTATCCAATGGTTCAAGGCCGTAATAATTGACTTTCAATAGTAAACGCAATTAGACGTTAGAATATATATATATATATATATATATATATATATATATATATATATATATATGTATATATATATAATCCTCCCGGGAAGTCATTTATTTTTATTATATTTTATTAAATTCGACGTTATTTCATCTATTCAATAGCTTCAAACAACTTGCCTCATTTTCATATCAATTCGTTCGTTATACTCGCAAGAATAAAGTACAAGAAAAACAATAGAGACGCTCAAGAGTTGGATGGGAAAAGCAAAATTTCAGGGAGAATGAAATTTAACAGAGACTTAGGAGTAACGAAAGTTTCCCGAATAGAAAAAAATCATAGCCATTAGGAGGAAAAGATTTCCGCTTCATAATATAGACAATCAATGATATTTCATCTAGACAGAAATTATTTGATATTTAAATGTCTGTATCGGAGAATAAAAAAAGTCTTCAGTTAAAACTCAATCGCAGAAATAGAGATTATCGTGGCGGAAATCTCTTAAGTGGAAAATCGTTTGGGAAACGATCGGAATCGGAACAGTTGGATACCAATAAAAATTCGACTCTACCGACTACGACAAGTCGAGTAGGAAGTAGGTAGAGACTAGATGCCAGAGCACACTTGTGCCAATAAAAGTGAGAAGCGGCAGGCAGAGGGCGTCTGCGACCGAGTGGGTCGCTCTCAATCCCTCTTAGCTTGGATGCAAGCTGATCACCGCATAACATAAGTGCACGACGGGTTGCACAACCCGCAAGGCGTCTAGGAATATTCCGACGAACATCTCTGCGTGTTATGCTCGTGGAAAGAGTCGTAAATTTTTGTACCGTAACAACGACGGCGTTGTACATATTCCTACGCTTCATTCGCGATTCAAAATGCCTTTGATCACACACATCTAAGTCAAATTTTATTCCTCATCGATAAATACTGATGCCGGATTAGTGGACAAGTAAGGAGTTGACTATCTCCAATAAAACAGTGGCAAATACAGCACTCGTGCATGTTCACAATAAATCTTGAAGGTCACTGGTTGAAAAAAAATACGATTTTAAGATATTTTTAATCTGTGTTGTTTTATTGCGAATGGGTAGCTATAAAGAACCTATAATCAGCAAAGCTAACGTAATGGAGGCATCGAAATATCTTCAAAACTAGGTATTATTATTAGCTGACATAAAATTGAATTGTGAAATATAAAAATTGAACAATTAATATATATATATATATATATATATATATATATATATATATATATATATATATATATATATATAGTATATCACTCTAATATTATCAGAAAAACAGAAGAAAGTTGCTTATTAAATAACTACCTAACACTCATTTTTAACATTTCATAATCAAATACAATCAAAATGAATCACAATCATAGCGAAAAACGGGAGAGTGTAATGCAAACAAATACGTCACTTATACGACACTTGTACTATACTAAAAGTCACAGAACATCCCAATGATGGGCAAGCCATTTTTGAATTTGGTTTAAATAACTGAAACCTTCTCGATGGATTCATATGACTGATAAAAAGTCTTGGTTCTCTCGAGAAAAACAACGTCCAATCACACGCATGCACAGGCGCGAACACACAGACGACAGTCGAAGCAAACATCGATTCCCTTTCAAAGCCCCGTTCTCAATCCGAGCCACCACAGTGGTCAATTATTCCTCCTACGTGTTTCATTGTGAATCCCAGCTCCGCCCTGAGACATACACGCCTCCAGGCGGGCTTCCACTATCTCAACTCTTCAGACAACGCCTCCAGCTCCACACTCACACATAAACGCGCACAGAGACGCTTCCACCGCGAGCCTCTTCATCGCTCCCCACCCTATCCCTTTCTCACCTTTCGTCGCCTTATCCTCCTCCCCAATCCGGCATCCTTGTATAATCTCTCCTCCACGCACACACACAAACGCACACTCAAAGCGCGCACCCGCCCACGTTCCCTTCAAAGTCCTCCCACCCCCTCACTCTCTACGTCAAAGACATGATGGCGCGAAGGGTGACACGTCTCTGATAACACTCGACAATACTCGGCATTTGCTTAAGCTTCTTTAATCTATGAATTATTCAACTTTTTTATGTGTGTACACAGGCCGTAAAAAACAACGCCTTTACCAAAAGCAGGAGTCCATTCATATTCCACCGTGCTGACTGATGATGTATCAACATTTTCTAGAGGCGGAAGGAAAATTTAAAAGGTTCGAGATTTCAGTTGTTCATTCCTGTTGATTGGCGAGAGTTCCATTGAATGAATTCTTACGGTATGCTGTTGGTTGCGGAGCCAACGGCCATGTCGCGCTTGAAAACCCCTAACCATGAGTACTAAGAGTAATTTGACTTAGGCCGAACATTGCAATGCTTGTATACACTATATATATATATATATATATATATATATATATATATATATATATATATATATATATCGGGGTAATATGACAATGTAAGTTGAAATTAACTAATTACAAGTAGTATGAAAAAAGATTACGTTCTCATTTTAAGATTCAAAAGAAGTTCAATCGATATTAATGACTTCTAAATCAACAGGGAGGCTATTATGTATAACTGATCGACTTCCACCACATCACGCCTGAAGCTACTCAAGGGAGGCTATTATTGATAAATTGATATAACATGCAAGAACCTCACCCGGCAATACCTTTTTAAAAGAAATTTAATTAGAATTTTGATTTTCAAATCGGATTTTTATTTTCAAATGTTTCACTCTGCTCAAACCTAAGGCAATCAATGTATTCTTCACGCATTCCATATCCAACGAATGAGCTCGTTTAGATTCGCCTGAAAATGGCAATTTTCGTCCTCCCCACTCAAGCGCGTCCGTGACGACGAGTTAGTTGATCGCAACTGCTAACCCTCCCCGCATTTCAATGAGTTAGCATCCCACCGCGCTCCACACTCCTCCTTCCCTCACCTTATTTAAGAGCCTCTCTCGTCCGTCTGAAGGGCGGAGGGGGGACCACCCATCGGGAAGAGTGCATACGCCCTCCGGGCGGAGCCATCACCAAGTCACACCCCTTGCCACCTCTTCGCCGCCGCCGCCTCTAACTCCGACCTCTCCCCTTCCCTCCCGGACACCGTGGAGGCCTCGACACCTCACACAAACCATACCACCCCTCCGGGAGGGCGAGGAGAAAAGGGGGAGAAACGAGAGGGGGAATATATAAAGAGGTCCACCACCTCGAGGCGATCACAGCCACAATATCCGCGTCCCACGCAGCATCTCCAAGCGTACGTCCGGACACCGGGATCCCCTCCCAGTGGGGCAAGTCACCCCTCCGGCCATCGAGCCATCGGGTTAAGAATGGACGATCTAGACGACCCTCTAAATACCTCAAACTCCCTCCTTCTCCAATCTTGAATCTTGGAGAGGGCGTTCCCAGCTGAATCCTTGACCAAACATTGCGAGTCTAGGTGGAAATAAAAGTGCGATCCGCGAAACATCACCCAACACCGCCGCCAACAACGACTGCACGTGGCTAACGACATTCCTCGAAACAACATTTAATTGCCATGGGCGGTAATTGGGCCCTCGTTCTTCCGACGGAGTGTGGCTTCCTCACCAGGCATGCGACCCCAGGTTAACGCGCTCTTAATTAGCTCCTCGAAAAAGAGGAGGTAAAGCGGAAGACCGAAGCGCCTTCCTCTCCCGCCTGCCCACAACCAGTTACGGGGAAATATAGGGCACGCTTCTCTCTTAGATGAGGGGGGGGGGAGTTCGGAAAGAGGGCGATAATTAAATCCTGCGTCTCTCCATTGGCCGTTGGATACTTCCACCGTATTTGGCACAGAGATTACTCTTTTTTTAAGGTTCCAGGCAGTTCATGAATCTTCCTTCATTACCACAGTTGAATGTAGGAAGACGTGAGAGCACTTGGAAGAAAATGTGTAACAAATGATTTTTTTCTCGATTTCGGGTGCCTCGGAAAAAATTGAGGTCTTCATGTACAATTTAAAGCATTTTAAGAAACCACTTTAACTACTAGTTTTTAATGCTCTAACGAAAATACACGGTTTTATGTCAGTGTAATTACCTCATTGTCAGATATGCACGAATTACTACGAGATAGGGAGTGGGTTTTTAAAATAGTAGGTAGTAAATCCTCGTAGGCTCTTACGGCTTAAATATATCCAATTAATATTCTATTCCACTTGATTCTTCTCAAAGGTTTATTGGAAAATATATATATATTTATCTTTACATATAAAACATATGGATGACACAATAGACCACAAAAATAAAATAGATAACACGTAAAAGGACACTCACATTTCGAAAGTTTAAGCGTTTAAGCTTCAGGTCAAACCTGAAGAAGGCCAAAACCTGAAACTTGATGAAATATGTGTCCTTTTACGTGTTATCTATTTTAGTTTTATGTCATATTGTGCCGTCCAAATGGTATATTGCTCATGTGAGTGATTCTACATCATATATGTATATATATATATATATATATATATATATATATATATATATATATATATATATACACATTCAAACACGAAATCCCGCCAAACGGCGAATAAATACTCATATATACAGAAACATATATAAGGAAAAGGGATAGGAACACGTATAAAGGACGAACACAATAGAGGTGGGGAAGGCGGAATCGAACGGATCACAAGAGTAAAAATATCTCCTCAACCGGGACTCGAACACCGGATCTTTCCACTTGCCGGGCGGATGCTCTTAACCACTTGAGCTATCGAGGATTGTATTATCTAGCTATCGAGCTATCGAGCTATGTATTGTCTATTTCTCCTTTGGTGGGTGAAACAGCCCCCTGACGCCATCTCTTGGCTAAAGAATCGGGGCGCTTGGCGACATATAAGACCCACGGATCTCAGGGTAAATTACATATCCTCGATAGCTCAAGTGGTTAAGAGCATCCGCCCGGCAAGTGGAAAGATCCGGTGTTCGAGTCCCGGTTGAGGAGATATTTTTACTCTTGTGATCCGTTCGATTCCGCCTTCCCCACCTCTATTGTGTTCGTCCTTTATACGTGTTCCTATCCCTTTTCCTTATATATGTTTCTGTATATATGAGTATTTATTCGCCGTTTGGCGGGATTTCGTGTTTGAATGTGTATTTGGCCAATGTGGCTCATCTCTTTCTTCTGGCTATGCGTGCCACGAAACGCACTGTTCTTTTCCTGTATGATGTTGTATGAATTCTAACCACGGTCCTTTCCTCTTGTGTATTGTCTATTTCTCCTTTGGTGGGTGAAACAGCCCCCTGACGCCATCTCTTGGCTAAAGAATCGGGGCGCTTGGCGACATATAAGACCCACGGATCTCAGGGTAAATTACATATCCTCGATAGCTCAAGTGGTTAAGAGCATCCGCCCGGCAAGTGGAAAGATCCGGTGTTCGAGTCCCGGTTGAGGAGATATTTTTACTCTTGTGATCCGTTCGATTCCGCCTTCCCCACCTCTATTGTGTTCGTCCTTTATACGTGTTCCTATCCCTTTTCCTTATATATGTTTCTGTATATATGAGTATATATATATATATATATATATATATATATATATATATATATATATATACAAACACATATATACGTTCATTTATGACAAATATTTACTTCGTTGAGCACCGTCACTCACGCATTAAAAAAAGATTACCAATTTTTAGAGCCTAAAAACTAATTTCTCCATTCCTAATAAAATTTTCTTAACACGACCTTTGGTTTTCATAAAACTTAAATAGCACCGACGGATGTGAATTTATTTATTTAAGCTATCCATTGGGCGATCTCATAAAACCTGTACTCAACAACACAAAACGTATTGGATGGGATGAAGGCTAAACAGAAAAAAACATCCGCATTCAAATGATGGCCATAAATAACTTTTGAAAGGTGGGTTGAGCATAGGTGGGAGAGGTAAGGGAAGAGAGAATCTGAATATTTATGCCCATAACTTTTAGTACATCGAAAACTCTCCTTATCCACCATCTTTATGACTCAACTTTTAGTAGGGAAGGGATAAACCATCAAGGTTTGGTTATGCCCACACAAGCTCACCAATTACTGATTTCAATTATTTTTCCTTTAACTATTATGATGTACTGTGCATCATAACTAACAATGTACTCTCCGGTATAAAAATCATATTCTTCCATTATGTATGGCTATATCTATTATCTGTGAAACTAAATATTATTAACCACACGAGGTATTTTCTGTGTCTATCATTCTCCTGTAAATTGATAATAATATTTTAATGTATGCAATGAATGGCTACGTATTAAACTAAGCGTATGAGGTGAATTTTCCTCTCATCGAACATATCTCATGAAATCTCTTTTTTATTCAGCCAAGTTAATATAAAAGTTTTGGATATAGCTTTCGGGTTGTCTAAGTTGCTCGTCATGTCGAGTAGATTCTTTCTCTCGTACGAATAATAAATAACATTGTCATTTGATCCAATGTTCATGAATTCCTTTTAAGTGAACAAAATGACCGGGATCAAAGTGATGAAAGTGTCCTTTGATTAGAAACTTACATCCTCCTGAGGGCTTTGCGTAGCCTATAAAACAAAATATAAGTGTGGTAATTACATCAAAATACCCGCAGATCGATGTGTTTTATACACTAAAATCGAATAAGCGTAAAAGGGGGTAAATTCCATCCATTCTTCAATTATAGAGATGTAGAAAACGTCAAGCCGTTCATTTATATTCTAATCACGTACAACATCTGTCACATGTACCATTCCCTGTCTTCATGATCTTCCGCATTCTTTCATTTGTAATTGTCCGTAATGAGAAAGGAGACTACTACTTCGCGGAAGAAAACATAATACGCCTCAAATTTCAATTAGTAACCACTTACATTCATTAAAATCTCTGTTCGTTCAAAGTATATATTTAAATTGTTTATATTATCTTTTACGTCGATTTCAAATTAGTTTAAGTGGATTAGCGATGCATGTCCTCCACATACGTCAACTTACTGTAATATTTTCTTTGATTAATCCTATTCTTTCACCTTAATCAGCGAAAGGAAAAGATAAATCAGAATTTGAAAAGAATGTCTAATCAACTACTAAAGAAGATATTATTTATTTTCTCCATCGGAAATGTCGATGCGCAAGGTATTAGTTTCTACATGTGTTTTGCCAAAGAAGAGTACAAGTTCATAGTTTCCGATATCTACCCAAAACAGGCCATTATGATTATCTGGTAGTTTTATTCTGTGCTCATTAGGTCTGATGAATGAAGTTTAAATTTCTGCTAAGAATGGAATAAAATTTTTCCTCAATTACACGACGATAAAGTCATCAAAGGGTCTCATTTTGTCTCATATTTTAATTTATAATGGATCATTCATAATATTCTTCGTCGCCACCATTGATTACAGATTTCTATTTCATTTTTTCCATGAACCCACCTAAAATCATACTATCCAACCTACTACGGCAAAGGGAAACTCCCTTTTCGCGAAATAATCAAAACACCCATTCCACTTCTCAACCTTTTTATTCCTGTTACTTGAAGATTTCTCAGTTCACGCCTTTTCCACTCCTACCTCAACGAGAGGAAAATTCGCACTACCTCCGAGCTCTCTTGTCCTATTAATTTCGCAAATTATCTCATTCCTTTGTCGCGCGACTTGCATTAACTCCGCCCTTGCACAGGACGTGCCGTACAAACCTCGTCCCTCCCACCCACCTTGAGGAACCTTCCCAACTCCCTTCTCTCCGTCCCCTCCTCCGGTGAAAATATTCAAACGGAACCCTTCGGCTCGAGGGAGGGAAAGACTCAAACTTGTCCCCTCCCGCCCCAACTTCCTTCGTCCTAAGCGAATAATAAATCACTCCCTTCTGTCCCTCCCTCCTCACGGGTGGCCGCACGGTGAGAAAGGGGTTCGAGCCTCGCTAGGGGCGGGGACCGCAGGGAGGGGATCGCAGTTGATGGTAGAGTAAACAGTCAGTGAAGGACTCTCCATCAACACCCTTTTCCCCCTTTCAACTCGGAACGGTCACCACCCTCATCCCATTCGAAGGGGTACGAACCTCCCCCTTCCTAGAATCCTCCACCACCCACAATGGGTAAGCCCGGAAATTATCCAAAGGACGAAAGTCCTGTGCAACGAATGATAATTAAAATATTTGGCTGGATCCCATTAAACTAATTTTTTGATTTGAAATCCTGAAATTATTGTATGCATCACAAACATCTTTAGCATCAAACTTGGATGAATGGCGACTTCCATCTCAGTACGCATTTCTGCCCTCGTTAATAATCATCAGAATGGTTCTGATGATGAATATACGCTGTTAACATCTGATCCAAGAATAGAAATACCCCCTGCATTAAAAACATGACACCCTTGATGGTACGGATGAGATTTGAAGTTGTTTTTTAGTGGCCCGGAATCAAATTATAAATACCTCTTTCCGAATCGGCCCATTCCTCCTACTTAGCCAATGCAGTCTTTCTTCTCCCATTCCCAATGGTCGAATTCCTTCTCCCTCCCGACCACTCGCAGGAGAAGAGAGGACGGCGACGCCAGGGGACTGAGACGCGACGGGGCGAGAGACGGAGACGTGAATTATTTAAACCGCGGCGCGGTCGTGCTGAATTACCTCTCCTCCTCACCTTCCCTCTTTCTCCTCCGGGAAAAATATACGGGTGCGTGTTGCACGCTAAGGTTGTTGCACCCTCCCTGGCGGCGACGACGACCATGCCAGACGGGCGAATTTAATTGATTGATTTATTTTTAGCTTCCCTCCCCATACGCATTTGGCGTACTTAACGGGAGGAAAGGCGGGGGACGCGAAGGGAGACGTGGAAAAGGTTGGAAGAGTTTGTGCTCGGGAAATGTTCCGACAGGGATTAGAGCCAAGGTTGATGCATCCCGAGACAAGTGCCAAGAAATTACGGCAGTCCCAACATTTCCAGCAACAACCCTGGGTAGACTGAATCATGAATGGAATCCAGGAGGAGTATGAGCAATTAAAAACTTCGTACGCTTCATGTTTTTTCGTAAATAGATTTTATGAATAAGATTAAATTCACTTGAGGATCGGATATCATTTGCAATGGAAACTTGGGCTATTGATCCCGTCAGTCTGGGGCAAAACACACAGTTACCGGCATAAATGACGTGGCAGTGTTCCTTGCAACGGTTCGGTGTTCCGCCCTCTCGACACCACAGTCAAGCTCGAATAAAAGAGGCAATCCTTAAAACGTGGACAAGGAACTGCGACTTGAACAGAAATAAACGGTAACTTTTTCACCAGGTTTTATTAATGCTATTACCATTTCCACAAGCGATAGGGTTGGCCTCTTCCAACGGGTCGCCACCCTCCTTCACGCGGCGGAACGTTGACGACGACAGTAAGTGACGCGGGATCGGACCACCATAAAAATAATAGCGATCGCGGACGCGCGCGTGTGCGACTGGAACATTCATCCGAACCATTCGGACTGCGATCCCGGCAGCGGGGCGCGCAATAGTGGCGACGCCTACCGGCTGATATGGGCAAACCAAAGGCGGCAACGGTGGAATCGAGAGCACTTCTCAAGTGCCCGCCTTTCTTCATCCTCCATACGCCTCCTCCCACTGAATTTACTCCCCCTCTGCCACTCTGCTTTCTCTCCTCCCCTCTAAATCACCCTGTTGAATAGCCATCGTCACGCAGTTTTCAGTCCCCATTTCTCCATTCTCGTGCACAGCGTACCCACTTCACTGAAATGGTGAGGGAGGGTGGGGGGGGGGGGCGACCGACAGAAGGAAAAACACTCGAGTTTAGTGGAAGGGAGATCGAATATTTTTTCCCCCACTCCGTCGACCCACAGAATCGCAATCGGCCCCACCCTATGCAAGGAGGGAGTGAAATAATAAAAACAGGGAAGTGAACAAGAAACGGGAGCCCCCCCATCGGTCCCCTGCGGTCGATTTTCATTCTCTTTTTTCTCTCAATGTTTCGGACACCTCGTTATCCTTCGCTTCACTCAAAGAGACGTATCGAATCGACCATTCGGCGTGTCGGGGAGATAGCCCATCTAACTTGAAACCCCGTTTCCAACTCCTCCCACCCCATTTTGCAAGTCCTACTCGTAAACGTGAGGATACCCCCATACTTTATGCGTTACGGGGGCGATTCATTCGCGGGCGATAACACTAAAACTGGCGGGATGAATGGGAAAAAAAGGAACGTCAAAAGGAGATAATATGGTTAAGTTCCAAGGTATACTAACGCGAGAAAACCGTTACCTCGAGGTCCTGGATAATATACGGTCCTTCGTTAGTGACAGCACATTCATTAGTGAGGAATATATATTTTTAAAAGGAGATGATCGAAATAAGATCTGCTGGACAAAAGAGTGGAATCTACATAAATGACGGAGAGGTTTAGAGTAGTAGCCGAAAAGGAAGTGAGGTCAAAGAGTTATGAGGAATGTCTTCAGCGTGTTGACTTAGTGGTACGGATGCCGAAGTTTTCTTCCAACAAGTTAAGTTGAATTATTAACGGATTATAAACCATAGGATAAACAAAATAAAAAAAGCAAATGAACGAGCAAACGAAAGCAGGGCACGCCTTCTACGGCAGACAGTCTTATCATTGAAGCTTTTATGTTGCACCATCAGAAACGCATTATACTTAATGCCCACTTCAATTACTCTAAACGAGGAAGTCTCAAAAATTAGAATTAGATGTGGAATAAATGCATTTTTAACGCAAATATCGAGAAGAAAATTCAAAATTAAATACTAATTTGCACATTTACTTGCTTTAAAAGAATAAGACAGACGCAGATAAATCGAGAATATGTTAAATTATCATTGAAGTGAGTAATTTAGGAAATAAATAGAGCCAATCGCATTGGATTGACGAGTGAGCTGTCAAAAGGTGCACCTTGAAGGGAAAAAATAAATAAATAAGCGAAAATACCATTTCCCAGCGGCCTTACGTGCGAAACAGCTTCCAAAGCTGCCCACGCCCACCTGACATTAGAGCATGTTTTGCTATTTTTTTTCACGTCTCATTTCTACTTTCGGTCCAACACCCTGTTCTCACCCCAATCCCTTCCTACCTCCCACAACTCTCCCACCCACTCGCACACATAGGATAACTATTGTTCTCGGAGTGACATTTTATTTCAGGCGGTCTCGTTTTTTCCTTCGATTTCTCAAGTTAAAAAAAGGAGGGAGTGGCCGGAGCCGAAACTTTTGCCTGTTGCCCTGAGTTTCGGAGCACAACAATGGTTATTGTTGCCGCAGCATTGCCTCCACCAGCGGGAGGGTAGGTGGCACACTGAAGACAGGGAGGTGTCGGCCAGGGGTGGGGCGCAAAATTGGTCGCCGAAAACAGCGCCAAGGAACGGAGAAACAAAGGAGGGGGACTGAATGAAATGGCCGGATCCCTAAAAGATAACCTGACCAAGGCCCGAACTGCTTTTTGCGAAAAAGGAGAGATAAGACATCGGGAATACGTGAGAATGTTAAGAGGTAGGATGTGATGATGCGTGTTTTGATTTCACCGTGGCGTCTATAAATAAATTCAGAAATAAGAGGAATCACAAGCTTTAGTTAAGCTATAGTTGTTCACTTAACAGCTAAATTTAAATGAGAAGACTCGGTTTCATTTGTAGCACTAACGGAGAAATTTCGTAGATAACGGAGAGTTTATCAAAGAGAAAGACGAAAAATAATAATTAAAAATTAACCCAATCTCGGTGGTGATATTTTTAATTTTATATATATATATATATATATATGTGTGTGTGTGTGTGTGTGTGTGTGTGTGTACGTAGTTAAGGGAGAGAGAAAGAGCGGGACCTTAAGAAATTTCATTTTTATTTTTTCAGTCACTTAACGACCTCCGAAAATGCATTAATTATAATATGTCTTGTCACATAGCAATCAACTAAATTATAAGAACGAGTTCCTGCAATCTAGAATAAATTTCTTTTATATCTATAGTCATACACGATATAGCAATGACTGAATGCGTATTGGCTGAGACATCTATATCTATATATAAATCAATGGAGACTAGGTCAAGGGTCATTAATGGAAATTTACAATTTGAAATTTAGGACGTGAAGACAAGATTGAGATAATTAACGAACTTTAATCGGATTCCTGTGAGGGACATTTATTTTACATTAATAATGCATGATTAATTTCTTGCCTTCATCACCATCTAATCACCAGCAAACGTGTCCCATTTTCTTCCAACGGTCAGTCCTCTTTTTTACCCCGCGTCATCACGCAAACCTTTCTACGCGTCCACAGTCACGGGGTCCAGACTCTCTCTCTTCTCCAATCCCAGCCCGGCCACACCGGGACAGCGTCTCGTGCGCGACACCCACGGTGGGAAAAAGAAAACGGAAAACAAACACGTTCCACGGCGCTCGTCCTCGAAAGCGAATATTCATCATCCTGCGAAACCCCTCCAAACCATCATCACGGTCCACTCTCCACGGACCTTTCTCCTACTCGCGCCGCCGGGCCCAAACCACCCGAAAGGGTGAAGGGACTCTCACACCTTGGGGTCGGTCCCCAAGAAACTGAGACATCGTCCCCGGGCGGCTTTCTCGCCGGTACCCTCATCCACCTGTGGATATCATCATTCGTCACCACCTTTCTCTCATACGCGCCCTCCCTCCCTCTCGGAATTCTCGATGGGAGTGGCGGAGGCAAGGAGGGGAGCGAAGGGAAGGTTCCTCCTGCCCCGGGGTGGAATACGGAGGGGAGGGAAGAGCATTCCATGCGCGAATTCCGAGATTCTACTCCCCGCGGAGGCGAACTATTCGGAAGGAACTCGTGGTCTCCGTGACAACGGGGTTATTTCTCTCAGTGTAATTCCATCTCTGTCCGGGGACACCTTGTTCCAATACAGTCCCTACTTTGTATTCTCCCCCTCCAGTCAATTGCTACGGCTCTTGTACCTACCAGGTAATGGTTTGGATAGTCACTAAGTAATAAGGAAGTCCTAATATGAAATTGGCACCTGCTGTTGCCAAAGTTACCTTCCATGAAATTTAATAGTACCCAGAAGCGATTGTTTGGATTCATAACATTATTAACCGAATCCTAAATCCTCATTTCGGAATTGGTATTGACTGAATTATTCATGCAACTAATTTATTCATCAATTATGAAGGTAAATAAGTTCACCGATGTGCAACGAATCAGGGGGCAATGAAAGTCACAAATAATTCAACGAACGGAAAAAATTCAATTTTGCCTTCGAACTAAAATCTCGGGCTGACATCGAAAAATAAAATACGGCATGGAAAGAACTTGAAAACAATGAAGTAGAATTTGAAGTAATCAAAAAAACAAAATAGAGAGCTTCTAAGTTTCACAAAGCCTTATTTTCTTAAGTAGTGATTATATTAACTCTAATTACACGGCAACGAAGTCCAGTGGGATTACCATTATGATGCATTAAATTTGAGGCAGAAATTGCAATTAGTTTATCTTGGCTCTGGCGTACAAAATATCATATTCTTCGGGGTGTCACCTGAAGTACACTTGAGTTATGTACATGCAAGAATAATCACATCTCGTAAAATCATTTAGAGCAATACGTGGCCGAGCGTTGAATTTGTCGACCAGATGCAGCAGCAGCTGATTTCCCTTAGCGAGCCGTATCCACATTTCCTTCCGGATCTTCCTCCCAAACTCTGGCAACTGTTAGCCCGCTTCCAACGATATAATAAAAACCCCAAGCGCGCGCACACACAAACACAAATACAAGTTGATAACACCATTTGTCACATTTACCTCCCTCCATCTCGCTGTCCTCGGCGCATCCATTTTTTCTCTTGCCCTTCCACCCATAGTCTCTTCCCATTCCTTCTCCACCAATACCCATCAGCCAACCGAACATACACACACGATTGCCTCCGGGAATAGAGGCGCGCAACTTTATGAAAATGACCGAAGATGATGGACCGACTGTTAGAGGACGGTGGGACGTCGGGAGTAAGCGGTATTGCGGCGACGGGGACGAGGAGGGTGAGGAATGTTGGAAGGAATGAGGAGGAGAGAAATGGTTCGGTCGGGAGAAGGGCGTGCCGCAGAGCTCTTCGAGAAGGGAGTGAGAAGAAGGAAGGGGAGAAGGTGAAAGGGAGAGGGCGTGTAGGAGATTTCGGGGCGAACTGGGGCGTGGTCCTCTTTTGGGCTCTTAAGACGCTTGCTCGTTCTCTCCCCCCGGACCCCCCCCCCTCTGCTTTCCCCCTCACTCTTTCTCTCCCTCTCAGGAGCTTTGGGGGTGGTAAGCTATGAAGGAGTCACCACGGGAGAGATAAGGACCACGGAGTCACTCTCTTCCCTCTCTAACCACTTCACCCCCACACACACTCGTCTAAATCTGCGCAAAATAAAACAATCTGTGAGATCCTCCGCCGAAAACGACGCTAATGCGAGCGAAAGGAGAGACAGGATGGTATATTGAAAGAGGAGGTTTTCAACGAGTCATAAACGATCCGTTCTGACATGGAGGGACACAGAGAGACCACGCCGGCAGGAATCCTCAGACCGTACTCCCGACGACTATCGGTAGGAGAGGAAGGGATGTCGGACAATACTAGCGTCAGGGGCTAAGGTGATTCAGCTCTCAAAATCGAAACGGGCAACAACTCTTTCAATCCTATAAACTGTCGCCAAAGAGGCTTCCGTTTTGTAAAACGTGTAATTTATTCACACGAATAAATACGCGGCTCGTAAAGAAAGGAGTTTGCTATCTGAATTTTCTCTTTTAAAATACATTCTCCTCTCCTCGATGTTCAAATGGTAGTTCACAACTTAATGCATCCAATTTTAACAACACTTATCAGAGAATGGTACAAGTTTTCTCTTTCAACAGAAACACTCGATAAAGAGGACACGGAGTATCGTTCAAGCACTGTTTCAATATGAAAAAGGTGAATAATGTGCACCAAATTTTGATATATTTTCTCCCACAGGTATTTAAGTGAAATAGGCATTCGTCAAATTAACGTAACAAGGCAATACTTTTGTCAAAGTCGGACATAAAAGTAGTGATGGACACGAGGTTTACCATCCTTATTTACTTTTCATATTTAAATTGAATAATATTTTCTTATTTATACCATAACTAGTTTCTAATAAAGCATGATTGGTATATGACAAGAGTGTACAAACAAGAGTGATATAACATTCTAAATAATGAAGTATTTTTCATTTGGTTGAATGTTTTCACAAAAAATAATGACATGGTAAGGAAACGCATTTTTTGCGAAAAGAAAATATATTGATACATATTTTAGTATTTCAACAGGCCCATAAAAAGTTGCCCAACTCGAGTCGCACCTCGTAAGAGATATAAAACTACTTCGCGAAAAGTGGTTCGAGCATAATATACGATGGTATAAATTGGTTACATGTTCTTTAAAAATATTTCGAGGCAAAGCCGATTAGTCAAATGCTTTGTAAATGTTTGGAATCCCGGTACACTCATTAGTCTCCCAGCCCCAAATCTCTCGTCACCAGTTTAACTCAACCCACCTGTCACGTGCGATCTGTCACCCTTAACGAAACGACCTTCTTTTATTGAGGGAAAATCGAATACGACCGAGTCGCCAAGTATGTCGGCGCAGGTGGACCCAATTCATTATATCTCCAATGGCTCCTCTGGATTTTTTCTTGGATGTTCCTTCCGAATGACGAAAAAAAACTATTAAGAAACGATACTTCCTCGACAACATTTAGCAATATGACTGGTATATTTTCCTAATTCGCTCGCTCGGTAAGGAGGGGAAGAGGAATTTAGTATTGAAAAGAGAATGATACAGCAATTAATATAGAACATGGATAAAAGGTTTTCCTTCTCTGCATCATGTTGGCGAATTCTGGGGGACACAAGAAACAAAATGCTACTCCGAAGAATGAGTACTTGGGTATTGGGCCGGATCACTTCGAGGGAAGAGAATAAAGAGTTAATGGGAACAGTATGAAATTCTGAAGAATATGCAAAGATAATCCGATTTCAAATAAGTATAAACTTCGGCAAGTCCTTTCGTTCATCTCATCTCCACGCGATAGAGACGCAAGAGGGCGGAAAAAGGAGTCAACCGATGAAAACTTAAAACGCAGACGATTTGAGAAATAAAATATGATTCTGAAGAGACCGATGCAAGGGACGCGAAACTAGAAGAATATAACAGGCAAGAAAATACTGGAGCGACGGCCGTATCCCGACGCCTTCTTCGCCGATGGCGTGGGCTCTGCTTGCGAGCGAGGCGAAATAAGGGCGTAATGAGGGAGGAATGCCGGAACAAGGGTGAGGGGGAATGGGTGAGCCACGGTGATTTATGTTTTACCCAGGGTTGGCGTGGGTGGTAATGTGGTGGGGGGTTAGGAAGAGGACGGATGGACGGACGGACGGACGGGCCCACATGGGCGCGGCGACGATCGGCGTGTCGTGTAGGGGCGGGGAGAGGGAGGGGCGCTGAGAGGGCAGGGCCGGCGTGCCTGGCAGCGAACGCGTGGGCGGGGCGTGATCTACTCCCCATTCTTATTTTTCGGCTGATAATTGGGGCGTCACAGGGTGTGCGAGCTTCGAGGGCTCTAATGCGCTCACCTTCCCCCTTCCATGGCCAGTTTTTCCGGCGGATTGCTGGGAAAATAACAGGGCAACCCAACAGCGGCAAACACCGAAGCATATAAGTTCAACGACAGGATGACACGAGCGTGAGCTGGATGGATTCGACCCATTTGGGGCGATTTCTGATTCTATTAATACACATACTGCACGATGACACATCGTAAATCCGTGGAGGAAACATCGACATAAAGATTTGTATGGAACGACCTTAAAGACCCGTATTTGGTACCGCTGCTAAGCGGCATGGAACATTAACGGGTTATTAACATAAAATGATAACGATTAAATGATATAATGCCCCCAAACAATGCACTGGACCTACTCCATCAATGTACAACCTTTAACGAATCTGAAATAAATATTGTATTTATTTACTATACACTCCAAACATTCTTGAATGGATATTTTTAGCTCATCTTTAAGCTCCAGATTAAGGAGCAGGAATTTATAATGTCGAATTTCCTCGTATGTCCCAATAAAATTTCACACTGATTCTGACAGAGACATTGCAAATGATATTGCAAATATATGGAATTCACACTTATAGGTGACATCAACTAAAATAAAGTATTATAACCTTTCTTTAATGTATATTATATAACCTCTTCAACCACGTCGTTAAGGCTGCGGATTAATTATCAACCCACAGAAAAAATAATTAGTCACTTTCGCAGATTTGACAAAACGTTTTAAGTAGCGCCTGCTCATTGGCGCTAATCGACTGGTGCTTTATCTAACATACTTTTTTAAAGACAGGATGTAAAAATTATCCGTCAAAATGCAAGGCTTTCGTTTCACACACATCAACTTCACATGTTAACGGTCATATATGTCATATGTTTTCTAGACTCTGCCGACCGACATCAAATCACCTCCACAGGTGTCCGGCCATGTTCGAGAAAGCATTTTTCCCAAGTCGCCTCTCGTATGCGTTGACGTTTTAGCCATTATGTCAACGCCAGAGATCTTAGAAGTCAGGTTAAAATATCCCAATAATTATCTTTTAGAAGCGCACTATTTAAACAAGAAACGTGAGCCGTATACTCAGAAAGGCACGCGGGAAATCCATCATCCAGTGCATTTTCGAAATACCGACACCAGTCCATTCCCTACCGCGAAAACTGGTAATTTTTAAAGACAGAATGAAACGGGAAATACGGTGTAAGGAATCAGCCAGGCTCGTAGCTGCATTCCGATCAGACAAGCACTTTTTCTTCGAAATCTTCGAGTGGCGAACGAACGCTATGTCGTTGCCCAATCGCTTGGCGCGCTTCCTGAAGTCTTCCAAGTGCCGGGGCAGAGAGGACAACTGAAAGAGCAGAGTCGACTCTCTGTTTCCCCGAAAAACAAAACACTCTGCGGGGGAAACTCCCGGGAAAACGAAAAATTGGCCAGCATTAATTTAAGGCGGTCGGAAAGACACGCCGCCAATGCGAGAAGAAAAACCGGAGAGCGACGAATCGATTCCCATCCCACCCCATCGGGACTACGGTAGACCAATTATTGATGTCCCCGTCTGAGCCTTGTCCTTTATTTCCCGCCACAAGCAGGCGTGGAAAGGGAGACAGGTTTCCTCTTTCAGTTCGAGAGGAGTTGAAGAAGTGTCGTCATGTGGAGGGAGAGGGGAGGTGTAACGGCATGGGGACGATAGGAAGGAGAGAAGAGTAGTGTGTGAGAGTAGCAACCAAAGCAAATTGGAATACGATGGACCTATCAATCCTCCGTCCTCCAGACCAATAAATCGAAGGAAAGGAGGCAGGAGGGACACAAGACTCTCACCCGCAACACTTTTCAACAAGGCTCTCGAGTTTTCTTTCCTTCTCATCCCCTCTCCCTAGTAGACAAAAAAAACAACAACGCACTACAGCACTGGATCTCCAGCAACAAGGGGACAGTAAGTAAGAGTGTCTCCATCTTTCTTCTTTGTTCACTTTCGCTTTCGTTTCGACACGACGACACAGTCGTCATGTAGTCCCCATTCGCGGCATGCGGCAGGCAATTTAATCAGATTTTCATCTCACTTCCGAAACGTCCGCGGAGATAATAATTTATGGTGGTACCATAAATCGAAACCGGGGAATCGATAGGGGGAGAAGATTTAGTGCTTTTCGGAAGTGAGGAGTAGGTGAAAGACAAGTGCTTTTCCGCGGGTGATCTCCCAGAGATGAGGGAAGAAATATGTTTGTCTCCCTCCCCCGATCTCGCCTCTCCTTCAGGAGGAGGACGTGTACCGCGGAAATACGTAATAGGCTCGTGCGTGCGTGTGCTAGTCCACGCGGGTCGGGACGAGGTTTCAGCGAGACGGCCGCGAGATGTCTCCGAGCGCCGGCCCGCTGAAGTGCTTCCGGTCGGCACGGCGCTACGACGTCGCACGGCACGCCGAACGCATTCATCGCTTCCATTGAGTCGCCAGTTTTCCAGGGAAGCAGTTCGCCTCCCGAAGGCTGGGAAATGAGGGGCGGGGTGGAGGGTATGAGGGAGACGCCTTCGATTAATTGATGGGGTCGGTGATAGATAGGTGGCAGGGAAACAACGTCATTAGACTTCCAAATGTGGGAGTCCCCCGCACGGCAGGGAACTTTCAAGGTATAACGCACGCGGACAATCTCCCTTCGTGTCCCCCATTCCAGAGGCCTCCCTTCCTTCCATGAAACTTCTCAACGACTTACGCTTCCACCGTTCCAACTTTTTTTTTTTAAACTTCCCTTTCGCTTAAAAAGAGAATGATTCTTTACCGGAGATGTCTTCACTCTCCATTCACCGTGGTGGGACGTGATGTTTTTACGATCTGGCAAGGAGCGCGGTTCGGAAATCGATCTGAAATTTTCATCCGATGGTGATTTTTGCTTCTTAAATCCTTTTTCGGATCAGAATGTGATTGATCGCAGTCTGGGAATGGGACGACGGAGCGCTTACGGATGAAGAATATAATGCGCTCCGCAATTACTTCAGCGGAAGCCTAAAAGAGTAGGGAAGTTGAAATCTTTGGTCTGATATTTTGATCACGAGCCAGAACGTCCAAGTCACCCACCACCCCTTTAAAGAATCGAGAAACATTCTACTTGATGACCACATCGCTCCTCAGAATACATTTATGTTAAAAGCTTAATTCACTCTCAGTAATTTTTCAGCGGTAGACAATAGGTAAATAAGTACAAAGTAAATTTTTCAATGTCATTCTACACTCTTTCCAAGTCAAATTCAATGGCTTTGCTCTTCAAATGAATACACCACTTGAATGAATGAAGCACTTCAATGTTATGAAGAATTTATGCTAAAAAAACAAAAAAACCTTTTCAACTAACAACAAGCCGGGCAACTGTGTTGGTGATAATAATTGAAAAAATCTCCATTAAAGAAGAATCCACAAAATGCTGCACATACTTGAATATTGGCGGTGGAAGGCAGTCAAAAAAACACGCAAAAACCGGTACTGAGGGGTTGTAGACTATAGGATAAGGTTGCCCGTGAAACAATGCACCTGTTTCGCCCATATCAATGGTCAATGCTAAAACAACAATGAAGCAAACCGGATCGGACACGGACGACCGTGAATTAAAATGCAAGAAGCGGGAAGCGAGCAGATAGTCACAGTTTGAGTGGGAGAAGGAACGGGTTTGAAGAAAAAAAAACTTGGAAAGAAGGCGGTGAGATAACGGGCGGCAAGGTTAATGAGCATGATGGTCTTATAATGAGGGGTGTGTCATCCAGTCGAGTCGAGCACAGAGTATAGTTTTGGGTTGAGTACGACCAACGGAATTCCGCCTTTCCTAAATTTGTTTTCCACTTTTCAACGTGAGGCATTTCCAAGAGGAGTAGTAGATCCTCATTTACAGATACCAACTGTTTTGAAGAAAACTACTGCATATCCCCACTGAATTAAAAAAATCTCCTTGTTCTTCCCCGTGGTTCCGTGAAAAATTTACAATTCAAATGCAATCGAGCTGCCCATTATTGCTATTTCGGACTAAAGGGGTGGTCCAGAGCGGAGAGATTGCGTGATATGGGGAAAGCTCAGGGGGAATAAAAGCATTGAGTACATTGAAGAGACGAAAAGGAAGAGGAAACGAACAAGGAGAATGCAATTACAAGCTTCATGGAAATAAAATTTGCACGAGTTTTGAGGCAGCAAAATGACAGTGAAAGATAAAGTAATACCGTTATCAATAGATTGACATTTGAGTACACTATGAAATATTCTGGGACAATAAGTAACATTTAATGAAAAGGCGATTTGTGTTAGAGTAATACGTAACCTCAATGTGCGTAAGACTAAAAAATACTGCAGCTAATTATTTTAATGTTTTACGGATTTGGATTGATATGGTTTAAAAAATGTCAGTTCCACCTTTAAAATTGTAACGTTGACGGGAATATAAAAAGGAGTAATCGGTGCTAAGATTTCAGCATAGAAACAATTTAATATTGATACAGTACGAATTGTATTTAAGAATATAACTCATCAACAATGAGCAACCAGTTTTGGATAAAATTAGTACATCGATACTTACAAGACATAAGGATACGTACCGACTAGCATGCGTTAAAACTCAAAATCCTGGAGTTACACTCATTTAAGTAATTACATAATAGGGATTCTCACTTTCACTCTCACTTTCATAAAATAAATTGTAGGTATCCCAAGACCAGTATGTATTTAAAGAAGACCAAGAGGAACCATAGGTATATTAAATTTACAATATGAATCTCCCTATTCCCTCACTTCAAAATGCTATTTAAATTTAGAGTGAGGTCTCATCCACTGAAAATATTTACGATCTTGAGGGAAAGTGATTGCATAAGTCGACTAAGGCATTAAGTAGAGTCGTTTCTGACACTTTGGATAATCGATGAAATTTCATCACGACACCTGGAAAAGGAAATTTTAAGTTACTTAATGCTCCGAAAATTCCGACACATAATAAAGGTGGCACGATCTCCATAAATCTTTAAAAACACCGCTATTACAAAAGACATGGAATTCCTTTTAACCAAACATTAATGGCCTAAAGCGAATCATACTCGAGTGTGTGAAACCTGAATAATTTAGGTTTTTTGTCATATTAGAGTTTATAGCGTTGATACGTGAAATCTATTATCATTGTGGTCCAAATCTCCTTTACTGCACTCGATTTTGCCGAGAATTCTTCTGTTAAATGTATTTAATCTACTTTCACGCCAGATATGCCATTATTGAAATGAATTTCGCATTACCAGCTTTAATAAAAATTGAGATTATTCTAAGATGGAGGTCAAGGAACAAGAACTGAGCATCCACTAGTCCATTGAAATATTGCGGCACCGTATTGATGTTAGAATTATGTTTCGAGTATAAGAGAAATTATCACTACACAAGGATATTGCATTTTACCAATTTTACGAATAACAGCATCTAAATGAAAAGCGAATAATACATAACTGTTGCTGCAAAATTAGGAACATTTCAAATGAAAACGTAAAGTCATGGTGATTTCAATACAACAATATCTTTGCTGCTTCTGTGATTGCTGATAACGAAGAACAGCCATTTTCATAAAATACTTTGGTCAGATTTCTTCTAGAAAGCAAAAACCTATCATTCTAGCATCGAGAATTTCATGCGCTGACGCACCTTATGATGCCCTCGTAAAATCAAACTATTTCCCCCTTTCAATAACAAGTAATAAAACGTAAGAGATTTCACTCTTGCATGGTGAGATGAAAGGCCACATGCATCAACACAAACGCATTTAGAAACAATCCGCCCTTGGGGTACACGCTCGAGGGATAGAATCGCACGAGTTCACTTAAGGCGTTCATACACTGGTTAAGCTGGGACGTGCTCTGGCTGCTGCTGGAGAAAACGAAAGCATGTGGAAGAAGAGATAGGACGAACGAGGAAGATGAATGGAGAGAGAGGCATGGAGAGGGAGGAGTGCGAGAGAAATAAGGTGGCGGAGACAAGAGGAGAGAGAGGGAGGAGAAGAAAGCAAAGGATGCTGAGGAGGTGGGAAGGAACATTTAGTCAGAGAATATTATTTCTCCTTTTCCCTGGGGAGGAGTCGCCAGGGAGAGTGGGAGTGGTACGGGATATTAGTGAGCAATAGCACGTGCCCTCTCCGCATAACCTCTTCTTTTATCCAGCCACTTTCAGGCTCACGCACGCTAGCCGCCTGCAACTCCTCCATCCTTGACACGTCCGTCGGAGATTGCGCGCGGTGGTTTCCACCCATTCCCTCCTCCTCAACGCTCCAATCCCTTCGCTCTCCCGGCCACACTCCGCTCCCTTAAAGACTACCCTTTCATCTCACCCCCTCCACAACTTCTCGTTTTTGATTGATTGCCATGAGAACTTAGCCGATACGCCGCGGTGCAGCGAAAATATCGCGAGAGAGGAAGGCGGTGTGCCAGTTTGCGGCGCGCGAACTCTCGTGTGTGCTCACGTCTAACTTCCAAGTGAGCGAGAGATGAGTAGAGAGGAGAGAGAGG
The DNA here is from genome assembly GCF_022747635.1 of Hetaerina americana. Taxonomy (NCBI): domain Eukaryota; kingdom Metazoa; phylum Arthropoda; class Insecta; order Odonata; family Calopterygidae; genus Hetaerina; species Hetaerina americana. The sequence goes on from NW_027286763.1 coordinate 98,299,041, forward strand.
AAGAGAAAGAGAGTTGGGGCCAGGGGAGGGGGAGAATGAACGAAATGGATCGTGTGGTTAGGCGTACCATGGGAGGGAGAGATGATTTGATTTTAAAGGATCACGGCTCGCATTACTTGGCGGGAATGAAGCGACCGAAGTGGTCTGTTTCCACGGGATGACATGTGATCGAGGGAGGGGGGAGGGCGCAGGATCGAGACCTTCGTGATTATTAGACTGCTTATCTTTATTGATTAAATTCCATCTGCGTTGAACCCTAAAATTCATTTCTCTGTGTTTCCGTCCACGCGCGGCAAGCGTAAGTTACGTCTCTTGGACAAGGCACATTTAAAACGTAAATGTGCTTTGTACTTTAAAAACTGAAGCAAAATTTGTGACTCTTAGGGTCACAAAATTATTCATGGATCAAGATGCAGACGTCGACTTATGTATTATTCATCGTAAGCATGGGGAGATAAACTTCACGGTATAACAAACTTCCTTATGGTCGCATGAAGAAAATTCTCAGAAATGATGAACCGATATGGTCTCTTGCTATGCTGAGGTAGTAAACTAGATGGAACAAATTGATTTTCAGTCAAATAAATCTGACTGGTTAAGCCTTATTGACATCGACATATTATATAAAGAGCAGCTCTTAAAACTAATTGATTCACTGTAGAATAAGAGCACTACGCCCATGCAGCCTTGATTCGCCTTAAGAGAGCAGAACATCATGCATAAAATTATCTTATTACACGCGCTGGAAGAAATATTTCAGCCGACTGTTCAGGAAAATGTAAGTCACAATGACAACAATTAGTTGAATTTCGCGCCTGGAATCCCGAAAACCGTTATGACGTGCGGAGGAGCGAAGTACTAGGGAGAGGTTGGGATAGATGAAGAAACTGCAAGGGAACCGGGGAAATATCGTACGCTCGAGAAAAACACGAAAAAAATTAATATCTCTCAAACAAGATTTGAGAAAAAAATTAATCAAATCATTTCGGAGACCTATATTCATGCGTTAAAAAAATTCAGCGATTTATCCCCGATGGCAGATTCCAGACCGCCTCTGTTCGATGCAGAATTACACGTGTCTGGCATGAGGCAAGATGAAAGGAGGCTACATGCATGTGATATGCTTTGGGCATATGTGGGCATGTTTCTGTTCACGCACATACATTTGTCTATATTTATTTTTTTATTTATATGCGTTTGCGTGTGGGTAAATTAAGCACAAACTCTACATTTTACATTAATCAAGGCACTGCACTTATTGATATCCACATTAATAGCCGCAAAGCCTCAAACTATCCCTCCGCGTTCCCTTCTCTAACAATTTCGAAGTACTCTTACGTTCATATCTTAAATTTTGATAATTGCAACAACAGGTCCAACTAATCCTTTCTTCCCTCACGGCCACAGCTTTTCAACTTAAAAAATTAGATCAAGTCCGTATTTAACTCTTCCGAGTATTTATTACGGGGGACAATTTGTCAATGTATCTCACGGAAACTCTCCCCCTCCTTCACCCTTTTGCCCCTTCTCACGTTGAATTTCGTTAACCCTTTTCCCCTTCTCGCACTCCTTACCCTCTCTCCCATGCCCCTTTTCCTTCATTCTAACCATAACCACTTATAAACCACTCCCTTTGCAGTTTCCTCGAACTGGGAAATTATACAACGTAATCCGCAAGATAATTTACTATTTCCAGAGCAATGGTTTGACTAAATTTTCCTTAGAAACAAACTACATTAATGATTTACGAGATTAGTAAGACTTGTAGGTTTGATTTTAAAAGAAAAGACTGAGTAATAATGTCCAAATGGAGCACCTGCCCCTTTTGTGCGTGTAATTTAAATTATTCTTTCCTTCTAGGCATTCTTATTCCAAAAATATCGTTTGGGTTTATCTAAAGCTTCCATTGTTGCACTTCTTCATCCTTAAAGTTTTAATTTTGCATGTATAATTTATAATTATATTTTCCATCTGGCTTTTCTTTATATGTATAGGATGTAGAGGAGGACTTGTCCTAAAAGAAAAAAAAGTAAGAAATAGTTAAAGCGCGTGTGTATGAAAGTGCGTGTCCATGTGTGCATAGACATTGGAACGAGGAGCTTACCACCCGCCTCCGTGTTCCGACTGTAGGGCACATGCACTCTTGGGAACCTTTGGTTTGCGAGGGCAAATGCGAGAGAAGAAAAAAATTACAGTTGGATGCGCTCAGACAAATGGCGAGGATTAACCGCATAAAGACAACGAGGGAAGTTGAAAAATTGACGGGCGAGGCAAGGGAAGGAGGTTTAGAAGAGGGATATGGCAGAGGTTGGAAGAGATGAGGGCGAGAGAGTAAGAGAGTGATGTATGTGGAGAGACAGACTAGTTGAGGAGGGCAGGATGTTGAGATAGTGGAAGATGAAGCAATGAACGGAAAAGGAATGAGGAGAGGCGAGAGGCAAAGAAGGTGAGACGATGCTTGGGAGGAGGGTCGTTTCTTTGAAGGAGTCGGCCACTGCCATTTAGAAAATGGGCATATGTCTTTTTTCGCCGGACCTGAACCGTTTCCCCCGAAGATTCATCAAGAGAGTCTTGAGACTATTCCTCCTGCAGCTTCAATGCTATGAGAAGCATTTTTTTAAATGAATAATGGCGAATTAATCAGTAGGGTATTCTCTTTTTCGCTGACTCGTCTTCAAAAGAGTGCATTGATGCGATGCGGTGCGAAAGATTTTCTATTAGTTCCGTCGAATCTATTTGGCAAATGAGACTACGAACTTCGGGACCACCTACGAACTACAGGACGACTTCAGAGTATATAGGGAAAAATTGTATGCATGATTGAGGTTGTCTAACAGGTACTATTATAAATGACGCATATCCTCTTTTAAAGCTTTAGGGGTCACTTACGTAAAATAATTTTCATTGATACACCTTGGGTAAGTGGAACGTCGGACGAAGCACGGAAAACATAATCTGGCTCCGAAGCATAATTTTTGGTTCCTTCTGAAGATATTAGCTGAGTGTGCATCACCTACGAAGCTAGGTGAGGACATAACTGTGCCTACGTTAACTTTGCTCTTCTCCTAAATCCTCACCTGACCCTTTTCCGGGATCTTCCTCCCTTTGCGCGTCCTATTACAAAAAAATTCACCGTTCTCGTAATTGACTCCTCTTTCTGATTTTCCGCCTCTTCTAACTTCCACCCCCTTCTCTCCATTCAATCTCCCTCCACTTCCTCCACCGCGACCCCTCAACATCATTCCAGCGGCGCATCATTTCCTCCCTCGCATATTTTCACGCAGCCAGGGGTCTTCATCTTCCCCATTACGGTAGACGGCAGGTCGCAACTTTTGTCCCTCGCCAGGTCTGCGGCACAATCATCGCCGACGCACAATCCTTTTCAGTTTCCATGTTTGGAGCACTCGAAAGGTATAGAGGGGGGATAGGGGAAGGTATCCCATCCTATTCGTGGAGAGAGGATGAATCACACAGAGAACATTACCGATTTCGCTTCCCTTGGAGTGATAATGCCGATGTGTATTGCGTCAAAGTAAATACGCAGCGTGTTCTTATATCGTATCCAAGGTAAACACGCTTCCGACTATCTGGAATATCATCACTCGAAAAAAACATAGTCCAAACTCGCCATACACTGGGGTTAAATTTAAAACAACAGCAATATAGTAAACTCATAATTTGTTCATAATCTCGAGAAAAAAATAGTCACGTTTTCTTCTTTTAATTTTACTGAGGAATATTTAGGAAGACGTACGAATCGAATTTCGACGTAAAATGTAGTCTCAAAGGGTTGCATTATTGGACGCATTAATTCAAATAATATCTACCCTTTCACGATTTAGATAAAAGGATAATTTTAATTTTTCATATAATTTATAATATTTATCAAACGTCATAACGTAGAAAAATGTAGAACACTGGATATATAATTCCAAAAACATTCAGAACTGAATCATAAATGCTAGACACTGAAATGCGGCATTAAAATAATATAACTGCACAGTGAATACCATAATCAGCTACTAATTCCTGCTAAAACAACGAAAATAAAATAATTTTCTGTTCATAATTTTCGATATTACAAAATAGATGCTAACATTTTTACAAAAGCCATTTGCATTAAAAGGTGCTCGTGAGGTTATTTTTCAACACCACATCTCAGCTCTGACTAGGGAATTGTATAGTATTAGCGCTTTCTACGAGGCGTTTACTCCGTCCCCAGCATCCTCATACCCTATGCGCATACCAATCTTCCCACCCTATCCCGTCGTCGACCTAACAGCAACATCTTCGTCAATTCCCCTTCATGCCTCGGCCCCTCGTCGCAAAATGGCATCTACGTCCTCTTCCACACTTCAGAGAAGGGAGAAAGAAGGTTCATCATTTTATACCACCCACCTTCACCACGCATTACACATACGGTACCCACACGCGCGCGAGCGCCATACATCCATCCTGACCCCTCGCGGAACCTTGAGGGATCCAGCGTGACCTTTCGGCGTGGCGTGTGATGCTGTTCTGTGGCTCACTTCCCTTACCTCTACTCTCACTGCCCCTCCTAACTCCTCGTCCTCCACACCCCATTTCGCTCGACCCCCAGCCCTCACGTCCACCCACCCCGCCCATTTCCCTCCATCACATCACACACTCTGCTTCCCTGCCATGGACGGCTATTAAACATGGAAGCCGATCTCATAACTTTCCTGCCGGAGTCCTGACACCTCTTTTCTTGCCACTTCTACCCCTCGACGCCCTTCCTCACCTTCCTTTCCCTACCTTCCGTGGCTCTTCGTCAGGTTTCTCTTATGTTTTTCGTAATCCGGCGCGGTTCATGCGACACGATTCCCTGGAATAGTCGAGTTGAACACGATCTGAGGCAATGCATTTCTGTGAGTAAAATGGCTAAGTTGAAAATGGCAGTCACAAGAGGAGTGAAATAAATATATGGCCAACGTAAATAATTAGCGCTTAAAAGGGAGCAAGCAACAATATACTAGAACAGGGGAATGGCATGGAGTGGAGACTAATGCTAATACTCCTATCTTACACCTAAAAACCTTCAGATCGGTCGTAACAGTGGATATCTCCGTTCTATTAAAAAAATCAGAATAAGTATTGAGAACAATGAAACAGTCTGCATTTTAGGGATGATAATTAAAGGTTTTTACTTAGCTAACATTATCCATTTATTTTTGTTGAATAAATAGGATTTCATTTCCGTTCAAATTCAATACACTTTAATGGAGTTCTAGTGTCTCAGTTTTCTTCCGTTCAAAAATGTACCATCAAACCAACCCCACTAGCATTTCAAGTGTTTGAATTTATCGGTCAGAAACTTTTCGCCTCCAAAAAATCTTTTTCTGAAATAATTTGGTCTTGAAATCTCTCGGTTAATTCTCTTCAAAAAAATTCAAATGGAATTGCACATTGGAATTTTTCCAACACACCAAATGTGACACGAAGTGCCTAAATAAAATTTCCATTCACTCAGTGGATAGTGAAAAAAAATTCAGGTGATGACGAAGTAAGTGATTTCGCGAGTATATGTACTCCTGCAAAGGAGAGCATTGAACTTTAATTGCGCTTTCACTCAAAACTAAATTTATTTTTGGGAACTGCGCCTCTTCCTTCTCTTTCTCAAAGCATATTCTATGAGAAAACACCAGAGCGGAAGCGGTAAGAAACGGCATTTGGATCGGGCAAAATATGGAGTGTCGATAAAACGAAATAATCCCCGAAACACACACACTGGGGGGGTGGATTCCATATTAATTTATGGAAACGTTCTCTTCTCTAATTATTCATTTCCCCTCCTCTCCGTCGCTCCTTACCAGTAAAGCTCCGGAACCTCATCTTTCCTCTCTTGCTCCTCACCTCTCCCACCGACCGCGGTTGATCCTTACCTTCCCGTGCCGACCCTTCGCAAACCGCCCACGCCCCGCGGCTGCCTCCGGCAGGAAAGTGGGGGAGGTGAGAGAGAAGGGGGCGCATTTGGCGTCGGGAGCAATTTGTCTTTATTTAAAGCTGAGGAGGAGGATGCGCGAGGAAAGGAAGGGGAAAACGGCAGAGGAGGAGACTTTCTCGGTTCTTTTTTATTACTTATAACTCCCGAGGCAGAGAAGGAAAAATATTCCCAGAGAGAGGGAGAATGAGAAATATTCTTCGCAAGTACAAACCCGGACACCCGACCTCTTTTGTCAAAAGGAGATACTTTACTTTTTGTACACGGAAAAGGCATTTTGAATCTCTCGCCTGAATTGTTTTGTTTTTCTTTTTTACGTAATACTCCACTCCTCCATCCTTCTTTCTCGTGCCTTCCGCGCTGTCTCTCGCCTTTTTTCCTTCCTCGTGCCTCCACCTAGTCTCTTTCATCCTGGCCTCTCCGTATACGCTTCTTACTCCGCTGGCCGAGGTGGCGAGATTTATCACCTCCTTTGAGTGTGTTAGCGTGATGTGGCCCAGAGTGGAGGAATTTTGGAGGACACGCGGAGGATGAGATGTGAAGAGATTCCTCACGGTGTGAGGCGGCAATTATTTTCCTTCATATATTTCTGTATGTTTATACACAAACGCAAACACCACGACGCCCTGAAATCAACGCTTTTCAAAACTAAGTACGATGGATAAACGAATACTAATTAATTAAAACATAAATGTGGCCATTGTTAATGGTCGAATAATCGTGATGAATTCACTCATTCCGTGCATAACTGTCATTAATTCATCTGCTGTCGGTACTGGAATGTTGAATACTTTGGTGTATTTAATTTATTCACAAATTTCTTCAAAATATAATACAAAAATGTTATCACAAATCGCAACTTCACAATTCACCCAAATACCATGGACAATCCGTTACTGAGATCTGAATACGGTAATGATGCAGTCCTTAATATTTTCATTGATTTCCATTCAATTCAAGACACTGGATAAACAACCTTAGTATATTAAGACCTTTCCTTCCATCTTCACATTCAGATCTGACGGTGAGATTTTGAAAAGACTTCAAAGATAGGAATTTCGTGAATGAAGCATTGGAATTGGACAAATATTTGCGAGCGAAAAACAAATTCGTTCAACTAAATATTCGTTTACATCTTTTTGTGGTGACACCAGGAGGAGGACTAAGCTTGAAGGAAGAAAAAAAAGGTGAGTTTTTGGGATGTGAATGAGTAAGAAAGACGAGAGCAGTGAACAAAAGCTTCGTGGTCGAGAGAAATAAAATGGGAAGGAAAAAGTACAGCATGAAGTGGACTGCAGGGTTAGAAGGGGTGGGAGTAGTGGGACACTAAAGAAAAATGGGAAATAAATTAACTGAAGGAGTATAGGACACACGGGCAGGATAAAAGCGATTCACGAGACTCTTTTGAATACGATTTTATTATTGGTCAGCTGAAAAGGCCTCATCCTAAAAAAAGTATTATAAAGGGAGCAGTCAGATATTCCGTAAGCTGTATGGTAGCGGGAGAACCAGGAGAGCGTAGATGCAGCTGTATCGTATTGTGCGGCCGCGCGTCTCCAAACGGAAGACGGTAAAGAAAGAGAGGAGAGGAATATTTCAGTTCCTTTGACGTCTCACTTCTCACAGGCATCTATTTCCAAATTGAATTTTCACGAAGTTTAGTCAGGAGTAAATGCAAACTAGGAATCCAGTCAACTGATTCAAACGAGTATTTCTCGTAATATTATTATTTCAAGTAGACAATTTTAATTCTTACTCGGAAAATCGATGAAGAAACTTCAATATTTCATATATTGCATGTATTTTTTGGTTCCGGGAGACCCTTGCTCTTTTCTTAGCTGAAACTTGGGGAAGCGTTATTCATAGAGTTATTGGTTAGTAACGTCAGAGGAAAATATTTCAACTTCGAGGTGGTAGAGCAGGAATATAGTTGGTTTACCTTGCGCATACGGCATTCTTTAAAACGAGAATACGGTTTCTCTATATGGTAGTTTTAAATGCTGGGTTTTTGACCAATGAATTAAAATTATTTTCTAAGTTTACATCCGAAGATGATTGGAAATCATTTTTGCGCATTCAAAAGGTCAAGACGTTTAAGTTACTAAAGTTTGCACTATACAATAATTTTCAGGCTCCACCAATTTAACAGAACACAAGGGATGTGACTATCGAGGAAGTCAGATAGAAAACTTTTAGAAATGATTACTTGTTGGTCTCTATTTAAGAACAAATTAGATGTAATAGGAATTTCAGAGATAGACTATATTAATTTAAAATGCGATTAGACAAAAACCTAAAAACCTTTCAAATAATTTCTATATCATATTTTTAGTTCGTTAAGATTTCTTTTTTGTTCTATCATATTAACCAATTTTGGAAGGGAGGATCACGCTGTGAATTATCGATCCCTAATATAGAAAACAGGCCTGACATTTATTTTTCATCGTTGTGACCTATTTCCTACATGAATTAAATGTAATGCTTAATCGCGCCGCAATTCCCTTCCATTCATTTTCACTATGTTTTACATATTTTTAGGTGCACGTTGGAATTTAGACAGTTTTCCGCTACATATTTAAATGCTGACAACAATTTTTTACAAAATATTTTTAAGAACGATGATAATGATTGTTTTCCGTATTTTTACGTAATAAATTGAAAATATGTTTTTGTATTTTTAATCCAATAGCGAGAGATATATGAATACCCTTTCAACACTACTTCTTCGCACGCAGGACAAGTAAGCGACGGTAATTCTAACCACGACATGCACTCCAGGTTTGAAATAATAAATGGATAGCAGCTCTCATTTAACAATCTTACCTGCCACCATCCGGTAAACAAAGCACTGAACGCGGCAGCGAATAAGGAAAAGGCCTGAGGGGTAATTATTCAAGCTTCGACTTTCGAAGGAGGGGAAGGGGAAAATAATATATCGACACAAATGTCGTAGAGTGATTTCTTTTTCCGCATCACCATCGTGCGCGAGCATATTCGAGTGCATGTGCAGTGGGAAAACCAATGTCTCCCATATGAACATAGCCTTGTCTTACGGTTTCCCTTACGTACACACACCTGCTGCGAGGCTTTTGTGCTCCAGGGCTCTTTGTCTCCGGCCACGAACCGCGCCCCAGCTGGAGTGACTTCAAAACAAACCGAAGGGGAGGCGGGCATGGAGGGAGGGGAGGGAGTTGAGACGGGCGGGGGAGGTTGCGAGGTCGCTTGAGGCCTCCTGCCTGCGATCCGCTCTGCCCTCCTCCCCCGATCCTCACACGTGACATTCCTCGGGGGGCCGAAGTGTATCGCACCGCCACCCACCGCCGTCGACACGGGGGTGAACATTTCTCCGCTATCCTCTTGGCCTCTTCCACCCCCATATCTCAATCCCTCCCATTGGGGAGAGAAGCAGGGAAGTAGGGGGGCTCACGATTGTCCTTGACGGCGATCTCTTTCCTAGACAAACGGACGAGTATGCATATGCCTGTGTGTGTGAAAACCCCTAGAGTCCACCTCCAGCCTAGAGCGAAGACTGCGGGGGGCGGTTGAAGGAATATGGTGGGAACGGGAGGAGGGAATAAATTCAGTTTCTTTACAGTTCACTTCAAAGGGAACGTGCGTTCATTCGCTTTAAACCGTTCGACCTTTCCCCGCCCTCACCCCGGGCCCACTTGCATCCCCTTACGCAAATTCCCTTCTCTCAAGGCTATTGCGAGCGGCGTCAATTTCGATAAAGGAGGTCGAGCACGATGACAGATCCCGCCGATCAGGTGCCCCTGATTTACGGTACCGGTACGCCAAGGGCCTTTGAACCGCATATTATAACTGTTGACACATGATTAATCAGTTTTTAGTCCTTGCAATTGCTGTATTAAAGTTTGGCACTTCATATTTCCTATCCCGTGACGAATTTAACGTATGCGGCACTTATCAAGTGAAGGCCTTAACGGCATATGATGCGTATAAGGATAAATGATTTAAAAAATATTCTTCCTCCACAGCATGATGAGATGGAATTTTTTTCATTAACTCCCTCAGAAATAAATTTGATATTTTTTATGCACGTTACTCTCAATTTTTAAAATATTATAATCGCAAATAATTTATTCCTTTTGTTTTCATCTGATCTGGTAAACAAACACGTTGAAGATGAATAAATATTTATAATTTAATTGCCTTACAAAATATCAATTCCTAATATTTAAGTTTACACTAAACAGAAATAATAAGACCGTCGTTTAAACTTGAGAGAAGCAATTTTACAAAGATGACAGTGCAAATTACTCACTTTAAAAATGAGCTACATTTCAGAGAGTTGACAATAAACGAAGTCTATTTGCTCGCTTACTGCTAGTAATCCTCGTAGCTAGCGAACCAATTTTCTATTAATCACGATCAGAGATTAAAATCTATTAATTAGTCACTGAGCATATTCAGCATATTTTCATCCAAACAAGTTTAAACTAGCACATCATGCCACATTTATTATCATCTAATCCCGAGATTTAAGTGAAACATCAAGGGGAACCCACTCGCGCAACTCAAACACTTAATTAATGGAGGAATAAGAGATCTGAATTCCACCGAAGGGGATTGCGGATAGAAACCCACCTCCCCTCCCACCCCGGACACCACCTTCGGCTGGGAACGCCCACTTTGGAAATAGATGTGCTAGCCCATATATGACAAAACACCAGGTTGAAAGATCCCTTTTTTCTCGCCGACGCCGTTGCCTCGCGCGGCTAACCATCGCCTCCCCCCAACGCCCGACTGCAATGCGCGTGCATATTCATTACCCCACAACCCCTCTCTCTCTCTCTACTGCCCTGGAAGCGATAAGGATAATCGGTTCCGCTTGGCCACAAAAGGTGAGGCGATTGCTCTTAGCGGCTTCGGGGGAGGATATGGGGGTTGAAGGGGAGAATCGCAAAAGGAATAAGTCCGTGGAAAGAAAATAATGAGGACCAGGATGCGCGAGGCAGTCCGTGTCCCTCGAGGGCGATGGGGAAGTTGGTGTGGAAGGGAGGGGTGTTAACCCCGGGAGTCCGTTGTCATGGACACGGGAAGGGGACTTTATACGGCCCAGCGAGCTCAGCGAGTATGGGGTTAAATAGAGAAGTAGAGGTGTCCATTGTCAGGTGCAGGGGGTTGTGTCTTGCAATCAGTATCCCTCAGCGAATAGACAAGACGATAGATTGAAAACGTAAAAGAGTCGGAGGACGCCGTTGCGGTGCGTTCAAAGCACTGCGATGCTGGCTGGGGTGATGGCGACTTTGGTAGTTGGCCTTCACTGACGAAAAATAAGAAGGAATCGTTAGGATGAGGGGAAAGGGGAGGCAAAAAGCGGCAAAATAATAATCTTCGTAGGGAAAGTGAAAAATTAAAAATGATTACGACCCGTCTAAAACACTATGGGTGTGCTTGGATGAGAAAAAAAAATGCGGAATGGTGCCCTCCTCGGAATTAGTTTCCGCTGTACGTGGAGGTTGGAATTTTTTGCCGATGGTAGTGCTATTGTGGCGAATATATGCTATGCTAAACCGGATGGGAACCCATAAAGCTTTTACATGGAATAGATAACATGATTCAATTATGTGAAAGTGCTCAAAAACTTCATTTTAAATTCATGCCTCACACATGGTATGGATGCGGTTCCCTTTCAGTTTTTCTGATGCCGATGCCGCCGCATAGCTGAGGTTCTTTTTCTCTCTCCGAAATAAGTTCAAATAACATCTAGGCAGAAAATAGAGGAAGATATAATATCTAATAAATGACCTAAATCAAATAGCATTCGCAATATTCTATAAAGCATTTCCATCACTTGCTGTTTTAAGAGGCTTGAAAACATATAAAATATCTCTTACAATCCCTAACCACATACGTAGTTTTCAACAGCATAATATATATATATATATATATATATATATATATATATATATATATAAAGTATATACATATTTATGTATATAGTCATTCACATAGAAATAGATATAAGGAACAGGGATAGGAACACATATAAAGGACGAACACAATAGAGGTGGGAAAGGCGGAATCAGGCAAATCACGAGTGTAATAAATATTTCGTAGGTTCCTATCACTTTTCCTTATATCTATTTCTATGTGAATGAGTATTTGTTCGCCGTTTGGGGCGGGATTTCGTGTTTGAATGTATGTGTATATATATATATATATATATATATATATATATATATATATATATATATATATATAATTGGCTGACACAACATAACACAAATAGAAAAGAATAGACACATATAAAAGAACACTTACACGGTAAATTGTTCGAGCTTTCGGCCCTCTCAGGGGCCTTCTTCAAGAGAGACTGAAAATATATATATATATATATATATATATATATATATATATATATATATATATATATATATATATATATATATATAAATATATATATATATATATATATATATATATATATATATATATATATATATATATATATAAATATATATATATATATATATATATAAATATATATATATAAATATATATATATATATATATATATATATATATATATATATATATATATATATATATATATATATATAAGTAATAAGACACCTATGAACATGCGAATACGTAAGAAAATTCGCGGAACGGAGACCGAGGAAATACCGGTAATACACTTAATCACGCCTTCCATTGCTTATCGCCGTTGTGAGAAAAATATGTGGAGCAAATCAAGCGGAATGACTCTCCGGTGGGACAGCAAGGGAATATTCGACGTCATAGCCAGCGGCAGAGAAAACACACACTGGCACAAAAGAGCTGTCCACGACCGAGAGATTTTAATGGTTATTTAAGGTCAAGCCATAACGCCACGAAGCGCCGAGCATCAAAGGAAATTCGCCGCAGGAAGAAGACTTGGGCAGTGCTACAGACGGCCAGCTAACTGCCGGCTTTCCGACCCTCGGGAAGGATTGAAGTTATGCACGAAATATGAGTTTTTTTATGGGTTTCTGTTTTCAAGAGTGGTGATAAAGTTTCATAAGGCGGTCAAGCGCTAGGCGAAGGAAGATTTAAGGCAGAATGTGCGAACTCGCCGTTTAATGCAATCAAACGATATAAAATAAACGCTTCCTTCTTATTTTAATGGAATCGCAGAGAAGGTGACCGTTAATCACTTTTTCTAGACAGTGATTATAAAAATTCTTAACAGCTTTCATTCACATTAATTGAGAATTATACAGTTTCATTAACTGATGATAAAACTTAAAGGCTACTGAAAGGAAAAATTGTGCAGAGACATACTCAAAACATAGAGAAATGACGATAGAAATTAGATTTTTGCGAAGTTCGGCTCAGAAAAACTTTAGCTACCTCCGCAGTTTTGGCAAGATATAGAGTTTATGTATCCATTACTAAAAAAGAAAGAAAGACTCGTACTTTTCCACAGATTTACGAGGAAAAGTACGAGTCTTTCTTTCTTTTTTAGTAATGGATATTAAATACTTCCACGAAGTGAAGCCTGAAATAATAGAAGAGTTTATGTATATTTTATTCTCCATCAAGTAATTAATTTCACAGCACAGCAGCTAATAACACTTCATAACGGCACCTGTGAAACACTTTAATGGTGAGTATTAATATGCATTTTTTTAGCAGCTTAGGATAACTTCGTTGTTCAAAGCCCATTAATCAATCAATTGAAATCCAATATAATTTATGCCCAATATAATGAAACTCCTTTCATTTTTATAGGCGAATTTGAAAAAATAAGGTAAAATTTAAGTACACGTATAAGGTTTGCCATTAATTGAAAGTGAAACTCGCGTGAAAGTGACTCGCGGAAAAAATATACATATTCGCCGGTATTACTTGCGGTGAGAATTCCAGAGACGGGGCAAGGTAGCAAAGAACAAAGAGGACGGGAAAGAGTATGAGGGACGGCATAAATTAATGGAGTGCGTTTTTAAGTACGCAGAGAAAGGGAGAAAGAGAAGAAAGGGGGAGTCGGAAATATGGGAGCCTCGTGAGACGTTATGGAATGAGTAAGAAAATTCGCTCGCATCCAGCTCCACCTTTTAGCGATCGCTGACTCTTGGCGCTCGTGAATAGCGCTACAAAAACACGCGGCCGAGAGAGACCGTAAGGGACAAATACGAACCGAGGCATAAACAGAAAAAGGGGAGGGCGGAGGAGGAGGGAAGAGGGCGAGAACCTTATGAGCCTCCACACCTGTTTGCACCGTCACTCTCGAAACTCACGGAGAAATTAACAGCTTCGGCCTTCGATAACCATTCCTGCGATGTTTGCCTCTTGTCTTTACAACGACTCCCCCATTCCTCCTCCTATTTCATTCCTCAGAGCACATGACACATGTATGTATTTTGTCAAATTTGCCAATTAGCGAGAAGTATTTGAATTTATTGCGCGAAATAAAAAAAATCAACTCCCACGGAACGGAGGGAGGGCTCGACGGGCAACTCCTGGTGAGCTGTAACGGGCACATTTATTTCGACAACGTTCCACAGGAAACTTCATGCTATAGCCATTCTCGCAGACAAATCTAATAATGATATTAAACATGAAAATTAAAATACTTATCGAAGTCCTCATTTTACCTTGACCTCGTGATTTGATTGCTATCCCAATTTAAAATGTTTGAATATTATTTTAAAATCAATCTCAATAAGGAACATCACCAACGTCCAACGGGAATTATTAAGACAGATCCTAACAGTCTAAATCTTATTCCGTGCTGTTCGACACTTGATTCAAATTATTTTTCGATTACCACGAATAACAGGCGTATTATCCGCCGAAAGTAATTTGTTGCACACTATCTACCTATGGCACTTTCATATATTCGAGCGATTATCAATCTTTCCAATTTCACGAGCTCACCGAGTGCTTCATTCCCGTCGGGTAATGGGTCAGCCCATCTTTCTTCTTTTGTGACACCTTGGATCTTTCTCTCTCGCTGTCCCTCCTCGCCACCATTAATTATAAAAGGCCCTCCGTGCGAGCAGTTCGTCTCCGCGATGCCCTCTGGCGGAGGTAGCGTCCCGATTCTCCTTCCTCCTCGTGACCCCCCAAGACCCCTTCCTCCACCACCTGAAGGAGGTGGAATGCCGGAAAAGTATTTCGCGCCCCCCGAGGGGCCGTCCGACAGTGACACTTCTCCCAGCCGACGTCCGACCAAATGGATCGAAATAACGGGCTCGAGAAGTATGGTTAGAGACGGCGGCGGGATGATGATGATTATGCTACTACGGCTGCCTCTCGACCCGCTACGGCGGGGTCTGGCTGGTCCACCGCGGAGGCGCTCTTGTGCCGCCGTCGCTGTCCGACACGAAGGGGAGGTGAGGCCGAGGTTTGCACCGTTCGTCGGATGCGCGATTCGACGGAGGAGGAAAAGAGGGCTTGACTGATGGTAAAAATCTGAAAACAGAACACCCTTGTCCCTTCGTCCTTCTTCCCCGTCTCTACCCACCCCACACCTCCCTTAGGCTAATGGCAGAAGTCGTTGCCTACAGAGCTCTAGCAAAATTTATCATAAATCAATTAAATTAACGCATTTTAACGCTATTCTCTCGCCCAAATGTCTTAAACGAGGGAGATGAAATGAGCGAGGACATTGAAAAAGCACCATAATAGAGTGAATGCAATACTCACGCGTTTTTTTAGTTAAAAGATATTCAGCGATGATATGTAGATTGCGTCACCAATTTTAAGGAGAGAATAACAGGGCCTAGTCCTGTGAAGGCCTGATGACTGTGCTCCCTGATTTTTGACGTATTCAAATTAAGGAAATAAATATCAGCGTGCAACTCTGAATTCAAAACGACCTTATTAATCAATAATGAACTGAAAGAAGTCCAAAAAAATTTGAAGGGATTTCGATTTAATTTACTTTCATGCGCTTAGCCTGCAGGATCGTGATCGTCAATTTATACGTTTAACCACGCGTTTCGCAACTCCACGTCATATATCTATGATCCTCATTTCACATAAAATTGATTACGAACTCATTAAGTTTAGCGATGTTATATAATTGGAAAAATACTGGGAACCACCAGTAGGTACTCACTGCCGTCGATTATTCGATGGGATCACACCTTTCAGCGAGGTTGTGATTCAGAGCAGATAACCGGTTTGAGCACTTACCTAAAAAAGAAAAAAAACATTTATATTCACCGAAAGTATAGGTAAAAAATATGAATACAGTGTATATTAGATATAAACTCATGTTTGAGAAAATATCCCCTGAAACAGAATATTGATTAGGGAATCGCAAATTGACTAATCATTGATGCAGACGAGCGGAAGGAAGTCGTTAAGTAAATTGATTAATGGTAGAAATGGGCAACAATAAATGATTGGTCATGCGGTGACTTTTGATAGCCCTTTCTAAAAAAAGAAGCGTATATTAAAATAAAATTTCATTAACAAATTTAAACAAAGAGTAACTTTTAACAGAAGTTTATGCACTTAAAATTTGATATAATTACTTAATTTTAATCTTTTACTTAGCACTTGAATGCTTGTTTAAAAGTGCACCAAGTAAATTATAATTTAGATGCTTATACACAATTAATTTTTACGAAAAGTTCACTTAGAAAGATGAATTAAATCCTGCAAAACTCGAGTAAATACACCTTCATTATTGTAAACTGCAAATCAAGCAAGAACACCGCATTATTATTCAACACATCATCATGAAAAGAAAACTTCACGATGAGAACGAAGTTTGTAAATAGCAAAGGGGATAGCATTTTCACTTTTCATGGCATTAACAACGAATTCATGGCTATTCGGTAAACAAAGTTTTTAAGTCATAACATATATTTATTAGAAATGGCCATTATTAAATTTTAATGAACTGCTCCTTGCATTTCAATAAAAATGTCGGCATTGCGAAGAAATAACTTACACTGACCGAATCTAACTTTTATAGAGCTATCAGCCATACTGCTCTGGTCTTTTTTTAACTCTAGAACTAATAACTCTTTCTTCAACCACTTGTCATTTTGTACCCTCAATTCCTTATCAAAATTACATTGCCTTCCTCAGCCCTCCCGTAGATCCTTACCCTATTTCGCAAAATCCCCGCTGGTGCCATCATGGGAGAGAGGGCTCGATAGCTTTTACTCTTCCCAGTTTTCTGCCAACATACCCCTCGAGCCATCCAGCCAGAGGTCGAAGCGCTCCAAAACATATCGCAAACCTCTCATCCTCCAGCCTCTCCCTCACTCACTGGCACTTTCTTGTTATTTACTACGCTCCTTTATTCTTCTTTTGTTTTCCTAACCGCCTTTAACGTGTCGACGTAGACACTGAGAGATAAATGAACGTCATTGCTCAAGCAGTAATTGAGTCTTTCATCTGGTCGGGGGAGTGAAAAATAAACGGAATAAAAGAACGATCGCAGGCTGAGAGAGAGGAAGAGAGGGTGAGAGAGAAAAGGGATTCCGTGTCTTTTGTGACCGCTACGAAAGTGATTACGTTTCGTCGAATGCTTTGCATGATTAATAGGATATTTGAGATTTAACTCATGAAAACAGGCATCGAGCCACGAGATGGACTTGAAAATTATCGATGTTGACAAAACAGAACGATATTTTCAACAGTTCGGTTTTCTGTATTAGAAATCACTTTTTATGTGACATATGAAGACAAGTCACCGTATACACAAGCATTATAGAAACATATTATAAATTCTGAGATTACCAGAATATCTTCTAGGTAAGTGATCATTTCCTTGAAGCTAATTTAAACTACAATGTAGTAATTTGAAGTTTGAAAAAATAATGCTCTATCCTGCCCAATAACTGATTCAAAATAAAACCACGAAGCAAGACCAATTTGGGATGAAGAGGAACAACTGGAATTAGAATAGTCATCGCATATATTTATTTTAGCCCCCTGAATCAGTCAGTGAAAGTAAAAAGCCAAAACAATTTATCCTAAAGAAGATGAAGGATGATAGATCACGCGTTGAACTCTCTTGCCAAATAAATTTCCATAGAAGCTCTGTTTCAATGTATTCTGCCTATGTAACTGTGAATAAAGAACTTAATTCTTTGAGCTAAAAGTAAATTGGCATATTGAAGTCTTAAATAATTACTAAAAACTTCAAGATGTCATCGAGTACCTAAACCTAACGGATAGAAATGTCTCCAGACACTACACGCTCTTTCACTAAATAGAGCCCAAGGTTCGTTCAACCAACATAAAGTCAGAACACCTCCGTTTGCCGTTAACCAAGGACACCGAAAACATTCTTGGGGACGAAATCCGTTGATCCTCTTTCCTCCATACCGAATATGAAAGAAGGACAAGACCCCGCATTGCCACACCCATCAAGTGCCACCCATGTAACTTGGCAAGCGAATCTACTTCACACTTCGGTTCGACGCGAGGAGCATCACCGTCTAAAAGTAACATGAACTGAGGCTTGTAATGATAATCATTCGAAAATTGCAATTAAAGATGCGGCACCAAAAAAAATAATGATATTTTATTGTGAGCATAATTTTCCAATGGGATGAAGAAACTATAAATTCAGTAAAGATAAGATGCCTGTGTTCAAACTATTAAATTCAAGTAAGGGATTGATAAGTGTATAGGGTCATATACATATTAAACAAATGATAATTAACGAAATACGAATGAAGTACGTAAATAAATTCTGGATATCACAAAAAATTAATGTTAAGATGATAGAATTCGAGTTAAATTAAAAAGGAACCGAGCATTAGTTGAATTATTTTATTATTTGCATTTAGAATACTTTTGTTCGGATGTTTCATGAGTCAATCATCAGCGAAGGTTATCACACAGAAACAGCAAGGTAGACTGGTAGAATGGTGTTCGGATTCGGCCAAAGATACTCGAAGTTCTAGAAAAACCATCGTGAATAATTCCGACTGTGCGACAATGTTAACACACCTTCCCCGATTGATTTATTCACCCCTCTCCCGTATTCCTCATATTTATATCTTTTGTCTGTCTCAATGTTATTAGTTTTCCCAAATAGATTCCCTATAATGTTTTCCCTTGAAAAAAGAATTACCTGAATTACCTACAATTATGTCCACGATGACTATACTTTGAGAAGACGTCTAGGTATATTTATTGCCACTCAAACCCCCGTCTTTCGACGGGATCTAAAATCCTGAACCTTTCATACCTAAGTATATTTGTATATTTTCCCAGTGCACTACAATCTACTTCCTTCTCGCACCTGAATGCGAACCCACTTACTCCCATTACCTTCAACTATCTCCTTTTCACTCGCACCACTCACTTATATCTCAACAAACCCCTTGTCTCTCTGTTATCTCCTCTTTTTCCTTCTCTTCAACCTTTCCCTTCCTCTTTCCCCCTCCTTCCCACCCCTTCTTACTCCCAAATGGACCTCGCCTCCCGGCATACCGCGGGCACCACCACCCAGTTAGCGAGATTTATTCCTGGGCGGGGCTTGGACCCAGCTCGCGCCGCGGGTAGGGCACCAAAAATTTGTGACGGCTCTTTCATCAGATAGAGCTGTTAAGGGCACCCTACGCAAAAAATATGCTCTCAAAGGCAAGCGAGTGAGCGAGCGAGCAAGCCGCCCCTTGCTCCGTCCACCCACGCCGCCCGACCGTCCTCCCACTCCTCACTCTCTGCTCTTTGCACCAAGGCCTCCTTTCTTCCTTTATTTCTTTCTCCCTTTGCCCCGAGAGTTTCATCCACTCCTTGATTTATCTCCGGCAAATATTAACTTTATGGACTACTTCCCGCTTTTCCGGTTCCCAAGGCACTCAAATGGAAAAATCACGACTTCGATGTTAACCGCAGCTTTGGGTCCTATACGTTACCCCGTTGATGTTCGAACGCGTGCAAAATGATCTTATTCGAGAGATACCGAATATATATCATTCAAGAAAGCAAATTACGATAAATTATTTAATTACGTTAGTGAACCCAACAACTTGATGACACTGTAGCGTTTAGATTTTAGCCAAGAAATGACGGATGGTCTCATTTACGTTAAAAAATATAAAATTAAATGCTATTGGCCGTAAATTCCAGATACCGAGAAACGTATTAAGAATAAAAACTTCAGGAGATCCTTACATCCTCATTCCTTGAACATGATTAGAAATCTTTGCCCACATAAATGACATGAATATTATGTTGTCGAAGGAAAAGAAGGTTGGGCACAAGGCAAGTGTGAATAGATACTTCTCAATAAGAATGAAATCACTCCTAGAATGTTCAAGTTAAGTTTTTAAAAATTATTTCATAAACTATTGTTAAAATTCAAAGAGGAATTTTTTCTTAATGAGGTATATCGGTATTAATTTTAGAAAGGTTTTGAAAACGCGGATAAATTCACATTGACTGCTTTAAATTCACCAAAAACGATACAAAGTGATATGAACTTGGGAGAGGTAGAGGTTCGACTACAGTCGAGCAAGAACGCTCGCGAGGATAGCCGAGGCGAGCGAGGGATGAGGACGTGTAGATCTCCGGCAAAGTGCTCTGGGTGACTTCGATGATCGAATGGATTCCTCGCCCCGGCGGCAGCACCTGAGTGATTGGACGCCCTCACCCTGGCTCTTCTTCCCTTCACACTTTCCCTCCATCATCGCTCGGAGATCTTTTCCCTAGGGGGACGAACTATCTCGAGGAAGATTTCCTCGAGGAGAAATAAAAGGCACTTTCGGAGGCCAGAGAAGACGCACCCACACCCCAAGAGTCCCCGCCGTTAAAACCAAGCAATGGAAGGGAATGACAAATGGTACGCCAAGGAATAACGTACGCCCTCGCACAAAAAAAAAATCACGCTCACTCCCTGAGCTTAACAATAACGGGACCATTGTTTTTCATTTGTCTTTTTTTCTTTTCAGTTTAAAATAGGGTCGCGTAAAAGAATTAAGGAGTGGTACCGCTGGTGGATAACCACACCTCCACCTCATATATCGCCCCTACCATGCACCACCTGACCCCCTCCCCGCACTACAATAGGTAGGAGTTGCCACCAGGATTTTTAGGCGTCCTATTTCAGAAATGAGTCAAAGGCGTGGCGACAACAACTGGGGAACGGCGCCGTCGACGTGGATGTCGAGCCGGGGACCTGAGGAGGAGGGAGAGCTGCGAGGGGAGGAAGACCGAGCGGGGAGCGGAATTGATTGGCCGTTCGTGACCGGAGAATTAAAAAGAGCTGACTCCTCGAAATGAAGCCCGTAATTCCCCAGGAAATGGTGATGGGGTATGTAAATGGAGGAGGAATGAGCTGTAAAGGGAGGGGAAGAGCGTAAACAAATGAAATATTGATGTCCTCCTGTTGAAAACGAACCTGGCCAAAATACCTTCGGTCTCCCTCAGTAGATAGAGCCATCAATATTTCCGAAGAAGGGAACAACAGTTATGAGATAACCTGTTCAAAATTTAACACCTCTCCTTTGTAGTTTGTCTTTCTCTGGTGCAATTTCTTGTTGCTAACGGAACACGCTAATTATAAACTTCATGCAAATCATTTCTTAAGGATTCAATCAATGCCTTGGAAGCTAAACAACGCCCATAAGTTATATCCGTAAACGATTGCTACATTATAAAATATACTTACTTGAAAAAATTACTATGCGTTGCTCGCATTTATACGGAAAATACTTACAGGACTTTTAGAACTCGAACAATTTATTGCAGACGCTAAAAATCTATACTTAGAGCACCATAATACGTGAAGTAAACATGCCCCAGGGTTTAAAAAAAATTTAACTCTGTCACTTCAATTTTTTATAATTTTGTCGCGATAATGTTATGCTATGCATATGAGTTTTTTTAATTCGCTTCTCCTAAAATAGAAAAGAAAATGACCCACATTTGGCTTAAGCTCATTGAAATATTTTAGAAGTAGAGAAGGTAAAATGTATTTTGGAAAATCTCCATTAATCTCATAAAAAAAAGATGAAAATGGAACCCCAACATTTTTAACACCAGAATGCAAGGAAATGTTTCTTGTCTTATGATATGCTCGAATTCTTTAAATTTAATCGATTTGTATGGGTACTTTAATCATCCAAATATTTAAAATACCAGATTGAACAGTTTAATTAAAGAATTAATTACAATTCAGCTTGAGACTGTTTCATTATTTCCGTTCACGTTTCACAACGAAGTTTATTAATATGAATACGTACTAAAACTTCATCTAAAATACTGTTGAATTATCGAGTCCTCTAAAATGAGATATCTTGATGATATTTTTTTAAAAGTCAAGTCTCTATAGTAATCCAGTGGCCCGTGTTCGAGTTCCGTAGGCACTTTACGTATTGTGCCTTCCCAAATGAAAGGGAATCGATTCTTTTTCTCTACCCGTTCAAGCATAAATTAATACCCTCTGTGATCACATTCACTATTTCTAGACGGTCATTTCACTACCCTGAAACTCACACGGGGATCCCGACCGTATTCCCAACGATGCTACGCGTGAGAACTCGAAGAGATTGTACGCATAGGCCGCAAAAAGGCAAAAACTCTCGAAAGGAAAGCTTTCCCCGCATCACTCACCCATCAACTTCCTGGTTTTGTTTTTGCATTCAAGACGCTGCCAATTCGAATGTCTTGCCTGTTCATAAAGACGTAATGGGCATGAAATCATCAAACAATGGCAGTAAAATGAATCGGCGTGGTAGCGAGCCATTGCAGGAATTGCACAAGGCATGATCGTGCATCATTTCAGTGACCAGAAAGTGCTTAGAGAATGTGATATTTCAAAAATAGAAATCATAATTAGTTTCCCTTTTGACTCGGCATTTTGATGGGGAACAATTGCGTATGAGTTTGACTCATCGGCACTAGCCCACGGTCACCAATATCAAAGAAGCTGTACAACATTCAGCGAGTCGTATTAACGAATCTCAGCCATCATACACTTGAAGCAACTGGCAGAAAGAATAGAAATCTAAACTCCCTTCTCCCACGTCCTCTGCAATTACGAAAAACTTCCTCAAATCGAACAAGCGGTAAAGTAAAACGCAGAGACGGCAATTTCCGCGAAACAAAGTTCTCAGATGGCCAAAAGATAATGAAGATGTGGGGGTCATTCCTTTATTTTCCACACTCACTCCCCGCTCTTTTGATCTTTTTGAACGGACTTTCTTTTTCCGTTCACCTTTCTTTAATGCCTGCTCCTTTTGGGTCCCTCCCTTCTATTGAGCGAAATTGCCCCGTGAAACGTGGGAGGCGGATAACACCTTTGACCGTGGCCCACCGAAGATGGAGCAGGAGGAGATAAAAGCGGCGGGGGTGAGGGGGAAGGGGGAGTGGAGAGTGGGGGTCTATTGCGAGTGGGGGCCGGGATCAAATTGAGGCCCGGGATCGGCGGTCGGCGGGAAAGGGTTTTGAGGAACAGGAAAGGGACGGCGGTAATGGTTGCATCTCGGCAATGGCGATGGAAAATCATTAAGGGAGTGTTATCACCGAGGTAACTTCAAGCCTCACCACACGTGCGCCACCATCGCACTTCTACCTACCGGGTAACTCTGTGATCACCCGCCTGAGGTAATACTGGCGTCCCGATCGGAGGCATCCCTCCCCCTCCTACCTGAGGGGCTTCCCCATGGCAATGCTTTGGCCCCAATTTGAACTCCGGCAGTTTTCTCTCCTTTACATAGTTTTTAAATGGCTGGACATGGATTCCTCGCTTCTATATCGCGCCTCCACATATCTTTATCGTGTTCCTCGGTTATTTTTTTTGTAGTTATACAGCTGCTTCGCTGTATTTATAATCCATTGAAGACATATATTTCACGGGCGTAATCTGCCTCTCAACTTGTACATCTAGGTTTCACATCTCTCTGAGCACTTTCTCGAAGCAACGTATCTATGCTGATCACAGCTCAAGCAGCGTCACCAATGATAACCGAAATGCTCTCACATTACGTGATGCTTGTGTATAAAGAGTAAAAATAAGCCGTAAAAAGTTTCCGGATATTATAAGTAGGAAGCGTGAAATAATCAAGCAAGCACTCCATCCACTTTCAATCAAAACGTAATGCAATACCATCTCCGTTCTTTTATCACAATATTTCTTGTTTTAACTCGGATTTTACGTTCCGTCTCTATATTCTCGGCAAGTACTTCGCATTCCTTGTATTCTGGGCCAACTCTCACTTCAAACATATCAACTAAGGGAGACACGCCCTTACCTGCATTATCGCTCTTTGGCAGAGCTTTAAGAATTCTTAATAATTCCATGACCTTTAACAAACTCAGATTTCTCGCAATGAAAGAATCGAGGCATAAACATATTTAATTCTTTATGACTCCCACTAAAATCATAAATCATCAAATGCATTTCATGAGGGCGAATGCAAAAACAACAAATTTAGCAATGAATGTAAAACCAATGTAAAATCCTATTCTACATGAAGCTGGTTATGCAATAGCCATAACATGTCGTTCATGAACCGCTCGCATATCTTGTTTCTCTTTTCCGCCACTATAATTCAGGCAATAAAAACGAGTACAAAACATATTTAAAGTAAAAATACTACATAATGTAACACATACCAATAAACGTCGATAAGAGACCAACGTGAAGATTAAGAGGACCTTTCTTACAGGCACAATTTACTGCTGCATACAGACGTTTATTTTTGTTGTTCGACTGTGTTTAAAAATTATGTTGGAAGAAATAAATGTTGTAATCCAACAAGCCAACGGAATAGTTATAATAATCTAAATGAGGTGGGAAAAAATTACACGAAGATTTATATGAGCCAATCCAAGGATTGACAACTTATGATACGATGCTTTCAAATGATAATTCCAAAATCCTATGAATTTCTCGAATAACAACTTGCCATGAGAAATTATACAAAGTTTACTAGGGAAATACTTCAGTTTAAACTAAGCGTCCAGTAGTTTAGAGGTAACAAGAAATGAGTCTCTCTGTCGAATCTCAGCCGACCTACACATTTTAACTTCGCTCGATGTAACTGTGGGTATGACTTCATAGATCAAAGTATACACCTCAAGGAAGTTGAAATTCAAGATTTCGACAAGACGGTATATCCACGGCTTTTTTAATTCAAAAGTCATTTTAGCGTCTTGAACTTTTATGAGTTCCAATAAACAGTTAATATATCTCACAATAAGCACCTTCTAAGATGAATCATATGTTAACAGGATGGGGGACAGGCAGATAAATATCGAGCAGTTTTAACCTGCTCTCAAAGAAAGAGGCCGAGAGGCCGTTCTCATTTACGTTCCGGTAATTTTATGGTTATCAAAATTAAAAAGGCCCGATCCGGTATGATGGGCGTGGACCGGAATGTTTTCTGGGGCCAGCGACTGAAGTTCGTTTTTATTAACACGTGAGCGTGATTGCTGTCGCTTGCTTCAGGGAAATAAGTTCATAAATTTCAAAATGTAAGATTTATGAAACCAAACAGTGCTTATGCGTTCTTCAGTTATTAAAGGCTTTTGAAAATTATATGATAGTGACAGAAAAGAAGCGATGATTGCATTCTAATTTACGCATTTAATAAAAATATCCGAACTGAAAATACGTACCAACTCGGGTGTGACCATACCCGAAAACGTACGTGCTGTATGTAAACTTAAGCAGGTAAGGAGAATAAGTGACAGTTAGGCTGCATTGCAGTTTAATCTGTAACAGTGCATTGCCAACAAACATTAGGAAAATAATTAGAATTTTGACATGGTACAATTTATCTTTTTTTTCTTGCTGATTAACTGATGTTTATGAGATGGGGATTTTCTTGTTTTGTGAAAGAGATTTGTGTTAGCTTCTTTAAAGTGTACTTTTGTTTTACTCGCTGATTTTACCAATTATCTTTTGTGATTACTTGGGACTTGTGTGCCACCTGACACTGTCCATCTGCACACGTGGATTTTAATAAATAAAAAAATAAGTACAGATCATCATTTTGATAATATTCCATGATTTTTAATAGCCTTAAACGATTTTTTTAAATATACCACTTTCGTCAATTGCTAGGAGCAATTAACTAATGACGTTACTACAGGGGCAAAAGGATAGGTTCCCGAACCACTTGCGTGCAAAGTACCCATTCGCAATGGAATTGACAAACTATGGGAATCACATGCAGACGACTAATGAGGCATGCCCTCGATACAGAAGTGACCCGGCCATGGCCTGATTCTTGACATTTATACAGTACCCGAGCTTCAAACGTCCATTGCAAATCCTCATACAATGTATAAGACGAACCAAAGACTTGCATGACTGGAATTGGGCCCGTAAAAATGTTTTAGCATAGCGGTATCCAAACCAAATAATTTTAGCCTTTTCAATCAAGAACTGGGCGCCTGAGGATTGTGTGAGGAGTGAAGACTCGAGCCGCCTATCTGCATGACACCGACGGGTCAGAGTCAACTGATAAGCCGTGAGTCTTTATGGGATTTCGGGACAGTGAAGGTGGAAGCTATATTCCAGAAGGCTCTCCTAACCAGAAACTTCTTCCTCCATACCTCTCCCTCTCTCTCTCCGTCTCCGGGCTCGCCTTTCTTCTTCCCACAAGACCGGCTTCTCTCACCACGCTCTTCTCTTCCAAATGTGTGGACACTCGGTCACAAACGCCAGTCCACACCATAAACGTGCACGCGAAAGCATTTTATGTACGCTTTCATCTTAACGGCAAATTGATCCGACGCTTTTAACGCCGCAGAGGGAGAGAGGAATGAGAGATTCCTCCGTCTTCCCCATCTCCTAACGACGGACTGGTCATCCCGCAGGATATCTCTCGCCATCTAACTAACCCAATTCTCCCGACTCCTCAAAAATTCGCACCCACTCCGAACTCCGGTTGAAGGGTCGTCTGACGGATTCGTCCAGCCGATGTGCCCGAGTGTGAAGCTGAAACAAACATATTTCTGACAAGCTCTGCCAAACGCATTCCGCTTGCTGCCCCACTTACACTGAGAGGGAATACACATTACATAGTGTGTCGCAAACGTCTCCTACGCGGCCTTTGGATTTCCCTATCAAGAAGTAGGGTTGACACTTCTTTCCTCACGACATTAGTAATTCTTGAAATATTTCTCGAGGAATTTCAAAGATGAATAGCATTAGACATGTGAAATACACGAATTTTAAATCAGATAGCAAAATTAAGAGTCGAACACTATGCACGACGCGATAAACATGAGCGTTTAGTTTATTTTTTAAGTAACTTCTTGAGTAGTGCTGTTGTTCTTTAACTTTTCAACCGTTAATATATTAACCTTGAATATCGTGAGTGGAAAATTTGCTTTTAGTTGGAAGAGTTTTCGAGGCTACAAAAGAAAAATGTCACGTGGATAAATGAATGTGGTAGCGAGGGGTTCATACTCAAAATTCGATCATGGACACCAGGTGCTCCTGTGAGAGCCACTGTTGACGTATGTGTGTGTGTGCACACACACACACAAACATACATACATATAAACATACACATACAAAACGCTGCGCCAAACTCGTTACGTGGGGCTTTACATCACAACCAGATTTTCGTAATTCCTGAGGCTTGTTTTTGAAATATTTCCTTACTTTTTTATGAAATCGCGGTTAGGGCTGGAAAACAAGACTTGCGCAAAGGCGAGAACTAAAAAGACTTCATGGTCTCCCTCTTCTTCCCCCCCTCTCTTCCTCTTATCCGCCTTCCATGCCGGTGGAAAGACACACAGTTTTTTCATTCCCTATTTAGCCGGTGACTAAAGTGGATCACATTAAACATGTGGATTCCGCACAAACCCGGCAAGGTCGCGCTCCATAAGGCGCCTTTTTCCCCAGCGATTCCGAGAACCACGTTTCTGTAATTCAGATGAAATGTGACAAGAAGTCATCGAGGAGGCAACTTTCCCAAACAAATAAGACGAAGAGGTTTTGAGGAAAACAGGGGAACAATGGCGCACACCCCATGGGTGCGCTGCGAGCATCCAGTCTCGGGGAAGGGAGGGGAACTAGAGTGGATTTTGTGGGGAGGAAGGATTGGGGAAAGTTCTTTTCTTCTCTCGGCAAACGAAAGCGAAATTCGAAACATAAACTGCAAAATCCCCACGATTAACCAGTAGGGGTTTGCAACGAGTCCATGTGCGACTACATGCGAGAATTAAAGCATTTTACAACGAGGCGGAATACTACGCGCTTGCTATCCCAAAAGAATATTCATGGACTAAAAACAAAAAATAGGCAATTTTTACAGCCCTACATAAAACTAACTTCTTTGCGGGTGAACCTATCTTAATGAAGATTGATTTAATCAAATTCATTACAAGCGAGAAACTCAATGTTTAATATAGATCATAATAACCCTGAAATCTTTACGAAAGGATTGACTGTGGTGAATCTTAATAATCCCAGTAAATTATAATTACCATTGAAAAAGCGCAATAAGGTCACATTTAAAAAAATTTACAGCTGCCATATAACACCTCCGTTTTATGGCTCTTCAATTAAGAGAAAATATAAGAGGATACCAATTTATTCATTTAAATATGAAAAATCCCATATGAACATAGACTAATACAAGTCTATGGATTTCTTCCGTTACTCTTTTATAGAAAAAATATTTCAATTATTGATTTAACAAAGAATAAAGGATTTCAGCGAGGGTTATTTTAAATTATTTTGCTCTCATCACTTGATGGCGAAAAACCTGTTGGGCAGCACTCGGTTAACATATTAAACTAGCTAATCCGCCCAAAGGGTCTGAAAGTAGCAGCAGCACGTCCTCGGGCGGAAAACTCGAACTGAGATTTGAAACTCCTCTCCCAATTGACGGCGGTTTTTTTTCGTGAATTCGCTAAAGAGATAAATTGGAAAATTAAAAAGAGTTAAAGGGCGAATAAAAAGCTTAGTCGCTTGACCCAAGTGAGAAAAGAGGGCGCGGTTTGTATGTGTTTTTGCAAAAGTATAAGTCTCGGTTAAAGAGGAGAGTCACCTGTCGGTGAAATGAACATGTACGATGCATAAATGTGTGTGTGTGAGAAGAGGTGAGTGATGAGGTAGCACGCGGAAGGGGGGCGAATAGAAATGAAATTTCCCATGGATTTGAATCAACGCTTACATTTTAAGATTGAATTGGATAGCTCTCTCTATTGTATCACATTTTTCAGGTGAGTAGTGTGACTCGAGAAATGTGTCTTAGAGCACTCAAGAGTAGGAATTTCATCGCTCGAGTTTCAAAGAAAGACTTCGGAAGGTACCTCAGGCATCGATCGGATAGACCAGACCTTCTAGCGGCGAATAAAACGATAACGGTTCGCTAATAAGAAGCTGGGTTATGGTCAGGTTACTTAGGTTTGTCACGGTTGACTAAAGGTATAGAACACAAAAGTGGAAATAAAAGACTACTGGAAAAGGAATAAGTACAGTAGAATTTGGCCTAAGTGAAATAAAAGTGGTTTTTTTACTTTCAGGTAACAATAGAGGCTGACAAAATGCAGGACTTCAGTGATGAAGCATATGAAATGTATTAAACCCTTATTACGACACCGTTTATTCAATCGCCTTTCATCTCCAATTTATAGCCATGAAGTTTAAACGACGATGAAGTAGCGTAAATTCAAATTTTTGTGACTGGTTTTCGGATCAAAGCGTTTTTTATCGTTTTATAAATGTGTTACATTCTTCACTGCTTGAAGTCCTCCGTTAAATTTTTACTCAAGAAAACTATAGTTTACCCTGTCAAAAAAGATGACGTTTGCTGTTCCATTTTCCAGGGGATGAAGGCTAAAAATTTTAAAATCAGTAGTACATGAGCATAGAAGGAAAGACGGAGAGGCTAACATAAGTAGAAGAGAAGGCGGTGAATGTATGATCATTATATTTGCGGCTTGCAGCGTGGCTGGACGTCATCCTGATACTCGTCGAATGAAAGGTGGAATCGCCACTCGAATGTAACTCAGCTCGTGCGCCAATTGATTTCACACCGAAGTTGCGGAGACGGAGCTCATGGACGCATGAAAAGACAAGATGCGAGCTGCGATTTGCATAGTGAAATCTCTCGCATTAGATTTTTTTCCCTTGGGCGGATGAGAAAAACACTTTCCTCCATCAATTTCCTTATGCCTTCTTCAGGGCTTCACTTTGCATGTACTAAATAGAGCTCTATCGATTCAAGACAATGGAATTATGCAACCACAGAATCAAACTTCAACAGAAAACATGATAATACATAAAATACGACGCATTTATAATCTTTTCGAGAGACCTTCTCAAGGGTCACCCAATTAATTAATAAAATCTGACGGTACGAGAAATGATTCCCGTAAAATATAAAAAGATATAACGGACTGGATTAAAATACACAACCACCCGAAAGATATAGAAATTAATTTCCCTACGATAAATTCTAATGCAATACTTCTTTTCCATCATTAACTTACGATGCGTAAAAGAAATAAAGAGGCCGTTCAAGATGACACAAGGAAAAAACTTCATTTTAAATATTTACCTACAAATTAGTTCAAAACATGTTCATGGAATTATGCTCCACTGAAAAAAATTTCACGGCATGCTCTTTTACCGGTAAAAACATAACAAAAACAATGTAAACTGATTAAAGCAAACTCCTTCTTACGCGGGAAAATGGAAAAACACGAATTATGAAACGTAAGAGAATTCGGCTTGTACCCAACAAATGCAAATTAATCGCCGCGAAGGGAAAGTTAACACAGTCTTAGGAGGAGTAGGAGGTCGCAGGTCATCTCAAGGTAGGCGGACTAGGAGGATTGAGGAGCTCCAGGTTTCTATGGCAGTGAAGAAGTGCTAACAACGTGGGCGCCGCGCACGGTACAAAAATACGTTTTTTTTTATAATCGAGGAAGACAAACAACGCCGCACGATTATAAAAGTAGGTTAAGTTTTTTAGTTACAGCAGGGAAGAGTGCAGCATCTTTCGTGCCTCGGTGTTTTATACCACAAATCAAATTCATCTCGACAACTGAGTTACATAACCTCCGTTTAATCGCGCAGTAAGAATTACGCCTCGTGAACGTAACTCATTCTCCCTCTCTCCCGAAGCCGAGATCTCCCTTGGGATAAGAGGGATTCCAGATTCCGGGAGAAAAAGAGGAATGATCTATTTAGACGACTTTAATACAAAAAAAAGGTGAGGGAAGGGTTTGAAGAAGATATTATCATCGCCGCCAACAGGTCACATGATATTAATTCACCCCAGAATGACAGAGCATAGAGAGAGAGAGAGAGAGAGAGAGAGAGATGTGGGTATTGGAGGAGGACGGGAGGTTGGAGATTTTACTCGGGTAACGCGCAAACATGTCGACGTTTCCGTCTACGTGTTCCTCCCTCAGGAGAGAAGGGAGAGTTTGACCAACCCACGCCGAAATAGGAGATCATCTTACTTTTCGCTGGCTTTTAACAGGCTCCCGTTTTCAGGCTGGAGATATTTGACGCGATTGCAGAGTTCCGACACCTACACAAACATTTGTACGTGGTTGTGAGCATTTAGAAAGCACCGTACTTTGAAGCGGCTATACTACTACAAAAATACATCCACACAAAGATAGATGAAGGGACATCGGAAAAAGATAAATAGACGCAAAAAGATGATCATCAAAGTGTCACCAATGAATTGAATGAGAAATGTGAGCACTTATCTTTGTATAAACATCTTTATTAATCGAAACATCGAAACTATTTCATCCTTCCGCCAAAACTTGCATGGCATACATCCGGATTTTATGAAAATGGGCTAAAATAACTTTATGAAGCGGGTTGAAACATTTTGCATGCTAAAATAAGGAATACACGTGAACCAAACAAGTTAACTTGAGTTATGTCAAAGTGAGACGTGAGCATTACTGCGAAAAAATGGCATTTAAACTAAAACAATAAAAATAAGATAGTCTACTACCAGGACAGATGAGGTGATGACGTCGCGACGTGTTTTGGATAGTCGGCGTTAAATCGAACAAAAATTTCGGTTTTCACGAAATGGTGGAAGACTACCTAAGCACCGAGCGATCGCCTTGGGGCTCATTCCACGCGCGGTCGGTATGTCAGGGAGGAGGAATGGGACATCCAATGCTTAAAGGACGAACGCGGAGAGTTGCGCAGTTTACGAGAGGCATGGAGGGCTGAGGAGGAGGAAGAGGTAGCCGAGTTCATAAACACACACTAACACTCGGCGACTTACGTGGTCAATAGGACATCATTTGACCTCCGAGAGGACACCTCTTCGACCTAGAGTCGATGCCTTGCCGTCGACCAGGCAGCAGCGACGGCGCCCGTTAGAGTATGTCACTAACGGGGGAAAGGGGGGGCAGGAGAGAGGAGAGTGGAGGGAGGGGAAAGCGGGCCTGCGAAGATCTTCGCTCCATCTTAACCATTTACCTTCCATAGACTAGCGTCCGGCGAATGGAAATATTGATTGTCATGGCGAGGATTGCTGTGGCATCTGAAGGCAATAGCTACCACCTACTTCATGACTATTGTCTCATCTATTTAGAGTTGATTACACATTCAAGTGTGAAGTTAAGACGACGCGTTTACGAAGGGGGAAGGTTTCCTCGATGCATGTTACTGCATTGCTAAGAACGACACTCACTCACCAGATCCACTCAAGTACCAAGTCCTTTAATTTGGGGTCAGGGAGTGACTGCTGGGAACAAGCAAAATTGAGTTCCAAGAAATATTTTAGGAAAAAATTTACTCGCATTTGCAGGAACTCGGGTTAGTACTATATTTCATAAAATTTGATGAAAATCTTACGATGAAAATACAGGCTTGGTGCAAATTTACTAAAAGTATGAAATAGTGGGACGATTTGATTATAATAATTCCGCCGATTGAAAGGCCTTCCTTCTGTATTTGTAATGTAGATTTCTTCCCTTGGTGTGGGCATCTTGTTTTTGGCATCTAAAATGAGATATCATTTCTTCATATTTTTAAGTATCCTCAAATAATGGAAGTTATTCGAAATTGAAACCAAGTCTCTCAAAATATCAAAAGGCACGCATAGTTATCAATTAAATCT
The DNA here is from genome assembly GCF_022747635.1 of Hetaerina americana. Lineage (NCBI taxonomy): Eukaryota > Metazoa > Arthropoda > Insecta > Odonata > Calopterygidae > Hetaerina > Hetaerina americana. The sequence goes on from NW_027286763.1 coordinate 98,332,005, forward strand.
TCATTTACCATCAACTTCCGAAATACGAGGTTGAACCAAAAGGATATCTCTTATTAAAACAGTTAGTGTGAATTGAAGTTTTGAGTCATCACTACAAAGTACGCCAATAAATACACTCCCTGCATAGCACTAAAAATATCTACCCTGTAACGAGCTAACTTTACTATACCCATTGGTAAAAATATAAGGATTTAGGGCAGAACCGCAAAGCGCCAACGGAGATATTATGGACGAGTCAAATGGAAAAATGCTTCCTTTTACCAGCAAACGATCTATTTCGAGGTGAGGGTGCATTCAGTGAGGATATCATTTTGATTTGAGAGAAGGGAGAGATAGGCTCTCACGCGGAAAACTAAGATGACACCAGAAATTCGCTCTTCGAAAAGAAAACAACAGCTAAGCGCCGTCCTTCCCCATTACCACAAGAAATTCCCTCCCTTTATCTTTCTCTTTTGGAAACGGCCGCCGACGAAGATGGGAGAGGGAGTCTGCAAAAAACCGCGACGCAACTCCTGGAGAGAAGAAAATTGTTTCGGCTCCGAATTTATACGAAGCAAATTAGCCATCGAAGACCTGATATTAGAGCAATTCACGATGGAAATGAATGGTAATTGCGGTCCAATGATTTAGTCCACTTCTTACCTTACGCACCGAGGTGACGGCCAAGTTCGATTTTGTCCCGGAAGGTGGCTCGTTGCCCTTGCGTAATGAATGTGAAATGAGCTTTTTTCATATTAAGGGCGTCACTTGACCTAAATTTGAAAGGTTCACTTTAATTGATAAAATTGCAATTTTACAAAGAAAAATTAATTGTTCAGCGCGTCTCGCAATTATGCTACATCATCAGAAATGCGCCGCAAAACGTTGAAACTCTGGGATACCTTAATTGATTCTATGGAAACATGCAACTGGTCAACATCTATTAAGAGAGACGACGACGATATGAGAATGAGAGAAAATATCATACGAGCACTATCCTCAGGGTGAAACGTAGAAAGCAGATACTCCACGAAATCAATCACTTGACGCCTAAAATCGACAATAGGACACGGAATGCATTTGCATACTAATTAAACTCGACCAATGATTTTTCCTAAGAATGGCCTAATAGTTTTAAAATAAAATGATCTTTTACGTTGCTTGACTAGCTTTTACAAGCGCTCGATTCCTCGCTCTTATCAATTAAAAATTAAGTTTCATTCATCTACTTAACAGTATATAGCCAATAGATATTTTGCCAAACACAGCCAAGCGATATTCGGCGATAAGAATCCTCTAAAGGATGCGTATGTACGTGGTCCTACAGTTTGCGAATCGTATAAAACTCATCTATCTATTCAACAGTCTTCATAGGGAGCGTGCATCCCAAGAAAAAATTGCTCAATCACATTCGCGGAAACAAACTTTCATTGCCAAGACATTCTCCTCGTCTCCATCTCTTTCGCTGGAGCGAAAAAATTAAGAAGAGCTGCCTACCCTCGTTGACGACGGGAGTACTGTGGATGGGCAGAATAAATGTTTCCAAAGGAGAGACATTCTTAGAATGGTCCCCCACCCAATCCCTACTCGCGCGTGGAGACACTTGTTTTCCTGCGACGGAACAACTTCCCTTCCCCAAAAAGCAAGTGCAAAAGAGACAAGAGGGAGGAATGAAGGAATGGAGGTAGAAAGAAGGCATGAATGTATTATTTGCTGCGATTCGGAGAGCTATTAATCAAAGACAGCCTCCATCGAGGGAGTTGGCTGGGAAGGGAAGGGAGTGGAATAGCTCCTGGAGAGAGGGAAGAGAGTTTGGAGAAAGAGGCAAAATTGACTCCAGCTTAAAAAAAATGTAAAATGAGAAACCAGTCGGCTGCTTGGTTTTCCTCTCAGTCCGTCCCTTAAAGCGAGCGGGGGAGTAAGGCGGAGGTTCAACAACCCGGATTTCGTCCCCTTCGTCCAATACCCCCCTCGGAACGCGAGATAAACACAAGCCAATGTAAGCCTTGTAGGGGAGAGCGGATGGTATGCACTTTTTTTGTGATGGAATGAAAATAATACGAGCTGCTTACCTTTAAGAGTCTATTTGCGAAAAGATGAAGAGAAATGCCATTCACCATTAGACCATTGATTTCATGATACTTAAATATTTCGCTGGAGTAGATGCACTTCATGTTAAATGATTTAGTCATTCACGTTCGGGTCAAGAAGGACGCGGTTCTTAGAATTTCGTCATAGCATCCAAACACGCCCAACGAAGTGACATCATTTAATTAACAAAAGACGAGACGTAAGATTAAGTTGGCACATCCATGTCTCATACGAATTAGCAGAATATTTATCAATTGGAACCACAATGAAGTTATGTGTTACCATTAAATTGACTATTCGAATCATTCAGCACTAAATTGGGCTTGGAGTGATTCTTTACCACGATTGCTACTAGGAGAGAGAAAATTTATTATAAAATCAACCCCTAAATTCTATCGTACACGAAAATATTCGCTCTACTTCAAAGTGCACATTTTTTCCCGTTTCCATGGTATTTGCAAGTCTTTTGTCATGGGAAAACGTCCAGGCATCGCATCGCCCGAAGCAGATTTCTAACACGAGATAAAAATCATGTGCCTTCCACATGCATTTCTACGAACAACCGCGGTTAACGATGTCAAGTTGCGCCAATGTTGGCTTAAACAGGACCGTGAATTACATTCCGACCTTATCATGGGAGGATTGAATTCAAACGATTGGGAAAGCGTGAGCATGTTTATCATATTCGTGAGCATGTTATAACGCCTTGAGGTTGTCGCATGTCAAAAGTTGGCTGTTGATCACGATATTGTACATTCTAATCACACCACAAGAATCGTTTCGACGAGAGCGTGATACCTCCTGGCACGCCAGAGACTGCCCCGGACTTAAGTTGTAAATTCACTCGACCTATCGCTCATTCGTATTTCGACACATCCCCCGAAAAAATGACAGATATATTCTGCGCGCCTAATGCGTGCTTCTCTCCTCACACACAGCGACCATTTTTTTCCATTAATTTTTCACTCGGGCCCACAAGCGCAAAACCTTACTCGCCACGAAACCGTCTCCAGCCCGCGAGACCTCTCCCCGTGAATATCGTAGCGCCCTCCACGGGAGAGAGGTGGGCCTCGCTGAATTTCCATCCGATAACGAATCACTCACTCACTCATTATTGATATTCCCCGACAAATCCGTGCTAACCTTCAAAAATACCCCTGCTGAAAAAAAACCACCTCCCAGTCCCACGGACCACTCCCCATCACGCCCCCTCTTCCCCTCACATCACAAAAAAATTTAAATAAATCCCTTTCCCCCCTATCAAGCCGTCCGCGACCGTTTTCTCTGAACCCCACCCTCATCGCGGGGCTAAGGCACTTGGGAGGGTGGAAGGCGGGGGGGGGGTGGAGGGAGAGGGAGCAAAGGGAGGGGTGGAGGGAGAAGGTGAGACGAGGGGAAGTGGGGAGGGCACACCGCTCACCTTGTCGAGAGAGCTCAAAACTCTCAAAGAGACTCTTTCCCACGGCCCGACTGAAGTGAAAGCTCTCCTTCGCAAGGGAGGCTGCGAGTGAGCAAAGGACAAAGCGGTGTGGGATGGTGGAGAGGGTGGAGGGGTGGGGACGGCTGGGTGGGTGGGTGGCTGGGAGAGGGGGCGGGAGTGTTTGGGGGGCGGTGGAGGGGAGAGAGGGGGAGAGGTCGCCGCGCGGTGAAGAAGAGGCAGCAGGTGGAAGGCCGACGGAGGATGAGAGAGGTGAGTGAGAGGAGGGGGGGGAGAGTGCGGGGGATCCTGGCGTGGTGGGGGTCTGGGGAGGGGGTGGGAGAGAGGGCTGATGAGGAGACGGAATGGGAGGGAGTCGTGTGGAGGACGTGCGCTATACCCCCACCTCGTCGGGATGACGCCGTCGCTGGGCGAAGAGGCTCCCTTCCTCCCTCTCTCCCCCCCCTGCCCAACGCCCGCCCACCCCCCTCCCCGTCATGCTACGCGTGAGTTGGAGAGAGTGAGTGAGGCCTTGCCCACGCAAATGCACTGCTCAAAAAACGCCCCATCGTCGAGTCCAATACACTGAGGTTCATTAAGTTAACGATTCTCATCATTGTCCGTGCGCGGTACTGGGAGAGGGGAAGTGGTGGGGGGAGGGGGGGTCAGATTGGGCCGAACATCGCCCAATAGCACCATTCCCGAGTTTGGGAAGATGTCGTGGTCTCCACAACGGAGAGGGTGGGAAGGGAGGGGAAGAAGGCGAGGTCCGTTTCCCCAACCCACCGCTTCTCACCGAGTGGAGTTGTGCAACGCGAGCTATACTCTTTCTCGTCCCGCCTTGCCCATTTGCCTACCCCATCTACGGGCGTAGTTTCCCCCGATCCACCCACCCACCGTAACTCACTCTTTCATTCCAGCCGCTTGTCCGGCTGAAATGCGCTGGCCATTCTATCAATCAATCGATAAAATCGAAAGGATGAAAAACTTAAATGTTTTACGGCGATTATGGTTTCAGAGCGCCAAGAAGTGTGATGTGGATGTGAGACGGCTATTGGCGGTGGGGTCCATTGGCATGTAAACTGTTCCGGAAACGAGTCACGTGGAAATAAGGGATTCCGGTCTTTATTATGCATCGGTTATTCTTCAAAATACGACTTACGGTTAGTACAACCTGACATTCTAATTTCCACAGATTGCAGGGAAAATCCATCTCCCATTAATCAGTTACGATATGAATAAATGCCATTCGACGAAATTGATTTATTGAAAAAAAAATCATCGAAGATAGTGCGCGATCAGATATTGAACGCATTCTGCCAAATGCCGATCCCAGCAACTGGATTAGCTCATCACGTTTTTGGAATTATTCAAAAGAGGCCTTTTCAATTACAGTGTTTGAGCGAGAATGAATACAGACGACCAGAGTTTATAAAAAGAGTCAATAATAGTGAAGTGGCTTTGGAGGGAAAAATTATTAGCGTATATAAATCAATGCTTCCGAACTCAATTTAGAGAAATACAGAGATTAAATATTAATGAATTCATTTAAAGGTTTCATCTCTCCGCTGGAGGAATCGATGAACGTTATCGCGTTGGCCTTGCGCATTTGCCAATTTTCCAGCGCTTTACGGCAAGTAAACCAAGTGATAAGAGAGAAAATTCTGAACGAGTGTTGGTAAACAGCCGACAACAGCCAAGTAACAAGAAACTCGGATGGAGGAAATGTGACGACAAAACACACCTCAAAACGAAAGACGCGATACCGGGTCACGTCTCGCGAACAAACTGATGAGGGTATCCGCTTAAAAGTAAGAAAAACCTCTCCCATTTAGACTAAACTTTCGACGACAATACCAAACATCGCCGTCTTTGGCGAAAGGCGGAATTCGTGAGCAAAATTGGGACCGAGAGGACCACCGTGGACGAAAAACAACGTACAATAATCCAAGGCCTTATGGAAAAAGAGTATTACACGAGGACCGGAGGAGGAGGGTTTTCCTCGTGAGCTCCAGACAATATAGACCTTGCATACACCGGCACGCACACACACACCACACGGACTCCACCTCACCTTCACACATAGCACTCACAAATATGTACGTATTCCGCGGAGGCAAAGGGAGAAGAAGGAGGAGGGTGAGGGAAGTGGTAGAGTGAAGTCTGGTCGTGCCTCTGAGGAGGGGAAGAAGAGGAAGAGGGAGGGGGGAAGCTGGGGAATTTCCGCGGAAAAAATTTTTGAGCGAGGCGTGGAATAGGATGGGCTTGGAAGAAGGTGTGGCAAGAAATAAGGCGAAGGCGGAATTGGTAGTGCCCGGAGGTGGAGATGGGGATAGGATGAGTGGGAGCGGTTGAGGACTCCGTAGAGGAAAAGACAGGAGAGCGTAAAGCGAGAGAAAGAAAAATAAGCTTGAATTTGGATACAGCCATAGAGAACTGTGGACTCGATTAAATAAGGAAAATGCATTCAAATGGGAGAGGTCATTCAGGGTGTGAGACGATTATAAAAAAATCCACGAGTAGAACCGTCGCCAGCAATGCTTAATCTAACACAGCATGCATTGTCGTAGATTAAACGCGCATTCCAGCATCACAAAATATCAATGCAATTAGTACCTCTATTCTATCAGAGCGAGATAACATTCCTTTATAATAAATATCTCATTATAAACACATCATTTCATGCTATTAATAAATAAGGTGCCATATAAATATTGCACCGCACATTACCAACCTGCATAGATTTTCTCAGTGCGTACATACGAATGCGTACGCGTCAAAAATTTCTTTATTTCTTGAATGAGAAGCGAGGAAAAGTAGCGAAGTTTCAGGGATGGATCACAGAAAAATAGTATTCATATTTAACGATCGTCACAGAAACCACTACATAGATGTGAATTGATGATCTCCTCGGAGGCCAGTCACACAATTTTGGAAGCCTAATATTAATATATAAAAATGCCAGTGAAATAATTCCCCCAAATCTAAAACGTGACTTAAGCATGGACAATAGTGAACTTGAAAATTCTGGGTTTCACAATCAAATGAAGGAATTGATGTAGCACAATTATCGGATTCAGCAATTATCCATGAAAATCTATGTCCAACCGTAGGATGCAGAAGCTGGAAAAATAGAAGATGCAAGAGCGTAAAGGAAAAAAAGTGAAAGTAAACAGCGAGAAATTGAAGGGAAAATGAAAAACGTTTTAAGGGCTGGGTGCGTGGTGGGACGGGGGAAATGGTGGTATCTTAAGGACCAGAAGGGTCGGAGTTGGGCGAGTAATCACTGGAAGTCTTCACAAACACCACGCAATCGAGATCCAAGGGCGGGGGTTTGCGTGTGGCTGCATGTGGATGTTTGTAAACGTGTGCGTACGCGAGCGTGTGCAAGATGGTCGGGTGACGTAACGCGGTAAAATGGGAGTCAATGAGGGAATCTTGAGTGAGGTGGAGAAGAAAGGAGTAGGGCGGGGCGGGGAGGGGGGGTACGGGACGGGGAGAGTGGGCGAAGGGGAGGAAGGAGAGAGAGAAGGCGGGCGGGGTCCGGAGGGCCTCGGAGCGCGGGAACTTGGGTTCCACGGGATGCTCGTAGAAGTGGTGAGAAGCATGGGAAAAAGGCGAGAGAAATGATGCCACGACCTTCCTATTACAACTTTCCTCTCTCTCTCTCTTCATCTCACTCACTTTTACTACTAACAGCAGTGGATTGGCGACTGAAAGTTGAGTAATGCGAAGGACTATGAAAAAAGCCAACCTGTCGAGCGTGAGGTTCGGGCGGTCGGCGGCCAGTTCCGGTCTTCACCGCCGAAGACTAGATCGATACCCGCTCCTTTCTCCATTCCCTCCCCTCATCCTAGTTATTCCCGCGAGGCGGCGAAATTCAAAAGCAATTTTTGAAGATGACTAAAACTTACATTTGAGAGGGCACGCGGTTAACCTATAGATGCTAATAGTTTTGAGATCCAGTTAATGTAGCCTCCCCGTATAACAAAAAGCATGCGTAGTATATAAATATATATATATATATATGTATATATAAATATATATATATATATGTAAATATATATACATACATATAAATATAACTACATATATATACATAGGCATATATATAAATATATATATACAAACATTAATATATATATATATATATATATATATATATATATATATATATATATATATATACATTTACTATAGTACATGCCAAATGGTATTGCCTCGAAAAAAACTTCATTTATTGCACAATAAAAATTGCACGCGGAAACGCGTCAACAATTTATTGCGGCTTACATGATGGTTATAAACCACAGCTAGAAGACATGACCCACATGGCTCCGGTGATGATACCCATTCAAACTGGGAAAATTAAGCCCATTCTGCCTGCCAGTACATTTGTCTTCTTTCGGCTCGGGAATTGAGAGCGGCGCGGTGAGCGCCAATTACTCTACTCTCCTGAGAATCACTAGCCAATTCTTGGCGCCTTCATAAAGGAGATCTTCTACTTATTTCTTCTCATGTCCTACCTCCTCGTCAGCTAACAAATGGCATCTTTCGTGCGCCTCCGAAATTTGAGTAATGCTGTTAATAACACAGCTGTATCTTCCCACTGACTTATTTGGTTGAAAAAAATGGGTCGACAAATTTATTCTGGGTATCAGAAACTCTCCAATGAAAGCAATGGCGGAGCTCTTGTTGACATATTTTGATGAAAAATTAATGTATCTAATTTATCTTGGCAAAATCAAATTTAAGAAACCTACAACTTAATTTGGGAAGATTTAGTTGTCTTTGATTACTTGATTTAATAAAAGTAGGGGATATAATTTAAGGTCTCGATGTTAAGGAATTTTAACAAGATTAAGAGCGTAGTTGAAAATGGTGATATTATTCCGTTTTCCATAGTTTTACTATTCATTCAGTAAAACAAAATCAATGACAAAATTTAATAGTCGACTTAAGTTAACCGTAAAAAAGGACAACGGTGATGAAAATCATCGAAGAATATCACTTTCGTAGGATAACTTTGGAATAATAGAGTGTCAAATTATGTCATTATTCGACTATAATAATAAATTGGCAAACACTTGTGTATAATAGTTATCCAATCTCTTTCTTGTATCCATTTTACAGAGCACATTAAACGACTTCCATGAACTGAAAAGGGGCCAAAGAAAATACATTATAAATTAGGTCACTATTGATTTTTTTAATTATAACATGAAACAAGCTATGCAGCAACTCCTAGTGTACGACCTACCATCCATGAATACTATACGAGAAAACCCTACAAACTTCCTTCACGCCGCGTTGAAAGCAGGAAACGATCACGAAATATCGATCTTGAGGAATATGCAAATGCCGTTTACGATTAGCTTTTTATTTTAAAGAATACCAAATTCTTGGAGCAAGTATCCACCCTAATATATTAGGAAAGAAATATGTACTGCCTTCACGCGCAAATCAACCTTATCCATTGGAACAAAGTGTTCATCATCATCATTTGGCGACCATTTAGAAGCAAAAATCCACAGGGACTTCGATATACATTCAAAAGTTGTGTCACCGTTGACTGAGGGAACCATACAAGACGACGTCGTCACATTCCTATGGCGTTATGCCATTTCTAAAGGTAGATGGCAGGGCAAAAAAGTCGAGTCATTAGTTTGAATCGTTTGCTTTGAGAATTTTTACTGTACTGTCAAGACCATTAGCAGACAGTCGTAAAAAGGAAGAGAAATCAGAGATGAAAGAATTCTTAGAACGTATTCGAGGAAATACATGCCTTTTAAATTTCAGCTTCCGGATTTATTTGAATAAGACCGATATCCGAAAAGCCAACAATATCTAGTTTCTCCAGACAAACCATAATATTCTATCAGACCATCTATTTTAGGAGATTTTTTATTGGTTCCTTTGGCTTTGATGGTGTCATTGATAAGAGCAGTAAACAACGCAAACCTCGAAAAGGGCCAGAAAACTTATTAGTCGAAAATCGCCATGCAAATAAAGTATGTGCGTGCTGATTTTTTTTACTTCATGCGCTAAGATGGGTCGCGGTAGTCCAGGGGGTAGAGCGTTGGACTGCTGAACGAAGGGGCTCGGGTTCGATTCCCAGGCAAGGCACTCTGGGCGCCATCAGTGTTACCCAAGCTTTGTGATTTTTCGGGTACCAGATCTTCCTGGAAAACCATAACCGGTACAGGGAAAGAAACTCGCCTCCCTACCCTGATGTGTGAATTTCACACGCCGTCGGGATAGTACTGGGTGAACTCTACCATCACCTACCAAACCGACCTTCGGGTTGATGGCTGTGTTTATGGTTTATGCGCTGAGAGTAACAAATAGGACCTAGATTTATCAGAGCATAAATATTTAAGCAAAAAATCACTTATTTAACTGCCGCAGAGAAAACTTATCTCTAAATATGAATTGTTCGCAGAAAGTTACCGATATATATATATATATATATATATATATATATATATATATATATATATATATATATATATGTTCGCACATGCCCATACCCATCGACACCGATGGACATGGCCATCGACACTGCGAGTTATTTGGCGGTGGAACAATAAATCAAATAGATATTCCGGCTTGTGTCTTACGCACAATACTTGCGCATCCGAGCAAAAAAAAATCGATTGAAATAAAAAGTCTCGATTGTTATCTCGAATGCCCAAAACATGGCAGCTTCGCCGCTTACACGTATCAATGCATGCGTGGGATGAAGAAGGCCATCCGGCTGTCAAGCACGAGGAGGAACCACTCATTCTTCAAGTTCGTAGATTCCGAGAATCCGCCTCGTGTGGAAGCGAGCGAAAAATATGTATGGGCGGAGAGGATTTGTTTTATTTTCAAGATCCCGTGGAATACGGCGGAGGTGATTAGAGGGGTTAAGGGAGGGAGTGTAAGCGGGAAAGGAATGGAATAAATCACAAAGTTGGGACTCCTCCATCCTCACAGAAAAGAGTCTCGTCGAAATTAGGAGTTGAATCGTGAATCTTCAAAGGTTTCTCGTCTCGACCCACTGATCTTTCCCGGCCTCCATCGAGTGCCCCTCATAACAATGCTCCACCCCTCGCCTCACACTCTCTCCCACACCTGAACTGGCAACACCCTCACCACTTCCTCTCACTTTTAGCCGGAGGCCCACGGGGTGTTGTTACTCCACCCTTGTTGCCTCTCGTCGCTGCGTGCCTTCCGCCCCTCGGGCGAGGGACTGCAGACGTTCTTGGGAGTCATCTCACTCGGGAGAAGGCATGTTTACCCCAGTGCGGGGAGGGAAAGGTGATCACTTCGGCATTACAGTTCATCGGAGATGAGTCCTGCGGAGGCGAACGCAAAGGAAACGAAACTGTCTCGCATAATGGAAACCTCGCCACGAGGCAGAGCAAGGTTCAAGAGTCGTACTGGTTTTTGAGCTCTTGAACGTGTTATTTGTCACTAATTATAAATCAACCATGAAAACAAAATCCGACACCGAGTTTATGCTTCGGGAAGGATGCGAACCCACAACTTTTGGGTTAGTTGTCTAGTTGGTTGCCTACCAGGCTAACCGAGATGACTCAGAGGAACGCTTTAGAAAGTTGTTTTCTAAATCGTGGATAAGAAAAATGTATACGAGGAACATAAATATGGATTTATTACGTTGTTTACAGAGCGAAAGAGGAAAAGTTAGGGAAAACTGCTGGATTCAGGGAGTGTGTTCAAGTGGTTCCAGAGCCATTCTGTAGAGGGGGACTGATAGCCATAATACTGAATAGGGTCAAATCTGACGATTGATAATACCCGTTATATGGACCCCCCACCTCAGATTCTCCAAAAGACGGGTTTTATGGTTTTGACACGGTTAATCGGTAAAAGTAGCAACAGATCATCATTCAGAGAGGTGTTATTATTGCAAGAGCCCATTGAGTACACAGAAGTGGGTGCGCGCCAGCAAAAAAATTATCTACCTACTCAACAGCCAGAACACGTGAACGCAATTATCAATCCACGCAGCATTTTCCGGAGAAAAGACAATACGTCTGCCGTGATTTTGAAAGGGGGAAAGCTTCGAGATGGCAAGACTTAGACTAATCTAAGACTAATCAAGTGCGGGTTTTGAGTCACTGAAATATCCAATTTCGGAATTTATGAAGGTATTACAAAATATTCAAGCAGTGGATTCGGAGCACAGGAAGGCTACGGACGGTACATGTTAATCTTATTACACGAAACATTAAAAATACAGTAACCATGTTAACTATGGTGAAATAAGAAAGAGTAAATTATAAAAAGTAATATATTTTTCATACTCAAACGTTAGGCTGTTTAAGGACGTATTTAGGTGTTTTTGATAATTGAAAATCAGAAGATACTTTTGTTTTACGAAATTAATTCGCCACTAATTAATGTTTCTAAGGTAGCGTTTACGTACTTTCCACCCCAAATATTTCATTAAATATTATCAATAGATAAAAACACGACTTCTGGTGTGAGATTTGTCGAAATTGGGTCCATGCGAGCTGAAGAACGTATCTCGGCCCATTATTCGGTCTGAGGACGAGCGGAGGTGTGCGCGTGTGGAGCGTTGAGAGGGGCTCTCGGGCTTTGTGGGCCTTTCCCTCCTTCCTTGGCAAGCGAGGGAAGGAGAGGGGTTGAGGCCGGGCGCTTTGACAGTTTGGGCGTTGAAGCTGAGGTCTAGGCGGAGAGTGGGTGGAATGAATGACGAAGACTGGAGGCGAGGGAGTTTCCGGGCCAAAGGTATGAGAAGGGGCGTGGAGGGAGCAGACGGGCGAAGCAAAGATGCGGTCGCTCCCCCGCCCATTCCCTCATCTTTTTCTCTATCCACAAAAATAACGAATTCACTCTGGGAATTCTCGCCGACCTCTTTCCTCCCATCGAGTCGAGACTAAACGCCTCAGCGCGGGAAAAATGAGAAAGAAATAGCTGTTTTGCGCCAAAATGGGACAACACGGCGATTGCATTGCGGTCACGATACAAAAGAACTCTAATCGGATCTCTTTCTCTCTAATCTCTTTCAAGTGAACATAGAGAGTACTCAATTTCACTTTGTGGATGTTGGTTCGGGCAAAGTGATGAATTATCCCTTCCTACTTAATTATAAATAAATTGACTATTGAAACTACGATGACCATCAGATTGATGTTAGCCGTATCGCTGATAATTTATTTTTGTCAATTTTGCGAGATTTCGAGAATTTTAGCGATCAGGACACTTTCCAAATACACTAGTATCTATAGAAAATCATTTAAGATTTACCTGATAACGTGATTAAGGTACTAAATAGTTTATCCACGCAAAATAAAATTATTAGTCTTACGACGATGCAGAGAAGAGGAACCTCATAATTCAATACAGTTTATGAAGTTCCGTGAGCTAGAGGAGCTTTTCTCTCTCAATGATCGTGTCCGCTACATGCGGGTATTGGGTTGATGTAATCTCATTCAAATTTATGAGATCAACACATTAAACCATGCGAAATAAAAAAGATCACATATTCGTGCAGTTGCCATGCGATTTTAAGCCTACAGATCATATCCGAAAATATTCAAGATGCCATGCTTCAACTATAATCTCGGAATTGTACATAATTTACTCGGTCTTTGAAACTTTATTGATTAGATTATATATTCCAATTAAATCCTCAAATACGAGCGTATATTCGGCCAACTTTAACGCCATATAGGTACTAATTAATACATTTCCAAAAGCTGTGGTTAACGAATTATTCTTTCCCATTCCAGGCTCTGGGCTAATTTCATATATAAGAGATTCTATCCAAAGTCTACGATATATTAATCCTTTTCTGGTAGATTTTCCCGTAAAGTACCCCCCGAAATCCTCCACTATTTAAACTGAATGGCTGTCACAAAGGTTTAGAAATGATAATTAGTTGAGCGCACAAAATCACAGCGATCACATCAAACATATTATTTAATTAAGCAGCAACGAGAAATTGAAGATGATAACTCAGTAGCATCGTATATGATGTGACAACAGGGGCGCCGTTTACGGACTCACCGAGGTATTCGCTGCTGCACAAGAAACAATCAGTTGCCGGCACACGAACATAATGTCCGATTCACCCCTTGGGGAGAAGGAAGAGCGTGGGCTGCCCTCGCTACTTCCACTCGCCTCCTCCAAAACGGACCCCACTCCTCCTGGGGTTCCCGGAACTTCGATGACACCCCGAGCCACGGTACCCGCACCCCCGCGGGTCCGCGGATACACGGGGCACTTAAGTGCACACATCTGCGAGCCGTAAGGTTGGTATCTCATGCGAGTGCCCTTTGACGGCACTCGGACAGAAAAACCTTTCGTCGAGCAGTGAATACGATCTATCAAACAGATTCGTTTCAAGTTTATCACGCAGCAATCCGGTTCTTTTCAAGGAGAAACAGCTGATTAATCCACAAGAACTAATTTAAGCGCACAGTTTTAATCACTCGTGCACACCAGTTCGCAAAACACTCGGTCGAAACAACACGTGTCACTATCGTTCGTGAGGGAGAGGAGAAAAACAACGTACAGCACTGGAAATTCAAAGGCTCGTAAAAATATCACAGTCACTGTAGTTTTAACGCTGCAGCTATGTTCAAAAAAATTTTCACAAAAATTCTTTACCGCCTGCGTCGGGGAGAGAGCCAAAATTGCGACTTCTGAGAGAGCACAAGTCGACGGGTGAACCGAACACACGCATGAAACACTGCTTCAACACCCTTGAGAGAGAAGGGTAGTATGTAGGTAAAGTCAGTTTATCTTAGAAGCTTTATTTCACCACCACGGGTCACCGCAACTAATTTACGGCTTACGGGAAGAAAGCCTCACGCGCTCTCACACATCCCCCAAAAAAAATTCCTAAGAGTCCACGGGTGGTTTTGAGGAAGGGGAAAGAGTAGGAACAACTTGACTGCGACTCGCGGATACGACAGGAAAGGGGGGTGGAGGATGGGAAGAGGAGATATAACTTTTAAAAAGTGAGGCTGAAGTGTCCCACCAAGAAGCAGGGGGGGTAGGTGGAGGGCTTCGGGCGTGGGCGCGGATTCCCGACCGCGGAAGGCAGAAAGACTACGGGGTGCCTTCACAGTGTCCCGCCCGCTGCGATGTGGGTGGACCCGAGATGGAACATATTCCCCCGCGATCGGCGTCAAAAGGACTCCCTCCTGGGTTCGACGCTCGCCGGGCGCGTGGGCGTCGAGTCACATGCACACACGCGAGCAGTAGACACCTCTCGACTCGCGGAGCGTGGCGAAGCACGTATTAAAAAAAACAGCAGCAGCGCGTCGTAGACGACAACGGAGCGCAGTCCCTCCAACCACTTCTTGTGTCCCGTCTATTCGCCGCGGAGGCAAAGCGCGTGTGCGGGGGCGGGAGAGAAAGAAAACCTCATGTTCTTGGCGCGAGAACACGAATGCCGCGACGAAACTTCCCGGGGGCGGAAACAAAAAAAACACACCCGCTTATCCCTCAAAAGAGAGCGAATCGGTTCGAAAGCCGCGACCCCCCCCACAAGTACAAGGGGGTGAGGTGTGGGGGAGTAATAGGAGTGGAGTGGGGTGAGAGGGGTGGTAGTTTGGGTAGGAGAATCGTGGAGGGAGGGAAGGAGGGGCTCGTGTCCCACCCACGCACAACTCCAAGTAAGAGGACACGGAACGAGTGTCACGCCTCCTCTTTCACACACGCAACGGTTTATGTATAAACGTTTACGCACTTATTTCTCTTCACAGACAGGGAACTATTTTCTCAATCCTCACTGGCAAAATAGTCAATCGAGCACGGGTATGAAAACTTTTTGTCCTTCAAGCCTTTCCTCGAGATCTTTTTACTGGATCCACGGAGACCGCTAGATCACAAAGCAGTGCGAATGACACCAAGCAAGGCGGAAATATTGGGATCTCTCAACACCGGCCGTCGAGGTTTTTCCTGCCCGGCCAGACCTCTGGGCACTTCCCGCGCGATTGAAAAGGAGATCGCGCTCACTCTTGCGATGGATGCCACACCTTACTGGGTGAGGTCGAGGTGGCCACTACAACCGACACCATGGGGCGACCATGCTCGGCCCACGGGGAGAGGGGTCGTTTCCTCAGAGGAATGGGTAGGGGCGAGTTGATGGGCGGCGGGAGGGAGGGATGACTGGATGAGATTAGGGTGGGGTGAGGTGGGTTACGAAGGGCGGGCGAGCAAGGTGGAGGGGGGCACTGGGATGGGGCGGTCCGGGTTGGACTTCTTCGGCCCGCCAATGAAGGCAGAGGACCGGAGGAGGGTGTGAGTAGGTGTGATACGGTTCCGCTTGAGGTTTAAGGTGGGAGGGGTAGAGCAGAGGGGGACAACGACTCGCTGACCCTCCCAATGGGGGCAGGGGGTTGAGCGAGGGAATAAAAGAGTTCAAGGAGTGGCGAGGGTTAGAAGGACAGGTCCCACCCCATTGCAGCAACCCCTCTCCCACCGATCCCGTCCTCCCAGGGCGCTCAGGGGTGGGAAGGATATTCAAATGGAGGAGCGATCGCCGTCCTCCGGTTAGCGAGATGGATGTTTGTGCGGTGCGGCAATTAACAAATTTCAACGGATGGAAATTATTTTCGTCAGCTGTTGTTTTACAATTGATGACACGGAATGTATCCCGCATATCAATTACCACCTCAGGTATAATACAAAACATACCAACCTACATATTTTATGTCTGCATAAAATTTTAACTTTACATCTTGGGAAATCTTTCATTCACATTTTCGACAATTCTGTAATTGTCCTGGAAAACAAACATGCTATAATTTCTTCTTCAATTAATTAACTCTTTCGACCGCTAATATAAAATTAAGGTCAATCAGGCGTGAAATGATATCCGAAACGCGCCTTAGTCGCAATCGTTTATACGACATCCTCCACAGTATCTTTTTCTGCCAGCCTCGTGACGTGGGAACGGAACAACGAGCTTACCTAACACATTTTATTCCTTGAGGCACAGTAAGAGGACAGTCTAAATATCCGCTCTTTCTACTTTTATACATTCCCTTACTAATTATAATTTTTTTACAGAAAAAATAGGGCTCAAAAGGACGTATGAGTTGGGTGTGGCCGCTGGTAACAAATTCCAGAGAGAAAATAAGTTTGTAAAGGTTGCAAAATAAACATGCACTTAAAAATCTGCATACGCACTTAACAGATGGCACGTGCGCCGCTGGTAGGCGTAATAAGCAGCTGTCAGCAACACAGAAACGCGAAGATGAACAGATCTCTGAGAAATTAAGCTATTTTTTGTTACTTGATGAAAATGAACTCAGAAGATTCCAGGTCGCGCATACACGTACGTAATATTTCAGTCTGAGCATCGTCAAGTTATTTTCCCATTAATCACGCTGAGGGTGTGGCCAAAGCAATATTCGTCATTTAATTTGGTGTCAAAGGCTCTGGAATGTGCCTTCATGTTAGCCTTGTGACTTCAGAGAATCGGGAAATTTCTTAAAATCATTTCCCCCATTTTACCGATTTTTTACTGCTCAATTATAACTTGTTCATGCTAAAGAAAAATACGGCATATTATGATTGTGTTTTTGACACGAATCAAATACGCCCTTCAGAGGCATTCTGCGCCAAAATTCTAGTCATCACAATGGAAATCTCATCTGAGAGTCAAGGTCATTTTTTCATGATCAAGATCATAATAACTTGATATTCTCGTGCAGACGTGGTAGTCAAGTGGGTAGGACATTGACCGAAGGGTCTGGGTTTGATTCCAGGTGACGCCTCGGGACACCTTCAGCTTCCCCCAAGCTATGCACTTTTTCGGGTACCAGATCTTCCTGGAAAACCACATGCGATGCGGGGGAAAGAACTGGGGGCTCATACCGTGATGTGTGAATTTTCTACGTCGTTGGGCTTAGTACTAGGTGAGCTCTACCTACCCTCAAACCAACCTACAGGTTGAATGCTGTGTTCTGGTTTTTACATTATTGTAAATTATCTATATTAATTTGCCTTCTCAGGCGCTCTTCAAAAGCACTCTATCAAAATCTCCTCTATAAATTTAGCGATAATTATACCGAATAGTTGTTGAAATAATCAGCTGAAAGAAACTATATATGAAATCATTGTTTTTAAGGAAACTGTAGTAATATAACAAGAGCGATAGTGCATTGTACACTTTCGGTGTACGCCTCCAAATAGTGACTATATATTCGATTTTTTGTTGGATTTTGACGTTTTCACTGTTGTAGAATGCAATCAAGAATCTAAATACCAGCCATAGACATTTTCTCAGACAGCTTTATCCCGGAAGGTGAAGCTGAGGAGAGAAAAGAGATCCCGCCCGTCTGAGGCTTCCTCTAACGTCAGACCCATCAGGAAAAATCAAACGGGTTCATGGCATAACGTGATTTATGCGTTGTGGCTCACGACCGCAATTTACCGTGACATTACTTGCACTCGTAAAAGTCACCAACATCAGAGAGCAAGGTAGAAGGGTTTAATTCCTACCTATTACCCCAACAGTCGTTTCCCGCTGCAATCACCAACCGCCTTTTGTGAGTACACGGTTTCCGAGTCCTATAAGTTATGGAAAAAAGACATTATACTTCCTTGACACTACCGAAACATCATGTGGAACCACCTCTGTTCGAGCATCAACTGAAGTGTCTCCGGACTTTCACGAGTAGACTATACTCTCATTCTTTCTCCTTCATATATTACTTTCTACATCTTTCTTAAGGTATTTATTGTCTCTCCTTATTCTTCCGTCCAATCTTGTAACATATCACCTCAACACTTTACTGGCTTTCATCCTTGCCACTCTATTCCTCCTAATTTCAAGCATATATATATATATATATATATATATTTTTTTTTACTGCTGCGGAGTCCAGAGCACTCGAGTTCTTTTCAGACACGCCCACCAGTGCCTGCCATGAGTTACGATCCAAACGCTGTATGCATCTCATCCATACGCCCCTTCCCCAACCACAGTACCACTCTACTCTCCACCGCCCTCCTGCCGTCACTTTTCACGCTGGCACATTGGAGAATCTATGTATTTCGAACGTAATGAAGACGATAGCCGTGGCGCAGCCTTAACTCATGCGCGCGATCTTCTCGGATAGCGGAAGAAATGCCCCGAGGATTACATGAGATTCTCGATAAGAAACGAAAGATTTCATAGATGGAGGAAACTTAAGGTCCGTGTAGAGGGAATAGAGGAAATAACAGGACCAAGGGGTTATTTGGGGAGTCTATCTCGAATAAAAAGGACTTGGTCAGTCAGTAGGACAAACGCCTTTTAGGGCAATATCAAATATTTGTAGCAACCCCGTGTTGTGATATGTAGACACGACGAAAATAAAGCCCCAGTTCCGAAATTTTATATGAAGTTCTTTCCTCTCTCATTTGCTTCATCGTCTCTTAAAGGCTCTTTTAAATTCTATCCACTTTAAGAAGCAGATTGTAACAATTCACTCTTCAAATGCAAAAGCTCCTACCGCAAAGATCAAGTGTAAATTTAGCAGAACGAATTACTCAAAACGATGACAATGAAAATGAAAATGCAGGCGTATCATTCTCCTAAGCAAGTGAATATAAAGCTCGAGGACTTGGCGAAAAGTACTTGATTTTATTTTCTCAATACGTCATGTAGAGTCAGATGCTGAAAATAATCAAAACTCTTCATAAAGCGTGAGAAGGTGAGGCGTTAGGTTATCACTTAGCTATTTTTTTATGATTAGGTTATAAGTGGTTGCCCTGATGAGTTCTCGATACTGGACCAATATCCGCTTAAGTACCTCATCCAGACCATATTAACTAGTACTCTTAATTTTTCTGTTACATCTCCAGGTAATCTATCGGCTTAGGCATCTGGCTTATCGAAATTTAATCAGACAAATCTCAGGGTGATATTCATACTTGGGCATTGAAATATCATTTCTTCATTACAGCCCTTCATTGATTCCACCTCATAATATATCTTTATGATGATGAGGCACTCCTCAACGTGATCAGACACACCTTTATCTTAACAAGTTTTTTTCTCTTGTTCTCTTTCCTTCCCGTCGATTGCCCTGGCCTTATGCCCCCCTCTGTACCCCTAAGGCCTCGCGGAACCTTCCGAGGCATGGCAACCGCGCCCTTACCAGTCATTGCCTCCCAACAACCAGATCTCCCGAACCTGCCTGCCGTCGCCGCTGCAACCCTGGGGCGGTACAATGAGGAAGGGGCAGTGGGGTTGCGCCCCTTGCTAACGTGTGGCTTTCCTAGGGTGCCGAGACACCTGCTCCCACACCCATTCCCTTCCCCCCTCTCCTCCCAACAGCCTCCCCCTGAAACTCCATAATCATGTCCCACCCATCTATGAATATTCCCGATTCCAAATGGTATGCGCACGTCACATGTAAGGGTGTTTGTTCCTGACATTACGGATTGACCAGAATTATCGCCGATATCACACCCAGGATATATCCCTAATACTATGCGCACAACTCAGTGTCAACCCTGCATCAAAAGGATCTCCCCTTGGAAATGAACTTAGCGGAACTTTAAGCAAAATACGTCAAGAGGTATGAGATTCCTAGTATTGATTGTATATTGATTTAATTGCAGTAAATGCCAAACCTATGCGCTTGTCCATATACATATTTTATTTGCCACTAATGCAAGATAGACAATGGATTCCAATGAATCTCTATTTTGTAAGCTGGAAACATGTGTAACAACATCACTCATTGCAATATCATTTCTGTAGAAAGTAAATGGCGCATTATTACGGTCTCAAATCGGTAGGGATTCTAAATTGTCATACAATTTTCTTAAGTAAAATAAATTTAAGTTTCGTTTTCGAATGTAAGCTACTATTTCTAGCCAATAAAATAAAGAATGAGGCGATATTTTACCTTATCCAAAGCTATACTGAAAAAAATGTGGCGCTGCACATTTACAAATAATAATGACATAAGTATTTTTTACATTAATCTCCGATACAACTTACACATCATTTGTTTGCAAATTATGAAATGGAGCGATCAAGTGCACTCATGGTACGTTCACCATGTAAAACGCTCAAATAAAGTGCTGGGTTATGGACAATTGACGAACCATTAACAATATTAACTTTCGAATAACCATTTCCATTAAATAATGCAAGACATATATGCCCCATTAAGCTTGATGTTTACACGGGGAAAAATCAATCGATATACGATGGAAGTAACATTTTCCGAACAAGAAAGTGCAGCTTGTAGAACGTGTTGTTAAAATTTTATGGCATGTTGTGAGATAAACTGTGTGTGCTAGATGCCCCTAGTGTCACCACTTGGAAGCTTCCCAGATCCAAGAACTCACACACATCGTTTCCACCCCACCCCTTGCTCCTAGTTACCATGGGAATAGGGAAGTGTGCCGAAGGAGGCATGCGCAAGGGAGACATCTAATATACATGCAATTTCCATCGAGAGGAACGAACATATTCCCACACAAAAGTGAAAGCAGCCTGTCCGGATTAGCTTAAATAATATACATTACCACATTATGCTTAAAGCCTTAGCAAGATAAACATAAGTAAATAATGGACTCGTTTGGAAAAAAAATCTTGAGTCAAGTTCCACGGTCAGATGAACAACATTCAGCCTCGATCCAGCCTTAGCAGAAATAATTAATTACGAATAGAAAAGGATAAATCTTGAGGATCATTGAGACGAATCATTTTGTTTATCTTACACTTCCCTTGGATTTCTTTGAGAAGGAAATTGCAAAACCGAGCCACTGACTGGTAATAAGTAACCATAGTTATTCACGGACTCGAAACACACCCCTTATACTTGTAAGTTTCCTGATTCAAGTAGAGGGAAACGGTACGTTTATGTTTTTAAAACTTACATACGAGTGGCTAGGGGACATTTGTGGAGCAATTTCATGAAAAAAAACTATGGCGAGAGCGGTAGTTACTGCCAACTTCAGCCATCCTTTGGCATAAAGATCAACACCACCAGGATTCATACTACATTTGAAAGTAATATAAATCTCACTAACAACGTAAATAATCTCAAATTACGTAAAAAGTTACTATCGTGCCGCCGATAAGAAAATAAATCTCGCCTCACGGGAACACTAATTCGAGCATTATTTTCCAGTTCTTCATCTCAAGAGGACAAGCCTGAAGTATTCCTTAACCACTTACGTCGAGTGTATCTATCCTCTTCCTTCTCATCAAAGATAAAGAAATTTCGACTTGAGTGTAGTGAGGAGAGGTGAATAAGTAATAGAAGTTGAAGTTTATAATTTATTAAATTAATTTTTATGTACCCGGAAAGCCACCGCTAGGGTGTGTGGCAGGGGGTGAACACCCACCAGAATAATTTTACCCGAACATGACCCTACCGCGGTCTGATAATGTTATTATGATCCCTTATCGTTCGTGGTAAAAATGACATCTTAAATCTATCTCTTCTACACTTAATCTCGTTAATTTTAGTAGCACGATCTCTTCTACCATATTACGATGGGGGTAATAATACAATTTCAATATAACTGCTAAAGAGGATCCCTTCTAAGTTATGCAAGGGTTTCAAGCTGAATTTAATCTTCCCTCCGTGAATGATTCCCAGCCTGGCTTCAGCAATATTTTGGATATGCCACTAAGTTTATCATAACAACGTTTTACAAATCTAGCTCCTATACGCTGCACGCGATCCAATTCGGCCATTAATCCAACTTCGTGAGGATCCCATATATGCACTTGCAGTATATTCTAAATGAGGCCTAACAGGCGAAAGATAACATTTCTCTTTGACCTTTTTATCACAGTTACCTAGTACTCTTCAAATAAATCCTAATTTATTTAGCTTGTCCACATGTGTTTCACCCAGGAGAGATCGTGAGTGAGGGTAATGCCTAGGTATTGAATTGAGTCTACACATTCCATTTCGGTGTTCCCAAATGAAGTAGGCGTTCGGAAGGGAAATGCTCCTTTTTCAAAAATTTAATATAATATTTAATATAATAAAAATTTATTTTTTTAATTATCTATGAGTATAAAAATGATTTATAAGCATTTAGTATATTTAGAGAGCTATGGGTAAATGGTTAATATAACATTTTTACAGCCTCTCCTGCCAAATAGGTTTTCTCCATTCTCTAAGAGATAACATATTATGAAGAATCGTCCTTCTAATTTAATTAGACTACTAAACAGAAAGGGAAGATGAAATGTAAGCCGATATAGTTTCTCAAGCTAGGCTCCATATGTTTGTCGAAATAACTACAATATACTCGGCTGTCTTCTTTCTACAAACTTGCTTAAAAGTAAATGATCACTAAATAACATTCTTCAAATAAATCAAAAACATTTATGCGTAAATAATCAAGAAATGACGTAAAAAACTGTTAAAATCTTCAGAAAAAATCCAATGCTTCAGCAGTCTAGGAGAGCCTTCGCGACCATCGGCCTCACTCTCCACACATATTTCATGCGTATCCCTTCATCAGCAGCAGTCAACACGTTTCATGGCTACATGCATTGCTGAAACATAGGAGTCACACATTTCGCTCCGTAAAACAGAGGTGGGCTACGGTCGGCTCACATTATGCATCGGTGTGAAGCTTCACAAACTCCGATAAGGCTTTTATCTCCGCATCGAGTGGGTGTCATCTCCTTATTAGGGAAGGGAGAATGCGGCAGCGCGGATACGAAATAAAAGTTGAAACCAAGCGTTGGGAGTGCGAGATCTTGCGATGACCCCCTAAAGGTCAGAGTACGTGAAGGACTCGCGGTCACCCAGTGGCCGGTCCATTTCAAACATGAGCCGCGGGAAAGGTCCGAGGAGTATCCACCTCGGGCCTTTTAGGAATTTAACCCTTTCGCTGCGAATAACATTTTCCGATGATTTTCCTTTGTTCGTTCAGACGATCTAGGTGATCAATTAAAGAGATTAAGAAACACAGCGAAACAACCGTAGGAAATGCAACTAACCCTAGAAAATTCTACATATTTGAATAGCAAAAAAAAGAAACAAAAGGCGTTTCTAGGATTCTTCCTGGGCAGATACTATCGATTCTGTAACGATCAAAACTCGTTTCCTGTATATATAAAGCAGAACGGGTGAATATTTGATATTTTATGTGCAAATATAAATAGTTCTAAATTAATGCAAGAGAAGTCCTAAAAAAAAATAGAACAGAACATTTTCACCAGCACTACGGCAAGTGGAAATGATAAAAACGATAAAATGAAGTTCCCGTTAATTCTGGCTTTAACACTACTCATGGCCTCAGAAAATATCGAACCACCGAGCCATTTTATTATTTAATTTAGAAATAAATGCATACTTTTGCCTAAAATAAGATAATCATATTAAGTATTAAAAAATTCATTCTTCAGGGGTAATACATAGGACACCCTTTTAATTTTATCTACAGGGCTACGTCGTAATATTTCTTGAAGAACAAGAACCAGTGCGTGTCATCATAATTTAGATTTACTATTATTAATAGCATATTGTAACCAAGAATTATATTTATAAAACTAAGGAATTGCATCTACCCATGAGATTCTCTAGTTTGGCAGCATCGGCTAAAATCATTGCTTCACCAAAACTCGCCCAATTAAAAAAATATTACAAAAGTCTAGCTGATATATTAATACCTTGCATAATCTATCTATTTGAAATATTTTATTTTTAAAATGATAATAGATAATTCATGGGATTCACTCGTATTGTGCCATTAACAAAACAGAAGCGTGAATATATCGCACCGATATACTACCATTTGTGAACATCATATTCAGATTCATACGAAGCTACGCCCTCGTATTCCCTCACAATTGCTGAGTGAGTAGATACAAGGCTTGCTTGTACCCCCTCATTCTCTGATCGTCCATTTACAACTGAAATCAATCAGGCACAGACTTAGATTTAAAATGTCAATGCGTTCGCTAGCTTAGAAAAATTGCAGGGAAATACAAATATATTTATTTCCGAATTCAACTGCATTTATGCAGCAAAGATTGCAAAAGATGAGCACCTTAGAAAACTGAAACAGGAGTTGGTGATAAACAAGATCGACCTGCCTGTCAAAATGAAATATTTTTCCAAATGGTAAGGCCTTCACGTGCTCCGCTAATGTATTCCTTCGCTTCGGAAAAACCTGACAGTTTAAGCAGCGCAAGATTACCGAAGGAGTTTAAAAACTTTTGTTAATATTCCGGTCACTCCCGCGAAGAAAAAAATTAATGAAACTCTAAGGAAGAGCATAAAAAATGGAGTAGAGCAAAAAAGTGATTGGCTAAGCGGCGATGCCTAAAAAGATGACCGCTGTTAGCGAATCCAGACAAAGGCGTTGAAAGCGGCATAAATCAGTTTCGGGGAGATAACGGGAGTGAAAAAGTTTATGCGCGGCAAAGGAGAAACTTGGCACTTTGTGAGGAATCTCGGAAGAGATATGTGAAAGGAAATTAAGTCGTCGTTAAACGCCATGCGACAAACCTTCGAGCAAAGGGATGGATGTTAAAGGCTGAGACCAAGGAACTTAAACATCGATATTATCGAACCCACAATCTCTCAGGTCTATCTACACGATAGGTGCACTCATCTGAGTGAGAAAATTACATACGTTGGTTTTTAAGTACCTGCTTTGCTATCCACATACTTGGATAGGAAAGAAATTAGCCTTAATAGCAACAAAAATTTCGATATTTCACTGCGTGTCGTTATTCGAAGTCTATGGAGTCAGTTAAAATTTTGCACTTAGAACCACAATTCCCAACATATTGAAAAGCGAAAGAAATAGTAAGGAAAAATGAACTAATATAAATGTTACTAAGCTTAACTGCATATTATAAGTGAGATGGAAATATAATTTTGCAATAATATAGCATCTCGTGAGTTTAGCTAACACATCTTTCTCATCAAAGAATAAAGCAAAATGATGATGACACTTCTTAAATGGTTCAAAACGTAATGAGGATTAAGTTTATGAGGTTTAGTTCAAAAATCTTTTCATAATGGCTAAATAAACAATATATTTGAAATACATATTTTTTCGATCTTATCCAAATGACACTAAACAGCAAAACCTTTCAAAAATATACAATCTCCCGTTTGAAAATCAAATTACCAATGACAGAACTGACTTATAAAATGGCTAGAATGAAAGTTAAATTAAGCATTTCACTTTGTAATGAATAACTAGCCCTATGGATATAATGGTCATTCGTAACTCAAGACGTAAAAATAGGTTTTCATTTGACTCCCTCCCTTTTGAGGTTGACTACGCATACGACTAGAGAACGATGCGCTTTTTCGTGTTCTGCCAGACTGGAAGGGAGTATATAGAATCCAAGCAGCTACTGAAGCTTTTAAATTATGGTGAGCAACTCAGAAAATCGTATCTACCCACGGAGAGTGGCGAGTTATCATCTTGGATACCAGGTTTCTAATGTCCTTTAAGCATCCTGAGGTTATAAGAGTTTGCCTTGCTTTTTAAGCGCAGAAGTGTGCTGAATAAATCAATTTCCCTTCAAAAGGTGCCACACAAGGAAAAATCACAGGTGAAAGAAAAATAGAGGATTAAAGGACACCACGATAGAAATGAAGTCCCGCTAATGTAAAGAAAAAATATATTCAAATGAATAGAATGGTTTGAGGCGTCACTTTGTGGAAGCGATTCATGTAGGAAAATAAAATACTTTGTTCTTTCACTGAATCCACGTATGTTGAAGAACGAAGTATTCTCTTTTCCGACATTCAAATTATCTAGTGATTTTGTAAGAACTACTTTCGGGGCCCATGACATATAATGACTTTATTTTCACTTAATGCGCATAAACTATACTTACGCATTCATCATAATAAAAATTCATTTAATCAATGCTGAAATTTATCTTATTTAACATTATTAAGTGTTAAGATAATGTTTACAATACCTATTTATACAGTCCAACACTAATAAATCTGTTCCTCGCATCAAAAATGCGCCTCAGAAGAAATTATTATAGAGTCAATACACAGATTAGAAAATACAGTTTTTATTGCTTATTATTTTACGAGAGATTATTAACGCTTAGTCACCAATATCCATTTCAATGTAGAGTAATGATAGCTATCATTAGATGGCCGGAAGAGTCGACTAGATTCATCGAAATATTCCAACGAACAGCGACATAACCTCAATCGAAGTTATCTTATCTTTGAAGTGACTTCCCCTTTCAGAAAAATGCCGTTGAGGGCTTAGAGCAATGCATATAAAAGCATTCTAAGCGCATGGAAAGCTATAAATACCTCAGCAATGGAAAAATCTTGACGCGGAGATTCCTTTGGGTGAGACTGTTTCGTCAATCAGCAGTGGGAAGGAAGCATTCGACCGGCATAAATCAAGACGAATGTTTTTCGTTTAACGTAATGTCCAAGTCCTTTTAGCACATGAAATTCTGGTCAACGGAAGAATAAGGTGTCGTTAACGGGAATGCCCATTACTGTGACCCAACCCCACCCGTCCGGTGTTTGGCCTCCGCCACCTCTGGACCTCGAGGATCTAGGGCGATGGCCGCCCACCGTCTTTTTAGCACGTTCGGAGAGAGGGCACCGGGAAAAAAAAGTTTTAGCATTCCCAGCCATTGAGATACGCATATTATCTTCTTTTCCACTCGTTTGTATTCACGGCGTGGCCTTTTGATAATAGCAACACGCAGCCGATAAGATGTGCGCTGATTATCTTTACCATGAATGGATGCAAGAAAGTGAAATTGGTGTCTACTATAACGGTTCAATGCCTATTAACTACACCCCAAACGTTTCATTCGGTTAATATTTCCCTAGTTCAAAATTAATTGCATCACAGTGCCACTAAACTCCTCCAAAAAAATAAAAGAAGGAATGTCGATGAAAACATGAGATATCACATTGAAAATTAGAGCAGTGAGAATAAACAAAACTAAATATTTGTGACAGTGAGTGACTGAAATCTCTTGCAATTTTGACTGTAATGCACAAACGTGGAACTTTTTTGTTTTTTTGAACGAAATGCATCCTTTTATACTGAAAAATGGGTCATAGTAACACCTACATGCATCGGTAACTGTGCAGATTCGATATGGATAGTATTAGGATTTATGCGACTTAACTGTAGAAGATAAACTAATTATTTCTTTCTTTATATTCATAAAATATGCATCTATGAACAACTTTTACATGCAAAATATTTTATAGGATTAATTTATAGGATTTGCTTTCCACCATAATAAAATATTTCGATTAAAAATAAGGAGAATAATAAATATACTAAGTGAAAGTTTTTATTCAATAACCATGATCCGGAGGTTAGATTTTTAATGTATGAGTGGCAGTCAAATGAAAACCGAATTCCCGCTATGACAACAACTCCGCGAACCTTCAACTACGTGCGCCTGTGAGTTGTTACCATGCAGTTGCCATGCCACAGCGGTGGCAGCATCGATACGTAAAAAGCTAGTTTCTAGCTTTTAGCGGACTGTGTGTCATGACGAGTGTTCAGTTTTAATTTGACTGCCCCAAGTAATTTCGAGACAACACGTAAATATAGGGGGATCGGAATGGTGTGGTGGCCAACAAGCTGGCTTCCCACAGAGAGAGCCCGGGTCGGAATCCTGGAGACTGCAGATATTTCTCAGTGGTATCCCTATCCCTACTTGAGGTACTTTGTGGAGAGCAGTGTGAGTTAGTACGCCGTCTGTCGGATGGGACGTTAAACTGCGGACCCCTTGGCGCCTTTGGTTAATAGTAGGCTAATGCCGACGCCAGGCTTCTCTCTATCCTTCCTCCTTTCCCATTCATACCCAATTTCGCAAATGACCTTAGCTGTCGGTCGCATGCCCTAAAAACTACTACTACTAAATATACGTAAGCTACGAACAGTAGGGGCCTAAAGCTGCGACAAAGCAATCATAGTGCCATTGAGAAAGAATGAAAACATTAACATGAGCTCTAAGGGAAGTCGAGCAGTTTGGTAACCAAATTGAATTGGCAATTTTATTACGGGAAGACAACACACGCACCTCGGGAAAAGGGCCGAAATCTCCTCATTTCAACGCAATTCCCATTTTGAATTCAACTATTCTCCAATTTCAGATCAGTAAAACGTTTTCACTCGAGGAAATAGAGATAAGTAAAGGAAAGATAAATGATGAATTCAAAAAAATCTTTTAAGAAAAGAAACCAAAATGTAATTTTTGCTAGTATCATATAAAGCATAATATTAATTAAAAGGTTTGACAGAATTCCCTATCATTTCTCTTAAAGTCGTAGCTGGTATTCTGATGCTCCCTCGATTTTTTTCTAGGCATATGTTTAAGGAGCAAGTAATAGCGACTTGTAAAGCGACTGGTATTAGTCACATACCAATTTCTTGTGTCATCTCCCCGCATGCGCATTCACCCTCACTTTACTCATTGCTTGTTTTCCATCAAATCATTTCTTCCATGTCACTCCTGATCTATATCCTTCCTTCCGCTTCAACCTACCACCACTCACAACCACTGCGACTCACAGAGGCGGAGACTTTGAGTTGGCGTGGAAAGAGGGAGGGTTAAATGATCTTTTCCGCGAACAACGAGGGAAGTAGGCTTCCATCCGACGACTCTCGACGACAGTGTGTATGTGTGTATACATCACCCGGATTCCTTAATCTCTCTCCATAAACACACGAGCACATAACGGAGGGCGAAGTCTCTCTCGACTTCGTCGTCGGCGGCGTCCAAGTGGTCCCCCCTAAACAGTCCACACCCACGCTCCACCCACTACTTAGCGGAATCTTCTTTTCTCTCTCCCGGGGAGACAGCCGGGTCTTTCATTTGTTTCCTCCTGACCTCCTCTCAATTCTAATTCATCCAGCTCTGCCACCTCCACTCTCTTTATTTCGAGAGGGCACTCAGTTCCCAGGAACTTGACTCCCAAATTTGGGTTAAACCCATACGACGAGTGTCAGCGGTCAGAAGTTAGTCAAAATTTTTTCAAAGTTTCACAAAGATATGTAAATGAAATCTGCGTTCTTGAATATTAAAATTAATAATTTTCTAGCGAAGGAAATGGTATTATAAAAATAGAAAATTAGAATGGTTAGGTTTGGAGAAAGTAGATGGTTTTTCATTAATTTTGATGAATAAAAAACTGAGGAGAATCATTACAGCAATCAACTCGAAGGTTGACTTCGAAGAATGAGGATATATTTCACGAGATATGCCTAAAGGCGTTTGAAATTTACACGTGCGCGGTACGAGGGACGAGTTCCTTTTCTTGTGCCACATCAGGGTTTTCTTCTAAGTTCAGTAACTGAAAAATCGCTGGAGAAACTGGAGAAATTTTAGATGGGGTTTTCCAAAGGCATTATCAGGGATTTGAACACGGAACCTTCCGGTCAGTAACCGAACGCTTTACCAAAGATACTACCCCCAGTAGAGGGATGCGATATTTTGCAATGAATCTTGTTACAGCCTAGTGAAAGTATTCATCCTTTAACTAGAATAATTTTAATTTTTTAATATTAAACTTATCTAGCAGCGTCAGAAGAGATGGAGCTAGACAAGGAAAAAAACTAATTGTCTCTCATTGTAACTTAGGATCGTTACCCTTATTTCACGCTATCGAGACGACTACGTTTCTTTTTGAAGACTAATCTTAGTCAATAAGCGTGAATTTCTTATTTTACTAATTCATACCCGCACCACCCTCAGCCTCTTTATAATTTTTGTGGATTCATTTCCGTCCATATTTGTCCCCGAAAAACAATTTGCTCACCAAAATTATCCATGATTTCCAAAATTCCACGTTCTCACCGTCCATGCCACGACTTCCATTCGCCACCAAGCCTTTCACAACATTATATTTGAGTGAGTTTCGCTGGCTCATTTTCTTATAAAGGACGATGCGCTAATTACAGGCCAAATGCGAGGGAGTGATTACATTGGTAAAGAGGAGAGAAGAAAAACGACCCCAGTTAACTCTCAGAAAACGGAAAAAGCCAATAAAAAGCCATGTTGGGAGGCGGTCGTCACTTTTTTTATCGCGCCCTTGTGGGGAAATAGAGGGCGCCACCCACAATCCCACGCCCCTGGGCAAACAAACGAAAGGAGAGAATCGCTCCTATCCTCCGTCCCACGCCCACGCCCTGTAGAGCACGGAGCGGTGGCGCCACGGGACGCGCGGGGAAAAAGAGACAAAGGAGGGGCGGGGAAGGGAGGCCGCGAAAAAAAAAGAACGGGAAACAATTGAAATACCGAGAGCGCGCGGAGGTTCCGTCGCTCCCCTTTTTTCTCTTCCGTGGCACGTTCCACGTCGGGTCGGCTGAAGAAGCCGTAATGGGTTGAATAATACTGAGTCAGTCTAAAGGATCCTGCCAAGTCTCTCTGACTTTTTCTTGCTTACTAAACGACCGCATTTTCTTGGAAAGTTACCGAGAATTTCAAGAAATGTGGTGACGGTGAAAAAAAGATATTTTTCTAGTAAATTTTAAACGAGATTATGCGCACTTCAACGTAAATTAGGTTTGATGCAGGAAATCTTTCTCATTGTCATCTATGATTGATTGTCAGTCTACTTTGAACGATGCCGACCTACGTATAATACGGCTTAGTCATCTACGTTTCAAGAGGTGGCAAAACTTACTTCTGTTGTAAAAAGCAAAGGATGTGGCGGCCTGAAGTCTGACTTTTTAAGCAAAGGTCAGGGAATCGTCACCCGCACATTATCTGCGGAGTAGGATATTCAATTGTAAATCTCTTCTTCCTACTTCCGTTAGAGTAGCATGAAGCTAATTAACAAGTTTTCTACCATTCATCCACTTTTCTCAAAATTCCTTCACCGAATTCTTGAAATAAATTTATTTATTTATGGCGTGTCTAATTAAAAAAATATGATTCGGCCAAAATTTGTCTTATAATTTGTTAGAGCAAATTATAGACATGAAGTGGATGCTAAAATATGGGTGCTCAAGGTACGAGCACCCATAGTTCACTACTCGTATGCACAAAACCTGCGCCTTTAGAGTATATAAGAACAATAGGGATGGTGCAATGTAGACGAAGTCAAACTGCAAAGTACGGAGAAAATAAAACGGCACTGCATGCGTTCGTGGGGAGGAGGGGAGGGGGAATTTACCCTTTGAGGGTAGAGGCGATTCATTGTATTACTGACAGCACAACGCCAAAGTAATTGACACTTAAAAAAAAGCGTTTCATCTACATCTACTTCATACCCCGCAACCCGCCGCAAGGGCGTTTGGCGAGGGGTGTTAGGACTTCATATTCAATTATGGAAGTAGACGCTGCATTAAAATATGAAAAAAAGCTCCATCGGTACATTCGATGAGAGACAAATTCTAGAAACAAAAGGTAGACTAGGTTAGTCCCTTAAAAACCATTCCTCTTTCCTCAGCCTTGGCGAGAAAATCCTCAAGGCAATACTAAAATTATACCCTTTGATTCCCAATATTTCGCCCAATTTGAGCTTTTCTGATAGACCGGCAGAAGAAAAACATTTCCGAAAGTATGGGCGAGGAAGAATGAATAGAATTACGATAGCCACGGGAAACAAAAAGAACTGATGCAAATCCGAACCTAGAAATGAAAGGAGCTGTGCAGACACAATTGGGAGTCACGCGAAACATAGGGCCTTCCTAAATTTAGGGAAGAGGGAACGAGCGACGGGGAGTGGAAGGAGGGGGAGGAAGGGGGGAGTGGAGGTTAAGGGACGGAGGGGAAAGAGGACGAGGGACGGTAACAAAAGAAAAGGAAGGGAGGAAAGATGGGCGAGGAGATGGGGAGAGATTGGACGACGTAGATTGAAGGAGAGGGGAGTGGTGAGAGGGGCACTTGATGTTTGAGGGTCACCTTTGAAATTGTGTGTGTCAGTGAAGCGAATTCTCATGATTGGATCTACAGTCCACCCAGCCAACCTAGTCTTGGCCAAAGGAACTTCTGCTAGCTCTTTGTACTAAATGAAGCCCAAGATAAGTAGAAATGTATAATTCAGAGTATTCTTCCTCAAAAATTTAAAAACTCATCTTAATGTTTATTTGTTAGTTAATGTTTGTTATCAGTCTAGGAATGTAAAACTTGGAGCACTAATTGCTCCGGAAGGCGCGAATGATGCCAGAAGGTCATCACCACCTATTCGGATAAGAGGTTATATTAAGTTTGGGCAAAAATATGAGAGGAAGACAGGGCGAAACTAAAAGTCAAGTAGCCTACCCCTAACAAATGACATCAAAAGATCCACCGTTTAGTTATTCAGTAATACTGTAGAGTAAATAATGAGAGCCTTTTGAAAAATAAATTAAAAGTAACAAAATGAGCATTACTAAATATTCTCGGGCCTCTTGCATTAACACTCATCCTTTACGAGGCATGAGTCGTGATTCGACCCATGAAAATGCATTAAAATTAAAATATGGTCTAGTTGATATCTTTTGCGTAACCTACAAGTACTTATACCTACCAGAAACGTAACAAACCCTCACGGTTGCAAGATACGAGAGTTAGGAGAATATGCAGATACACTATCTAAACGAAGTTTAGCAAAAGATTTATTGGGTAAATCAACTATAGATTATACCTATAATAATTCCAGCAAAAACATGGAGTAATTTTAAACACACGGAAGGAAATAGTTCCGTGAATTGCAAAGGGATGAAAAATGATTCTTTTAATGTGAAGAGGATCGTTATTGGTACTTAGAATTGTAAATTATTATTATGTCACTACTTTCTCATAGCTTTTTGTACGTACCAGAGTAATTAGTTACGAGAGTGATTCTTATTACGAAAACGTTCTTGAATTTGGGATATTTACCTAGATACTCCGGCAAGAATATTTCAAAGCGAGCACAGTGACTGCAGCGGCCGGGCCTTCCAAAAATTCTGGCAACTGCGGATAGTACCTCGACGTGGGGTAGAAGCGGGAAGGCGTGTGATGGGGGAAGGAGAAAGAGAATGGGGAGAAAGGAAGTGGAGGAGGGAGGGGATCGACGGGGAAGGAAGGGGAGGCTGGAGGGGGAAGGCGTGGATTGAAAAGACGAGCCGCTGTCCATTCGGCCGACAGGAGGCGTGGGCGAGTTCACTTCCCGCCTCCCTTTGTTTCGGACGGCCCGACCTTCGCCCTCTTCCCATTCCCCCGGGTCTCCTCCCCCCCCCCCGCCACTCCTCCGTTGTACTCAATTTTTTCTTCCCCCTCCAGTCCCCTTCCGCTCCCTCCTACCCGCAAGGCACTGGATGCGATTACCGTCTTTCCAGGCTGGGCGCACACCCACGCCGAAGTAATCTTCGGACGCGAACTACAAGTACCAAGGCAGCGAAAAAAGCTACGCATCCTGCGTAAAAAACACTCAATTTTCCCACCCTTGTCACAAGAATGAGATGTCTTAGAGGGTTAAAAACAATTTAAGCCCACGGGAATGCATTTTGATCGCAATCCAGACCAAATATTAATTTCGCATATGTTACCAGCTATAACGAAACATTTGATATGCTGGATGCGATTATGGATGCTGACAAGGGAAAATTTAAGAGGAAAGAAGGATACAAAAAAATTGTTTTTCATAAAATTTAAAACCCTAAACATTCGGAATACTCTTGGATTAAATCTTCTCTCGCGGAAAGGGGGATCAGTGTTCCAAATTTTCATTTAATTACTTCATTCCATCAAGCGTATTGTTTTGGATTTTGAAAATATGTCTCCCCGGAAAGTGTAACTATGCAGAATAAAGAACTATGTCAAATTTTTAGTAGTTGTGTTGTGATGGAAGGAAAAAAAACTGGAGTGTAACCCTTTGGTGACGATAAAAACAAACCCGTTTCATTCTTATGCGCGCGCGCCGGGGGCACAGAACCTTTAGGCT
This sequence comes from Hetaerina americana, assembly GCF_022747635.1. NCBI lineage: Eukaryota > Metazoa > Arthropoda > Insecta > Odonata > Calopterygidae > Hetaerina > Hetaerina americana. Next base: position 98,366,349 of record NW_027286763.1, read on the forward strand.
TACCTATCCATCGGGCGGCTCTACCCTTCCGGTGGTTCTACCCTTATCCTTCTCATTCCCCTCAAACTATCTCTGGAGCCAGGTAGCATTTTTCCGACTTAGTTTGTCACCAACGTCACCTCATTGAACGCATATATACCCTACCGTGCAGTACAATGGTTTTTTTGGACACTCTCATCCACGGTTTGCCTGGCCCTTGTTCCGAGAGCGTATGTGGCATTACACTTTTTCTCCTTCATCCCTATCCCCAACCTTTCAAAAAGAAGCTGTTTTTCCGAGAGCTTCACAGCTACTTTGGCGCAATTTTGGCAAGGGAAGCTACAAAAAAGAGTCGTCCTCATTTGGCGCAGTTGATAGAAAGAGGGATCCAAATAATTTCAGGCAGTAAAAATTACCAGTAGAGAGTTCTTTTTCAAAGGAAAGTTACAAATCTAAAACAAGGGACAAAAGAAATTCATTTTACAAATCCTAAAAACCCAACCTCTTATCACAGTTGTTATGATCATCTCTCTTATTCGTCAAAGGAGTTGGACCGCATTGTGGAACAACATGTGAAATATTAATTGATTAGAAATATGGAATTTTAGGAAAATTAATATTTGCCAGCATCATTGGTTAATAGCTAGCAATCATTATACAAATAACGAGACTATTGAGGCCGATTCACTTATTTCCCCCATAGGAGCCATCGTAAAAGTTTAAGACCATATTTTAGGGATGAAACCCGTAAGTGCTTCCCAATTGAGATGAAGTTAATAACATAAGTCCTCACTTGCAAATCCATAACTGAAGCTTGTGGATACTGAACATTACACATTGTATTTTAATCGAGATACTAAAATCATGAAATATGGGTTATTGAAGAAAGAGTAAAAAAAGATTCACCAAGATACCAATGTACGATGAATATACGATATCATCTTTTTTTCAAGAGAATCAAAACTTATAGATGAAAATTATATTTCATGATTTGCCTACATCCGTCTAAGTGGATGCGGTATTATTTTAAATATGCAGATATACTCATTTCCGTTATGTAAAAACCACCACTTCCGCTCTCTTCTTGCCGACATTTGACCCTACAAGTATAGCAGGGGCATTCTAAACCAAAATCACTGGTTGCACTCAATCCAGAGGGAGGAGACGAGAGAAAAGCTGAGAAAACTCGAGTTCAAGAACGAGACAATCTAGAGCCATTCTACGATTCCAAGATCAACTCCGAGCAGAGCGAACCTCGGGTCTCCCCATCGATAAATCAACTTCAACCTCCACCAATTTGTCTTCCCCGTTCCGGCGCCTTATCACTGCGCTCCTCACGAGAGAAACCCTCACCCACCTCCACCCCTTACACTTGCATCACCCAACGGCCCTGTCACAGCGTCCTTACCGTTCCGCTGTTTAAACCCACCCTCCACGACAATCCATTCCCCTCTAGTCCTCCCACTCTTGTGAATAAAAAGGAACAACCCACCTTGACATACGTAAACCACCCCCGCGGCCCCGCCACCATTGCTGCAGCAACAGTCCCCCCTCGCACCATCCTCTCTCTCCTTTCCACCCTACTCTTCCCGCACCCCCAATCTCAATCTGCGGTGCATCTCGCCTGCGAACTGCAGATGGGGCGAGAACTGCGGGGAGAGAAAGGGAGGGAGGGAGGAGAGAGAGAGAGAGAGACAGGGGAGAAAGAGAGGGACTGAAGAGAGTTTGTGGGTGAGGACTATTAGCAGTGAGCGTAGTTGGAGGAGGTTGCGAAGTGTGGATGTTTGCTGGTGGCCTCTCCTCCCCTTCCGCATCACTTGTGGAGAGGGGGCAGCCTTTTCCTCCCATGGGAACGCGACCTCTCCGAGGGATAGGAGAGATTCAGGGTGGGAGGGAACGGAGGAGGCAAGAAAGGGCGGGGGAGGAGGATGATCTCCTACACGCAAAAGAGTGAGGAACGTAGAGGAGGTTGAGAGTGAGGCTGAGGGGATGTAAGAGGAAAAAAAGGAAGGAACGAGGATGGGCTTCAAAGGAATTAAGGGAGAAAGGACAAAGGGAGAGGATCGTTGTATGCATAGATGCGAAAAGAAACGCGGGATAACACGTGACAACGAACATCATAATTCTCTTTAAAAAGTTCGTTTGTTATTAGGGAATACATTAAGGTTGAATTAAAACAAATGCGTGCATTAGTTTGGTATTTCTCAAATTCAATTGAGGCAAGTCGAAACTGAAATTCACAACACACTTAAATTTTCTATATATATACATGGTATAATACATTCATATATACTTAACACATATATTATCAATGGTATGGTATAATACTCAATGCATTCAAACACGAAAACCCGCCAAATGGTGAACACATAGTAATTCACATGGATATAGATTACGAGGAGAAAGAATAGAAACACATATGAAACATATCCACCTACACCTGAATGGTGGGGAAGGTGAAATCGAACAGATCACAATTGAAAAAAATTTTCCTTGACCCGGACTAAAACCACGGCTCTTCGACTTTCCGGACCGATGCTCAAAACGACTGGAGCATTTTCGTCTTTTACGAGTTCATATCACTTTTCTTTATACATTTAGCCATGCGAATATATATATATATATATATATATATATATATATATATATATATATATATATATATATATGTGTGTGTGTGTGTGTGTATATACACATATGTATACACACATATATATATATATATATATATACACACAGATATATGTATGTATATTTATGCTATTTAAAACTAGCCATAGTAATTGAATAAAGTATTTTGCAGAAAATTAAAATGAATTTTACATAAAAGTTCAAATTCGATGAAAAAGCTAACAATGGGATGGGGTACGCAGAAAATGTAGCAAAGTTTGCCGAATTCAATAATCCACTATTTAATATTAAGCTACTCTATGAGATAATTAAACTGTTATAGGAAATTTGACGATAAAAATTGGTTTACCTCTGACTACTCTCTAGTAAGGATGCGCTTCGTTGGAGGAACCGAAGGGAATAGAATATATAAATCTAAGAAAATGCTAAGAAATGTTTTAGTTTCGATGGCATGCTTGGGTAATTTTTAGAGACACAAAGTATATCATATATTTCCGCTTTGCCAATGGAATTCACCATTGAATCAAACATAAACGAAGCATTGACGGCGGCTGCATGTTTTCAGAACCGTACCTCTCAGAAAGGCCAATCCAATCATCCTCAACAACTAGAGTAGCGAGAGAGCAAAGCATGTTCCAGTGGAATGAGAGGGAAATAACCGTTTCTGTGAATCATTATTACAGCCTGCGACATGACTTCGCGCAAATAGAGTAAAGCTGAGGCATTTCTCATGGAACTCAAATCCTAGTTGGAATAAAAATGCCGCCGTTTCGGTAGAAAAACATTTATTGATGAGTGCACCCAGAGGTTATATTCCTTCAAAGTGAACTGACAGATGTATATTAGTCGGGGACGAAAAAATAATTTGAATTTTTTATGATTCAAGAGAACGAGAAGTCTTTTTACAAATTTGCTTTTTGAAGGAGTAACGATTAGACAAGTACTTTATTTGTTTCATCTCGTCGAAAAACATGTTCCCGTTCTGTTCAGTATTCTTATTAACAAGGGTATTGAAGATAAATATTTTGCGGGCATAAACAAAAAGGAATGGGAAAAGAGATGACATTGCCCGGTATAAATTAACCAAGGAATTCGAAGAAGATGTTACCAACTACGCTGACTAACACTAGAACGAAACAAGAGGAAAACTAAAGACCCGCCATACGTAGTTCGACGGCTAGTGGAGGATTTCGGAGGTAGTACGCCAATGAAAGTAATCGAACTAAGATTAAATTCACCTAGACGGCTGAGCCAGAGGCAGAAAAAAACCCGGGAGGGCAAGGGAAGCCGGGAGAGAGAGGAGCGATTTGAGAGAGATTCCCGAGACTGATCAATTAGCCAATGAATAAAACAAACCACGATAAATCATTCTCTTTTCAGGAGTTCAGGAGGAAGGGGAAAAAAACAAAAAAATTGAGACGAAGGGTAGGCGAGCGATAATGAGGACAATAAGAAGGAAACGCATGAAATGGAAGCAAGTACAAAGTGGGAGAACGGTTGGAGGAGAGAGGAGAGGTCCCTAGGGCAGGGAATTTTGCAAGGGGAGAGGGTTTGATGTGTTCGGGGATGTGTGGTGGGAGGAGGCAGTGGGAAAAGGGGAGGGAGGGAGATAGGACGAGGGCGGGTAAGTGACGAGGTGAAATGGATGAGGAGGAGGAGGAGAGAGAAGGAAAGGAGGAGGAGGGGGAGGGAGAAGGAGATGACGCTGGAGTGATAGGTGGATTTGCCCTCATTAACCGAAGGGCGAACTTGGGGATGGAACTCCTCCCACTCTCCCACCGTTTTTAGCCCACTCCTCCCCTCCTCACCTTTTCCTTCCTTCCCTGGCTTCCTCACTTCTTCCCCTACGACCTCACCTCCTCCACCACCCCTACCCGCTCACCCCCTTCTGCTTTTCTCTCTCCCCCGCCCTCCCCCTTTGCCAGGGCGCGATCGCTATCGGGAAGTAATCTTAAACAATGCTTTGCTCACGCACACACACGCACACAAACGCAAAAACACAAGCTTGCCAGGTCTAAAGCGATCGGGCATGCAACACGAAAGAAATCTATGAGTGTATGACACGCACGTCCACCAAAAGGCCAGTTAAGGTTGTACGAAATTGAGCGAAAGACGTCGGCGATGATTTAAAAAAATCATCAAATAAAAAAATACGCTCGATATTTATTCATCACACATAATTTGCCTTCCAAATGTGCTTCGAAGCATAATTTAAGTAAACTAGTGTTACCATTCTTCTTCAAGAATTTCTATCGCAATGGGAAAATTATTCTGATTAAAGATATTGACTCCCATAAGTAGTTCTTATGAAATTGACTAAATTCAGCTTTCAGAGAAAATTGCACAAAATTGTTTTCTTCATAAGTCGTTCATCCAAAAATCACCTAACTTATGACACAGAGCGATTAAATTTGTACAATGAGAAAAAATCATCAAAATATATCTCCTGCCGAAATCCTATTGCGTACTTTTACGCACCATCAACTTCAATCAACGTTACCTAAAAGGAAACAGTGATTGGAATCTATATCAATGAGCAGCAGATACTTTACACAAAATAGTATCCGTACTCTATTCCAGGTATTCTAATATTTTATTTATAAGGCTGATGTGTCTTGTAACATACTCAACGTACATTGAAATAAGGTGAAAAAAATTAGTGTGGCTAAAACGAAGGAAAAGGGGACGTAAGTTAGGTCTTTCTCTTTTTAAGAAAAGGACGCCTTGAAGTGAATGATGAGAGATGCTCAGAAACCATGAAGAAATTAAAAGAATATCTAAGAAATTAACCGAGCGTAGAGACACGTGAAAGCAACCTAATACACGCAATATGTAGAATAAGAGGATATATTGCTGATTTTAGCAATCATGAATTCTACCAGGCTGTACACGGAAAATGAAATATATATATGGCGAGGAAGAATGGAGAAAGGAAAGGAAGGAAGCGGGGATTGGTGCGATAAAAAATAATGACTGTCCTCGCCGTCGTTTCCGGTGAATATTTTTCGGTTTTGAATGGCCAAGCCTCACAGGAAGTGCATTAGGGTTTCCTAAAATGAATGTCTATGGCAGAGGAGACGCATTAAGGGAGCCTGCCCACGCATATGATATATATATATATATATATATATATATATATATATATATATATATATATATATATATATATATATAACTTTTCAGCGAAGATATCTAATTTCATATGAACTCTATGATTCATGAACTCATTTTTCTTATAATTTAAAAACAAACCTTACAATTTACGCCTGGTTCTTTTCGTGCGCCGCAATACAGAAATAATTGGAAAGTGTCTAGATTTGCTACAATGATGAAAATACCATGAATAAATCTCAGGGGAATATTGTCGGTTGTCCTGTAAATCTCGAAGTTATTTCCTGCTTGTCTTATTAGGCGGTGAGATTTTACCATTGGACAATAGACACTATACTATTAATTAGCACATTAATATCGACATATATACAGGTAATGTGACTAGAAAACATTCCTTCTTACATTTTAGCATGCATACGTTGAACCAAAGGAATCACTGGGAATGGCATTGTTAAAACTTAAGATTATGGAAAAAGAAATTAAATCAACACTAACCACAAAATATAATTTAATTTTTCGAGAGGGTAGGAATTCACAGTTTTGATAGAGAAATTAATGCACTTATACTCAGCTTTTTACATGAGAATATGAAGATGACGTGTATAAGGCATATCTCTGGACTTATTTTTATTTTTTTAATTATAGCAGAATAAGGATTTATGAGAGTAGGCAGGCATTATGGATCAAAATATACACTCAACGCTCCCTTAAAGAATTCGAATGTAAAATTGTCAAATTTATCACAATATTATTAAACGGCAAACCTGAATTCAGCGATCTTGAGTGAATTCAATTTCTTGAGCCCTCTTCCTTACCATTACGAACCAGCGCACTCAATAAATTCGTAAATCATTCGCCTCGATAATTAAGGGGGCGCATGAATTCAATTACCCGCCTCCGCCTTCTTTGGACTCATGGGCTAGTCGCTGAAAGGAGACAACTTACGTGGAACGGAAACAACTGGGACGACGTGCGGAATCCAAAATTGACGGAGATACGGGCAGTCATTTTTTGGGTTGTCATGACCCATAAACTTGTACCCGGTCGCCTTCGGTTCGTGACCCGTTCCAGGGTAATGAAGGGAAGAACGGAGGTTTGGGGAGACGTTAGGAGAGAAGGGATAGAGATGGAGTGTGAGAAAGTTAAGGTTAGACTGTGGAGCTGCACCTGAGTGAGGTGCTTCCAAATCGTAATTACTGGAACCGTTAGCCTCCGCAACCCAGGGCATGTATGAACTCGATTCTTTTACGGGAGGAAAACACAGGGTGAAGGCAGACGAAGCCAGTCGAATCTCTACTTACTACTGTCTTCATTTGCGGCGGCGGGGATGAAACAGATTTATACAGTAGCGTTATCCACCATTATTTCAACTGTGATTGAAGAAATTCCCACGCCAAAAAGGTCAGAACAAAGGTGATTATCTCAGAAGTTTGGTAATGACCCTTCTAATTTATAAGAGAGATGGTCTTTGATGGTCCAGCAGTTTTAAATGAATAATATAAAGGCACCGAATACTTCATGAATGAAAACGTCAGTGGAGAGAAGACAAGGTATCAAACTGCTTTTATCAAATTATAGGGAAGTGTAAGGGAGGAAGTGAAATGAAATAGAAACTCAGTGTATTGAGAGAGGTAATGATGGGTCACAAAACTCCATGCATGAATTACATTTGCCTTTTAAAGCTCATTCATTTTTTTCCTACCCCGAGACATATGTTTGTGTTGTTAAGCATTCGTAAATATAATTCCTTGCCATTTACAATTCTTCGCGAAATATCCTCCAACGGGTTTCAGAGTCATAAATTAAAATGATTAATACCCACCATTCCTTTCGGAACAACCACAGAGTAAACAGTAAAAATAATAATTTCTTATCAGGGGAATATTGAAATTTTTTATGGTAAGCTTTGGGCAAAAAAATACCTAGAAGAAGAACACTTATACCACCATCAGAAGGAACGTGAAGCGTTAATGATTTATAATGCCTAATGTCCTCATTACTCAAAAGCATCGTTCTTCAGTGTAATATATAGGATGAATGAAGACTGATCTCATTATAGCTGAATATGTATGCGCGCGACAATATAATGACAAAAGAAATCCTTACGTTGACTCGCTTGACAAAGAATTATCGGGAGATGGGGAAACTATGTCCTAGCAATGAAAACGGCATAACGATATGAAATAGAAGTGCTGATAAAACAAAAATAAATACCCATGCCCCTTAAAGCCTAGAGAGTATTCTGAGTGGGTTTATATCACAGGAATTGGTGTTTATGGGCAGATTTTTGAGAAAAAATAAGATCTCCATTAAGACATATTTAGCGAGTAAATAATTTCTACGTAATAATTCTGGGCAGTATATGAGATTATAATGTGTCGTTAATAACGTAAAAAGATCTCCATTACGAAATATCACTGTGGTGAAACTGCCTACATCTTTCACTATATTATTTGAATTAAAAGGTTTTCGCGGAGTCGGAGGGCGGGAACAACGGCCCACAGACGATATGTCCTTTCCCCCTCCTCCCCATGAGGTATATACATCAGTAAGCTCGCTGAATTTCGAGGAAAGTGAGCCCTTAAAAGCCTTAGAAGTGGGGAAGAAGGAGGGTAAGAGAAGGTAGATTAATTAGTTACTGGGAATGATCGTTAATTGGGAGGCGGCATTGAGTGAGTGGGCGGGAGTCGGCGGGCGGAAAGCAGAAGGGAACGGGACCAAGAGGAGAGGCGAGCGGGAGTTTGCACTCCTTACTTCCGGTGCGAGGAGTGAGACTCGGGTCACCTTCACAGGGAGAAGAGAATGCCCAAGGGCAGACGATTAGTGTGTGTGTGTGTGTGTGTGTGTTCCTTGATAATTGTGAAACCGTCTACGGTAAAAGGCAGGAGTTTCCGAAGTGGCACCGAAAAGAAAGAGAAGTCCAACGGTGTGCCATGATAAGAGCATCTTGGATAACATCTTAAGTGCGGAAGCTACCACAATAAATCTTCGTTGAACCTTATCCCATAATAATTATAAATAAAGTGATAATTTGTCAATTTCACACTCCCCTTCTTTAGTACCAAGAAAATCATCTGATTTAATACTCGTCACAGTTTGTCAACATGAAGAGTTTCAACAGGATTATTATAAAAATTATCAATTTTATTCCATCTTATGTCATTTCTGAAAATTCGCAACGTAATAACTGACCGAGACCACTGCAAAAGGGTGGCATTATGATTGGGAACTTGATTAGAGCTAGTAAATTTTTTCTTATCCTCGGCTACTCGCAAAGAGATTGAATACGATTTTAGAAAGGGTATAAACATTATGTTGCTGTTAGGCGAACTGCAAAAATAGCATGAAGATTTGAAATAAAGCCTTTCGTCCTTTTCAGTGGGTGATATGTGAAAGCAAGGTTAATAGGGACTAGGCTTTAATGGATGAAAAATTTTGGTTTTGATAGCTTGCTGAGCACTGCTGAGCAGTATCCAGGAATCTCTCAGTAATGGAAAATTAGCAATTCAAATATTCTCTCAATTAAGCCAAATTAGAGGGAAAAAATGGCATTCTATTAACTCAAGTCGGAATGAATCATAATGGCCCCCTTAAATACGGATTCATAAGAACTCTCGGAACAAAAACTCAGCCGCAGGATGTGAGCGTTTGGTTCATTTTATTAAACATTCGATCACAGACGTGATAGGAGTTAAAATTCGACCAGATAATTACACAAGCAATCTCAAAAAAAATTTTTCCTCCGTAGGAAAAAAAACCTTCATAAAGTGGGAAATCCACGGACTGAAACACACTCATTCTTGAACAGTAAAAAAAACATGATTTTTTTTAATGAAAACAGGCAATATACTAACAGAAGTCACCGACTCACAACGGCTTCTGTCGGAAATCAAGAATCCGTGCAATAAAGAGATGAAACGAAAAAAGAGTCGGAATGAAAACAAAAGAACAATATAACGATATAAGAAAAGGTCATGAAAACGAAAAGGAAGCACATCATTCAAATGGAGCAATTTTACTTATGAAAACCACGGCCCTCAAGTCCACAGCACCGGGATTATCACTGCTAGACATAGCTCACTTCTTTCTGGCGGGAAGCTTTATTAGTCTTAAGCGGTGGGTTAGGGGTACGGGGGCGGAGGTAATCGGAGTATGGTAAGAGATCGCAGTCCTGAGAGATAGTGTGGGGGTGTAGGGACTGCACGGGATGGGAGTAGTGGGGGCGAGTTCAACGGGTACGATTGAGAACGGGAAATATCTCTCTCCTCCCCCCCCCCCCCCAACCTCGCGACTACTACACTGATTGGAGAACAAGGGATGGTTAGATGAGAGGCAGAGGCTATGGTCATGAGTGTGCTAACGGCCTCTGGGAGGGAAAAGACGAGACCCTGGGAACATAAAATACGGAAGAATAAAACCAGTCGGTGGAAGTGATGCCTTGGGGTTCATCCGATCTAAGACCATCGAGGAGGGCTCTTATGAGATGAACATCGTTAGTTCTGGCATATTGGGCCGGAATATTCGTGATCGAGTGATCTTCATAAAGTACTTCATAGCTCACATTTTCTTTCTTTCACTGCAGGAACATTCTAAATCCACATTTTGTGGATACGCAGTCAATGAATTAGCATGATTTGATTTTTTGCAGTATTCCAATGAGTGATCAGAAAATGATATACGAACATAGCTCTATTTTTGAAAATTTCCACGCATTTTCCAGCTTATATTTTAAGAGAAGATTCAAAGTTGCCCACGAATGAAGCTATAAAATTTCATTTAACTATATAGTCGCCCGGAAATAATAAAATAAATGAAGAATTCACCGAGTAATCGTCAACATATTTTTTCCAATATCCCTTTCTCTTCTGACGATTATATTATTTCTAAACAGCTCATCTATTCCCATACAACTTCTCATGTTCATTTACGAACTTTATCAATAGAATATTTGAAATATTGCAGTCCCACTAAAAGATCTTTTTACAAGAGACTAACAATGCTCAGCCAAAGCAATAGAATCTCTAAATTTGGATTAAAATACGCTTAGCCAGTACTGCTGCATAATCTCAAGTCGCATTAATAACGAGGATGAAAAAAAAATCTTCAGTCCACTGTCCTGTGAATATAGTGGCGACAACAATAACTTCGCTGAGGTTATCGCCAGTCGATGAAAAGTCAATACCCGCCTGAGCATATTTTTTAATAAATGGCACAATTAAAAAAAATTCCTTTAATACATACGTAGAGTTTTCCAGCTTAACGCTTTCGAGGCACAGACGACCTATGCCTTCCTCTCTTTTATTACGACATGTATGGGAATATAAGTTCTCATTATAAAAGAGTACCAAAGGAGAGTGGCTGGTACAAGTCGGGAGGGTGATGCCGCGAAAATTAATGCAGATCACCCAAAGTCATAACTCTACCTTTACACCTTGGCTTGACAAATGCTCCACTCCTTCCGTGAACTACGAGACCCGCTCCATTATTGCGGTCTTCCCCTTTTTATTGCCTCATGCGAGTCGCATTATGCGAGCGAAATGATTTGAACGCCCCTGCACGTAAGTCTCTTCGTGTCTCCTCTTTCCCCATCTATTTACAAGATGCTCCCTCTATATTCCAATGGATCCCTCACGTATGCGACCGTCAAAGAAAAATATCACCACGTTCCCACTTTTTACTCGGCCGTATTTAGAAGAATAAGATGGAAAGGGACCGACCGCTAGCCTGTGTGATCGCGAGGCAACGTAAGCACACCCGAGGAGTCACGGATCGCATTGATGGAGGAGGTGACCGAACTGCGTGATAGAAGCGATGGGAAAGACTGGCCGAAGCTGAGCAGAGAGAAAGGAGAAGATAGAATGAGGGAGGGTGAAGGAGAGGGGGGGAGAATACGACGTTATGGAGGCGTAGAGGAATGGATGCAAGTGTATGCAGGCAGTCGTAGTGTGGAAGACGCAGCGTGAAGGACGGGGAAGGGATGGGAAGCAGGGAGGAAAATAAAGGAAGGTGGAGAGCGGGAGAAAGGAAGGAGAGGTAGTCATGCTTTGGGTGTCCGTGTAACAGTGGCGGCAGTGGTCTCTTCGCTTGCTACCTAGGCGCCTCTTGCCGTGCCTCGTGACTCCTTACTCCCGGGCCATCAACTACACGCAAACTTCCCCACACCCCAGGCCGGCTTCCTCCAATCCTACCCATCCCCTTTCCCCACCTCCTATCCCCTCGCCGCCTCTTGATCCCCTCGACAAAAGAGGAGGGGAGCATAGGCACAGAAGAGGGGAGGTGGAGAGAGGGACACCCGCTTCCGTGGGGTGGAGGAAGGGTGAAGGGTTGAGGATCGGTCGTGGAGGCAGACAGACTCAAGTGAATAGGCAGTGGCGATGAGGCTTGGGAAATGAATATGAATGCGCCTCTTAGAGAATATTCTAACATGGATATATGAAGAAATTATTTTTCCTATGATATGAAGGAGCATCAAAAAATGGATACGTTTGGTGAAGGAAGCGAATTTTCAGGGGCACGTATTGATGATTAACTGCAGAGCTGTCAAATTTCTTGAACAACATTATAGCAAATTGTTTGGACATATCATTAAACAGTGGATTGGCGTATTGTTTGCAAAGAACCTGGTGTCTATTTCCTCTAATTATGAATCAGAAAAACTAAATGAAACATCTTCCTAAAACTAATTGAAAAATAGATTAGCCTCACACTATGAAAAAACATACTGGAAATTTTCAAGAATCTACTAATTACTAAATAATAGATACTAGAATTAACTAAGGATTAACGTCAGACCCGATTAGAAAAAAACTACCTTGTATCCATGTACGTAGAAAAGGGCGAAAATTATGATCCGCTTCAGCTTGGTTACCTGGTTGGAATAATCGCCATCGGTTGAATATACCTCGACAATGATTGTCTTCTCCCACATCTTTGGGCAAATTTTAATCAGTTAGCACTACTTCCCAAATAAATGACTGAACCCAATGGAACCTATAAATTTTTTCACTTAACAAAAATCACACTACCACTTTCTCTTCTAAAAGATAGTTTCGCCGGCTCGCTCTAATATCTTCGGGTTAGGGGAAGATGGAGATTATGAAACGTAGAAATGCGAAGGGTTCCAAGCTGATGGGAAGTTCGCATTTCAAAGCCGTTGTATCCTCCCCTCCTCCTTTGTGCGCCGCCCCCTTTTGTTCCCCCAGTGTACCTACGCCTCATTCTTCTCTTTTCTATTCCCTCTTAAGAGAGGTCCCCTCTCTCCCTTCCTCCGCCCCCCCCATCGCGCCTTCCCCTGCACTTTCCCTCCCTTCGCCCTTTCTTCCGTACACACGAACGCACACACGCCACTCACGCACGGGAATTCCTCGCCTCCTCCCTCCCCCACCATTTCTTTACGACTTACAATCCTTGGCCGACGTAGCCCCGCGAAGCCAGCACACGAAAGGGCATAAAAAACATCCTGCGAGAGCCTTACAGTCGTGAAGGGATGACTAGGAAAAGCATTTAGCGCCTCCCGCGAGCACACACGCAAACAGTCGCGCAGCCGAACAAATGCACGCGCTCGCACGCACAAACACACAATCACCAAAGCAACGCGAGATTGTGGTGCTGCTGCTATCTCTCCTCTCTTCGTGAATCTCCGGAAGAGGAGATATCATACCTGATTAGACGTCGAATTTCTCTATCTGCGCACGTATGCATTTGATTGCTATTCTTTTTTAAAACTTCTTCTGGGGGGTAGGATATCTTGTGGCGAGAGAGGAGAATGATGTCCATATAAGTGAGTGTTTACAGTTCTGAGCAACGGCGAAGAGGGGTACATGCTTTCTGGTTAGGGTATTTGGGAGTGCGGGAGAGTTATATAACTTCTCGAGGACTCCTCAGAGGTGTCTTAGGGAATCAAATATGTCCTGACTGCGGGTGCCTTATCTTTCTCTACAGCTTGTCAAATCCTTATCCTGCTTTAAGACAAGATATGCCCGATCTCGTGGCGATTCCGTAGTGATGTCGTAAGGGAGAAAGATGATAAATTCGAACACTTGATTCGGACTTTTTATTGCAGTGTCAATTTTCAATAGCGCGGATGCTAAATGGCCAACCGGATTGGAAGCGAATGGCGGCTTTGACGCTATCTCATCGCTAAATGAAAAAAAAGTCGTGCAAGTGACCAGCAAGAAGTGAGGCCCGTTCATGCGTTTATGCGCACAGTAAATCTAGGAATTTGAATTGCCTCCCTATATAGTTATCCAAATGTTGCAATTGCATAGTACACAATTAGATAAAAACCGATTATGAATACTACAAAATTTATAATCTGTTATAAATATTTGTTTTCTTGATGAGCATGAGTTTGAGGATGAGTTTTTACCCCATCACACACCAGGATCATACCTTGTGCTGAATAAGTCTTTCTAGAAGGAAAATATCGGGAAAAAAATTATGCAATGCCAGACGAATTAAATTATTCCGAGGCTGTGCCGAAGCCACCCTCAGAACGAAAGTTTGAAATTTGTGGTTTTCGCTTTCCGAAAGCCTATAATAACCAAGAGTTATTTCCAGAGCTCAATAAGTTTCAGGAGATATAGATAATATGTCTATGTTGAAGATTAAAGGAATATACAGTATTCATTTATCATCACCAATACGGCAGTTAACAATTCGAACGAAATAACCCGAGGCAGATAGAACTATTCGCTACTGTACGAATATTATGCGCGTTGTTGGATGGATTTCATGCTGTATCCTGGGGTACAATAGTTTGTTGTTTTAGGGTATATGTGTTAGCATGGGTGTTGAGTGAAGGGATTTTTGCAAGTGTATATGCGCCGCTGTGGGTGCAGTTTTGCATGCATGTGTTGATTTTGCATGCGGTATTGTTCCTCGTTAGGGGTGGTCACCTAACACCCTCCGCCACACGCCCTTGCGGCGGCTTGCGGGGTATTATGTAGATGTATTATGAGTCTACATCAAGATATGCTAGCAGAATACAGCAAAATTCTTAAATATTCAGATTAAATTTTCAATGACGGCACTGTATTCGCCCAATTACATTTGTTGCCACTGTGTAATAATTCTCACTCGAGTCGTATTGCATTTCCGCCATAAAAATTTTGCAGCGCCCCTCTTTGACAGCAATCCGAGAGCAACGAAAGGAAGATAAAATGTAGGTTACAAAATACTTCGACAAGCCTTTTCATGATTATTTCAACAGCATACGAAGAAGATTTTCCAATTCGAATAAACAGTAGCTAACTTTCTTCGCTTTTCTGTGAGTACACCTGCGCAGCGAACCAAGGGAAGCAGCACCTGATGCGTTGGCTAAACCCGAGACGCGAAGTGGTGAGCAATTCCCACAGATTGATAAACCGTCAGGGTGAAAGGTGGTAGGGGGGACGTTCAATTTCCCTCCCTCAATCGCGTCTGGCATTAGGATGCATTGCGCCGAGTTGCGAAGTTCCTAATTCCTCTCCATTAGAGTGGTTTGGCACATTTGCAGACCTCTCCCGCTCTTCGATTACTATGCGAACACACAAGAGAACCTGCTACCGACGATGCGAACTCATCAAGATCGTCTTCAATCACATAGCAAACGCACGCTTCAATAAATACGTCTAGTAGGAGCACCGAACGCATTATTAGCTCTTCCCTTGGGAGAGACGAGTGTGGAGGACACAAGTTAAAAGAAAGAAGAGAAAGTTTGGAGGGATAGGGAGAGTGGTTGCCGGGGAACTCTTGCATAGAAACAGGTAAAAAGCGAAGGATGGCATCATAGAGAAGGAAAAATAAAAAAGAAGATGCGGAACTTCTTTATTCATTGAGTAAACTAATGAACGAAATCGAGTTACCTCCTTTCAATGAGGGTAGACATTAAATTGGATAAATTCTCTTTCAAATGGGACGAGGGAGTGAACGGGGAAAAGCACTTGAGAGCTAGCCACATCTCGCGAATGAAACTAAGGGCGAACCAGTGATTCGTTCGAGCACCATAATAATAACAAATCAAACAATTGACGCCAAGCGGCGCAAAAACCTTGGCCGGGAGTTCTAGGAAGGAATTAAAACACCTCATTTCACAAGTTAAAAACTTAGGGGTAGTACCAAATGGCTTTAAGTGCCAAAAATGGCACTATTATTCATGAAAAATATTAATAAATAATTTTTTACTAATTCTCCTTATTGTGGAAGCTAGTACGGTACGAGGCATCAACAGTTTGAAAACATATCGAGAATGGTATGATGGGTACGACACATGTAATATTATGTTGTACTAAACTTAAGGAGGGTAGTAAGAAGGGAGCGAATAGGGGGCTGAAAGTGGGTATAAGGAATGAATCTGGATATCGAACTTGAATTTTTATGCATGCCAGAACCGATTTACGCACATTCACGCATTGAGATTTAGAATGGTAAGGTAATGTTAGGTACGTAATTTGTTGTTCCTGAGATATAAAAGAGTCGCGCAGCAATAGTTTTGCTAAATTATTTTTTAAAGAAGCAATAATTTAAATTCCATTCCAGAAGTATCCATCAAGGTACTATCTTTTGGCATTGAATCCACCATTACCTATATTAATTCGTATTTGAACGACAGAAACTTACGAATATTCAATTGTTCCCGGCTCAACTAATAGACAGAAACTTACGTTATAAAAACATTCATACCTCAAGTTCTATGATATTACAGGAAATTCATCAGGTTAAGAGTATATACATTTCACGAGGAATGTTTTACATATTTTACAAATCATTAATGAAACAACCTAATCTCCCGATAGTGCAGAATCCTTCAACAACCTAATCTGTTTTAATTTTTCGTTCTGCGACGAAATTTGTATTGCAATGGGAGATCGAATTCATTCGAGTGTTCTCTATCATATACGTTAAGGTAAAGGTGAGGCTATTAACCTCGCAGAAGTTAGCACCGCTGTGATGAACCTGTCTAGTGTTTGCTTCTTTAGCGGAGGTGCCAAATACCATAGAATTAGAACCACCAAATTGTGGTGTAAGATACTCATGGTGTTCTTTGCCATATGGATTCACTTTTTCGCACATAACCAATAGATTTTCAGTGCGTTTTGAAGGGTTTAAATTAATTTTAGACTACGTGGGTTGCTTGAAATTCACTTTCCAGCAGGTCGATACGCATAACATGAGTGAACGTGCACTAAAATGACATAATCAACATTTTTTAGCATCTAGATTTGTGTCAAACATAACCACGGCCCGGGAGTAATTTTTATTTTTGAAGTTTAGCTAGTTTAATATTAAGGTAAAACTATCAATACACTGAATACTTGTCATAAAATAACCTCTTTCGAGTCAAATTTCAGGACATTACCAGGGCAAATAATCACTTCGTAACCTTTGTAATTATCTCCAGAAACGAATTGTATCATATATTAAAAAAGTCCCCGTTTAACACGTTTGCATATTTTAGCGAATAATATGGCACACCCATTACACTGATAATATGTTATGCTAGCTTCAACGAATGAAATGTTCAAAATTTGATTATATTTATAATTAAAAGTAATTCATTAGTATGATGAGTTTCATTAATGCATTTACTCTGCCACAATCGGGTGAAATGCATTAATGTGGAGTCTTCTACATTACATTAATCACGATGACACAATACGAGTAATACACTCGTATTTGCTTAAAACGAACCATGAATACGTTGCGTCGCACGCTACTCATCGTTCACACTCAACAGCATGTTTCGAGGAGAACCAAGGAGAAATTTGAAGAGCCTTTAACATGACGAGTGAGGTAGCCTGAAATAATAAGCGCATATTCATTTAGGAGGAGAAAGTGGACATGAGGAATGCACAGGTAAAACCTTTCGGTGATTGAGCACGATGGAAGGGAAGAAATAGCAAGGATTGGCTGTCAGTCCTGCGGATATAGAGGTCATTTGACGCCCAGACTGCGAGAAATAACTTCTGTTGAGCGTATAATAACTTTTCCCTGCGTCTATATCTGATCTGTTAAGAGACTAATTAGCGGTTCAGAATGGTAAATATAAGAATTAATTCTGCTGGTAAGCCGGCGATATTTCGACGACCAAAAGTAGTCCCTCATCACTGATAAGTGATAATTTAAAAATGTCCCCCTGGCACAAAATATCAGGAAACCAAAAATAATTATTTATTCCTTAGAATATCATTAACACTATACACGTAAAACACCTAAATGACAATAAGAAACATTCATGAAAGATCTGGTGCTTTCCCGGCGTATGAGTTGGGTGAATTCTTCTCGGGTCTTCCACCGGGTCAATGGCTCCATAGCTGCCGACGTTTCGATTCCCGACTCGATCATCGTCATCAGGGCTGATTGCCGTTCCGCCAAAAAGTTTCAAATATATTTACCCGCCTCCACGGCTCAGGTGTCATCTGATTGGTCCCCAGACCCACCATTGTCGGGGCGCCTCGTGATTGGCCGAGCGTTCTGCCTTGTTTCCCTGATGCATTTCAGAATAGGTTTCCACGTATATATTTGAAACTTTTTGGCGGAACGGCAATCAGCCCTGATGACGATGACCGAGTCGGGAATCGAAACGTCGGCAGCTATGGAGCCATTGACCCGGTGGAAGACCCGAGAAGAATTCACCCAAGAAACATTCATCATTTCCATATTTTATGACCATCTAAATTCTGATTTGGAACTTGGGTTCAATCATGTTTTATAGACCATATTTCGGACATGAAATATAGGTTAATGAATTTTGAAATTTAATTCGGGATTGTGAATTTTACTAGGATCGTACATATAAGGTTTCACAATTTAAAAAGGCATATTCCCCATGAATTATAGAGGAGACTAACTTATTCATGAATCCTAATTGGGACTAGGTGACGGAAATGTGAACGTTAGCTATCCTAAATTCTCCCAAAATATTAGTCTCCCGTAGAAATAAGCAAGCAGCATATAAACCATATCCGAAAATATCACGATTTTTTTTGGTCTTGTAAAATTTAATGATAGGATGACGAAGTTGATTTCCACATTGAAAATCGTCGGCAAATCGCAAGAATTATGACAATAATCATTGGCACTGCTACTCAAGTATTTACTTGAAATGCTACATCAATTTTAAAAGAAAATGTTCATCGACTATGAAAATTTCAATATTAGTTAATTGCGTTTGAATTAAATCAAATATCATTTAAATTATCACTAAAATACACACAATAGGTCAATCCAAATGCCATATGGCCAGTATTCAAGACATTCAGAGAAACTTCAGCAGTGAAGACGTTTCAGTTATTATAGAGAGAATGAAAAACTTGAACAAGACAATGTTTAGACAATATAGTTTCATAATGTCGGAATTGACTCTCAAGCAAAGGTAGAGCCGAATCGTAAAATCTGAATGATACTAAAATTATACTCGTTTTCCGTCCCTTAGCCTCGGCTATCATCAGGACGGTAATCATATGGCAGCAGTTGATTAAGGAGATGATTAAACGCTACATTCTACGTAATTAAGCCTGGAAATCATTCTTTTAATTCAGTCGACTATATCCCCAATCCTATCGAAAAGGACATTCAATCAATCCATTAACTTTTTGTTACTTCATCCGGCTCGAATTGGATTCTAAGCACGAAAAAAAGAACAACGCCGCCTTCCATTCTAGGCATCGCTTCCAACACGCTCTCCCGCCTCCATCTTTCTTTTTTCAGCGTCCCTCGATAAATTCCCCCTTCCCCGGTCCTGGCGCCCCTTCTCCAAGCTCGCGGTGACGACCAATGAAGTTTCTGCTCCCTCGTTCCTTCGAGCCCTTGGAAAATTCACGTGCAGACACAGGAAAGACTTTCGAGCAACCGCCCTTCGCCCATTCCACCGCGAGCGACCAGCATTTAACGGGGGTGGGATGGACCAAGTAATAAGGGTGGGGTAGGCAAGGTGACGGGGAGGGGACTGTGAGTTTTAGAACATTGAGTCGGCTCACTCTCCTCAGCCCTCTCACACCCCAAAACACTCTCCCCTCCACCTCAATCTCCCATCGGCGACTGCACCAGGGGTGGGAGGGGATAAAAAGACCGCGAGTTCTCGCTTGTCCAGTTTTTATTCTGGACTAGGGCTAGGGGTCGTATCTTCGATCCCTCACCGTGGTGGACTCCTCTTTAGGGGAGCCCCTAAGGGCGCACCAAAGGGGAAAGGGACCAAGGGACCTGAGGGAATCGCATGGGTTAAGCAGTGAGAAGGATGCCCGTACGTGCTCACTGAGATATTTTTTTGCAGTCCGTGTGGTGTGTGACGGCTATGGGGAATTTCTTGCGTTGACCTACTTACGCTCCAGCAGCAATGTTTAAAATTTCTGCCGCATGCAGCGATAAGTTTAGGGTGGAGGAATCAGTATGCAGTCATTTTTGGTGGAATTATTACCTATCTGATAGGGATCAACATTTTCAAATCTCCGAATTAGCATTTAAAAAAACGAAGGTTAGGTTTAGGATTTAATTTAACACCGATCGTACGGCTTACTTCAATGCACTAGAAATATTACATACCAGAATATGACTCTTAATCGTTGAACTACGTAACTGCCAATGATTTTAATCCATAACTATACATACATTTTGCATAAGATTATCTATGCTCTGCTACCACATATCGTCAGGTACGACTGAATCTACACGCAGACGTTTTGTGTTTATAGCTGACGGTAGGCACTCAGCGAACTGAAATTCTTCAAGGACATCAAAATTACGCCAGAAAAGGAATCAATGTTTTCATCTACTGACGGTTAAAATGTCTGTCAAGGAGAATATTTAGGAATTCATGGCTTGTGTAGCGCTGTAGCTCAACTCCGCACCCACAAAATCATTTAGCTTTAGGATAAATAATTTTTATGCTGAGGACGATTTATCGCATTATTCCGAAGCTGTGTTGTTTGTCTACAGCAATTATTAATCGAGAATTTTTTTATAATATGCAGTTTGTTAATTAGCTAATTATTTAAAACGCATCAATACTTTATTCCTATTTTCTCAGATTAAGCTGTCATGAATCCAAGAAATATTATGGAGACGATTAAGAGCCACATGTAAATGACATGCTCAGACCAATCTAAGCCAAAAATGAGTTCAAGATGAGTATTAAATGTTTAATGCCGAGAAATGACTTCAGGAAATATATTGGTCCAATAATAAAAGGGGTTTAATCCATTTGTTAATGGGGTGATATAACGCAGGATAAAAATTAGCGCGAATACGATTTCCCTGCACACTCGACTGTTCGAATCTTGAAGATTCAAAAAACCGGCCATTGCCACGAACTCTCCTCACTTGGGCACGCAAGGCATACCATTTTTTACGTCACTCCCACGGGCCGCCCCTTTTGGTCCAAATGTCGTCGCAGTGTTCCCGCCATCAAATGCCTGGACAGCGAGCAATGCGGTGGGAATCCCTAGGCCATGCCGTATTGGTGGGAAAAAAGATTTCGAAGCTATCTGATTCACTCCTCGTCTAAATGCGCACCCGGTACCCGCCCCCTTGCGTCCCCCTTAAAAAGCCTTTGTGGGGTGGAGTAATTGACGGCTCGGGCACAGACTCAAAGAAAGAATGAGGGAGGGGAATCGAATGAAAAAGCTGACCAAGCAAGATTTTACCATGGACCCCACGGCTCAACCCTATCCTCTCGGGGATGGCGGAGAAGTACCTGACCCTCGCGCACCACCCTCTCTCTCTCCCATCACCTCGCCTCCTCTTGCCGTCCCAGCCCGCATTGCTCAGGGTCCCCTCGGACTCGATCCGAAAACCGGACTTGAGGGAGGAGGGAACGTATGGGTCACGCACAGGGACCTTACTTTCCCCCTCATTGGGACCCCTCTCTCCGCACCACAAACCTTCTCGTCGTGAAAAAAAATCCTTTTAGTTTACTCTGGGGTCCCAGGTAGCCTTCGGCAGAAAATGCCCCCCCCCCCTCCTTATACCTTCTACTCTCGGCCCCGTCCCTCCGCTCCATTTTTTTCCCTGGGACCCCAACACACCTCTCGGACCTCTTGGAGAGGAGGAGGGTGGAGTGGTCATATAAACCATATCACGGGGTCATGAAGGTTACGCGGGATATGGAGCGAAGTTATCCGTAGGGAGCCGGACAAAGTGCACAGGCAAATTTCAAGCGGAGGCGTTCCTTTTTAAAAGCAACACACGCTCACCGAACCGTATCGTTGGCTTACGAGAAGTGAAGGGGATGGACGCTACGCTTTTTTTGTATATGTATAAAACCGTATGAGATGTCCGGCCATCAACATGGTTAATGCGCGGCCATTGTTGCCGACCTTTCCTTTTTCTCTTCGTTTTTTGAGACTGTCCACCTCTCTGAAAGAGGAATAAATGGCGTTATTTATTGTCAAAAGAGCGAATTTTTTTTCCTGAAAGCACTCGGCAACCGAAATCTATACAAATTTGGTGACATAGATTTCTGTTGACAGACGGATAAAAATGCTCTCGTTACGCCAAGTTATTCTTACGCCATCACTAAGGCGAGCGGGGATTTCTTGGGAAGGAAGTAGTCTTTTATTCTCTTTAGTAGGAACTACGACTGTATTTTTAAGGGAGCACCTGGAGTCCTGACGAAAATATTTTAAACGAACGGTTTTCTTTCGCCCTCGAAGCGGAATATTTAATTACACAGCGTATATTGGAACCGAAAATAGCAGCTCATCTTGCATGATTGCACTAGCATAAAAAATTAATGTTAAAATATGTTGCCCAAGTTAAGCTAATTAAATAAAAAAATTCATCATCTGAATAATAAAACGACTACGGCAGTCACTACATTTGTATACATTCATCATTCTGATGACGCAATCTTCACCTTCCCCCCCTCATACACCCTTAAGATGGCTTGCAGGGGAGGTCATCTGTGTGGTCACTTTGCAAAATTAAATTGCAAAATTTTAAACTGAACATAAATCGATAAATGCCATTTTGAAGCATTCATATAAACCAAAGTTAGCACTTTACAAAAAAAAAACTCGACTCTAATCGACTGGGAAATTTCCTTTCTTATCAACACGACATTACATTCATCATATGACCGTTTGATGGAATAAACCTTTTTTATAAATAAACCTAGTAAAATATATGGACGTGGCACGATTGAAAATTAAACAAAAACAATTTTGCAATTTCAAAACCCATAAAGCCAAAATAAAAATTATAACATGCTGAAAAACAAACACAGGATAATTATTTGTGCTATGTGAAGTTGGAAAGACGCTGGTAAAGTGCTTAATCACTGCGAAAGAAATCTACAGAAAATGTTAACTTATTGACAAAGTTTTAGTCACAGAGAAGAAAAATTGATCTGAGAAAAAAGTGACTTGATATGTGTAAACTGAAAGCGCCCTTTAGTGCACATATTGGAAAGAATTGACATAAGAAAAACAGCTGGAATTCACGGCCAGGCTCCTCATGCAGCTAGTGGCAAGAACTAAAGGCGTTTTGGTTGAATTTATACGCTTGAACTGAAATTCCACACGGAGGAGAGCAGTAGTGGCGTATCTCAAGAAAGAAACTGAAAGCGACCAAAAAAGAACACCGAATCTTACGGCTCATAAAAGGACTTTGGTGGGCTTGAAAGGGGGAAAGGCACCATGAGAGAGTTCCATATCCCACTCCTTACTTTAAGACGAAAGGGGGGGGGGAGGCGAAGGAAAGCGCGATCCACAGAAGCGTTCTAACAATGTACACTTAGATGAGACCATCGTGAGAAGATGGAGAATGACTATGACGGAGGTTTAACAAATCGGCCGGCGTTATTTTTTTTAATATTCGCCCCCGGAAATTAACAACCCTCATCCCCCTTTCAACTGCCAGCACACACACACACATCACGTACGTGTAAAAAACTCACTTCTCACCCATTACGGCATCTCCCAGAATACCGGTTTTCTAGTTGCCCCTCGGATCTTAACACCATCTTCGACGGGAGGACGGGACATACACAAGTGGCTGGCTCTCTTTGAAGAAGAAATGCCGGGGCTTCCTTACCCCTGAGTCCAAGGGCTATAGACGAGGATACCGCGAGGAAGGCAAGGTGTGTCCGAAGGATCTCCCCGTGAATAAGGGAGGGTCTTCCCCGAAGGGATGGCCGCGCGGTAGGCCCAGTGGTCATGGGTCCCTCGGAGATTTTTTCGCACCGATTTAAGGGGCGCCTTTTACCTTTAGAGAAGACAAAAAGGGTCTTTGCTGAGGGGGTTGTGAAAAAGGGTGAGACAATGGTCTTGCCGGACCGGTCCGGCAACATTACTCCGCTCTGGGTGTCCCTCATAACCCCGCGCGATCCTTAACGCTCTCCCCCTTCAGGGTCCGTTTTTTCGTTTTTTTTACGCGAATGCCAAACGACCCCCGGCGTACTGGAGGGTTACTGGGCGGAGGGCACAATCGGGTTGGGGTGGGGAGGTCGAGGGGATGCTCGCCCTCGTCCGTGTGTGGGGTGCCCGATGGTTACTCTCAGGTCCGGTTTTCTGGGAGAGAGTCCGCGATCGGTGGAGAGAAATACCCGGGGAAGGGTTCTGCCTCCGCCGTCGGACACTTGCGCTCCGCTCATTCAAGGCCCGTATCAAAAACCCTTCAGCATGGATTGAAGACTGGTCTGTGCGGGTTTTTTAGGCGTGGGAGAGCTAAATTTCGGCCCTCTCCGTGGGCAACGCATAGGAAAAATGAGACTGACTCAAAAACCACGGCTTAAGAGGAAATAAAGGGAAGGGGGTTAGGGTGTGATGGCTCGCTCTCTTATTGGAAGGCCCTTGGAGTTGATGGGAGTGAGAGAGAGAAAGAGAATGTGAGTTTGGAAGATGAATCTCCAAGGATGAAAAAAAAATTGGAGGAAGAGAGGGGTTTGAATATTCACCGAATACGGGTACCGAGGGACGGTGGGAGTTTAAATTCAGCACAGCCGAAGAGGCTTGCGGTAGAAGCGGTAAGGAAAGAAGTTTCTCTTTCACACAGCCCGTTGGAAGGGGATCAGATTATCAAAGACGAACCCATACATTACTCCTACGACTTGCTACGTACCCACGGAGGAGTAAGATTTTTTTCCCTGCATCTAAAATCTGCCGTTCACCTTACCATGACGTACTCTCCTCACTCTCTGACCACCTCCTCTTCCGAGATTTCCCTCCACTCATTCTCCCTCCACTCCTCGTTCTCACCCAACTCCTCCTCACCCTTTCCTTGATGCGATTCCTTTCTATACACTCTCTCCCAGCCTCCTCAACCCCTTCCGTTTCGACCATTACAAGTTTTCAAATGTTCGAAGACACCCGTCCGTTAGAATCATGACGTTATATTTAGTTCCCATGGCGGCGGCGCACCGAATGAGTATTTCCGGAGCGGTTTTTTTTGCTGAAATTTCATATCCGTCCGTCGTTGGGAGATATTTTTGAGGGGAACTAATGGGAACGGTTATTTGTGAGGCGGACCCGAGAAATCACACGGATAATGCCAGAATCCATGGAGATAAGCCTCTTCAATTAAATGGAAATCAATTTAGGCATGAGAAAGGTCTGGGGAAGTGACTAACTATAATGAGATTGCACAAAATCCTTAAATAGCGTAAATGGAACATGGAACAATGGATGGCTGGTTGTGAATATTGTTGAAAAGTTCCTTTATAATTTAGGAGCATGGTGATCAACTGAAAAATAATTATTCATAAAGGTTCGCGATTTCGAAGGTAAAGACATATATTGTTTTTCTAATTACCCGAGCCTTTTTAGAATGGCTATTACACAGGGCGTCTAAATTTGAGGACGCAACTACTAGAAGTACCACGTAATATTTTCCTCCATTAATAGAGGATATTGTCAATATCGACGAAAATATTTACCACTGGCTCCGATGAAACGACAGAAAAATAAAAATTAAATGAAATCAACAGGTCACATGTGACACAATTAATAAAATATAGCAATAAATTTCTAACCAACCCACCCTGAATGCATAAGCGTAACGAAAGCCTCTCCTTCTCTTTTTTAAAATTCGCCTTCCTACTTTTCAAATTCTAGCTTGCACGTAATTGGATACTTTTCTTACTGCATCCTAAGGTGCAATTATTTGTTATATGATAGTATATGTATTCGCATGCGTGTAGAATTAAAGGATTTTTGCATAAATGCATACGCCACTGTGGGTATAGTTTTGCAAGCATGTGTTGATTTTGCGTGTGGTTTTGTTCCTTTTTACGGGTGTTGACCTAACACCCCCCCGCCACACGCGCTTACATCGGCTTGCGGGGTATTATGTAGATGTAGAGAAATTGTAGTAATATCACGACCGGGAACCTCGGTAACGTTAGTCACCTAAGTTTTGAAATGAAATGACTCACTAGGTCAGTCCCGCGGTAAAATTTTTACCGTTTGATGAGATATCCTTCTCAGACTCTTAACACGCGCGCATATATTTAACACATTACTTTGCACACAATGCACGGCTAGGAGAAACTATACTATTGATTTTTATAACGGTCGTGAGGACAATGAGCACAAAATAGAAATTTTTACGAAGTGGTAGGTTTGTAAATGGAAATGTGAATGAAAATTTGTTTACAAAATGAACTGAGTCATGACGAGCTACATCACTATCGATGCCGCAGAGTATTCGACTTAAAAATAAATCATGGGCCATGTCATTTCGATGGTTTGAGTCATTCTTCATTTACTACGTGTGCACACGAAATATGAATCATGTAATGTCTGAAAAAAATATAAAATAACATATAATAAGCCTCAACGAGAATGGATGAAAGTGTGATTATTACAGATGATTTTAATGAATTGAGTAACTTCAGAAAGGAATCAAGTCAGTAAAAAATGTAGGCAATAAAAAGTCAGAAAAAACATTCTGCAAAACGTTGGTGCCAGAACAAAGTAAACCAAGAATGAGAAAAAAATACTGCTTCCTTCGTATGAAGGCAGAGGAATAAATTGCTTCCTTAAGAGTGTCTACGATACACTATGCGTACCTTTGAACAAATGAAGCATCAAAATTTAAAAAACAATCCACTATCATTCCATTAACATTCAAGCGAGTATCTCATAAAATTCGAGATGTCGAAAAAAACGGAATCGCCATATTTTACACCCTTGAAACCTCCGGGTGTTTATTATGTTATGAACTCGAATTTTTTTGGCGTGAAAACATGAGCGCGTGCCGCTAATATTCCTTGATCCTGAGGTCAATGGATGCCTAAGCAAACAAGGCTTTCAGATATTCATTTTTCCACGTCAAACATTAAACCATTTACGCCGAGGGAAGTAGAATGAACTGCAAATAGATTCGTATCTTCGTATAACAATCAATCAGCACTCTAATATACGTAAGGACTAGGACCTTAGAAAACGAGAGTGGGAAAACCAAGGGGTAAGTAACGAAGCTAAATCTAAAAAAAAGAGAGAGAGGGGCTTTCGGTACGCTTATGCATTCAGGGTGGGTTGGTTAGAAAACGACGTTAAACTTGGGGGACTTTGCGGAGAAAAAGCTTTAGAAAGCGTGAAAATGTTGGGTATGGAATAGTGTGAAAGGTTTTCTCCCATTTAAGGACTTGGAGAGTTTTTTTTTGGGGGGGGTCCCGACAACCGGAGAGTGAGGACGATTGACCATATAGAGGGATCGGGGAATGATAAAGAGGCAAATGGGAATGAGGCTGGGTGATAGTGTACCTAGAGTAGGCTCGTAAAGAGAAATATAAAAAAACTAGAAAAAACATTTTTTGTAGATTGAAATAGAAAATAGCATTACTAAGTGAATGAGTAAAATTGAGTTTGCCAAAAAGTTCTAATTTTGCTAAAATAATACTTGTTTTCAAGCACGCATAACCACCGGAAAATGTGACTAAAAGGGATCACAAGTTGCGTTGGATTGTCTTAATTACTATTGGATTTATTTGACTTTGGTGTTAGCAGTGCAATGTCAGCACAGTCGGAGAATGTTCAATTATCAACGACAAATACGTGCTGTGATACATATTGCGATTCTTCGATTTGAAATAATCAAAAAGAGGAAAGGAAATGACAAACAATAGAATACCAATAGCCCACTTCCTTAATCGGCTGGTAGACACTAGGCAAACTTAAGTGTGCGGAGTGTCAGTGCGTCCTGGGTCCTTCTTTCCCCCACCATTAGGGCCCGGTCCGAGTCGGGTGGGCCCCGCCCGTCGTCCGCGAA
This sequence comes from Hetaerina americana, assembly GCF_022747635.1. Taxonomy (NCBI): domain Eukaryota; kingdom Metazoa; phylum Arthropoda; class Insecta; order Odonata; family Calopterygidae; genus Hetaerina; species Hetaerina americana. Next base: position 98,394,255 of record NW_027286763.1, read on the forward strand.
GGTCTTCGCTGCAGAAACCGGACTGGGTAGGGAGAATGTGGCTATGCCTACGCACAGATTTCTAGGAGGGTACGGGGAGAAGGAGGGGTCTCGTCTTCTTCCTCGCTGGCTCTTTTCCTCACGGGGACGATGCTTATGGGATAAGGCGCGACCCGGAGCGGGGGAAAGGGAGGGACGGCGAGGGAGGTGGGGACGCGACGGGTAGGTGGAAAGTGCCGGACCGGTCTGAGTCGATGTGTGGATCCGTGGGGTGACGGTGTCTCCGGGTCAGGGGTCACTGAGAGAGAGTGAGGAGGACACGCTGAGCGACGTGGCCGTGGGAATGCGAAGAGCCTGGTGGGGGCCCGGGAGGAAATGAGGAGCTACCGGGAGTGGGAGGGCGTTCGCACGGATGGCGGAGAAGCATGAATGACGGCAGAAATGAGGGAGGTCTCAGGGTGGAGGTTTTGAGAAGGGATGGGAACCAGATGATGAAAAATGGGGCAAAATGTGCGGCAGACATCGTCGGCATGAGGAACCAAGTGCTAGAAAAGTTTAGAAAGAGTTCGTGCCCCGTAAATGTGCAGCAATAAAGGTAATTTTGAGTAGAAAATTATTATTTACAAACGAGGAAGTTAAAGTGGGACTTCGCATTTCAGAAATGCATATTTAATGGCGCAAATCTCATGGGCGCGAAGATAGGGCGGAACCGAAACTCAAGTAGGTTAGAGTAAAAGCTAAGTTGTCGTCGGTATGGAATGCTATTTTATATCTTTACCCTGTTCCAAGTGCCGTGAAGTGAAGTGAACATAACAATTTTATTTATCTCACCTGGCTCGCAGGGAGCGTGCATACGATGCATGAGATAAATTTATTACGTGCGATCACTGAAGAAAAACCGCCACTTACATCATAATAGAAATAATTTGAACCGCCAAAAGTTTTTAAATTCGATAGCACTATCTTCCCACATAACTTCCATTAATAATAGCATGGCTATGACTCAGAACTTGCTGTGATCAACTTCTTTTGCACATAACCAAAATGATAAACTCTGTTAAACAATATAATAAAAATCAAATTGAAAATTTTGCAAATTAGCGTGAGCGAATGCACGTTTTATTTAAAATCTTCGGCTGTAAGAAACTTGGCGCTTAAATTATAAACTCCATTTACTAAGAAGCGATGGATGAACAATTAAATTAAACAAACCTACATTTGTCAATGAGCGATGACGGTGAGAGATCTATGCCACAAAAAATCGTTTTAAATACTAATGCGATATTATAACCGAGGGAGAGAGGAGTCAAGAGCAGGGGAGGGATGGAGGGTGGCAGGAAGGAGGCCCGAGTGAAAGGGGGAGAAGATGTTCACGGAGGAACGTATACAACGGGACAGCCGATGCGAAAGTCATCTCTTTTCCTCAGTCGGATTATTGCCGGCGGTGAAGGTGTGGGCACCAACCACGCAGAAAGCCGGATCCAGATGCGACGGCGGGTGGGGGAGGAAGGGATCGTGAAGAAATGGGATGAAAAACGGTACCAGATATGGAAATCTTAGGTAGTTAGAGCTGTGCCACGATTTGACATGCCCATACTGAAATGCATGTACAGTATACGTACATTGGAAGATCATTTTGCATTGACTTCGTGCATCGATATCTCGTACGTTGAAAACCGCGAAGAGGAAGCGTGGCAATGTTTATTAAGACGTCATTCTTTAACTATGAAATTAAAGGAAAGTGTGAACTTTTCGAAAAACGGCTGTCATATTGAAACGCATTTTTACAGTAGTTTCGTTTTTTACTAAACTTTTTTGGGAGTTTAATCTTAGTGTGAATGTGACCGCGAACTGTCAAGGGTAGAATAAGTATTTTATTATATCGGTGCTGAAGCATACTTGTCTTATTACATCTTATAAATTTAATCAGCTGATATTGTAAGACCATCAGGTAATTCTCTCGATTTAAGGAGTGAGCTCGACTGCCCAGTATCTTCGTAAAAGAATAAGCCTCTCTTGTTCTATGGAAGACTAGAAGAGCTTCCACCTTCATTTCTCAAATTACCATTTTACATTTACTTCCTCCCCGTCACAGTTCTCACGCATTTGGCGCGCTTCTTATGAATTCCATCAAACGCCTCGATTAATGCTTTCTTCGAAAACAACCAAAAACTTTGAATTGAACAATGCGGTAAAACTAATATGATAATCCCTCTCATTTACTTAAATTACATTTTCCTACAACACGCTAACGGAAACGATTTCTTGAAGATGAGCTATCATTTCACACTCTCATTGCGATATAATATGACGAACTAACGACATTTACCGATATTTTATAGCGAGCGACATGCCAATACAACTCCCTTCCCGTTATCTGTACACCAAGACGATAATATTCACTTATCCTGATCTTCTGTTTGATAAGAATACTGTAAAATTCTCAAATTAATCAGTTAAACAGTCGCCAATATTTGATGCCCTATGAAAAGATTGAGTATGGAGTGTTTGAGTTATGTCACAAATTTCACAAAGGCAAAATTTTCACCTGAAAGCTGTTGTAAAAAGGTAATGACAACAATTTGTTTCTATCCCTAATTATTCGTGAGGCATGCAAAAAATGGTAAAAAGAGCGACTACATTTTATCTAAGATTCAAAATAACTGCCTCGAGGGTCAATCCACCTATATATTTATTTGAAAAATGATAATAGATATCAAAAACCGAAATGCTCGTGTGCTCATTTTCATTCAGCTGGGAAAAAAGGTTGGGGCCTCGACCGATTTCTTTAACGGGATATTCCCAGCCAACAAAGCGGCTGAGTCAGACTGCATACGCTCTGATCCACGGTGAAAGACCATAAAAACCAATTTGCACGCGATTTCCTAAGCCGCCCGCGGCGTCATTAAGGTTCCACGCATCTCCCGCCGTCCCCCTTGAGTGAGAGGCATAAGAGAAAAGGCCGCCGCCAGTGAGGATGGGACGCACCCCGATGGACGGGGGAAAAATAAGAGAGTTGGGGGGCCAAGGCGGGGGGCGGGGGGTGTGTTGGAGTGGCGAGGGGGTTGGTGGACGGGTGAGCGGGGGAGAGTCTCGGAAAGGGTGGGCAACAGACGAGAGAACATTCTCTCGGCAAATGGACGATGGGAGGGGAGAGAAAAAATATGATGATGAACGCGGCGCATGAAAAATGATGCGAACTGCTATTACGCTTCAATTGGAATCGCTGCACTGCGAGACTTGGCTCGCCAAGGCTTTTAGCCTATCGTCGCCTCGTCGGGTGGAGTGAAGGTTGGATCTCCTCACTCTTCCATTTTCACCGCCCTCTTCATGCCGACATCCCGGACGAAAACAAATGCGCGTAATATCGCGGTAGAGAATGCTAAAAAAAAAGATGTGACTGCGCAAACCACTCATGTCGGACGCGAAGTTTACGAGAAATTCTAGACTGATGTGACAAATCTAGGGTGATGGATTTATAATACTGAGAGAGAATACTTATTTAATTTTTTTTTAATTCCACATGAAGAATAATTCCGCCTGATTGGAAGTAATTCTAATTAATTTATGGCACAAATAAGTACATCAAAATTTTAATACAACATTGATCGGTCAGAGGCTTAACGATTAGTCAAGATCTAATAAATTAACTAAAGGCGTTGATTGTAACTTCATGTATACGAAACGGAAATTAAAATGAAGTGCATAGTATTAATACTATGCAATATTTACGCAATTTATATCGCTAAAAAGTGTTTCAACGCACGTGAATAAATAAGACGATTGAACAAATAACAAGTTGCAATAATTTTATTTGGGAAACCGTAATTCAGATTTCTCAGTTTCAAAAATGGCAGGCTGGCTTTTCACTGATAAAATGAGCATCCTTGCATCGAAGCTAGAAAAACCTCCCAAATGCAGGACCATCTTCCAAAAATTCAATAAAATTTTCGGAATGTCTCCAACTCCGCTCAGAATTGGGATCCCAGTTTTTCCGCTGATGCAGGACGAAATACTTCCCCGGGTGTATTATCTCTAAAGTGATCCCTACGCGCAAAAAATAACACCGCGCGACATAAGTCTTTTTCCCCTTCCTTACACATAGGAGAACTGCCAACACGCATTTCAGACGATTTCGATGAGGAGGTAGAGGGAAAGAGATCCAACGTGCCTGCTCCATTGGTCGGTTGGGAAACTATGCTTTTAAGAAACGACGCGATCGAGGGGGCAGTCTGAGAACGGCAGATGGCCATGTGGTCAGGGGAGAAGACGGTTGGCGAAAAAAATGTAGAGCGTTAGACGCTGAGGATGGGATAAGGAATGGCAGTTATATGGAAAGCAGGAAGTGGGAGGAATGAGGGGAAGGAATAGGGAAATGTGGGGGCAGTAAAGTCTCAGGGCCAGTAAAGGGGAGACCGAAAGGCAAGGAGCATAAGGGTGGAGTCTGGAAATCTTGAACTGGCATGGGAAGCGAAATGTTATCCGCAGTTTGCAACAAAATCTTCAGTTGAATACTACCTTCCGTGCTATCAATTTTATCCTTATTAGAAGACTAAAGTTGTGTCAGGTTTAAGCATTGCGACACTTGACTAGCGTCTTCAGATGTATCGCACTCTTTAATTTTATGACACATTACATTTAACTTGTATATCGCATCCGTACACACATACGATTTTCCGTATATTAGCTTGCGTATTTAGAATCAAGGTGATGGAGCGTGTCGACGTTTTCTTTTTCATTCATACACTTTTTATAGGCGAATTCCGCTTTCGAATTTGCTGGAGAATCATTTATTGCAATTAAAATTACTGTCCAAATAAGAGGATAATGAGTGCCTAGAAAAAAAGAAAATGAATGAAAATCCGTTTGGGTCCGAAGATAAAGAGACGGAGGTAGAAAGGGATCAGGAGAGGTTGGTGGTGACTAAAATGGGGACAGGCAACGCACATAACCAATAGAAACGTGGAGGGTGACGCTACATTCCATCCTTGGGTTTGTCACATCTTTATAATGGGAAGAGGACGACATGAATTGCTTAAGAACTTTCCCTCCTTTTTGAACAGCATATGGCACACAACGGACTGACGCATAAGCGTGGGCGAGCATGCGTATCTGAACAAATGCGAATGTGTAAGTATGTCTTATGAGTAAATAGCATGCATTCACTCATTGCATCGAGCATTCCATAAATCAATGATTTTTGGTGAAAACCGTGAAAGAGTTAAAAAAAACAGACCTACCTACAGTTTCCCCTCAACGATCCCCAAACACACGATGAGTTCATCCCCGCCATTCTCATGTGTCCGCCGGTGTTTTCATTCTTTCCGCGCCACATAATCTCTTCGCATAATTCATATTCTTTCTGTTTTTCAAATCCCCAAGGACTTGCGCATTGGAACCTCCGCGCCCGTCCCAGTTTCACGTCTGAGGCGGAGCACGGGAGTAAGAGATATTATCAATTAGTTCACAGTTACCGCAGTGAAAGGCGACAGTTCCGCATCGAGTGGGTACGACACACGAAGCTCTCTTGCAGAAGAAATAAGAATACCTACTTCACCGGCTAATTAAGACGAGTTACTGCAGCGGCCACTTTGATCGCCGTGATAAATTCTTTCGCATCACACTAAAAATACATCCGTGGCGCGTTAGGACAAAGGGATAGAAAATGACTTTGGGCTAGATATAGTTCCGACTGCCCCTATTTCCAAACATTTAAAAGGAGAGATTAGAGTAACGAGATGGTGCTCTCTTAAGTCACATTAAATGAATCCAAGCAAGCATGAAGGACGGTAAATTCACTAAAAGTGAGAGTTTATAAATTCGTCGTTTACAAAATTTATGATTAATTTTATCCACGAAAACATCTTTTCAGCACAGAAACACGCAATCGAGATTAAAGTGATATCGATCGAGGTTAGTTAAAATAGTGACAGCAAAGCTCATTCATTAGTTTTCATAATAGCAAACAAATATATTATTATACTGCATATGCCTAGGGGTTGTAACTTACATGACTACAAAAGAAAAACATTGACTAAAATCATAATGAAAAGAAAAAACTTGTAAGTGATGTTACCACTATGAAGTACACTATGCAATACCACAAACCATTAATCACTTAAAAAAAGTTTCGAAACATAACAAACTTAACTGCAATTTATATTACGTTAGTAATGCTCGTATGCTAACTTTTGTAAGACATTGTAAGAACTACAGGATTTTGTAACCCAACAAAACGTTTGCCAATAAAATATACTGAAAACTTCTACGATTAATATGTATAAAATAATTGGTAGTGAATTAAATTAAGCCAGGGTGTGCTATTATACGGCAAATGTAAATTATTAATAATCAGCAGGCTATGAACAACTAAACACCCTCAGAGGGATGTATAGGTAGAAGAATGATACAAGAATGTGTGGCGACGCAATGGCAGTATCAAGAAAAAGTCGAATACGCAAACGGGCACGTACTGAGGAACGATGGGAATACTAAAAGGATTCCAGTGTAACGTAGATTCCATTTCGGCGCGGGTGACGGGGAGAGCACGCACGTGGAGAGAGATCAGCAGGTGAGGAGAGAATGGAGAGGAACGGTAGGAAAAACATAGAAACGATTGCCGAAGAGGAATTCAGTGGGAGATAATGGGAACACCAGGAATGAAGAAATTCATACCTAGCCCAAGCCAAAGTAGCAGATGAGGCGGAGACGGGAGGCGCGACGCAGGGGAGAGAGAGCTGATAAAGGGGCGAGGAGGAGGGCGAGATCAGGCTAAAAATGAGAGTAAAACAAATGAAAAGGATAAACTCACATTAAGGGAGTGACTAACGAATTAAGCTACTGAAATGGAAGTCATACAGCCGTTGGCAAGTAGGAAAAAAGTTAACCAGTGCGGATGTGTAAACACATTTTGCGAACGCACTTGTGAGTTGCAATTATGCACAAATATCATTTAAATTTATATATATATATAGCACATATAAAGGACGAACACAGGAGAGGTGGGGAAGGTGGAATCGAGCCGATCACAAGCGCATAAATAAATTAATATATATATATATATATATATTATATATATACATATACATACATACACATGCACACGCCACACGCACAAACAGATCTCAAGCGTCGTAAGTCTTTCAATACCGATGCAATAAAATGATGATGCAAATCCGTGAAACGAGGCCTAAGAACATATCTGTTATCCCAACTTGGTCAACATTGCATCTCTTTTGGAGCTCTTCATCGTTTTCGCTAAGGGTTTGAGGTAGTTAAAAAAGGTATTTTAACAAACTATTTTTTATCACAGACAATTCATCGGAGGGCATAGTCATTCTTCTCAGCGGAATCAGACTGGCCAACGACGAGTTTATCTAGTTGTAAATTATGCCGCAATTAATTCCAATACTTTATAAGATGACATTATTGATCGTTTCATGGACAAGTACAGAAAAAAAATTCTTTCACTCCATGAATAGGACAGTGGACTCGGCCATAATTGTTGACGAAATAAAACAGTTATTAACGCCAAATTGCAACATAAAAAATGGGGTTTTCCGAAAGAAATGATCTTGTTCATCTTGACTGGTTATTTTAAGCAGTTCACCTCCAATCCAAGTTCATTTGCGATCAGTCTCCGTTTGAGCTGCAGCAGACGTCAATTTCAGCGGTGAAAGTTCGAACGGTCCCAAGTCTTTCGCGGGGGCAATGAGGGCGCCGCCGTTTAGAACGGACATTAGACATTTTCCAAGGTTTATGACGTGGTATCCCAGGGGTCAGAAACAACATATTGGTTCGCAGAAGGGGAGGTGAAGAGGGAAAGTGACATATTTATAGCTAACCGCATCCTTTTCACTTTACCAAGAAGGAAGCTCTCATCTTTTAATGTACGATCACCTGTGAACGGTCGCTCCCATACCGATTCCGAATATGCATGAGTAGACGTGAACACTCTTATAATTACGAGGGACATAAATAAGTAATCAGGCGCACTTCGACGTCCTACCGCGGAATGGGCAATGAAGGAGGGCAAGAAGATGGCGGCGGCAGCGGACCCGGGGTTAATTTCCCGAAGGGATCCATCGAAGGGTTCCCTCCACCTCCTCGTCGCCTGAGCCCCCGTTTCTCTCTCCCCCCAAACACGTCACTCCCCGTCCCTCTGTAGACCTCCTATTATTCCTGCCTCACCTTCCCCTTTCCTGGATGCCTTGATGACAAATGGCTAATGTCCCTTTCGCTGTTGTGCGCGGTGGTGTGGGCAAGGAACCAAAAATGAGAGAGAGAGACGCAACGAAACAAAAGTCGAGCCGGAGCCAAAGGCGTTTAGTTAGGGACCGTTAAGACAATGGGAAGGGAAAGAGGTAGAAGGGTGGCGCCTTTTGTGTGCGTGTGTGTGTGAGCGTGTGTATGTGAGGAAGAAAAAGAGGGAGAGAGAGGTTCCGTGTCCCGGAGACACGGTTTTAAAAACTTTGCGAAAGCGTTTGCGGTCCGTTATATATTTATTCACTTAGAATTCTGTTTTCGTAATTTTTTTAAAAGAGGAATAAGAATCATGACATCATCCTCGCTTGGGCGTGGTCACTCTTTAAACTGTTTTGCTTCAAGGATGACTAATCTATTTTTCAACCAATTTCTTGAGGTCTTTTTTTTGCCTAGTGCACGTCAAGCCCTTGTGACAAAACTTTCCCCTACAGCATGATGTCGTGACAAATATTGTTCACCAGAGATGGCATATAATGAATTTCAGCGTCAGTGCAAACATGAGAAAGGGACCAAATATGTTGCCTTTCGCCGTTATTTTGAAATTTTCTCTATATGTGGCAGAAGAAACTCGAAGTGAAGGAAAAAATAGGTTATTTAACATACTGCTCATGAGAATAATTTTTAGATGACACAAAGATTGGATTTCCCAAAAGTAATTAAAATTTTGAAACTCACTGATTCGTTCTTAAATCTTAGCATTACGCTACCATTTTGGACAGGTTTGACGAAAGGGCTATCATTATAAGCCGAAATAACAAGTGCATAAATTCCCATTTCAACAAATACTTTTTGTGCCCTAAGAATTGACTTTTTTATTTAGTTAAATTGTCCACAAATTTAAAAAATGTTTACATTTTACGCGGTATACCTCACATCTTATTTTTACTTTTTCCTTCTACGGCATATATTTTGAGAGTTGGTTTGAATATATGAATATCTTATTAGTTATGAGTTTTTTTTAATTATAGCCAAGATCATGGTTCTAGTAAGATTCATTCATAATCCGTTCAGTGGCGATGACCTTAAGTCCTCACTTTTCAATATTTAGACCGAAAGTTCGAATCTTCTTCTGGGATGTTAATGTGGAGGTCTTTAATTTCGTTAAAATACCAATAAGAAAGTAATTAGGACATATTAAAAAAATATTTTGGGATTCTAACAGTGTCGGTTGATTAATGAAAGAAAATACGAAAAATCTATGGAGTTACAAAGTGCATTTCTTCCATTCAGCATAGATTAATTTATAATTGAGTAATATAAGTATCTAATCAACGAACAGCATATATTATAGAGTATTTCACATGCATTCAAAATATGGCATCACATTTAAAGTCCCATTACACTAAAATTCATGCTGAATCTTGCAATTTATAGGATGTCTACCAATAATAACTGGGAATTCATATGGCACTAGGCTGAGCGTTAACATGAAGAGACCACATGGTAATACACACCTATTCAGAAGGACTATAGCAGTACAATAAGGCCACCATTGCAAGAATATTTTGATACTCGAAGAAGATATGCTCCAATTTAATGATCTTAGAAAACGCTAAAGCAATACCGGCGAATAACAACCAAAACCGTAAATATCTCTACAGTTTTTGGATCAGATTATAGTACAAAATTTGACATTATCGTAAAGTAAATACATGCCCTTTAACGAGAAAAATATTCACATCATACCTATGAAATATTAGGTCTCTGGGAAAAAAAATCATTCAGTCATGGAACGGAAGTTCCGATTGGCATTTGATTAATCCAACACCCTTACTTCCACGTTGAAACAATAAAAGAATAAAAAACTGAACGAAGAAAAAGGCACATCACTCCGGAGGATTTATGGTGAGACTCCACCCAAAGCTGATGACCATCCCGCTCCCGATTATTCTTTCCTCACCGCCGACGTCCCTAAAAAAAAGCACCCTGAATATAACCAAGGCAAGGCAACCGATGCGCGATGCAACCACGGCAACCTGGTACTCGATTACCTCCACACCCGTTGATTCACGCTGAGGAGCATTCACCGATCTGAGAGAGATCCCTTTTTATTTCCATCGGGGACTAAGCGCAACCTTTTTTTTTTGTTCCTCAAGCCACTCCGCATCCGTCTACTGTCCCGAAGAGACCCGCCGAAGCCATCGCCCAGTCTGAGAGGAGGCATCTATAATTACCACACGCATATTAGAGGGAAAAAGATCCAGATACCGCAAGAGATTTGGTCCCATGCCACGCCCTATCCAGTTTATCGTGCCCAACCCTTACATAAGAACTTTTCCCTGCCTCCCTCCCTCCCTCCTCCCTCAACCTCTTCTTTCTTTCTCGGAAATAAGGATAGGAACTACTTTACCAACAGCGATCAACGGAGATATTTTATATTCCCTCAAGCGATGCTCAAGTAAAATTGACAATTTTCAAACGCCCGACACATACACATGGTTTAAGCTAACATAGCTAGGTGTAATTTTTGATTTTAAAGAAAACGATTCAATAAAGCTTAGGCGTGAAGCAATCGCGTAATAACTGCGCACAAGGAGAACTAATGGACCTGTGGCCTCCACAAGCTAACTTCTCTCTGGCGCCTCACTGTCCTTACGGACCGCTTTTTATAATCTGTGCTCTTCTCTCCCCACTTTAAACCAGTCTTTCGAGCAGCAGAGTCAGTGAAAAAGATCGGGGTGAAAATCAATAATTTACAGATTGCTAATTTCGGCAACCTCGTCCTTAGTTCACCTGGTCATTTAACCGCTCATGTCCTTGCATGTTCAATCAATTACGGAGAACAATTAAAATGAACAAAAATGTGGTTTGAGCTTTTCATTCAACTTTAAGATATTCAAATGATCATTTGGATTTACTTTCCCTTAACATTCAGGTATCAGCATTATTTGCAAAGGCGACATTTTAACACAGCGGCCGGAATCCTAAAATGCTTAAGTTTACATTTTGTGGCCCTCAATAAAACGTTAAATTTTGGCGTTATCGGGACCAATAAATGAAACATCACACTATTCTAAATTCCTGAGGCCAAAGATGCCACCGAATTACATCAATCCCAGTCTCTCGTGAGTGCCATTACCATTTCCATAATATATCCCGAAAACCTTTTCATTCCCTTTTCACGCCCCCTTCCATCCCTCTATACCTTTACCACTAATTTTACCTGTCTACTGATAGTGGCAATCATCATCTTCTGGATGTCGATCTAACATTAATAAATCCAACTTTGAAAAACTGCTCTCGAGCTTCCCCATCCGGCCCGGGAGAAATTTTTATCGAGCCCTCCTCTTCGCTCAAATCTCATCCTCCAGTAGGAATTCCTCGAGCATTCTGAAGTATCATAGTAAGAACACCTTTGGCACTGCTTGGGCCTGTTTCGGAATTTTAGTGCTGGAATTTTCGTTCCTGAGAGATAGAAATATGCACGTGTGTTCCTTCTCCAAAAACACTCAAAAGGCTGATAAGACGCTGCTGAACAAAGGCTACCTGTTAGATAGTATTTATCGCGTTGTCGATAGCAGTTCCCATTAATAACTGCGGTCAAGTTGATAATTTACGATTCATATCTATTCAGGGCATAGCAGAGAGCATAAATAACTGGCATTTACAGGTGCGGTCGTAGAACTATTTCCGATTCAAATTTCATTCCGAATTCCAAACTAGTACGAGAAAAGGCTATCGCTTAAATATTTATCGGCTCCTATACGCCTACCGCTACCAAAAATACGTCAAAATTATGAATAATGAATGGAAAATATTTTGCATTCGTAACAATTTTTATCCATTTCATTGAAAGCATTTATTCACAAATAATTCCTAATTGCTACCACTCAATTTAGGGTTCGAAGGAAGAAAGGTTGACTATCTACTGCTTAGACGGATGTATGGGCAATTGGAATAATATGGAATTGTTATTTGAGAATCACATAATTCTATTTAGAGTTAAAAACCATCAAGATATCCAAACAGTTGCTCAATACTTTTCCGAGTGTTTTTCACTACACTTTTTGAAATTCTAATAGGTCTGAAATAATGTATTCTTAAAAACTGTTTTCTACAACTCACTAAATACCTGACAATGAGGTTTCATTGAGTTTACAAGCCAATTGTTTATGTTAATTCGAGATCGATAACTGATGAGTCAATCATTGAAGGAGCAAATAGTAACACTTTTTATTTCACTTCTCCTACGAAACTTAAATAAGATACCAGAACTAATGTTTGGAATACTTTACACAGCATCAAACAGCAGCCATAACACACAGCAGTTGCCTTGTTTATGAAATGTCGAACTCGAATGCGCAAATAATCGAATATCGGTAAGGTTATTCTACTCGCCAATGTAGATTTTGATCGACCCAATACCCAAGCACTGCTGAATTTCTAAGGCTTAAATAAGGGGGCAATAAAAAATACTATAAAACTTGCATTACAATAAATATTTTTTAAAATTTAAGTCAAACCAGAGTTAACTTTTGACCTGATTTTAAATTTAATTTAACAAAAATATTTGTTCACCCCCTAAAACTCAAGCAAAAAGTTTATGTATTCCTAGAAAGAGAAATTAAAGAACAAAACGAGTAAGACGTTCCTAGTTGAGGCTGCTGTTTTCTCTTTCATTTACTTTGCTTTGGTAGCAACTTAAGATTATTCTTGTAGGGATGCCCTAACGCCGACGATATAACTTATGAAGTGTCAAATTTTACGCTTAATTGTAACAATAAAGGCATTGGGTTAAAAATTTAGCAAAAAAATAGTTAAATCATTCGAATGAGTTAGTCAAAAAATTAACAATTTAACTTAGCATTTAACCTGTAACTATCCAAGTCTGATTAATATTGAGTCGAAATCAAGTGCACTTGTCATTTCATTGGCTGCAGGAATATATAACAAATGAAGGATGCCATTTAAAAATCTCGATAACGATTTAACATTAGTACAGCACAAAACTAGCAAAAAATATATCGACAGACGTAATCAGGATTATTACACCTAACCGAATATGGCTTGCACGTTTCAACTGCGGCCGATATTTAGCAAAAAAAAATTTTTCTGTTAATTAGCGTCTCCCTTATCATGTATGCAAATGTCGATCGGTTTCATTAATCATAAAATAATTAACAGGCATAATTTATTATCATCATTAGTATGGAATTAATGCGACAAATTGACAAACAATATTGTGACCTTGAATTCGAGGTCATTATACTCATTATTTAAACATTTATTCACATGGACCACGAAAATGATATTCGCAGATCAGTTATTTAAGCTTGACTGACGCAAGTGGAGGCTGATTACTCAATGGTTTGTGAATGACTCGCAGAACAAATTTTTCGATTCATATAAATTCATTTTGCCCCTCTGTAAAGCCAAATATATATTCTATGCTTATACAGTGATAACTTCAGATACAAAAGTCGGTTTCTTGCAGTGGACCAATTCATTCCCCTTCGAATCCAATATAAAAATTTTAATTTGATTTCACCCTTCTCCAAACATTAACACAACGGGGAAGAAATCACCGTGGAGGACGAAGCAATGAGCAAGGGAATTGATGAACGAAAACCGTATCTGGGGCAACTTCCAGATACGAATTCATTAGGGAGCCGTCAATGGGAAAATAAATGTTTGTTCCCGCGGAATTAATTCAAGTGGCATTCATTGGGAGGAGCGGGGCGGCAGGAAATGTTTATTGCATACACTTCAGTGAGACCGATTTTCCCTACAGACACAGATTCGCTTGGGCGAGGACGGAGTGAAAAAGTTTGACGATCGGAATCGTAAAGGGTGAAATGGAAGGAGAAATAAAATAACCTAAAAAAAAGGACCCTAAAAGGGCGTGGTGGTTGGGTTGATTGCGGCCGGGCTCTAAGGGGGCTAAGGTATGGAGGCTGAAGAGCCGAAAAAACTACTAGTTCACAGGCACACGTGGAGACAACGGGAGGAAAGACTTATCAAAAACCGTTCTCCTGCCGCTCCTGATTTAGACGAAGACGGAAAGAAAACGATCGATCTTTTGTTCGAGTGTTTTCCTCCAGGCGAGATAAAATGGAGTTAATTGATCCTTTCTGTCCGGTGTGGCCCAAATACTGGTTTAAAATACACAGGGTAGCATAAGTATATGCATCCAAAGTATTTTTACTACTTAGTACCGTAAGCTAAATCCGAATTTGGCCCATATGATGCCAGACTAGATAGAATAGGGTAATCACTCACCGATCCTTCTGAGATATTGGCACGGTCAGATATATTACGACTTACCTGAAAGGAAAAGAGACAAATAATAAGTGTTTGTAACCAAGTTATGCATAACATTTTCAAAATTACAAAAGTCATGATTGATTTCCAACTTATTCACAAAGAGTTAGACCGAAGTTTGGGGAAATAACATTGTCAGTTCCGAGTTAAAGTGGGAATGTTTAATATGTGTCTGAGCTGAGGGCTTTCGGTCAACTCTGATGCGCCTAGCATGTTTTTCCGTGCAAAACCTAGAAGTGGATTAAAGAATTGGGCACCAACAACATAGGAATACAATTCCAAATATCAAGGAAAAGGTCAATATAAATCAATCTTATTGCTCGTTTTAGCACTGGTATTTCCATTGCCCAGTCGATTCACGCATGGAATATAGGAATGACGAGATGTCATAAATGGTCTCATTTTGTTTTCTATTATCTTTAGCATAACATATTCATTGATCCGCTAAATCGAACCTATGCGTGGTGACATATGTAGTGTATCAAAAATCATTGCATAATTTTTATAAGCTAACCAGCATATTTTCTGAAAAAGTGAACTTTATTTGCACAGAATGTTAAATGGATCTACAGGTTGAATTCTCTAATGCATAAAATATTAAGATTATGTTACGAGAATAACCGCTCTTAAGCAGTAAAAAAAGTAAAAGTCACGCAATTTCCCATCATTTCTTCTATGAAGGAATACTATATAAGTAAATAAGTATATATATAATATATATATATATATATATATATATATATATATATATATATATATATAAGTAGCTGCAGAGTATAATATCCGAAATATCAGAAGGATTTGTATTTCTAAAATAATTTCTTAAATGCTCAATTCAAAAATCAATACAGTGAAAATGTTCCATTAACTTAATAGAACTTTTAAAAAACCGGAAAGCATTTTACAGCAGCCTATATACACTCGAGAGAAAATGAATTGAAATAAAACGGAATATCCTATAGGGAAAAGTAACCCAGTACAAAATAGATAATGTATTTCTCAATAAAAGTAATTTTTCGGCGAATACTTATTCTGTAAGTTATTTTCCCAGGTAGCTGAACAAATTAATTTAATGAAATATTTCCAATATTATATTAACTACATTAGTGCTACATTGAATTAAATTAATAATTTTACATTTTTTGCGGTGGAGACATATTGCTTCCGAGGGTTAGTGAGAGTTAAGTGGAATTATCATGAACACACACGCATACACTAATGATTACACAACGAACGCACTATTTTACAATTTCATAAAGCAACAAATTCATTTGGCTACGTAGGTTTTCGCGGCGGTGGTTTGAAGGATTCTGCATTCTCAGGTTTCATCGCGTCGTTGTTTGTGGCTGACAACAGTTTCGCCGTCTTCAGGTCGAAGATGAGGGACTCGGATTTCAATTGAGATCGCCAAAAACCCGGAGAACATTAACAGAGATGAAGGCTACCATCTCCACAACGCGTGGAAGAGAGTTCTCCGGAAACGGACCAATCAGCGAGCAGCCACTAGAAGGGACCACTTATATTAGGGTGGAAAAAATGCGAGTCCCTCATCTTCGACCTGAAGACGCCGAATGCAACTTCGGCGAAACTGTTGTCAGCATCAAACAACGACGCGGTGAAACCCGAGAATGAAGAATCCTTCAACAAATTCATCGTTAAATCTATACTACAAGCATAAAATGATACTAGACTCAAAGATTCATAAAACTTTAGTAATCACTGCATAACGAAGCACAGAAATTTCATTCCTCCCATCGCACTACGGTAGGGGAGATCATGTAAATGAAATTAGAGAGATTAAGTGTAGCACAGATAGATTTAAGATGTCATTTTTTCCGCGAACGATAGGGGATCATAATAACATTGTTACACCGCGGTAGGTTATTTTCGGGTAAAATTATTCTGGAGTGTATTCACCACCTACCAAACCCTATCGGTGGCTTACAGAGAACATAAATAAATGAAAAAATGAAATAAACTTCATCAACGTTTTACGATTGAAGGACAATCTTAATTAGCAACTTTTAGTTACTTTTTAGAGCACGCTCTTTTACTAGATGATTGCATTACGAGGCTGGGTGGATCTGATCATAAAATAAGGTCAAATGTTTTCCATTCTGGGAACAGTAAAATCACAGGATCCAGTGCCAATCGACACCATAACCACAACCTTTTCATGCACCCGGTAATCATATTCACGGAGCTGCAGACAAGCGTCTTGTAATAATATTTTATTCAGGCCGTATGCATACAAGACCCTACGGCGTCCGGTGAAATGGAGGAAAGACGTAGATTCACCAAAAGTAACCATTTAACGTCTGGGAATTCTGAGACGCAAGAAATATATCGCGCGACTCACATCCTATGAAATGTCTGCTTTGTTTGCCTGTCAGTCATTATCAATTAGACATTTCTACGCTGATGAGAGATTGATTGGTCTTAGAGAAAAAAGCCTCGTCATCACTAAGAACGATAATTTATCTATTCAGGTGAGAATCCTTGATGGTGTATCCGCCTTCAATTCTAATCCAGCCACAAGTGCCTGGCAAACAAGGTGTTTTAGATGACGAAACTTAGTTGAGTAATTACGCATTAATTCCGCACGCAAGAATGATATTAGTAAGCCGACTAATTTTCAACTCATCAGATCAAAACTTCCCATCAGCCACACTGCGTAATGCGTATCATTGTGCATGATATTCACGGGAACGCTGCGAAAGAGAATACATTGTCTTAAACAATAAGTTACTATTCATAAATATTTCCACAATATGCTCGTCACAGTTATAGAGCGAGGGAAATAAGATGCCTAGAACAGCATTTTCATGGAATTATTATGATCTCATTTATGGTATATGAATTGGGCTACATTATCACCATACTGAGTATATTCACCTATTCACACACACAGACATATATATATATATATATATATATATATATATATATATATATATATATATATATATATATATATATATACATATATATAACCTGGGTTAACTCTACCATCGCCTACTAAACCCACCTTCGGGTTGATTACTGTGTTTATGGTTTATATATATAAACCATAAACACAGTAATGGTTTAAATATATATATATATATATATATATATATATATATATATATATATATATATATATATATATATATATATATATATATATATATAAGTACGTAAAACAGAGAAGGCTTCAAGGATTGAGGGCTGCAGTAAACCAATCCTAGGATTGAAATACTGATGAAATATAATGATATATATATATATATATATAGTGCGTGTGTGTCTGTGCGTGCGCATAGTAATGCATGCCTCCTTTGATGAACAAAAACGAATCACTCTTTCGACGAAGTTGGCGTGACCGACGATACGTAAACGTACATACGTGATTATCCATTTTATTAAAGTCTATGTTTTAATAGTGTTTTATGTACGTGTATGTACTATGTACTGTTGCTCTGCTCAAGGTTTCCGCCTTAGTGTGTTTGTGTATGTATATGTGTGCGTATATGTATGAATGTGCATACATAAGGAATAATTCCAATATTAAGCTACGTTATATATATTATAAATCTAAGCCATTTAAACTCTACTGGTGGGCCTCGTTAGCATTTAGAGAATCTGTAAATGAAAAAGTCGACGAAATCATGAATGCACATATTTATGCATTGGAAAAGTAGATGCTCTTAGTGTTCGTAAGTTATTGGTGCCAGAAAAGTAGCCAGTTTGTTCCGGGATTAAGTTTTGCATACCTGTTTCAGAGACATTTCAGTATTTTAAACTTTTTAAAGCCTCTGACGCATTTAGTGCATTAAAGGGTCCTATCAAAATATTCATGGAACTTTCACGAAACGACATCTACCACGAATCTTTTCGAACTTGATATACCCAAAAGATTGTGCAATTATACGAAATAAACTTTCTTATAAGGGTTGCTCATGGGCCACTTCAAGAGGAGAAACATGTTTTCCTTCGGAAAGTGCCATAGCAATTAATTTTGAAACCCCGCCACTCCTTCGGAACGAACGTGTCAATTACTTCGGCGGCACTTACAGAAAATTGGCCATTAGGGAAGAAAGAAATCTAAGAAGGCGGGATCATCTCTCCTTCACGGGATGGCTCTACTTCAAGATCCCCTCTTTCTATCTTCTACACATTCAACCCTTTTAACCGTCCCGTCTCCTTTGTTTACGATTGGAATAAATTGTGGGTTGTCAAACCTTCGGAGAACCTATTAATAATATCGGATAATATGAATTACTGCCGCCTCTAATCATCACCAAGCCGATCTCTTGGGAACCCTCCGTGCCATTGCCATTAAACATCTCATCAGGAATAAGTTTTTTAATCGCGTTCGGCCTTAAGTGAGTGAAGAAGAGGGAGCAAGAAGAAATTTGGATTCGGTACTTGACTCGGCCTCATTTGTGTTGTCAATATCGCGACGGTCGCGGACATCCACGGATGACCAATGCGGAAACCACACCGTGACCAAGTTCTGGATATTGAATATGGCTTAATCACCACAAGCGAAGATTCATCTATCTCTAACATTCACTTCGTGTCCATCAGTAATGCTATCAGACGTTTCACGTTACGCATGCTCCAAGACTCCTACGGGCCAGAGGGAGAGAATAATTTAGTTCATTTTCTAGGATATAGATAATTAGAGGTCTTTATTCGGGCGAAATTGGGACCTATGATTTGTGTCGACAGAAAGACGAGATTATCATATGCGTAAGATTTTCCCCTCAGATCCCAACCGATAAAAGTAGCCAAGTAACAGCCGGAAATGGCTAAAACTCCACAGTTCTATCTCAATTCAAAGCTTGATATAATGCATTAATATACACTTTCTTTGTCAACCAAAAACCGAAACTGGAATAGTGACCACCCGTAGTTCCTTACACCTTAAGATAGAAACTGCGCTATTATCATCAGCAAATTCCGTCAATCAGTAAATAAGTGTAACTACAAATAGTGAATTGGAAAAATCTGCGGTTCATATAAATAGTACAATATTTGATTTATGGTTGGCATGGTTTTATGTTCAAACTGTATTTGTATTGCAAAATCCAGATAAATAAACCAACGCCTTAACACAGGTCGTAGGTCTATCCTGCTCTTTATTACGGAGTGTCACACAAAAGGTTTTCCCATTTCCAATAACTTCCCCACTCAGTCCATTTTACCGCGCTATAGAAGTCATAAACGTGAAGAATGATCGGAGACATAATAAGCGCCCTATATGAGCATACAACCTCAATTTTAATAAATTTAATTACGTTCTAAAAGCTATATGCCATTTAAGAAGTTATTACTGTAATATTGAGCATAGCTATTCATGGAGTTAAAAAAAAACTAAGTGGGTGGTAAAATTAATGCCTAACTACATTTTTGACGGATAAAGTCTTCTGTTATAAGGAATCGACACTCAGCAGTTAATCAATCAAGAGACATGTTGCTCTCAAATCACAGTATTAAATCTTCGCGAAGCTCTAAAATCTGGACCAATTGGTTAAAAATACTCGTCCTCTACTTCCATAGTTAAACCGGCTGAAGTGTAATTTATGCAAAATCATTATCTAGCTTAATCCAGGAGCAAATTTACTCTAACAGCTCCTTTTGATAAAAAATAAGTAGAAGAAAATTCGACAGAGAGCTACTCACATTAAAGGAAGACTCCTATTAAGGAAATTCTTCGCATTCGCCAAGCTAACGGCTAGTCAATGGGAGGGACTAGTATGATTCTCTAAGGTTTACTGGGAAGATATAAAGGTGTCCGTCATTCCTAGTGATAAAGAATACCTTGTTCACGGCATTGCAGAAGTTGTTGCAATCGAGTGAAATGCCAAATTACTATTGCTGAAGTTTGCTCCTCCCGATTTACGGCTTTTTTTTACGAAGAAATATGACAAAGGACGCCATTTTATTTTATCTCTATCAGGTGAATAGTTCCATATTAGACGCTTAGATTGTCCTCCATATGGTCGTATACATAGCGATATTCTGTAAAGTATCCTTTCCTTGAACCAAAGAAACATTAAAAATTTTTTCATGTTTTGCTGCCGCAGCAATGACTCAAGACGTTATATACCAGAAAAAATTATACTACTGATTGGTCACAGAGCCATTTGGAAAACAATATCGCACAGTTAAGTCGTAGCACACACCCACGAACGAAGAGAGATGGCCCAAGCATTAAAAAAACACGATGCGCAACTTGTTTTATCTCGCCTAGTTTATCGCCACCAAGTAAAGACTAGCGGATATTTCCAGATCTACGATTTATCATAGGAAACGACCATGGCCATAACATAGCATAACATCACAAGGGATAATTATAGGAGATTACAAAAATTCGCAAATTAGGCAAATTAATCGACTTGAAAATAATGCCAGGGCAATGAACGTCTTTAAAAACTATGTCTACCACGTCTTTTCAACAAAAAAACCTTTACGCTAGTTCGATGGATTCGGTCTTGGAGGGTAACTACATACTTCTAGCTTCTTTTGTAAAAAAAATAATTATTATAAGCATGTTTTTCTAAGAAATACATTCATTAATATTTATCCTTTATTATTATTAGCATTTACGGCTCGCAGGACTCAATTGCGTCAATGCTCAGGCTTCAGACGTGCTTCAACGCATTTTCCATGAATTTTATCACCAGCAATTAATATTACAAGAGTTTCAAACCACGCGTTTAAAGCGAAATTAGGTTCGTGAAAAGCACATTATCCTCCTCTCATATTCGCCCACGGTTTCAAAACCATTCCTATAGAAATGAAGAAATGGCTGACTCCGTGTGAGACCCCGGGACACTAGGAGCAATGTTGCAGAATCATAAACATGAGAGCTGAGCGTGCGCGGAGCGTTCTTCTGGGAGGGAGGGAGGGCTTCCCTCACCCTTCTTCATCCCTCTCGGCCTACCCAACCTTATTCTACCTCACTCAATGCGTCCTTCCCATGCAGCGTCTCCCTCCCTTTCCCTTATAACTTTTTATGCGCCACGGAGGAGACGACGGCTTAAACACCGTTCCTTCCCCGGCCGACGCCGCCGGAGAGTCATGGGAGCTGGTCTGTTCCGACCTGATGCTCTGGGAACCCGCACCCATACGTCTCCCGCGCCCAGTGACTGACTCAATGGTCATAAAAATTCACGGCACTGCAGGGTGCGGACCGTGAATAACTGCTTCAGCCGCTTGTCAAGCAGCGTGCCAAGTAGGAAGCGCATTGACATTGAAATATACGCATTTATCTCTTCGACATATTCAGTCGAATTCGATATTTAGCAAGTTTGCACAATTATCTCTTCACATAAGCCCACTTTTTCGCATATTTTGTTTAGTTACGAGGTTCTGTTTATTTGCGCTATTAATTAATAAAGAGGCTAACAAGAGGTAATTCTAAAATGTCCACACCTTCATTTGGGGAAGAATTCCCTCAAGCGCGACAATGCAATCCGAGGTATAACAAATTAACTTCTGTGAACTTGGTGTCACATTAAAAGTATTAAATACTAAAGACCGTGGAGGAGTTGACCACCTAGCGACGATTAGGGCTATTTTAAGGGGTTGATTGACGCTGAAAATGTGTTAAAAAATTCTGATCACGCTATTTATGGATGACTTTTAATTCAGTAATCTAAATGAGTACGAAAGATTCCGAGTGATCATGTTACTACTAATGTAAACATATACCAAAGCAAAAAAATGAACTTCGAAGGGAAATGTGCCCTTCAAAATACTATATGATGATTCAGTCTTAGTGGCACTGAATGAATTTAGTCTTGTTGAGGTCCGTTTTATAACAATAATATTACCTTCGTGAAGTTTTCTCGGGTCTTCCACAGGGTCAGGGGTTCCATATTGGTCGATGTTTCGATGCCCGACTCGTGCATCGAAACGTCGGCCAATATGGAACCCCTGACCCGGTGGAAGACCCGAGAAAACTTCATCAAGCAAATATGCCGGGAAAGCACCAGATCTTAATAATATTACCTGATTGCTTTTTAGTGGCAATACATGCATAATGATCTGTTACGCATGCATTTTCAATTGCCATTTAAATCAGGAGTTGCATGTGTTATCTTAACTGTAACAGCCGAGTAATAATGCTGGTGAACTAAGCTGAAAAAATTACATTGTGTGCCTTTGACATCTAATATCGCAAATAGTAAGTTTTGAACTATATATGTGTGCGCGTGTACATACACACACATATATATGAGTGTGGGTGCGTTTTGTGTGTATGGGTTAAATTTAGAGTATGTACTCTGGCATGATTGAAAAACGGCTATTCTTGGTGAAAACTTTGAATCGCAATTACCCTCGAAGAATAGGATAGAAAATAAGTTCTTATCCGCCAGTAATGAGAAAAAAGAAATTAGTACAAAAATTTCCGTTGCACAATATTTCACTAAAACCTTGATAGTTAAAACATGCATAACGAGGGACGGTCAGAAGAAGGCAATGAATGAATTATGAGGACATTAAGATATGCAGAGAGAATTGGGAATTGCCACGAATAAATCCTATGATGATTGTTACACGATAACCATGGCCACGACCATTTTCATCATGAACGGTCAAAGGGAAGCCGCGAGGGATTAAAACGATCTCAGTTAAAGTCGAAAATCAGACTAAATCCATCGGTGTCGGTGATCAGAGAGATTTACGGACCTTATGAGCAAGGTCGGCGAGGTGTGCAAGCAAAGACTTCTATTTCTCCTCGACTCTGCTTTCTCTATACGGAAAAAAGGACGAAAATGCGCTAGTCTCTGGGTGCGGTGATAGAACGACGCCAGGAGGATAAGTTGAACCACGCCCTGAAGAAGCCTTCTTCGAGAGACGTCCTTTAGTGTCGTATTGAGAGTGGTGGACGTGGAGCCAGAGAGAATACTTGGGAGAAGGGAGGGGCCACCAACGAGCTGGTGTAGGTAGGATATCTGGACTTGGCTAGACATAAAAGAGAGAGAGAGAGAGAGAGAGAGAAAGAAAGAGCTGTCAGGGTTGAGGGAGAAAACCAGAAGGAGAGGAAGAGAATTGGCCGTGGACAGTGGCGACCCCCCGACAACGTCGGCCGTTTTATAAAAGACTCGCCCAACCCATACCCAGACCCCTTCCCCAGACCCGTGATCTAAACACCCCGCCGGCAATCCGCATGTATATGTGTACATGGGCGCGCGACCTTCCTGGGTTTCCATTTAACATCATCCACACCCATTTTATCTACCCTGCCATTTCTACCCCCTTTTACAAACGCCCGCAACACAACCGTCTCACGCTCTCTTAACAGTGGGAGGAGAGCCGATCCTCCAAACCCCCCCCCCCCCGGCGTCTCTCCGGGGAACTGCGATCGCTCTTTCTGCCACCTTTCTTCTCTTATAAAACTCCTGCAATTCCTCCTTCCACACACACGCCCGACACACCGAACCCGCCTTTCCTTTGGGTGTTTTTTTAAAATGCGAGGCAGGACTGCGGCAGGGGGGGAGAGGCGGCAGTGGGGGGCGGGGGAATAGGCGGCAGGCGGCGCTGTCGGGTCCCCGCTACTTCTCCCTGGCGAAAAAAATAAACCAGAGGCGTCGTCGGTGGTGTTTGCTCTCCGTGCCACTCCGAGCTCTCCTCTCCAGTCGGAGATACGCTTTTTAATCCGCCACTCCCATCCGAGTAGGGAAGGAAGGGGGAGAGGAAGGGAGAGATAGACCAAGGAGGAGGGGAGAGCGAAGAGACTGCAGAGGGAAAGGGAGAGAGAATGGATGTTTGTCTCCTTGCTACCACCGCTATCTGCTGTACAATCTCGGCGAGTTTTCCGTCCCTCCTCACTCTTCCAATTAAATCCCATTAATTTAATTCTTAAATAAATAAAAGGGACGAAAATTAGAAGGTTAGCCGTTCCGGTGAAGCCACCCATTACTGCTCCCGTTCCCAGGAGACTTCCTCCCGGCTTCGCTTTCCGTCCGCGGCATTCTTGAGGAAGAGTAAGGGGAGGGAAGACTTTTTCCCCATTGGAAACCTGGACGTTGAGATTGGATTTGAGCGAGGAGTTATGAAGCCCTTGAATACAAATTGTTGAAGGCAAAACATTAAAGAGAAGCTACGAAAATATTGCAGATAGCACTGAAACACATTTGTGGAGAAAAAATTGTACTTCAAGGGGTTGAAATGACGAAAAAGTAAATGCTCTCCAGATTTTTAATAGAAGAATATAGTATGATGGCTTTAATTGACGAATGGCGAGGTTTTCCATCATCGTGACACTTCAAAGGTTCCACCAAAAAACGGCATGCGAAAAAGCAATGGAAAATATGATTTCTTCGCGCTGCAAATGATGACCTCATATGAATAATCTGCGCAACTTGAACGTAATCCTCTGCGAAGTTTATTCATTTCTGCGGGGAGATGAATGCATCAAAAGTTCTTTAATATTTTTTTGAACTATGTTTTCCCAGTTGAAAAAGCAGGCAATTAAAATTTCATCTTATCATGCTTTAGTTTTGTAATATGGCTCTGCTTATGTTGCATTGTAATTCGTCTACCATAAACTGGCTGTGAATTCCAAAAAAAACCTTCAGGGGATTGATACTTAACTGAAGATATCAATGCATTAAATTTGAGCTCCGAAACAAATAATGACCATGCCTTAAGTATGTATTCCTTTCCTCAGTTGAATAATAGTTAGCCATAATCTATCGCTTTCCAAAAAAGGCAAAAATTAAACTCATCCCGCAAAACGAGGCCATTTCATAAGAATTTTGATCAGTACACATCCACATGATAAAGAAGAACCACAGCCACTGCCAAATAAAAGCTTAATAATATTAAAAGATCTCATAAATATAAAGTTAGTTATGATTTATAATAATTGAGCATTTTCCCAAAGAAGAAGAGAAATATAACTATTTTTCATAGCATGTGTAACGCATTACTTCTCAGTTCAATAAAGAGAGGACATAAAGGAAAAATAAAATCCGTTTGAAAAAATTAACCCCTCTAATTGTGTGCTCTGAAATAACCACCTTGAAAACATTTTTATTTACCTCTTCTGCACAACAAAAAAAATGAGCGTCCCAACAAAATTATCGAAATTCACGAAGCTACTATGCGTTCCAGCAGGAAACAATCTTACAAAGCGGCCAGAAACGATTTTCCTCTGTTGTTCACTTTACCCCGCAAAGGCATTCTTCCCGTCGTGCCCCAGCGTTGAACCTATTGGCTTGGAGAGAGACTTATTTTAGTCAGAGGCGTCGTTACTTACATGATGCGTCCACTCCTCGTCCATCTGCCTTTCTTTCTTTCTTTCCCACTAACTCTCCCCTTTCCCAATCATCTTTAACCCTCTCTCGGTAATTTCCCTTATCCCTTTCCCATATTTTCCCAACATGTACTTACCCAATTCCTTCCACCAGGGAAATTTTTTGTGCTTTGTATTCTTTTTTTTCTCTTTCTATACACTGCTACTGCTCTTCTATCGATAAAAGTCTTCGGCTGCCAGGTCTTCAATCTCCCCACTCTCATGTACCTATTCAATATTCTTTTTTTAGTTGTCTTTTATAACTCAGGGCTGCACATCAGTCATTGGAATACAATAAGTGTATATGCCCACATATATATATACACACACATATACATGTGGGTCGCGGTAGCCCTCGGGGAGTGCGTTGGACTACTGACCGGAGGGTCACGGGTTCGATTCCCGGGCAAATCTCTGGGTACCAGCACCTCCACCCAAGCTCCAAGTGATTTTTCGGGTACCAGATCTTCCTGGAAAACCATAGCCGGTCCCTGGAAAGTGAGAATTTCACACACCGTCGGACTTACTACTGGGTGAACTCTACCATCACATAATAAACCGACCTTCTGGTTGATTACTGTGTTTATGGTTATTATATATATATACATGTATATATATGTGTGTATATATATACATACACACATACATATGATGAATATATATTTAATTATAATTAAATGAGACATCAAATATACCTTACTCCGTAAAATAGAATTGGCCATAGGTCATTCGAAAAGCGACACACCTCTAATTCTACTTATTTTAATTATCTGGAAATAGGCTACTGAATTACTTTAATATTTTCTTTTCTCAACTAGATTGGTTTCTTTTGTAGTCACATATTTCAATGAAACAATTTCCAGATGAGCTTATGAAGTATGCTGCCTTTTTTCAAGAGTGTGCTCTATTGCGAAGGATATTGTTTTTCAGGTGAAGTAACGAAACGTTTAGTTGGACACAATTATCGAAAGGAAATCGAAATACTTAATCGGATTGAGTTTAGTTGTCATTGCCGATTCTCAATTCGGGTAAATATTTCTTGAAAGAATACGGCGTTTGTATATTTTTAGAATTTCATGCTTTTCAAATGCCGAATGAACTGTGAAATTGCCTCTGGGATATCGTCTATGGATACAACTGATATATTTTGATTGTCTCAACTAAAGGAAGTTGCTCATATAAATACCCCGAGCTGAGTTTAGGACCCAAAGTCTGATTTTTATCACAGCATTACTTTAGAAATGATAAATACCCTTGTGTCCGTGCTATTTACTTTAAATATATTGATAAATAAAGAAAATAATTCGAGAAAATGTAAATAATCAGCCTTGGCTCTGTCATCGTTCGAAGGATTGTCTTCCTCCTTAGATTTCATGTCGATGTTGGATCAAAAAAAAAAGGACTCCGTCTTACGTCTTTGCCCCTGGCTATCGGCACACCACTTTCCCCGCCTTTACCAATATTCAATCGAAGCGAGATCTCCTTTTACACCTAAGTTCTCATATTTTATACAATTTGCGCCTCTGTAGAAAGCGAAATAGGAGTATGCTGACCTGCTGAAAGCGAGATCCTCAGCCTTAATTGGGATCCCGAGAAAATTGCCCGTCCCATCCTAAAGGGCGATTTTCTCAATCCTGTTCATTCCGTTTAATGGTGTTATTAGGCCAACTTTTCCCCAGTGTTTTAAAAAAGCCGGTATCAAAAACTGTTAACGGTTTATAATGACTCGATATGTTCAGCTACCCAATTATTTTTCCTCATTTTTGCAAATTATTAGCCATTATTATTTGGCAATTTATTTTTAGGACAGATTTCACAACATTTAATCAGCATACTTACCATTGGTGAAATCGATATTTATGAGATATACATACCGATTTCCGACTTTTTGGGCCAATTTGCGACAAGATTTTTTAAAAAATTTGTTCCGTCACAAATCCTTTACGCCGCACTAGCCGAAATATAATTTCAATAATACGCAATAATTATTCCACACGAGAGTGACTGTTTTCAATCAATTTAAATGTAAATAATGTTCGAAGAATACCCGAGATGAATTGAATATTTCTCTCGAAGAAATTTGCACGAGGCGAGCTTGGTATTGCTACGTTTACCACACTTGCGATCAAATAAATCTTTCCCCACGTAATGAGGTATAAATTGTTCCAGAGAGAAAATGAAACTCGTAAAGAAAACATAAACTTGGTGGAAGAAATTCAATAGCATGACCCCTTAAGAGAATAAGATAACTTGCAGAAGAAAATGGCTACTGAATGAAAGCAGCCATTCAAATGTGGTTGCAAATAAGCAGTCACAAATAACAACTGGATAAAATGCTCTTATGAAACGGAATTTTCAGCGAGAAATTCTTGGGATAATTTGCACATCGCATTAAGTATTTACAATACAGACATAGGGAAAATGATAATTTTCTCGGCGCTTGATGTTTCAAATTACACATACTCTATTTGATGAATTGCAGCCTGTAGCACTAGTAAGTAAAACGTAACTATGGCAGTTTATTGATAATGGACAAATCTTTCATCGGCTGTAAAACTCGGTCTAGTAAGGAATTTAACAAGCAGTGAGAGGCAGCGCATTTTACGCAGACTGAGGCCTACACAGTTTGATATTTACACATACGATACAGCCGTAAATCCAATTCAGTTGAGTTAACTCATACATTTTGCGTAATTGAGCTCAATTTGAATGTACATAAAGATGATGTAAATGCCATAAAACGATAAAAATATTTTCCAACACCTTCATATTCTGCTAACGGTCCTATAGCATCAGACTGTATTCTTCCATAATTTCGAGCGTACAGCTTTTATGGAAGGATACAAACGACATATAGATAGAGGTAATTTCGAGAGGTTGCATCAACACCAATTGTTAAGGCCTACATTGGAAACGAGTCGCTTTAAGCTGAATATACGAGTATAATTATGCTTACACAAGTCCTTATTCAAGGTTTATTTGAATTCGAATTATATTTTCAAGTCAATTTTTCTGGTAGAATTATGAATTGGATTATTTCATTGGGGATCATATTTAAATAACGGAAATATACAGGGATATTTTGAAATATCGATCTCATATCACAAATATTTTACAATTTCATGGAAGCGATTCAGAAATGGAACCAAACTCGTGGCTAAGTTCCTGTACTTACTACGGATTACGTTCAGAAAAGCGGTCCGCACTACGGTTGGAAGGGCCAGTGAAATTGGTTGAAGCCGAAAAAGGGTGAATTGGTGTCTCTGGGTGGTTAAACATAAATACAATATTAGAAGTTAAAACTAATTTTTCAAATTAGGTATTTAACTTCTTGGGTCAATTCAAGAAACCTGTAGAGCACAAATATGACAAACTGGCATCTGGAGTTCTATGCTGCTGACACATAAGACTAAAAAGGAAAATTTCGATTGAGTTTTCTATTGAAAATGAAAAATTGGATCGGCACTTTACGTTTTTGGGAATTGTTACATAAAAATCCTAAGCCTATATTTAAGAGTCAGAGAAGTTGGAAGAATCATTATTCAAAAGAATCATTATTATCAAAATTCATTAGGATCAAAATGGAAAACGATTGTAGACGGTCTTAATATAAAGGATATAAAAGCTGAGGTCGCTTTTTTATATGTATGTTGGACGGCAAGCGATATATGAAAAATTAAATAGTATGTTGGGAAAAAGGCTGAATTAAAATCTAAGGCCATATGCAGGGGTATTAAATCCCTGGGCTTTGAGGTACCCAGACAGCTGCTTTATATATCAGAGAAAACCGTCCGTCTTATGAATAGAGCACGTCGTTTATGCGTAAAGTATATATAGTTAATACATTACTAAGGCTCATGTAAGGGGCATTAATTAAAAAATGACTCTTTATATCAAGATCAATCTAAGTAAAAGGCAATATTTGAAGGTAACGGTAATTTAATGAAAATTCCAAGGCACAAATTGGCAAGTTGTATGTCACTGAGTATTTCATTTAACGTACACCCCAATTTCAAAGCAAATATTTTTCTGGTCCTACATAGCGTAATCCACTAATATGGTATTACTTATTTTGTAACGGAAGAAATAAAAAACATTTTTAAATATATATTTATATCAATATTCATGAGGAAGGTCAACCTTGAACTAAAATGAAAACAATAAATATAAGATTATCGCCAAGAAAAGCAATAAAATTGATTTCGATTAATATAGAGCGTTTTAATTTCCCGAAGTCCGTAGTTATTAAGTGAGAAGCTAAATTTACGACATTGTACGTCATAAGTCCACAACAATTCCGGCTTTGCGAACCATACAGAAGTTACGCCCAGATTTAGAACCATTAACGCTCATAACTGTGAATACGCCCAGTTTTAAATATTCTCTATGTGGTTTCATCAGACAACTTCTTCAACTTCCTTTCACTCACAGCTATGCATACAGCAATTGTTTTCCTCCTAAACCTACCTATAGGGGAGCTAGAAATAATTCCATAATTTCTAAACCTGATTGATTCAATACAAAACTAGGAACGTCTCTTATTTTTTGTTGGTAGGAAAAGCAGACCATACAGCGTAGGTTCCAAAATGAGTGCAATTATTTTTTCCAAAGTAATTCATTGAATAGATTTGCATAAACACTTAAAATTCTTCAAAGTACTGTCCTCGGGCCTCTATGCATTTTTTACAGCGACTCTACCATGGTCGGTACGCACCCGGAAAGGCGTCCTCGGGGATCTCTCGCAAGGTCTTCGTCACGGCAGAGTGGATCTCTTCTATGGACGAAAAACGGGTTCCTTTCAGGGCTGCCCTAATTCGAGGGAACACAAAAACTTCACAAAAAGAAGTCTGTTGGAGAGATGCCAGGACGATAGGGGGTGGGGCAGCGTTGGCATCTGGTGTTTGGCCAGGAACTCGTGGACTCGTAGCGTGTTGTGGTAAGAGGCGTTGTCGTGATGGAGTTGCCAGGTAGCAGAGATGCCTTTTCTCTTTCTAATGACCCTTTTTCGGAGTGTTTCCAGCACATCCACGTTGTAGGCAGCGTTAACTGTCTATCCTTCAGGAATAAACTCCTTATGGACCACTAATTTACTGTCGAAAAAGACAATTAGCATTATTTTTACTTTTGATTGCTCATTCTTGCCTTTTTGGGCTTGGGGGACTGGTGGGCGTGCCACTCAGAGCTTTGGCGTTTTGTTTCTGGGTCGTATTCATAAACCGAGGTTTCATCACCAGTATTGACGTTGTTCAAATAATCGAGTTCGTTTTCAATACGTTGCAAAAGTTTACTTGAAACTTCCACTCGGTTGGTCTTTCGTGACACGGTCGGCGCGCAGAGGTTTACAATAACTGACATCCTACCGCTTCCACAGCGTAGAGAGCACTGAGAACGGTTTTGGGTCAAAGCTCAGCGTCCCCCACATCCAATCCAAATAGTTTGATTCCACTCCGACCAATAGCGGCAGCAAGTATTTCAAGAATTATAGTAATTGAAAGACGATTAGAGAATACATATTAGTTTCCCAATCTTCTCGATTTAACGTGACATTCTTAAATGAAATCCAGTCAGAGCTTTATTAACCCTTTTGAATATATGTATTGAACCCGGGATTGTCTCATATTTTAGTTAAAAAAACTCCAAAAATATGATTGTTAATGTGAAAATAATTCCTCAGGTTTTTCTAATAAATATGATTTTAATAAAAGCATATGCGAAACATAAAAATGAAACTTAAGAATTCAGATGTGGAAAATAGAGTGAAAATAGGAAACAGTGAGAATAAATGATTTCGTAAAGAATGTGACAAGACACCAAGATTCGCTACAAAAGGCTGTAAGGTGTTTAAAAATAGTCTCCCATATGATGAAGGGTTTATTTTCGATTACCCTCGAGAAATATGAAATATACTTCTCACCTATAATCTAATAGACCCCTTCGCCCCCAGAATTTAAGTAAAGGTTCTCTGAATCAGCAGTCAAAATGATTATCCTCTGCCTATTTAACACGGGAAGACATCACGGTTATCATGGTTAATATAATAATAAAAAAATGTTTTCGGGATTTTGCGAAAGAAACTAAGATGTTATTTTTCCCGTAGTAGGCACACTATAAGATAATAACTTGAGCTATTAATAAAGGCAATTAAGAATATTTTCATTGTCATGAATGATGATGTGCAGCGTTAAAAAACAACTTTTACATTATTGCCTTCAAGAATTAAATCTAAAGATAAAGTGCATCCTTACGACAAATGCAAATAGGTGGAAGCATAAGAATAAGAAAATAATTACTGTTTTCTGTCATGGGGAGTGTTTTTGTTTTTCTCATAAAATACATACTCATTACATTCCTACGAGTCGAAGTTTGAGAAGGCAATAATGGTAAAGATGGAAATACTAGTACAGTTTAAATAAAGAATTTAAGAATTATCTTATTAATTAATAGCCCTGGAAATCCGAGGGAGGGTCAACTGTGAATGACGGTCAGAAAAGTTATGCATAGCATTCCAATTCCCAAAGGTATCTTGCAATACCTCCAGGGGATGTTTCAAACAGGAAAAGGAGTGAGTTACACGACTAAGTTTCCATATCATGGTTGAATTAAGAAACTAAAACCTGATTTGTAATTCCACCATCAAAACTACACACCATACTTAACATTAGTGACGTTCGATTTTACTGAATTACTCTTCAAATACTATCGCATAAATAGCTGGCAATACATATTGATAAAAACAAACACGCTGGAAACAAAATATCTACAATATGCATAATCAATTTCATCGAAACACGAAAAATACCCTAGTTTCACTGTTAAAACATATGCTGGCAATAGTATAATGACTCTTTATACGAAAATGACTTTTCAAATACATAACTGAAAACTGACTTGACTAACTGTGGCGAAGGTAAAGTATGAAGTAGCGAGATTGTCTGGCTTAAGTCACATGCACTGCAATGATCTTTTAACGAAAAAATAAAATGTTTACTTTCCCTTTATATGCAAGATACTCCGGGTGAACTTGATATTCTTGCAACTGGTCCGAAAGAGATCCTGTTTGATAGAGCAAAAGGAGAGTAGATTAAAGCGATCAGAGAAGTGGAAAAGAGGGTGAGGGAAGAGAAGGAAATGTGGATGGAGTGGGAGGATCCACGATGTCCCATGTGGATACACGAGATACAGCTTCCTTCCTACTATCCACGATAACAGCACGCGATGATATGTCGAGTGAGATCTGGTTATATGCTGCATTAGGGGAGGGATTGAATGAGTGAAGGGGATGAGAGGGAAAGATTGGGTGGAACGGGAACCGGTGAAGCAACACGTTACACTGGAGATTTAAACGGCGAGAAAATTGAAACTTTGGAAAATAAGAGCTTTAGAAAAAAGGCAGTGACGCGCTCGTATGAGGGAGCAGGAAGATCGAAGTGGTAGGCAAGGAGAAGAAAATGGAATGAGGGCTTGTCTTCCTTCTGTGAGTATTTCTTCTGACGTCGTTTATTTTACCTTGCCGTGACCTGCGTTCAATGGGATTCTGTTCTCTTCTTCGCCTCTTTTTTTTTGACTTGCTAGTTTCGTTTAAGCGTAATCCTCTTGACCAAGTGATAACTTTGTCTTTTCGAAAATCCCGCTTTAAATCAACATTTCCACGTCTTTTTTATCGGAAACAATCTCGGCCGCAGTTTTTATTTCAGAGTGAGAAAAATGTGGCTGCGAAGATCTTGCACATCAAAAGATTAAGATAAAATCCTTGTCAGGAACCGTAATCGCGTATTGACATTGGAGTAGAGATCAAAAGTAATTACGAATTGTATAGATATATCTACTCCTTGGCGTATCTTTAATTCTATCTTGAATACACAATGCTGCTTCACTTAAGGGAAATCCTCATGAGGAGATAACGCCAAAAAAAATGCTGTAATGCATGTTCCACACTTGTTGCTGGCGCAGCCACTTCGAGAAAAATGTTCAACTGAGTTTCTAAAAGATCACTCGGCAAACGAAGTCAAAACTTACCGAGTTCGAATAATGATATGTTACATATTACACTAATTATCACAATTCTGTTTCTCATGGAAAATATCTAAACTAAGCAGAAACATTTTTTACAATGTGAGAGGGGCGTGCATTACCAATATTACCTTTCAACGTAGTAAATAAATTTTGTGTTTCATCAAATATCTACTGCTCTTGAATTCATTTATTTATCATTAGTTTCCTTGACCTTACCAAGTTTATTCTGTAAGCGTAAGGGCTGAAAGTACACCTACTATCACTGTTCTCCAAAAATCATGAAAAAGCAATTTGAAAGACACTCCAATAGAACCACTGGTTATACAGGTATAACGAGCATCTCTCATAAATTCCATCGATCTTGGCATAATACTGAACGTTAAACTTGAAAATACTTAATATCCGATTAACAGAAAAACAAATGGGGGCAATTCTAATTGATTACCGGACATACTTCGTGTAAGTTGGATATAATTAAAATCTTTTCTGGGAATAATCATGCACAAAACATCATTGATTAGATTAGTACACGTCTCTAAAATTTCAAACAAAAGACAAGTTTGCTAGCTAATTACTTTAAACAATTACTTTTTGCCAAACTTGCTACTTTGGATATCGTGCATAATGCTAGAAAGTTGTAGTATAATAGTATTAATAGTACGGGAACTCGCATAAGTTATTAGTTATATGGTATTAACGTAATAGTAGATAATACGCAATCATTCAAAATACGTATTGAAATATTAAAAATCATGTCACGAGTTAATTAAATAAATGAGTGAGGTTAATGATCAAAATCCGTCTTGACAAATATATCCTTTAAAACATAGAGTTGTATTGGCTTGCTACAAAATTATGGCACGAATAAACTTTTGGCTTCTTCTACTCTTCCCAAAAATACAAACGAATATATCCTCAATCTTTTCGGAGAAAAACGAGAGGTTGTGCCTAAGTGAAACTTAGTGAAAATTCAAACTTAAAAATTTGGTGTGCGAAAAATGGTGACCATGTTTTATTTTAATGATCGAGCTGTTATAATCGGCGCATAAGTTATAGTAGTCAAATTATATATCCAAGCATAGTTGGAGGTAAAAACCTAGTTATAGTATTGAACCTTTCATACAATTTTAAGGCCCTTCGGCGTATAAGAAATGCTCAAAATGATTGAATTAACGGTTATAAAATTATATAGTAGGCCTTATTAAATTTAGTATAAAATAGAAGCAGTTTCGTGGGGTGGTCAAAAATGTCGGAAAAGTTTTTAATTGATAAAAAAGTATTTAAAGCAAGACATATTATATTTTTACTTAATTTATAATGAGTGGCTTAATCGGTATTAATTGAATACTGTGGCGACATTAGTATCAAAAAGCAGAGCGCATGTATACATTTGAATTTATTCGTATCCTATTTTAGCAGACAACCACTCAAAATATTCTATTCTGTAATTTCATTTCCACACTAGAGTGAACAATGAAATGAGAAGTGTAATTTAACGCCATGAATTAAGCATTTCTATAACCATAAGACTATCGAAAAGGAACCTAAATGCCTGGTATTTAATTCGTCGGAAAAGACAGTGCCATTAAATAACTTCCCACACCCAAGTCAAGAGAGAGGGATCACATGTTAACTGCTTTCATTATTTTCGGCTAATGACCTCACTTCATATGCAACACATGTATGAAAATAATTATTACGTCGACAGTGGGGGTCCAGTCGAGATTATTGATGATTTCCTCTGCTAAAGAAACTTTTAAGGTTGTTCCCAAAAACTGCAATAAGCATTATGATGTTGCCAACATTCGAATGACTCATTTATGCGATGACATACGAATAGTAGTGGTACTACACTTAATTGGGTTTCTGTCTCCAATTTAGTTTTTATTCTTCGTTGGAAATGCAGTTACCAAGGGCAATGGGGCAGAGGCAATTTCACAGGAGCTGCATTTATGTCTCCGACTTAGATTGCATCTGTATTGTTAACCCTTGCCTTGAAATATATACCCGCCTCGATAGCTTACCGTGGTAGTTCTTTCGTGCTCTCGCATCTTCCTCGTAACGGAAAGAATAGACGAAATGCTCAACCTTGCGATCCACTGGAGAGAATTTCCCCTCTTATTCCCATTTCTCGATTCCAAATCGCTTATCTAAATGGCTTATGCAACAATCAACACGTAAAGACTTAGCTGTGTAGCGCCGGATTTCATTTATAAGACAAGAAGAAGATGATGATATAGCCAGCGGGGAGAATGGTCGAAGGGCCGCGAGTCAGGATGGTACGGCGGGAAGGGTTAAGAACGAGACCACTCGAATCCCATTTCTCTCTCTCTCTCTCTCTCTCTATTTCGCGATTCCTCGCCAGAGATAAGTGCCGACATAAAATCCAACACAATCAGAGGCGTGGACTAATGAACCGGATGAATCGGATTCCGGCCGACGGCGGCGCCACTGGTCTTTTTTTTCTATCTCTTTCCCCTCATCCGAAACTCATATGGCAATCCCATTCCGCCATACTCTCCGCCCTCGACCGAGCGCTATCGATGCCGCTGCTCTTCCTTCCCCCCTCCGTCCTTACACCCTTCACACGCCCATCGAGACAGCCCTTCTCTCACCGAGAGAACCCGCGGGTGACGCGCCGAGGATTCTTCATGTCGGGCTCGCGGCCGAGAAGATCTTTGTCATCCCCCGACTGACTGAATGAAAACGTGGGGGCGACGATCGCGGCCGAATTAACGATTTCCTTTGAAATTTTACTATCGTTAAGAATGGTGACATGGTTACGGATTTCGACCAAAAAAATCCATTGTGATTAGTGAATCGACATAGGAAGACTATATTTAACATTTGCCTGAGAGAGTGTAAATTAAAATATGAGAATAAATATTGCAGTTTCAGGCTTGACTTTGATCACGGAAAGAAAAATACAACTATGTCGATTCAACTTAATGTTTTAATTTTACTACACGCGTTTCAATACATATTATCATCATTATGTACTTTTTCGGAAGGTAAAGCTGCGAAAAAAGTACCTGATGATGGATGATATAATGTATTGAAACCCGGGTCGTAGAATTAAAACATAAAGAGGAATTTACATATCTGTATTTTTATTTCCGTAAAGTAGAAGAAATATATTATATACATAGAAAGTATTTTAGACGGAAATTGACAAAAATGAGAGGGAAATAATCAAGAGGAATATTTTATTAGAAGACCTATATATATCTGGAACGAGAGGGAAACAAGTACCGGAGCTCTGAAAATAGTACATGAAAAGAGTAGTCAAAAGACATGACTTCCAGCTGCGAATTGGGCTTTGAGGATAAGTTATAGGCATAAGTAGCAAGCTGTAGAAATTCGGGTATGGAAAAGAGCGTAGGAAGTAGGCAGGATAGAGAGGCACACGAAGTTATAAATATAGTTTGGGAAAGGAAATTGCGGACAAGAATATTTAGAAGGGACTGCTACCTCAACGCTAAAACATGGGTCAAGAGTCTGGAATTTAGGGTCATATAAAAAATTTCATTGAAATACACGTAATTCCCTAGCGGATGAGAAATTAATGACGCGACGTCATGCATTAAATTATATATCACACATAGCACTCAGAAAAAGGCAAAGACT
This sequence comes from Hetaerina americana, assembly GCF_022747635.1. Taxonomy (NCBI): domain Eukaryota; kingdom Metazoa; phylum Arthropoda; class Insecta; order Odonata; family Calopterygidae; genus Hetaerina; species Hetaerina americana. The sequence goes on from NW_027286763.1 coordinate 98,431,696, forward strand.
CAACAAAGGTTTTCGAAGAAACAAGAAATTGGGGAGGGAATAGGAAAGGCATGCTGGACAGAATGAAGGGATGAAAGAAGTTTAAGGAAGTGGAGAGGGGCTTAGTATAGTGCCCGATTACAGGTTGTGCATTTTGTGACATGAAGGAAGTTTATGTACTTTTGTACAATTGCTTCGGCTATGTTCATCCAAAAGCACCCTAACAGGTAAAATGCCAATAATAATAATATGCAGCGGATGTGTTTTACCTTCATAGCTAATATTTTCAAAACCTTCAAATTTGTATTTGAAATTGGTCACAGGACATTAAATCGCATTTCTTTTGCATCCTCGGCATCTGACATCGGGTCCACAAGTTAGAATCACACTGATTTTAAAGGAATTTCTTGACAAGAAAACATCAACTCCGGGGGTAAACAGCGAGATGTAAATGCCATATTTTCGCTGAAGTGGAATCAACAGAAAGAACTCATTCAAACACCTAATGGAATGGCTTATTCCATTGTGAGGAATCCTGAAAGGAATTTGTCGACACATTTCTAAACCCGAATGAGAGGGGAATACCCTCTCGGGGAGACAAATTTATTCCATATCCTTTTTGTCGAACACCTTCAATATTCTAGTCGCCAAGTGATGGTCAAAGCAAGGGAATATTTTAGTTTTTTTCCCGATATTCTTTTTGCTTTCACATTTCCTGCCCTGGCGCATGAAGACGCGCACATTAGGTAGTGCAAGAGGCAGAAGGGAAAAAGGTGGTGGACATAGCTTTCCAGGAGAAGGGGCGATGAAGGGATGTAGAAGGGTGGGAGCATTGAAGGTGAAAAACAGAAGGCAGAACTGAGAAGGTGGAAGCAGGCGACGTGCAGGCTGAGATAAGAAACGATGGCCAAAGCGAAAGCTAAAGAATGGACGGACGAGGATGAGGGCAACGCCGAGGTGAAGTGCTTGGAGGAGAGGACTGACGAAAACGAGAGAACTTAATATATGCAGATTGAAATGGAGGAATTCCGAAATTTAGGGAATGATCCCTTGAAGTGAGAATTAAGGATAATGAAATATTTATGCAATACAAAATATTTACAAAAGCAATTACAAAATAATTACAAAAACAAGATTTTTGGAAGAGCCAAAATCACTGAAACGCTTTTCATCCGGTAAGTAGGTACCTTTCCGGGGCGAAGTTTTTTAACTTTCGTCTTTTTTAAGTTCGCCAGATCAAAAGTTGGCAATTCATATATTGGAAAAAAAACAATTACTTTTTTCACATTAAAGGTAACATAATTGCGAAATATTGTGGGAATAAGTGTAATAAATTTCTGCAATAAAATAAAAAAGAGCGTAAATTTGGTAAATATAATGTCTCACTTGTATTTCAGATTTAGAAAAAATGTTTTGGAAAATCGAGAAAAAGTATAATTGTGATTGAAAAGCATTGAAGCTGTGGGAATGGTAGCTGGGAGAACGGCTCTAGGCTAATGTCTATAGCCATTCTCCCAGCATAGTTTCCAAGGTGGCAAATTTAGCGATATAAAACATACAAAAGGTACACCTCATTAGAAAATCCATTATATTAATTTTGAATATAGGGAACGATTCGTTAAAAATCATACATGGGATTTAATTTTCTGCTGACAAGAGACTTGGAAGATAGTAGATAGAGAAAAAAAGGATTGGAGGCGATGTGCTAGAGAATAATTCTGAAAATACACTTGGAGAAGTACTTTAAAGGGTGGACCAAGAGAGAAGAACATGGAGGATACTTACACGAAAACGGGGGAATTGATTGGACGTATCCTGAGGCAATATAACTTAAAACTGAAGGAACCATGACTGAAGAAATCTTGGAAGGAAAGAATTATAGAGGAAGGCTAAGGACAGACTATCAGAAGCATGTGATGATGGATGATGTCAGTGCAACGAGCCATTACGGCCTGAAGAGTTACGTAGGAAACAAGATCTGTCGAAGATGAAGGGTTGATAACAAAGACTGAAGCTAACTGAAACTGAATAACGGAAAGCAAGCCTAAAGGGCTGCTACAAACCAACCCTTGGAATGATAATAGATGATGATGATGAGGCAAAAGAATAGTAGTCCCCTCGTATTCATCCTAGGAAGTTTTTCCATCGCCATCTGAGCTAGTTACAGCACTAACGATCAACAAATAGCAGTTTTATTAAGGATTCACCGAATAACTCAAGTCAGCGACTCTTGACAAAACGGTTATTGAGAAAATGAATACCAGAATACGCTCAGGAAGATATTGATTGGCCACTAATGCAACCAGTGTTTTAAAATATTCTGTTGACACACGACATCAGACGGTCAGACATCTTCACCAAAACCTCGACCTCTCGGAAGTTGTATACATTAACTCCTACCGAATCTCATGTTCTCAGGTATTCAATCTGTCCGATTTGAATAAGAAAATAAATAATATTTTTTGGTAATATTTTTATTCTCTCTCTTTATGCGCCAAACCTGGGATGAATAAAAAAACTTTCGGCATTTGAATCAAAGAATATGCGCACGTACAATCAGACACGTGTTTTTGTGTATGCATGTATGTGTAGTACACACATACACACATACGCGTGTGTGTGTGAAAATATATATATATGTACATATATATATATATATATATATATATATATATATATATATATATGTACATATATGTATATATATATATATATATATATATATATATATATATATATATATATATATATATATATATATATATATATATATATATGTGTGTGTGTGTGTGTATAAATTAATTTATATATAAAGGAGGAGGAAATAAATATATTTTCCCCACCTTTCATTTATATTCGGAAGAGGCGCCTCCGAATCTCCCCCGGCAACGTCCTCTACTACAACATCTGTCCGGCGGCAGCAGAAGCGGACACGCCCTCGACTCCCTCCTCAGACTCACACTCAGCCATCACAATCTCCCCCTCCCCCCACACACACTCCGAACACCAACAGTATCCCCTCCACTCACCCTCTCTTTCCTCCTCTTACTCCCGTGGAAATGTCGGTGGCAAGTGTCTCTTTTCAAAAAGGAAGGCAATGTGGCAACACTGGACTCGGCGGCAGCGGCGTTATGCGGGGTGTGGCATGGGTCCATAAGGCTGGTAGGATTGGGATGGGAAGGGACCGGGAGAGGAACGGCTGAGGGGGGACGAGGATGAGGGTGGAGTGAGGAGCCGTTGGGGATTCTCTTCGTGGAGGTTGGGGAAGTGTACCATCCAGGAAATAGGGAATGAAGTGGGAGAGAGAGGGTGGACGGCAGGGAGGTGGCGGCTGGTGACCCGCCCAACGGTAATTGGAGGGAATGATAACTGAGCTAATTAACATGGTGAGCATTGCAGTAATCACATGAAAAAGACAGCTGCTCCCGGTGCCTAAGCTAAAATAGTGAACAATTACAGTGTTTCTAAACAAATATTAACAGTTACAAATTACGTCGAAAGAGTGTAAAATTGGTTTGTTTAACCCAAAGCGAACATTTTCCTAAGTACGTTGATATGAAATCAATAGAAAATACTGAAAACGCATCTAGCTCAAAAATTACCGCTAACTCTTATTGGCGAATAGAATGGTTTGAGGCGTCACCTTGTGGAAGCGATTCATATCGGAAAGAAAATACTATGTATTTCCACATATATGTGGAAGAACAAAGTAATTTCTTTTCCTACATTACTGGTGATTTAAGTAGGATCGAATCAGTACAAATAGACCATTTGTTTGGAGTCATTAAAAATAGTTGTCGACCTATAAAAAGTGAAATATTCACTTCCCTCGGAAGAAAATGGAAAAGGAAGAATACTTCTATTCAATAAAAACGGGTTGTTTGTTCTTGAAAACAATGCTTTTAGATAAAACATTGTCAATTTACTCTTATGTCGTAACATAGTATTGTGTAGCCCATAGAGTATATATGTAACTCTATGGGGAGATAGTTTAACACTTAAGGACCTTCTTGTTGGAGAGTTTATCTAAAAATTTACATTACCGAGAGCGTTTTGGTAATTTTATAGCTGATTAAACAATGATCAAGATGCTATCAAATGGATGAAGGAATAGATGAATTGAAAAATTTGTGCTGAGATTAGTATGGGTGCTTGAGAGAGGACCTCAATGATAGGATGACAACAGTTGGTTTGATAGAGTTTTTGGGAAATGAGAAAGGGACATTAAAACGGAAAGAATGCGAAATTTTGAGACGAATATACTATATGCATACCTAGTAGGCAGACTGGTATAAAAGAAAAGAAGTTGGGTAAGCCTAAAAGTTGAAAAAAGAGAACGAATTTCCGGGTGTAGGGAGGCCAAATTTTTGGGCGAGGCAATCACAGAGTTTGTCAACAGCTCTATTCTAAAAGGGAGAAAGGAGAGAGGTATTACACATGAACGTGTGAAATTGAAATAATCTTGAAAGAAAAATTGTGTGAGGAGATAGAACGACGTTCGTGGTGTAGGGGCGCATGAAAATCAATAAGATATGATGACAGCAATCGATTCCGAAAGACGGCTAATGGCCCCTGTGATGGAGGAAATAAAAGAATTCACGGCGGTGAGATGACCATCCTACTTCAGTGTCGCCAACTTGTTTAGCGAAGGAGAGGAGTGGGTGTAAGAGTGAGAAACACATCCCTAGAGATAGCAACAAACCTTCATTAAATATGGTATCAACAACACGTGTAACACCGCGGAGGGAATGAGACAGAGAGAGATAGAGAGAGAGAGAGGGCAATTTGAAGCGGTGATTGAGTTCGTGGAAAACCGATGGCGGGTGACCAGGGCTTGGTTCGGTGAATGGAATCGAAGATGTGACGGAATGTAGACCTCGAACACGATATCACACGACGCCGACACTGGAATGGTTGGGGGAGCGACGAAAAAAAATTAGACTGCTCGAAGGCGCACACGTGGAAGGCAAATGTAGAGATTGATGACGTACTGCGATCTTGTCTAAGAAAAGGCGACCAATCAAAATATTTTGCGAAAAACCTATAGAATTCCTCCCTTTTAACCGTCCTATCTTAAAATGGCTACCTGATACGGCGAAAAGTCCCATCGTCGGAAATGATTCCCTCTTGTAATTGCAGCGGCGAATTACTCTCGACGTTTTATTCCTAATTTTTTAGTTTTTCCTTTGCATTGCGGATGGGATGCAAACGCTTATAAATGAGTCCACCCATCGCTTACTAGATCCGAAATGAAATGCTCGGAAAGCACTTGACCAAAGGGAAACCGGTTCATGGAACATGGGAATAATTTAAGATAAAAACCTGAGGGAGAAGACGTCACGATTACGAAAACAAAAGAGATAAGCTGGGAACGTCCGTCTGGGGAGACTGGGAATCGCCGAGGTGAAATGAGATGAAAATCCCTGAAAGAGATGCCGGAATTACCCACAGCAATTAAGGTTCCCAAAATAGTGAGACGAAGGAAGGACTAAGATTAAAGGTAAGTAACACAAAACTGGGTTTCTCGGGAGATGGAAGAATGCTGTGCGAATGGACACAATTGCCCAGGGCGTTAAAGAGTCCGTTGCTAGAATAATGAAATTAGACAAAGGAAAATGAAAGAGGAGCCACAAAAGTGGAGGACGCAGGGAGGCGGTAGTTGAGATTTTCATCTTCATGAACAACAGAATTCGTAAGTGGCCCACGCCAAAAGTAGCAGAATTTTATAAATAAGGTTCAGTTCAGATAAAGATAAGATTCGAATCACAAACCATGAAGATGTGCGGAGGACGTAGAGTACACACATGGAAAATAATAATCAAGGTAATATAAGGTTTCTTACCTTCCGCCTATGCTCGCATAAAAATGTTACATTTTCCAGAAATAAAAAATAAATAATTGCATTAATTTTCTGCTAATGAGGAACGTTCGGCCTAAAAACAATGAAATTTTGCTTGCGAAACATTTTCACTCAAACTCAGCGAAGGACATATCGTATACATACTGCTAAGCAACACAGCACTCGACGTTTATCGTAGATTTATATGGCTTGAATATTGAGCTGTGAGTATGTAATATATGTGCTTTACATGCATAACATAGATATGCGCACCTTTTGTTAAATATTAGTTTATCATAATATATTAAATTAAAAAGACACCACATGACAATATTTATATACGAAGAATTTATTTACTTTCAATCCTAATCCTTAGCTAATTCGTTGAGGGTCAGAAATTTCACCACATTAGTTAGTGTATATTCAACATTATACTCAAATTAAAGTAATTAACTATGTTAATTACTTCAATTGTCAGTCAGTTAGACACGCTCCTAATATATATGTGTGTGTATATGTGCATATATATACACACTTGCATATATGCGACGAATGCGGAGAATATGGGCAGTTGTAAGCATAGGACCCTTTGCTTTTCAAACTGGAAAATCGCATACCAGGCAACACAAGTGGTCAGGAAACCCACGGGTTGCCGTAGCTCATCGCCCACGGGGTCCTGACACACGAGGCCTGCTGTGACAAATATTATGACTACGCGCCTCTGCCGCCAACCCTGTCAGTGGAGCAGTACTCTCTGCGAGTAATGGCATACCATTTATGGAAGGCTTTAATGAGCTTTGCCTTTAGTCCACATGCTGCCCTTAATTACACGCTCAATATTTATTAATATATACGCATTGAAGTTCGCGGTCCCGGGAGACTGCTTTCAGCGATTGTGTCCGCTTCTTGACCGACGAGTTCCCTACTTCTGAACTACGCAATTACCTAATAGACCGCACATGAAGACTATTAATGCTTCGACTCTTTTCAGATAGACTTCGGACGAATGGCGAACCGGTGTATCGGTCGTAGTTGCACAACCTTGCGAACGGTTTTGAAATTCATTAGTGCAAAAGGGTCTTCATTGATTGCTAAAATTTAAGGGCTTGGTTCAGATACTTTACGTATTTATGCATTTACATAATTTACATCTACATCTTTTTTTTACGTCTACATAGCACACTTGAAAGGGGAGTTGCCACACCAGTTTTTAGCAGCCGATAAATTTTAATTTCAAACAGAGGAGGAATGATGAGAAAAATATTTTTCTTAAAATTGCGATCGGGATTACGCGAGGGAAGAACAATTTTTATAAATCTGCCATTGATTGAATAGGTATACTTAGTCCTTCTTCATCATAGTGGTTCTATCTGCCGATATAATGTTGACTTCAAATTTTCTCAGAGTCAAAAGTAACTCAAGTTCCTTGAGCATTTAAAAATTGTTAGTCTTGTTTGATCTCCTAATGGTGGGCAGAATTTTCCATCATATATCCTTACAAACTTAATCATTGTGTCGTAAAAATAAAAAAAAATTGGTTTGGTTTTCTTTAAACTGACCTAGTTCTTTAACAATCACTTCCTCCGATAGCTTTTAAATACTTTTCTCTTATTTTATTTCCAACCTCATTTTTAAAAGAGACTACACATACCCACACCGCCAAATTAGAGTCATAAAAACCTAATTAAAAAAATTCATTCTAAAGAGCAAGTTTCAAGGAGTCCTGGTTTCAGAACAAGCCTCCTATACAGGTATATAATATTACCAAGCTTTCATAGAGGATTGAATTGATTACTTAAAACCGTTAATAGGGAAATGGTGGATGAACAATAATTGTTATAAACTTGATTCTCTGGTTGAACATAGACCCACTCCAATATCCAATTGTATTATAAATCAGTATTAATGAAAGTAAGATTTTATCAAAATTTAAAAACATGTATTTACTCTAAATTACGCTATATTTGATCGGCGCATGCAGGTAGGTTTATTAAAGTTAATCACGCTAACAAAGAACTCCATAAAACGAACACAAGAATGGAGTTCATTAAAACAGGACAATTATTTCTGGAGACTCGGATGCCACTACTTAAAGAGGTTTATCATCCCGTACACACCGAAATGATTCAAATCCCAATTCCTTCTGCATTGCTTTCATAGTTTTTTTTAAGTGGTACGGATTGAAATACGTAGGATAGAAAACGACGAGATATAGTCTGACTTCGTACTTCAAAATGATACTCCCTGACCTTAGGGAGCTCGCGGATGTATAGTTCGGGCCTTGTCTACGTTTACAAATAGAAGACGGGCAATAATCAGGGCACATGGCGAGGACAAATCAGTGGTTGCCAAGGGAATAAGTCAATCGGAGAGAGTCGCGGCAGTTTACTGGATGGGGTCGATAACCCCAGTTAGACCTTTTATCAGCTACTAAAAAAAACGTCTCAAAGTTTGACTCATCGAAGCAAAGGCGAAGGTTAGCGATTACAGAACATAGCACGATAAATTATGTCATACATATCCCACCCCCACCATTCTCCGATATGTACGCGCACGCGTCCAGCGGATGTAGATAAGACACCGTATCTCCGATCATATGGTTACATTCATCGAGAGAAACTCTTCCATCAAAAATCACTGAAATTGCAATATATCCACGGGCATCGACTCTCGGTGACTATCACGGAGACAACATTTTCTCCTCTAGAAAAACGTAATCTCTTACAACGCGGAATAGCAGCAGACATCATTTATTTTGAACAATGTATATAGCATTATAATGGAGTCAGAAAACTTGAAAAAATATTAAGGAATTGGTTGAAAAATTTGGAACGGAAATACTTGACCATGATCATGAATATTCTGTTTTTTGTGTTTCTTTAGATACATGGAATGCTCATTCTGGTCCTCCGATTATTCACGGTAGGAGTGCGAAATCATTATCAGGGGGAATTGCACTACTTTCATGTACCTGTTTGCGCGGTTACGCAGTGGAGTTTTTTTTTCCATTTTTAAGGCCAATGAAAACACTTCAATTCCACAAATTAATTTTTTGTTACTAAAATGCGTAATATGCAACAATTTTTTAGTCATCGGAGTTGTTCCTCTTCTATTCCAGGCACGGAATATGAAATTTTGTCTAAGTGGATCAATTCGTTGTCTCAGGCGTGACTTCATGGAATCGACTTAACATAATGAAAAGAGAAACTTTGTAATTCCACATAGATTTATTCGACGGACGACCTAGGTTTCGACGTGGCACGTCATCATCAGGTACATTTTGTAAAGAAGACAGAGAATATATAGTCACACAAATTGGGGGGGGGGTGGGTTGGGGGGGGGGGGGAAGGCGAGAAGAGAGACAACTCCCCGGATTGACGCGCTAGAGCAATTTGAAATTTTGAAATGTGTTAAGAATAAGGTTACCATTGTTAACGAAATCTTGTACCCTTCCCACTCCCCCCTTCTAGACCTTCCTTCCTTCCACACCTAATGACACCCCACCTACCTTACCTCCTCCCCTACCGGCTCTTAATACAGCGTTTTTACGTATATTCTGGGTTTCCCCTCTCCCTCCTGATCCACGCGTCCCCTTCACCACCTCCCCCCTTCCTGAGTTTACGGAGTTCCTAATCCTTTCCTTTCTTCTAGCCCCTTGCTCTCAACCCCCTTAACCACCTCCGGGCCAACACCCCCCCCCTGGGTTTTTTCCCCTCTTCCACCCCCTAACCCTCACCTCAGACCGGGGAGTTGTCTCTCTTCTCGCCTTCCCCCCCCCAACCCACCCCCCCCAATTTGTGTGACTATATATTCTCTGTCTTCTTTACAAAATGTACCTGATGATGACGTGCCACGTCGAAACCTAGGTCGTCCGTCGAATAAATCTATGTGGAATTACAAAGTTTCTCTTTTCATTATGTTAAGTGGATCAACATATTTTAATTTAAATAGCCACTCCTGTGATGAAACTCTTCCAAAATTCCTATTTCCAGGATAACGGTTTACGCAGCCTTATACATGAAATTCCTGTTCTCTGTGTGCTAAGAATATTCATCTTTATTATTCTTTATACTTTGTGTGGACAGCTATTAAAATTAATGTCATGGTCAAATTTGACATCTCCTTATTTTCAAGGAAGTGGTGTTGCTGTGACTGAAAATATTGTAAAAAATACATTCAAAACTGGTCTTTGATTTGAGCAAGTATTGAATATTTAGATACTTGTCTAAATATTCAATACTTGCTACATAGCGTACTCGTAAAAAGTTGAAACAATGGAAATAGTACAATTAAAAATCGCAAGGGAAGGATTTCAACAAAAAATTGAATGCAAAAATTAAAATCGTGTTCAGGTTCGTGAATCTTACCATGTTCAAAGACTTCAAAAATGGGCAATGTTATTTGAAGCCATGACAGTTAACAATACGGTAATAAGACAGTAAATCAATAAAAGCGAGAAATCTGCTCTAAGCGGTTTCCACAATGATAGATAGCGAAAAATTGTAAATGCAATGAATGCGATTGTTTGATTGCTCACTTCGATATCGGATTTTACAGGCATAATGATGATTGTGAAGGTAAGAAGTTCGCAGACATGCAAAATTCTATTTTTTCTGTTAACCGAACACTTTCATTACGATTTACCGATCAGTAAAAAAAAGTTAAAAAATTAGGCTCAGTACAAATAATTTCGAGTCGGGACCAAAAACTGCTTTTTTGAGTAGAGAGCTGCAGAAATTCATCAAATGTATTGTATAGATTGACACAAGTTAGAAGAAGCGAAATTGTGCTAGCGATCATCACATGAAACTTAAAAAAAATGGACTGGAAATTATTTGAACGATATGTAAATTATGCAATACTTTGATGACGTTCCCGTTTTTGAAATTGGTTGAAATTCATGATAAACGACGTAAACCTAATATTACTCCAGGTACCTTCGCTGTATCAAAGGTTTTAATTGAGTTAATCATGAATAAAATTGCATTGAAATAAAGAATTTCATGTCAGGTGACTGAGGTGATTGTCAAAAACAAATGGGAGTTAGCAGAGGAATTCGAGATTTATAATATCAAGAATGCATGTTAGAGAGAGGCATTTATTCGGTTCAATATGATGCCCAGCAATTTATATATCACTACTTTAATGATCTTGACACTTCAATATTTCGGGAAAAAGGCCAGTTCATGAGCTGATAACTTAGAAGTGGCACTACCCAACACTTTGGTCCCAACGTCTAAGTTCAGAGTTTCTTATGTAGAATATTTTCTTGCGGTAAGATATTTTCATGGCGTTTATGGATAATTTCAATGAAATGATCCAACAAGTCAGCATGGAGAAGGAATTGTAACACTTCATGTGAGTATTAATATTGAAAACTAATGTCGCAAGTAGTGCTAACTGATCAAGAGCAATGGTATTTTGGAATTAAAATAAATTTTCCAAGAAAACACATAGATATACATTAATATAAAACTTTCAATAAAAACCATATGCTAAAATACGGAATTGAAAATATAAATCTACAGTGAAATGTGCGAAACATTTATTGGAGGAGGTACTTTCAGTGCAGCAATGCTATCAGGTTTATCTAACGACATTGCCTCAAAGATGTTTCGAGCTCGTAGCTCTGCAGATCATTTCGCGGTCTAAAAATGTGACTCGTGCTTCTCAAACATTTGTACTCATCCGAATGGGGCATTAAATCCAGATTTAATACGAGGTCCTCGTGCATGTACCTCATTCACGACATATTCACATGCATATTCATGCACTACATTCAATTGTGATTGCAAGATTCCCTGAGCACTCGATAAATCACTTAATTATCACCCACCGAGGGGTCTTCCAGCAGACTATAGCCGTCACTGACTCGACTATCCGGTTCTGATTCACCTATACGTCGACCTTGGCGGTAGAGAGGGATGGATGTAATGCCCTCTCTGACCAGAACACCCTGCATCTCATTCTATCTCTAATTTAATTCATCACCACGATATTTATAACATAATTTCCACTGCCCATATACGATGAACAAAAGGTGTGGCATTCTACTTATTTGCGTCATGGGCAATCCATCACTCCGTCGGATTGAATAATTTCAGCGTCATAACCGCCCCTTCCCTTCCTTCCATAATTACACTTCCAACCGGGCGTTGACACACACACGTGACAACGATTTCCCCGAAAAAAACAACTCCCGTTTACGAGAGGGTGAAAAAAAGAGATATCCGGGGCGACTTCTGCTTCAGCTACAAATGAGCAGACAGAAGAGACGAGAAAATGCTGTATGACTCATTTTTCTTACCTGAGATTACCCACGAATTCGTCCGTTCTAATAGCTTGACGAGAGAAAACGTCGATTAGAGATCTCGAGTGTTGAATGGAAAAAAACCTTATTTAAAAAAATTAAACTAACTACCTAAGATTATCGATATTCCATTTACATAAATACTATCCGGTCTTCTTATAGGATGATGACTCGAACTGAATTTTTTAGCTCATGAAAGTTCGTATGAAAAGGTATTTCAAAGTGAAGCATTCAACGCAAAGAATACAGTAGCTAGTCTAATTTTATTTTGCTTTGATTATCTCTATCTTGCTGACAAATAACCAGAATAATTTTTCATTTGGAACCATGCACAGGATTAACTCTTTCATGTTGATTATGCAGTTTTATAGCATATGTTTCATTGCAGCAAAGCTATAGCGGGCACATTTTATGTTCCGCATATTTTGATACTGTGGCTAGAACTTACCCATCCACTGAGACAAAGTTCTGCGAATGAAACAGTAAATTTTTTCCAGACTTTTTTTAGGTCTAATTAATTTTATTCCAATCAGGGGAAACATCCCAAATATGTTGTTGAAACTGGTGGAATTCCTCGAGCGACGGCAGCCTAGTGATCGTAAAAAGTGTTAGAAAAAAAAGTAGCATATGACGACACCTATGTACGTATACACGTTCATATATAAAATTCTCTTCAACCTCCACGAAAAGGCAAGTTTCGGTCGAGGATAAACAAGCCGCCGAGATACTCCATTCTGAAACGTCAGGTGGGTCCACGTTCGACGCTTCGTTCGCTATAGTTTTTACTGCCTCGTAATTCAACGCCGGGATCGGTACAGGTTTCGAGCTCGCTCAAGAGTCGTTTCGAGCAGTTCAACGTATCACAGGAAAAACCAACTACGTTTCAGAGACAGGAAAGAAAGCGGAGTGGGAAAAAATGTCCAGCGCCAGGTTTCGAGTCCTTGCTTGGAACGCGTTGAATCTAAGGGCGTGCGAGAGGTTAGAGACCTGAGAGAGAGAGAGAGAAAGAGAGGGAGTGACAGAAGGAAGAAGCGGATGAGGAAAAAAAGACGCCAGACGGAGAGGGAGAGTCGCGTCGAGAATGGGGAGGAAATCAACTCCAAATAAGAATGATCCGTCCGATGCTAAGAGGGAAGCGCTCGTTCATCGGCGCCGATGCTTTGCCGCCCGGAGACGGCAGGGGCGAGAGGGAGGGGCCCTCGGCGGAATATGGCATGGGAGAAGGAGGGGCTAGAAAGGAAAAAAAAGGCAGCCGAAAAGCGCGGAGGCGGTATAAAAAGAGAATGAGAGAGATCGGGAGGTAAACACGGAGGGAGAGACGGAGCGAAGCTAAATACAGAGCCGGGGCGGAATGTGCGAAGGGCCGAGTGTGAGAAGAGACGACGGGTGGAGCGAAGGGGAGACGGGGAAGGAGGGCGGTTGAGTGGGGCGTGGCAGAGGCGTGGGCTGACGTCGACTTTGGAATCTGATTTAACATCGAATACGATACAAAGTGTCGTCGAAATCTCGTCTGCGGCATCAATACGCCGGCTGGGTTATTTTCGTAAGCTGATAAATCGATCATATCGCCAGATTTAATCTCGCTAAGAATATTACTGTAACAGTAGCACGTAGCATTGCTCTACGGTAGGTGTTTCCAAAAGTGCGGGATTAGCTTAATATGGTTACATGGGGTGCAAGGACCATCATTTTCATTATTATGGCTCCGTATCTATTTAAATGAATTTAAGTGAATCAGTCAACAGCTTTAGCCAAGCTGAGTGATTTTTCGGGTGCCAGATCTCCCGGGGAAACCACGACCGGAAGAAGGAAGAAGATTGGAATCCACCTTGGATGTGTGAGTACAACATGTTGCGGGGCGCTACGAAGTGATCTCTATTCTTACTCAGCTTTCGGGTTGATTTCTAAAACAAGGTGAATCGAAAATTTGGACGGAGTAGTTATGTGAGTGAATAAGAAGAACGGGAGGGAAACATAGCACTGGTTTAACCTTCGAAATTCACCAGGGATACTCTAAATTTTTATTTCCGATTCTGTGGTTTCCCTTGCTTGCTCGAAGTGTTATCAAAAAGACACAATGTGGGGATCATGATGCAAGGGACAAACCTGGACGCACTCGATAGTAGACCCTAAGCCTTCGGCGAGAGTGTTCAATGCTCAAGGCATCGCACCAATACCACCTCGTGTTGATAAATTGAAACGATTCAAATAACATGATAACAATGCAAGATTAGTGCACAAGAAGCATGAGTTACCGTTTCCGGAGCTCACGAAATTTTTACATTCACAGACTAGTGGATCACCTATAAAATAAAAATTTCGATTTAATGAATTTCGTAAGGGAGACGAAAAATGACTAAACCTAAGAGTCTTCAAAATATTGGTCAAAATATAATAAATTGCGACAAGTTAGCTGAATTTTATTAACCAATGACGTAGTTAATAATTATAACCGAAGGAAAATACTCTATCATCTTCAGCATACTATAATTATGTTTTCAAACACTTCTTTCCGCAAAAGTTGACTTCTGCCCTTTTTATCAAAGGATATTTAATTATGGTATATGTACTAGTGATAACAAAAAGAAGAAAGAGATATGAGTGAAAGATACAAAGCATTATTTATTTAATAGATTTTTACCATTTCTTTTTCAGGCGAACCATTGATAAATTGTTCATACCACATCTATGGTATGGATATTGTATCGTCATTAAATGGTCAATAATTCAATTGAGTTCTTTAGAGCACTAAACACACACTATGTCTTCAGGAAGACGCGCAAATCTCGTAAAAAGCTTACATCAAGACGATGTTGAACATCGGAAAGAGCCAATTCCCGAAACAAGTTTAGTCTAGAATATGAGTCAATAGATCCATATAAACACGGAATAGATATGGTTTACCAATCTAATATATGAAAACGGTCGTCGACTACAACAAGTAGATAAACATCCAAAAACCTTTAACAATGAAAACACATCGATTCATTCAGAGGATCAAACGGCAACATCGACCGTAACTTGCGATGATATTTATTCAACTTAGTCATGAATTTAAAGTGTTAAAGAACATCTTAAACCTATAGGTCTCACTAAACCTGACTAAACTAATATACGATGAGAAGTACATGGAGGAAAAGTAAAAAACAACCAACCTTCCTCCGTTCGATATATTGAACATTGATTGCCCAGCACGTCGCCGTTCTATGCGTTGCTTTGTTCGCCAACTCACCACTGAGGGCTCGGTCGGTGATGTCAGGATATGGGCATCGATGTGTCATAAACATCTCGCGGGCTTTAAGTGGGGGATGTGGGATGGAGGACCCGAACGCGTGATGTGCGAGTGCGAAAGATAGGGAGGGTAAGGGGAGAGGGAGGAACTTGTGGGTGGTAGGAACGAGGGATATGGGTCCAGCGCACACGTGTGGAGGAGAGATCTGGACGGTGAAGGGGTGAAGGGTAGAGTTTAAAAAGGGGGATTTGGGGATGTAAGGGGAGAGGGGAGGGCTGGAATACAGGGTGTGGTCGGGAAGTAGGGGGCGGATGCGGGTCGGGTGGGGGGGGAGGAGGCGGCGATAGGAACAGCGGCGAGGGATTCACGGCAAACGGAGGATGGATGCAGGGAGGACGCAGAGAAGGAGCGCGGGAAAAGACCCAAGACAAGTCGGGCAGTAATTTCCCGCCGGGCATGAAAAGTGTCATCGGCATCACTGCGACGGACCTCTCCCTCGCGGCGCATTCATCTACACCCGCGCGTCTTTTCGTCAGCCGTTGCAAAAGCGAAGAAATGTGTTCTTGAACTAAACAAGGAGGAGGGTTGAAAATACGAGGGCTCGAAGAATGACGCGAAGACTATGGTTTATCTAATAATCGGAACTTGTCCACGTCCCTTCGGGAACAAAGGGAGGCTACCAAACTACTATTAAAATCAATGCGGACGTTAAAACCACCAAGAAATAAGAAAGGAAAGAATAAAGAAATGAATACAGCGGAAGTTGATGGGATCCATATTCCGTTAAATGCACCTTTAGTTGGATTTATGCCACCGTTTTAACATGGCATCGGCCATTCACAGGACGCACTCATTATTTTGGAAAGAGTAAAGTGGCTCTACGAAAATGACTACTAAGCTCTACCCAAGGAATCGACAAATAAGATAACCTTAGACAATGATTGCGAAAGGAAGATCCTCCAGCAAGGTAGCGTTACATTAGATGTGTCTTCAATAAATACACGCACTTTGTACCGTAACCATCTTCTACCTTACAACGAAATCCAATATTAAATGGGATACTAGAATTATATTAAGATAAATAATGAGGTATGATAAAGACAACATATTTACTTAGCTCCAAAATTCATAATAAACCAAATATTCCTTCTGTTTACCTAATACCCCTTTGCAAGTTTTACTGTGGTGACCACTATGTCAATGCGTACATGTAGACGAAGACCTTTTTCTTTGGTTCAAATTATGAGCTCGTTCGAAATGATCATTTACAAAACTATGAAAGCATTCCGAATTAATGCAAAAGATAAAGCATCAAAATTCAATTCCAAAAAGGTTTTGCGTAATTGGTTTACCAGGTATACATGTAGTTTCAACACAGATGAGCTGAGTAGTAGCTGAAGAGGATGCATTCGAAATGGACCTTCTGGGCTTCGTTCGGAAATTTGAAAGTGGTAGGAAAAGGTACTCGATGGCATTCTCGTAAGCTTCGAGGGAACCAGGATTCTCCTCGAGGCACGAGTCTCTCTAAGCTTGAGGAAAAATAGGAGGAAAACAAAAAAACGAGGTTCATAGAAAGGGTGGAAGCTTCGCAGTAAAGGCTTTCGTGGGAAGGGACCGGGAAAGAGCAATGAGGTTCTCGGGGGGACAGGCGAACGAGGTGAGGTTGAAGTTAGGGCGTGGAGAGGAGGGGGCGGACGTCAGCGGGCTCACGTACGGCGGGCGGGCATGTAATGACGCGTATCCTGGTTTCATGCACTCCGTCACCCACTGGAGCCACGGTTCCTAAAGACAACCACACCCATTTCTTTCCCAAACCTTTCCCCACCTCTTCCGCACACAAAGGGAGACTACCTCACTACTATTCAAGTCGATCGACTTTGATGAATTGGTATATTTTACATGTTTTATGTAAAAAGCCATACATTACCACTAACATTAGGCTCCCATCCGTCTTGACATAGCACATCGGTTAAACAAGCAATATTCCCTCCAAGTTGTTTTTTAATTTACATTTTTTTGTATGAACAAAATGCAGAAACTCTGAAGCAATAGCAGCATATGATTCTGCAAAAATTGCGGTTTAGAAATACAATGATTTCATCCTTGTTATATACATTTATCCACATGAATAAATAAATAAATAGAGATACTATCGTCTGGTAAAATCATTACAATGCCTCAACTCGATGATTAATGAGTAAGGTGAACCCATAAAATAAATTAAACACGTCACAACAGCTGAAAGAGGAAGTAGCCAAAAGACAAACGGATCAAATAGTAAAGTCGAGAAATGCAGAGTGGAGAGATTTAATCAAGAATAAGGCGTTATTTTTGAGTTTTCGTGCAGGGAGAAACATACGTTTTCAGAAGACGATGAACTTTTGCTTAGAAGCGATGGTAAAAACAACAAATTCGGGAGGTAATCAAGTCATTAGAGTTATTTAAGCACGAGTCGTAAGATAAAGGTGAATTCAACGACAAAAACAAGCCTAACCTTGCATCGAAAAAACACTCGCTCGAAGGCGAGACAATTTTTAACTGTCATGGACATTTGAGAGCGGCGGACAAAACGGTTGAGTGGAACCCAGCGGGTGGGAAGCGACAGGGAGGATGACTAACTGGGAAAGATGGACAAGGAAATGGGTGGGATGGAAAGAGAACAAAAATGATGAAGGGGAGCATAAACCAAAGATATTTCGAGGTTTGAAGTCACGGAGATGGAAGATAAGGAATAATTTAGTAAAATTCTTTTCCAGGGAGTGAAGTCTAAATTTTCGGGAAATTACAATGTCACCAATTCCTCCCCTTAGAGATGAAATTGTGTGTCTGGAGATTCCAAAATCAAGCGAAATGCAAAATTAATGGAGTAATATCAAGTGCTATACAAACAAAGAGACTAAATACAAGGCGGAGAAAATATTAGCTTTTCCGTGCACTGAAAATAAATTTATTTCTCAAAAATTTCGATTAATTTTAAACAAGTGTGGGCTCACCTCCATCCACATACCCTAGCGGTGGTTTGCAGGGTACTAAATATTAAATTTTACCAATAACAAGATGCACGGAAAAGTTCTAACTTTTTTACTTATAACCAAGGCTGCTAAAATATATAGATAAAGATAGGCAGGCAATAAGGTGTTGTCACAATTTCATTATAATAATTGAAAAATTAAAAAGTAGTGGATTACCAAAAACACGAGAAAAAAATAGAAACACCACGTGGAGTTATCCGTCTCTACAAAAAACTAAATGCTTAGAAAATTACAGGAATACGTATATTATACTACACTACTCAAACCATAAAAATACAGAAAACTCATCCAGAAATCTTTTATGCCGGTCTCCAAATAAATATGCTATTAAGTAAAGAAATTAAGTATGGCATATGCTAGAAGGAATCAATGGTCATTGTAACAGATGATTCCATGAAGAAAAACCCACTGTAAGTTAGTAAAAATATTATATTCTATAAACAGAACATTGAAGATACTATTAAGTATACATTTATATCGTACTCACTATTCAGAATGCTGATTTTTGAAAGGAAAAGGTGAAATCCTGAGCTCTCGATTCACTCACCTGAAAGAAAAGGAGAAATAACATTTAAACATTTAAACTCACTTCAAAGAAATACACATACTCAGTAAGGAAACAGACTCTTCTCGTCATGCTAAGTAAGATTTAATTCGAATTTCGTCTCAGTACAGTATCTTCTCAATTTTGCCAAGTTATTTTAAATATAATACTATGTGGAAATACCAAGTAAGGTTTAATTTTATTATGATCCAATTGCATAAAATAATACTTAATGTTAATAACCTTATCGTTGCTTGTTTTAAATAATAAAAAATATTCAATTAACTTTTATGTGCTCGAAGTCTCATAAGAGTAACTCACATAAATAATTTCACCGTACAAGGGCTACAAGCAAAATGTTGGAATCCTAAGGCGATGAACATATTCTAAATATGTCTATCAGATTGGGTGCATTTTTCGTAGTCTTTACGGCTCATCCCGCAAAATTCAATTGCTCATTCCGTCCCTACCTCAATTTCGACTCCAGTTGTCAAATTTCCAGACTGTAATAATATTAATGATAATAATGACAGCAACGGCATCCCTTATATCAGAGTCTTCAGCTATTTCCTTCCTCCTGTGTTTCCAAGTATATCGGCGCCGCTATGGGCGCGGCAGGTGTCGTTGGGGGTGAACTCCCTATTATCCCCAGGAGTAGGAAAGGGAGAGCGGGAGAGGAAGGGGGCAGGTTGGGGCGCGCGAGAAAAAAGTGGGTTTGGGTTGGGATGAGGCAGGCGGGGCAGGGCGTGAAATCAGCCGTTGGGGTGGAGAGACCCGGTGGGAAGTAGAGGAGCAGCCGTCGCGTCGATCCCTTAACCGGGCCGTGACGGTCCTCCCTCTCGTGCCCGGCCACCCAAAGCACCAGGCTTCGTTCGCTCTGGACAAAAACAATTCCTTCGAGACACCGGAAAGAAATCGAATTTCTGAGTTCATTCCTTCTGGCCACAGCTACGGAACATATATTTACCATGTTTCACTGCATTCATGTAAAAACGCCGATTCTTTCGTAGGATTGTATTCCGTAGGGTCTTTTTAAGCATAGGATAAATTCAGCATTCGTACGACGAATATTTATCGTTAGAATTTAGCATTATAGTGTGTTGATAAAGATAAACTTTTTCAATGAGTATACTGATTTTAACCGAAATTCAACTTGAAGTGTATCACGCATGAATACAGTGAAGTGGCATAAAACTTCGGTGATTCTGCTGTTAAAGAACGCGAACGTTTCTCACGCATGGCTTGATATTTTTGGAGCCACTGAGGCGGTACGCGAATAACATTTTTGGGGGGGCACTAAAAAGGAGGATCAATTTCAGCAGCTATGGAGTACGATTGGCCATAAAAATTCATGATTGATCACACTAGGGACCGTTCTCAAGATTGAGGATGTTGAATCGATAAGGTAAACGGATTTCTTATGTGCCATTTTCCACAGATAATAATAACCATAATAAAGAAACGGCTTCCGACCTTATAAGTCTAACCGTTCACACTCTCAACAGACTACAATCAACTATTCTAAAGACTGCTAAAACCAAAACGACTTTTATTATTCACTACATAAAGTAAAATATAAAAGTGCTAATAATTATCATAATTTTATGTCATTCCATTTCGACTCTTGCGAGTCCAAAACAAGACTTTTAGGCAAACCTGATTTTTGGCTATTTGAAATAGGGCGATTTTGAGAATAGATACACAACAATTGGGGTTTCTTCAAAGCTAGAATGCACGGCCACATTCATAATCACACCCTACATTCACGGTCAGGGGCGTCCTTTCATCGCCGTAGCCGGGTCACTCCGAGACAGAACCTGGCGGAAGACATGGTGAGGCCTTCCTTACCCCAAGCCCACACCCTCCGCTTAACAAAAGACCCCTGCCGTTCCTTCACACACGGCCATGAAAAGATGATTTTTAGGGAAGCCTAACAAAATTCTCAACTTGGAAGAGGATTCCGGAAAAATCCTCACATATCCTATACTGACTGTCCCCTGGGACCCAGCCGCCAACACGCTGCCCACGATTGAGGTGGTTCCCGAAACTTTCAAACACCATTCGTGTTTTTCTATCTTTAGATTGTTCAAAACACTCCCGTGGACGGATGGATGGTTTGAAAAACCTTAACTGAATAGTCTCCTTCCGGTTCCTCGCTCCGTTTCATACATGTGTCTAGTTTTTCAGTCTCTCTAAACCTATCATATTGCAATCCCCGCGTCTATTATTTGAACTGATTTCTTTAAAATAGTGGGAATAAAAGAAAGGAAAGGTTTTGTTCACGCGGCAAAAAACATAGATATATAGCTGCCATTAGGAAAAGCCAAATTATATTACGGAATAATGACGTAAAAAATTAAATTCGTAATGTTGGAGAGTATAAACTTTCAAGGCAACTAATGTGGAACAGCAAGCATAAAGGCAATATATCAAACATACCTAATAGACATTCCTTGAAAAAAGAATTACATTTTTAGCATGCGTTGTAAATGAAATATAAGGTGAAAGGAATTGAAAATTTTTATATCTTTCCTCTGTACGTTCTTGGTATCATGAGAATTTGAAAAAACATTTTGTTTCTAATTTTTTAATCATGCGCGTGAGATAAGACAACGGTTTCCAAAATGACCGATTGTCATCCCGGAAAAACTAAAATACTCATCGCGAAGCATTCAGTTTATTACGGTTACGTCTTTTGGTACCAAAAATAAACTCAAAGAAATAATGAAATACTTAAAGAAAAACATTGCATGAAAACACTCACTTCGGAGAAAGAAGGAAAAACTCTGGAAAAAAATTCGGCACTTAATATAAATTTCGAGAGGCTCACGAAATGAACAACTCACGAAGGCATTTCACAGAATGAGAAAACGATTGCAAACGACGCAAAATCACTAAAGGAAAGACCAGGGGTTTTTATTGTAGCCTTCTCGATAGCACCAATGTTAAAAAATGAAAAGTAACGAATGCTGTTTGCACAGCAGCGTAAGTGAGAGTTGCTGCGGGCTCAAAGATCACAGAAAGTAGTTGCTAAGGCTTTTCCTCGCGAGGGGACGGGATATCAAAACAAACAATGCTTTCACAAAATAAGATTACTGAATTATCACAGAAATTTCACTCAACTTTGCGGTATTTCCGAGGAAAGCAAAAAAAAATCGAGCATCGCATTTCTTCTGAAGGTGAGTAACTAGGGCGACTGAGAAATATTTACCGCGAGACGGGCGAGGACGGCGAAATGCTTCACAAACACTCCGGTCGGAAAAAAAGCACCAATTGGCTGAGAGAAAAATGATTCCCGCAGAAATACGCGATTGAGGTGAAGAGATGTGACAAGGAATGAACAAAAGAAAGGAAGATTGGTTGAAATCTGTACGAAACAAGGGGAATAAGTGTAATCAGAGCTTCCTGAGGCATTTTTCAGTTTTTCAATCTTGGGCCAGCGGTAGGTACCTGCGAAGTCATCAGACAAGACTGAATTCATTCCGTGACAGCTTATTAGAGTAGATATAATTCCTGACCACCAACATCGAGTTCCTGAGGGATGCACGACATTAAGGTACAGGCAAGTTGATTGAAACTAAATCGCTCCACATCCATTGATCCGAGGTCGAGTCACATATATTAACTAAAAACGAGATAGTCAAGAAAAAGGATTGCAAATTTAGATAGGTATTTAACACATAAGAAATAATACAATAGTAAATAAGAACCGTGAGGATAGAAATTACCCTTCTGGCCTCACATCTGAAGGAAACGCTATTGAAAATCATTAATTCCTTCCTTGGCTATATGTAATACCAAATAATTAATTATGTCACACAACCATTGAACTTCATACGACCTTTAGCTACCAGAGCAATCACAGAGAATAATAAGATATACCATTAGACTAACTAAAAGAGAGATCGCGGTAGCAGTGGCTACTTTGTAGTCGCTACTAGCTATTAAGAGGAATGTCGTTCTTCCAAAACCCAAATTCACTTCAGATAGAATAGATCGACATAGAAGCGTACCTTGACACTCGCTCTACGAGTGTCAAGGTAAAATCAGGCTGCAAATAGCGAAAGTCACTTAACCCCACCAAGGCATTTTGCGCAAACCTTATCTACCGACATAGATGTGCTTTGACGTCGTCCGTATCTTCACTTGACAGTTAAACCGGAGCCTTCACCCAAAGGAATACTAAGTGACCCGGGTACTCGAAGCACTCACGGTGCAATGGCAGTGGAGGAAGGCGGGATGAGATATGTGGAAAAATGAATGGTTGAAAGGGAGTGAAAATGGTAAATCGAGGCTATGTGGATAAAATAGAATTGCTTATGGGATTTCCATCAATGAGAGAAGATGAGAACCAACGAATGAGGCTGGGTGTACTCTACGCACAGGGTTGGGTAAGGAAGACTGGCAACAAGTAGTTATAACATATAAACAGCTGTCAAAATTACAGCAAAAACATTGAAAACGCATTGAAATTAGCACTTGAATCCCAAGTAATGAAATTATATCATCATCGTCGGAAAGGTAATGAAAAGGGGACAACTGGAAATTGTTTATGGTACACTTAGCTGAGGATTCACACGCAATGCACTAAGGTTAAATAACTTTTCAATGCCGGACGTATTTGTGTTCTGAAACTTTCTACCAAAGAAGTTTGCTAATGCATTACAGTAAGGCACCTGGCCAATTGAGATTTTTCATCTTTTGTACGTCGATTTTCCTATCTTGTCATGTTGTTAGCATCCTTGAAATTTTGTTTCCGACCTCGGAGATAAGAGTGCCAGACAAAATAGTGTCAGTTATGATTAAAAAGCTTATATAAAAAATTGATTATCAGTTTCTATCAGCAGTTTTGTTGCTATTAGGTTACGTGCATTGCAAGGCAACTTTACCACGAATACGGTAATACTTAAATAAAAAAAATATGTTTTATTGTTAGCTTAGGAAAAAGTGTAAACTTGCACTTTATTTATTTATTTATTTATTTAAGTACCCTGCAGGCCACCGCTAGGGTGTGTGGTAGGGGGTGAATACACAGCAGACTAATTTTTACCCGAACATGACCCTACCGCACTTAAACTATATAAAATTCAGATAAAAAACAGTGTAAAAACATAATTGGTCAGCTAAAAATATAATATTTGTCTAGACTAAAACTTTGAAAAATTATAGTTGAGCCTCAATCATCTGAGGTTATTAATGTGAGTCTTCGAAAATTTTCACGGAGAAGAGGGAAATGTTTTTTTCAGCTAGCATACGTACTAATTGGGTTTGCTACAATAAATGAAGCTCAGGAAGAATGAAATGGAATTTAATTATCACACACTATGAACATACAAGACTTCCGAATAGGTTGAAAACTAAACAATTCCTTTTCATACTTTTTTAGTAACATTATATCCACGTTATGACAGTAATAGATATTTTTGAAGGTCAGAATGTTTCTGCATGGAAACTTCGGCATACGATTTTCCTCCCCGTTTTATATGGTCCTTCTTTGTTTAGAAGAAATATTGAATCATTTTTTCCAAAGAAACTGCGGGAGATGCCGCAACAGTAACTTTTAACGGAGTCATCCGCTAATGTGCATTGAATCATTTTTTTATGGGCACTAATTCAATTTGTCTTACTGGAAACATTAAATGATTCTCACTTCTTTAAACTGCACTTTGATTTCTTTTCTTAGCGCAGAATGGAACCGGAATTGAACCAAAATTTATCTGTTTTCTCAAACCGGATGCCAAAATGGAGCAAAAGATCATTACGCTCGATGTCCTGCAATAAGCACCCGTCTGTCGTATCTGCAATTTCAGGCCTCACACCACTAAGAGCAAAAATACACTATAAGTAATCCACTTGGGTTAGTGATTCAGAAAGTCACCGTGAATTTGATAACATGAGACCACAAAGTTCGGTAAAAAATGCTGCTGGTAGTGAAGACATTTTTGTGGATTTACCTTGAGTATCATTCAATATATAGAAGGGAGCAGTTCGACGAGCATTAAAACGAAAGCGCGAGAGGAGTGAAAGTAGGAGACGGAGACAAACATAGAAGACCCTGATGCTGAGAAAGAGCGTCGAAAATTCTCTATAGAAGGATGAGGAAAGGAAAAATCTTCTTGGAGGGTGGGCAGCGGACGAGACTCTGTGGCGAGAGAAAAAGCGCCTATCTTCCTCGACTTCTTCACTGCTGGAGGCGTGGTTGGCAAGGAAGATGGAACGATGGGCAAGACTTACCTCTTCTTTTGAAAAAGGGGACAGGTGGGGTGGGATGGAGTCGGAAAAGGTGTGGGGATGTGGGTGGGTGGCCGTTTTCAGAGCGGAGAAGGTCGTTTCGGTGGTTACGAGAAGTAAAGGAGAGTCCTCTCTCTTTGAACTCCTCGGCGAAGGGTGAGAACGGAAGATGGGATTGAGAATGGCGCCAAAAGGCAAACGACTTGGTAGGAATCGGCAGGTGGACTCTTTAAGTGATGTGAACGAATTCATACGAGACCAGGTCGGGTTCAGAATTAGTATCGTTGCAGGGAGACAATCATTCAAGACTGGAGAGAATCTTATATAACACTATAATTATAGTGATGATAACATTTGCAATTTTTGTTTTAAGTATTATAGTCAGGCCCTACGCATTAGTTAACAACTTGGCGTTGAAATAATCGGTTCAAATTATGAATGTAAACATTTATATTATTTCTGCAAGCCTTTGTTTTTTATGTGATTCTCTTTGACACTTGAACAACTCATTATTTTGCGCAAGTAAGGCCTTAATCGAGATTAAAATTCACGGATTTCTGGTGTAATCTAACTTCTTTACATAGAAATCCATAATCATTCAACGGTAGAATGCGTCGGAGTACGTCTAGAAAGATTTGCGGTTTGGAGAGAAACAAAAGAAAACTCCTGCATGAACCACATGAACAGCATATTACTTTTATTGATTAGAGAAAATATTTTGCAACCTTAATATTTAATAAGGAATAATATGAGCATGGTACTTCATATTCGTGGGGCTTAGGAATTTACTAATGATATTTTCCTTCAGTCACGAATATGTATTCAGAAAGAAATAAAATTTATATAAAACATTGTGTCATTACATTCGCACAGATCGTCTTACTTTTCCATGCCACGAAACCCTCCGAAATTCTCCCAACTGTAATATTATGATCCACATTAAAATGCGAATTACATTTAGATGAGATGATTTATCGAGAAAATAGGGTTGAACTTGGTCGAAAATTGGCATAACAGATGAATGTATATGATTAAGATAAAATTTTCAAAATCACTTAATATTGCAACATGTATTTTATGTATATAAAAACTATTATATCTTTCCAAGAATTTATTACTTTTACATTTTCTTATCCAATATTATACCTATCAAACAATTAGGACAATACGGTATTTCAGCTTTATTCCACTGATATAATTGACGTACATTTATTACGTTCATTTTAGTTTCAAGATATTTCAACATTTGTGTTCCCGATTTGCGTGACTACTTTTGTTAGAATGTACTTCTGTGGATTGAAAATTTTTTTAAGGTGCTAAAAATTGATCTACCTATGGAATTGTATTAAGGTTTCAAAAATTATAAACCATAAATCAGTAAATACATTATTTCAAAAGTATAGCCAGCCTTCAATATATGTATATATATATATATATATATATAATCTAATACATAATCAGTGATCACTCACAGTAGAAAAGAACGTATGCATGTGTGGGAGAGGCACACGCCACTATACGATACACCCAAAATAAAATGTCTTAGCAAAATAGAGCCAGAAAAATGAACTATCTTATTGTACGAATTTATGACCATTCCACGTAGTGAAAAGAACTAAATAGCCGATTTCCGGACCATTATACACTCCTCTACTTGAGAAAATGAGGAACGAATCTTACATTTTTTCGAAGACATAAAAAGGTGAGAATATTACGCAATAAAAATCACGCAGGCATATTGAAAAAAATAACCCGGAAAGGGGCCAGAGGGAGAAAGAGGTCTGTGTGCATGCTCAGCGAACGTGAGGGATAACTGGGGGAGAGGGAGGGCGTTGGGGAGTGAGGCGTGGTGGGTGAGTGGGAGTGGCGGAGTGAGGGTGTAGCAGATTGAGGCAAATGTATGGGCTAAAGACGAGAAAAATATGAAAGAGAATTATGAGGAAACGACTTTAGTCTCGTCGACTACTTCTTCTTAGAGGCCCGGCCTGACTAGTTCACGTCAAGTCACGAAGGGCAAGTCCGGATGAACACCCTTTAACCTGTAGAGCCAGGAGCGGGGGGAGGGGGAGAGAAAAGGCGAGAAACGGCGTAGGGATGGGGAGTGAGGGAACATGGGAATAAAATAAGAAAAACTGGTAAATGCGGAGGATAAAACGTGTACAACTGAGGGATGAAAGGATAAAGGTTGAAATAAGAATAGTGAGCCGGGTAAAGGTAGTATGTGAATAAGAAAATCAATTATTTTCATGGCGCAGACGAAATACAGTTAATAAAATTTAAAAAAAACTAAATAGACGATGCAGGGCGGAGAAAAGTAGTGTTGGAGACAAAATAGATTCAAGGGTAACATAAACATAAAATACGAGAATAAATTAAGGAAAATCAGAGAAAATGTGCATGTATGTTCCATGTAAATATTGAAAACAGCGGGAAATGGGATAAAAATCGTCCATACCAAATTTACTTAACAAAAATTGGTACCCTAAATTAAAAAAACAAATTAATGATGGGAAAGTTGAAGCAATGCACTCATTGCACAACAACCAAAATCCAATTTGATGACGAAATGAGGGTAACAAAGGAATCTTTAAATTGAATCTTGCTCGTTAATGGTGTCAAAATAAAGAAATTGCTAGGTGTAATAATATGATCAATGCACGACAAAAATCTTGTAAGAAAGAAAATATAGGATTTGCATATATTAGTAAAGAAGAAGAACATATGGATGAGCATTCGGCAGGAGTAATAAAACGCGTTGTGAATTCGATTCGGCCATATCCGCCAAAATGGAAGGTGCTGAGCAAAGAGGCTAAGATGGCAGAGCATTGAGCATCATCCATTCGCATCGCTTCCATTCCAGATTCTCCTTTGCCTTTTTCTTCTTCTTTTCTCGCATCTTTCCTCGTCTATCCCCACCTCCCCTCTTTTTCCCGCTCGTCCTCAACACGTGAGCCCCACGCATTCACTGGCGTTACTTCCTCCCGTCGACACCCACCCCGCTCTCTCAACCTTCCAACCCAATCCTCCCCACCCCCATCGTCGACACGCAAAAGGCTTCTCGTAGCCAGGAGGGAAAGTTAGATCCCCATTCCCTACGCCTCACACTCCCCAGCCCACACCTCATAAGTACACCCGACGGTCCGTCTCGCCCCTGCAAACCTTGCCGCCTCTGGTTTTTTTTTTATTTTTCTTTTAAGTGGCCAGCATTGACGTCGCAATGGATAAAAATGCGTGTGGAGAAAAAATATTGGCAGTGGTGAAAAGAAAGTGGATAAAAATAAAAGTTAGCACCCCGATGCAAAAGAGGAATCCTCCTACGATTCCATTCCTGCACTTTATTACACCGGCGTTAATTTGTTGAAATGCGTAGTCCGCCGGATTTGTTCCTTGGCGAGAATGCATGTGTTTCTATCGCCAGGGGAGAGGAGGGCTGACGGTAGAGTGGAGAAAAGGAAAGTATAAATACGTCGTTCTTGCTTTGAATAGCATAGTTTCAGCGTAAAACACAAGTCCTTCAATGATTAAAAAAACCGGTAATTTTCCCAAGGAATGGTCTTACAGGTCCATACTCTTCTATACTGGTCATACTCTCCTAACTTGATCATCCAATGAAAGAACAACCCTGAAGTAAATAAACTGGCTAAATAAGAGGAGGCGTACAGCATTAAATCTACAAATCCCTCCGGATTAACTGCGAAGTACCACTTTGGATGAAAAGTAAATTCAAATGGCCTTTCAACGAAATTTTCCGGTGGAAGCTGGTTATGATAAAAGGAGAGAAAATAACAGGAACACAGAATTACCATTATCCCTTGGTGCAGCAGAAATACCTCACAATCATGTAAACATAAGTCTGTTTTTAGAGATTTGAATGATAAACTATCAACAGAAAAATCCTATAGTACTATGATTTACGTCGTCAAATTGAACCAGCGGATTTTTCATCCTTACAACCAGCTAAAGCATTCGATTCCGAATCGTGGAACAACTTTCGCAGTGGAAAACAAAGTATCTTTCCACCAAATTTTTTATTAGGTACGACTAACTTCAACGAAGGCCTCATCCTCAGCTACCTTGACCTCAGGTACCAGGACGACGATGCATTGAAATTAGTCGTACCTAATAAAAAACTTCGTGGAAAAGTTCATTACTTTTTTACTTCACTGATAATGAATTTCCACAAAGTTAAGCCTGAAAGCATAAAATATATTCGAAGTAGAGTTTTCCGTCTACATAAATAAAAGCCTGTTAAGAAATGCGAGGACTAATAGCGGAAAGAAAAATTCTCTTTAAAAGGACAGCCTTGTGAAGAAGAGCGACAAATACCATATTCACCACTTGTTATTAGTCTAATGAAAAATAGCGTTGGCTCTAGTGAATGGAAATCCGAAGAAGGAGAAACAGGACCAACCTCTCCTCACACCCCGCTCAACACCCGAAAAAAATTCTCATTTCCTAAACTCTTATTCTTTTTCTCTCCTCCAACCATCATCGAGCGTACTCGAGTGCACGAGTGAGAGGGAGCACGATGGTGGTATTCAATAACCCTTGACCGCAAAAAGCAAATGAAACAGGTTGAGCATGGCGCCGTGCTTGCACTGAAATGGAATGGAGTTTTAAACATACATCAACCCTACCTCTCCGGATTCCGTCAACCCCAATAATCATCCCTCTCCGATGTGAAATCCTTTTCCTGTTTTTCTCCCATTTACAACTCTTCCTCCTCACACCCTCTATCCTTTAGTTCTAACTGCCTTCTTCTCCGTTCAGTGTACTTCGACAAAATCTCAACCAACACCTTCACCTCTTCGCCGAATCACTTTCTTCGGCATTCTTCCTTTTACTATCGCTCGTACTTTTCTTTGCAAAAAAATGCTTCTAGAATAAAAGCGTTAATGACTCCATCGGTCATTCAGGGATGAGACTCTTATAAGTATAACTAAATACGATACGAGAAGAACTGCAATGCGATACCATCGTAAGTGAAATAGTCACTGAGACAGAAACGAATATATGCACTACTTATTAACACTGACTTTATTTTACGCAGCTGGATAATGTGAGCCCTGACTCTCCTCTCCCTCTAGCACGGGGCATACCAGAAGAAAGAGTAAGGCTGAAGGAGTCTAGGGTGAATTGACTGCGTGTATGCTGTGGTAGGGGGAAACTAAATATGCTTGGTCCTCTAATTGGCTTAAGCATAAATGTTATGCCCGCATGTTTGCGCTAACTGCGGTCGAGGTACCTAGTCGTATTTACAAAGCCGTTCAGTAGCAGTTTCAAATGCCTCAATGCCCTCGAATGTTATGTGTGCATTATGTTCAAAACTTCCGTAGTGACAAATATATCAGATATTTGGGTTTTGTTTAAATGCTTTAAAACTGACATTATTTCAAGTGAAATATGACATTGTAATGATACTGACTACCCTAATTGATTCTGCAGAAATAAACTACAAGGATGGTTCGATAGATGAGGGGAGAAGAGCCCACTTACATGTACAGATATACGTAATGAACCCAGAAGCAGCTGTAAAACTCACGCATGAGTATTGGGTGGGAGTGTAGTTCCTTTCCCTGAGCCATTTTTAGCTTTCTCAGGAAGAGCTGGAACCCGAACAATCACTATCGATGTACGCTTTAATCAGCAGCTGCTGATTAAAGAGCTGTACCCCTACTTATTTCACTAGGTCGTCATTTTATTTTACATCGTAGCTTATCATTAATGCACATTTCCCTCACTTTCACATAGCAGTATTTGTATTGACGATTTCAACTTCTCTTCAAGTCCTTTGCCTCATGTAACCTCAACTTTCCCTTCATACTTTTCGATCTATAGGCACTTCCTAAGTGATGGAAAGTTGGTAATTAATTTTACGACTTTCTTTCTAATAGCGTGCAACCTCACCAAGGAATTACGATAAATTTCCCCTTACGAATCAACATACCTCAAATGTAACTGTATTATAAGATTTATCAAACATTTCGGCCAAATTAACTTCACTCGCACATTTTTTACTCCCCTTTTGGTCCACGTGAAAGGTGAAAAACTGTATTCCTTCATTCACTCAATACATCCCGACTCTCTTAGTTACTCATCATAGCCAGCGATATTTTTTTTAATCCATCTCTTCCAATTCCATCTCCACTAAATTCACACATCTCTCTCCTTTTTTTATTTCCTTTCCCTTCACACTTCAAAGACTTGCTTGCCTTTGTAGTTATAGAATTTATAAGGTATGTTCAAAACTCCGGCGACGGGGAGTAATTTTTAGTTTCTGCTTAGATACGCGATCTAAAAAAGAGAATTTTCATTAATTCACTACGTCAGCCCGATGGGTCAATAAACTGGACATCTTGGTGAGTTTTGTTCCTATTTTGTCGATTCTGACGCTGGGCTTTTCTCCGCTCACACTCCAAGCCATAAAAACCCCGCCTAACCTGTCTACAAATTATACACCCGCCTAATGGCGCCAAATACCTCAGCAGTTGGTCACGCTTTCCTCTTTACTTCTTCTCCTTCCTTTCATAATTCCAAAACTTTCCCATTGTGGACTTCATAACTGGTGTAGCAAAAATTTAATCTATACCAAAGATGATCACAGTAACGACACCTGAAAATTTTAATGATAATCCAAATATCTCAAGAAATGATGTGTTCATAATCGAAAACTGAAAGATAATCCATGAGGCAGTTGGAGGGCATTTTTTTCCTGAGAATTTGGTGGAAATATTTTTGAACCTATTTGTGTATTGAGCCATGATATCATATCATATGATATCAGTGAATCATTATTTGACAGTCAAACTGTCTCTCACCTTCTCCGGAGACCCCATTACTTCCTATGCGCGCACGAATGTAGTGCGTTAAGAGAAGATTACGATGTTTCAGAGAGTGATAACTGTGTCTTTACTATTGGATCCTGCACGCAGTACGCGTCCATGAGGAGTACTACCTCCATCACCCCAATTCCCTCTCACGGTGTACCTGCCACCTCCCAAGGCAAGGCACCCTATCCAACATCCGGGTAGAAGACGTAGGGCTGCTGGGACGGGGGAGGGAGAGAACGGGAGGGAAGAGATGGCTTGGAAGGAGTTACGGAGTTCGGATCCGATGATTTATGCTTAAAGAAGAGATGAGCGCCACCCAGCGGGCAGGGTGAGGACCGCCCATCCCGATACGTGTTCGAAAAACGTTTAAACTGGAGGGGGGCGAGGATTAGGAAAGGTAGGTGGGGGGGCTGGGGCTCGGAAGGACATGGCGGGAGTGGGGGCGGAGGGGATATAAGGTGGTAAGATGGGAAGGAGGAGTGGTATAAGGGAGTGTAGCGGGGGTATGCAAGGACGGAGGGGTCGATGACGATGAAAAAATTTATTTTTCCGAAAGAAAACTCGCGATGGGCGTGTAACGAATTGATGAGAGGAAAAGAGACGGCGCGCAATGCGATGAAAGCTCCCCCTGACACGAGAGACGCAAAGGCCCCTAAGTATTCCCCTTCCCCCACCGCCATCTTCTTTGTGTTATCCCTCCTCTGTGTTCGACATCCGCGCGCAGGTGATTTATGTGAGCGTTTAGGATCGCTCTTTTACTATTCATCCACCACTCGGTTGGTTGGCCGCGGATGTTTTTTTTTATTCCTCCCCCATACGATATCCCACCGTGGCTCTCTCCAAGACTAACCTGCATATTATTTTTCTTCCCTCACCCCCTCATTTCTTCCTTTCCTCCCTCCCCCTCCCGCCCTCGCTCGGTCGAGTGTGCACTGCATGCGTGCGCCTTATGCGGTGACGGAATCTGATGTAGCGAGGAGGAGCAACTCGGATCCAGAAGGCTCAGCAAATCAGCGGCCGAGCGTCACGCGGAGCGGCACGTCCGCGGAGGGCCGAACTGCGGTAGGAACCGCTTGGAGCGGTTTCGTCCCGGGTTCGATCCCCGCCCGCGAAGGGATGGAGAAGTGATGTTCGCTGACTGCTTCCCATCAATCACCCGCATAGGCATCGCGGGGGGAAGAGATTCCACCTCCTTCCCTCCTCCTCTTCCTCGGCGGTGAAGACCAGCCCAACAGATGGCCCGACGGCCTCTCGGGGGGTTTTACTAAGTGTCGATAAATAGGTCGTTAACCGCCCCACGGACGTCCAAGTCCCGCCCGGCTGATCACGATGGATGGACGGCCACGCAAAAACCAATGCTTAATGTTTCGACTTTTTTCTTTCGCTGCAGCGAGCACGCGCCAGAAGGAGAACGTCGCCGCGGAGTCCCGCGCCACGTTTAGCAGCAGTCGGAAAAATATGTCTCCTCCGCAGGTGTGGGGTTGAATGGAGTGACGAAGAAGGAAACATTCATTTCCGCGGGATTTCGAACCCCTCCCGAGGTTTTCCGGTTACTCAGGTCATAAAAGGGCCTCCGACGTCTATGATCTTTCATCAGTTTTGACTTGAAAATAATTAGTAGAGAACTTGTGGCTCGACCCTTTTTGTTGGTAAGCAACTTATCTACATGATCGTGAGCAATAGCACTCTTGGCTAAGAAACCTATTTTGCAACGTCCGGGAGTATCGCGGTATGGAAAATAAGTTTGCTACGGTAATAAATGATAGTAATAAATTCACATTTACTTTATACAATAAAGAATATGCGAATGACTTTAGCCAGCACTCTTGATTTTGATTGAGAGCATACAGTAAAGGTATAAACACCAGTACCAC
Organism: Hetaerina americana; assembly: GCF_022747635.1. Lineage (NCBI taxonomy): Eukaryota > Metazoa > Arthropoda > Insecta > Odonata > Calopterygidae > Hetaerina > Hetaerina americana. The sequence continues at coordinate 98,465,567 of NW_027286763.1, forward strand.
AAGTCAATAGCTTATAAATTAATGATATTAAGAGGCTCTGTGAAAATACGACTGCATTAAATGAGTTCTCACTGCATCACCTATCGAATCCATAGAGGTTGGCCACCCGTTAAGGATAAAAATTCTTTGTAGAAGAGAATGAGACCTTCACCTATATGGCAGAGTGAGTATTATCCATTTATATTTATTAAGTTATACTGACCTTTCAATAAATTACTGTGATAGAAGGGGGATTATTATACCAGTTTCCCTCCCACATCCCCCCAACCCATTTACCGCTCATTTTTCTTGCCCACCAACCCGGAGAACGTTCACTCTTTTACAACGTGATGAACTATTTTCAGAATGATTCTATTGCGGATCATACCCTATCGCGAACGAAAGTTCAGCTGCTCTTCACCATTACTCAAATATCCTCATGCTTTGGAAGATATTACGTCTCTCTCTCCCTCACACACACAAGCACACATTCCCGGTTCGAGTCTCACGTCACGCGCGTGACAGCCAAAGGCCAGGGGAAGGAGTCCATCGAAACGGTGGAGAAAAATAATTAAGACGTGGAGCACAAGGGGAAGCGATCCGCCTATCTTTTTCTAAAAGGTCTTACACACACGAGCGTTGAAACCAGATACGGAGCAGGACCGTGACAATGAGAGGAGGAGGCAGGTGAGGCGAGCCTGCTGCCCCGTATTAAAACTACTTTCTTTGCTCACAAATTGGTGTACGTGATGACTGAGTTTTTGGGCGGCATGGGGATACTGCCAGGAAATGACTTGGCTCTTTCTCCTTGGGTAGACAAGGAAAAACCTTCTTCGCCCCATCACGACAAAGAAGACTTTATCATCGAGAGTGCAGGGTAGAAAAAGAGATGAGCAGCATCGGAGGCGATAAAAAAAAGCAGCAACAGGAGTTAATGGGGAGGGCCTTAATGATGCAATTACGCAAAAACTGCAGTGATTTCGTCTTTCCCCAATAATGACGGGAAAAGATTATTTTTCTTCCCAATTATTATTTACACATACTGTTTCCTTCAGATTAAGGCCTGCGATGAAAAAGAAACATATAGGCCATTTCTATTATTGGAGATCCTGAATGAGCAAGAAATATTTTATAAAACAGTTAACAGTGAATATCTCTCATCATTCAAAAGTGGAATAGTTGCTGATTTTCAAAGGATGCGCTCGACTTCTGAAGCCTTTTTCACTACCTGTATTTTGGAGTCAATTTTTCATTTATTTATCGCAATTTTAATGGTGACTTATAAAAAAATTACAATTGTATCCATTCAGCGCCCTTAGGAAATTTCTACCGGCATTAAACCACCTGGTTCTACATTTGAAGGATAATGAGGGCGGAAGAAAAAAAATTAAATACATGAGGTGGCATATGGTTAGGTATTTCAACGCCATCGAATTCACATTGGGAAATGCTCTACTTTTTAAATGGTGTCAGATTCTAAAAGATTGTCACAAATATTTACATCCCCATGAAGTATTTACACGGTCTAAACATGACTCCTGCTATAAAGGCTCAAAACGGGTTTCATATCTAACACGTAATAAGCAATTCAAGGGCATCCAAATTCAATTAATTATTCACTATGTTAAAGGACTATTTGATTAAGCGTCCACAAAACGAAGTTAGAATAATCGCACTATTTTAAAATAAAAAGTATTCAATAAACAAACTAAAAAGGCATACACCGCAAGAAACAATTTTCTAAATAAAATGTAGTTATTAAAATCCCGTAAGAAATAATTAATCAAAATACTTTCAAGAAGCTTTCGTTTTACAGAAATATAAATAGTGTTAGGTTAGGTGGCATTCCAGCCGCATCATGCATTAACGTGACGTGAGGAAATTAATTTTTCCGAGTGGGGAGAAGAGGAAATATATAATGAGGGAGCTCAAAGTAAATGACCACGATGTCAAAATTTTCAGTCAGAAGCAATGAATAATAGTAAGCACGGGAATGCATGCTCATTTATGCGTAACTGCCCAACGCGGTATTTAGGTCAGCAACCGGACAGTCTGACAGCTCAAAAGCCGCGGGTTCGAATCCAAACTCTGGTATGGAGCAGACCTTACAGGGACGAGTTATCGCTAATTTAAAACTAACATTGTTTCAATGAATAGTGAATCATCAACTAACCTGAACGTTTATATCAGCATAGTGAAGATTGGCGTATTAAATCAAGATTGCAGGCCCCTAAATGTTTCGCGGAAAATATTAATGCCAAGAAGACATAATACGTTATCTTCCAACTAGCTAATTCCATCGCTACCTGCAAGGCATCACTTTTCATTATTCTAAAAAAACATCTCAGTTAAAAAATGATGGATTCAAGAAAGGAGGAAGTGCAGTTATTGGAACCCAAGTCCGTGCGCTTAGTTGAAATGCGTAAGATTCCTAAACCTTACGTTCCGCCTTCGATTTAGCTCTACACCCTTCAAACTCATCGTCAACTCACAATCACGCACGACCACAACAATAAAACGAAGAACGCTGACACTTAAATGCATTAATATGTAAGTGTATTACAAAAGCAAAAGCGAAATGTTGCAATGGACTCAGCTCGAGTGGAGCCAAGAGGATGAGGGAGAACGTAACGAACGAACAGAAAAGGCTGAATTGATGCGTGGGCAGTAAAAACTTACAAATCGCGATTAAATTGGAGGGAAACATGAAAAACGAGTCACTCTTGAAAAGTTCATGGCTTATTCAGTAATAAAAGAAGTTGGTTAAGGTCGAGGATTTTCTTTTAAGACGCTATTTCCCTCTGCCTATCAGGGAGAAGAGCTGGGGCCTTAAAGATCATTGAAATCGAAGAGGAAGGCCTGAAAATGGATGATCGAAGGAAGTTTTACGATCAACGTTGAGAAAAAAGCAAACTGAACGAAACGAGTGAGTAAGGTTGACTTTAAACGCCGCACCTCAGTGATATTCTGCGCGAGCTTCCAAGGATTCCACATCCTTCGACGGAAACCTATTTCCAAGTAGCTTGGGCGCACTTTCTGATTCCAATAAAATCCATGTTTTTTAATATATATAAATCTTCCTCATTTACACCCCAGTCAATTTATGCCTCATGAGATTTAGCTTCAAGCACAATAAAACTTTATTTATAGTGATCATAAATACTCTTGGTGCAGCATGAGTGAAGCACAAGTTCTAATTGCTGTTTTAGTTCTTTGGGTAATAATGATGAAATAAAAATATATCTATTAAAGACGATGTTTTTCTGGTAAAATATTTCACCTGTACAAAGCATTAGACTTCCTAAAATCCACATAAATAACCGACAGCTCCTTCCAAATACGTCCCAGTATAACATCCAAGTAATGCGAAACTCACCAAGACTGATAACATGATAAATTATACTTTTCACTTTTATTCAGCATAAAAAAAACATTCAAGTGGCCTAGAAATGTTGCAAAAAATTCAACTTGTTCTATTCCAAGGGTGCGTGGCATACACATGCTGATAGGACTGGCTCAAATTCTTGGCCTATAAACTATTTTTCAACAGCTTCAACAACGGGATAGTTTTGCCCATAGCGAGATTAATGTTAGTCTAATTACCGAAAATTTGAATGTCTCTTAGGCAAAATAAACAAGGAAGGAGTAACAATAGCACAATATCAATTCCATTTATTTTGCCTGCACACTTAAACAAAGGAGTATGTGAGAATAAAAACAGAGAAACAACCGGTCGAATTTAATCCTAAATGTTACTGTGCTTCACTGTCCAATGACCCGAGATTTTATTCATTTTCTTCGGCGGGAATAGATAAATGGGAAGCCGCAGCAATATTCATAAATTTAGAAAGGTATCTCAGACGCTTAATTTTTCCTTACCTCTGCACCGACCGCGTTCTTCTTCCAGGGGATGAACCCCCATTACTCCCCTCCCGTTCTCAAGCACGGCCGCCCCACATCTGACCCTCGGTTTGACCCCATCCCTATCCCCACCCTCTCTCCCCCAGGAGACGCACCCTCGTAACCTCCTTCCCCCTGCAAAAGCCATCCAGCCTACCTACTTGCTTATAGACCTTACCGGCATCCTTCTAGCACCCCTCCCCTCTCCAACCCTCCCCAGTCCACCCACCACTCCCTGAATACCAAATGAGGCAGTGGAGGAGGCTAGAGAAGGAGGGCATAGGGCGATGGGCGCGCATGAGGTGATGGTGTTCTCTCAGGTGACGGGGCGGGAGGATACGGGGGCGGAGGGTGGAAGAGGTCATAGGGGAAACGACTCCGTCGGGGCGCAGGGGAGGGAAGGAAAAGCCCTTTAACCGGCCATCGAAAGGGCGGGAGGAGAATGATTGGAACGGGAGGGAGAATGATTATGAATACTAAATTGCTGAGCGTAACGACCGTATGGCCATCAAGGAAAGCCACGAAGTATGCCTGATGTGGACGTTAAAGGAGTTAACTCCACGAGAAAGAATGTCTGATGAAAATGAAGGGGGTAAGTGCGGACAGGGGGAGAATTTCTTGTTTTTGTTGTTGTTGTTTGATTCGCTTCTTGTTGAATTAATGGTTTGGGGCCACGTGAGTTCATTTCAGCGTTGAATGTAGAACGGAGCGTCTCGATTTTATGGAGTGAAAAATCACAGGAACAGGAAAAAAAACATGCTGTGGTTGATTTTGTGGCTTGGGTTTGAACCCGGATTTAATGATACGGGTCAATTTAAAATCGGCATCATTAAGGTCTGTGATCTTTAGCCATAACCAGATTGAATGCAATACAGCTAATGTGAGCAATTAAACCAGATTGTCCAGATTAATATCTAGTCGCCTAATGTGTCGAAAGGTGAATACGATTGCAATAAGGTTATTACAAATAATGATGACTCTGACGTTCATCGCGAAACAGTTAAATACGAATAAATTAAATAATAATTCAATTATGTTCATTTTTACACTGGCAAATAAAATTTTAAAAAGTTAGTATTTGGGGATTATTTAAAGAAAAGGGTTTTTTATTCAAATAAACGCATTTAAACCAATCTATTCATTGATATTACAGAAACAGAACCGCATGAAAAATAATTAAGCTGCTATATTATTCACGGTAATATATTTCAGACGATTTCCACTATTTTCCTATGCTCTTGAAATAAAGAATTTCCCATTTTATTATTGGGTACGTGAGTGTCTATAAGATCCTCCAGAGGACGAGGCTAAATAGCCTTCCACAGCGGATGTCTCAATAACGGCGGAAATGCGAAAATGAAACGCGACACGAGGGAATAGGGAGCTACGAGGGACGACTGAGCTTAGGCGTGAGGGAAGCAGAGAAGAGGGAAGATTGAAGGGGAGGTTGGCGACTGAATCTTCACATATTATGTATTGGGGTAAGGTCAGTGAAGGTGCGTGAGCTTAAACATGTGAGACAGCGGTTCGGAAACCGGCATGACCGCAATTTAACCCACCATTCCAACCGTGAGTATAACGTAGCAAAATTTGCGTGTCGGATTTGAATCCCGGCGAATTCCTCAGCTTCATGGATTGCATGCGGTATACCTAAAGGCCGAAGCAGCAAATCTCACGTGGGTATTAATGCCCCTCCCTTGTCTGCCTCCCCAACACCTATTCGGTAATGACTCATGAAACGTTTAAAAGGAAACGCTTTAAGGAAGTTGTCTTTGCATGTCGAGATATATTCCAATTGTATCCTTGAATGATAGGATTTACACGGTGTTTCAGGAAGAAAAATTCATTACTTAGAGCGGCGGTAGCATTTTGAGAAAATAATCACATGTTAACTCTTCAGATTTTGCATAATTCGGCATTTGCGATATTAATATAAATTTACTGACCATAGTTTGTCAAATTGACTGTTTTAAACTGGTATTATCTAAGAGCCGAGGAATTACGGATAGTGAAGAGCAAAAAAATTATTGCATCAGTAACAATTACTTTTTCTGTATCAGGATTTATGATGATGAAAAATGACATATTATTCCTGAAGGATGCGTCGTTTTAGGGTTTTCCTCTAAGTTGCGGAATCTCTGGTAAGGCATAAGTTTCTTCAGTCATTCCTGTAGTCTCTGAAAGCAAGACATTTCTTCCTCGTCTTATGTGAGGGTGCCACTAAGTCCGTTGGCTCCAAATTGCTACACGCGATCTAAACCCTAAACTACCGAGGCAAATGGCTAAATGTAAGAGTTTTCATTTTCACCGGAACGTTACGTGTTGTCCACTATGGAGGTACGTGAAAGAGAAGACCGTCTTTCGGGCAGAGTATTCGGAAGGTGAATGGATTCCCTCTAAATCTCAAGTTCTTCAACTCCAACATACAATTTACCATGAACTTTGAAGTACATCCTGAACTTTTGAATAATAATTGAATTTTGAAGATACCTTCCTGAACTTTGCAGTCAATAGGGGAAAGAATTCTAGAGCAATCGTTCTATGCTAAACAGTCGCACACGAGCTGATATCAACTTACTACTGCACATTACCAAAACGCTGGACGAGTGAAATCTTTTAACGTTTTATAGCATCCTTTTTATTGAATATTTCCACAGAATAAAAGATAACACATGATAGCAACCTTGGAGCGGAATGATTACAATAGAGATCTCGCACTTAAATTCGGGTTAAATGTAGAGAAAAAATTAAATATCTTTAGGAAAAATATTCCCGGAAAATATTAAAAAAATATACAGCTTAGCATTACGTTACAGGATCCAAAAAGAGAAACGCGAGATTAATTTACAAGCGTAAAAATTAATCATGATTAATCTGATACAAGAAAACTAGACGTCACATACGGGTGGCAAGGACAAGATTTTCCAAACCCTGGTTGAGGGAGTGTTGGAACTGATTATGAGGAATGAGGATTTTATATCAACTAGGGAAAATATATCCTGTGCGGGATGTGGATACAGAAGGATAAGGAATGTCATGTTCCCGTCATAAGGATGCCCATTTGGCTCAAGGTTGGACAAATATAGGTTTCGGACAAAGTGAAGTTAATTACCAGAAATGGTTAATACTCGATGAACCCAAATTATTTGGGCAGTAATATACATTACAAAACGGTCGCGTAATTACATCGTTGGGGGTGACCACACTTTCTGACATGCGTAACAGAATAATTTAGTACAAACACCATTCAGGGTCTTTCTCGGCTCCTATTATAGGACTGGCTCCTTATCTCGTACAGAGACTGCAATAACTGAATTGAGAACTTTTGTCACCCTGAGGCAATATAGAGGCAGCGAGGAAGAGAGGAATATTCCATATTTACTATAATTATTTTGTCCTCAAAATTGATTTTTCAACCAACCGCAACCAGCATTTAATAACAGCACTTACCCGAGGTTCTTGAATCTTCATTCATTTATACGAGAACGTAGAATACAGTACGTCAAAGAAAAAGAAATTAATCAATTCGTGAAGGGCAAATCTCTTATTACTAAATCAATAGAGAACAAAGATTTCATGGAAAATGTGACATCTGAAATTCAAACGGATAAATGAGTTTATTTTATAGTACGTATAATCAATAGTAACGGGGATGCGGCGATGCAAATAAATTAGAAAAAAACTGCACACAAATGAATATTATCTT